>NC_049238.1:40268089-41763664 GCF_011100685.1 Canis lupus familiaris
AAGTCATTGCAACAGTACTAATTGTCTGTTTGGTTTTTTAAGATATTATTTTTAAGTTATCTCTACATGCAATGTGGGGCTCCAATTCACAACCTCGAGATTAAGAATCTCATGCTCCATCAAATGAGCCAGCCAGGAGTTCCCCTCCCTTTTTAATGTATGCTCTACAACCAATGTGGGTCTTGAACTCATGACCCCAAGATCAAGAGTCACATGCTCTACAACTGAGCCAGCCAGGCGCCCCATGTGAATTGGGATGCCCCATGACATTACTGTTTTTACTTTAAGGAAATAACAGAGAAAATATTTCACTTCCGAAAAGCAATAAAATCTGGTACTAGGGCTATATCTCCGAATGGGCCAAACTTTGTTTGGGATCTAGAAATAACTGCAAAGCTTATGAAGATTTTCAAACTGAGTTAGCAAAACTAGTTGACTCCATCACCAAAAGACTGAAATCTGACATAAGCACTGAAACAAACACTTTTTCAAAGGTCAACAATTTTGGATCCCAAAGAAATTGTTTCTCCTCATGAATTCCAGGGCAATGTGAACAGGAACTGTCCCTGGTCAAAGAAGCCAAAGATAAGACTTAGGTCCTACATATATCATGCAATGGCTTTGTGACCAAAATCCAGGCTTTTTCTATGGAAACACTGCAGCCTTGAAGCTCTCCTGCCTTGAAGATTCATAATGCATGCTGATCTATTTACAGTTCTGAGATGCCCAACAGTAAATAAACTGCTTTTGCTAATCTTCCCCAAAATTATTCATCAGGAAAAAAAACTGAACATAAGTAACTATACATGTTCCTTAGAATATATAAAGTTCCAGGGAATATTTTTTGGAAATATTGCCTAAGGTAAATCATATGAGCCAGCATCAGATGATACAATGAGAGATGGGAAAAGTGGTCTTGCAAATTGCAAGGTACTGTGTTATGTGCTGTATCAGATGACCGAAAGGGCTCTTCAAAAAGCTATAACCAAAATCCAAGGAAGGCAGCTCAACGAATGGCTACCCATACCATGCCCTGGGAGCTGGGTGTCTGATAGAATAATGACACAGAGAAAAACCCCAAATCAAGCCCACTGAGTTTGGAGCTAAAAAATAGAATGGGTCAAGGGTGGGAAGATGTCTTTTCCAAAGACATTCATTCCATCCACAGGTGAGTGGACTCTTTGTGGATATATACACTGTTAGTTCTATTTGTGGTAGATTCCTCCACTTCAAACTTCCTCCTTAGATCCATAACAAATGATAATCATGGGAATCATTAATTGGGCCTATATTATATGCCAGATACTGAGCCAGACCATACACATACCAAAATTCCATTTCATCCTTAAAACAATTCTCTTTTCCATGCGGCAAAGCTAAGGGGCCAGCAATGACAGAACTGAGGTTAAGAGAAGTGAAGTGACTTGCCAAAAGTCCAAACTAGTAAGTGGCAAACCCGAGGCTCTAGACAGACGTCTACAAACATTTTTTATTCTGCATTCACATGTTATTTACAACTATGCATATGTACTACTGTACTAATATTTTTAAAAGTATGATATAAAAGAAATACACAGAGAAACAACATTGTCTTCAAATATCAGTTTGAAGATAACCAATACATTACACTCATCTTCTTCACTTCACAGTTTTTTACTTAAGCCCAGATCAGTCCAGGTTAAGCCTAAGTCTACTCATTACTGCTTTTTCGAAAATCCTTTATATTCTTAAAAGTCACATAAGACTCTGATAGGCTTGGGAGAGGAATATATTTAGTGGCTAATGGTAGTTTTCAGAAGCTGGTAACTCTATTCCACCCAGTTGTGTATACTGTTTTTTACACCATGGTGAACTCTTTAAAAACTGTTACTTTTGTTTGTGGCAAATGTAAGGCTTTAAAACCTTTGGAAATTCTCAGGAGAAAACCACTGTGTTATGAAATCCTCTCTTGTATCTTTTAGTATTTCATAGCTAACTGCAATTGGCAAAAAAAAAAAAAAAAAAAAAAGGGCAATGTTAATTATGACAGTAAATGTACTTCATGTGTCCCCGAAATGTAATGATATGGTGTCCCAGTTTTCAATCCTTTAAGGTTTTGGTTTTATGGGCAATATAAGGGAAAAAATTCACATTAGATAATAATTTACTGTTGAACAAGACCACCAGCACTCCTACTTTCTCTAAAATAATCATTACTTTTCATATTCTTGGGGAAATACTGAATATGTAATTTTGATTAGATTTAGGAGTTTTAATGGTTTGATCAAACCTCGAATCTTCAAGAACAAATACAAGGCACAACAAAAGAGAAAAGATCATTGCAGACTGCATAGTGCTAATAAAACACTCCTCAAACAAAGTTGTATTGATAAATAAACTACCTTGTTAAAAGAAATTGGGAATTCTGGATAGTTTGCTGACTGCTTTCTGTGTTAGCTGTGTTGGTTGTTGCTGTGGATTGTGTGATTGTAGTGGTGACACTGCTTGTGTTAGTACGCCGGGTTGCGTTGCGTGCGGTCTCCAGTTGTTGTCGTGCTGCCTGGGCATGCTGCCGTTCCAGCTGCAGTTGCATCTGCAGTTGTTGTAACTGAGAAGCGGAAGGGCCAGAAGAATTAAGCTGTCCTCCTGCAGAACGTCTCACTCCTGATAACTGAGATAAAAGCTCTGCCAATGGAAACGAAGGTAATTAACATCTCCTTAAATACTGTGGAAAACAAAATGCTGAAGATCACTCTTTTAGAGGAATATTAGAAATGATTGTCAACAGACAGGTATCCATGGCAACATAAAGTTTCAGCTTGGAGCATAATACCTTTTATTTTTATTTGTCCATTTTTAAGGTAATCTCTCTGCTCAACATTGGGCTTGGACTCACAACCTTTATTTTTTTTATTTTTTGGACTCAACCTTGAGATCAAGAGTTGTATGCCCTATTAAATGAGTCAGCCAGGTGCCCCAAGAAGCTCAATACCTTTTGTTTTATTTTATTTTTTAAAGATTCTATTTTTAAGTAATCTATACTCAACATGGGGCTTGAACTAGTTGCATGCTCTACTGACTGAGCCAGCCAAGCAGCCCTCAGAATCTTTTAGAATGCCTCCTGGAGGCAGAAGCTATTGTGTATGGGGAATGCAAATACATGACTCCACATACAATTATTTTTGAAGTAAAATATAACAGACTGTTGCTTAATGGACTAATTTAGCCATACTTTCTCTTAGTATTTAAAAAAATTTAAGTGGATTATCTGATGGTCTGATCCTAACATAAATTCTCTCAATACAAACTCTGTGAAAGCGGGGATCATGTCTACTGTTTATGATATTCCCAGCTCTTAGAATGGTGCCCAACACACAGTAGGCCTTTAGTATTACTTAACAATTGAATGATGATCAAAATTATATTTAAGAGGCCTGAGTCATTTCTTTCCTTTTCTTTTTTTTTTTTTAAGAATTTATTTTTTTTTTAAATTTATTTATTTATTCATTCAGAGAGAGCGAGAGAGAGGCAAAGACACAGGCAGAGGGAGAAGCAGGCTCCATGCAGGAAGCCCGATGTGGGACTCGATCCCGGGTCTCCAGGATCACACCCTGGGCTGCAGGCGGCGCCAAACCGCTGCGCCACTGGGGCTGCCCGCCTGGGTCATTTCTCTCTGTGACTCTTTGTACCATTCACCTTTGCCTTCTCTCTCTGGTACTTTCTGGTATTGCCATTTGACAGTACCAGAGTACCACTGGCGATGCTCAGTAAGGCTGAATGGCTCCTGACTGGACAGCTTAGTTAGTGGCCTGTTACAATCCAGACGCTCTTATTTCAGTGAGGTTGTACTCATCAAGAGCAATATCCTATGTCCCCAAGTTCCCATCCAGGTAAATTGCAGGAATTGCTTTCTCCCGTCTGTGTGTGTGTGGGGGGGAGTCCCTCCCTACCTCACTTCCATGGAATTGATGATGGCTACCTCATAGACATTTCCTGGCTGGCAAATGCTCTTCATCATTAAAACTCATTAACAGGGTACATTTATGTTTTCTTGCTCACTATTGCTTTATACCAGGGGTTCTTTTTTTTCTTTCTTTTTTAAAGATTTTATTTATTTATTCATGAGAGACAGAGAGAAGCAGAGACAGAGGCACAGGGAGGAGGCTCCCTGCGGGGACCCCGGAATCATGATCTGAGTCAAAGGCAGACGCTCAACCACTGAGCCACCCAGGTACCCCTATCCCAGGGGTTCTTATACCATTCTTTCATATAGTCCATCACTAAAATAAACAAATTTTCACTGACAGAAAAAAACTGCATGGAGAGAATCTCTCACTTTTGAATTCTGCTTCTGGAAATTAACTTTTAGAGCTTGCTACCAAAGACAGCATGTAAATATTCCCTTTGGATGAAGAAATATTTTTTTAAATATCCAAAATTCAGTTTATAGGGCTTACTGCACATTCAAATGCCCAAAGCACATTTAGAATTAAGATTTTATATCTGTATGTCTGTACATTTCTAAGAACATTTTATGAGTAAAACTGTTCCTAGTTGGTATCGCAGATGTACACTTACCAGGGTTTCAGCATGTTCTGCAAGATGCATCACAACTTGCAGATGCATATTGTACCACGTGCACACATTTCAGAACTTATGCAGGCTTTCCAGGGTCTCACCACCTGGCTGTGCTTGGTGTGTCTTATAGCCTCAGGCTCTTGTGATCTCTGACCTTATATTTTGACTCTACTACTGGCTTCCTCAGTTGGCCATGTATTAGACTCATGGACTTGGCTATGAACTACATGTTCAAATGTTTTCTTCTTTTTTTTTTAATGTTGTTGCTTTTTAAAATAAGATTTTCCTAAGCTATTAAAATATTTACTTTTCAGTATGTTCCCTAAGCATACAGTTCTCAAATCAAGGCAAGAACAGAGAAATTCCTACTCTACTTCCTTCCATGAGAAAAACATAATTCTTTAGCTTGTCCATTAGTCTTAGCATCCATGTGCTTGTGGAGGTTGAACCATGGAATTCTGGAGGTCTTTCAACTCTGAAGTCTTTTATCATTTTCTGGAGTTTCAATGGAGGCCACGAATAGAGAACCCAGAGCCACTTCTTATTATCTTCTGCTCTAAGCACTTAAAGAAATGCTAGAATGAACTACTATATATTATCTACCTTTACCAGATTTTAGACTTATAAAATGTGGGGAAATTCTATGAATACAGAAGCATGATGAGAGACTAAAAACACAAAATCCACCAAAAACTTTTAAAGGGAGGCCCCCCTCCCTGGCCATTTCCTTTACGAACATGAAACTAACTTACCAGCTATAGGGTCCATGGCTTCCCTATTGCTTGGAGAATATGAACTCTGAGAAGAAGAAAGTCCACCAGTAGAACTGCTAGTAAAGTGCATGTTTGATCTACGAGCACGAGGACCTCCTAATCCCCGGCCAGGGTGAAACATTCTACGTACATGTCGAACACCACTCGATTCATCATAACTCCAAAGTTAAGAAAAGAACCCAAGTATTTCACAGAAAGAAAAAAAAATCACTTGAGCCCTTGCTAGATAGACATGCAGATTTCCTAAACCATAAACATTTAAAAACAGCACATTCATTTAGAATGCAAATGTTACAACCATATCTATGAGGGCTATTAACTCTAAAAAAAGACACTCAAATATAAAGCAATGTGTGTGTGTGTGTGTGTGTGTGCGCGCGCGCGCGCGTGCATGTTTTTAAAGGGGAAAAAGGTTTTCCAGGGAGGAAGAAATTTCTTCTTAGGCTCCAGCTACAATAACCAGATGCGGTGAAAGGTGCTGTCAGGTCAGATACCCACGTGAGGCATCTCCTTACTCTGACCTCGGTAAAGAATATCATATATGTTCATATTGAAGTAACCAGAATTAATAAGCATCATTTTTAATATCTGAGGAAAGCTGTACTAATCAAATCTCAATTATCATCTGTAAAGAGAAAGGAACAGTACAAATAATTTAAATTCAGGAGTAAAAGATTCCTTTTGGTTATTAATCTATCAAGTTCTTCTTCAATGCTGCTAGAAGACAGCAGACTGGAGTTGAATTTCTTGTATAGGTGGACACACAGAGAGTAATGCCACATTTCTCAACAAGTCACATATGCAGCAGCCTCCCCCATCTCCTACAGCTAACTCAAACTAAAGAACATCCCGAATAGCAGACAGCTACCCAAACTCATGAAGACAATCTTGCATTTCCACGATGGCCAGCATGTGGGAAATGCCAGCTATCATTGTAAAAGAGACTTCTCTTTCAAAGCAGCACACAGAACATCTATAAAGTACACAATAACTTTTTGCTGGCTTCCCAGTTCATAGCTGATGAGTTTGGAGTCATTCAGGGACAGGCTGAGTAGCTCCATGAAGCCCTCAGGTGCCACCAGAATGTGCACATCTCATCACGGTACTCAGGATCATGGTTTGGGTTCTACAGAAAGTGATGTTATGATCATTGTACTTTGTTTTCAAAAAGCATCTGGGTATCAAAAGTGCACTTTAGGAAGAGTTCCATCAAAACAGTTTAAAAGAAAAAAGTTCTGATGCTTATGAGGCTTCGAGAGAAACCACTCCCTCATGACAAAGTCACCATACAGTAGCACCTGAAGCACCTGAAAAATCAGTATATTTCCAGTGTTGAGTGCAGTGTAAACATTTTGTTTTCTAGAACCTCATGGTAATACTTGTTAGGAATCTAAAATGTAACATATGCCTTCTCTTATTCTTAATTTTGCATAATTTCATTTTCTCTTGATAACCAGAGATTCTTATAATTTCACAAAAATGGATATAGATGACATGGAATATGGATAACAATTTCACTAGAATTCCTTGAATTTGCTGAAAAAGTTCAGGATAACAGTTTGGCTTTAAGTTATTTGCCTAGCTTCTCCATGAAGATCAAGGGAAACAGGGATCAAGCATAACCCTCTGGATATTGTTGTAAGATTCTTTTATATAAAGTATGAAGCAACTCAAAGACTTAAGTATTTGTTTGACCATCTGGGTTTTCTTATTCTCCTAAAACACACACACACACACACACACACACTCTCTTCATTATGCTTTCAGTGTCCTCAGCACTTAGGAGAGAGGAAAAGTGGTTTCCTCTGTTCAGTGAATACTAGCCCTTTGACTGGCTCTTGGCTCAGGTCTGACTGACATTCTAATTTCTTAGGTTAGTTCTATGTCTTTATCTTTCCATTAGTTTTCTCATTTTCCCCTAACTCCGAGGGACCATATTTCCAGTTAGAAAATGAGGAACCATATAAGCAAGGGAGAGGAGCTGTGGGTCAAGAAAATCATCGAACCAGTTTCTTCCTCAGTAGGACTAAGGTTGAATTATGATTGCCAGGAGGCAATCAAAGGAATCAGAATGAAATCTGGCAAAGAGAAAAGTTGTGAATAGCTCCTGAATTGCTTTGAACTATAATGAACACTGACATCTTTACATGAAAACAGACCCCTGTTGATAGGGGATAGTCTTAGAAAAATAATTCGTAACTTGAAACAAGAAGCACAGGGTGTATAAAATTAATTACTCTGGTGGGCCGCTAACCTCTTGAAGATTATATGGAACGTCACCAGCAACTGCTGAGAGATAGACTTGCAAAGGGGAAGCAGAAAGGAAAGTAGGGAAGGACTTTGGAGCTGGATCTGACCTTATGCTGTCCGACTCAGACTGGGCGGGGAATGACTCTCCGGAGAAGAGGACTCCAAAAGGGAAAGCAGCCCCAACATGCATCCCCACTCATAACCCACCTGTAACAGGGCAAGGCAAGAGGGCACAGGGAGAGAATGCAAATAAATTCTCTTTATATTTACTTAGATTTTAATTTATATTAGCATCTTCCTCTTTTGTAATGAAAACACCCGGCTGAAAACTTTTAACCTAGTCAGTCTTTTAAAAAAAAAATGACTGTAATGGAGTGAAGATGATGAGCAAGGCAACTTTCACTTAATGAGCGTTGTTCATGTGACAGTCATAGCATATAAAAAGAGAAATAAATTGTATCTCAACACTGAATCATTTTTAGGAAAGGTCTAATAAACTAAAATAATTTGGAGGTTAGTTTTCTTTGAGTATGTTGTCCTTAAAAATAATCAAAGTAACAAACATTACAAACAACTCTATCCCTTCTTGCCTCTTAAAAGGATATTAAATCTCTAGGGGCTCTGTGTTCAAGTGTAAGATGAGCTGCAAAGTCATCCGTGACATGATTAGGATCGCCTCCAGGTAATGCTGCACATATTGGACAAATCTGAAATGAAAGTAAAGAAAGCAGATTTAACAGATGAATATTGATCAGACATCTTTCTGGATGAATATTTTATAACTGAGTTTCAACCAGGCAAAAACACAGTAGAGATCCTGAACTCGTAAAAAGTAATGGAGGCCTGAATATGAACTACAGCACATCCACACCGATACTTACACCTAAAACAGACAACCTCTCAGGGTCAGACACAACAGTTCTAAACAAACAGCTCAAACTCGAACTCTGGCAAAGCCTTCCAACAGCCTGGCCAATGCATTTGCACGGTCTAGCAAAAGACCAAAAAAAAAATTATTATAATATATATATATATGTGTGTGCGTGTGTGTGTGTATATATATAAATAAAATTTAAGATGTACTATTTAGTGCACATTTCCATCTAAGTTCAGTCTTGAATGGCAAAGGTGGAGACATGAGCTTCCCCAAGTAAGCTAGATTTGAGGGCCAATCTTCAAATATGACAGCAAAGCTTTATTAAAACACAACTATACAGAACCAAATATTAAGACAATGATTACTGATAATATGCAAATGTGCTCTATAAATTCACAAATAGGGTTTCCAAGGGAAAATGGTGGATGGGAGACTATTTTTAGAACTTTATTTTCCAGAGGAATGGGAGGTGGAACAAAAAGCCAAGGAGTAGAAGACCAACTTCCCGTAAGCCTTTAGGGCAAGAGATAGGACAAAGCAGGAATAAAATGGTATGTACACAGGCAGAGCTCAGGGAAGGCTTCCTAGGTTGGGAATACTGTTTTTGAAACAGCAGTTTCTTGAGAAGTGGTGAAATAGGACAAGAAGGGAAGAAATGAAGAATGAAGAACTTTCAGAGGAAAGGCTATTTTTTTTCTAGAAATCCAAATCTAAGAGTGGTAGTCAAGCCTTGAAGTATGAAGAACTTTAAAGAACAGAGCCCAGAAGAAAGGTCTGATGCAAAGGAGTACAACCAAGGGGAGCCCCTGGAAATGTACAGAGTTTTAAGCTTATGTCTGCCCAGGGATGAAAGAGCTGAGGATAGGTATGTGATTCATCTTGCCAATACATGTGTTGTGTGCCTCAATTCTTTCACTTGCAATAAAAGTTCAGGTACTCTGTTGACCTTGCTGCTTGGTCATGGCAGAGGAGAATGGCACTGGAGATGGGGAGGCAGGGGCAAGAGGAGACTTGGAAGGCCCATACTGGGATACAGAGGAAAACAAATGGATTCTCAGAGCCTAAGCCAACACAAATCCCCATCCTCTCGTGACTAGAAAGTAGGAGTCCCCTGAGAGTTTGACTCTGATTTGATCCCAGTTCCTCTGATGCTTAGTCACCTGTCCTGATTATATCTGCCTCAGGAGTCTGAGAGAGAGCCTCAAGAAAACTTCAAGATGCTTATAAGAAATAACATATAAGCATGACAGTGTGCAAAAGAAGTAGGGGGGGGGGGTCACATAGGAATGTGCCTGCGAGGGAAATGAAGAAAGAAGCAGATAGTTATGTGTGTGCCTTTCTTATATGATGCCAGAAAGTTTGTCACATTCTTGCCTTTGTCAGAGAGAAAAACAATTGTATTTTGTTCATAAGTGTACTGATTTTTTTTTTTTTTTAAGTTTACTGATTATACACTCTCTTTACTGGGAATTTAGGTTTTACTGTATCACTCCCATGCTGTAACACTGCAAGGCGGTGTCTGGTACACTTATTTTATTTTCTGTGTGTTTCTGTCTTGCCTAGTTAGATTGTCAACAGTTTTTGAGAAATGCAGGACAGTGTGATTTGTTTCTTATTTGGGAACTGTGACCAGACTTGCTTACAACAAAAAGACCAATAGGTTTGGAGAAGTAGAAACAACCACCAGTTATTAAAAAAATCAAACAAATAAGCCAGCTTAGATATTTTTGAGAATCTCCATTTGGCAACACTTAACAGGTACTGGACTATTTTATTACAATACCACAGATTGCAAGTACAAGATTTTTATCCAAAGAAAAAATAACCATTAAGAGGAAAAGGTGCCTTTCTTCTAAGACATTTCCTTTAGGCTGACCTTCAGATAAAATGTATGTACACTTGAACTGCAAAAAGATAGCTGTAGAAGTTTCAGTACTTTGAGGACACATGTGAATGTTCTTAGATGAGCAAAGTCTCCTTGAGAATTTGCATTCCTGGAAGGAAGACAGGACCTTTGAGGTGGGGATGTGGAATTCTATTTTTCACTGGGTCTTTACTTCCACATGATGACACCTAATACCTGTTACAGAACAGGAAAATTTAACACAGAGGATAAGCTATTAACCCTAAAATTATGAGTTTGTCAACATTAATATTTATCATAATTCTATTGCCACATGATATTGTAACATCTATCACTTGAAGAAAATTCTATGTAACACATTAGCTTAACATTATGACAACTTGCCAACATTCAGGCACATTGAATTGGCATAAGTCAGTGCTTCCTGAAATTGGCTGAGTATATAATTCATCTGGACCATTTGTCAAAAATACAGTACCCTAGGCCCATGCCTGGAAACTGATTCTAGGAGATATGAAAATTTTTGTTTTTGACAAGGGTCCCAATTATCTTATAATTAGATAAATTTGGCAAATACAGCTTGAATATACAATGGTATTGAAAAATAGTATTTATTTACCCTGTGGAATGAAACATGAAATGTTCTTATACTTACTATCCCCTTGCTCAAATTTTAAATCACAGATGTCCTTGCTATTTATTTGTAGTCTTGTCTTTGCTGTTGTTCGAGTCTTCCTCTTCTGCTTCATATCACTACTGAAGCTCATCATCAGTCCCACTTTTTATCTGAACTCCTTTGGAAGCCTTTATCAATGTACTGAGATTAAATCCCATGCCAAAAACATAACAGAGTTTCTAATTTTCCATGTGGTCCCAGTGCCTGACTGCCAGAAAGCAACCAGTCAGCGTGGATTCTTTCTTTTTTTTTTTTTTTATTTTTTTTTTTAATTTTTATTTATTTATGATAGTCACACAGAGAGAAAGAGAGAGAGGCAGAGACACAGGCAGAGGGAGAAGCAGGCTCCATGCACCGGGAGCCCGATGTGGGATTCGATCCCAGGTCTCCAGGATCGCGCCCTGGGCCAAAGGCAGGCGCCAAACCGCTGCGCCACCCAGGGATCCCGGATTCTTTCTTTCTTTCTTTCTTTTTTTAAAAGATTTATTTATTTATTTATTTGAAAAAGAGAGAGTGTATGAGTGAGTGTGTGCGAGCATGGGGAGGGGCAGGGGGAGAGAGAAACTTAAGCAGATTCCACGAAGAGAGTAGAGTAGAGCCTGATGTCGGGCTTGATCTCACAACCCTGAGATCAGGACCTGAGCTGAAACCAAGAGTTGGATGCTTAACTGACTGACCCACCCAGGGACCCCAGTCAGTGTGGATTTTAACACAGGTGGTTACCAATATCTAGACCACACCTTCTGAAATCATTATTTCACATTAGCCAGGTCAGTACTACATTTATACATTTTTCCCCCCTGTGACAGGTTATATCCATAAAAAAAAAATCTAAAATCAGCACGCTTGATTTTTGTTCATTAATTCATTTAGATTTTATTTATTTATTCATGACACACACACACACACACACACACACACACACACACACACACACAGGCAGAGACTTAGAGGAGAAGCAGGCTCCATCCAGGAAGCCTGATGTGGGACTCGATCCCAGGACTCTAGGATCACGCTCTGGGCCGAAGGCAGGTGCCAAACCGCTGAGCCATCCAGGATCCCCTTGATTTTTGTTTTTAAACAAGAACTCTATACTAGTCTAAGGCAAGTCCACATTCCTGCAGCCTCTTTTTTGAATTCATACAATCAGGCTGAGGGCATGCTCTGGCTACTGTGTAGCACTTCAAAAACAACAACTGAAGACTTAGGTTCTCATAATGTGATGAGTTTTTTTATATATATATAAGTTTCACAACCTATCCAAGTTTCTCTCTCTCTCTCTCTCTCTCTCTCTTTAAAGATTTTATTATTCATTCATGAGAGACATAAAGGCAGAGACATAGGCATTAGGAGAAGTAGGCTCCCTCCAAGGAGCCCAATGTGGGACTCAATCCAAGGATTCAGAGATCACACTCTGAGCTGAAGGCAGACACTCAACCACTGTGCACCTAGGTGCCCCCCTATTCAAGTTTCTTGCCCATTCTGTTCACTGCTACAGAAAAATGCATTTTTAAAAATTGCCTATCTGACCCACATATAAAGTGGTTTTACCTGAAGCTAGACTGCAGTACTACAGAGATGGGTCTTGCACCAGCATCATTCAGCACCGAGGAGCTACGCTGGTTTTTTACCGTGAGGCTGACCCACTTTGAAGCATCATTCTCCCAGACCACTTGAAACTGCCCTTGAACTCTAATTCTGGGACACTATGCTTCTTGTTACCTGCAATCACTTTAAGATAAATAACTGCCTTGGCAATTAGTATTTCTTGACTAGGTTTCTGGATCACAAACTTGATAAACTCATTTATTTCTTTTATCTGACAAATTTTAGATCTATGAGAAACATTTTCTTTTGAGTATTTGTTCAAAAGCTGTGATTTCCCTATAGCATCTTCTATTGTTCCTTTCTGATTAACACCAAATGTTTGATGCATTATTTCTCTGGCAAATGTGATCTTATTATGGCAGCACAGCTTCTTTGTAATTTCTTTTTTGGGCCCTTTTTTATTTTTTTTTATTTTTATTTTTTTAAATTTTTTAACTTATTTATGATAGTCAAACAGAGAGAGAGAGAGAGAGGCAGAGACACAGGCAGAGGGAGAAGCAGGCTCCATGCACCGGGAGCCCGACGTGGGATTCGATCCCGGGTCTCCAGGATCGCGCCCTGGGCCAAAGGCAGGCGCCAAACCGCTGCGCCACCCAGGGATCCCTGGGCCCTTTTTTAGATTCATTTTCATCCACACAATCATTCTGAATAGGTTCATCCTGTCTCAAAAGAACTACAGAATCGCTCATATCCTCTATCCTTCCATTCCCAAATAATAGCCTATATGGCATGATGATGGAGAAAGTAATACTATTCCGCTGTACAAATGCCAAACCTTCTCTTTACTGTCCACCAAACCAAGTGAACAAATGTCTGACTTTAACAGTTCTCTAGTATCTGGCCTTACTCAGCTGATTCCATTTTATTTCCCACTATTTCCCATAACCTTCAATGTCTTACCATACTTTCTACCTCTACATTTCTTAACACATCTTAGTTCATGTTGTCTCTTCCCTCTGAATAATGCCATTCTTTCCAATTCTATCCACTTTTTGAAATCATGCCCATTTTTCAAGGCCTATGTAAAGTCATAAAACCCTCTGACTCTTTCCTGCGTTATTCTCCAGCTGTGTGAGATAAGTTAGTTTGGTCTTTAGAAGGCCATAAAGTCTTGTGTGGGTTGAGGCCGTGTTCTAAAGTTACGGTGACAGCTGTTGTGCCCTACTCCAAGAATTTAGGGACTTTAGAAAGCAACACTTCACACTTTACATATTAAATGTAATGTTCTTGGTTAATACTTGGAGACATATTCAGAAGTCATGAACGTTTATCTTGAGAAATGCCAGTAAATATCTCCCTTGTCATGCCATCCTTCATAACTGACCCAGGAATGATCTAGAACACTTTCTTCTCACATTATCTTTCTGAGGGCGAAGTGGGGTAAAGTACATGTTGTGTTCCCTTCACCCTTTTCCTGTTTTACAACTAACAAGTCAATTTCTCTCATGCACCCACATTTCTTCTCACATAAAGTTCTGCGGCCCTAACTTTCCTCTTTTTTTTTTTTTTTTTAAGATGTTATTTATTTATTCATTCATTAGAGACAGAGAGAGGCAGAGACAGAAGCAGGCTCCATGCAGGGAGCCTGACGTGGGACTCGATCCCAGGTCTCCAGGATCTCACGCCATGGGCTGAAGGCTGCCCTAAACCGCTGAGCCACCCAGGCTGTCCCGACTTTCCTGTTTCTTTACATTTTTTCAGTCCTCACCTGAACATTCCCTTCTCCTTTTTCTCATTCCTTGTTCCTTTTCTCTAAACAGCTGTGGATCAAATTATGAACTTAATCATGGTTGAAAAGATTAAAGGTATTGCTCTCATATCTGAGGAGTTACAAGTTCTAGAGCAAAATTCCAAGATATGGTGAAGTCTGGGTGCTGAGTCAGTTAAGCGTCTGACTCTTGATTAGGGCTCAAGTCATGATCTCAGGTCATGAGATCGAACCCTGAGTTGGGCTCCATGCTCAGCAGGGAGTCTGCTTGAGATTCTTTCCCTACTCATACTAATTAACTAACTAACTAAATTCTTAAAAGAAAAAAAAAAAGATGTAGTGAAGAATCACTGGCATAGCTCTGCTGCCTTCAGAAAAGCTGTTTATAGGGGGTATAGCTCAGGGGTAGAGCATTTGACTGCAGAAAAGCTGTTTATTTATTCATCCTTATGCAAGTTTGCCCCACCTGCCAAACACACACACACACACACACACACACCCCATAAGCACAAGAAAAATAAAAACACAATACAATCTCAAGTCAAATTTCCTCTGTTGTTTAATACCAAACAAACTTTCTAATACGAGGTTACACAGGCTTTCCCTATGCTAGTTTGAAATCAAAGTTCACCATATGATGTGCTCTGCCAACCTATATGCTTACTGTGCTTGGAGTTTCAGGCTAGGTGTTCAAAGGACATTTACAAAAATAGCTTCTTTTTTTTAAGATTTTATTTATTTATTCATAGAGATGCAGAGAGAGAGAGAGAGAGAGAGGCAGAGAGAGAAGCAGGCTCCATGCAGAGAGCCTGACGTGGGACTCGATCCAGGGTCTCCAGGATCACGCCCTGGGCTTCAGCAGTGCTAAACCTCTGCGCCACCGGGGCTGCCCCAAAAGTAGCTTCTTTTTAAGTTGGGGTCGTCTTTTTTTTTATGCTACATATGTAGGCTATATAGATTTAAATGAAAACATGTAAACAAAGCCTAGTGAATACTGTTTAAGATGCAGGCACCTTCCGGAACTGCAATAAGCACAATTTCTCTTGTACTACTCTTTACAACTGCATCCTGATTTCCAGTTAAAGGATCTATGTCATGAAGTTAATTAAAGTCCTCACTGGTTAAATCTGTTATATTAACCAGTGAGGACTTTAAATAACTTCATGACATAATCTGTTATACTGTATGATTTTGTTACTATGGATTCACTAATAATTCATTAAGTATTTACTGAGCATCAATTCAGTGTTCACTTAATATTTTGGGTTATAAAATCACCAAGAAATGAAGATAGTGAATTAGCCAAGAAGTGAGCAATGGTGAACCTGCCACCATTCAAGTTCAAGTGAATTTCATCTCCTCTTAAAAATCGTGATGTATTTCTCATTATGTATTCAAACTGGTTTATACTTCATGTCTCATCTTTTGAAGGGCTCTTAAACTCACCCCAGGCTTGTTCTGTTAGGCAGATTTTTCTGATCACTTGCAATATAATGGGGTGTTTTTATTTTTATTTTTTTAAAAAGATTTTATTTATTCATGAGAGACACAGAGAGAGGCAGAGACATAGGCAGAGGGAGAAGCAGGCTCCCCTTGGGGAGCCTGATGTGGGACTCGATCCCAGGATCCCGGGATCATGATCTGAGCCAAAGGCAGATGCTCAACTACTGAGCCACCCAGGTGTCCCATAGTGGCATGTTTTTAACAAGAGTTTCTTTTACTGAAAAAGTGATGATCCAAAAATAACTATTAGAATTTAAAGCCAAGACACATAAAAAACCTTCACATGCAGAGTAGATTAGAGTTAATGCTGGAGCTTTGCCTTGATGATATATACAAAGCACTACTGGAAAATCTATGCTACATGGTCAGTAAAGTCCTTTTGGGCCTTCTAGAACTACCTAAGGCCATCCAGTTTGCCAATACAGATATATGACTTTCAAGATTTGATTGAACACACTGTTCAAACTGTATTATAATCTAATATTTTTTATTGTAGTGGAACACTGAAATTAACTTAAAAAACGAGCAGTATTTAGAATTTAGAGTTTTTGCTATATACGAAAGTTTTAAGTTCCTTACATTTTTACACATGACTTAAAAGTCCTAAATAGAAAAAAAAAAAAAAAGTCCTAAATAGGGGATCCCTGGATGGCTCAACGGTTTAGCACCTGCCTTTGCCCCAGGGCATGATCCTGGAGTCCCGGGATCGAATCCTGCGTTGGGCTCCCGGCATGGAGCCTGCTTCTCCTTCTGCCTGTGTCTCTGCCTCTCTCTCTCTCTTTCTTTCTATGTCTATCATGAATAAATAAAAAAAATCTTTAAAAAAAAAAGCCCTAAATAACCAAGTTTGGGTTTTTAAAATGTTATTTATTTACATTTTAAATTCTAAGTCATCTCTACACCCAACATAGGGCTCAAACCCACAACTTTGAGATCAAGAGCTCCATGCTCTATCAACTGCGCCAGCTAGGTGCTTCCTTAATTTTTTTTTTTTTAAGGCAGAAATTTAAATTATATGTGTATGCTGATGTTCTGGGAATTCACAAAACCATAATTCACTCTAGATAGGGCCAGGGAGACAGTGCCTTAAAGCAAGCAACAATGTTTGTGAAGAATCAGAAATAAACCCTACTTTAGTGGGCTTATTTTGTTTACAGTGAGTTGAAGTTAGAGTCTGACAAGGACAGAAGCTTTGTCTGTTTCTCTTCTCAAGGGCATAACCCTTTGTCAAGTGATGCCAAGTCTGCTAGAGCTTCCTAGAAAAAAATGACCTCAGCTATGAATACCAGGACTGGAGTTTTCAAGTAATTTTCTTAACCAGTTTTTTTGTTTGTTTGTTTTGTTTTTTATCTAAGAGACAGGTTAGGAAAAGAAGGGATGGTGGAAGAAGAGACAAGGCTGAAACCTGCTTAAAGAACTTCTGAGCTACCTTGTAATTTGCCAACAGTTGCCAGAGAGCTCCATCTTTATGCCATTTTCTTTACAAGTCTTCCTACAAACCCTGCAAAACATTTCTTTGAATTGAAATTAGCTGTCTGGAAAATGAACTAGACAAACCAGTATTTCATAGGACAAAGAAGAAACCAGATCAGTGGCTAAAGAAAAGAAATTCAAAATCAATGTATCTAACAACTGCTTTCTTAGCCACTGCTCTCCTTCACATTAAGCATTGTTTCCATTCAGAAAACTTCCTGTCTCCCTTCCCCTACAGGATTTTTTTAAAATTTTATTTACTTATTCATGAGAGACACACAGAGAGAGAAGCAAACATAAGCAGAGGGAGAATCAGGCTCCCTGCGGGGAGACTGATGCAGGACTTGATCCAGAGACCCCGGGATAAAGCCCTGAGCAGACGCTCAACCACTGAGCCACCCAGGTGCTCCCCAGTACAGGATTTTCATTCAACTTCAACATAGAAGAAGAAGGTAGAAAGTAATGAAAAGTCTACCAGAGATAACAACATATTCTCAAATACCAGGCACACCTTTCTAGAAAAGCTATTATCTCATTTTCTCAGTAATTTCAGTAATTTCCTTCTTGGTTTTCATATTATCTTATGAAACTTATTTCTCATAGAAACATCTTTTTAAAAATACCATAATTCATGCATATAGGATCATCCCAAAACAAATCTGGAACCCCTAAAGAATCTCCTATCACTTCCTTCCCTGTTCACAAGCTGAGATACTAATGGCTATATCACCCTTAAAATTGAAAGTACTGGGGCAACCTGGGTGGCTCAGTATTTGAGCACCTGCCTTCGGCTCAGGGCATGATCCCAGGGTCCTGGGATCAAGTCCCACATCAGGCTTCCTGAGGGAAGCCTGCTTCTCCCTCTCCCTATGTCTCCGCCTCTCTCTGTGTGTCTCTCATAAATAAATAAAAAAATCTTAAAATTGAAAGCACTATGATCTGATTTTAAACAAGTGTTTAAAGTAACTATTATTTTAAAAACATGCAAAGACAGCCAACTGCTAAAGATAGGAAAAAGCGATTTATAAAATAGAAAGTGTTTTGAGTCAAAAGTAATGAAAAGCACAAATGACAGAAGTACCAAATCCTAATGTTCCACAAATCTCTTTAGCTGAATGCAGCTGAGTAGTGGCAATATGGTGGCCTATAGCAACTGTACTTTTCAAATCCTATGTTTCTCCCCTATTATTAAATAAAACACCCTTCTTAGTTCACAGAAAAGCAGAGAAAATCCAACTGCATTCTTTGATAAAGAAGAATGCAAGCAGTAAAAGTCAAAGCCTTTTTTTTTTTTTCTTTTAATGTGTATTTGGCTTTTAAATGCTTACCTTTCCTGATTACCTGGTTAAAAGGGTAAACAAGGGAATTATGATATTTAAGAAAGTGTATAAAATTAGGTTAGAAGATTTGTAAAAATTGTAATTCACTCCACCATTATTGTTCCTAATAAGGAAATAAACGTGTTGGGAAGTTAGTTCTGTAGAACTACGTATTAAAATGGTCTCTCAAAGAAATACAGATATAGATGATCTAGTCTTAAAAGTCTTACAATTTAAATATGTCACTTCTCATAGTCTTCATGCATAAGTCATATCCATCAATGTTAATATGGTTTGCAGATTTGATCTAATATTTTCCTGCTTATTTAATTTAGAGATCAAGGGCAGCCCAGGTAGCTCAGCGGTTTAGTGCCGCCTTCAGCCCAGGGCCTGATCCTGGAGACCTGGGATTGAGTCCCATGTTGGGCTCCCTGCATGGAGCCTGCTTTTCCCTCTGCCTGTGTCTCTGCCTCTCGCTCTCTCCTCTCTGTGTTTCTCATGAATAAATAAATAAATCTTTTTTTTTTTAAAGATTTAATTTAGAGATCAAATGTATCTAATTGTTGGTACACAAATTGCCACAACAATGATAATTTCTATTCTGTGCTCTATGGCATTCAAAAAACTTTTTAAATAGATTATCAGCTAAACCTGATATATTAATGATCTGAATCATTTAAAAAAATTTAAAGGTTCTTTTATGATATCATTTTTCTCCATAAGAATTCTTGTTTTTAAAGTTTATGTATGAGGACGCCTGGGTGGCTCAGTGGTTGAGCGCCTACCTTGGGCCCAGGGTGTGATCCTGGTGTCCTAGGATCGAGTCCCACATCAGGCTCCCTGCATGGAGCCTGCTACTCCTCTCTGCCTATGTCTCTGCCTCTCTCTGTGTGTCTTTCATGAATAAATAAAATCTTTAAAAAGTAAAGGTTAATAAAAAAAAGTTTATGTATGTATGTATGTAATCTCTATAACCCAACATAGGGCTCATACTCACAACCCTGAGATCCAGAGTCACATGCTCTTCTGATTGAGCCAGCCAGGCACTCCAAGAGTTATTGTTCAAAATAATAATATTCCCAGATTATGGAAAATTTTGAAAATAATTCTTCTTGATTTTTATTTTTTTTTTAAGATTTTATTTATTTATTCATAGAGATGCAGAGAGAGAGAGAGGCAGAGGGAGAAGCAGGCTCCATGCAGAGAGCCTGACGTGGGACTCGATCCAGGGTCTCCAGGATCATGCCCTGGGCTGCAGGCGGCGCCAAACCCCTGTGCCACCGGGGCTGCCCTTGATTTTTATTTCTTATAAATGCAACACAGTACAACCACGCTATTTCAAATATAATTCATTCTGTTATAAACACATCTGGGTCTTCATTAAAAAGGGAGGGAAATGTATCATTAACATAACTGAAGAGCACTTAAACACTGGACACTACCCTAACCCCCTTTCTGGAGAATAACAAAAATGAGTAAATACATCAAATGAAAAACAGCAAAAATTTTCCAGCAATGACCTATTAGAGCACTGCCATTAATTATGAACAGAGTAGTTCTGTTCATAATTTCTGGAAGTGAGAAGAAAATGTTGGTAAACCAAAAAAGTGCTTTTATCTTTTAAGCATAATATTCTATAGATTAATTACAAGAGATTTACTAAGTAAAAAGTGAAAGATTAACTACATATCATTAATGAAACCTAGCAGAATGTTTCATCTAAAAACAACAACAAAATCCCTGAAGGCTTTCTAATTAGCTGGAGTGCAAGCTCAAATGTAAGATTTAAGAAAAATTTCAGGAATCATTTCTCAATGCCCTTTTATGTTCGAAGAAGTTTCTCTATCTACTATGTTTTTTTTTTTTAAAGATTTATTTATTTATTTATGATAGAGAGAGAGAGAGAGAGAAGCAGAGACACAGGCAGAGGGAGAAGCAGGCTCCATCCCGAGAGCCTGACGTGGGATTCGATCCCGGGTCTCCAGGATCGCACCCTGGGCCAAAGGCAGGCGCTAAACCACTGTGCCACCCAGGGATCCCTATCTACTATGTTCTTCCACCAACCTAACACTTCCCGATAATCCTTTGTATTTATAATCCCATTTGACCACGATTGCTCACTTCTACTACCAGGTTGATGGATTTGTAAATTACATACTGTGCTACTTCCCCTTGTAATTCTTCCCATAACCAAAATCTTGTTAGTTGTCTCAATCTAGCAAATCTCATTATAACTTTGAAGGGTTTTAAGAACTTGTGCTTAATGTAAAAATCACAGTGCTTATTATATTTGGTATTTACATCAAGACTCCTGAGATTTGGGCAGCCCCGGTGGCGCAGCAGTTTAGCACCGCCTGCAGCCGACAGCATGATCCTGGAGACCCCGGATCGAGTCCCATGTCAGGCTCCCTGCATGGAGCCTGCTTCTCCCTCTGCCTGTGTGTCTGCCTCTCTCTCTCTCGCTCTGTATCTCGTGAGTAAATAAAATAAAATCTTAAAAAAAAAAAAAGACTCCTGAGATTATACCCAATCCACTTTTTACATTTTTAGCTAGTAATCACCTTCACTATACATTCAATGTCAGATGTTTTTCACAGTATCTGGTTTTGAATGGTCCCCTCCATACCCTCAAAATCAAGTTTTTTGAGTAATTGGAAATTAATCTTAAGAAGGGAGGGATATCATAGTTTGAGGTCTTAGAGTCCCTAGTCGAAAAAGGAAACAGAAAAATACAGACAAGGTTACAAAGTTGCCTACAAAGTTGTTTTGAAAATTCATCTTAAGTAGACTTTCTTGCTGGCTGTGTCAGGTATCAGTAAATGCTTAATAGTGATGACAATGATATCTCAATGACATAGCCTCTTGCCCCTAAATGTTCCAAATGGATGCTGGTTAGAGGAGTGAAATCCTTAAGTCCTCTACAAAGATACAAAGTGGTGGCCTAGAGGACACACGCAGGAAACAGGGGCAAAAGCAAGATAGCACACTAAGCACTCAGAAAATGTAAACAGGAATAGAAAAAGAGGTACGGTTAGTTGTTATGGAATACAGTCTCCCCCCGCCCCCCAAATGACATGAGTTACTCTTGAACTTCAGATTTTTTTCCATGTTTGACTAACCAAGACTTTGGCAAAACGCTGGGGGTGAGGGATAGGGTGAGAGGGGACACCTAGTAATAGCCCCTGGATATTTATATATAACTGGAACATTATTAGAGATGATAACATGCTCCACATGTATTCAGAGAGCTGCTTAAAATATTTAATAATTGGGGTGTCATACACTTTCAGAACGGACACTAGTCAGTAAGCCACATGTACTGCCAGCCCTGGATGGAGGAGATGACTCACATGATTTGAAGAAGATAAAAAAACTCTGTACCTTCCTATCAAAGATTCTTGTTTGCTTGCCATTTTTCACTTGAAATGCCTGGGTGGAAATAAGGGGCAGAAGCAGTGTTCATGCAGACTAAGGCCCCATGAGGAGGGAGCAAACCTTAAAATGCTCCACCAGTATCAATCTAAACACAGTAAGGCCATTGTCCTGAGCTATACACCAAAAGCCTGGAAACTCAATAAAGGCACATACTGAACATAACTTCTGAGAGAGAGACCACGAAACCATTTGTGGGTGGCAAGTATTTAACTTTCAAACTGTGTATCAGGTATAGAGAAGTATAAACAAATTTTGAGTATTTACTCTCAGGAAAAAGATAAAGGCAAAGCTGCTGAGGCAGAGCTACTGATTCTTATTTTAAAAAAGTAGTTTTTTATTCATTGAAAGGACTTAACTTTCTGCTAGATTCTCCAATTTGGGATTTGGAAAACACTAGCTGTCCTGTCTGGGTGGGGTCTACTGCCTAGTAATGATTTTAAGAATGCCTGGTTCAGTAAGAAAAACCCTTCCCTATTGTATCTAGGCAAATAAAGTTCCCAAACCTAACAGAAATTAAGTCAAGAAGAAATTATTCCAAATTTCCCACAACAACCAGGACAGAGATGCAATCAAGTCTAGATTCCTCATGCTGGTATCTGGCACTGTACCAAAAGGAAGCAAAGTCACCTTTACAAAATAAGAACAAATTAAGAACAGTAGTAAAATGTGACAACGGTATTCTGAGGCTGCAAGATGGTGCAAGATGAAAGCAGTTCTGAGCTGTTAGACAGTAAAATTTGGCTTGAGGACAACATAATGTAAATTTACCAAATGTCTGAACTATATATCTTCTAAGCAAATTTAAGCACCAAACTAAGGAGTGTAAATGGGAATAGAAGTGAACCTGTATTCTCACAGCTGTTAATTGTAGAGCTGTAGCAGAGATAAAATAGGGCAGTCAGTAAGTAGGGACTCTATAACCCAGAGGGACTCTTGCTGAGTTCAAACACCTGGCCTTGCTCTTTAGTAGCTATATGTCCGTGGACACACTATTTCTCTTGAGTTTCAGCTGATTTGCTTTGAGTACATTTAGGCGCTGATTAGTTGATGCAATATGCAATTGCCTGTGCCAAAATTGTCCAAATTCTAGACCTACAGTTCCATCTCTCATCTCACTTTATCTATTGCCAATAGTAAAGGGAGGAAATGGGACTCTTTTGGGTACCCTTTATCATTTCTTAAAAGTTGAATATATGCTGACTCAAATGTCAAGTAAAATATCCAAAAAGCTTTCAAGGCAAAATTTTCTTTGCACATTATTTTGGGTCCTTGGTTTTTAGCCATTAGGAAAGATTAGAGTAGGAGGAACTTCTAGGGACCTTAGAGCTTTGACATACGAAGCAAGAGCTTTGACCTGATAAAAACCAAGTGATATGTTATGATGAGATGTGACAACAGATTACACTTAATGACTTAAGATTTAAAAATCTCCTTATGAAGGTTTCCTTGTAGAAGAGAAATTAAGCAGGTAGCAAGAATACTCTAAAAAGACCTGTGCTGCAGATTGGGGTGCTTTTCACCTGTTCACAGTGCATTTGCTAAGGGTTCCTGAATTTGGTCAAGATTCTACATTGTGCTTCTAGCAATAGGGTAAGAATGGCTAGTGTGAACAAATGAAGCATGTTTTCTTGCATTCACGCAGCCTCCTAGGATGTTTAAAACTTGCTGTTAAAAGATAATTTTAATAATTATTATGCCAACAGTATTGGTACACTTAGGAGGAGACAGATGACAGTGACCTAGCTTTATTTTTATAGAAATAATGTACTTTAGCATATCCTTTTCAATACAAGGCTGCTTCACTTACCACTTCTGTTGATGTTTCTGCATGTTCAGAAGTAACATGTTCTTGAAGAGATGTCTCCGTATAGCCCATTTTTCCACAATAGGGACAAGTAAAAGACTGTGGCTGCTCTACAGAGAAAGCTTCTCCACCATAGTACAAATCTGAAAAAAAAATAATTTTTTAAAATATATAAAAATGTAAAGATGGTACAATAATGTAAAATAAAAGTGTGCCTGAAATCTCCAACAACCTCACTCTGTCAAGGAGTGCTTAGGTACCTCTGTTTTCATGTGCAACATCCTTATTCTCCTTTGGACTCTGTGACACCCCTCCAAAATGTCTTTTTCACCCATATAGCTATTATTGCCTTAAGAGAAAAACAAAGCAAATAACTTTTTCTCTCTCCATTTAATTTTGAATGTTTTTTTGGGAGGTAAGATTTTTAAGTAATCTCTATACCCAATGTGGGGCTCAAACTCACAACCCCAAGATCAAGAGCTGCATGCTCTTCTGACTGAGCTAGCCAGGCATCCCCCTTCATTTAATTTTGAAACATCTCTCATTTCACATCGAGTTCTAATTTTACTGTAATTTACTTTTTCTGTATCTCTGTATGTGTAGGAATGCCAATGTCAACACAAAGAATTAACAGGGTAAGGGGTGCCTCAAAGCTCAGTTGGTGGAATGTGTGACTCTTGATCTCAGAATGTTGAATTCAAGCCCTACATTGGGTGTATAGATTACTTTAAAAGAAAATTAACAAAAAAATAAAGAATCAGTATGGTATATGATAATACAAAAAAGACAAGTGCTCAGAGTAGGCAACTATGTTCAATATGCTAAATCCCCAGATACATTTATTTGTCAAAAGCACACACCAGGGGATCCCTGGGTGGCTCAGCAGTTTGGCGCTTGCCTTTGGCTCAGGGTGTGATCCTGGAAACCCGGGATGGAGTCCCATATTGGGCTCCCTGCATGGAGCCTACTTTTCCCTGTGCCTGTGTCTTTGCCTCTCTCTCTGTCTCTCATGAATAAATAAATAAATAAAATATTTAAAACACACACACACACACACACACACACACACACACACACACACCATTCTTAGGGCAGGAAAGATCCTAAGCATTCAGTTCTTATAAAATACTAACCTGAATGGAATACTACAATATATTCTTTTCAAATTGGTTACTGAAGAACTGACCAATTAGTGATACTCTGTGCATAATTTGTTTGCATCATTAGTACATCTCAAGTTCTCTTTTTCTCCATTAGTAGCACAAAAGGAAATGCAATTGAAAATATATTTAGTATGTCATCTCATTATAAAGAATTAAATATTTAACATGAAACGTTTATTTTTTTAAAAAATTTTATTTATTTATTCATGAGAGACACCGAGAGAGAGAGAGGCAGAGACACAGGCAGAGAAAGAAGCAGGTTCCATGCACGGAGCGCGATGTGGGACTCGATCCCGGGACTCCAGGATCACGACCTGGGCCAAAGGCAGGGGCTAAACCACTGAGCCACCCAGGGATCCCTGAAACAAATGTTTAATAGGAATATGATCATTTTTGTGAGGAGAGAAAATGAAAGAGTATTCACTACGCGAGAGATTTGTTCACAGTCATTTTTAGGAAGAGTTACACTATCTTAAAAAATATTTACCCACTTATATGCATAAGACTCCCCAGGTAGATCTGGGGTAGGTGGCGATAAATATATATAAAAATGAACAGAACTTGTTCACCTAATGAAGTACATGTACAAAAAACCCATAGCTAACATCATACTTATTGGTGAAAGACTGGATGCTTTCCCCTCAAGGGGCACCTGGGTGGGTCAGTGGTTGAGTGTCTGCTTTCAGCTTAGGTTGTGATCCCAGGATCCTGGGATTGAGTCCCACACCAGGCTCTCTGCAGGGAGCCTGATTCTCCCTCTGTCTATGTCTCTGCGTCTCTGTGGCTCTCATGAACAAATAAATAAAATCTTAAAAAAAAAAGTCCACTCTAGCTATTTCTGTTTTTAAAAATTATTTGAGAGAGAGAAAGAGTGCACGGGAAGAGGGGCAGAGGAAAAGGGAGAGAGAATCTCAAGTAGACTCCCTGTGAGCCTGATGTGAGGTGGGATTCCAGCACCCTGAGACCATGACCTGAGCCAAAACCAAGAGTCAGGCAACCCAACTCTCTCCATTTCTATTCATTATTTTCCTGGAGGATCTAGTAATCAGGCAAGAAAATGAATGAAAAGCACTAGATGGAAAGGAAGAAGTAAAACTACCTTTATTAGTAGATGACATGATCTTACATGTAGAAAATCCTAGGGATGCCAAAGTGGCACAGCCAGTGCAGCATCTGACTCTTGGTTTTGGCTCAGGTCATGCATGATCTCATGGGTCATGGGACTGAGCCCCACAGTGGAGTCTGCACTCAGCAGGGAGTCTGCTTAAAGGCTCTCTCCCTCTGCCCCTCCTGTTCTCTCTCTCTCTTAAAATAAATCTTAAAAAAAAAAAATCCGGGATCCCTGGGTGGTGCAGCGGTTTGGCGCCTGCCTTTGGCCCAGGGCGCGATCCTGGAGACCCGGGATCGAATCCCACGTCGGGCTCCCGGTTCGTGGAGCCTGCTTCTCCCTCTGCCTGTGTCTCTGCCTCTCTCTCTCTCTCTGTGTGACTATCATAAATGAATAAAAATTAAAAAAAAAAAAAAATCCTTAAAAAACTATCAGAATAAACAACAAAAACATTATAAGATCTATATATAAAAATCCATTGTTCTTCCAAATATTTGCAATGAGCAATCCAAAAGTAAAATTTAAAAAATCCATTTACAATTGTAAAAAGAATAAAATACAAAGGAACATATTTAATGAATAAAGTGTAAAACTTATCCTCTGATAACTACAAAACTTTGTTGAAAATATCAAAGATGACCTAAATAAACAGAAGAAAATCTCATGTTTATGGATTGGCATAATCAATACCATTGTTCTCCAAGGTATTCTACAGATTCAAAACAATCCCCATCCCCATCAAAGTTCCAGTTGGCTTCTCTGCAGAAATTTGACGAGTTGATCCTAAAATTCTTCCACAGAAACTAAAGGGATCTAAAATACCCAAAATAATCTTGAAAAAAACAAAACAAAGCCAAAGCTGGAAGACTTATGCTTGTCAATTTCTAAGCTTACTATAAGCTTATAGTAATTAAGATAGTGTGGTACTGGCATAAAGATAGATAATATAAATTTTTATTTATTTATTTTTTTATTTATTTATGATAGTCACAGAGAGAGAGAGAGAGAGAGGCAGAGACACAGGCAGAGGGAGAAGCAGGCTCCATGCACTGGGAGCCCGACGTGGGACTCGATCCCGGGTCTCCAGGATCGCGCCCTAGGCCGAAGGCAGGCGCCAAACCGCTGCGCCACCTAGGGATCCCAAGATAGATAATATAGATCAATGAAAGAGACTGAGAGTCTAGGAAAAGACATTTATGGTCAACCAACTTTTCCTTTTTAATAGCTTTATTGAGATATCTTAGGCATATAAAAATACAAATTGATGTTTTGATACATGTATACACTGTGAAAAGATTACCACAATCAAACTAATATATCTATCACCTCTACATAGTTACTCTGTGTGTGTGTTGAAAAGATTTAAGATCTATCCTCTCCAAAAATTTCAAATATGCAGTACAATATTGTTAGCTATGGTCAACATACTGTACATCAGCTCTACAGAGCTTATTCATCTTGCATAATGAAACTTTGTACCCTTTGACCAACATTGCTCCATCTCCCTACCCCTCTCACCTCACAGCCAACTAATTCTCAACAAGAATGACAAAGCAATTAACTGGGTAAAGAATAGTCTTTTTCAACAAATGATGCTGTGATGGCTGGATATCCATATGCAAAAGAATGGTCTACCTCATCATTCCATATACAAAAATTAAAGCAACATGGATCAAAGATCTAAAGGTAACAATAAAATTCTTAGAAGAAAATATAGTTTTAAATTCTCACGATCAGCCAATGGTTTCTTAGATATGACACTGAAAGCATAACAAAAGAAAAAACAAACTGGACATCATCAAAATTAAAACTTCTGTATTTCAAAACATATGAAAAAAGTGAAAAGACACGGGGTGCCTGGGTGGCTCAGTCAGTTAAGCGTCCGACTCTTGATTTCAAGACCCTGAGTTCAAGCCTTGCATTGAACTATTTTTTTTTTTTAAGTGAAAAAACAATACATGGAATGGGAGAAAGTTCCTGCAAATCATCCACCTGATAAGGAAGTTGTACAGAGTATGCAAGTAACTATTAAAACTCAGTAACAGGGGATCCCTGGGTGGCTCAGCGGTTTAGTGCCGCCCTCAGCCCAGGCCGTGATCCTGGAGACCTGAGATCGAGTCCCACATCAGGCTCCCTGCATGGAGCCTGCTTCTCCCTCTACCTGTGTCTCTGCCTCTCTCTCTCTCTCCCTTACGAATAAATAAATAAAATCTTTAAAAAAATAAAATAAAGTAAAATAAAACTCAGTAACAAAAAGACATATTACCTAATTTTAAAAAATGAGCAAAGGGGATGTCTGGGTGGCTCAGTGGTTGAGCGTCTGCCTTGGGCTCAGGGCATGATCCTGGAGTTCCAGGATGAAGTTCTGGGATTAGTCCCCCATCAGGCTCCCTGCAGGGAGCCTGCTTCACCCTCTGACCATGTCTCTGGCTCTCATGAATAAATAAATAAAATCTTAAAAAAACAAAAACAAAACCAAAAAACCATGAGATACTACTTCACAGCAAGTATGATGGCTGTAAACAGAAAGATAATAGATTCTGACTAGGTAAGAAATTACAAGGTGAAACATTTATAGCTTTTTTTATGGATTAAGAACAATCTATAGTAACAATCTGCTTTCTGATAACCAGAGCAAGAATACTTGTATGCTGTTGGCAAGAACAGTCCATTGACTCTAGACTTTATTGAGGCACTCTTCCATCTTATACCTTGTCAGTTTTACAGATCTCTGAATGGCTTTCATGAACAATTAAGCTATGATTAAGAGAATTATTTAGAACATAAAAATTCATGTTATTTTTAATGTATCCCATTGGCAAGAGTCATAGAACATCATTTGCCTTTACTTCTTCATGCACATATACACAAACTTCTAAATGAAAACCCATTAAAATGTGAATTAAATACATACCAAAATCTACTCTTGTTAATATGCACTGCATTGGGTGGTCAGTTGTATGCCTTGTTGTTGTTGCACCACTTTCATAACAAGATGCACAAAGATCGTAATCGTAGCAAATTAAACACTTATATCTGCGACCTCGAAAATTTCCTTTTAAACATGCATCACAGCTGACACCTATTAAAAAAAAGAAATATCATTAATAAGCAGCTGTAATAGGCCACATTCCATTTTATTTTTATAAATATTTAAGGTATATATTTAACCCCACATTTCCTTTCCAAAATGACTAGAAACAACATAGTAAAATGATATAGGAATTTCCAAAAATATAGTGTATTTGTTACTCTGATTTACATTTCTAATGAAAGTAACTTAAAATATTTGATGAGGGGGATCCCTGAGTGGCTCAGCGACTGGGCGCCTGCCTTTGGCCCAGAGCGCGATCCTGGAGTCCCGGGATCGAGTCCCGCATCGGGCTCCCGGCATGAAGCCTGCTTCTCCCTCTGCCTGTGTCTCTGCCTCTCTCTCTGTGTGTGTGCCTATCATAAATAAATAAATAAATAAATAAATAAATAAATAAATAAATAAATAAATAAATCTTTAAGATTCAAATGGATTTAAAAATAAATAAATAAAAAATAAAATATTTGATGAAATGTAAAAATAACTTTTAAAATGCCTTGATGACCTAATAAGAGTAAAAACCAAATGAAAGAGGAACTGGTAACCAGAATCACTAAAGGGGGCAGGGATTTATTCGCCAAAGCATGTAAAAATTTGAGCTTAGAGTTTCACAGTGTTACAGGACAAAGCCCCAAAAGCAAAGATCAAGGTCTGCCAAAGGTAGAATGTCTAAAAGCAATCTCTCACAAAGCTGAGACCCTAATATACTCTCAATGTATGCGTGAGCTAGAAATCCCCTCTGAGGGGTTACAAAAGTTGCTCTAGTGAGCTTCCCTCTCCCCCATGGCACAAAACAACAAAACCTGTAAAATCATAACCAAAACCCATCACAGCCCTGTAATCAGTAGAGAGTTGAAACTCAGACTACCAAACAGTTCCAAATGGTTCTCAGGTCAAGAATTTAGTTTAAAGTAGTCCAGAGGCGCCTGGCTGGCTCTGTCAGTGGAGCATGCAACTCTTGATCTTGGGGTTGTAAGTAAAAACACCGCATTGGGTGTAGAGATTACATAAAAATAAAATCTTAAAATAAAATAAAATAAAATAAAATAGGTCCTAAATTAGTACAACCCCCAAGCCTATGGCAGAAACAAACTTCCATAGAATGAATCCATACACAAAACATATACAAAGCACACACAAACACACACACCCCAAAAACAAAGCACCACAAGAAAGAAGTAGCATAAACAGCAGAATCGGACTGGCAAATAATTAAAAATTTTTATTTATTTATTTATTTATTTATTTATTCATTCATTCATTCATTCATTCATTCATGAGAGACACAGAGAGAGAGAGAGGCACATTCATTCATTCATGAGAGACACAGAGAGGGATCCCTGGGTGGCGCAGCGGTTTGGCGCCTGCCTTTGGCCCAGGGCGCGATTCTGGAGACCTGGGATCAAATCCCACGTCGGGCTCCCGGTGCATGGAGCCTGCTTCTCCCTCTGCCTGTGTCTCTGCCTCTCTCTCTCTCTCTCTGTGTGACTATCATAAATAAATTTTAAAAAAATTAAAGAAAAAAAAATGAGAGACACAGAGAGAGAGGCAGAGACACAGGCAGAGGGAGAAACAGGCTCCATGCAGGGAGCCGGGCGTGGGACTCGATCCCAGGTCTCCAGGATCAGGCCCTGGGCTGAAGGCGGTGCTAAACCGCTGAGCCACCTGGGCTGCCCTGACAAACAGTTTATATCAGAACTGAATATCAGATAATACTTCATAGGTTAAAATAAATAAAAGAGAAGCTTGAAAAGAAGAGGTAACCAACAAATTTGGAAATGAACCAAACAACATCTAGATATTTTAAAAATTAATTTACAGGATGCCTGGGTGACTCAGCGGTTGAGCAAATGCCTTCAGCCCAGGGCATAATCCCGGAGTCCTGGGATCCCTGCATGGAGCCTGCTTCTCCCTCTGCCTATGTCTATGTCTCTCATGAATAAATAAATAAAATCTTTTTAAAAATTAATTAAAATTTAAAACTCGATGGACATGCTTAATAGTAGGAAAAGCCTTTTATTGACAAGTAATGTTTGTTATGTAGAAAACCCAAATACAACTAAAGTATTAGAATTCAGTATTTTAAGCAAAGTTGCTAAAAACCAATTTAATAAAGTATCCACTGTATTTCATAACTCCAAAAAAGATAGAAAAATTTATTATTAAAAAACATGCCAGTTAAGATTCTATTCTACTTACATGAGGTATTTAGATTAGTCAAATTCATAGAAAAAGTAGAAGAGTGGTTACCAGGGACGGGGTAGGAGGGAGAATGGAGAGCATTGCTTAGTGGGTACAGAGCCAGTTTGGGATGATGGAAAAACTATGGAGACGGTTGTGCATGCAATGTGAATGTACTTAAAGCCACTGAACTGTATGTGCAAAAATGGTAAAAATGATAGATTTTATGTATATTTTACCACGATGAAAAACTGCTAAATGCAAAAGCTTTTTTTTTTTTTTTTTTTTTTGCAAAAGCATTTTTAAAATGACTATGAATAGGAACACCTGGGTGGCTCCAGTGGTTGAGTGCCTGCCTTCGGCCCAGGGCGTGATCCTGGGGAACCTGGGATCGAGTCCCACATCGGGCTCCCTGCATGGAGCCTGCTTCTCTCTCTGCCTATGTCTATGCCTCTCTCTCTGTGTGTCTCTCATGAATAAATAAATAAAATCTTAAAAAAAAATGCCTACGAATAAATCTAACCAAAAATAGGCAACCCTTTATGAAGCAAATTAGTAAACATCTATTTAGCGGTACCTGGCTGGCTTAGTTGGTAGAGCATGTGACTCTTAGTCTCAGTTTGTGGGCTCAAGTCCCACGATGGACATGATTACTTTAAAAAAAAACTTTAAAAATATATAAATATATATTCAAAGACATTTAAAGGACTTTAAAAACTAAAAATACCAGGATGAGAAGCTTCAATGAAATGAAATGTCAATTCTCTCCAAATCAATTGATAGAATCAATGCAATTCTAATCAAAATCACAAAAAAATTTTTGTGGAACATGACAAGCTGACTCAAATTTTTATGCAAGTTGCAAAGGGCCAAGAATAACCAAGATATTCCAAGAAAAAGAAGATGGGAGGATTGGCTTAACATATCAAGAGTTATTATAAAAATACATTTAGGGGTGCCTGGGCAGCTCAGTTGGTTAAGTGTCAGACTCTTGGTTTCGGCTCAGGTCATGATCTCGGGGTCATGGGATCAAGCCACTGCTCAACAGCCCACTAAGTGGAGAGTCTGCTGGTCCCTCCCCCTCTTTCATGCATGCTTGCTCACCCGCTCTCTCACAAATAAAATCTTTTTAAAAAATTTGTTTTAAAAACCAAAGCTACAGTAATTAAGACAGGATACTATTGGCATAGAGCCAGACCAACTGACCAATGAAATAGAATAGAAAGCCTAAAACAGGTACATATATGTTGAAATCTGTTTTATGACAACAAAGTCCCTAGAGCTCAGTGGGGAGAGAAGGGAGGAGGGAATGAATGATGCTAGGACAGGTGATTATCCATATGTGGGGAAAATAAAAACAGAGCTCTTCCACAGATCCCACACATAAAAATCAATTCCAGATGGTTTAAAGACAAATACTGAAGGAAAATGAAAAAAAAAAAAAAACAAAAATCCCTGGAAGCCAATATAAGGGAATATTTTTATGAGCTCAGAGTAGGAAACAATTTCTTAAAACACACACATGGTCCAAACCATGTATTCAACCACAATAAAATTAGGACTTTTTCTTTACCTTTTAATGCCCTCCAGTGATGGAAAGACAAGAAGGTCCTGAAACTGTGATATGTGCAACATACCTGGCAGACAACAGTCTGGTGTTCAGAGTATGTTAAACACTGACACATAGTAAGAAAATGACAGACCTCTAACAGAAAAAATGGGGAAAGACTTCCGAGGGCATTACAAAGAACAATAAAGACGAATGACTAGTAAATATATGAAAATGTGCTCAATCTCCTCAGTCATCAAAGAGGTAAAAATCCAACTCTCACGAGCTATCATCTTACATCTAGCAATCTGGCAAAGACCTAGAAATATGATGACTCCAAGTGCTAGTGAAGCTACGCTAGTGAAGACACAACAGAAACAGTTCTACTCTGCCAGCATACATCAGTCCGACAACTTGGAAAAACTCCAGTTCATATTCTAGTCAAGTTCAAGCTAAGCCATTCCCAGGACTTGGCGGTTTCACTCTCAAGTAGATTCCCTGGGGAATCTTCTCTCTATGTGTATCAGAAGAATGGAGCAGAATGTTCACAGTGGATTTTGCACTGGGGGGTTGGGGAGGTGGGCATTAACAACTCAAAGGTCCAATAACAGTCTATTATAGAGTGAATTAGAAAATGCATCACAGCCACAGGTGAGGACTTCAGGAATCTCACAACACTGAAAGGAAGTCCTAAAGGATATATATAGTTGAAAATTCAAAAATGCTATCTAGTTTAGGAAATCAAACATGCAATGAAACTATAAAATAAAAACAGGGAAAAAAAAAAAACAGGGAATGCTAAAATTTTAGTCAGTGGTTCCCTCTGGGGGGTGTGGAGCCCTCGCTGATCTTGAAAGGTAATACTCTTTCGGATCTGGCAGAGGGGGTCTGCAGTACCATTCTTCTTTTCCTTTAAATAATCTCTACACTCAATGTGGGGCTCGAACTCACAACCCTGAGATTAAGAGTCCTACATTCTAAAAAAAAAGGGGGGGGGGGTCATACATTCTGGGACGCCTGGGTGACTCAGCGGTTGGGTGCCTGCCTTTTGGCCCAGGGCGTGATCCCAGAGTCCCAGGATGGAGTCCTGCATCGGGCTCCCTGCATGGAGCCTACTTCTCCCTCTGCCTATGTCTCTGCCTCTCTCTCTCTCTCTGTATCTCTCGTGAATAAATAAAATTTTAAAAAAATTCTAAAATAAAAAAAAGATTTTATTTATTTATTCATGAGAGACACAGAGAGAGGCAGAGGCACAGGCAGAGGGAGCAGGCCCCATACAAGGAGCCTGATGTGGGACTCGATCCCAGGACTCCAGGACCATGCCCTGAGCCAAAGGCAGGTGCTTATTAACCACTGAGCCACCCAGGAGTCCCAATAAATAAAATCTTTTAAAAAAAGAGAGAGAGTCATACATTCCTCTGACAGAGCCAGTCAGGTGCCCCAGAAGGTCTTACATTGTTTCATTCAGGTGGAGTAAGATTCTGTTATTACATTTTCTGGTATTCAATTCATTATCAGTACCAGTATACACAACCTTTTAAATCAGTCCTCGGGATCCCTGGGTGGCGCAGCGGTGGGATCCCTGGGTGGCACAGTGGTGGGATCCCTGGGTGGCGCAGCGGTTTGGCGCCTGCCTTTGGCCCAGGGCGCGATCCTGGAGACCCGGGATCGAATCCCACATCAGGGTCCCAGTGCATGGAGCCTGCTTCTCCCTCTGCCTATGTCTCTGCCTCTCTCTCTCTCTCTCTCTCTCTGTGACTATCATAAATAAAAAAATTTTTAAATAAATAAATAAGTCCTCAAAATACCCTTCCCATATTGTTAAAATCTCCAAGGTTGTACCGAGATCTCACCAAGTTACAATGAAAGCCAAACGATGGCATTAAGCCAAAGATTTTTTAACAAATTCAATAAATATTGATTGAGTGCCTACTATGTTCTAGGTGGTGGGGAAATAGCAATAAACAACACAGACAAAGCTCTGCCCCTGTGAAGCTAACATTTTAATGGGTGAAGATAGGTATAAAAACAAATGAAGTTGTAAAGCAAGTTAGGAGAAAGTACTATGGAGAAGAACAAAGCAGAAAAGGAAAAATTGTGTGGGCAAGAATGCTTCACAGAAAAAGATGGTATTTGGGCAAAAAAGATGGAATACTTCAAAATCTGCTTATTCAGAACAGCTGCCAGGCAGGACAATACTTAAAATACTGAAAAGGGGTAAATAACTATTCACATTCACAAATGGAAGTTTAACCTAACTGGATACAATAACTTTGCCAAACAAATGTAGTAGGAATGGTGCTAAAAAGGTGCCAGAAAGGTAAACCCTGGGCAGCCCGGGTGGCTCAGCAGTTTAGCGCTGCCTTCAGCCCAGGACATGATCCTGGAGACCTGGGATTGAGTCCCACATCAGGCTCCCTGCATGGAGCCTGTTTTTCCCTCTGTCTGTGTCTCTGCCCCCCGCCCCCTCTGTATCTCTCATGAATAAATAATAAAGTTCTTAAAAAAGAAAGAGAGAGAGAGAGAGAGAGGAAGGAAGGAAGGAAGGAAGGAAGGAAGGAAGGAAGGAAGGAAGGAAGGAAGGAAGGAAGGAAGGAAGGAAGGAAAGAAAGAAAACCCTGCTCTGAACACTCACTTTTTGGTGTGTCCCATTTGAGGTTACTCTGTAGGCCTGACTTTTTTTTTTTTTTTTTTTTTTTACTTTTCTTTCCATAGTAGGGACACCTGCTGACCAGTATAATAAACAAAACTTATGGCAACTATGGATGGGGACACTGCCAAACTCTGCAATCAGGGATCCCTGGATGGCGCAGCGGTTTAGCGCCTGCCTTTGGCCCAGGGCTCGATCCTGGAGACCTGGGATCGAATCCCACATCGGGCTTCCGGTGCATGGAGCCTGCTTCTCCCTCTGCCTATGTCTCTGCCTCTCTCTCTCTCTCTCTCTCTGGGTGTGACTATCATAAATAAATTAAAAAATTAAAAAAAAAAAACTCTGCAATCATCACTTTGAGGAGGAAGATCTGATGATGCTTATCTCTTGCCTGTTTTACTCTTCTGATATAATTCTAAGTTATTTAAATCTAAATGCCCATAGTTCTCCTAAAGGGTGAGGGTGTGGGGTGGTGGGAGGCTTCACCTACAACCCAGCAGGAGTTCAGTAACTGTCAGATCTTTAAGAAAGAGTTGTCAGGGTGCCTGGCTGCTCAGTCAGTAGAGCATGTGACCCTTGATCTCAGGGTTGTGAGTTTGAGCCCCATGTTGGGTATAGAGTTAAAAAATAAAATAAAATCTTAAATAGAGTGGCTGTTGTTTTTTTAAAAATATTAAGTATTTTTTGATGGAGTCATTTCTAAAATGTATGTTTTCTAACATCTTGTTTTAAAAGATTTTATTTATTTGAGAGAAAGCAGGAACAAGCAGGGGGAGGGGTAGAGGAGAAGCCCTAGTGAGGCTCAATCCCAGGACCCCGGGTTCATGACCTGAGGCAAAGGCAGATGCTTAACTGACTGAGCCACCCAGGAGCCCCTGTTTTCTAACTTCTCGAAACACTGAAGACTTTTAACTTTTATAATTTGAGGTTATTATTTCAAACACAAATACGTATTTCAGCCATACCATCAAACATTATGTTAGGTAAATTTTTAGCAGACTCCTAAAACAAGAGTCATTTTATAATAATCTGTGGTGTCAAATATGCTATGGAAGGTTTTTTGTGTGTGATTAGTGGACTATGAATAAAAAGCTGAGGTGGCGAAAATGTTTTATACTGCACAATTCTCCACATAACCTGCCCTCTCATTGTAATAGCTCTGCCATTTAACACTTCTAACTCAATACTTCTAATCTGTCAACATAAGCTTAAATCAATACGTAATTAAGTCAATATCTAATTTTATAGAAGATTCCATACCACCTCCTGACTTGAAAGTAAAGCACAGAAGCACCCATAGGCTTTGGAGCAGTTTCTCAATAGCAACCACGTCTTCCCCCAACTCCCACTTAGAATTACCAACCCTCATTTAGCTTTGAAAAGGAGCCCAGATTTCCCACTTACAACAGAGTCTCTTCTAAGTATATCTGTCTGAATTCATTGTATAACACACACCAACAAAATGTGCTCCCTTAATGTCAACTGCAGGCAATCTACAGTTCCTAATAGAAAAGATAAGTTAGCTCTTTGCTGCACGGTCCCTTGGTTTAACAGCCATGGTCCTATCTGGTACCAGCAGGCTCAGGAAAATCTGAAACAGAACGTATATGTGGCAAATGTAAAACTATCAATTCCTTGATAGGAAAGAACGGAGCTGCTTCTGATTAGATGTTAAGAATTAAAGTTCCTATAGAAAGGTATGATGTCACAACAGAAACAAGAATATTGCCAAACAAAATAAAGCCTTGCAAGGCAAGGTTGGAGGACTACCGAGTGTTAGCACTTAGATCTACTGGATTAAAAACAATGTTTAGGTTCATTTACCCTATACAAAATACATCCTGCAAAAACTGAGTTAACCAAATAATAAAATAAGCAATTCATCTTTGAATAATCTAGCTTTAGCCATAATGTATCATAAATTTGGATAAGCACTGGTTTATAAAATGGTAATTGCACAAACTACATCCTAAAGTTATGGTGGGATATTTTTTATCCCCATCTGACGAAGCTTATAAGATAAAAATGCTAGGAGATATTGTTTAACCTCAATTTTTATATTGGCACTGGTGAAACTTAAAGAGAATGTGTACGTCTGACAACTCCTATCTATTAGAGGTATGTATATCTGAGCACATTCATACCCTCAACATTTACTTTTTTATTTAACAGTTCTGTAAAATAAATACACAAAGGAAAGAATGCCCTCTAGTGGGAACAGAAAATAAGTTGAAAAAGCCACTGAAATAATATGTAAAAAGTCCTTTTCCCCCTTAATTTTCTAAAATGAAATGAAGGCATTTTGACATTTATTTACAGCCATTTATTTATTCTTAAAGATTATTTTTTTTAATTTTTTTTATTTATTTATGATAGTCACCAAGAGAGAGGGAGAGAGGCAGAGACACAGGCAGAGGGAGAAGCAGGCTCCATGCACCGGGAGCCCGACGTGGGATTCGATCCCGGGTCTCCAGTATCGCGCCCTGGGCCAAAGGCAGGCGCCAAACCGCTGTGCCACCCAGGGATCCCTCTTAAAGATTATTTTTAAGTAATCTCTAACACCCAACGTAGGGCTCGAACTTACAACTCCAAGGATCAATAATTAGATGTTCTACCAAGTGAGTCAGCCAGGCACCCCTATTTATAGTTTTAAAAAGGAAAACCCCAAAGGGTGATACAGCCTTTCCATTTGAATAAATTGTTAGGTAGAATAGAGCTGATGGGAAGGCAAGGCCAATAAAAGGCAGCAATCTGTCAAGGAACACAGTAACAAAGAGCACAAAAGGAAACTGACCCCACCTGGAATTTGAAGGCCTGGGATTATATAGTATTTGTCAGTGACAACTTATTTTGACGTCTAGTGCCATGTAATTTGGGGAGTAGACCCTCTTTTTTACTTTAGCAAGAAATCTAAGTACTATCTCTTTATGGCCCATGCATTTCTAATAACTGTGACTTTAAAAAAAGGAGCATATTATATCACATACGCTATACAATAATTTTAATATTGAGAACAGTACAGAGATCTATGCCATTAAAACAATTTTACAATGATAACAATTCTGAAGGAGAAGCTTTTTGTATTTAGGTGGTTGAAAAATCATGCAACCCTTTGAAGAGGATCTCAGATGAACATGGAAGCAATTAGAAAATGAAGTATTGTAAAAAAAAAAAAAAAAAAAAGCAGAAGTAGCCAGCATTAAAGAAGATGGTTAAAGGATATTTTGAAATATCTGGAGACATACCTCAAGCAAAATTGCTGGAGGAAGGAATTTAAGACAAATTTTAAAATGCCTCCCAAGCTGGTAGTGAGAAGCTTTACCCCTTTCTATTAAAGAATCACAGAGGAATCATGCCTTGCAAAGGTAAGGCATGATTCTTTTCTTTAACTCTAGGAATTACAAAAAAAAAAAAAAAAAAGCCTTACTTATTTTTAGAATTAGGGAATTTTTAAAAATAAAATATATATGTAACTATACATGTTTATTTTTTAAAATCTCTGCCATATGGTTAAGGGAGAAAGTCAAGAGGAGAGAAAACTGGGTAAAGAGAGCCATATAAACATACCATTCAAGAAAAGACTTCTAGTTAGAGAGAGTCCAGGGGCAGAGAAAGAAAAATGAGAAAGAAGTATACAGTTGGGAGAGGGCAAGATTCAGAAGGAATAGAACTGGGCGACAAAGAGGAACACAGGAGTAAGGAAAGCACAGAGAAGTTTGGTAAGTAGGTTTGTAGTACTTGTGCTCTTTACACTTAATATACCTGTGTGAAATGGATACATTTACTTGGCAATTTACAACAGCCCTTTCTGTATGGTGACTCAGCTTTTTTACATTTCTTTTAGTGTTTTAGGTAGAATTCTACAAGTTGTCATATGTAACAATAAGGAACATCCCTCTATCCTTTCATTGAGTATCTACTATGTGCCAGATACAGACGTGAACACAAATCTTTGCTACACAGAGCTAACACTCTAGTGATATGAGTAGCAACTTCTATCCTTATTTACCGTGTGCCAGAAAGTTTACATATATTGTTTTTTTAATCTTCACAACAATGTTATGTAGTTGCGAAGTGTGATAAAACTTCTTTTGTGGCTAAGGATGATTCAAAGCCAGTTCATTTTTTTTTTTTCATTTTTTTTTTAATTTTATTTATTTATGATAGTCACATAGAGAGAGAGAGAGGCAGAGACACAGGCAGAGGGAGAAGCAGGCTCCATGCACCGGGAGCCCGATGTGGGATTCGATCCCGGGTCTCCAGGATCGCGCCCTGGGCCAAAGGCAGGCGCCAAACCGCTGCGCCACCCAGGGATCCCTCAAAGCCAGTTCAAATCTGCCTCAAAAAGTGAACAGAGAGGCAGGGGTTGGACGTTATATTGAGTTCCTTATGCATTTTATCAAGGAGGGAAGTTAAATTCACCGCTGAAAGTTTCCTACATAGAGGAAGAAGTTGGTTCATTCTGGAACAAATGATTGGTCTGCTTGGTTTTAAAGAACTGGACTACCCTCTTATTTCACAGAAATACATCTCTGAGCAAACAGAAACTCATCTTAGTAACAATGACCTGCTCACTCATGAACTTACGAGCAGCCTTTCAGTAACTTATCTGGAAATACAGAGGCTTCTACGTTACTCTATTATTATTAAATTCAGCCATGATTAGAGCTGTGTTCTGGCTCACATAAAATGAAAGAAGAGGAGGTATGTAAGGATTTTGATGAATTACCTGTTGAACGAATGAAAAGAGGATGTTTTCCTAGAGTCATAAGGTAAGAGCTCAGAAAGAGAGAAGGGAAAAGGGATTAATGTGTGTAACAGACTTCTTGATGTAAGAATGACTGAATGATGAAAATTGAGGGGGAAGAGAAAGGAACTGAACAACAGGTTCTTGTTTCCTATAGGAGAAAAGTAAATGAGTCAGGTAAAAACTCTGTGCCAAAGACTCCTAGACACCAGCCAGCAGTCAGCAAGCAACATCTGCCCAGCAGAGCTTGGCTGCCAGCTGTAACAGATGATGGGGCTGGCAGTGGGAAACAGGTTACTTATCGTCAGTTACAGTTTTATGTGTAAATAAAAAAAATAAAGGGGCAGCCCGGGTGGCTCAGCGGTTTAGCGCCGCCTTCCGTCCAGCGCCTTGATCCTGGAGACCCGGGATCAAGTCCCACGTCGGGCTCCCTGCATGGAGCCTGTTTCTCCCTCTACCTGTGTTTCTGCCTCTCTCTCTCTCTCTCTCTCTGTCTCTGTCTCTCATTAATAAATAAAATCTTTAAAAAAAATAAAAAATAAAAAAAATAAAAACCCAGAATTTGCATATATATGTGCAATTTGGTGTAGTTGCTTTAAACAATGCTCAGTGCACAGGAACTCCTGCTCTGTTTGAAGACCCTCCCTAGGCGGGTCTATGGGCAAGGCAGAGTGCTCCAGCCCTCTCAAATAGGTATCCTGATCATTTTACAGAAAATATCTAGGGCTCACATTTTGCAGAGATTTGGAAAAGAAAATACTAGTAAAAAAAACACTACATTCAAACCTCTAGGGCTAAAGAAATTAAAACATGTAAATAGGCATAACACGACACAGGAGAATGTCCCTCAGCTCATCTCTACCCGGCAATGTTCCTTCAATAATCAATCAGTGTTTGACCCTGATGCCCCAGGCTCCTCCAGAAAGGGTCTGGTTACTGAACTCTTCTTTTACAGATAAATAAATTGAAGAGACAACCACTTTCCTCCAAAAGCACACAGCCAGTAAGTGGCAAACCAACGATTACTATGCAGGATAATCTACTGAGGCAAGCCTTTTGACAACAATAAATCTGTTTGTTTCAGAAGTGTTGATGTCTTTGGCACTTTTTACTTGCTATAATGTAGAGACAAAATTTCAGTAAGCTGGAAACATGTCTGTCTAGCTTCACTCCTTCAAATCACAGCAGATCAATATAACTCTCAGATATATAGTTTATTTTTCATTTTTGGTCTTTTCAAACATTTCAGGAAATCTGATATACATGTACTTTAAGACATGGGAATCAACAACCTATGACATATGACACAATCACACACTGAAATACTACAACACTGTGCTCTGACGAACTACCAGACTCCCACATATCAACATTGTTGGTCCCCACAAAAAAACAAGTTGCAAAAAAGGATACGTACCATAGGGAACCACTTCTGTAAATTTAAAAATACACAATATGTGTATGTGTTCTATGGACACATACATATGTGGAAAGCATACTGAAAAATGGACAGAAAGGATACATATCGATTGCAAGAAGTGATATCTCTGTGGGGTAGAGAGAGGGGGAAGTAAATAGAACCAAACCAAGGAAGGATATAAAGTGGAATTCACCAGTATCTGCAAAGTCTTAATCCTGTGTTGAAAATGTTTTCTTAAAAAAGAAAAAAAAAAATCAACGAACATGGACAAATTCCCCATCTCATCTTAATCTGTAAAGCAACATGGGAGAGGACTTTTAGACACAGGATGGCTTGTTTTTTTTTTTTTGTTTTTTTTTTTAATAAATTTTTATTTATTTATGATAGTCACAGAGAGAGAGAGAGGCAGAGACACAGGCAGAGGGAGAAGCAGGCTCCATGCACCGGGAGCCCGACGTGGGACTCGATCCTGGGTCTTCAGGATCGTGCCCTGGGCCAAAGGCAGGCGCCAAACCGCTGCGCCACCCAGGGATCCCAGGATGGCTTGTTTTATGCAGAGATAGAAATGGGTAAAAATAGCTGACATATGAAATTATGAAATAAAACTTTTTTTTTTTTTGCCCCAAAGATGGGTTCTATATCCCATACTGGTTAATTATTCTTGCTGAAGTATAAATTAGTCACTGAGTTTCAAGCTAAGCATTCAAGAATGACTTCTCTTAAGCACCATATATGATCTTGGCATGCTAAACAACTCAAAGATACAGTGATTATCATACTACTGGACACTGACAACAGGGTGGAGGAATGGTTTAGAATGCTTTCCCATCGTATACTTGGCCAATAAGTACAAATAGGAATAGGGGACTTACTGTTTGGAAAAGAATCTCATTTAAAACAACTAAAAGGTAAAATATATTTAATGGTATTCCCCCCCACCCCCCACCAAATTCCCCCTTGAATCCCTGGTCTATGGGTTAAACATTTTTAAATGGATTTTCTGCAACTGTTTGAGGGAAAAGGGAAGAAAACTGGATATCCTTAATATACCACAAGATGAACGAAAAGGGAGCAGAAAACATATTGTTTAATGGTATCTATTTAATGATATTTGAGCTAGAAATTTGTGCAGCTGCGCTTGTGATAAATTCCCAGTCAAGCAAGGCACATGACAGCTCTTTCTATTGTAGTGGAAAAGATTTGTCCTGGATCAATACTAGGAGCTCATTTTGCACTGACTTACCTCAACACATTATTTTAATCAACAAAAAATTTTGACCACCAACAATACCCATTCAGTGCTTAAACTTTAATGGGAAATAAAGATATGTAAATAAGCAAACTACAGTATGAAGCGTGACTCAGGGACAGAGAACTATGGAAATGCATCCAACATACCAAACAACAACAACAACAATAAAAGATGACCTGTTCTGGGGTGCCTGGGTGGCTCAGTTGGTTGAGCATCTGATTCTTGATTTCGGCTCAGTTCATGATCTTGGCTCAGGTCATGATCTCGGAATCGTGGTATCGAGCCCTGCACCAGGCTCCGCACTCAGCACAGTCTGTCACTCTCCTTCTGCTCCTCCCCCCACTTGTGCAGGCTCTCTCTCAAATAAATAGATAAATGAATAAAAATAATTCTTTTTTAAAGATGACCTATTCTGGTTGGAAGTGTACAAGAAAACCCACAGTTAGTCACCCTCTGACACAACTCTTTGTATGATGCAGTTCCTGAGGTACTTTCTCTTCAAAACATTGAAAAACCACTTCAGGTCCCTTTCTTCCATCTTACCTACACAGAACAGTTACTCCAAACTCATTCTCAGAAACCCACCACATAGCTTTAAGACAAGAATTCAGTCACTACTTCCTCTTGTCTAGGCTAACCAATTTAAAATCTAACAGGTCCTCAAATATGTTACCTTCAATTGTTACATTATTTTTCTTTAGTCTGTTCTAGTTCCTTCACTGATTTTAAACTAAAGGGACCTAGAGCAGACATTAAACTTTGGAGAGGACTAAGAATAATTAACACAAAGTACAGAGAATGCTCTAGCACCAGGAGAAAAGAGGCAGCTTACATCTGGTTGAAGAAGCATACTAGTCTAATTTTAGATGTTACGTTTGAGGTGATAATGAAACTGGTAAGCAGGAAGATACTGTAAACAGGCTGATCTTTGGGAGATTCCCTTAAAGAGAGGACATATCTCTATCAGGGAGAGTGATACACAATATGAGGAAAGGACAAATGAGGAAAATGAACAGTGCTTACAGAGTTTGAAATAAGTCTCTAGGAAATCAATGGGTATTCAAATATAAATACCCAAAGCTAAAAATAAAATAAAAACATTGGTCTTAATATAAATATTACTCATGTTTCTTCTGCCCTCCACTTATGAGCATTTCTAGCCATGATTCTGAACAGTCTGACCCAGAATAGGGCACTATAGAGAATATGCATTCAGGCTGACAATATTATCAACAATGACTTTGAAATGCAACACTCAAAAGAGCAGTTTACTCACTTAAAAAAAAGTATGGCAGTAACTCCAAGGTACAAAATTCAAGAGCAAACACTGGGAGCAGGTAAACAAATAACTTTATTGGCAAAGATCTGAATTCTGCTGGACTGCAAAGATTACTTTCTTCATCAGTTAAAGAGAAACAAAAGCATACAATAATCTTTCTATATTGCAGCGCTGTCACAGATATATAAACATTAATTTTTCTTCCCTACCTTCACATTTCAAGGACATCTGAAGGAAAGTAGGGTGCTGGTTTTACTACTATTTCTCACCTTCTAGCCTACCCTTCTGTACCCAGCTTTGCAATGCTGGGTCTAGGAGGTGGTTCTTAATCAGGGGCCATTTTTCCCCCAGGGGATATCTGGCAATGCATGGAAACATTTGGGTCGGAGGGAGGGAGATACTGGTATCAAGCAGATAGAGGCTAAATATGTTACTTAACATCCTACAAAGCACAGGACAGCCACCTGGCCCAGGGTCTGCAAACTTGATTATTCAAACTCCTTTGGCAGCTGGCTTCTGGTTTACATTCTGCCAATGAGAGGCCCTAGGAGAGAAAGCATCCTTCCAGCAGAAGATGGCCTCCGGCTCCAGCATTCTCATCACCAGCCAGTTGCATCACACTCATAAAACTCCAGTAACCCCATCTTTTCCTTTTTTGTAAAGATGGAAATGTCTACATCTGTACTGCCCAAAGCAACAGCTACTACCCATTAAAATACCCCACCAGCTGAGAAGATCTAGAAGCAGTGATGCTCCAGCAGCAATGAGCACACAGACCATCCCTGGAAAAGGATGATTTCAAGGGTTGGGGCAAGGCAAATACATGAGCTTGTAATATCTAGTTCTACAATGAATGATACAGAGGGATGGATGGATACATGTCAAAAGGATACAGAAGAAACCTTGGTGGGGTTTCCATTGGCCAAATCTGGGATAATCTGAGTACCAAGATAAATAATAAAAGTTCTAGATTATAACCCATTGAATATAGGAATCCACATGTCCATACTGATACACATAAGTAAGAAAGTCAAAGAGAAGGAAATAGGGGGACATTTTCTTATGGTGAAGGAAACAGGAAAGAAAAAATATTTTCCTTATGGCTGATATCTAGATTAAATATGCAGATTAGTTACTCCTAATTCCTACTTCACCAGCACTGGACCTGTGCTGTCCAGTCTGGTAGCCACTAGCCCCTATGATTTTTTAAATGTGACTATAGATTGAATATAATTTAAACTTCAGTTCCACACTAGCCACATTTCAAGTGCTCATGTGGCTAGTGGCTACTGCACTATACAGCAAGGCATCAGACAAATGGCATTTGAGGCTGAGCCATAATTTTGTGAAGATAGAGTCTAGAACAGATAACAAGGTAAGATCTAAATCTGTTCTTTTCTGAAACTCTTAAAATTTAGTACTGGAATTAAAAAAATGACAATTTCATAATGATATGAGTAAATAATAGCAATAAAATTTGGAAGCTGGAAGATGGATGAGTGGTAATGGAGTTAGGAAATTGAAGATAGCTCAATCCTGGGATGCCTGGACAGCTCAGCGGTTGAGCGTCTGCCTTCGGCTCAGGTCCTGATCCCAGGATCCAGGATGGAGTCCTACATTGGGCTTCTTGAGAGGAGTCTGCTTCTCCCTCTGCCTATGTCTCTGCTTCTCTCTCTCTCTGTGTCTCTTATGAATAAGTAAATAAAATCTAAAGAGAAGAAGAAGAAGAAGAGGAGGAGGAGAAGGAGGAGGAGGGAGAGGAGGAGGAGGAGGAGGAGGAGGAAGAGGAGGAGGAGGAGGAGGGAGCTGAATCCTAATATGGGTAAAGGAGAAAGCTAAGAAACAATCCAATTTACAGTGCAGATGTAACAATATGTCCAGGACTGGCAGTATCAGGTACCACCAGAACGAAAGGGAAGAGAACTGTACAAAGATGGAAGATGTAAAAGCTGAGAAGCAGTTAAATTTCTTTTTAAAAAAGTTTTATTTAAATTCCAGTTAGCATACAGTGTAATATTAATTTCCGGTGTACAATATACTGATTCAACACTGCCTTCCTTAATCCCCATCACCTATTTCACCCATCTCCTCACCCATCTCCAATCTGGTAACCATCAGTTCTCTATAGTTAAGAGTTGAGAAGCTGTTAGATATTTTTTTTTTTTTTTAGTTTTTATTTATTTATTTGAGGGAGAGCAGGAGAGCACAAGCAGAGGGAGCAGCAGAGGGAAGGGAGAAGACTCCCCACTGAGCAGAGAGCCTCATGTGGGGCTCGATCCTAGGACCCCAGGATCATGACCTGAGCAGAAGGCAGACACTTAATCGACTGAGCCACCCAGGCATCCCTAAATTTCTTTAAAAGAAAAAAAAAAAAAAAAAAAAAGAAAAAGGTTTTATTTATTATTTATTTGAGAGAGAGAGCACGAGCTGGGGTTGGGGCAGAGGGAGAGAATCCCAAGCTGACTCCCCCAACTGAGCAAAGAGCCTGACATGCAGCTCGATCCCACAACCCTGAGGATCATGACCTGGGCTGAAATCAAGAGTCAGATGCCTAACTGAGCCACCTAGGTGCCCAAGAGGCAGTTAAATTTCTAAGTTGCCTTTCCTCAAGAAAGTGGCAACAAAAACCACCAGGAAGGGAAAAAACAAAACACCAGGAAGCTAGATGGTGAAGGGGGAACCCCCAGAATCACTACTCCTCATCAGAGCAGCGACACTTAGAGCCATACATACCAAGTGGTCACCATCCAGATCCTGAGGCTACAGAATGTTTTACACTGTTTACTGAAGTTGAACACCATTTAGACAAGTACACAAATCATAAACACACAGTTTGATTTTCACAAAATGAACACTTCCTGTGTAACATCTAGATCAAGAATCCCAAAAGTCTCCCTCACATCCCTTCAAGTAACCACCCGAGTTACTATCTTGAGTTCTAACATTCTAGGGTAATTTTCGATTTTGTTGACATATATGTATAAATATACGTACATACATATTAATACCTGCAGTGCTTTCAGTCATTCATGCACATTACCAGCTGAGGTTTAAAAAACTCAACACTCTACTTTCTTGTTTCTGTCTTTATACTGCAAAGAAGGGTCTTTTTCACAGTCCACTTAATGCCATGCTTTTCACCTTTTTGTACTGTTTATAGGTGGTTTTAGTGTTTCAAATGGGGGTTAGGGGCAGAAGGAGAGAATCCCAAGCTGTTTCAAATGGCCCCTAATGGTACTGCTGCAGCACTGTCTGGTGTTCCTATGCACCATAAGGCTGTGACATGTGTTACAGAGAAAATATGTATTAGATAAGCTTAGTTCAGGCATGAGTTATATTGCTATTGACTGTGAGTTCTATGATCATAAATCAACAATATATATTAAATAAGTTGTCTTTCAATAAAATCACTTATGAAAAACAAGACTGATCTATTGATGAAAATGTGACCAGAAGCTTACAGGAACCTAACCCTGAATTTACTGTAGGAGCAACTGTTCAGTATTTGCTAATTCAGTGTTCATGGAAACTTCAGAACCGAACTACCACAAGTAACAGGAATCAACTATATACACACACAATCATATTGTATTGTACATTTTTTTTTTTTTTTTGTTAATCTGATGACAGAATGGCACCCAGGGAGTCTGTCTAGCCCAGACTCAGCTGCTTGTCTGGATTTGGTTGGTCACAACTGTGTGCTGAGTAAGTTCCTGTTCTCCCCTCCAGGACAGAGGTTCAGCTGAGGACCCTCATTTCACCAAAGTGTTCTGCTCTGGCGCTCATGAGAGCAGGAGGTGAGGGGATCCCTGGGTGGCTCAGTGGTTTAGCGCCTGCCTTTGGCCCAGGGCGTGGTCTTGGAGTCCCGGGATGGAGTCCCACATCGGGCTCCTGGCATGGAGCCTGCTTCTCTCTCTGCCTCTCTCTCTCTCTCTCTATGTCTATCATGAATAAATAAATAAAATCTTTAAAAAGAGAGAGAGAGAGAGAGAGAGAGAGCAGGAGGTGAGCCATAGTGAGCAGCCATCCTCATACCACATCTCTGCTATAAATCTACCCTGGTCCACACAATGGCCCAGCCAAATCCCCCCATCTGGTGGCCCTGAGTTTCCTTCTGGGGTTCAATCATGACCTCACTGAATGACTTCTCCAAAGAGTCTCTCAGAAACTCTCAGTGAGGCTGAAGGCAGACTGTTCAGCTTCTCCTGTCCTCAGAGATTTCACCCAATAGTGCAAACTGCCCTTTCCTCACACAGCGAGGTTGGAGTTTGCTATTCCATGTTTCATAACTAAACAATATCTTGCTTATAGGAATAGATATATTGAGAGTTAAAATATAGAGAAAGGCAAGACATGATCAAGACAAAGTTCCAGATAGTGAGCATGGACATGTTTGTTAGATGATCTACTTTTTTATATGGGTGATGGAAACAAAGATCTTTGTTTTATCTTTTTACTGAATACACATATTTTGTACACTCTTCTGAACATATGACACATTTCTCACACATATGTAAAAACTCCATTTTTAAAGAAAAGGACTGACTTACTGGCCATATATCTTAAAAATGGTAAATCCTATTTAGATTATTTTTTTTGAAGAGCTAGAAACTTTTTTATTTTTTTTTTAATTTATTTATTTATTCATGAGAGACACAGAGAGAGAGAGAGAGAGAGAGAGAGAGTCAGAGGCATAGGCAGAGGGAGAAGCAGGCTCCTCGCAGGGAGCCCAATGTGGGACTCAATCCCAGGACTCCGGGATTATGCCCTGAGCCGAAGGCAGACAGACACTCAACCACTGAGCCACCCAGGCGTCCCTAGAAATTTCTTTTAAAAACTGTAAGAGGAGGGATCCCTGGGTGGCGCAGCAGTTTGGCGCCTGCCTTTGGCCCAGGGTGCGATCCTGGAGACCCGGGATCGAATCCCACATCGGGCTCCCGGTGCATGGAGCCTGCTTCTCCCTCTGCCTATGTCTCTGCCTCTCTCTCTCTTTCTCTGTGACTATCATAAATAAATAAAAATTAAAAAAGAAAAACTGTAAGAGGATCGGATGCCTGGATCTCTCATGAATAAATAAATAAAATCTTAAAAAAAAACTGTAAAAGGATACTTTTATTACCTCTTAGTGGGTGAGTGAGGAGGTAAGTGAGGACTGTCTAAGCAATACAGAGAACCTGAAACCATAAAAGGGGGGAGCACAGTAAATTCGACGAGAGGTATACAACTTTAATATTGGCAAAAGATCGCATAAACAAAGTCAAATGACAACAGATGAGGAGAAATACAACAAATATAACAAACAATGGGCTCTTAAAAATTAAGAAAAAGACCAACAGGAAAAAAAAAAAAGAAAAATGGGAAATAAGATATGACCAGGCATTACAGAACAGGAAGTATGTGATTCAAGTACATCCTTGGTAATAGAAGTATCTAAAGTCCTCCAAAATTTCCAATGCCATTCATAAAAAGGTCTAATTTCAGTAAGGCTCATGAAAATCTTAAAGTAGAAGATTCAGGCATGACCAGAAAAATGAAAGTAAGCTATCAAGCCTGTGAATCAAAAACTGGCTTCATTCTTAGGTAAAACTGACCTTCCTCCTACCAGACCTTCCTCCAAAAAATTCAATTGTTCTCATTTTGCAAGAGTTCTAGCTTTAGGCACCACCCACAGTCAACACAGAAGTAAGACTGAATCAGGCCTTCACTCTGCTAACAACATTTTAGCTTCCTCACATAGTTAAATACTTGCTACATCTTTTCTTTTGCCCACTTATTTTGCACCATTATAAGGTCCTGTACTTGACCCTATCCTAGCTAATGTTTTTAAAAGTGACTTAGGCAATGACAAAAAATGTAACGCTTGTACATGAAACAGCTAAAACAGAGTGACAAGAGACATTCAAAGAAAGGTGAATGGGTGTGCCAAATTGAATTTTTAAAAGTCTCGTAAAGTCTTGTTTTTAGAATAAACAGCCATCCATGGGCTAAAAAATTCTAAAAGAATTAACTAAGCAGAACTTTGTCTTCAGTATTAGCTTAAGATGGGATGAAAAGGCTAACAAAAAGCCAGCAAATAAACAAGCTCAGGTTGTATTAACAAACATAAGATACATTACTGTAATATTTCCAAAATGTTTTACTCTTGTTGGACTATATGTGAAGAACTGCATTCAGTTCTGGATGACTTGTTTTAAAATGAGAAACAAATACACCATAATGACAAAATGGCAAAGGTTCTAAAAACCAAGTCAAGAGAAATTACTAAAAGACAAAAGGAGCTATCTACCAGAAGAGCTGAGAGTGGGTAATGCATAGGGGATGTGACAGCTTTAGACAGAGCTAGCGTAAGAAAGTAGTGCACTGGTCTCTGCAGCTACTGAAGTCAAAACCAGAAGGCACTAAATGGAACGTGCTTCCCTGTACTGGATCCTATGACAGAAAAAGGTTATCAGTGGAAAAACTAATAAAATCCAAGTCTACAGTTTAGTCAAAATGTACCAATGTCAGTGTAGTAGTTTTGACAAATATGTCAGGGTAACATGTTAACATTAGGAGAAACTGGTTGAGGGGTATATGGGAAGTCTTTACTACCTTTGCAACTCCCCTGTATACCTGAAATTATGACAAAATTAAAAAGTTATAAAAAGAAAGAAATAAAAAGGGAAACCGTTCAACAAATGACTTTCAAATAGTGTAGTGAATGCTCTTATCAACACATGGGTTGTGTTTAGAGATTAGACAAACTGAAATGTGCCTTTGAAAAGATATCCGCATATTTCAGGGGATACTTGGTACCATTTAAATTGGAGGTCAAATGAATTTAGTAGGGCTACCAATATTTAACTTGGAGTCCAAAAGCCAGAGTGTAAAGAAAAAAGCTAACTGAAGTGGATCCATCAATGCTAGGGAAATAATCTTACCTTTCCAATAATGTTGCAATTGATTCTTCTGCTAGGTTTTTGTTTTTGTTTTAAGATTTATTTTAGAGACAAAGAGAAAAAGACAGAGCATGAGTGGGGGGAGGGGCAGAGAGAAAGAGAAAAACCTCAAGCAGACTCCAGGCTGAGTGAGTAGAGCCTGAGGTGTGGCTCAAACTCATGAGCTGAGCCAAAATTAAGAGTTGGACGCTCAACAGATTGAGCCACTCAGATACCCTTCTACTAGTTTTAAAGAGGATCCCCAACACCTTCTGTAAGTGTTTTTCAAACTATAGGTCATGACCACATGAAATCAGTTTAGTCACAGTAGCTCTCCCTGGAGGTACCATTCCCAGGTGGCATGCTGGAACTCTGTGAGGGGTATTTTTTGGTCATCACAATGATTGTGGGGTACTACTAGAGTCTACTGGAGAAAGGTTCAAAAGATACGTGTCTGGAAATGCAGTAAAGAATTGTCCAGCAACCCAATAAGATATGCCAAATCTTCCACCAGACATTCAGTTGGGAAATATAATAGCCTTTAAAATTATTTAATCATACTACTAGACTCCATTTCTCCCATAAACACAAAATATCTTTTTTTAAAAAAGATTTTATTTATTCATGAGAGACACAGAGGCAGAGACATAGGCAGAGGGAGAAGCAGGCACTATGCAGGAAGCCCAATGCAGGACTCGATCCTGGCACTCTGGATCACGCCCTGGGCCAAAGGCAGACAAAAAATGCTCAAAACCCAGGCGTCCCAAAACAAAATATCTTTTGCAGCCTTAGTAAACACTTATTCTCCAGGTATGCTACTATCTCATAAGAAAGACCATTTTGCATTTTTAGAACTCTACAAAAGACTGGTATTTCAGAAAATCTTGATGAAGTTGTTTGTAGTAGGTGACTTTCTAGTATAGCATACCTATACCAGATGGCTTTTATAGCTGTGATTTTCAAATAGGTAAAAAAAGACTCCTCTGAATAGATTTATTTTCAAACATTTAGTAGGGAATTATGCAGCAGAGGATTCTTTCTGAATATTAAAAAAAGTATTTCACATTGGGGTGCCTGAGTGGCTCAGTCAGTTAGGCATCTGACTCTTGGCTTTGGCTCAGGTCATAATCTTGGGGTTGTGGGAATGGGGGCCCATGTAAGGCTCTGCGTTCAGCATGGAGTTTGCTTGAGATCCTCTCCCTATCCCCCTGTTCGCAGGGTTGCTCCCTAAAATGAATAAATCATTTTTTAAAAAAGTATTTCACATCAAGGTTGTTCTATATATATATTTTTTGTGGCAGAATGATTAGAAATCTATGTTGCAAAAATTAAATGTTAAACTTTATTTGGAATTGGGGATCCCTGGGTGGCGCAGCGGTTTGGCGCCTGCCTTTGGCCCAGGGCGCGATCCTGGAGACCCGGGATCGAGTCCCGCATCGGGCTCCCGGTGCATGGAGCCTGCTTCTCCCTCTGCCTGTGTCTCTGCCTCTCTCTCTCTCTCTGTGACTATCATAAATAAATAAAATAAAAATAAATAAAAATAAAAAAATAAACTTTATTTGGAATTGTTATTCTTTTCTTTTTTATTCTAACAATGTCTCCCAAAGTCTACCACATAACCATTTTTCTTTTCCCAGTCTAGCCTCTACTCCCTACTATTTGTCAAAGGATATGCTTTCCACCAGGGTTAAAGACTAGACTAAGGTAATATAGGTTGCTAATGGTAGACTCCACCAGGTTTTCTGTTGGACTTCACTTTCTTGTCCCATGCCAAGTCATTTCACAGGGAATTATTATTTTTTAAAATTGTATTTAAATTCAATTTGCCAACATATAACACCCAGTGCTCATCTCATCATGTGCCCTCCTTAGTGCCCGTCACCCAGTTACCCCATCCCCCTACCGACTTCCCCTTCTGCAACCCTTTGTTTCCCAGAGTTAGAGTCTCAAATGATTTGTCTTCCTAATTTTCTCCCCCTCAGTGTCTGCCCCTTCTCTAATGGTCCCTTTCACTATTTCTTATATTCATAGGGAATTATTTTGACCCTACACTTAAAAATTTTTTTTACAGGGCAGTCCCCGTGGTGGAGTGGTTTAGTGCTGCCTGCAGCCCAGGGCGTGATCCTGGAGACCCGGGATCAAGTCCCACATCGGGCTCCCTGCATGGAGCCTGCTTCTCCCTCTGCCTGTGTCTCTGCCTCTCTCTGTGTGTGTCTCTATGAATAAATAAATAAAATCTTTAAAAAAAAATTTTTTTTTACATATTTATTCATGAGGACACAGAGAGAGGCAGAGACATAGGCAGAGGGAGACACAGGGTTCCTGCAGGGAGCCTGATGTGAGACTCGATCCCAGGACCCCAGGATCACGACCTGAGCCAAAGGCAGATGCTCAATTGCTAAGCCACCTAGGTGCCCTGGGACACTACAGTTATAAACAAGGTCAAACTCACTGATGAGTATATGTGCTACTTTTATTTATCCATGTTGACAATCTAATTTGTCTTATGTTATCCCTACATTTTTTTAAAAATTTTTTTTTCTTTATTTATTTATGATAGTCACACACACAGAGAGAGAGAGAGGCAGAGACACAGGCAGAGGGAGAAGCAGGCTCCATCCACCGGGAGCCCGACGTGGGACTGGATCCAAGGTCTCCAGGATCGCGCCCTGGGCCAAAGGCAGGCGCCAAACCGCTGCGCCACCCAGGGATCCCTGTTATCCCTACATTAAATAAGATCATTTCTCTCTTTATATTTTCTCTCTTTTTAAAGCTTCTCTTTTTCTTATTTCATTTTTATTATTCTAACAGTTTTTATTGTACTATCTATATCTAGTTCTTTCATTTTCCCACATTTTATATAGGGTATGTTTTCTGATCTTATTTAAGTCCATATATATTTATTGCAAGTAGATCCAGGCACTCAATGATGTATTTCATTGTAACATCTAAGGTAGCTGGTGACTTATCAATGAACTTTATTTCAGAATAACCAACAGAGTGTTAAAATATTTGTTACACAAATAATTAAGGCACTGGGTCTGAAAGGGTTGACAATCACTAATCTAGTGGATCTTAGGCAGAATTTCTTGAAAATGGAACAAAATAGAAAATTATCAGAGTACAACACAAATAGGGTAGTTTCAGGAAACTTTTGTTTCCATTATATGTGTGTTTTCTGAGTGTTGTAAAAAATGTATTTCTTGCTAAAATTTAGGGTCAAGTAAGTTTACAAGCCACCCTAAAAATACCCCCCCAGACCCCCCAAAACTGAATGGACAAGTGGTCCACAATTCTCCTACAAGGTCCTTCCCCTCTTAGGCTCTCTGCAATCAATTTCCCACTTCCATGTCCTCTTTCTCTCTCTAAAGCACATACAGGGATCCCTGGGTGGCGCAGCGGTTTGGCGCCTGCCTTTGGCCCAGGGCGTGATCCCGGAGACCCGGGATCGAATCCCACATCGGGCTCCCGGTGCATGGAGCCTGCTTCTCCCTCTGCCTGTGTCTCTGCCTCCCTCTCTCTCTCTCTCTCTGTAACTATCATAAATAAATAAAAAAATTAAAAAAAAAAAATAAAGCACATACATTCTCACCTCCCTCACTTCCCACATAATGGTTCAAGTCATCCCCTCAATTTATTTTTTACCTTTTCTGTCTTGAACGCAAGTAAGCAGATAAACAGAGAAAAAATTATGGGCATGGCAAAAAGCCAATAATGTGACCATTTTAAGAATCACATTTTAGCATGTGATTCTTGATCTTGAGGTTATGAGTTACAGCCCCAGTAGAGATTGCTTAAAAATAAAATCTTAGGGCCCCTGGGTGGCACAGCTGGTTAAGTGTCTGACTCTCGGTTTAGGCTCAGGTCCTGATCTCAGTGTCAGATTGAGTGCTGAGCCAGGTTCTGCTGTACTCAGTGAGGAGTCTGCTTGAGATTCTCTCTTCCTCTCCCTTTGCCCCTCCTATTCACACGCTCTCTCTCAATTAAACAAATCTTCAAAAAATTTCATTAAATAAATAAATAAATAGATAAATAGATAGATAGACAGATAAGATAAAGTCTTGAAAAAAAAAAGTAATCTTTCTAGGCATGATGGAATCCAGAAAGCATAAAGAAAAAGCAGAGATGTATCTACAATAAAATTGACAATCTTTTGGAGGAGTCAAAACACCATATACACACACACACACACACACACACACACACACGGCAAATGCAACTGGGAAAAAAGTCCTATAATATTAAAAAGGTTTAATATCTCTAAGACTGACAACATTCAGGAAGAAAGCAGCAATTCTAATTAGGGAGAAAAATGAGTGCAACAAAAATTTTTTAATGAAAATTAGTCATACCCTATCATCTAATAGTTCTTACTTCTAGGTATATACCCAGACACTTAAAAATTATTAGAATTAATGAGATAATTTAGTAAGAGTCTCTTTTTCTAGGTATAAAATAATATTAGCAAAAAGAAATTAATTTTGAGATGCCTAGGTGGCTCAGCAGTTGAGCGTCTGCTTTCAGCTCAGTGCATGATCCTGGGATCCGGGATCGAGTCCACATCAGACTCCCTGTGAGGAGCCCGCTTCTCCCTCTGCCTATGTCTCTGCCCCCCTCTCTCTCTGTGTGTCTCTCATGAATAAATAAAATCTTTAAAAAAAAATAAAAGAGATGAATTTTATCTATTTTCAAATGTTTATTTGTAGCGGTTATTTGATTTCCTGTCTTAATATGTTTGTTTAACTGGACGAAAAGAGGGAATATTATTATATTATATTATATTATATATAATATATATAATATAATATAATATTAAAAGAGGGAATATTATTTCTGAGAGGACATTTTGAAAATTTGGTTGTAACAATGACTGCATGTCACTGTGGCATTTGGGAGGTTAATGCCAGGGACTCTAGAAACTTGTATTGTGATGGACAATAAATATCACACAGTGAAGAACTGTCCCGCCTTTCCCATGGCTTTCCCATGGCCTTTCCCAACAGAAAAAAAAAAAATGTCCCAAAGGAGACTGGGACTCAATCGCAGAGTCATAAGTTTGGGCCCCAGATTAGGTGTAAAGTTTACTTTAAAAAATAAAAATAAAAAATAAAAATAAAAAAAATAAATAAATAAATAAAAAGAAGGGACACCTGGGTGGCTCAGCGGTTGAGCATCTGCTTTCGGCTCAGGGTGTGATCCCGGTTCCAGGGATCGAGTCCCACATTGAGTCCCACTTTGGGCTCCCTGCGAGAAGCCTGCTTCTCCCTCTGTCTATGTCTCTGCCTCTCTCTCTCATGTCTCTCATGAATAAATAAATACAATCTTAAAAAAAAAAAAAAGGTTAGGGATGCCTGGGTGGCTCAGGGGTTGAATGTCTGCCTTTGGCCCAGGGCATGATTCCAAAGTCTCAGGATTGAGTCCCACATCAGGCTCCCTGCATGGAGCCTGCTTCTCCCTCTGCCTGTGTCTCTGCCTCTCTCTGTGTGTGTCTCTCATGAATAAATAAATTTAAAAATCTTTAAAAAAAAGTCTAAAAAATAAAAATAAATAAAGTATTCCAAAGGAAAAACCTGTTTATAACAGCTTGAACTTAGGGATCCCTGGGTGGCGCAGCGGTTTGGCGCCTGCCTTTGGCCCAGGGCGCGATCCTGGAGACCTTGGATCGAGTCCCACGTTGGGCTCCCGGTGCATGGAGCCTGCTTCTCCCTCTGCCTGTGTCTCTGCCTCTCTCTCTCTTTGTGACTATCATAAATAAATTAAAATTAAAAAAATAAAATCTTAAAAAAAATAAATAACAGCTTGAACTTAGAAGTAAAGTCAGTGTTATATATAGATACTAAGTACTTTTTGCATGGTTTTAACACACACTGAAATCACCAGTAATACAATTGTTTGGGTAAATTGTTTAGAACTTGACACCATGAGTTGTTCAAAAAGAAACAGCATCGATGGCAACTTTGTTTAAAGTATCTGAACTGGCAACATGTCTGTTATGGACTTGCATTTGAGGTTGTCACATTCACAGTGATTCTGTATATAGGTACAACAATCTCATTATTTCCCCTAATTTAATCATGCCTGAGCATTTACATCTTGAAAGATACATTATTTTATTACACATTATTTTGTTATTTTTCCTTTATATTACAGAATTACAATGATTTCTTTAAAGTATGTAAATAAGAGTTTTTTTTTTTTTTAAGATTTTGAGAGAGAGAGCACAAGAGGAGGGAGGGTCAGAGTGAGAAACAGACTCCCCACTGAGCAAAGAGCCTGATGTGGGGCTGGATCCAGGGACTCCAGGATCATGACCTGAGCAGAAGGCAGACGCTTAACCGACTGAGCCACCCAAGTGCCCCAATAAGAGTTCTTTATAGAAAAATCCCAATGAATAAACACAGGAAAATGATAAGAGCTGGAAATTAAACATCTTGCAACCACTATGAAATAACAGATCCAGGCAACTTACAGCAGTGACAGCCAGTGGAGAGACATGCTGACATTTGAACCCATTGAGACAACCAGACATTACAGCCTCTCAACAAGATATAAGACTTATTATGAAATATTTAGCACCTATGAAACATTCTTACCAAAACAAACATCTGAATCAAGCATCTAGAACAGAGTACCACTTAAAAGAAATATAGGGAATGAAAGGAAACATTAAAATGACATTACAAAACTGTAAGCCAGAATGTGGGAAACACTATCAAAGAAACAGTTGTTTCAACAAATAAATAGCATTTTTAAAAACGATTTTATTTACTTATTTGAGAGAGAGAGAGAGAGAGCAGAGGGAGGGGCAGAAACAGAAGAAGAAGCAGACTCCCCACCGAGTAGGGAGCCCAATGTGGGGCTCAATCCCAGGTCCCTGGGATCATGACCTGACCCAAAGGCAAATGTTTTAACTGACTGAGCCACGCAGGCACCCCAATGAATAGTGTTTTTAAAAGAGGACGGGGGCGGGGGGGGGGGGGTCCCTGGGTGGCTCAGCGGTTTAGCGCCTGCCTTTGGCCCAGGGCGTGATCCTGGAGTCCCGGGATCAAGTCCCACATCGGGCTCCTGGCATGGAGCCTGCTTCTCCCTCTGCCTGTGTTTGTGTGTCTCTCTCTCTATGTCTATCATGAATAAATAAATAAAATCTTTAAAAAAATAAAAAAAAATAAAAGAGGAGAGGGCTATTATAAATATTTTTATTTTTAAAAGATATTCATTCATTCATTCATTCATTCATTCATTCCACAGAGAAGCGGGCTCCCTGGGGTGCTGGGATCAAATCCCACATTGGGCTCCTTGCAGGGAGCCTGCTTCTCTCTCTGCCTGTGTCTCTCCCTCTCTCTGTCTCTTATGAATAAATAATAAAATCTTTAAAAAAAAGTTCAAACTCTAAAAAAGGGAGGGGGTTGGAAATGAGGAAAACCTCCTTTTTGATATAAAACTGACAAAATGTTGGGACGCTTGGGTGGCTCAGTAGTTGAGTGTCTGCCTCCGGCTCAGGGTGTGATCCCGGAGTTCTGGGATCAAGTCCCACATCAGACTCCCTGCAGCAAGCCAGTTTCTCCCTCTGCTTATGTCTCTGCCTCTCTATCTGTGCCTCATGAATAAATAAATAAATAAAATCTTAAAAAAAAAAATGGATGTGTTGAAACTCACTAATAGAACAGGGGAATATATTAATTATGTATTAATCTTAGTCGATTTCTTTAAAAAAGTCCAAGAACAGAAAAAAGAGATACAGGATCTCTCCTTAGTTCTGTCTTCAGGTTGCCATAAACCTATGGATCAACACTCTGTGAGCTACTCAACCAGTGAGCAACGCTTACACCATTATCCATCCTGTCATTTAGTAATCTATCCTGTCCTTGAGAACAAGGACAGTCTTAGTCTGATATGCCCTAATGAAGGAAAGACAGTGTCTATGGTGATACCTTGATATATCTATTATAAGTAAACTCTATGCCCAATGTAGGACTTGAACTGATGAGATCAAGACTGATGGGATCAAGAGTCCCATGTTCTACCAACTCTGCCAGGCACCCCTTGATACACCAATTTTTAAAAAGATTTTATTTATTTATTCATGAGAGACACACAGAGAGAGAGGCAGAGACACAGGCAGAGGGAGAAGCAGGCTCCATGCTCCCTGCATGGGACTCGATCCTGGGTCTCCAGGATACCACCCTGCGCTGAAGGCGGTGCTAAACCACTGAGCCACTGGGGCTGCCCCCTTGATACACCAATTAAGCCTAATCAAAAAAAGAGCTAAGTTTGGTACGCTCAGTCTTCGTATATTCCCCACAGATCCTTTTCACAACTATCTATCATGAGCCTTTTCCTTAGCAAATTTCTTCTACTGTTCAAAAAATCTCGAGTGTTTTCATGCCTTGGCCTTCTTATTACATACTCATTTCTGCCTACCACATTGGTCTGGAATGTCTATCTGCTTCTCCCCTATCCAGGCAAGTCCCTTCTCCACAAAGCTGGCTCAAATCCCTTCTCCTCAGTCTCTATGACTTCATCTGAACACTTAGATTTAGAGAATGACAGGAAAGGAAGAGACTATTCATAGCCCTCATTGGCCTATTAATTTTAAGTAGGTAAGCCTTTTGGTATCTCCTGTATTTTTGTCCTTCCTGCTCATTTAGAATACAAATTCTTTGAGGGCAGGGACTATATCTTATATATATGGAAATATATACCTTGCATGTTGTTAGCACTCAAATTATATGCAAACTATTTAGAAGTATGATAAACAGCTGTTTTCTATATCCAAGATGCAAATGATGAAGATAGCTCAAATAATGAGTGCTTTATATGCCAGGTACTAGCCTATTTCATATATAATAACCACTGACCAACCACTGTGAGGTTAGTAAGCATTATGCTTATTTCATGAAATGATGCATAGAAAGATAAACAACCTACTGACTTCATAGTAAGTGACCAAGGAGGGTTTGAATTCAGGCAGTCTGGTTCCAAAAACCCTCTTCAATTTACTATTCAGCATCTCAAAAAACACTTGAGTAAACAGGAAAATTGTACCCACTGCATTAGTCTAGCCTCTAGTATTAGTCTATAAACTAATAAACTCTGAGCCTGCATTTTGGGTCTCTTCATCTCAAAAGCATATACAGTAAAAAATGGGCTGGAATAAGAGTCATGGGATCTGAATTCTAGTCTTCACTATGATCTCAAGTAGTATGACTCAGCCTTTCTACACAATTTTATTTGGAAAAAGAAAAAAGGAAGGTTGATTTCCTTCTGGACCAGACGGTCTGTTATTCTATCTACTTCTTTATTTTATTGATGAGAAAAAAGAATGAAAATAAGCTAATTCATTATCCAGCTACCAAATTGGCCTAGTTCCCACAGTGAGCTCTCCTGGTCTGGATCTTTATCACTCTAGCACAGCCACAAGAGATACACCGGGCTGTCTACCTATATGCTGCCTCTTTTCTGCTACTTTAAGAAAAAAGACAAGGCCCATAGGCCTGGAAACAGACATTACCTAATAAAAGGTTTGGGGAATTCGAGCCACAGTGAACTGAGAAGAGGAACAGAACAACACAGTCACATCAGGTCTTGACTTTAAGATCTCTAACAACACTGCTGAGCATGTGTTTGTTCATTCATTCAGCCCATGTGACTCTAGGTCACTCATCCAAATGGCCTACACACCTCTACTTGAACATCTAACAGACATCTCCAACCTAGTACGTCTGAAAGAGAACTCTTGACCTCTACCTCCAAAAATGTTCCTTCTGTCCTCCTGCCTTTCCTGTTTCAGTAAATGGCCCTCTTCCTACCCTCATGCTTTTGCCTACACTACACCAGCAAGTGCTGGTAAACTCTACATTCAAAGAATTAAGTTCAAACGTCTCACTAGGCCTATAAATGCCCCATAGAATACGGGCTCAGTTTATCCCTACCTCATCTTCTCTCCTCTTCCTCCCTGCCTAGTCAGCTCCAGCTACTCTGTTCCTCAAGCAACCTACTTTATTCTAACCCCAGGACTTTATATGTGAAATCTCTGCCTAAAAGAAACATATCTTGGGTGCCTGGGTGGCTCAGTTGGTTAAGCCTCTGACTCTTGATTTTGACTTAGATCATGATCTCAGGATTGTGAGATCGACGCCCCCCCCCCCCATTGGGCTCTATGCTGGGTGTGGACCCTGCTTGGGATTCTCTCTTTCTCTCTGTTTTCCTCCCAATCACCCCTACCTCTTGTGCTCTAGCTGTCTCTTAAATGGGCAGAGAAAGAGTGGAAGGATCAAACACATCCTCTGAAAGGCCTTCCAGACCACTCTTTTAAACAGAGAGCCAGAGGCTACTCATTCGGCTTCCATCATATTCATTCAATCCTTATTCCCTCACCCTGTTTTACTTTCTTCAGAATATTTATAATGAATCAAAATTATATTACAGGTTTCTTTTTTACCCTCTTCCTCCAATTAAAATTGTAAGCCCTACAATGAGAACTTCTTATTTTTATTACTCTATCCTCAGTTTCAAATACTGTGTACCTACTGGCACAGTATTTAGACTGAATGAATTTTCCCAGTCTCTAATACCTGCCAAAACCTGGTCTAGGTGCTAGAGATACCCTTAGCTGTTGATGTCTCTCCGTCCCTTCACAGCTAAATCTTTAGGTAGTGTTCCTAACTTCTCATGTTCATTGAGAATTTAATACCCTGCAGCCTGGGCTCTCTAGTCCACTCCTTTGAAAGTGCTCACTGAGTTCCACAAGTTCTTCATTCCAGGAGCTCCAGCCAATGAACACTTCATTTCTTGTCTTCTTGAACTATTTGCAGCAACACTAACTGAATCCTCCTTCCAAGAAAATTGCCTTCCTAAATTTCAATGCCCGCATTCTTTCCTGATTCTCTTCCTACTCTCCAGGCGAGTCCCATTCACAGTCTCATGCTCCTTAAATGTTAAGTGTTTCCAACGGCTTACTGCTCAGTCTCCCTCATCTTCTCAATCCATATGTTCTCACCATCACTGAGCAACCAACTCTACTACTATGGATTAAGTCCAACCTCTTCTGAATTCCAGATCCACGTGTTCAACGGCCCTGAACATCTCTACCTGGATTTCCCATATGTACCTCAAACCCAACGTGCTAAAAATGGAAATCACTTGTCTTTCCCCTCCTTCCTACCTTCTTCCTCAAAGCATGTTTCTCTTAGATATGCATCACAGTGAATGTCACTGCCCAACTAATCAAGCCCAAACCCTAAGTTTTCCTAGACCTCTCATTCTTCCACAACCCCTCTAGTTAATCACCAAGTATGTCTCCTATTTGCACATACTACAGCACTTTCTTATCTTATGGTAATTTAACTGTCCCCTCCTCCCTGCAAATCCATCCTTCAGAACTTTTCCTTTCAGAACACAAAATCAAATTCCTGGCTTAAAATTTCCTAAAAATTCACTCCCTATTACCCTTCTATCTCAACAAACTTCATCTCCTGGTATTAACCAACCCCCTCCCCCTTCTGCTTCAGTAATGCTAAATTTCTTATGGTCTCTCCTCAAAGGAAAACCCTTTCTGTTCAAGTCTCCCTCCATGGAATACTCTCCCCAACACCCCAATACCTCACGGATTCATCAACAACCAGTTCAAATGAATAACTTCTCTTGGGATGCCTTCATGAATTCATCCAAGAAATGGAGAAGCCTCCATTATCCACTGACCATATGCTATAAGTTTATCATACTTCTTACTGTACTGTATTATACTCACCTTTCTCATCTTAAGAGGGTCTTTTTTTGTGGTCCCAAGTGCCCAACATAACATCTCCACTTAGTGATGGTATTCTAGGGACACCTGAGTGGCTCAGTGGTTGAGCATCTGCCTTTGGCTCAGGCATGATCCCGTCCCGGGATTGAGTCCCACATGTGGCTCCTTGCGAGGAGCCTGATTCTCCCTCTATGTGTCTGCCCTTCTCTCTCTGTGTCTTTCGTGAATTAATGAAATCTTTAAAAAATAATAAAATATTTTTTTTTAAAAAAAGAAGATTTTATTTGAAAGAGTGACAGGCATGGCAGCATGAGCTGGGCAGAGGGAGGGCAGAGGGAGAGGGGGAAGTAAACTCCCCACTGAGCAGGGAGCCCCACTCTGAGCTCAATCCTAGGACCCCGGGATCATGACCTGAGCCCAAGGCAGAGGCTTAACCAATTGAGCCACTCAGGCACTCCTTAAAAATAAGATCTTTAGGGCAGCCTGGGTGGCTCAGTGGTTTAGCGCCGCCTTCAGCCCAGGGCCTGATCCTGGAGACCTGGGATCGAGTCCCACATCAGGCTCCCAGAATGGAGCCTGCTTCTCCCTCTGCCTGTGTCTCTGCATCTCTCTCTCTCTCTGTGTGTCTGTCTCTCATGAATAAATAAATAAAATCTTAAAAAAAAAAAAAAGGGAATCTCAGCTCTATCACAGACTGTACGACTTTTGGCAAGATGCCTAACTTCTCAGTGCATCAATCTCCTCATCTGTAAGATGTGGATAATATATATTTCACAGGACTGGTGTGAGAATTAAATGGTTTAGTACATGTGAATGCTGAACACAGTGCCTGGCAAATAGTAAGCACTCAATAAATACTACTATTAGTATAGCAGATGCTTGGTTAATATTAGTTTCTCCCTTCCTACATCTACCCTCTCACTCCTATTTAAAGAAGGCTGCATCTATAGAAGTTAACACTTGCATGACAAGTGGTATTACAGAAAAATGGGTGGTCAGGAAAGGGTCTCTGTGACTTGCAAATCACATCACAGTCATGGTTCTCTTATGTCTCTGATCCTCTCTTTTCTAAATGTTTTCTTCCTGAGAAATCTAGCAAATCTTCAGGCTTCAAAGTAGGGAGTCATAAAATTCTTATCTCCAGCCAAGATTTCTCTCTCTTGAGCCCCAGGTAGTATTTCTCAACTCCTGATTTCTACCTAATGGCCCAGCATCAGCTTAAACTAAAAATGCCAAAAGCTGAAAATTATTCCTTTCCTCAACAGTTCCCCATTTCTCCCCTCCTATCTTCCTTATTTAGTAAAAGAACCTGCTATTCTTCTGGTGCACTGGCTAGTTGTCCTGAAATTATACTTTAGTCCTTGTTCTCCTGCAATAAGACTATCTCAAGTCATCTTTTTTCCTTTTGTTCCTACTGCAACTAATTCAGGCCCCTTTAACTTCAAGCTTATTCCACTAAAAAAGCTCTGATGGTGTCCCTGCCACAGATGCCACCCTATACTGCATGCACTACCACACTGATCCTCCTAAACATACCACTTTTCACCATGGCCTTTCTCGGCTTAAAACTTTTGGTGTACTACTCCCTCTTCCATTTCATAATCTACATGGAAAAAGGCAAAGGTTGACTTCAATGTGGCAATCTACATCCTTCCCTATCTACCTTGCTCCAGTCTTCCTTTTCAATCTTATTTCCATGATAAAAATACCATCACCTTACATTTATGCAGTGCTTCATTTAACTCAGAAAACATTCTTACCTGGCTGGCATTTCATCTTAATGACCCTTAGAGAGAAGCCAAACAGGGACGCCTGAGTGGCTCAGCGTCTGCCTTCGGCTCAGGACATGATCCCAGGGTCCAGGATCGAGTCCCCCATCAGGCTCCCTGAGGGGAGGCTGCTTCTCCCTCTGCCTGTATCTCTCTCTGCATCTCTCATGAATAAATACATAAAATCTTTAAAAAGAAGGGGGGGGGCTAAACTGTTATCAGTATCTTTCTTTTACAGAAAACAGACTTCTAGCACTGATGTCTAAGAACAAATGGGTCCCTGTCCCACTCCCTCCTTGGACTCCTAGGTAAATCTATCTATCTAATACCTCACTCCCACCACTTACATACAGGAGTCTTCTGTTCCAGAAGCTCTGGTCTCAGTGTTGTCTCATCCACATCTCTCCAACATACTTCATGTTTCCTTAGTCTGTAGTTTACCCTCTACCATTCTCTCACTTGGTAGAAAGCCCTAATCCCCAACTCTTGTTATAAAAATACAGGAATACAGCATAAGGAATACAGTCATTAATACTGTGAAAACTTGGGGGATCCCTGGGTGGCTCAGCGGTTTGGCGTCTGCCTTTGGCCCAGGACGTAATCCTGGAGTCCTGGGATCGAGTCCCGCATCTGGCCCCCTGCATGGCGCCTGCTTCTCCCTCTGCCTGTGTCTCTGCCTCTCTGTGTGTGTGTGTGTGTCTCTCTCATGAATAAATAAATTTTAAAAATCATTAAAAAAAAATATCTTTCACTTAATTGAATTTTTTTTTTTTTATGTGCTATCTTCAAAAAGGCCCTCCATAATCACAGTTTCCCAAAGTAGGCCCCTACTCTCTATTTCCTTATCCCACTGTATGGTTTTTCAAAAACTCTTGTCACCTCCTAACACTCTATTACACATTTATTCTTTTATGGTCTACCTCAGAGATCCACAAGCTTTTTCTATAAAAAGCCAAACAGTATCTATTTCCAGCTTTTTCTGTCACAACTCAACTCATTATAATATAAAAGCAGTTTAGACAATATGTAATGAGCAGATGTGGCTGTGTTCCAATAAAATGTTATTTACAAAAACCAGCAGCTGGCCAGGTTTGGCTCAGAGGCCATGTACCCCTGATATAGTCCTTCTAATAGAATGTGTCATTAAAAAAAAAAAAAAAAAAAAGAATATGAATGTCATAGGGACAGGAATCTTCTGTTTTGTTCATTATGGTATCCTTGAGGCCAAAATAGTGCCTAGTCCCAACTACATATTCAATAAATTCAATAAACATGTGTTGATTAAATTAATAGTGCTGGTCTGGAGTGGGGAGTCACCTCTCTTCTACTTCCTTGAGTGACAGTAACATGGTGTTCAAGAACGAGGACAAGGTCAGCAGCTGTATTTCCAGCTGGTTAGTACCATACCATGAAATATGGTACCACAACCATTGTGTGCTCCTGTCACCAGCAATAACCATGTCACACACAAATGCCTTTGGTTATAACTGGGTCCAGGCAGAAGCCTGAATTCCTTGGCTCTGCCCCCAGAAGCTCTGATTCAGTAGATCCAGGGTAGGGTCCAAGAATCTGCATTTCTAGCCAAGTTCCTAGGTGATGCTAATAGTGCTGATCCTAAACTACACTTTGAGAACCAGTAGGTGAGAGCACCTAAAAACTATATTAGTATTTTTATACTCTTCAAGAAAAGAAAAAAAAAAAAAGCCAAAAATCCTGACGTTCCAGTGACCTGGCTTCAGGGGGTTTGAAAAAGAATGGAACTATAAAACTGTTCCATGGAACTGCTGTTTCAGTGAAATGAAAGCAAAAACCACTAGGTCTTTATTTTTTTAACAGACTATCTCCCAAACATTCTATTTTTACTTGCAAATATAGTTCTAACTGGCTAAAACAATACACCAAACAGGTAAAAAAGAGAAATCACCATGGCTGGCTAACCTTGATAGTGTGGGCTATTAACTCCATCATTGGTTTTCTTAAAATTACTTTTTTTTTTTTAAAGATGTTATTCATTTATTCATCAGAGAGAGAGAGAGAGAGAGAGAGAGACACACACAGACAGAGACACAGGCAGAGGGAGAAGCAGGCTCCATGCTGGGAGCCCGATGTGGGACTTGATCCCAGGTCTCCAGGATCACACCCTGGGCTGAAGGCGGCGCTAAACCGCTGAGCCAAAATTACTGCCCAAAATTACTTTTTTAAAAATTTTATTTTAAGTAGGCTCCACTCCCAATGTGGGGCTTGAACTCATGATCGTGAGATTCAGAGTCTCATGCTCTATGGACTGAGCCAGCCAGACACCTCAATTTTTTTAAATTACTTTGAGGAAGAATCATAACCACGTGCTTTTCTATTGTTAGATGCCAAAGGCCTTTTCCAGATGGATACTAGAGATTGAAGCTTACTACAATGAAATACACCTACAATAAATTACAAGCCTGTAGATCACTTTCTTCAAATGATAAAAAGCCTATCATCACCAGATAGAATCCACAACATCTTCTGAATCCACCATAATAGAACCTACAATGGATTAGTAACAATTTTTACAAGTTCTACATTCGTCATCACAGAGGACTTAAAATGATCCCCCAAATTCACATTAAAATCACCCTGAGGCCATTATTTACTCTTCAAATCTGAATAGCCCACAGAGGGATTATAATTTATATACATTTGTAGCTGTTTATAAAGTCGTTTTCTACTGTAATGGTTATACGTTGCTAACATAGATTAAAAAATAATTTTATTTATTTCTTAAAAAAGATTTATTTATTTATTCATGATAGAGAGAGAGACAGAGGCAAAGACACAGGAGGAGGGAGAAGCAGGCTCCATGCCGGGGACTCCAGGATCGCGCCCTGGGCCAAAGGCAGAGGCTAAACCGCTGAGTCACCCAGGGATCCCCAAAAAATAATTTTAAAATGAAAAAGTAAGGTGAAGTCTAGGTTCTTAGCAAAGAAATTCAAGAAGCAAAAATCTAGAACGTTAATGAATGGACTGTTAAGAAGATGGCAATACTACATCAAAATGTACCTCCAGGGCAGCCCAGGTGGCTCAGCAGTTTAGCACCGCCTTCGGCCCAGGGTGTGATCCTGGAGACCAGGTATGGAGTCACGCATCGGGCTCCCTCCAGGGAGCCTGCCTCTCCCTCTGCCTGTCCCTCTGCCTGTCTCTGTTTCTCTCATCAATCAATAAATAAAATCTTAAAAAAAAAAAAAACAACAAAAACAAAATGTACCTCCAAAAAGAGACTGCATATGATCAAAAAATGTCTTAGCAGACCCCCAATGCACAAATCTAAAGATGATTCTCAGTAAAGATCAAGTATTTTCAAAAAAAAAAAAATCAAATATTTTCAATCCAAATTTACCATCTGAAGTATGCAAAGTGTAAAATATACACTAGATTTTTACAACTTTGTGAGAAAAAAACATAATTTTTATGTTGATTACAGGCTTAAATGTTAATTTGGATACATTAGGTTAAAGTATTAAACTATTTAAATTAATTTCACCTCTTTGGCTGTGTTACTGTGGCTGCCAGAGAATTTAAAGATTCATTTACTTATTTGAGAGAAAGTGTGCGTGCACATGTGAGCGCACAAATGGTAGAGGCAGAGGGAGGAGAGAGAATCTCAAGCAGACTCCACGCTGAGTGCAGAGCCTGTCGCAGAGCCTGACACAGGGGTTGATCTCATGCAGATTCACAGCCTGATCTGAAACCAAGAGTGGGTTGCTTAACCGAATGTGTCACCCTGGACACCCACTACCAGAGAATTTAAATTACATGTGGCTTGCATTAGATTTCCGTTGCATAGTGATGGTCTAACCCAATTCTGCAAGTAGATTTACTATCTCCTCTTCCTTTAGGTGATTTCTAAAAAGCTTGTAGAAGGTGATAATGGAGCAATGAAAAAACATGAAACTATGTGGTACGTCTGACATAGACTGTCAGGAAAACCATGGGTCAGGTGCTCATCCACCCCGTCACTTCAGGTGCTAATGACCTCACCTTCCGAGGGAGGGAAGATATGGACATGCACAATGATCACAGAGGGTCACATCTATAGCCCCACACACACAAATTATACACTTTAATTTCAAATTGCAATTAACTGTATCAGAATCCTGAGCAGTGTTAGGCTGAATATAAGGTCTCTGTTTATGAAAACTACCTGGTTCCTAATACCCAAATACCTCCAGCTCCCAGTATGTATTTCATTCTTACAGAAGAGACACATCTGTAACAACTTTATTTTTATTTTCTTAAAGATTTTATTTATTTGAGAGAGAGAGGGAGAATGCACATGAGCACCAGTGGGGGGAGGGGCAGACAGAGAGGGAGAAGCAGACGCCCTGCTGAGTGCGGAGCCCAAGGAGGGCCAGATCCCGGGACCCTGACTGAGATCACGACCTGAGCTGAAGTCAGACACAAGCAACCGAGCCACCCAGGTGTCCCTGTAGTAATTCCTTTAAATAATCCCTGTCTGTTTTACTGCAATGTCCTTAACTCCTAATTTAGAAAGTTTCTCTTTTCCTTGCGTTGCCAAACCTCTATAATCATAGAGGACACCAAAGGAGAATACTGGTTGAGGAAGAATACCAAAAAAAGTACCATCTAGTTACTCACCCAACACTTGCTATATAACCATTAGGCCTATGCACCAAAAAACGTATACTGAATACAAAAATTAAACATTTTATCCCTTGAGCTCTTTTCTAACCTTCAAAAAGATACTTATAAACCTATAAGGAATAACCTACTTGAACATACTTTAACATACGTAGGTATGTGTTGAGACTTCCATAGCCTAAGGACAATATTGTTAAGGAAAGTAATGTACTGCTGGGCAGAATTAGAAGTAATTGAGAAACTTAAAATGAGTTAAAAGAAAAAAAAAAAAAAAGGAGGGGGAGATGAATACTGCCAAAACATTAAAATATGTACATGATTTAATTACCCTGTCATAAAATATAAACTTCAAGGACTAATTCCAGCACATTGGAAAAGAACCACAGCCCGTGCAACAGGAAAGCATTTAATTCCCAAAGGTGTTTCAAACCCACTGAATATTATCATCCTGCAGCAGGGCTTCACAACTTGTGGCAAGCTCTGGCGATGACTTTGAGTGGTACTCGAGTGGGAAGTCCATAAATATTCACTGAATGAATCAGAAAACTCACGCATGGTGCGATTAATATTCAGAACCCACAGCCAGTTAATCCGAAACTAGAGCTAGAAGCAGAACAAAAAGCAATACCTGAGTTTAATCCTAAACCATTCCCCCAGCAGTCAGCTCCCCTTAAGTTTTTTCATTCTATGTAGTTTATTCACGCCTTCTTTTAGGAAAGTTCCAAATCCTCTTTCCCACAATCTCCCTCCTTCTTAACCAGTTTCCCAGATAAAAACAGAAGACAGCAGTTTCTAGTCTCACCATTTTTTAGACAAATAATAACATCTCTTAACAATCACCCACAAATGTTCAAATGTCTGGCCTCCCAAAGGCCAGTCATTGTGCTCGGTGGTAGGGCACAAAGGTAAGTGTAACACTAAACCTACCTTTCAGGTAGTTTATTGGGGAGGCAGACAAGCAAACAATTACAGAATAAAAAAAATGCTTGGAGAATAGGGCAGGAGTGCCACTAGAGGGACTCTTTACTGGTTGGGAGGGGAGGGTGACAGTCTTCAGCGAACAATAAAAGAAACAAAAGTCAAAACCAAAAATAAATTATAATTGAATATGCCTGCGACTATTGTACTAGCCCCTCAAGTTAGCACGCCGAAGTGACTCTCCTAATGAAAATCCTCTTAAAAAAAGAAAAAAAGCTAGAGTTCATGACACTGGCACTGAGTACTAGCAAGAGAAGGAAAAAACCCCTCACAATTCAGCAGGACATAATGCTAAACTTAATTAGTCATGATGTCAAGAGGCTTCACCCATTTATCGTCTGTCCCTCCTAGCTGAAGGTGACTTGACTGACCCACTCTTGTGATTTCAGTTGTTTTTTTTCTAGCAGTAGTGATGGTCTTGTAGGGATCCATCCATACTTCCTCCTTGATACTCCTTGCGACCACCAGCAAAATCTGCTGGACTGCTGGTTGGCACTGCAGCCATAGAAGAAATAAACTGGGGATCCCTGGGTGGCGCAGCGGTTTGGCGCCTGCCTTTGGCCCGGGGCGTGATCCTGGAGACCCGGGATCGAATCCCACGTCGGGCTCCCGGTGCATGGAGCCTGCTTCTCTCTCTGCCTGTGTCTCTGCCTCTCTGTCTCTCTCTGTGTGACTATCATGAATAAATAAATAAAATCTTTAAAAAAAAAAAAAGAAGAAGAAATAAACTGACCATGTACATGAACTGGATGAACCCACACTGCTTTGTTACTATTCAGAAAGGCAACAACTAAAAACATCATTAGCAAACACTGTGGGAGGGTGGTGAGAAAGGTAGTAGGGATGGCACCCTGGAAGGTACCTAACAAGGAAATTCATCTCTTGCTAGTTTCACAGGACACTGAGTTTTCATTTCCAGGTACTCAATTCTTAGGACATATCATCAGGCATGAAAGTTGGTTTTCTGTTTCTAATTCCCTGTGGCTACAAATCATTTTCAAGCTTCAGGCCCACCTTGTCTAACATTCCTCTGCCAACAATGTCCTGTCCTCTTGTCCTTACCATCCCAATAACAACCTCTCTTTTCTGGATCACTCACTTCCTTCCCATGAAATCTAGGTAGTATGTTCTCGTAGCAAACTGCTTTAACGTGTATTTCCAACATGAATCAGGACACGGCTAATATATAAAAAATTACCACATTTTTTAAAAAGTCTGATTTGCACACCTCTTAAGGGCTCTTTCTTCAATTTTATTTTATTTTATTTTTAAGATTTGAGAGAGAGAGAGTGCACAAGAGAGAACATATGCATGCAAGTGGGGACAAGCTGACTCCGCGTTGAGCAACCGAGCCCTACGACCCTGAGATCATCACCTGAGCCAAAATCCAGTTGGATGCTTAACCAACCGGACCATTCAAGCGCCCCTTGTTCCTCAATTTTAATAAATAATTTCAATTGAAAAATCTATACCTTATCATTTTAAAAAACTGAAAAATATCATAGCTCCTAGCACAGCTCTAAAATTAATATGGAATTAATCTTTTACAAAGGAAGATTTTAATTATGAACAGCATTTAATTTTTAACTCTTGGGAGAGGAGAGGGGAGAAAGAGAGAAAGAGAGAGAGAGAGAGAGAGAGAGAGAGAGGGAGGGAGACCCGTGGGTGTGTGCAGGAGAGGGAGAAAGAGAATCTTAAGCAGTCTTCACACCCGGTGCAGAGCCTATAGGAGGGCTAGATCTTACAACCCTGAGATCATAAGGTGAGCTGATATCAAGAGTCTGACACTTAACCAGGCACCCCTTAATTTTTATGAATATAAAATATAGGAAATATCTCCTTTTGAGTTCATGCTTGTGAGAACACCCCCCCCCCAGAAATATTTATAATGTAATTAAAAAACACTATTTCTAAGATAATCCAGTGATACCTTAACTTTCACTAAAAACAGCTTTTGGAACTTCCAGTTTAAAACAAAAACAAAAAACCCCCACAAACCTCAGCAAATATATATGGTAAATGTTATAAAGCTGATGTTTTGAAAATGACTCATAAGTACACGGATTTCTTCATTTGTAAGATATTGCAAGCCTAATCTAGGGATTTGTTTCACATTAGAATTTTATGAAGTTTCTATTATAAAAAAAAGTTTTCAATCTTTAAATAAGATCGCTGCTAATACATCTTAAAATTCTAAGTCTGGGGATCCCTGGGTGGCTCAGCAGTTTAGCGCCTGCCTTCGGCCCAGGGTGTGATCCTGGAGTCCTGGGATCAAGTCCCACGTCGGGCTCCCGGCATGGAGCCTGCTTCTCCCTCTGCCTGTGTCTCTGCCTCTCTCTCTCTCTCTCCCTCCCTCTGTGTCTCTCATGAATAAATAAATAAAATCTTAAAAAAAGAATTCTAAGTCTGAAAGTAATTTCTTCCAAATTAAATTTCCAATTTAAGACAAAATTTTACGACGACTTAACTTAAACATGAATGTCAAAATATAGGGAAAATGAACTTCAAAACCACCTTTTTATGAAATCGAAGACCCCAGAAATTAAAATATTTACATTCTTATCTATCCTTTATTGAAAAATCAAGGTAAATGTAATTCACAATTTACTGAATTGAAAAAGTCTTACATAAAAATGTCATAGTCTTTTAAGAGATCATAGTTAAAATAAATGGTCTGACATGTTGGTAAAAATCTTTTCAGTGGGAGTCAATTTACTTCACTTACAGGAAGGCAAAAGTCACCACATTAAAATCACAAGCCAATTACCAATCCTGGCTTTGCAATTCCCAAATCCTGAAAACAAAATTATTGCACTTCACTCTGGGATCATTTGCATGTATGCTTTTAGTGTCAGATAACATTTTTAGAGAAGAGAAAATTTAAATCTACCAACAAGAGTGGCACAATTTCAAAATATGGTACAACTTTCAAAAGCTAGATTAATGGCCTACCTACTTTTGTACTTTACATTTTGAAAATAAACAGCATCAGATGCTTCTGAAAACAATATCTACCTACCTGTTCACTTACTTGCTATCACTTTTATATATGAAAAGTCTTCTAAAAGCTAGGGGAAACATAAATCCAGTAAAGATAAGGACTCTATTTGAAATCTCGATGGTTTCCAAAATCAAGAGTAGCCACCAAAAAGTTAAGAAGGCACTTAAGAAAAAGATTCCCTCTCCGAAGTGGGGCAAAATTAGTTAAGAAAAAAGTTGGGGGCAGCCCGGGTGGCTCAGCGGTTTAGCGCCTGCCTTTGGCCCAGGGCGTGATCCTGGAGACCGGGAATCAAGTCCCATGTCGGGCTCCCTGCATGGAGCCTGCTTCTCCCTCTGCCTGTGTCTCTGCCTCTTTCTCTCTCTCTCTATGCGTGTCTCTCATGAATAAATAAAATCTTGTGTTAAAAAAAAAAGTTGATAGTTATTTTGTTATCAGTTCATTTATCCATTCCTTACAGCATATCTCACATGTGCTGCAGAATTGTGCCACCAAACTTCCGGAGTTGTGCCTCATTCACCCCAAATTCCTTGGTTCCTAGCAAACTGTCTTATACATAGTAGCAACTGAAAATAGGTTGACCGATTTAAAGCAATAAATATGTTCCTAATTCCAGGTAATCAATTAGGCTCGAACTCATGCAAGAACATTCATAATTTCATTTTAGCTAACAAGCACTGAGTAATTTGACATGTTTTTAATTTGCCAAGCTATTAAATGGATTTTAAGCTCTGAATTACATTCTTATATTTTAAACATAGTCAAAAGAAAGTGTGTTGTGAAACATTAAAAAAATACTCTTACGAATAAAAAAGATGATGGCTGGTACTATTGTGTGTAACATGGAGCTAGATGGTGTTGGTATGGTGAACATAATGTGACCAGGCACTGATGTAAAAGGTCTGTTAACACGACAAGAACATTACAAAGAGACTTAGAGGATGGAAAAACGGAATTCTGGCTAGAAAAGTCATAATGGGCAAGCAGGAGACTTAATTAATGTAGAGTACTGCCGGCTCCACTCAGACAGGGTCCTGGGAAGGTGGGGAGCCTGTTTCCCACCAGGAAGAACAATTACTTCTCTACCAATCTACGCGGTGCTGCTGGAAACGGAGGTACAGACGATGGATCGAACCAGTTACTCCCCATTACAATTGCCCATAGGAAACGAGGGAATGAATACCAAGCAGAGTGGGCCCTTTATGGGCTCCCAACAATTCCAGTTCCGTCAACTCTCTAAAGCTCTAGTTGAGCAAAGTAGGCAAATTATAGCCCACAGGCCAAACTGGGCCAAATTCAGCCACCTCCTGTGTTTGTATGGCCTGCAAGCTAAGAATGGTTTCTACATTTTTAAATGGTAAAACAAAGAGTCACATTTTATGACCCATGAAAATTATATGAAATTTAAATGTCAGCATCCAAAAATAAAGTTTTCATTGGAACATCACTATGCTTATTTATTTACGTGTTGTCCATAGCCGCTTCTGCACTACCATGGCAGAGATGACGGAGACCCTATAGCACACCAACCCTACAATATTTACTACCTGGCCTTTTACAGAAGTATGCTGAACCCGGGCTAGAAGCTTTTCTTTATGCTCGCCGGGTTGCATCTCCTTTCTCTGAGGTGGTCCACTGCTTCACAAGGTAGAGACTCTAAGCTTGACAGATGTCCATCTTGGGGCTGTGTTGTCGGAAGTTACGTCATTACATAAAAAATATCGTGCAACTCATTAGGGTGGGCACAAAGACAAAGTAACAAATCACACATTTGGAAGGCCCAGAAGAAGTAGCAGGATCCAAATACAACATTACAGGCAGTACATCTCAGATCTTTTAGCAGACTACTACATCGAGTTCTGGGTCACACGGTGAAAGGAAACAAGAACCCACAGAGAATTTGGAGGTTGAAGAGATGATGGAAAGAGCTAAAAAATCACACCACTAAAGAAATGCTCAAAGAAATGGGACTCGTTTGCCCAAAAAAGAGAAAGGTAAGACAGGAACTACAATAGTGAGGGTGTCAAATTCTACATTTGTTGATAGATTAAATTTTTACTGATGAAAATAATGGCAGCCTGAACTAATACTCCACAAAACACATATCTAGTGAATTAAATGTGATTCTTAATGAGACTGCCACTCCTGCGATAGGCCATAAACTAGCCCCTTAAAAGATAATCACTTGTCAAATACTGTACTGTAAGTCTTCAACTGACAGATTATAGGAATGTTCCTTTTTCAGAAACATCTGGCATTATGTAAGTTACCGGAAAAAGTGTGCTATTAATGTGCTGAGGTTCAGTAATATTCAAGTAACTAAAAGGTAATGTAAGTTTCATAACCATATGCCTTTCCACAGGACCAAATAGGGGGAAATGGGCTTAAATTACAGAATTTGTGTTACATTCAAGAATGTTCACGCAGTGGGATTTTACTTACTCTAAAAGATTACGGAGGGTAAAGAAAACTTCCCAGGACACCTCTGAATTAGAATGGAACTACCTGGATGTTTTTCTGAAGCAGGAGAACGGTTCTCAAATCCAATCGTCCAGTGCTAATTCTGTAGTTTTAACTCTCCCAGTTCTTATGAGAGCCTGCATCCATGCTGTTTCACTTTGTCTTAAAGGTGGTCAATGAACGTACAACTACATCTAACATAAATTCTAGTATCTCAAATCAAAATGTGGTGGTAGCTTCAATAACTTCTTTTAAATTACAGAGATAGAGAATACATTCCCATTTAAACCGGAAAAAAAAAAAAATGGGAAAATGGGCCTAGTTGCCAAACACTTCTATGAGCCTAAGTACCTTATCTCAAAATGTCCAACACTTGCACACAGCAAGTGAAGACGGCGGTTTTGAGCCTTTTAAAATACAGAATCCTTGGACACAAACTGTTCTTTGAGTCAATCTCAACACTGCAATTAGTAATACAAATTCTGAAACTTGCTCTCAATATAATTCTAATCAACCTCCGTTTTTCAACCTCGTAATTCTAAGGCCTGCATTTCCCTTAAGAAAACCCTTCCAAATGGGGTGAAGCACACACTAATCTGACTCAGTAAACTTTCTCCACTCCTACATCACCTTTACAGGATTTTAAAACCAAGAGTACACAATACTTGCGAGCCACTTCTACAATCTTGCATTAACCTTACCAGGATAAACTTTTCCCCAAGTCACTTAGCACTTTTTTAAAATTTATTTAAAGACCTGCGGTAGTGAAACAAAGAAAACACAACCCCCCTCCCCCTTTTCCAAACCATATGGCAGTAAATTGAAGTTAACTTCTTTTTTTTTTTTTTCTTTTTTTTTTTTTTACCGGCTCAACGCCTGTACACTGGTCCCAGACAGGTTTCTCTTTGTGCCCTGGGACTGGGCTAGCGCTGTCTGCTCATTTGCAACTGTCCCCGACCACGCTGTTAGCCCGAAAAACCAGTCCCAGCCGCCCCCCTGGCCATTAGCAGACCTCCCCACGGTCCTTTACCGAGACCCGGCCAGGGAGACGGGGCACGCCGCGCGAGGGAGTCCCGCTCCGGCCGGGGATCGCGCAGGGAGTTTCCTCGCCCCGTCCGGGCCGGATCCGCCCCGGGAACTCGGTTACCCGAGCCCAGGGACGCGCCGAGGCCTAGCCGCGAGGCCGGGGCGGGCTCCGGGTGGCGGGGGCTCCCCGTTCCCCGGCCGCCCCGCCGTGGCCCGCGGGCACAGGCGCTCGCCGGCGTCTCCCGGAGACCGGACGCGCCCGGCGGGCCCACGGACGGCTCCTCGGGGTCCCGCCGCCGCCCGCGGCCCCGTTCGGCGGCCGCCCCGAGCCCTTCCGGGACGGCGAGAGCGCTAGGCCGCGCCGGAGCCCGCGGCTTCGGGGCCGGCCAGGCGGGCCGCGGCGTCCGGTAGGAGTCCCGAGGGCCGGGCTCCCGCCGGTAACGGGCCCCGCCGCTCCCCTCCCCCTCCCCCGCCCCATGACAGTGCAAACCCTCCGGCCGGCCCGGCCGCCCCGCCTCCGGCACCAGGCCCAGCGCAGGGCCGCGGCGGCCGTGGCGGCGGCGGCGGCGGCGGGGAGGCGGCGGGGAGGCGGCGGGGAGGCGGCGCGGTCCTCCGCCCTCGCTCGCTCGCTCGCTCGCTCGCTCCCAGGCCAGGCGCCTCGGGCCCGGCCCGGGCTCGCCGCAAGTCTCCGCCGCTGCCCCGCCGCCCTCTGCGGCGCCCGGCCCGGGCGGGGTAGGCCGAGGCCCGGCGGTGGGGTGGGGGCGGGGGCTCCTCTCACCTTCATGTCGGGACATCCTAGTTGAGACGGTGGCGGCGCGGCCCCTCCCGAGCTCCGGCTGCAGTGTCCCCGGCGGGGTCCCGGCGCTACCCGCGCCGGCCGGCCGACTCCCACTCGACTCCCGGGCTCGGCCGCGGGGGCGGGGTGGGCAGGGGAGCGCTCCCGCGGCGGCGGCGGCGGCGGCGGCGGCGGCGGCGGCGGCGGCGGCGGCGGCGGCGGGGAGGCGGCGCGGGGCGGGAATGGGGCCGGGCCTGGCCGGGGCTGAGCTCCTCCAGGAGGCGGGTCCGACGCCGCGGCTCCGCCGGCGCCCGCCGTGACTCGGTCACTCTCGGGCCCGCCGGCTCCCGGCTGCGGCGCCGCGCTCCGCAAATCCCGCTCCTCCCCTCCCCCGGCCCACCCCCCGCCCTCTCCCCCGGCTCCCGGCCGCCGCCTCCGCCTCCGCCTCCGCCCCCGCCTCTTCCTCCTCCTCCGCCTCCTTCCGCCGCCCGCACGTCGGCCCCGCCTCTCGCTGCCCGCGCCGGGCCCCGCCGCCCCGAGGGCCCGCGGCAGGCGGTCGCGGCGGGGGAGGCGCGGCGCCCGCCCGCGCTCGCCAGCAGGCCGCGGTCGGCGCCGGAGCTGGGCCTGGGCCTGGGCTGGGCCTCGGCCGGGCCTGGGCCGGGCCTGGCCGCCGCCGCGCAGCGCGTAGGGAGGAAGAGGAAATGCCCGGCCGCTGCCGCTGCCGCTGCCGCCCGCCCCCCGCCGGCCCGGCCAGGCCACCGCTGCTCCGTCTGGGCCCTACCCGGGTCCCGGCCGGGGGCGCCCCCCGCCGCCGCACCGCGCCACGCCGGGCCGGGCTGAGCGCGGGAGGCGGGCGCTGCCCCCCGGAGCCGCGGCGCTCTTGGGCCCTCGGGCGCATGGGCGGCGGCACCGGGCTGCGGGCTGCGGAACAGGCTGCGCACTGCCTGGGCACTCGTGTTTGTGACTGTCTCTCAGCCGGCTGCTCGAAGGGAGAGCGGCTGGCCTCGGTCGTCGCCGGCTGCCCCCCGGCCGGGTGACTGGCGGTCGGGAGGGGGCGGGGGGCGCTCCGGGGCAGGCCCCTCGGGGAGATCCCGCAGCCTCGGCCCCGCCAGCCCGGGTGTCCCACGGGTCCCGCGCACCCGCACCGCGGCTGCCCCGGAATGCGCTGCTTGCACAACTGTTGCGCTGCGGAGGGTGTATTTTCCGCTTTTGTCCCCCTGCCCGGGGACCCCTTTCCCGTCTTCGTTTCCCTTTTACATTTTCACCCTCTCCCTTGTCGACTTTGTTTTCAGGCTTATTGATTCAACAGATAGGTGTCCTGCCCCTGCCCACGCGTTGGTGGGAGCGTGGTTGGTGGAAACGGACCGTGCTTCGGAGGCAAGATCCATCAGCCATCGCACTCTGGTTCTGATAGCCTCTGTGTAACCTTGGACAAGTTCTTTAACCTTGCTGAACCTCCGGTTCTTTGCCCTATGTTTGGTTTTGGTTATTTTGACTTATGCTTTTATATCTGAAATTGTTCTGGATGTTTTGGTGTGTGTGTGTGTGTGTAAAATTCTGTCCCTAGGCTAAGGTCACTCTTGATCCTGTACACCATTACCAGCTGTGTGACCTGCAGCAAATCACCGCCTTCCTATGCCTTGATTTCCCCGTCTTTAAAATGAGCATGATTACAGATGATAACTAATAGTGATAATAACAGGTAGGTATTTGGAGGATTAAGTGCTAAAACGTATGTAATATATTTAGCATAAGACATGGTAAAAGTAGTGTTTGTTACCATATATAATTAAATCTGTTTTTAAAGCGTTTCCTGATGTCAAACGTGTTACAAAGCTCATCTTAAAGGGATAGGTATTAGATCACTCAGATCTACCCAACGACTGTATTTGGTAATAACTCCTGATAAACTAGACACCCGCCAAATAAGGTTTTAAACAAATGGGGATCTAAACCAGGACTTTGTCACCAGAAATATTTCCATTGCACTTCAGGAGCTTTTGCCTAAATTAAATCCAGCACAGCTGTTGAAGAAAGAGGACTAGGACAGGGCTTCCAGAAACAAGGCTAGCTAACGCTGACGCTGACTGAATGCTTAGCTGCATCTTTCTAAGCACTTTATACAGTATTGGGGTGTGTGATCCTGGGCACCAAACGCTCAGGAGTTCTGTTACTTGTGCTATAAATGTGAGGACAGTACCACCCTACAGTTTCGTGATGAGTAAATTATGTCTGTAAATAGATTCAACACAGAGATTAAAGCATTAATAATAATAGTCAAAACATGGAAAGGAAAAAAAAAAACATGCTAGAGCAGGTAGGAGAACTGACAATACTGTACTCCAGGAAGGAATAAGAGTAAGTACAGACGTTTAGTTTGTTTTGGTTTCGGGGGCGTCGTTAGCCAATTCTGTTAAGGAGGACAAACAGGTAAGTGTCTAAACGTCAAGGGAATATCAGATCTTGACAGTTATCCCATAGTTTTCAGTTGGTCAAAAGTAAGAAAACAAGGGAGTGACTACACGTTGTTCTTTGCATAAGAGTAAGCAAGAATATTATAATTATTTGGGATTTTCTTTTTTTTTTTTAAGATTTTACTTATTTTTTCATGGGAGAGGCAGAGGGAGAAGCAGGCTCTCTGCAGGGAGCCCGACATGGCACTCCATCCCGGGTCTCCAGGATCCCGCCCTGGGCTGAAGGCTGCGCCAAACTGCTGAGCCATCCGGGCTGCCCTCAACAGTTTCAAGAAAACATTTTCTCAGTCCAGTTGACCAGTTGACGGTCAGGCCCTTTAATTTAAAACAACCTGCTTGCTATCCTGCCATGTGGGAGATTTCATTTCCAAAAAGATTAATTTAAGTGCTTATACCCAAATGTCCATCAAATGATTTCTTTTCTCCAGAAATGGTTCCTCCAGGCCCTTCCTCCTACCTCCTTGAGTTCTTCCCGTGTACTTAACCTCGCCAACCCATCTTCCATACTATGGCCTGGTTATGTTGTGTAAAACAAGTTAATGCATAGAAAGCCTGGTGAAATCTGAATAAGCTTTTTTTTTTTTTTTTAAGATTTTATTTATTTATTCATGAGAGACACACAGAGAGAGAGGCAGAGATACAGGCAGAGGGAGAAGCAGGCTTCATGCAGGGAGCCGGATGTGGGACTCGATCCTGGGGCCTCAGGATCATGCCCTGGGCCAAAGGCAGGCACAAAACCGCTGGGCCACGGGGCGGCCCTGAATAAGCTTTATAGGTTGGTTAATTGTGCTAACGTCCACTTCCTGGCTATGATAGTTTCCTATAGTTTTGTAAGTTGTTGCTACCATTGGAAGGAGCCAGGGGACTATACATGGGCCCTCCCTGCAACTTCCTGTGTGTATTATTATTTCAGAGTAAAAAATTAATAGATCAATATACTTCAAACAGCACATCTCAATTGATTGGATGTAGAGGCAAGTAAGGTAATCCAGCTGTCTTCAGCTAAGCCAAAAGTTAAAGGTATTTGCAAAACTAGAAAATGTTGTCATACCTACAAATGTTTTTGTTTTGAAAAAACTCTTGTCTTAAAAATATTTTAAAATGTTTAAAAAAAAAATATTTTGTATACCCGTTAGGAAATGGGTTTATTTCAAGTGTGTAAAGGGATTCTGAGACTAGAACCTTTAAGAATCTGCCTTTAGAGATTCTCACAACCCCCTCATTGTACGAGTGAGAAACGATAACGATGCAGATGCTTGAGTCGTGCTCTGGTACGTGTAGCAGGCATAGTTATAGGCCCTTTACTCGTGGGTGCTGTTTGATCTTTATTTTACTCATAAGCCAAGTGAGGCACAGAGAACTTAATTGACTTGGCCACACAAACAGTCACTGGTAGAGCTAGGATTGAGCCCCTGTGGTTCCAGGGGCTCTGCTGCTGCCTGGTTTCCTGCCACCTCCCTGGAGGCCTGGAAAGGGTCCGAAAGGCTCACGCCATCTAGTTACCTCACACCTGTATGCTCTCCTGCTAACCTCACAGTCCCTGCAAGTCACTGAGGCCTTGAACACACTTTCCGGTTTTCATTTCCAGTTCTGCCACCCTGAGTATTTTCAAGCATGGCCTTGCAGTGCCTTTATTTCAAGTCTAAATGTGCATCTACACTTCCACCACCTGCTCCCCTCATGACCATACCCAGAACTGGGATATACAACTTCCTGTTTTATTATAACTTCCTGTTCCAGTTTTCTTAATCTACAACTAAATATATCCTTTTACTTGAGAACTCCAATCCCTCGGACTTCCCATTTGGCCCTTATTTTTTCTTTCAACTCCATTATCTTCCTGACCCAGTGGGTTCCAATCGTCCACTCAAGCTATTCTCAGTCATAACCTTTGACTCCTGAGACTCCTCATTTTCAAGCTGCACTGGCTCTGCAAATTCCCAGTCCTGAATCAGTTTCATGACTCCATTTCTCCCCACCTATACCTAACTTGGGGTGCAGAATATTAAAAATAAAGGATGTGGAGAGCTGTTACGAAATCTAGTGCATCCTACTGCAGTTGGACCTCCATGTTCCATGGTAGGTGTCTTTGATCAGCACTCTCTACCATTCTCAGATCATTATAAACCTTCACTTGGTTTCACCACCTGCTTATGCATCCACCTCCCCAATAGATAACCTTGCCTTCTAATCACAGAGAAAATAAAGTTTAAGAAGCAAGAACTTGGGACAGCCCGGGTGGCTCAGTGGTTTAGCGCCACCTTCAGCCCAGGGCCTGATCCTGGAGACCCCGGGATCCAGTCCCGCGTCATGCTCCCTGCATGGAGCCTGCTTCTCCCTCTGCCTATGTCTCTCATGAATAAATAAATAAAAAATAAAATCTTAAAAAAAAAAAAAAAAGGAAGCAAGAACTTCTTCACACAGTGAGCCTCCAAGGAAATTTGTATATGTGTATCCTGCTGCTTCACACCCTTGCTCCCATCCCAGAACTGAGGTGTCCCTCTTTTGGTTCAATCCACCTGTGCTGAGGATCCCACTTCATCCCATCTTAGATCATGCTCCTTAAACCACCCCCTGAACATCTGTACTGCCAACTGCTCAGCCTTACTGGTTCATTTCCCTTGTCCAAAAACATTCCAACCCTATACTCCCCCTGGTTATTGTCCTGTTTCTTTCTCTTCATAGTCAAGTTCCTTGGAAGAACTATCACTTCTCTTCCTCAGCTTTGTAACCTGAGGAATTTGGTTGCTTGCTTTCTAATGCTGTGAGCCACTCTTGTCTTCTGTGATACCACTCTTGTATTCCCTACCATGTCTGTACTTTTACTGTATCCTCTATTGAGTTGAGCAACGTCACTGTCAACCTAGTCAGTGACCGAAGATGAAACCAACCGTCCTCCTAGACTTCCTTCCCATTACCTCTCCTGGCCAATCAGTCACATTGGGTTTTACTCAGGAAACATTGGTCAGGTTCATCTCTTTCTCCATGCCCATGCCAGCCAAACCATTGTAGACCACTACCAACCCTCCTCAAGACTCAGAGTGATCTCAACTCCTTACCATTAATCATATTTCTGTCTACTGTCCTTTGTACCATTTCCTTTTTTTTTTTTTTTTAAATTTTTATTTATTTATGATAGTCACAGAGAGAGAGAGAGAGAGAGAGAGGCAGAGACACAGGCAGAGGGAGAAGCAGGCTCCATGCACCGGGAGCCCGATGTGGGATTCGATCCCGGGTCTCCAGGATCGCGCCCTGGGCCAAAGGCAGGCGCCAAACCGCTGCGCCACCCAGGGATCCCCTTTGTACCATTTCCAGTTAGCTTTTTTTATTTTTTGACTAAATTTTTAAAACTAGGGGCATCTGGCTGGCCCAGTCAATAGAGCATAAAACTCGATCTCAGGGCCATGAGTTTAAGCCCCATGTTGGGAGCAGAGCCTACTCAAAAAGCAGACAAAAAACTAAGTAATAAAAATGTTCATTGAAGAAATTTTGGAAAATCTAGAAAAGCATTTTAAAAATTTGCTGGGATCCCTGGGTGGCACAGCGGTTTGGCGCCTGCCTTTGGCCCAGGGCGCGATCCTGGAGACCCGGGATCGAGTCCCACGTCGGGCTCCTGATGCATGGAGCCTGCTTCTCCCTCTGCCTCTCTCTCTCTCTCTCTGTGTGTGTGTGTGTGTGACTATCATTAAAAAAGAAAAAAAAAAATTTGCTTATAATCTTAGCACCCAGAAACAAACATTGTTATATTCTGATGTTTCCTTCCTAGAGCTATTATTCAGAATCACAGACTGGATCATATTCCTCTGCTTAAAGCCCTTCAGTGGCTCACCTTCAATATTCCCTGTCCCTTACGGATGATAACTCAAATGACTACCAAGGTCTAAAGTATATATAGGACCTGCTGTAGCTCGTCTATTGCTACTCTCCATGGGGTCAGTGTTAACGTGGGTTGCCCTGGCTTCAGCGTGGTCTCCTTTTCTGCTTTTGGGGCCTTTTCATTTGCTTCTCTGGCATGTCTACCAGATTCTTCATATGACAGGCTTCACTTTAGGTCATCTTGGAAAAGCCTTTCCTGACCATTCTATTTAATATAAGACCCTCTCACACACACTGATTTTTTTTTTTAAGTCCTGTTTCTTAATGTTTATTCACATGAATTGTTACAATCATCGCACAACAGGATTTTAAGAGCCATGGGCTTTTTCTCATTCTTGGACACCACAGTCCCACTTCAAGTCATTGAGCCTATTTGAATGTTGAACGATACATGCAAAGATTTCAGATACAAGGATGTTTATCACCATGTTCTTTTTAATATTTAAAACTAGAGACAAGGGACTCCTGGGTGGCTCAGCGGTTGAGCATCTGCCTTCAGCTCAGGGCATGATCCTTGGGTCTGGGATCAATTCCCATGTTGGGTTCCCTGTGAGGAGTCTGCTTCTTCCTCTGCCTATGTCTCTGCCTGTCTCTGTGTCTCTCATGAATAAATAATTAAAATCTTTAAAAATAAAACTGAAGACAATCTAAGTGGATTACGCTTTATACACACCCAAAGGAATGAGAAATATATTTGTGGTGTTTTCAGTGAAAAAAGCAAGTTTCAAAATATATTCTGTTCTTTTTCTAAATGATGGCTTTTCTAAATGGCATCATGTCATTTTTTTTGTTTTTTAAGATTTTATTTATTGGGCAGCCCAGGTGGCTCAGCACTGCCTTCGCCCGGGTGCGAAATCCTGGAGTCCTGCATCGGACTCCCTGCATGGAGCCTGCTTCTCCCTCTGTCTGTCTCTGCCGCCCCCCGCCGTCCACCCCCCCCCCCGTGTCTCTCATGAATAAAATCTCTTTTTTTTTAATAAAGATTTTATTTATTTTTTTCATGAGAGACACAGAGAGGCAGAGACACAGGCAGAGGGAGAAGCAGGCTCCATGCAGGGAGCCCCGAGTGGGACTCGATCCCCGGGACTGCAGGATTACGCCCTGAGCCAAAGGCAGATGCTCAACCAATGAGCCACCCAGGCATCCCCCGTTGTTGTTTTCTAAATAAAGACTGGATAGATACCAGATTCTTAATACAGTTGGGGAGGGGGGCACAATATGAATGAGGTATGTTATTCAATACATAACTTGTAGAGAGTGTTTTATGTTCACCAAGGACACAGGATGAGAAAGAAAAAACCATGTCCCCTTCCTCGAGGTGTTTGCATTCTGGTGATAAAATGAATTGAATTGCAGTTCTGATAAGTATTTTGAGAGCTTCTGATGCAGATTGAAAGGACCTTTTCCCCCTTAGTTTTGAAACTTTCTATAATGAACATGTACTAGGTTCATACCCCTTTTGTTTCTTTTTTTGTGTCTTATGTTATAAAAGATTGGCACTGAGGGGCACCTGGGTGGCTCAGTCAATTAAGCATCTGACTTTGGCTCAGGTAGTGATCTCAGGGCCCTGGGATTGTTCAGTGTGGAATCTGCTTCTCCTCTCTCTGCCCCTCCTCCTCCTTCTCTACCTGCTCACGCACGCTCTCTTAAATAAATCTTTAAAAAAAAAAAAAAAAAAGTAAAGAAGATGGCTTTGAAAAAAATGGGAACTGGAAGGTGGTATGTGGAGCGCAGCCTAGAGTGAAGGGAACAGCTCTAATTCCGATTATTTTTGAGATCACAGACACCAACCAGCATGTTTAGAGGCTGAGGGGGAGATGAGTGTGCTGTGTGTGTCCACGTCGGTGTTCAAGTGGGGCAAGGGGAGGATGGAGTGAGGAAGAGCCCAGAGATGAGGTCTGCTTTCACCACAAGGCAGGACACTTCATCCTCTGCTGACAGTTGTCAACGGAGATCAAGTCCGTTTGGGTAGAGCAGGAAACTGTGGCAGTCAGGCCTCGTGGCCTTCATTTTCCCAAAGTGGAAGGTAAGATCCTACCATTTTGTGTCTCTCTGCCTGGTGAGTTTCTACTCAGCTGTAGCTGTAGATCTCTGCCCTTGTGACTGACTTCCTGACCTCTTCAAGCTGCTGGGGCCACAGCCAGTAGAATCACCTTGGGATGGGGCGGGGCTTTTTAAGCTTTCCGAGTCCCAGAACACTTTCAGACTTACTGAGTCCGAATTTCTAAGGGGAAGGGCCCAGGATCTACATTTGAAAGAACACCCATAGGGAATCCCAGTGGTGCAGTACAGTTGGAGAATCACCCCACTAAGTGCTCCCAATTCATTTTACAACTGTCCATCATTGAAATTAAACTATTCCCTTCCCCCCCACAGTGCTACTCTTGGGACAGTATCTCTTCATTTCCACGCTTCTAGTGTAGCCCTGCACTAAGAGGGGCTTGGGTTTTGTGACCTGAATATGGTCCAGATCTGGAGCCCAGGTGTCCTGACCCCCAGACCCACAACGTCCTTACTCTGTCTTGCTTTATCTTCATAAGTCACTGAATTCTTCGTGAAAGTATTTCCTGATTTGACTATGTTTAAAAATCATAGGTAAACTTAACTTCACACACCTACATAAGAGAGATCCTGGGAAGAATGGGGCTTATGTAGGATTGGTTGCTCTAAGGAAAGTCAAAAGGGTAGCTGGGAGGCAGGGGTACAAGGGCACCTGGCTCCAGGGATTCCAAAACAGGTTGGCCACTCACTGCTGACAAAATCCAAAGGAAGAGAAACAGAGGACTCGTGAAACAAGAAAGGGATTTATTTTAGTGAGGCCAACACCAGGAAGACAGCAGACTAGCATCTCAAAGACTGTCTCCAAAGGGCTGAAAATAGTCCCAGGTCTATATAAGGAAAGGTTAGTGAGTGAAGGTCAAGTCATTGTCTTGGGGTCAATCGCAGGTGGGGTCTTGTGGTTCAGGACAGTCTATATTGCTTGAGGGGGTAGTTTTGGTTCCCAGCAGGGGATGCTTTGCCCTGAGGGTCTTTTGCCTGAGTTAAGAAACAAGCTGGAAAGAAGAACTTAATTAGAAAGTTTGAGGTCAAATTGGAGGTGATTGCAGTCCTCTTTCAAATGTGAGGCCCTCTGAAGTGAAATGAGTAGAATCTACACCAATTTATATGAACAAGCGTCTATTCTGAGTGTATCACCCAAGTCTCCTGCAAACCCAACAAGAAGTTAAAACGTACTCTGGAAAAGAGCCCTGGAATGTTACAGTTAAGGTGGGTGCTTGGGAGGTAACAGAGCCCTAACAGAAGGCTTGCGTGTGACTTGCTTGGAGAAATTATAGGCTATCTCCCACAGGACCCAAGGATAAAGATGCTTTGATACTATTGGCTAGTGCTGTTCATTTAGAGACAACTAGTCCAAAAGAACAGCAATTCATCTTAGGAGAAATTGTTTTATCTCCTAAGAACAGTGGCTCCCATTTCTTTAATCAGAGACTTTACTGAGCACCTCCCATCACAGGTCAGGGGCTGTACTGGCTGCTGGAGATGTGACAGTGGGCAAATAGGTACAGTACCTGCCCTTAAGGAGTCACAGTATTGTTTTCGCTCACTCACCCAATTCCCAGTCTATAATTTGGTATGCTTTGTGGATTTGCCTAGCAGGGCACAGGACTCTGAGCAAGTGGCCAGAGCCAATTATTTTGCCAACTATGCCTCCTGTGCTCACACTAATAGCATTCTGGTTTTGAATCACCTATGACTTGGGTGAATGTGAAATAGTCAAAATTTCCCGGCAGTGATTGGTCTCCTTTGGATGGATGGATGGAAGCTTGATATAACAGCCCGGTCCTGGGAAGTCCAGCAGCAGGGAGTGACCAGCCTCCAGCACTGCCTTGGCTCCCCCCACCCCCACCCCATCAGGACCACAGGTGTCCTTTCCTGCCCTGATGGCCCACTGAGAGGTTGCTGAGGGGAATTCCAAAGAGCTTGAGTCAGAGAAACCTTAGGGCCCTGGGGCTGACTTGGAAGGAAGGCGGAGGGGGGCAGCTGGTGGTAGCGGAGGAGAGTGGACATAATGAAGACCGACTTTGGATTGGCACACTCGTGACTTTGAGCACTGCCCCGAGGTTCTCAGTTCCCCTGAGAGAAACCCTGCGCGCCCAGACCAGGATCCTTAGCCCCTAGTAATTCTTGCAGAGGCCATTTAACAGACCAGGCTCTGGAAAACATTCGCTCAAGGGCGGATCCACGTTTGGGTGCCTGAAGCTTACGTATTTCTGAAGGGCGACTCTGAAGAAAGAAATACAAAATTAGACTCAGGGCATTAGAAGGTCCTGTTTCAGGAAGCAAGGGACCCAGATGCTTCAGCTTCAAAACTTCCACAGTAAATCCGCCTTTGCGTTGATGCTAGAGGGTAAAAGGATGGGGTGTCTGTGATCACAGAGGATCAGAGGGCTCTCTGGATGCATAAAGGCAAGAAGGAGGCAGGGATGAGAGCAACTTTAATGTTTTACTTCCTTATTCTTATTAATCGTATTTTTTCCTTCATCCCCACACCCAGTTATAGGTCTAAATGCTAGACCCAGCTATCCAGGGGAATCATTTGTCATTCGTCTTCGAATCCCCAGAACTTCACACACGGCAGAAGCAAAGTATTTGTTGAAGGAATGAATTGATGAATGAATGAGTAAACTCTCCTGGGCCCTGAGAATTGACAGTCCTGTATATCTCCCTCTTTCTTCCTTCTTGACTACCTGCAGGAGGTGGCATGAACTCACAAAAGAGCACAAGCTCGAGAGTCAGACCTGAGTTTGAATCTCAGCTTTGCCACACTCCATCACAAGACGTTGGGCAAGTTACCCAACATTGCTCAGCCTCAGTTTCCTTGTCTGCAAAACGGAGCCAGTAGTAACCTCCCTGCAATGTCTGTAGAGCGCCTGGTACCTGGGGGGTCCTCAAGAAATGATAGCTGTTGTGTTATTCCTTTAAGTCAAGGGTAGGCAAACTGCAACCCATGGGCCCCATCATCTTTGTAAATAAAATTTTATTGGAACAGACTTTTTTTTACATGTTGTCTACAGCTGCTTTTGTGCTACAAGGACAGAATGAGGGGCTGTGACAGAGACGATATGGCAACCAAAGGCTGATATTCACCATCTGGCCCTATACTTCAACCTTTGGTTTAGGGCTTCATGACCCCCAACTTGTAGTAATTGCCTCCTAACCGGTCTCTGGAAAAAGCTCTAGGAAGCTCTACAGAGGCTCTAGAAAGTCTCTGGTCTTTCTCCCACATGGGTCTCTTTATTCTGCCGCTAGAGGTTTTTCTAAAATATAATCTCATTAGGGTTACACTCCCCCAAACCCCTTTGTTGGCTCCTTATTTCCTGCCACTCCCTAGTTGACTTTTCAAGACTCACGACCTGGCCCCATTCTCCTGCAGCCTTGTCTCTTCCTTCTCTCTCTCCTTCATGTCCTGCACACCAGCCACAGCAGACCAGAGATCAGGCCAGTGGCTTGTGCAGCTCTGGGACTGAGCCCCCATTCCCTCTCTCCAGTGTCCTTTGTCCTTTCCTCTGTTCTCTCCTGGCTTCTCTGTGAAGCCTGTCATGGTCTCCTTCCCCTATCCTCTCATAGAAATCAGGATCAGTAGGGGTGCCGAGTGGCTCAGTGTTTGAGCATCTGCCTTTGGCTCAGGTCCTGGTCTCAGGGTCCTGGGATCCAGTCCTGCATTGGGCTCCCCGCAGGAAATCTGCTTCTCCCTCTGCCTATGTCTCTGCCTCTCTCTGTGTCTCTCATGAATAAATACATGAAAATCTTTAAAAACAATGAGAACTCAGGGTAAGTAAACTATGCTGCAGGAACAAATAACCCCAAATTTAGGTGACTTAGTACTATAAATCAACTGAACAAAGAATAACATATACACAAGTGCCCTACTCCCATAGTACTCAACAAGCATGGATGATGAGGTTTTTTTTCCTCCAATGAATGGAAAAAAAAAAAAAAAAAAAAAAAAACCCAGCCTAGTTTTTTTGTTTTTGTTTTTGTTGTTGTTGTTGGTGGTGGTTTTTTTTTTGGTGATAGGCATGCAGTGACCACCTCATTAACAGACACTTGTCATTTGGGCGCCTGTAGAGGTTGTGGTTGATAAACAATTATAAAAGGAGAACTTCATTTAAGGAAGAAAGAATGGAAAGTCTGGAAAGATGAACTGTAACTACAGGGTAACACTTAGAACTGCTTTTGGCCACAGGGCGAGCCCCTTAAACGGTGGCTCACAGCTGGCCCATTGTTACTTCCTGAAACCCACTTCTTGAGCCCAGTCCCCAAGCTGAGGAGTATGGGAGCAGCCTCAGCCCAGATTGTGGGGTTGAGTGAGGAGGGAAAAGAGGGCCCAGGCTCTGTCCAAACTGGGATGATGCCTTCGTTAGTACCTTCTCCAGGACTGTCTCCTCTCTCCATTCCAAATGCACTCACTCTATCCTGACATCATCAGTTCTTGTCCTGCCTCCTGATATTTGGCTTCCGCCCAGCCCCTTCAGACTGGTACTTTGGAGAGTCTCCCTCAGTACCTGTTTATGCAGCCCATCTGCCCACCTTTATTCCAGGGAGTGAGTTGGGCACAGACTCAGATCTGCTAGCCCTGGGCTGATTCCTGAGCTCCCATGTTGCCATTTCCGTGTCTTAGCTTTATACTCTGGCCCCAGGAATCCATACCTTGCGGATACCCACTGAGCCTACATGTTGTTTCTGAAATCATTGCTTGCCCTGCCTATGATCTCCATCCCTGGGTTGGCTTTTTGTTTGGGGTCCTACTGTTGTGTCTTGGTCTCTTCCTTGCCCTCCCTGTGGACTGGATCTTTGACTCTGAGCACCACCCGGAACACTGAATCCTGCCCTGTTCTCCCAGGCCCTGCCCTATCAGAACCCATTAGAAAACCAGGCTTAGGGCAGCCCAGGTGGCTCAGCAGTTTAGCGCTGCCTTCAGCTCAGGGCGTGATCCTGGAGACCCGGGATCAAGTCCCACGTCGGGCTCTCTCTGCCTCTCTCATGAATAAATAAATAAAATCTTTTTAAAAAATGAAAAAAAAAAAAAAAAAAAAAAGAGTGGCTTCTCCCAGCCAGTAAAGTTTATTCACTTATGTAAAGCACTCGTTTGGCATTTGGCCTATAGTAAGCCTATCTAAGTGTTATTTATTGTTGTTGTTACTGCCATCACCCTGTAATTAAGTAGAAAAGGTCTGTTCCACAAAGAGGAAGGCATATGTAACAGCCTAAAAATAGTAAGCTATACTCTAAAGGTTAATGGACACCCCTTGACACCTGCCATGTTGCCTCAAACCATTCTCCCTGTCACTGACATGTAGGACTCACTTTGACTTTTGTGAACTAGGACTGTTGTTCTATTGATCTATTCCTTTGGTTTTACTCTCAGTTTGTGACCCAGTGATCCCTTTTATCCAATCTTGTGCCTGTGTGAAGTCATCTCTCTTCTCGCTACAAGTGACCCTCCACCCAAATGAAGACTGAGGGTTACTGATTGCCCTTCCCCTGATGACTTGGCAACGTGTGAAGAGCTCGTAACTTCGAGAATGTCCAGAATCTACTGTGGGCACTGAGCATCTCGTAGGCCAGGAATTGGACTCCAACGTACATGGGTTTTGAGACAGGAAAATATAGGACTGGGCTCCAGGTAGTCAGAAGCTGCTCCAGTGCTGCTGACAAACTCTTGGAACAGAGGCCTTCTGCCATCGAGGCCATGTGGCCACTGGGGAAAGAATCTGAATGTCAGCTGGGAACAGAGGAGAAGGAGGATTTGTCAGATTTGTCAAAGAAGAGACAAATCTGAAAGGAAAAACACGTGGCTTTCTCAGGGCCTGATCCTCTCCCTGTTGTGTAAGAATAACATATGAAAAACCGAATGGGGGTGCCTGGGTGGCCCAGCGGTTGGGCGTCTGCCTTAAGCTTGAGTCATGATTCCGAGGTCCTGGGATTGAGCTCCACGTTAGGCTTCCTGGTCATTGAGGAACCTGCTTCTCCCTCTCCCTCTGCCCCTCCCCCCACTCATGCTCTCACTCTCTCTCAAATGAATAAATAAAATATTTTTTTAAAAAAAAGAAAAAAGAGGGGAGCCTGGGTGGCTCAGTGGCTTAGTGCTGCCTTCAGCCTAGGGCATGATCCTGGAGACCTGGAATCAGGTCCCATGTCAGGCTCCCTGCGTGGAGCCTGCTTCTCCCTCTGCCTGTGTCTCTGCCTCTCTCTCTCTCTGTGTCTCTCATGAATAAATAAATAAAATTAAAAAAAAAAGAAAAAGGAATGAACAGATTAATGAATTCAAGAAGGGAAGGACAGAGAAGGAAAATAAAAGACACCATCAAACCAATAAAATAAATGAGTCAAGAGCAAGATTTGGCTTCCAGTGATCTGAGACCTTTCTTCCCTGACTCCCATCTTCCCTCTTTCCCTTCTCTCTTTCTCTCTCTCTTTCTTTCTTTCTATTCTGAGGTGGTGCTCACTCTTGTCCCCACGAGGGTGGCAGTTTGGCTGAGCTAGGCACCATGTGCCGAAAGAAAACCAGCAGCTTGGTCTGAAAGGTGGTGTGGGACTTGCAAGGTCAAGGGGAGAACCATAGTCTGAATGAAGCAGTCCCTTTAGTAATAGCGCTAAGCAGAGCACTTGGTTTCAAAAAGGAACTAGCAGGATTAGCTGGCATGAGAGCTTAGGTGAGATGTGCCAAAATTAAGCAAATGAAGCAAATGTTCTCTTTTGTACAGGGAGAGCTTTGGGATGAAATGTTAAGGCAAATCACTGATCAGTATGGCATAACTGGTATAACAGTGTGTAACTGTTAAAAGAGTTTTATTCCCATGCCATACAATCCACCTTTCTGAAGGGTGAATCCAGCAGTGTTTGGTATATTGACAGAGTTGTGCAACCATCCCCATTATCAGATTCTAGAACATTTCATCATCCTGTATCTATTAGCAATAACCCCTCATTCCCCCTCCCCCCAGCCCCTGGCCACCACTAATCTACTTCAGTCTCTGCATTTGCCTCATCTAGACATTTTATACAAATGGAATCATACAGGAGTGCTCGGCTGGCTCTGTCAGAAAAGCATTCGAATCTTGATCTTAGAGTCGTGAGTTCAAGCCCCATGTTGGGTGTAAAAGCTACCAAAATAAAGAAATAAATAGACTTTAAAAAATAGAATCATACAATATGTATGTGGTCTTTGTGTCTGTTATTTCACTTAGCATGATGCTTTTAAGTCTTACCTCTGCTGTAGCATGCAGCAGTGCTTCATTCCTTTTTTTTTTTCCATTCCTTTTTTATGGCTGAATACTATTCCGTTGTATGGCTAGGCCACATTTTGTTTACCTCTCCACCAGTTGAAGGGCACTTGTATTGTTTCCACATTTTGGTTATTATGAATGTGTTACTATGAACATGTCAAGTTTCTGTGTGGACATGCTTTCCTTTCTTCTGAGTACACACCTAGGAGTAGAGTTGCTGGGTCATGTGGTAGTTAACTATGTTTATCTTTTTAGGGAACTACTCAACTGTTTCTACAGTGGCTGCACTATTTTACCTTCCTACCATAAATGCCTGAGAGCTCTGTGTCTACATGTTCTTGCCAACACTGGTTAATGTCCATCTTTTTATTATAGCTAAACTACTGGGTATAACGCTATACTTCATTGCAGCTTTGATCTGTACTTTTCTACTAATGATGTTGAGCATCTTTTCATACATTTATTGGCCACTTGTATATCTTTTGAAAAATAACTGAAACAATATATGACTTTAACCCTATACATGCATAACCATATTCCTTATACAATCTGAGACTGTGCGAGAGTTCTGATAATTGCTTATTTAAGTTACCATCAGTGGTTAGAGTGGAGGGGATAGGAATATTATCCCAGGTTTGAGAAAGAGGAGTGCTGTGTAGGTTGTTGTTTTTCCTCAAAGTGGCTTTTCTCGGCTGTCAGGTGGCACATTACCAAGGGAATTAAATTGAGTATTAAATATGAGCAGCATGATATTCAGTGGCTCACACCCATTTAGCAGTACTGGTTATTTAAGGTCTGCATCTGTTCTGATTGGCTGATGCCCATGCCATGATGTTTATTTAACATTTGGAGTACTGTGCCTACATACTATGTATCCAGCTTGTGCGTCTGGCATACAATTGGTGACTGTTAATTTCTTTTCTTCTTTTTTGGAGCTCCCTTATGTCCTGCCATAATCAAAAGTAGGCCATTGATTGCTAGTATGTACATTTTATTGTCATCTCATCTTGGACCCAAGAATGCTTTGATGTTCTTTGGTGGCAGTTCTGGTTCTTTAACACAAAAATAGGCTCTGTATGGCTCTTTGCTTGTATGATTTTGGCAACTGCTCCTAATCCCCCCTTCAGACACCTGGTCTGTTGACTTGAAGACCCATTTTATTTTGTTTTAATTAATCAATTAGCTAATTAATTCATTTGGTAGGCTCCACTCCCAACCTAGAACTTGAACTCATGACCCTGAGATCAAAATTCACATGTTCTACTGACTGAACCAGTCAGGTGCTCCTTGAAGACCTTATTTATCTATTTATTTATTTATTTATTTAAAAGATTTTATTTATTTATGCATGAGAGACAGAGACAGGCAGAGACACAGGCAGAGGGAGAAGCAGGCTCCATGCAGGGAGCCCAATGTGGGACTCCATCCCGGGACTCCAGGATCAGGCCCTGGGCCAAAGGTGGCGCTAATCCGCTGCGTCACCAGGGCTGCTGGAAGACCCTATTTAAAGGTAATATATCTCCCTGGATACATTGAGTTCACATTTGGTCGTGTTCTCACTGATACCAATGGTGGTAATGGACTGTGGAATGCTGATGAAAAAAGTGTTAATGGTTGAATTGTTTGTAACACTGAGCAAAGGAAAACAATTTAAATGTTATTTATAGGGAGCTGCTTAAAGAAAGCCTGGTATAGCCATATATTGCAGGGGTTGACACACTTTTTCTGTAAAGGGCCAGAGGCTTTGTGGACTACAGAGTCTCTGATGAAACCATTCAACTCAAATGTCATAGTGCAAAAGCAGCCATAGACAATATGTAAATAAACAGGCTTGGGTATGTTCCAATAAAGTTTTATTCAGGTGTTGGGCCATCTTTGGCCTGCAGGCCATGGTTTGCTGACTTCTGATATATGAACTCCTTCTATGTGGCTATCAAGGGATCAAGTAGAATTATGTGTATTGACAAAGATGTTCATCAAGTTGTTTAAATATATTTATGTTAGATATATATATGTATGTATATTTTTAGGAAGGAGGAGGACAAAATTACACATACACTTGTACAGGCCTAAAAAAGTCTTAAAGGACACACACCCAACTGTTAGCAGTAATACACAGAGAGATCAGGATTGAGGAAGTGGGAGGTTGGGGCAGATGGGTACTTTGCCTTACCTTATTGCTTAAATCTTGTGCACTGAAAGAGCCTTGGTTCTGTAATTAAAATAAAATTCAACCATGGCACCTGAGTGGCTCAGTCTGTTAAGCACCTGACTCTTGATTTTGGCTCAGGTCATGGTCTCAAGGTTGTGAGATGGAGCCCTTATGGGGATCCTCACTTGGAGAGTGTGGAACGTGCTTGAAATTCTCTCCGTCTCTCTACCTCTTGCTCAATTCTCTCTCTCTCTCTCAAAGTAAATAAATAATTCAGGGACGCCTGGGTGGCTCAGTGGTTGAGCATCTGCCTTTGGCTCAGGGTGTGATCCCATTGTTCTAGGATCAAGTCCCACATTGGGTTCCCTGCATGGGAGCCTGCTTCTCCCTCTGCCTGTGTTTCTGCCTCTCTCTCGGTCTCTCTCTGTGTGTGTCTCTCATGAATAAATAAATAAAATCTTTTTAAAAAAATTATGGGAAATGAGAATTAAGACTATGTTGATGGTCCTCCACAATCCAGGCCCAGTTTTGAATCCCTTTACCACCCTTTTCATCTTTTCTGGTTGCTTTCCCCTCAAAACCTTTTGCTCTGTCTGCCTCCTACCACCCAAAAAAATTCAAATGAGTTTTACTGGTCTTATTCATAATATGCTTAAACTTGTATTCTACATAACACGTAACAACCTCACAATCATAATAGCCACAAAATTGCCCTTACGCAGTGCTTCTAAGCTGTAGAATCCCATGATTATAGGTGGGAGTCTAGATGGATCAATGGACAAAGTGGAGGCAAGTTTGTTTGAGATGCCGGGTCTTGGTTGGGAAGTAGGAAGCAGAATCTAGAGTCGGGGTCTGTGGCAGAGCTGGGGACAGACACAGCAGGCTCAGCTGAGGCCTACCCTGGTCAGCAATTGGGGTCCTTCCAGGTCTGAAGAGTCACAAGACTGTTATGGCAGCTTCTGCTTTCCAGGTCATTAGATGCACTTTCGCCTGAGCCAAGAGCTGATGGTCTGCTGCAGGCCAGCCCTGGTGTGATAGGTGGAGGTCTGTACCCTCGCAGGTGGAACGAGCCACAAACATGTAAGTAGGTGAAGTGCTCAGCTCTGGAATATGTGTGCCACAGAGGGGAGTGCAAGTGGGAGGGGATCTTTGTGCAATAGGTCACATCTGAGTCACAGCTGAGTCACTCTGAAGTATGAATAGGAGTTCGCCACATCAACCAAGGCAGGGCAGGAAATTCGAGGCATACGGAAGAACAGAGATGAAGGTTCAGAGATGGGAAATACTGTGAAAGTCATCCTAAGAAGTTTATGAACAGAGGAGAAGCTAAGAGATGGCAGATCAGGAAGGGGAACCAGCAGAGGTTGCAGGCAAGGGAGACAGGAAGTCATATCTGAGCTTTAGAAGATTTTTCTGGTGGTCATGCGGAATGAGGGGGGAGAGCTGTCGATCATCTCTTGTCCAGGTGAAAAGTGACGTGAACTTAGATTCAGCCCTTGAGGGGACTTAGACTATGCAGCCCCTCTCCTCTGGGCCATGCTCTAAGTTGTCCTCTCTGTTTGCTGTGTTCCCTGCTCTCCTCTTGGCGTGGCCAGTTCTCCTTCAGTCTTTAAATTTTTAAAACTCAGGCATCCTCTGCCCCGCCGTCAAGAAAAGTTCACAGATACCTCCACCCTACATCCTACCACTCCCAGCTGGATCAAGGACCTCTATTCTGGGTTCTATGAGGCTCTGTGTGTTTCTACTTCTGTATGAATCCCATTGCCTTATGATTGTATTGCAGATTCTGAATTACCAGTAGATGGTGATTTTCTTAGGATGGAAGCCAGATCTCATTAATCTTTGGGTCTCCAAAGCACTAGCTTAAAACTTGGCTCCAAGAAGGGGATTAGTAAATACATGTGACTGAATGAATAAAGGGACGAATGAAAGGTGAAGAGCAGAGATGAGAGATATTGGGGAGGCTGAAACAGGATAACCTGTTGTTTTATTCAAGGCAAATTCATACTCAGAGACTGAGCTTGTCTTTGCCAGCAATGTGTTTAACACGGTGGGAATTTCACAAGTCAATAGCATACAAACCAGTGGTAGATTTATCACACTGTATTTCCAGGCAAAGGGAGCTGAAAAGAATAAAGTCCAAAAATTTTTTAAAGTAATTTTTAAAAAAGATTTCATTTATCTATTCATGATAGACAGAGAGAGAGAGAGAGAGAGAGAGAGAGGCAGAGACACACAGGCAGAGGGAGAAGCAAGCTCCCTGCAGGGAGCCCAATGTGGGACTCCATCCAGGGACTCCAGGATCACGCCCTGGGCTAAAGGCAGGTGCTAAACCGCGGACCCACCCAGACGTCCCAAAACAGCTTTACTCTTAAAAATAGCTTCATTTTTGTCATAAATAAAACCAATACTCAACACATGGCAAGTGATTGGGCAGGGCTGGTGGGAGGGTGGGCAGGGAGAGGGTGGCATCCAGGATCAGGATGCCTCCAGGTTTTCTGGTTTGGGAGGAGTGGACATCTGAACTGTTTTTACTCACAATTCTTCTGACACTCAGTGTGTGGGTTTTTTTCCTCACACCAGTCACTTCAATTCAGTTCTGATACTCTCCCCCTGGAGTTAGTATCAGATCATACAGGGCAAAGGCTAGTCCCATCCAATCGTTCCCACATCAGATGCCAATGGCAAGTCCAGGTTCTCAAGGGTACCTAACCAACTGGCTATAAATTGGGGGTTTCCACAACCCCCTGTTCAGGTTCAGTAATTTGCTCTATGGCTCATTGAACTCAGGGAAACACTCTACTTAGATTTACCAGTTTATTACAAAGGATAGAACCCAGCAACAGCTGCATGGAAGAGATGCAGAGGACAAAGCTTAGGGGATGTAGAGGGGGTGGTATGGAGCTTCTCCACCCTCTCTGGGTGCTCACCCTCCTAGCACCTCAATGCATTAATCAATCCAGAAACTCTGAACCCCATCCTGAAGCTTTCTAGGAAACCCCATCCACCAGTCAGTTGATTAGCATACAAACCATATTCATCACTTTAGAAATTCCAAGGGTTTTAGCTGCTGTATACCAGGGACACAGGACAAAAATTGAATATATGTTTATCACAGGAATTGTTACTAGTGTTAACCAAGGCAGGAGATAGGAGAAGAAGAGCAGATAACAGAAGGAAGATTGTCCAGTTACCTATTGTGTAACGACACAAAACCACAATGGTTATTTATTATTACCTTTTGCAGTAGCAGGGGTCAAGTGACCACCCTGAGTCCCACTCCCGGGTCAGGCTGCCAGGCCCCAGATACTGGGCGTGGCTTCTGTGGGACACGTTCTGTGTCCTACACGACTGTTGTCATCTCCGTGTAGTGTAGAATGCCCCTTACTGGCTTTTCTTACTGTCTGTGTGCCACCCACATATTCCAGGAATTCTTTCTCTCAATCTTTGCAAGGGGCCTCTTACATCCACCCAAGCCCCAGACGCTCAGGGCTTTGGCAGCCTTGTGAAACAACATTCCTCATGTGATCCATTCTCTATACTTAGAGGGGCCACATGTCAGAGCTCTTTCTTGCATATAACTGGAAGCCTGGCATGCATAGGTTTAGGCAAAAAAGGGAATTTATTGGCTCACATAACTAAAAATTCCAGGGGCTGGATCTAACTTTAGCCATGGCTGGATATAAATGCCAGGACCTTGGTTTCAGTCTGACGATTTAGTCTCACTCCTGGCTCTAGGCTCCATTCTCAGCAAGTTCTCCCTGTGTGGTGGCAAAACGTGTTTACAACAGCTCCAGTCCATTCCTTTCCAGCCAGGTCAAGCCAGAAGGAGCAAGCCTTTTATCTAGAATGGCAGGCAACAGCTCTGAGAGTCACTCTGAGGAGGCCAGTATGGTTGTCTGCTGGCTTCTGAACCCATCTTTGAAGTCAGGGGCCAGTAACAGGGTCTTCTGTTGGATAAGGAGGGATGGGTCCTTGGGGGGCGGTGAGGGTGGGGCAGAGGGGGGAGGGTAGAGGAAGTAACAAATGTTTACTATGAGTGGGGGAACAACACTGAAATCCCACCAGGGTGGAGCTCAGACAGCACTGGCAAAGTGCCTGGCACTTTGCAGCTCTCAGGAAATACCTGCACATTGCATGAAAATAGGGTACCACAAAGCCACCACCTGGGACTCAGGCCTTAAGGTCAGTGTGGGCCCAAAGGGTGGAGATGCCTGCTGGCTGAGTCAAGATATTCTAGAGGCCTGCAAGGCACAGACTCTTTTTGTTTTCGATATTTAATTGCTAATCTCCCTAGAGAAATACAGGCAAAAAGGCAACCCTGCCCCCAACCCCTGCATCTGCCAGAAATGTTGCAGAGAATCAAGTCTTTTAAGATTGTTATAGCAGTAGTCCTTATTCTTTAGTTTCCAATTTTTTTTTTCCTAGATGGAACCTAGTAGCCCAATTTATTATTTTGTTCATTCATCTGATAAGCATTTACTGATCACCTACTCTGGGTCAGACACTGGAGTTACAAGGGTGAATAAGGCCCAATCTTAGCTCTTGAGGCATTCCTAGGCCAGAGTAGGGGAGACTGAACAAATGACTGTTCTAAATTTGATGACTATGAACAAAAAAGATATAGAGGAAGAACTCTGAAAGGAAGGAGCAGCCCTTTCCGCCTGGGGTCCTTTCACCTGTGCAGTTCCTCAGAACAGTGGGGTGAAATCACCTCACTTCATGCCTGGTGCACCGCCCATTATCGCAAACAGGAGGGTAAGGTTGGCAGGAATTTTTTAGAAGGGAATCTGGCAACAACTAGCAAAATATTTCCAGCATTTTCTTTTCTGGGAATGTACCTTTCCATGCACATGTGAGAAATTACATATGTATGAGGTTTTTTACTGCCACGCTGTTGGTAACAACGAAGACTGGAAATAACCTTGAGGTTCAACATCGATAAAAAAGACAGTGCAACCCCACAAAGGTATACTATGCAACTAGAAAATCAACTCAGTAGGTGCTGATCTGGAACAATCTCCGAGACATACTGAGAAGTGAAAAAGCAAGTGACTGAACTGTGTTCTAATACGCTGCCATTTTTACAAAAAAAAAAAAAAAAAAAGAGGAAAATGATCTATTTTGCTTGCACATATATACACTAGCTCTAGGGACGCCTGGATAGCGCAGTGGTTGAGGGTCTGCTTTGGGCTCAGGTCATGATTCTAGAGGCCCAGGATCGAGTCCCACGTGGGGCTCCCTGCATGGAGCCTGCTTCTCCCTCTGCCTGTGTCTCTGCCTCTCTCTGTGTGTCTCTCATGAATAAATAAATAAATAAAACCTTAAAAAATAAACTAGCTCTAGCCGGAAACCAAAGACACTTAGAGTTCCTTTGGGGAGAGAATGTGGGTGTCTGAGCGGTAACGAGAGGGAGACCTTGCTGCATCATTTATACCACCTTTTATTTTTTTTTACTGTATTATCTGCTGGAAAGAAAGCACCCCTCTCCCTATTCCTAGAAGAGGCCAGGAAGGGGAGGAGGCGGCAATCTGTATCTCTGGGAGGGTGGGCCTGGCTGGTTTCATCTTGGGGATCCCTTCATGGTCCCCCAGAAGGGCCACCTTCAGGCATCTCTCTTCACATCGACTTGGCAGGAACTCTGAGCGTCAGCAAGAGCTGCTCCACCTAATATCAGCTTTCATTTCCTTTTCTACGCCCGACAGAAGACGTGGTGCTTTCACAAACCTCGGGGTTCAGGGTGGAAGGTCCCGGGCTCCGACCTGGGGCGGGCGGCCGGGCAGGCTGCGGCTCCCGGCGGCTCTGCGAACCCTCCAGCACCGCAGGCTTCAGCGCTGGGCGGCGGCAGCTGTTGCAGCGAAGCCTGCTCCTGGCGCTTCCTGCTCCGCTGAGGGAAGTCCCCTCTAGAGCCACGTGCTTAAAACTGAAACCAAAGTGTAACGGCCAACCGCCCCCACAAAGTACCTCCCCAATGCTCCCTGAGGTCCTCCTCCATCTCCCCCGGAGGACATCCGAGGCCCCAGGTGGCTCCAGGCGCCCAACTCCAACACTTAGGTAGTTTCTCAATCTAAATTGGTTTTCCCTCCTGGGAGGGGTTTTTGCCCTCTGCCTCTCCCTCTCCACCATGCCTTTTCTTTTATGATTCACATTTTCAATTCAGCCAAGAATTGCAGAACCTTTTTTTTTTCTTTTTTTTTTGCAGAACATTTAAAAAAAATGTTTCTTTATTTGTTCATGAGAGACACACAGAGAGAGGCAGAGACACACAGAGGGAGAAGCAGGCTCCCTGCTGGGAAGCCTGATGCAGGCAGGACTCGATTCTGGGACCCCAGGATCACCACCCAGGATCACCATCCCAGGACCCCAGGATCACCACCTGAGCCAAAGGCAGACACTCAACCACTGAGCCACCCAGGCATCCCTGCAGAACATGTTTTTAAAGGTGAAAAGAAGCCATAAGGTGATCTCCTCTTTCTTTCTCTTTCAAATCAAAGAGGTGCAGACTCCCCTGTCTTCCTTAGAAATCTTTAATGGAGGACAGGGGTTTGCTTCAGGGGCCAGGCAGGTGCAGTCAGACTGGCCACCCAGGAGTAAGGTAGTGGTGGGGGGCAGGGCCACTGCAAGAGATGCAGGACCACCCAGCCCCTTATACAGGAGGCAGCTGCTGTTGTGCTCCAGTCCATAGTGCTACATGGGATTTGAGGGGAAGGAGGTTTGAGGTGGGGAGGCACATGAGATTTTGATGTGAAATTCCATGTATCGGGATGCCTGGGTGGCTCAGTGGTTGGGTGTCTGCCTTTGGCTCAGGGCATGATCCCGGACTCTCAGGATCAGGTCCTGCATTGGGCTCTCTGCATGGAGCCTGCTTCTCCCTCTGCCTTTGTCTCTGCCTCTCTGTGTGTGTGTGTCTTTCATGAATAAATAAATAAAATCTTAAAAAAAAAAAAAAAAAGAAATTCCATGCATCTTTAAAACATGGTGAGTGTCCCAATCCAGGGTAGGCCTTTTATGCACATACTCTTTTTTAGGAAAAAGGCTGCACCTCTGCTGGTTTTCTCCTATGCCCTTCGGTTCAGTATGTTGGGACTGTCTCAGGTTGGTTGCATACTTAAAAAAAATTTTTTTTTTTAATTTATTCATGAAAGAGAGAGAGGCATAGACATAGACAGAGGGAGAAACAGGCTCCTCGCAGGAAGCCCGATGTGGGATCTGGACCAGGACCATATGCTGAACCAAAGGCAGCCATTCAACTGCTGAGCCACCCAGGGGTTCCTGGTTGCATGACACTTGACCTTTGTCTTGGTCTGTTTCGGCTGCTATAACAAAATACCACAGACTGGGTAGTTTATAAGCAACAGAAGTTTCTCTCCCACCATGCTGGAGCCTGGGAAGCCCACATTCATGGAGCAGGCTGATTCATTGCCTGGGTAGGGCCTGCTTCTTGGTTCATAGTGGTCTTCTCTTTGTGTCTTCACGTGGAGGAAGACACCAGAGGGCTCTGTAGTGTCTTTTATAAGGCACTGGTCCCCTTCATCAGGACTCCTCCCTTATGACCTAATCACCCTCAAAGCCCACCTCCTAATACCATCACCTTGAGGGAATGGGATTTCAACCTATGAATTTTGAGGGACACAAAGTTCAGACCATAGCAGTCTTGTAGCAGAAAACTCCCTCATCCCCCATGGAACCAAAGGCTGTTAGATCAATATGGTCTTTTCAAGGAGAGGTCAGTTCTTGATTTGAATGTTTTAATATTTGGTTTGGTTGTTTTACTATTTAATCTGTGCTTCTTCTATCTAGCATTTCAAAATCATTTACAATTGCTTATGCCTTTTAGATTACTTAGAGATTTTCCCCTCTACTGTTTTTCTTTTCTTAATTTATTTTATTTTTTACAGATCTTATTTATTTATTCATGAGACAGAGAGAGAGAGAGAGAGAGAGGCAGAGACACAGGCAGAGGGGGAAGCAGGCTCCATACAAGGACCCCGATGTGGGACTCAATTCTGGATTCCAGGACCACACCCTGAACCAAAGGCAGACGCTTAACTGCTGAGCCACCCAGGCATCCCTACTGTTTTTCATTAATAGCTGTATTAAGTCAAATTCACACACTGTACAATTCACTTATTTAGCTAGTACAATTCATGGCTTTTAGTATATTCAGAGTTGTGCAATCATCACCACAATCAATTTTAGAACATTAACTTTTTTTTTTTTTTTTTTTTTTTTTTTTAGTAATCTCCTGAGCTCAAGTGTTGCAAGTTCTACCAACTGAACCAGCCAGGCACTCCCAATTTAGTTTAATTTAAAATTTAAATAAATAAATAAATAAATAAATAATAAATAAATAAATAAATAAATAAATAAATAAAATTTTAAAAAAGATTTTACTGTGTATTCATGATAGATCAGAGAGAGAGGCAGAGACACAGGCAGAGGGAGAAGCAGGCTCCATGCAGGGAACCCGATGCGGGACTTGATCCAAGGTCTCCAGGATCATGCTCTGGGCTGAAGGCGGCGCTAAACCGCTGAACCACCCAGGCTGCCCTTTAATTTATTTTTTAATATTTTATTTGTAAGTAATGTCTACACACAATGTGGGGCTCAAACTCACAACTCCAAGACAAGCATCTTGTGTCACATTGACCAACCCAGCCAAGTGGAGGCTGGGAAGTCCCAATTTTAGAACATTTCATCCCTCCAAAAAGAAATCCACCTAGTAGTGATTCAAAATGTACTCCCCAGGAGAAATGTTCCCAAGCCTCAGGCAGCCTCAAATCTACTTTGTCTCTATGGATTTGTGTATAATGGACATTTCATATAAATGAAATCATGCAGTATATGGACTTTGTGTCTATTTTTTCATTTAGCATGTTTTCGAGGCTCATCTATGTTGTAACATGTATCAGTACTATAAATTTCCATTTATTTATTTAAAAGATTTTATTTATTTATGCATGAGAGACATAGAGAGAGAGAGAGGCAGAGACACAGACAGAGGGAGAAGCAGGCTCCATGCAGGGAGCCCAACATGGGACTCGATCCTGGGTCTCCAGGACCCCACCGTGGGCCAAAGGTGGCACTAAACCACTGAACCAACCGGGGCTGCCCTTCCCTTTATTTTTTAAAATAAATTTCCCTTTTAAGCACTGCTCTCGGTGCATCTCACAAATTTCGATTAATTGCATTTTCATTTACTTAAAAATATTTTACAATTTTAAGGATTATTTTGAGACTTCTTTGACCCATATGTTATTTGTGAAGTGTGCTGTTTAATATATTCTTTTTTTTTTTTAAAGATTTTATTTATTTGAGAGAGAGAGAGAGCACGAGCAGGAGGAGGGGCAGAGGGAGAGGGAGCCCCAGACTCCCTGCTGAGCAGGGAGCCTGACCTGGGGCTCCATCCCAGGACTCAGAGATCATGACCTGAGCCAGAGGTGGATGCTTAACCACCTGAGTCACCCAGGCACCCTTGTTTAATATATTCTTTCTTATATTAATATATCCATTTAACGGTTATAACATATACTAATATATCCAAATATTTGGAGATTTTCCAGTTAATTTTCTGCTATTGATTTCTAGTTTAATTTCATTTGGTCTGAGAGCAGATTTGGCATGATTTTCTATTCTTTTAAATCAGTTGAAGTGTGCTTTACAGCCCAGATATGGCCTACCTTGGTGAATGCTACACGTGAGTTTGAGAAGAATGTGTAGTCTGCTGTTGTTGGATGAAGGAGTCTATAAATGTCAATGAGATCCAGCTGATGGATGGTGCTATTTGGTTCAGATACGCCCTTATGATTGCCTGCCTGATGGATCTGTCCCTCATGGAGAGAGAGAAGGAAGTCTACACTAGGGAATCTGTCTATGTGTAGTCCCATCAGTTTTTGTCTCCTGTATTTTGTCTTTTTAAAGATTTTCATTTATTTATTCATGACAGACACACACACAGAGAGAGAGAGAGAGAGAGAGAGAGAGAGAGAGGCAGAGACACAGAGGGAAAAGCAGGTTACCCATGGGGAGCCTGATGCTGGACTTGATCCCAGGACCCCAGGATCACTACCCTAGTTGAAAGCAGAGCTTAACTGCTGAGCCACCCAGGTGGCCCTGTCTCCTGTGTTTTAACACTGTTGTTATGCATACAGCTTAAGGGTTGTTATATCTTCTTGGAGAGTTGACCTCTTTATCTCTGATATTTTTCTGTTCTGAAGTCTGCATTGTCTAAAAGTTGTCTAAAAGCCCCAACATTCTATTTTCCTTGTGAGGTGGAAATGCCTTGCCCAAGAGGATAAAGGTCATCAGTGACAAAACCCATATTTCCTGCTACCTGTAGGGCAGTGGCTCTCAGAATTGAACAGGTTCTGAACATCAGTTTCTACCTGCCACTCGCACCCCCCCCCCCCACCCCGACTTGTTAAGCCACCGGATCCTGGGCCTCCATCCAGGGTTTCTGATTCAGAAAGTTCCAAGGGGAGCCTGAGAATTGGCATTTCTGACAAGCTCCCAGGTGCTGCTGATGCTGCTAGTCTGGGAGCCCCACTTTGAGAACTGGTTTATAGGGCTTGTTGGGGCCCTACGAAAAAGTGATTCCAGCTTTTTTTGAATAGTGTTAGTGTGGTAGGTTTTTCTCCATCCTTTTACTTTTCTTTCTTTCTTTCTTTCTTTCTTTCTTTCTTTCTTTCTTTCTTTCTTTCTTTCTTTCTTCTTTCTTTCTTTCTTCTTTCTTTTCTTTCTTCTTTCTTTTATTTTTTGAATATCTAATCAGCTTTATTAAATAATTCATGAGATGGACAGTATCCCATCTAGCAAGTAGAAGGAAGTTCCTCCATTTTTTTACTTTTAATCTATTCATGTCTTCATATATATATTTATTTTATTTTATTTTTATTTATTCATGAGAGATACACAGAGAGAGAGAGAGGCAGAGACACAGGCAGAAGGAGAAGCAGGCTTCATGCAGGGAGCCTGATGTGGGACTTGACCCTGGGACCCCAGGACCACACTGTGGGTCAAAGACAGGGGCTAAACCGCTGAGCCATTCAGGCATCCCAGTGTCTTCATATTTAAAGTGGATTTCATGTACACAACATATAACTGACTATTTATTTATTTATTATTATTTAAATTCAATTTGCCAACATATAGTATAATACTAACTGGGTTCTTTATTTTTTTATTTTTATTTTTTTTCTGGGTCTCTTTTTTTTTTTTAATTTTTATTTATTTATGATAGTCACACATTGAGAGAGAGAGAGAGAGGCGGAGACATAGGCAGAGGGAGAAGCAGGCTCCATGCACCGGGAGCCCGATGTGGGATTCGATCCCGGGTCTCCAGGATCGCGCCCTGGGCCAAAGGCAGGCGCTAAACCGCTGCACCACCCAGGGATCCCTTTCTGGGTCTCTTTAAATCCACTGTGACACTTTCTATTTTTTAGTTGGTGTATTTAGGCCACTCACATTTACATTGATCATTGCTTTAGTTACATTAGTAGCTATCATGTTTGTAACACTTTCAATCATGACAGTGTTCTTTATTTCTTTTTATTTTATGGTGATAAAATATACATAGCATAAAATTTACCATTTTCATTTTAGAAATGATTTTATTTATTTATTTATTTATTTATTTATTTATTTATTTATTTTAGAGTTGGAGGTGGGGAGGAGCAGAGGGAGAGGGACAAGCTTGCTGAGCACAGAGCTTGGATGCCGATGAGATGTGGGTCTAGATCCCAGGACCCTGAGATCATGACCTGAGCTGAAATCAAGAGTTGGACGCTTAACCAACTGAGCCACTGAGGGGCCACCCCTATTTTAACCAGTTTTATGTGTATAGTTCAGTGGCATTAAGTAAACTCGCAGTGTCGTACAACCATCATCATTATCTGTTTCCAGAACTTTTCACAATCCCATGCAGAAAATCTGTACCCATTAAATGATAATTCCCCAAGCCCCCTTGCCCTCACATCAGGGAAGCTCTGTTCTGTTTTGTCTCTATGAATTTGTCTGTTCTAGGTACCTTATAGATATGGAATCATGATACTTGTCCTTTTGTGTCTGGTTTGTTTCACTTATATTTTTAAGCTTCATCTATATTGTAGCATGCATCAGAATTTAATTCCTTTTTAATACTGAATAATAACTTATTACAATGATATAACACATTTTGTTTATTCATTCATTTGTTGCTGGACATTTATTGTGTGGAAGAGGTTGTTTCCACCTTTGCAATTCTGCATGAATGATGCTGCTATGAATGCTCATATATAGGTATCTAAGCCCTGCTTTTCTTTCTTTCTTATCTTCTCTGCTTTTTCTGCCTTTACTGGTTTTGAGTATTTAAAAAATTTCCTTTTTCTCCTCTTAGCATATCAGTTATATTTCTCGAAAAAACTCTTTTTAGTGGTTACCCTAGAATTTGTAAGAGTTTGTTACAATGCATCGAAGCCTACTTTTATTTTTTTACTTTTTGATTCCTTTTAAATATTTTATTTATTTATTCATGAGAGAGAGAGATTGAGGCAGACACGTAGGCAGAGTGAGAAGCAGGCTCCATGCAGGGAGTCTGATGTGAGAGTTGATCCTGGGGCTCCAGCACCACATCCTGAGCCAAAGGCAGATGCTCAACCACTGAGCCACCAACGCGTCCCTGAAGCCTACTTTTAAATCACTCTATGCCAGTTCAGAAGTATCACAAATAGCACCACATACATGGCTGTGATGATAACTTTGAACAATTATCTTAGATCAATTAAGAATCAGAAAAGAACCCTTTATTTTACCTTTACTTATTCCTTCTCTAATACTCTTCTTTTTATAGATCTGATTTTCTGATCTATATCCTTTTCCTTCTCTCTGAATAACTTATTTTAACATATCTTGTTAAGATGGAAGGGCAGACCTATAAACGAGAAATTCTCTCAGAAGGACAAAACCATTGGCGAGGGAGACCACAGCAAGGATCAGCAAACACAGATATTGCACTCCAAATATTGTGATCCTTAAATAAGAAAATATCTGAGCCCCATGGTATTGTCTCCTCTTGGCAAGCAGTGTGGGGAGGGGTCACAGGCCCTGTACAGCCATTTGTTTTTTCACCTTTGCACAGATAATTTTATTATCTCCTGTGGGTGTCAACAGTGCTCACAGATTGTAATTTGAAACATTCAGGAAGCACATACCTGAATATTGTCACATTTCTTTACATCATGAATCAGTAACTATGAGACAGTTATGTCTGCTAAATACAGTGAACAAAATGGTATAAACGTTTACCATTCCCTTGTAAACAAGGCTTTTGTGCCCAACAGTAACAAATGGAATTAATGCATATCACAATATCAATAAAGACCTCTTTAAATGAACTATTCTGTTTTTAAATAAACTCTGATTTTTTTTTTAGTACACATTTACAGACCTGATCAGTAAAAAGAAGTAAGATATCCATTTTCCTTTAAGAAGAAAATATTGCGAGATGGACCACTATGGAAGAACTCACTTAGGAAAGGGGGGCAGAAGCAAGCAAAGGACAATAGAGAGTTAAAAGTGCTTTCATACTACAACCTATATCTGTTAGAATACACCAACACAAGGACAAGATTGTCTGGGAAGGAGCTCATATTTACTTGAATTCCAGCAAGTTGCAATCAATCTTGTAGTACACATAGGGGTAGTATTCTTCAAAAGGCCTTCAGACCTACCTGCTGTGGTGAGGCCTCCTAGTTGTGGTCAGCAGTAAAGGCAACATGAATGACTATGTGCCTGTGACACAATGTGCCTGTGTTTGGGACACATGCAAGACTTTCCCCACTCAAATCAGGCTTGTGTTGAGAGGTGCCCAATACAAGTGTGTGAGTGTGAGTGGAAAGGCAGCTGGGAAGGAGAACAGACCCACGGGAGATCCAGCTGAAGCCCCGAAGGCTTTACTGACACTCTCCTTTGGGGGTCTTTTGAATACCTTCTCTATGAAAGCTGTATCTCCTTTTATTTATCCCAAACTCTCAAGCTTAAAGTTCCTTGGTAAACACAGAAATGGAATGATGAATGAGAATTGTTAGCCTAGAAGCCCTGCTGGTAGGGCAGCGCCCAGGGAGTAGGATCCATGCAAGGAGCCCAATGTGGGACTTGATCCCGGAACCTCAGGATCCCGCCCCGGGCTGAAGGTGATGCTAAACCGCTGAGTCACCCGGGCTGCCCAGGAAGAAGCTTCTTGAAGACTGTGAACAATGGCAGTCAGGAACTCAGAAAGGATCTCCCATGCCACACCCTGCTGCCATCCCTGGGGTTTGTAGGAGTCAAGCTCAAGGCCAAATCTTGGCATTCCGGGCCCCAGTGGTTGAGTCAGAAGGGATCACCAGTGAGAACCTGAGATCTTGTTCCTCCGAGTGCCTCTCGCAAGACTCACTGTGATACCAGAAGAGGGGACGGAGAAGCTACTCAGCACTGCTCAAGGAGCACACGCCTGGTGTGGGAGACAGACTGGAGCCAGGGCATTGACCCCACACTGCGGTGAGTGCAGGACTGGTTTGGCCAGGTTTGGGGGAATACGGGAGAAAGGCACTAGCCACACTGAACACTGGCGGGATTCCCGTTGAGCCTGGTCTCCAAGGAAGAGTACACGTTCCTGCCAGGATGGAGGGAAGGCATTCCAACAGAGGAGTAACACCAGAGGGGTATGTGTGACTGGGGAGCAGAGGGGAGGTCAGTTGTGGCAGAAGAGAGAAATGTTTAGTTTTGTTTTTAAAAATATTTATTTTATTTAGGGACGCCTGGGTGGCTCAGAGGTTGAGCGTCTGCCTTTGGCTTGGGGCATGATCTTGGGTACCTGGATGGAGTCTCCCGCATTATGCTCCCTGCAGGGAGCCTGCTTCTCCCTCTGCCTATGTCTCTTCCTCTCTCTGTGTGTCTCTCATGAATAAATAAATAAAGCCTTAAAAAATATTTTGTTTATTTATTTGAGATAGAAAGATCATGAGTCAGGGCAGGGCCGAGTTGGGACGACAGAGGGAGAGGGAGAAGCAGGCTCCTCGCTGAGCAGGGAGCCCCATCCCAGGACCCTGGGATCACAGCCCTAGCCAAAGGCAGACACGTAGCTGACTGAGCCCCCCCCCGGCGCCCTAAGAGGGGATGTCTTGAATGTGTTGTTTCTGTTCGGATGTGGCCCTTAGGTACTCTGCTACTCTCTGGCTTTTTTCTGCTCAAGCTCAGGGGAGAGAAACAACAAAAATACAATGTGTCCTAGTTCTCCGTGTTGCAGAAATGGCCACCAGATGGCACTCTTTCTCCCTTCTAAGGTCCCTGGTCTTCGGCACCTCGGCCTCCAGCTTGGCCCTTCCGTACCTGAACCGGCTTATGGCCTCCTGCAGGCTGCATGGAAGAGGTCTGGAATCCCCCTAAAACATCCAGTGCTTTCCCGAGAGAAGACAGAGTCTAAACGGAATGAAATCCTGAGCCAGGAGGAAGAGGCAATTCTTCTAAGAGGGGTGAGCAGACAGCGTTGATCTGAAGCAAGGACAGGAAAGCAGTCCTGCAGAACTCCGGCCTGGCCTGGGCGGGGGCCAGGGCAGCAGCCTTTCCTTGAGAGCCTGGGCATCTCAGGTCACAATCCAGTGATGATGATTAGGGGCACCCCCCACCCCCATCACCCAGTGCGAAGGATTAGAGGCTCCTGGCTCGAGCTCCTGCTACTGGCAGGCTTGTCTGTTCCCTGTCAGTTCCTAGGTGTGCTATGCAGAGCCAGCACCCCATGCCCTTACAGGGTCATAAACCCACGTGCTTCAGGGGCTGGAGGTGCAGTGTAAACGGGCGAAGCTGCGGGTAGGGCCGACTACAGGGGCCGGTGGGCCCTGGCGAGGGCACAAGCTCCTCTCCACAAGCATTCCAATTCAGATTTCTTTTCTGTCTGGCTTTTCTTCTTGTCTGGGGTTCTGGCTTTTTTCTTTCTTTTTCTGTCGGTCTTGTCGTTAGTTCTTTCTGTTTTCTTTTTCTTTCTTTCTTTCTTTTTTTTTCTTTCTTGTCTTTTTATTCTTCTTTCTTTCTTTCTTTCTTTCTTTCTTTCTTCTTCTTTTTTTTTTTTAAGATTTTATTTATTTATTTATTCATGAGAGACACACAGAGAGAGAGAGAGAGAGAGGCAGAGACACAGGCAGACGCAGCAGCAGGCCCCATGCAGGGAGCCCGACGCGGGACTCCAGGACCACGCCCTGGGCTGCAGGCGGCGCTAAACCGCTGACCACCCGGGCTGCCCCAATTCAGATTTTCTTAAAAGAGAGAGCTGGAAAAAAAAGAGAGAGAGAGAGAGAGAGGTGGCTTAACGATGCACACCTGCCCGCTACTTAGATTTTTTTTAAATTTTTATTTATTTATGATAGTCACAGAGAGAGAGAGGCAGAGACACAGGCAGAGGGAGAAGCAGGCTCCATGCACCGGGAGCCCGACGCGGGATTCGATCCCAGGTCTCCAGGATCGGGCCCCGGGCCAAAGGCAGGCGCTAAACCGCTGCGCCACCCAGGGATCCCCCCGCTACTTAGATTTAAAATGCGGGGCCCAGGAGAAAGCCCGAGCCGGCTGCCCGGACCCTGGGGACCCTTCGCAGCTCTCCCCTCCTCCCTTTCCCCCGCATCTCCCACCTGCTCCCCCGGCACTGCCGCTCTACCATCGAACGTGCCAAGCCCCTCTGGCACCTCTGTCCAGGGCAGATGCCCCTAGTCCGGAGGCCCCTTCTCCCCTTCCCCATTTCCTCCAAGAACCAGCTCCAGGAGCAGCCCTCCCTCCGCTGGGTGGTGGGTGCGTGAAAGGCCGACGCAGTCGGGACCCGCGCAGCGCTTCGCTCCAAGGGCCACTTCACTTGGATTCTGAGAGTGGCGCCCCCTGGTGTTGCAGGAGTTGCGCGCCGCCGCCGCCGCCGCCGCGAGTGGAGGGAGTTGCTGGTCCGCGTGGGTTCAGTTACTGGGGTCTCTCTATTCTGTGGACACCTCCACGGAGAGCCACCAGATGGCGCGCGTCTATGCTTCTGGGGACTCCGCAATCCCAAGAGGATGCCGACAGGGAAGCCGGCTTACGTTTCTGGCACTCTTGGATCACAAGCTTCTCTTTGTTCTAAATGGCCCCTGGATCTCTTGAGCCCCGCAGAGTCCTGCTTGAGGTGCATTTCTACCCCGGTTCTGCCCCACAGCTGATCCCGAACACTTTTAGCCTCATTTCCTTACCACATGGGTGATGTTAGCTCAAGAAATTGCTGGCTGAGTCATCAGATCCTCTCAAGATGCTTAAGCCATAAAATATCAGCCCTGTGCGTCCACCTTGCCTGGACCTGCCCTGGATCAGCTCATGCCCTCCTGGCTTGGGGAGGCCATAAACTAGGCCTGGGGTCTGGGTGGGCCAGAATCCAGGAGAAGTTCTTGAAAGAGCCCCCTCAGCACCCTGAGCCTGTGGTCAGAAGAAGGCGAAGCAGCCGTGCAGGGCTCTTACTGCCCCCTGCACCTCCAGGAAGAGCTGGGCATTAGTGATGGGAACAGTGTTGGCCCAAAGGCTATTCGTCTGCCTTGTTTCTATCATTATTGGGGCCTCTAGAATTTTTTTGGAAAGATTTTATTTATTTGTTCATGAGAGACACACAGGGAGAGGCAGAGACACAGGCAGAGGGAGATGCAGGCTCCTTCCGAGGAGCCTGATGTGGGACTCGATCCTGGCACTCTGGGATCATGCCCTGAGCTGAAGGCAGACCTCAACCACTGAGCCACCCAGGCATCCCTAGAATTTTTTTAAGGGACCAGCACAGCAATCTAGTTGGAAGAGAGGGGCCTGTTGGGTGGGAATGACGGAGGCACCCACCGATCTGCTTCGCACCTTGTAAGGACACTGCTTTTGCTGTTAATAAAGTAGCAATATTTTCTAGAGATGTCTTTATTACATTTACATGAGGATATTATTGTAGGTGTTTATGAGGTTGATGAAGTCTATAGTGGAAATTACTCTGTTTCACAGATTCACAGTTGTTAGTATGAACCAAATAGTTTTATATTCTATTAAGAAGTATTTCATATATTAGTTTACCAAGAACTTTAAGAAATCAGATATAGCTGTTGAAATTCATAAAAACTGACTTTTGGGCTCATAGCAAGATAAATATATATGCTTTTTTCCTTTTGTCAATTAATGAGCTGAATTATGACAATAGATTTCCTGAAACTGAAATATCCTGGCATTGTTGTAATAAACTTTATTTTTTTTTTAAAAATATATTTTTTAAGTCTTTATTTATTTATTCATAGAGATGCAGAGAGAGAGAGAGAGGCAGAGACACAGGCAGAGGGAGAAGCAGGCTCCATGCAGGGAGCCCGATGTGGGACTCGATCCCAGGACTCCAGGATCATGCCCTGGGCCGCAGGTGGCGCTAAACTGCTGCGCCACCGGGGCTGCCCCCATTGTTGTAATAAACTTTAATTAGCAGCATTATAGTAGTACTATTTTAATGTGCTTCCTGATTAAATTTGTTAGTACGTGTTTTATTTAGAATTTTGCAACAATATTCGTAGTAGATTTTGTTTTCAGGATCTTTTTGCTTTGCAAAATGTATTGGTAGACATATGTCCTTTTCTAGCTACTGAAACAAATTTTGAGGTGTTGAAGTTATTGCTTTCTTGCAGCTTTGAGAGAAATCATCTGCGAAACCATCTGGGCCTGGCACTCCACTAAGTTATGATGTGCGAAGTGTGTGTGCGTGTGTGTGCGCACAGCTCATGATGTTATCCGGTGGATAAAAGCTTGTGGATGTTTTTAAAATAGTGATTGCCAATATTAAACAACACTCTTTGTTTACTGTTTTATGACATGAATTTTACTTTGTTTTATATTAACACCCTAAGTTTATCTTTCTGAAAACTGATGTACCTTTCTTGAAAAAATGTGATGGAAAATGGTTTTGACACTGAGAGTCCTTCACAAGGATTTCTTTTTTTTTTTTTTTTAAAGATGTTATTGGGGCAGCCTGGGTGGCTCAGAAGTTTAGCGCCGCCTTTGGTCCAGGGCCTGATCCTGGAGATCCGGGATGGAGTCCCACGTCAGGCTCCCTGCGTGGAGCTTGCTTCTCCTTCTGCCTGTGTCTCTCATGAATAAATAAATAAAATATTTAAAAAATAAAAAAGATGTTATTTGAGAGAGAGAACAAGAGAATGTGAGCAGGGGGAGGAGCAGAGGAGGAGGGAAAGAAGAGGGGGGAATCTCAAGTGGAGTCCATGCAGGGCAGGGCTCCATCTCATGATCCTGAGATCATAACCTGAGCTGAAACCAAGAGTTTGGCACTTAACCAACTGAGCCACCCAGGTGCCTCCTTCACAAGGATTTTTAAAACATTTATATTTATACTAAAAGCCCCACAATTCTCTAATCTTATTTCTGTCATCTTGAATTATGCTCTTTTAAAATAATGATTTCTTGTTTAGTCTTTCGATTTCTTAAATGAGTTATTTTATTTGTTTTTTTTTTGTATTATATAGAATTTTTTTTGAAGACCAAAAACCAAGTTTTTTATTTGTTCATTTCTTGCATTTGAAGTATTCCTCGATAACATCCTTCGCCTGAGATTCTTTGCCATAGTCCTTAACTGCCACACAACTGCAACCAACCACTTTATGGGGTTTTTCCTCTCTGTCAATTTTACAGAGGCCTACCCATTCCCCTAGTTTCTTATTGTTTCTTATTGTCATCAACCTTAATTAGGTTGATTTGGTGTTGAGCACAAAGGGCTTCCACCAACTTGACATACATAGAGGCTCATCACAGTTGGATGCAAGCACACAAAGATGGGCTTGGCGCTTGTCTAAGGCTTTGGCAGCTTCGCGAATTCCACGTGCTAGGTAGGCCATCGTGGAGGAGGGCGGGCCTCAGCACCTCTTGTGAAGCAGTAGTAAGGGCCATTACACCTCCAGCAGCAATGCCTTCCTCGGCCAGGAGTGTAGCCGGGGCTTGACTGCACAGGAGCTTCCACCTCCGCGCGACAGAGAAAGAGCTGTGTTATATAGAATTGAGCTCCGTTGTATGTAACAGAAACTCCCAAAAATTCAGTGACTTGAATATCATAGAAGTTTCTTCCTCTCCCTCATAAAGAGTCAACCTCACCAAGTAGGCCACCCAAGCCTGATACGGCGGCTCTGAGGTCGATGCTCAGAGCTGAGGCTCCTCCCAGCTTTCTGTTCCATTATCTCTCGTATAGTTTCTTTTTAAAATTTTATTTATTTATTCATGACAGGCATAGAGAGAGGCGTCCCGGGCATCCCGCCATATAGTTTCTTTAGGGTCATTTTCTGGCCCTAGGTCAGGGTGGGAACCGGACTTCTGCATTCTCTGTTCCTTGCTGGAGACAATGCCTGCTGGAATCTGGTGCCTGCCAGGATGAAAGGACAAATCAACCTCAAGCACTGCACTGGTTAATTTTATATATCACCTTGGGGATACCTGGGTGGCGTAGCGGTTTGGCGCCTGCCTTTGGCCCAGGGCGCGATCCTGGAGACCTGGGATCGAATCCCACGTCGGGCTCCCGGTGCATGGAGCCTGCTTCTCCCTCTGCCTGTGTCTCTGCCTCTCTCTCTCTCTCTCGTGTGACTATCATAAATTAAAAAAAAAAAAATAACATTTACAATCAGGGGACACCTGTGTAGCTCAGCCGTTGAGTTGTCTGCCTTTGTTTTAGTGCGTGATCCTGTGGTGCCTGGACTGAGTCCCACATCGGGCTCCCTGCACGGAGCCTGCTTCTCCCTCTGCCTGTGTCTCTGCCTCTCTCTCTCTGTCATGAGTAAATAAGTCAATAAATCTTAAAAAAAAATTACCATCAGCTGACCTGAAGTAAAAGGGATTACCCTCCATAATATGGGTGGGCCTCATCCAATCAGTTGAAGGCCTTCAGAGCAAAAATCGAGGTTTCCTGTGTAGGAAGGAATTCTGTCTTAAGATTGTAACGTGGAAAAAAAAAAAAAAATAAAAGATTGTAACGTGGATGAATTGCTTGTTTCCAGCCTGCTAACCTGCTGTATAGATTTTGGTCTTGCTAGCTCCCACAATTGTGTGAGCCAATTCCTTAAAAATCTCTTTTTCTCTCTCTGTATGTACACACACGTATATATGTAGGTGGAGTGTGTGTGTGTGTGTGTGTCTTTAATCTCAGAGCCCTTGCTCCAGCCCTAGTTTTTTGGTAAGAACGTTGGGAATAAGGGCCATGATGACAGAAGTTAGGTATTCTCCACCTGTTCAAGTCTATCTACACCAAGTTAAGACTCATGTAGAAAAAAAAAAAAAAAAGACTCATGTAGTCCCCAGGGGCTAAGAAGTTAATATGGAGCCTTTATTTATTTTAAATATTTTATTTCAGAGAGAGAGAGAGCTTGAGGGTGAGCACAAGGGGGAGGAAGAGGGAGTGTGTGTGTGGGGGAGCTAGAGGGAGAAGCAGACTCCCTGCTGAGCAGAGAGCCTGATGTGAGGCTCGATCCCAGGACACTGAGATCATGACCTGAGCCAAAGGCAGTTGCTTATCCAACTGAGCCACCCAGGAGCCCAATATGGAATCTTTATACACCAGTTTAGCATGTGACTGTGGTGAACAATGATGAGTTTGGGTGCTTAATACCCATTTACCCTGTTCTTAATAATAGTACTTAATTTTCACTTACAAATCTACTCCTTGGATTTTGTAACTTTGTATGGTGACAGATGGTAACTAGGCTGATTGTGGTGATCATTTCACAGTGTATGAAAATACCAAATCATTATGTTGTACACTTGAAACTAATATGTCATGTCAATTATACTTCAATTTAAAAAAATCTACGCCATCTCTACTCAATGTTCCTGTGATTCTAGTGAGGCTGACCTGGCCAATGTGATCGGGTCAGGGAGGTACACCTGACCTAATTCTGGCAGGTGAAGGTTAGGTCCAGGCTTTTTGTTTGAACTGGAAGGAGAGACATTCTCTCATTTTTGCTGTTTTCACACTTTGGGGGAATGTAGTCTTTGAGCTGCACAGCTGTATTGTCACCATGAGTGAAGAGGCCAGCCCAAGAAGGAAGAAAGAAAATTGCAGAATTGAAAGATGGAGAGAGAGAGAGAGAGAGACCAGGTGACATCATTTGGCTATCTCCATCAGCCACATCTGAAGCAAAACCTACCTACTTCCTGGATCTCTTGTTTACATGAATAAATAAATCCTTTTTTGCTTACGACTGGTTGGATAATTTTTTTTTTAAAGATTTTATTTATTCATGAGACACACGGGGGTGGGGGGGCAGAAACAGGCAGAGAGAGAAGCAGGCTCCATGCAGGGAGCCCGATGTGGGACTTGATCCTGGGTCTCCAGGATTACGCCCTGGGCCAAAGATGGCTCTAAACCGCTGAGCCATCCAGGCTGCCCCAAGTTTTTTTTTTTTTTTTTTAACCAAAAAAACAAAGAATCCACATGATATGATTATGCACTCTACTGATTTTTTTTTTCTAAGAACAAGCCAGATCAAATAACCTGGCATCTGAGTAGCAGGAAACAAAATAAGGGACAGCTTGACATGAGATAACATTTGGACAAAAACAGTGATTCAAAAACAGGTTCTTTTCAGCTACAGATGCCTCAGATGAAGGTCTTTGGGCTGCACTGTTGTGCTGTTACTGTTGTAAGAGTGTCAGCTTTTTGGAGCAGAATTGCCTTCCTAGAGAATAGGATTTTTCTACAATGTAGAACAATTCTTAGCTGTGGTGTGAGTGCTTGACAACTTTAGATAGCATTCATGGGGCTGATAGTTGTTGTTGTTTTTTTAATCTTCTAATTAATAGCCAAGTCTTTCTGATCTTGTTGACTTCTATGCAGTACATCGATTTAGCATTACAGTGATAGACATGAATGCCACAGAAATTCAGAGTAAATGCTGGAATAACACCAGGGCCAAGTCAACCCCATCTTATGAGCTCAGTCTTCTGAATTTCACTGGAGAGATAAAAATTAAGCTTGGTGCCCATTTAGTTTTAAACCAGAATACAGTATCCCGTGATCCTATATTTTGTCATTAATCCAGGTAACCTGTTTATCTTACCTGTGTTAGAATGTCCAGGATAATCCATTTTGTTTATCCTGAGCAACTACCTATGTTGGGACCCAATACTTAGCAGATGCTTAATAAATTGTGATTGAATAAATGGAGAAAGCAATGGGTCGATGAATATTGATAGCTTCTCCACTTTGGCCCTAATTAGCATGTTGATTCTGGCCAACCCTGCTGCTTTTTCCCACCACGGGCTTCCACCCAGGCTCCCACCAGTGGCAGCTTCCAGGGTTTAGCCTGGTGCCAGTTCTCTGACACTGTGATGTCTTCTAAGTTGACCCTGCCCTTCCCTGGGCTCAGTGCCAGAGACACCAACTTTATCATGGCCAATGACATGGCCCATTTTATTGTCTCTGTACAAGATGTTGGCCATAAAGTTAATTTATGATACTTACTTGGGGACTATATAATCTCCAAAGCAGTACCGTGTCTCCCAATGTACTTTCTGGGAAGTGCCCTGGTTATTGGACGCTTTGGTCGTCCCCCCTGGAACTTGAGACACAGAAATGAAGTCACAGAGACATATAAAAGTTTCTGCTTGTCAGATTACAACTTCTGTAATTGCCCACATCATCTAAAGTCTTAATATTTCTCCCTCTGGAAAGTCTTTTGTAACTGTACTGATTTTCTATCCCCACAGCCCTTGGTGTGCTGGAGCTGACTGCCACCAACTCACAAAGATTCAATTGTTAAATTTTCAGAAGGGAGCAAATTGATTGTTAAACTCTTGACAGTTTAAGATTGGCAATATTTACATCATAGAAATCAGCAAATGCTACAGATCAGCTCTTACCTACCTGCACCCTGACTGTGAGAGCTGGTTGTTAAACACTGACCAACATTGCACCGTGGATAAACTGGCCTTTCCCTACTTCAGCCATCTTTACTTCTTGCCTGGATGGTTACCATATCCCAAAAACCAGCATCTCTTGCACCCAGACTTCCCATTCCAGATGATCATTGTAGAATACTTTTGACTGCAAGTAAGAAAACCCAACTACAGATTCGTTAAGTATAAGAAAAATGTAATGTTTCACATAACAAAATATTTAAAGATAAGGCACTTTCGAGAAACCTCAGCATCTCAAGAGCTCATCAAGTACACAGATTATTGTAATTTTTCCACTTTGCCACTCTCAGTGTGTTGCATTTCCCTTCATGGCTTCAAAATAACTGTCATGGTTCAAGAAGAACATCTTCCTGCAATGGTCTGTAATGCTTTTACTTGTGTCCTATTTTTTTTTTTTTTAAGATTTTATTTATTTATTTGACAGAGCACAAGTAGGCAGAGTGGCAGGCAGAGAGAGAAGAGGGAGAAGCAGGCTTCCCACTGAGCAGGGAGCCTGACATGGGGCTTCATCCAGGACCCTAGGATCATGACCTGAGGTGAAGGCAGATGCTTAACTGACTGAGGCACCCAGGTGCCCCTCTTAAGTCCTCCTTAAGGAGCAATTCAGTCTTTCCAGAAGTCCCACAGCAGGCTTCCTCTTGGGTCTTCTTGACCAGAATAGCAACCCTTATCTATTCTTTTATCAATCCATATCTATTGCTAAGCCAATCACTGCAAAGGTAATAATAAAATTGCCATGGTTGGTTCAGACTGTTAATTTCCAACTGTTTAGAACCAACATCTCCTTTAGCATCAAATATCTTGTAACACTTCTCTTTCTCGAAACGGAAATCAAAGATAATTAATCTACTCTCACACATACTTTATTTTTTATTTTTATTTTTTCACACATACTTTAAAAACAAATCGATACCAGCCCTCATAGGAATATAAAGGTGAGAGATGCCTGGGTGGTTCAGCGGTTGAGCATCTGCCTTTGGCTCAGGGTGTGATCCCGGGATCCGGGATAGAGTCCTATACCGGGCTTCTTGCAGGGAGCCTGCTTCTTCCTCTGACTATGCCTCTGCCTCTCTTTCCTGTGTCTCTCATGAATAAATAAATAAATAAAATCTTTTTTTTTTTTTAAGATTTTATTTATTCATTCATGAGAGACACACAGAGAGAGAGAGAGAGAGGCAGAGACACAGGCAGAAGGAGAAGCAGGCTCCATGCAGGGAGCCTGACGTGAGACTCGATCCTGGGTCTCTAGGGTCACGCCCTGGGCCGAAGGCAGCGCTAAACCTCTGAGCCCCCTGGGCTGCCCTAAATAAATAAAATCTTTAAAAAAAAAAAAAAAAAAGGAAATATAAAGGTGAAGTAAAGAAATAGAATTTATAAAAAAAAATTATATGTCTGCATTTCAGCATATATGATTAATTGTATTATCATGATTCCCAATTATTCCTGGTCTTCCCTGTAGCAGAATTATACACACCAACCCTAAAGTGTCTCATCGATGTCAGGCTTGCTTTCTGGTTTGCTTTGGTCAATGGAATGTGAATGGAAGTTCCACATCTGAGAAGAGTTTGAAAAGCCATTGTATGGCTCTGCCATTCTTCTTTCCTTCTCCCATAACAAGAGCATGTTCCAGATGGGGGCTGTGCCTTTGGCTTGGTTCTCAGAATAAAGGCACATGCAACTGGCACAGAGTTTCAACTGATGTGTATGTGAATAAAAATACAATTTGTTGTTGTAAGCTATTGAAATTTTTGGAGTTTGTTACTGCAGTATGACCTATCAAAATCTGACTAATACAGCATAGCAATGTTCTGCAGCTAAAGAAGCAATCTGTACTTTAGGTATGTTTGCACCTATACACAGCATTACCATTAATCCAGCGACTTCAAATGAACACTGATACAATTGTGTTGCATCAACAATTCAAAAGCCAAGAAAAATATCACTATCAGTGACATGAAAGCTCTGAGGTAAAAAACAAAAAAGGCATCTCCCAATTTAGATTTATTGTTTTATTTTATTTTTTTATTTTTTATTTTTATTTTTATAGATTTTATTTATTTACTCATGTGAAACACACGCAGAGAGAGGCAGAGATACAGGCAGAGGGAAAAGCAGGCTCCCTGTGGGGACCTGATCCCAGGACTCCAGGATCATGCCCTGAGCCAAAGACAGACGCTCATCCACTGAGCCTCCCAGGTGCCCTCAATTTACATTTATGTGCTAGTTGCATTCTTGGAAAATGCAGTGTATACAAAATTTGTGCAGAATTTGTTTTTGCTAGAGTCACATAATTATAGAGATATTTCATCTATACAAATGTGTAGTGATTCATTTATAAGTCCATTTAGCTAAAGTTTAAAAGTAGGCAAAATGTATACATCCTATTCGAAATTAAAATAGGTATATGACTCTCCTAGGCACTAGGTTGTGTTCAGTTTGGGAAGATTCATCAAGCTGTACACTCGTTTTTTAATTTAATTTAAAAAATTTTAGTGTATACTTAAGATCTGTGCATTTTTCTATATGCATGTTATACTACAATAAAGAGTCTTTAAAGAAGGCCATGTAAGGCACAGCACAAATCTTTGATGTATGGAGTTGTCATATGCCATGCTGGATGTCTAGTATTCCTTTTTTATTTATTTATTTTTATTTATGATAGTCACAGAGAGAGAGGGGCAGAGACAGAAGCAGGCTCCATGTACCGGGAGCCCGATGTGGGATTCGATCCCCGGTCTCCAGGATCGCGCCCTGGGCCAAAGGCAGGCGCCAAACCGCTGCACCACCCAGGGATCCCCCGATGTCTAGTATTCCTGATCCCAGTTTATGATCAACAGTATTCCCTAATCATTATGATAGCCAAACTGAAACAAAACGCCCTCAGAAATTTCTATAATGCTGAACCCCTGGGTGCCGTATGTTTATACTAATCAAACTTTGCTCCTGGAGCTGACCCCTTGAAGCTCATCACCTGCTTCATGTCTAAATAAAATTGCACTTGCATGTACCACAAAGAAGGCAGGATAGGAGGGGATGAGGAGTGTGTCCTGGTGTGCTGGTGGTGGACGTTGGATAGATAACCTTCCATGTCAGTCACAACATCCTTCACATGCTATCAAATACATCTCAGATCAGTTTGTCTCAGCCTCCAAAATCTGCAGTGGCTCTCAACTGTCTACAGAGTAAAAAAAAGTATCTTTCTAAGCCCATTGTGAGGCTTCTGTTTCCACTGAACCACTCCCTCTCCCTTCAGGAATGTGGGATTGCTGTGCGTTGCTTCACCTGTTCAGAAAGCCCTGCTTCCCTTCTCACTCCTCAAGGTCTTCAAATGCTGCTTTTCACATGAGGCAGCCTCCCGTGCAGACACCACTCCTTTGTACACCTTCTCTTCGGCATTTATTTCACTTTGCCTTTTGTATAGTTGGTTGGCTCACATCTTGCAGCTTCTACAGGCCTAGTGCAGTGATAGACACTCACTGGATGCTCAAAAAAGGCATGCCGAATTAAAATGAACCAGAACACAGCCTCTGTATTTCAGAGAAATCAGCAGTCCAATATCTAAAATCTTTTAACTGATTGAGACTCACAGTTGCTCTCTGGGTAATATACAGCTTTCCGTCAACAGCCTCAATTGTGAATTAACCATATTTCTCCTCCTTGTAATCGCATTGTGTCCTGAACTGGGCTCTAGGAGGGAAATGAAGATGTTTGGCTTTCTTGCACCATGGTAACTTTCACATACCCACCATGCTTGGGCTCTGTCAATGCATAATAGAACCAACATTCAGACAGTGGTTGGGCCTGGTAGCAGCATGGCTTTAGCATAGCCAAGATGAGGCCAGGTGATATTTCAGCTGTAATTCAAGAAGTATTTATTTAAGTATGCATTATGTGCTGGCTACAGTGTATTATGTGCTGGCTTCAATTAATAAGAATCCTTCTCTATTCAGTCCAGACAGGAAGGTGATGCATGTGCCCAGGTACCAGCAGAGAGGTAAAGATAGGAGCTGAGAGGAGAAAGAGAATGTCTTTGCTGGGAAATCTAAGAGGGCTAATCAGAGAAAGTGGTGATTGGTAGGGTCTGGTAGGTTGGTTAATATTTGACTAATTAGAAAAGAGACAGGAGGGGCACCTTGGTGGCTCAGTGGTTGAGGGTCTGCCTTCAGCTCAGGGCGTGATCCTGGGATCCTGGGGTAGAGTCCCGCATCGGGCTCCCCACAAGGAACCTGCTTCTCCCTCTCCCTGTGTCTCTGCCTCTCTCTGTGTCTCTCATGAATAAATAAAATCTTTAAAAAAAGAAAAAAGAGGGTCACTCAAAGTGGGGAAAATATTCAGGAGGGCTTGTTTACACAATTTTCAGCTTTTTTCCTCTGAATTAATTGTATATTGCCTTAGAATCTGGGAATCTTTAGCTCTTCATAGGATTAAAAAATCTTTTTTTAAAAGTATTTTATTTATTTATTCATGAGAGATACAGAGAGAGAGGCAGAGACACAGGCAGAGGGAGAAGCAGGTTCCCCTCAGGGAGTCCAATGCAAGACTTGATCCCCGGGCCAGGATCACGACCTGAGCTGAAGGCAGATGCTCAGCCACTGAGCCACCCAGGTGTCCAAAAAAATCTTTTCATTCAAGTAAAACACACAGACAGCAAACTGCATGTGACTGCTCATTGTAAGTATTTATCTTGATTTTTTTTTTTAAGATTTTATTTATTTATTAATGAGAGAGAGAGGTAGACACACAGGCAGAGGGAGAAGCAGGCTCCATGCAGGGAGCCTGACGCAGGACTCGATCCTGGGTCTCCAGAATCAGGCCCTGGGCTGAAGGTGGCACTAAACCGCTGAGCCACCCGGGCTGCTCTTCTTGATGGTTTTTTACACATGTACACACCCTTGTAACTACCACTCTGATCGAGGTATACAACATTTTAATCACCCTGGGAGGTTCTGCTGACTTTTATTATTAGTAATCATTTTTGCCTTTTCTAGAATTTCATCGAAATAAAATCATACAATTAGATATTAGTACTTGGTTCTTTTTTATTGTTGAGTAACCTAATGATTGAGAAATTGTGCAAATATATCAAATTTGTCTATCCATTCTGTTGAGAGACATAAGGGGTGTTTTTGCTCTTTGGTTAATATGAATAAGGCTGCCAGGAACATATCCTTTGGTGGATCATACACTCATTTCTCTGGGATATGTAAGTAGGAAGGGTGTTGCTGGGTCATTGGGTTGCTTATGTTCATCTTTTGTAGATTGGGATTGGGGTCTGAAGTGGGAGGAGGGGGCTGTCTTGTGGAACTGAGCCCTTGATCTATGGGGTTTGCATTAACTCCAGGTAGATAGTGTCAGACTGAATTGAGGGGATGAGAAAGTCACGGGAATCTTCTAAGTCAGGGGGCCCTGGGAAATGGGGTTCTGCTCTCCAGGGTGGACCCACTGGGGTCAGGGAGTCTGTGGAATCCAAAGGGAGAGAACATGCGATTGGTGTCCCAGACAAGGCCCTGGGGAGGAGGCTGGGGCTGAAGAGGCCTTAGGTTGACTGCCCAGACAGGATTTGAAGTGCCCATGAGGAGCACCTATGGAGCTCAGAGGTGGAGGGTGCTTGGGGTGAGGGGTCAGGAGGCACCTATCAGCAACCAACCTTGTAACAGTTGCCAAGTACTTCAAAATCTGCCTCCTCTGTCTCCTGCCTTCTCACACCTCACCTCCCTGCGGCTTGCTCACTCCACCCCAGCTGCTTCTGCCCCGGGTCATCCAACACACTCTTCTCTCAAGGCCCCTGCATTTGTGTTCCCCCTCCTGGAACCTCTTGTCTTATCCAGAGGCCTCCCTTGACTGACCTATTGAAAATTGGTCACTTCCACTCCCTCTCCAGCCCCGGCACACTTGTCTCCCCACACCCAGCCTGCTTTACCTTCAGGGCCCTTCTCACCAGCAGACCTACTGTTACTGTCTGAAGGGAGTAGTGATTTCTTCTGTTCCCTTTTCATTAACCTCCTAACAATAGACCCTACCAGGGTCGATTATGCTCAAATAGTAAATGCTCATGAAATCTCATGAAACGTTTGACACAACAGATGTTCCAAACCTTGGCTTATGGAATCCCCCAAAGCACATCCTTGGTCCTAAATTCTGGCTCACTACTCACTGGCTGTGTGACTTCAGCAAATTCCCTAGCCTCTTTGACCTTAGTTTCCCCATCTACAAAATGGGATAGTTATCATAGTGTCTTAATAGTTTCTGAGAACTAAAAATCCTAAGACAATCCCTGGCTCAAAGCAGACCCTCAGTGAAAGTTCGCGTACCCCCCTCCCCCCCCCCCCCCCCCCCCCCCCCCCGCCCCCCGGTATTTCTCTCTCTTCCTTCCTTACCACATCCCCACCCCCTTAGGTGCACTCACCCTCCACAGCAAAGGTCTCACTGCGGAATCACTCCTTTGTGCAAAATGGGCAGTGGCTCCCTTAGCCTAGCTGTCCCTGCTCTGGTCTACTGTGGCTGCCTGTCTTATCCACCAGGGTTTTAGGTTTGTGGACAGGGATCACACCTCATTCAAATTACTCCTCACCCAGCATCCAGCCCGTTATGGGGAGACAAAAATGTGGGACAAATCACTAAGGAAGGTGTCCTCACCTCCCTTTTTAGGAGAAAATTTCACCCCTGGGACCATAAGCCAGTCTCTTCCATTCCAGAACGCCCTGCAGGCTCCCCACCTCCCATCCACTCCTCCCTTCTGGGTTGGTCTCCCTCTTCTCTAGGGTGTAACCCTGCAGGGCTCTGCTGCTAGGTCCCAGCCCTCCCTCCACACACCCACCCTTCCGGCTGCTCCCAGCACAGGAGGCAGCTCAGCCTAGCACTCCCTCTAACGGTTAGCTTTTGTGGAAGGTTCTGCACTAGGGTTGAAAGACAAAAAGCTAGGCTGTTCCCTCCAGCTCTGATGTTCCTGCTGTGGTTTTCCCTCCCGGATCCCGCCTTTGTTTTCTAAATTCCACCGCCTTAAGTTCCAAGAAAGCCTCCAGGAGACTTTTGTGACCTCACCCAATTTCCAACATTCCAGATATAGCAGCTTACCCCTTTCTTCTCAGACTTTAAATCACTGTTCTCTTTCCGGGTGTGAATCAGAACTATGAAGCCAGAGAAACAGTGGGAAGGTAAAAGCTTATCAAAAGCAAATCCTTAAAAAAAAAAAAAAAAAAAACCCAAATCCTGCTCCCCTGAAAATGCATTTTCCCAAAGAGCTTCCAGGAACGACAGTGAGGTTAAATTTTACACGGTGTGATCAGAAGAAGAGCTGAGCAGCTAATAATAACCCACAAAATCTCAGGGAGAAGCAGGGAAGGCCAAAATTAAAAAGGGTCCCTGCAAACCGGCCGTTTGTTCCGAGACCCCCTCCCGCTCTGCGGCAGCGACTCGACTCCAGCGCGTCGGGCTCTGCTGCAGCGACACTGCCCACGCGTTCCCAACCAAGACTCAGACCACGCCAGCCATGCCACGAGGTGTGTTTTATTTTCATTAATCATACAAATAATTTGCTATAATATCCCAGGGCAAACCGGAGAATTTGGCAGTCCGATTGGGGGGGTCCCCTCAGAGACCCGCAAGGCCGGTGGCGTCGGCGCGGAGTGCCCGGGTTCACAGTGCAGCCTGTCGCTCGTGTCCATCTTGCAGGTGGCTCTTCCTCCTCCACATCACGACTGGGGTGTCTCGAAGATGACGGGGGTGGGGGATCCTGTAGGTTCTTAGGAAATCTCACTCCGCTTCTCCTGCTCAATGGCTGTGGAGAGCAGGAAAGCAGGGACGGGGGGATGAGGACCGCTGGCACCCCCCACCCCCACCCCCACCCCGAGGCACCCCGGGGGCTGGGGATCGAGAAAGAGGCTTGGGGCTGGGGAGACACGCGCTTCGGGGAACAGAAGGGGGGCCGGGGCGGGGTCCTCGAAAAGGGCGGGGCGGGGTGGGGCGGGGGCGCCGGGCTGGGGGCGCGGGGGCGCGGGGCGCGCTTACTCTCTTTGGTCGGCAGGGTGTTCTTCTCCTGCGTCTCCGTCTTCTTCAGCTTGGCCTTATCGAAGCTGGCGATTTCCCCCATGTCTGGCTTGTCTGCCATGTTCTTAGAGCGACCCTAGTGGGCAGAGCGAGGCGGTTGGCCCGCGGCCGGGCGCCAGGGCCCCTCCGCCTCGCCGCCGCCTCCCGACGTGGCACTGGGCCGGGGCGTTGCCGGCGGCCGCGGCCGGGGACCTGGGCGCGTCCCGCACCCCCGTGCTCGCCCCAGGGCGTGGCCCACCGGCCGGGCGTCCCGTCGGGGAGGCGCGCCCGCCGCGCGGCCAGGTGCCCCCCGCACCCCCGTGCCCCCGCCCTCGGCCACGCTCACCGAGGAGTTCCGCTGCGAGCCCGCGCCGGCTGCTCCCACTCGCGTTGCTGCAGCAAGAGACAAAAGAGCGGCGCCCGCCCCTCGCCTTATATACGCCGCGCCCCGCCCCGCCCCGCGCCCGCCGCAGCGGGGCGGTCCTGGGAGGCGGAGGGCGGGGGCGGGGGCGGGGGCGGGGGCGGGGCGGGGGCAGCGCGGGCCGCTCCCTCCCCGCCGCGCCCTGGGCCCTCGCCTCGCGGGCTGCGCGCCCTTCTTCCTGAGCGCGGCCCCGGCCCCCCGCGCCCCCGGGTCGCCGTCACCCTGCGGCAGACGCCGTCGGCGCCACCGGGGTGGGGGGTGGGCGCTGGGCCCTGGCCTTGCTGCGGGGGCTGTGCTCCCCTCCCCGGGAATCTGCTGCCCCCCCCCCCCGCCCCAGCCCCGAACGGGCGCGGGGTCGGCGGGGGAGGGGTGTGTGTGTGTGTGTGTGTGTGTGTGTGTGTGTGTAGCACGTAGTTGTAGGTGCGGATGGATGTGCGGCCTTGCACGCGGACTCTGCAGTACTCCCTGCTCGCTGGAGATCCCCCATCCCTGCCCTCTTTTCCCGTCTCCTGCCTTTGCCTCCGCCCACCCAGGGAGACCCCCCCCAACTCCGCTTTTTCTCTCCTTGTGGAGGCTGAGCCCTAAAAGAATCTGAGCCGAGGGTCCCTAAAAATGAACGGACGGGGGAAACAGGCTTCCACTGCCCTTTGCTCAGATTGGGGGCTGCTTGCCCTCCCGCCGTGTCTGCGTGCCCCGGGCTGGGCGGCCCTTGCAGGAGCGGTGGCGGGTGTTCCTTACGTGCTGGTGACAAGCTTTGTCTGAAGGGCGGTGGTGGGAGCTGGCAGTCCGAGGGGCCTCTCTCTATTCCTTCTCTCTCAGGGCTCTAGAAACACTGGGTCGGAGGGTGTGGTTTTCCTCCTTGGAAGTTAACCTTGAAGATTCCCTGCAAATGTTATTTTCCTTATTAACCCGTTATAGGAGTGGTGTAATGTGATTGTTCAAATCTTTCTTAGAAAAGTTGTATTTTCAGTTGCATTATCTAAGGATGTTTAGATAGTAAGCTCCGTAAATTAACAACGGGGGAGGGGGAAACTGGTCGTTGTTTTCTTTGTCTGAACTTTTCAAGTGTCAAGGGGTGTAATTAGCAAGCTCTGTTAAAGTGGGATTTGGTGGAAACATCCTGAATTCTGTTCACGCCTTCCTGATTTTACCTGCTTCTCTCACATTCCCTTGGTGTGTTTGGAACAGAAGGAAGTGCATTTAGGCTTATAAATGTGATATACCAAACTCCTTGTGTGGCTTTGGGCAAGTCTTCCTACACCTCGGTTTCTTCCTTTGTAAAACAGCTTTAGCATAAACCTTAAGTGAGATCATAGAAAAGGCCTCAAGTGGAAGCCTAATGTGGCAGCCCTACGAGACTGCCGCACTCACACTTCTTTAGTGTATCAGTCAACTATCTCCCCAATATGCTGTGTAACAAACTACTCCAAAACGCAGTGGCTTAAAGTAATAATCAGTTATTTTTGCTCATCCATCTGCTGGTCAGTCAGCTGCTATTGGATTGGGCTAGACTGGGCTTGGTTCCAAGCTGCAGGTTGGATCTTGGTCTGCTCATCAGGTGTCTCATCCTCTGGACCAGGATCTAGCTGGTGCTTTTCTTCTCAAGGTGATGGCAGAAGACTAAGAGGGTGTAGCACAGAAGAGTGTAGAAGTGATGAAATGTGTGTAAAAGCCTATTATGTCACATCATGTCTATGAACATCCCATTGGCCAAACCCATTGCTAAGGGAATGGCGAAGTATATTCCACCCGTGGTGGGGGAGGGAGGGAAATGAATATTTCTGGAATAAAAATATTCCAACTTCACAGTCAGGGTAGGCAAACAGCTGTAGCAAACAGCCCCCAAGGTGGTGGGTTAGAGCAATAAGAACTTATTTCCCATTCATGCAGCAACACTATAGGCTGATGTTTTGGTCAGGTAGCTTACCTCCAAGTAGTGGCTCAGACGCTCAGGCATCTCTCATGTCACTCTGCCCTCCTCTAGGTCCTAGAAGCTTATTCATCCAGCCAGTGGGTAGTAAAAGAGGAAAAAAAAATACAGGACTGTACCAGAGTTTTTATGGACCAGTCTTAGAGGTAGTCTCCATTGTTCCTGCCCTCATCTCTTTGGCTAGGACTTAGTCACATGGTCTTACCTAACTGTGAGGGAGGCTGGGAATATTGTCAAGCTGTGTACCCAGGAGAAAAAGAAAGCAGAAAAAAAAAAAAAAAAAAAGAAAAAGAAAAAGAAAGCAGGTTTGGATGGACTTGGAACATTCTCTGCCATACACTATTGAAGAATCTGCCAAACTTGAGTGTGAAAGTATCCAGACTTCCTGAGACATCAACTCTTTGGAGGGTCTCACTGGCACTTGATTCCTTTTCAGATGCAATGCCAAGCATTATTTAGATATTACCTTATAGGGCCCCACCTTTGGCTTGAGAGCATTTGTCCTAATTTGGACCCATGGTGAATTCCAATTCCAACTTTTATTTTGTAAACAAAGGAATCTATTTCTTCTAGATACAACTGTAATATAGGTTTCAAAGTCTTTAACTATGCAGGATTCCTAAACAAAGGAGCTTAAGGGGACTTGCAGGCATTCTTTATTCTTAGTTTTGTGGTGCATCTCTAAGAAAGTGGGTAGCCTCTTTGGCATTTGTTACTTAAGGATTCTCATCCAATCTATTGGTCTCATCCAATCCCATGGGTAGTGTTTTTAAAACATGTGCATATTCTTTGACACTTCTCTCACTATTTCTTGAGTATAAACTGTCCTTTATGACTTTCTTCTACTAAATGAAACATGACAGAAGTTATGCTTTTGCATTTATTAGACTAGAACATAAAAGGCCATGGGGCGCTGCCTGACTCTTAGGATGACTTTGCACTCTGAGAAAACCAAGCACCTGTAAGGAAAGGATACTTGTAGGCATTCCAGCTATAGCCTCAGCTGAGGTCTGAGCCAACAGCTAGTATCAACCATTAAACAGGCAAACAGATGAGCTTCAAATAGCCTTGGCTAATGCAGGGTGGAACCAACACAAGTTGTCCCTGGCCAAATTATAGGTTCGTGGGCAAAATCAACTTGTAGTTGGTTTAAGTCACTAGCTTTGGGATGCTTTGTTATGCAGCAGCACCATGAGATGGAAAAATCATAACCTAGTGGTGTCAGGGTCTTCAGGTCCCATTTGGGGACTTTCCCTAAATATCTTTCACAATACTCACACATATGCTTATATAGTAAATGTCAAATATCCATGAAGTATCTGGCAGTGTTCTCTGGATGTAGAAGATGTAAAGATGATGAGACTCTCGAATTATATATAAGTCTAGTGTGGTAAATGAATTATTCTAAGTCAATCAACAAGCTCATGCTCATGCCTTGCATTTACTTATGACTTGGGTGTCATTTATGTCTGACAACATTTCAGCCTGCTGCTTGGAACAGATTGTATACTGTTAACAGATGGTATTGAGAGCTGAACCACTCAACTCCAATTACATTTCCATTTTCTTTGTTGAGAAAGATGCTTTGGAAAATGTCGAGCTAATAAGAGGGAGCTAATGGACTCCTGATGAGTGTCAACTGCTGGGTGGGGAGGTGGGGGAGGCGGTTGGTTGGCAGGGGTGGGGAGAGCTTTTGGAGATTTACTGTGGGGCAACATTCCTCAGGCCTGTTCAATTTGACAATTTTTTTAAAAAATTGGGGACTTCTATGGGGATGTAGATAGCATGCAAATTATATTAAGAAGGATGTAGGGCAGCCCTGGTGGCTCAGCGGTTTAGCCCACCTTCAGCCCAGGGCGTGATCCTGAAGACCTGGGATCAAGTCCCACGTCAGGCTCCCCGCACGGAGCCTGCTTCTCCCTCTGTCTGTGTCTCTGCCTCTCTCTCTGTGTGTCTCTCATGAATAAATAAATAAAATCTTAAAAAAAAAAAAAAAAAAAGAAGGATGTAACCCTGCAAACACTAAGGCAAGCGGGATCTAGCAAGGATATAGACAGAATATGAGATTGGACCTGATAGGGGCAGATGCAGGGCCTGCTAGGTCTGACCACCAACCCTACAAGTACAGACAGACATGATTAACACAATTACCTCTCAAGAGGTGAATTTTGTGGCTGTGTGAATAAGAAGAAAGAGTTCAGTCCAGGTTTCCCTTGGCTGTAAGGAAGATATTCAGTCTGCTTTCAGAGTCTTTCTTTGCTTTGCTGAAATACTCATGTTAGATGTACCTTTCTTATTTCATTTAGAAAGTTGCTTAAGTGTCCTCTCCTCAGAAAACCTTCCTTGACCACCTATACAGAGTAACAACACTATCATTTTCTCAACCTTTACCTTTTTTCATCTTTCTTCATAGAATTCATCTCTATCAAATGTGCTATATATTCATTTATTTGTTTATTGTCTCTTGCTCTGCACTAGGGAATGGAAGACCTCATCTGTCTGGTTTACCATTGCATCCCCAGCATCAAATGCAATGCCTGACCCTAGAAGTGCTTAATCAATATTCTTTGGACAATACATAAAATTCTTTTTTTTTTTTTAAGATTTATTTATGTATTTGAGAGAGAGAGGGCAGGAAGTGGCAGAGTGAGAGGGAGAGAGAATCCCATGCAGGTTCCGTGCTGAGTGCAAGCCTAACATGGGGCTGGATCTCATCATCCTGAGATTACAACTTGAACCAAAACCAAGAGTCCAGTGCTTAACCAACTGCACCACTAAGGCACCCTGATGCATAAAATTCTTAATCAAAATGAAATAAGCTATTCTGGGAGAAGTGAGGAGTTCTCTGTCATTGGAGGCATTCAATGAGAAGTGGATAGCCAAGTATGTGGACAGTTAGATGGTTCAAACCTTGTGCTGAGTAAGCTCACAGAAACATTTTCTTCTCTCCAGATGACCTTTCTGGTCCTTCTTTTGCTGTTATTTTAGTTGTGAAACAGCCGCCTTTCCGGTACTGGTTTTGCCAACGTGAGAATAGCGTGTGACCCTCATACAAAGGAGATACGGGGAGCAAAGAAGTGAGACTGTGACCTCTGTGTTCTCTACGCCATCAAAATGCTGTTTCTCTTTGTAGGTCATGGAATTTAAGGACTTGTCTGAGATAAAATTATGAAGAAGGGAAAGTGGGGCTTTGAGGTACAGTCTTGCTGATGATTGTTCTACTCTGGAGATGTGTGGAAGGAAACCCTTTATTTATCTATCTATATATCTATTTATTTTTAAAGATTTTATTTATATATTCATGGGAGATACACACACACACACAGAGGCAGAGGGAGAAGCAGGATCCATGCAGGGAGCCTGATGTGGGACTCGATTCCGGGTCTCCAGGATCACACCCTGGGCTGAAGGCAGCGCTAAACCGCTGCGCCACCCGTGCTGCCTGGAAACCCCTTATTTAAACCTTGGCAGCTGCATCAGTCGCCTAAGTGGCTAACAGCCCCAGTGTGAGTGGGAATATTATTGTTCCAGTTTTCATCTCTGGTGCTAGAATAACAATAATCATGGTGACTAACATTATTGAGTGGCTGTCATGCTCCTCCCTGTGCAAAGGACTTTTCTGGGTGTTATCTCACTTGATCCTCACTGAAGCAGTGTGAAATGGCACTATTTTGATCATTTCTGCTTTATATAGCATAGGATCTGAGACTTGGTCAAGGTCGTGCTGCAAGTAATTGGCGTTGTTGAAATTTGAATCCAGATCTGGCTGATTCCAAGCCCTGAACTCTTAACCATGGCACCACTGTTGTCTAGATGTTGTGGCCGGGTTTGTGCACTTGGATCCTGGATCCAGCTGGTGTATGTATTTTGTTTGGCCACACTAAGTTTAACCTGGGAAGATTTCCACATCAAGATCTATATTTTCTCAGGGCAGCATTGTGATTAGCAGTTGCACCCTTGAAATGGGCCATGTCCTCTTCCCTTTACTGGATTTTCTACCACTCCATAATGTCTTCCCAGCATGGAGACCAGGGTCAGTTGTCATTTATCATATCTGTACTGGTGTGTTCCTTATAGTAGAGAAATATTTCTTGTTCCCAGGCCTCTCTCTGTGGAAGTCAACTTTTAAGATCCTGCCTCTTGCTCCCAACCTTGTGAAGTCTCCCTCCTCTGTTGTACCAGGATGGGGTCTGTGTGACCAATGTTATATGGCAGAGGAGTCATGTGTCCTTTCTAAGTTAAGTTGTAAAAGAGTATAATTTCCATTTTGGTGCCTGGCTTTATCTTTCTTTCTCTTGTATCTCTCATTCTGGGGGAAGCCAGCTGCCATGCTGTGAGCAGTTCTCTGGAGAGGACCATGTTGTGAGGAGCTCAAGTCTGTGGCCAACAGCCAGTGTGGAGCAGAGGCTATCAACAAGTGGGTTGGGAAGTGAGTCCTCTGGCCAAAGTTGAGTCTTCAGATGGCTGCAGCTCTGGGTGACAGTTTGACTGTAACCTCCTCGGAGACCCTGAGCCAGAACCGCTGGGCCAAGCCATTCCCAAAAACTGTGAGGTAATAAATGTTTGCAGTTTTATGTTGCTAAGATTTGGAGTAGTTTGTTGCTCAGCAATAGACAAACTAGTTCACCACCAGAAGTGGGGAGAATAGGTAGATCAAGAGTACCATGTAGTTAAAAAATTACGAAAGAGCCTATTTGTCTGTGGAAGTAAAGAATCCCTATATCATTATGAAGCCTAGAAGCCTAGTAAGAACTATGTATATGGGAAAGATAACCATGACAGTCTCAATGAGCCAGGCCTGTTTTACTTCTTCACATGGTCTACCTGACTCCTCTAGGTCTTTGAGTCTTTCAAGCTCGCTGTAAAGCAATGGTTTTCAAACCTTCTGACCTTGATGATCGCCTCCCTTCCCAAGAAGTGCATAAAGTACATTTCAAGCTGTGACTCACATGAGCAGGTACAAATGAAACAAAAGTTCCCTAGAACTTATTCACTTTCACTATGAGTGATGTCCTCTAAGCTTCTCTGTTCTATTCATTTTCATTTTTAAAAACTTCGTTTTGCAATGATTGTAGACTCACAGAAAGTTGCAAAGCTGGTACACTGAGGTTCCCTGTGTACTCAGTGGTAACATCTTTATGTAACTACAGTGCAGTATCAAAACCAGGCAACTGACATTGGTGCCATCTATAGACTTTTCCAGATTTCACTCATTTATTATGTGCATGTATGTGTATTTCTCTGAACTTTGATCACATATACAGAGTTGTAGAACCACAGTCCAGAAACAGACCTATTCCATCACCACCAAGCAAATCCTTCATGCTACCCCTTTATAGTGTCACCTACCCCAACTCTATCCAGCCTCATAACTCCTGGCAACCACAATCTGTTTTCTGTCTCTAAAATTTTGTCTTTTGCGATTGGCTTTTTCTCACTCAGCAGAAGGCCCTTGAGATCCATTCAGGTTGTGGAGTGTATTAGTAGTTTGGTCCTTTTTATTGCTGAGTGGTATTCCATGGCATAAATGTAGCTGTTGAAAAAAAAATGTACCTGTGGAAGATTTTTTTGATTGTTTGTGGTTTTTAGCTATTAAATATAATACTGCTATGGACATTTATGTACATTTTTCTGGTGCGTGTGGACATAAGTTTTCATTTCTCTGGGATGATGTCCAGGGGTGGTTGCTGGGTCATATGGTAATTGCATTTTAGTTTTGTAAGAAATTGCCAAACAATTTTCAGAGTGGCTATACCATTTTACATTCCCACCAATGATGGGTAAGAAATTCAGTTTCTTAGCATTCTCACCAGTATTTGGTATTGCCACTGTTTAAAAAACCTTTTTAAAAAAGCTTTATTTATTTAAGTAATCTCTACACCCAATGTGGGGCTTGGGCTCAGGACTCCCAGATCAAAAGTCACATGCTCTTCTGACTGAGCCAGCCAGGTACCCCTCATTGAGGTTTTAATTTGCATTTCTCTAATGGCCAGTGATGTTGAATTATTCCTTTTCATTTTATTACTTCTTTAAAAATATGATTGTGACCTGCCAACTTGATTTTATCATCTACCAACTGGTTGTGAAGAGAAGCTCAAACCTTGCTGTAGTGGGATTGTTTCAATCAGTGGTTTAGCATCCTTTATTCTGAAATCACCCTTTTAACTTCTAAATTCTCCTCTTGCCTTCAAAAGACGGATGTTTCTGAAATTTTATGTGTAACCCAGATGTCCTCTGGGGTCTCAAAAATATCTAGATAAGAATCAACTCCTGTTGGATGCTTCCCCATGGTTTCTCTGAATTTTCTTATGGTTACTTCTGGTCTCTGAATTTTTGTGTTTCCACAGTGATGCACATCCAAACATGGCTAGGCCTTGGCTTTCATTTCCTTCTTCACAGCAACTGTAAACAGAAGGCTGGTTTGTGCAGTACGACTCTTTTTTTTTTAAGATTTATTTGAGAGAGAGAGAGAGAGAGAATGAGTGCTTGCATACTTGCAAACAGGAAAAGAGGGACAAAGGGAGAGGAAGAGAGAGAATTCACAAGCAGACTCGCCACTGAGCACAGAGCCTGGTGTTGGGTTTAGTCCCAGGACCCTGAGATCATGACCTGAACCGAAACCAAGAGTGGGATGCTCAACCAACTGAGCCACTCAGAGGCCCCAAGGGCAGTACAACTTTTACCAAACGTTTGTGGGCGAAGGGGAGAGATGAACCGATATTTTTTTTAAGGTTTATTTACTTATTTGTTTATTCATGAGAGACACAGAGAGAGGCAGAGACATAGGCAGAGGGAGAAGCAGGCTCCCTGCAGGAGCCTGATGTGGGACTTGATCCCAGGACCCCCGGATCATGCCCTGAGTTGAAGGCAGATGCTCAACCGCTGAGGCACCCAGGCATCCCGAACCTGTATTTCTTATGATATATCCTTACTCCTAAGAGTTGTTTTGATGCCTTGGGGTCTTCTTCTAGGTAGGCCTGGACTCAAACCATCTCACTGTCCCCTCATTTCCATTTTCTGAATTCCCTCCCCCTTCCTCTTCATTCTTCCCTTTGAGAAATACCAAGTCCCCTCTTTCTTGCCAATAGAAAAGTATACTTGTTCTTTGCTGTCCTCATTCTTGCTGAAAGATTTCTGGGTCTCCCTTTCTACTACAAGCAACTGATGGAAATATTTACCCAAAGATAATCCCTTCCTCAGTGGAATTTTGGTGTTAGCTATTAAGATAATACCACTGGTATCTTTTGACAGGATAATAATCTATCATCTGTGTTTTTCTTTCTTTTAAATGTTAGAGAAGTATTTTTTCCTTTTCCAAATGAGTATCATTTCCCCTCTCTGGTCGGTACAGATCTCAATGGCAAGTCCTGAGGTCCTGGATTTTGCCTGCCCCTATCTATATGTGAAGTCTGTTCTGTGCACCAGGGCTTGCTAATGTGTTCAGTCCTTTATTTCTACCCTATTGTTTTAGTCCTTTCAGGCTGCTATAACAGAGTACTATATAGACTGAGTAGCTCGGAAACAATAGAAATTTATCTCTCACTATTCTGGAGGCTGGAAAGCCCAAGATCAAGGTGAGCAGGTTCCATGTCTGGTCAGAATGTGCTTCCTGGTTCATAGATGGCCATCTTCTCACTGTGTCCTCATGTAGTAGTAGGGGCAAGGCAGCTCTCTGGGGTCTCTTTTATATGGGTGCTATTCCCATTCATGGGAGCTCCTCCCTCATGTCTTGATCTCCTCCCAGAGGACCACCTCCTAATGCCATTACCTTGAAGATTACAACCTGTGAATTTGGGGGGACACATTCAGTCCATAGCACCATGCTCCAGGTTAATAAAACTCTTTGAAGAGTCACTCTTATACAAGAAAAATCTACCTAAAATTCAATGAGGCTTTGTTCCTAAGGTTGTGAAATTTCAATCTCTATGGCATGGTATTAGGCAAGGAGGAGATAGGGGTGTACCTCAGACTAGGAAATGACAAATAAAAGGTTTATAGAGAAAATAAGGACATGTACTCTTTTTTTTAAAAACATTTTATTTACTTATTTGAGAGAGAGAGAGAGAGAAAGTGCACACACAAACAGGGGTGGGGGATGCAGAGGGAGAGAGAGAAGCAGACTCCCTGCTGAGCTAGAAGGCTGATGTGGGGCTTGACCCACATGACTTGAACCTAAGGCAGACACTTAACCTACTGAGCCACCCAGGTGCCCCAGGACATGTATTCTTATTTCTCTATTTACTCCACCAAGATTTTTCTGTGTTATCTCTGCTATGTCCTGTGAGTGATATAGAGATGAGTAAGCTGTGGTTCCAGTCCTCAAGGATACAATCTAGAGGAGGACACAGATTTGAAAGAAACCTAAAATGTTGATGGAATCAAATAGAGCAATGAGAGAGTAAAGACCACAGACATTGTGGAGCAGGCATGAGCTGTCCCTGTAGGCTCTATCAGACTTCCTAGCCCATAGAAATCATGAATCTCATACCTGATTGTTGTTTTAAGCCACTGAGTTTTTGGGGATGATTTGTTATGTAGAGTAACTGGGACACATTGTGAAAATCTCTCTCCCATCTCCAAGTCCCAGATCTCCCATTTCCCTCCTTGGAAGTGATCACTACGACTGTTTTTTTGTGCACCATTTCAGACATACTGGCATTATTTATTCACACACCCAAGAGATGCAAACATATATGTACACACACACTTTTTTTTTAAAGATTTTATTTATTTATTCATGAGAGACAGAGAGAGAGAGAATGAGAGAGAGAGAGAGGGAGAGAGGCAAAGACACGGGCAGAGGGAGAAGCAGGCTCCATGCAGGGAGCCCAATGTGGGACTCGATCCTGAGAGTCCAGGATCACACCCTGAGCCAAAGGCAGGCACTAAACCACTGAGCCACCCAGGGATCCCCCCTACACACATTCTTTTATTTTCACAAATGATAGTGTATTTTTACACTATCTGCACTTTACTTCTCCCCCTTATTATATCTTGGAGATTGTATCATATCAATGCAAATAATGAACATAAGAATACTATTCTAAGCACTTTACATGTATTGACTCTAAGTCCTAGGAGCAGAGTGCTAGTCCTTCTCTATTTACATGTGAAGAGACTGAGGCACAGAGAGGTTTAAGTAATTCAAGGTCACACGTCTAGTAAGTGGTAGAGCCAGGATTTGAATCCAAGCCATTTGACTCCAAGGCCATTATTATTTTTTTCTTAAGATTTTATTTATTTATTTGGCATGAGCAGTGGGGAGGGGGAGGGGGAAGAGGAGAGAGCAAATCTCAAGCAGACTCCCTGCTGAGTACAGAGTCTGACTTGGAGCCCAATCCCATGACCCTGAGATCATGATCTGAGCCAAAATCAGGAATTGAATGCTTAATCTGAGCCACCCAGGCACTCCTATTTTTTTTTTGTCTTATTAAAGACTGCATATGATTCTATTATATGAATGTATCATATGGTATTTAGTCAGTACCCAACTAATGTATATTACACTGTTTTTAGCAGTTTGCTATTACAAACTATCAGCGCTAGTGCTTGCAGGGCTCAGGAAAGAGTTCAAATGGAGACTCACACCACATGTCTAAATATTTAAGTTATTAAATCAAGCAAGCATACTGTTAAATAAAATATATTCTGTCCTCCAGCATAACAGATACAATTTCATAACACAATTGAAAAATGTGAAAAGTATGATTTTTTATGAGTGAAGGTAGGCAAAATATCACAGGTGACTGAATTTGATAAATATTATGTAGATCAGGTATTCTGTTGATAGGGCTGGGAATGTTTGGAAGAACAATAAAATAAAGACATACAGCATTCATGAATTATTAGAAATTTATTCCACAGTTTTTTCTCTTTTTAAAAAAAATTTAATTTATTTATCTTAGAGAGATAGAGAGAGATTGAAAAAGAGGGAGAAAGAGTGAGAGAGAGGATCAGAGGGAGAGGGACAAGCAGACTCCATGCTGAGTGGAGAGTCTGATGCATGGCTTGGTCCTACAACCCTGAGATCATGACCTGCGCTGAAATCAAGAGTTGGATGTCCCACTTGACTGAGTCACCCGACAATTTTTTTTCTTACTTTCACTTAAGCGTAAGAGCTAATTGTGTTGTTATCAAGATTTTCACATAACTTGCATTCTATAGATAGCATGATCTAAACAATTAAAAAATAAGATGTAATTGTATTCAGGGTGTGCAAAACGAGTGTGTATACAGTTGATTCTCATTATGTAGAGTAGTTCTATAAAATCATTGCTGATGCTGAATTAGTGAATAATACTAAAACATTCCTCCTAGGACAAATACAGTTACATTCCTGTGAGCTTTTGGTTACAACATGTTTGTCAACTGACCCATATGTAACCTTGTTTTATGTATTTCTGTTGAAAGACACCTTATTTAGTATATATTGTTGATTTGTTGACATTAAGCTTACTGCCAACAGCCCTTAAGATACTGGAACAAATCTTATCTGATCAATATATTTTCTTCATGAGGCAAGGCACGTACATCCTCCTTGTGCTTGCGAATACTAGACAGCTCTTCAGTGCTGTGCATGAGCCCATCCTGGGCAGCAAAACCACTAACAAAAATGAGAGAAGTAGGATACTGAACAGACTGTTATAAGTATATTTATTTACATTATGAGAACTAAAATAAGGGAGAGCATTGCCTTATTCAGCCTCAGCTGGATACCTGTACAATGGGGGACCTAGAGTTTTTGACACTCTGCATGTCCTCAAGTGACTACAAAATCACTGTGGATATTGACTTTGGGGTTACAAGTAAATTTTAGGAAGTTAAGTGAATTCTCAAATAGAGAATCCACAAATAATGAAGACTGACTGTTTTCATAAAAGGTGTGAGTTAAACTTAAAAAATGTTAAAGTAAATTTCATATATATATATATATATTCTAAAAGATTTTATTTATTTACTCATGAGGGACACAGAGAGAGGCAGAGACACAGGCAGAGGAAGAAGCAGGCTCCATGCAGGGAGCCCGATGTAGGACTCGATCTCGGGACTCCAGGATCATGCCCTGGGCCGAAGGCAGATGCTCAACTGCTGAGCCACTCAGGGGTCCCATCATATATTTCTAACAAGATATTTTCTCCTAAAATATTAATATTATCTAGTATTCTACAGCAAAATGCAGGTAATTATTAATGAATTTCAAAATTGCCAGCTGGCATCATTTAAAAATAAAATGTGATTAAAATTTTTGTAAGTATAGTTAAATGCAATGAATAATTTTTATAAAATTTAGACTACAATTCTAGCATTCAATGTCTGTCTTGTAGCCAATATAAAGAATCTGTACAATGTTTCATATGTGTTATGTACAGACCTACATATGTACAAATAGAATAATAATATGAGCTATTTACTATTGCAAAATATTTCTCAGCTGTCACATATGCACTTGCTGGGATTACTGTGCTAATTGGTGAGTAGTTTCTGTAGCTATAAGAATTTCTGTGCTAATTTTTGGAGCCACAGTCTGAAACAGGAAAAGGAGCAAGAAAATGTGCACTGGGGACTACTGGGGATTATGGTTTCCAAAGAATCTGTAAGAGGAAAGGTTTGAGAGACCCAAGTGCTTAGGTAAATGCTCTGTCACTCGGATCATCTCTAAATTGAGGGCAGCATTTCATCTTTTGTGTTGGCAGCAGCACAGCCTCCACACCTCTCTGTCTGGCATTGAGGTGCAGTCAGCCTTTGCTTCCAGGATACACAGGAAGCCACTGCATCCGGGGTCTGCAAAGTGCTCATGTGTGCAGGGGAGAGGGTGGGGAGGTGGGGAGTGGGGAGGGGTTGACTTAAGTGCCAGTCGCTCTCGCCTGGGTCTCTGGAAGGGACACCTACAAGCAATGCTGTAAATGGATTAAAACAAATAAAATCTGTGCAAGTGTCTGTGTACGATAAATTCTGACTGTTTCTTTGTAGGTTTTGACCAATTTTCATTCATTTCTGACTTCTTTTTAATTTGCATAATTTCCGGGAAACCGGCCCTTTCCGCATACTACATTTTTTATCCTCCTCCTTAAAGAATATGCAAACTGCTATTTTCTTTTCAGTTAATTTGCTCATTTCAGAATTCTTATTTCTCTTCTGTCTCCTTTATGCAATGTGTTGCTCTTTGGCGTGGAGCCAGATTACTAAACTTCCCCCAATCAAGCCTGATAAAAAGACAATTACAACCTCACTGGGGAAGGAGTAATAATTTATAACAGGTGAGTAGGAAGAAAGGTTTTACTTACCATCGCCGCACCTCTGGAAAGGATTGGGGGTAGATGCGTGCTTTCAGGCAAGCTCCCTCTTTTCTAATGAAAGTGTAGACATATTTATGAAGCACCTCAGGTGGCACGTGGGGTCAGGAGACTGAGGTCCAAGCACTGGCACCATTACCTACCAGCCCTGGGCCCTCACACAGTTTCTCTGAACTACAATTTCTTCATCTAAGAAAAGGAGATAATAATTGAGCTGTCATGAAGATCTGTGAGATCAAGCATCTGAAAGCATTTTGTAGGTGAGATGTGTTATGTGAAGGGGAGTGGTTCAGTGACTTTGGTTTCTTTTTATAGTTTCCTGGTACCACGCTAATTACTTCTCTGTAGTACTTTCTGGGCTAGTCTCAGGATTGTTCTATTGTTATCATTCAATGCTCCCCACTAAGTGCTCCTGAGCTGAATATTTTTTTTTTAAAGATTTTATTTATTCATGAGAGACACACAGAGAGAGGTAGAGACAACACAGGCAGAGGGAGAAGCAGGCTCCACACAGGGAGCCCGATGCGGGACCTGATCCCGGGTCTCCAGTACCACGCCCTGGGCCGAAGGCAGGTGCCATACCACTGAGCCACCCAGGGATCCCCTGAATATTTTTTTAAAAGATTTTATTTATTTGTTCATGAGAGACACACACAGAGAGGCACAGACACAGGCAGAGGGAGAAGCAGGCTCCATGCAGGGATCCTGATGTGGGACTTGATCCTGGGTCTCCAGGATCATGCCCTAGGCTGAAGGCAGGCTCTAAACTGCTGAGCCACCCAGACATCCCTACTTGAGCTGAATATTAATGCTTTGAAAGAGGTTTCTGGAAATATTAAAGGACAGGGTCATTTTGAAGGACACGGTGATAATGGATGGAAGAAAATGCCAGGGTTCTGAAATTCAGATCAGACTATCTGGAATTGATTGGGAATTGTTTGGCAGGAAATTAGGGGCGGTTTCCGCAGCTGGAAGTGGAAGGGGGGCAGGAACTGGGATTTTTCCCACTGTATTGGTTTGTGTGGGCTACCTTAACAAAATGCCGCATCCTACACACTGGGAGCTTAAACAACAAAAATGTAGGTTCTCACTGTTCTGGAGGCTGAAAGTCCAAAACAAGACATGGGCAGTTTTGGTTTCTTCTCTCTCCTTGGCTTGTGGATGGCCGCCTTCTCACTGTGTCCTTACATGGTTGTCCTGTTGTGCATGCACGACCCTGATGTCTCTCTGTGTGCCCATATTTCCTCTTCTTACAGGGACACTAGTCAGACTGCTTTAGGCTCCACCCATAGCTTCATTTTAACCTAATCTTCTTTTTTTTTTTTTCACTTAAAAAAATTTTTTTATTAGCTTTATTGATATACTATACAATCCACCCACCTAATCTTATCTTTAAAGGCCTTATCTCCAAACACAATTATATTCTGAGGTTTGGGGGGTTAGCAGATACAATTCAGCCCATAACACTCATTAACATTTAACTCACTTGTCAGTACGGGTGCTATGCTTAGCCTCAGTGTCCTCATCTGTAAACCGGGAATGACAAGGATAGGATACGTGTCCTAGGATTGCAACGTGCTTAGAACAGCAGCTGGCACGTAGTGAAGGCTATGCACGTGTTTGCTCTTATCACATTGTTGATGGATTTCATGGATGCAGGCAAGTTAGTTAGGAGATTGTCACTATGATCCAGGCAAGAGATAATGAGGGTCAGGCTCACAGAGTGGCAGTGGGGGTGAAAAGCTGAAAAATTTGAAAGTTAATCACCATAGGAAAAAAGCAGTTGGTGGATGTGATTTTGTGGGTGACAGAAAGAGGTCTCCCGCTGGCTTGGGTGACACAGCGACAGTAATAGAAATAACTAAAACTGTGCTAGGCTCTGTGCTAAGTGTCCCTTCCCTATGTAACCAGAGCCTCACCTACCTAGATTATTTTCTCATAATGTTTTTCATACTACCTGACGTATGTACACATATGGTATAAAATATAATATATATTTATGTTGTATAATAAATAGCTGGGGACTGTAGCCCAACCAAGATGACATATCAAAAAAGTCATCATGGGGGCGCCTGTGTGGCTCAGTTGGTTAAACCTCCAACTCTTGATTTCAGCTCAGGTTCAGGGTCATGAGATGGAGCCCTGTGCCAGCCTCGAACTCAGAGGGAGTCTGCTTGAGAGTCTCTCCTTCTCCTTCTGCCCCTCATTCCACTTGCATGTACATGAGTTCTCTCTCTCTCAAATAAATAAAATTTTAGAGAAAAAAGTCATCTCAGAGATCAGGCTGCCTGGCCTTAGAGATTACCCAGTCCCCATGACCTGCTCACAGAATTTAAGAGGTCTAGGCATCTCCCTTGAACCCCAGGAGAAATATAGATATTTCCTGAGAGGTTGGCTGATACATTTGCAGGGGGTGAGGGTGTCACCACAGCAGGGATAAACTTGCCCTGTGAAGAGGGCCTTAGGGAAGGCTGCCCAAACCAGAGATTTAAGGAAAGTAGAAATCAGATCTCAGCTAATCTACAAAGGCAGGAAGGTCAGCCAAAAAACCAGACCCTTAGTTATACCAGCAGTAGGGGATGGGGACAGGTTAGCTTCTGGATCTGGGACCTCCTTGGGGAAGAGAGAAAGAGCATAACCCCACCCTCACCCCAAGACCATTTCTCCCAGAGGGGCTGAATGAAAGAGACTTTAAAAATTTTTTTTAAAAATTTACTTATTCATGAGAGACACAAAGAGAGAGGCAGAGACATAGGCAGAGGGAGAGCCTGATGTAGGACTCAATCCCAGGACCCAGGGATCACGCCCTGAGCCAAAGGCAGATGCTCAATCACTGAGCCACCCAGGTGCCCCAGGAAGCCCTAGGAGACTTTGAGCAGGGAGGTGATGAGTTACCTTTAATGTCCTGGGATGGGCTCCCAAATACTCCCAGAGAAATAAACAGCTCTTTCCGTGCTCTGCCTACCTCCTCCCACAAGGGTGGTATTTTCCCTGGACACATACAATGTAAAAGTCTCTCCCATCTGCTTTGTCTTTCTTCTATCCTAATGTCTGTATGTTTTTTGTGAATGGGGCACAGTAGTCATCAAAGCCCCAATATGGTGATCCCTAGGTGATGGTGTTAATTGTGCTCTTTAGATTGCAAGTCACTGGGACTTCCTTTTTTTTTTTTTTTTTTTTAAGATTTTATTTATTTATTTATGCCAGAGAGAAAGAATGAGACAGCGTGAGCCTGCGAGTAGGGAGAGGGGCAGAGGGAGAGGAGAGAGAATCCCAAGGAGACTCTGTGCTGAGTGTGGAGCCTGACACAGGGCTCCGTCCCACATCCCGGAGACCATGACCTGAGCTGAAATCAGGAGTCCGTTGCCCAATTGACTGAGCCATCCAGGTGCCCTGTCACTGGAATTTCCTTCAGGGAAAGGGGATGTTTCTGGTTGGATTTCTAGGGAAGCAGCCTGTGAGCTGGTTTCATGTGCAGGACGTTTATTAAAGAGTGCCCTAGGACTAATGCCTTTGGAAGGGGAGCAAGGAAGTGAGATGGGGCAGAGGGAAAGTCAAATTTGGACAGCCTCAGCAACCCCAACACCCTGGGGTCCTCTGGAACTAGAGGACCCAAGATGTGCTGAGGTAGCCTTCGGAAGGGCACGGTGGCTCTGCAAAAGCGACAATATGAAGGGCCTGGCACCTGTCTGCTGACAGTGCCCCTAGCCAGCTGGGACTGTAAGCCCTCCCTTGAAGGAGAATGTGGACAGTGCTCTCCATGTCCATCACATGGGATTTAGGGTAAGAATACCTTAGGGCTGGAAGTTGACTGCTGCCAGTGGCTCCCAGGAACTCTGAGTTTCTCTTCTAGTCCCCCCTGGCTTTCCTCATTCCCCCTGTGGATTTCCCCTCTATCTACTGCCTGCTTCCTCTGTGGGTCTGCCTTGCTCTTTCCTGGGTACCACCTGGATCATTCTTACCATGATCTTCTGATCAAATTCTGGAAAAGTTATTCACATCAACCTGAGACTAATTCCCAAACGCTTGCATAGCATACTGGTTCTGGAAATATTAATAAGTCTTTCAAAAGCTGGGTGATATCTACATGCCAGTTTATTGTCCTCTTCTCCCTTCTTTTGTGTATATTTAAAAAAAAAAAAATCGGGCAGCCCCAGTGGCTCAGCGGTTTAGCGCCACCTTCAGCCCAGGGCCTGATCCTGGAGATCCAGGATCAAGTCCCACGTCGGGCTCCCTGCATGGGAGTTCCCCATCCCTGCTTCTCCCTCTGCCTCTCTCTTTCTCTCTTTCTCTCTCTTGATCATGAATAAATAAATAAAATCTTAAAAAAAATCTCCTTAATGGAAAATATAAATTGACAAATCTCCTCCTTTTTTTTTTAAAGAGATTTCTTTTTTTTTTTTAATTTATTTATGATAGTCACACAGAGAGAGAGAGAGAGAGAGAGAGGCAGAGACATAGGCAGAGGGAGAAGCAGGCCCCATGCACCGGGAGCCCGACGTGGGATTTGATCCCGGGTCTCCAGGATCGCGCCCTGGGCCAAAGGCAGGCGCTAAACCACTGCACCACCCAGGGAGCCCAACAAATCTCCTCCTTAAAGAAAATGTTAGCTGGTAATGGGAGGAGGAGAGAGAGAAAGGGTGAGCATGAGTTAGGTGAAGGGCAGAAGGAGAGGCAAAGGAGGGAGCCTGATGCTGGGCTCAATTCCAGGACCCCAGGATCATGACCTGAGCTGAAGGCAGCCACTTAATCTACTGAGCCACCTGGGTGCCCCAAGATTTCATTCTTTTCTATGGTTAATATTCCATCATCTCCATATATAGCACATCTTCTTTATCAATTCATGAATTGATGGACATTTGTGCTATTTTCATAATTTGGCTATTGTTGATAATGCTGCTATAAATATTGGGGTCCATGTATCCCTTTGAATTAGTATTTTTACATTCTTTGGGTAAGTACTGTGTAGTGCAATTGTAGGATAGTAGGGTAGTTCTATTTTTAACTTTTTGAGGAACCTCCATACTGTTTTCTACAGTGACTGTACCAGTTTGCATTCCCACCAACAGTGCAAGAGGGTTCCCTTTTCTCCACATTCTTGCCAACACCTGTTGTTTTGTGTTGTTGATTTTAGCTCAAATTGTCTTTAAAAAGTTGTACATGTATGTATACAAGGACCAAATGAAAAAAATAATTTTAGTGATGCCTCATTTATGGGAAACTATAAAATATATTTATATATCTTTCTCTGAGACCTAGATCTCCTTAGAATAATGTGTGCATGCACACTTGGAGAAAAACCTCTTCATGGGCTGGAATTCTGGGCCCCAAGGAGATGCCACAGGGACCTTAGGAAGAAGGAAAGCAGATCTCCAACCCTCTGGCCAGGATGGCTTGTGGCCTGCTGGTGGGAGGGGATCTGGACGGAAATTGTTCCTTACCAAGGCTACTGACATTAGTCTGTGAGGCCAGGCCTCATATGGGTTGCCATTCATGTGGCAAAAAGAACTTAGGATCCTGAAAAACAACAGACCTCTGGCAAGGAATGAAAGAAGCAGGAATGGAGAGGCCTCCCCACTCTGTCATAAAAATATCAGTTGCCAGATGCCAGGGCAGCATTCCAAAGGCTGGTGGGGTCTCAGGGGCCAGATGGGGGTCACAGCAGAGAGACGGTGGCTGGGCCTGCTGGCAGCACGTTGCGTCTCCTAGAAAGAACCGCCCAGGCCAGCAGCACTCTGGGTTACTGTTCCTGACAAACAAGTTGGAATAATAAGAATGATAATCCCTGTGGTTTCTTTAGCAGTGATTTTCTTCACTGTGCCAACCTCTGCAGCATTATTCTTGTTCATAAAAATGGCATTTGGCCATGTTGTGAAGAGCTTGGTAGCTGGTGGGAAGAAGGAATCGATTGTTAGGTTTTGAAGTGCAAGGCACACTCCTAATTGGACTAGTCATGGAGTATGTCCTCAAGAAGCATTCAGTTAAAAAAATCAGAAAATTAATGAAATTATAAAATTTGTGATTTTTAAAAAAGATTTTATTTATTTATTCACAAGAAACACACACAGAGAGAGAGGCAGAGACATAAGCAGAGGGAGAAGTAGGCTCCCTGCAGGGAGCCCGACGTGGGACTCGATCCCGGGTCTCCAGGATCACGCCCTGGGCTGAAGGCGGCACTAAACCGCTGCACCACTGGGGCTGCCCAAAAGTTGTGATTTTTATTAGAAAAATCAGCAATACATAAGGGGCGCTTGGGTGGCTCAGTCAGTTACGTGCCTGCCTTAGGTTCAAGTCATGCTCCCAGGGTCCTGGAATTGAGCCCCATGTTGGGCTCCCTGTTCCCAGGTGAGCCTGCTTCTTCCTCTCCCTCTGCCTGCCCCTCTCCCTGCTCGTGCTCTCTGTCAAATGAATAAATAAAATCTTTTAAAAAATCAGCAATACAGAAGTACAAAGAGTGAAAACTAATGACTCTCTTTCCTTCCCTCCTCTACCCCGTACCAATCCCTCTCTTTTCCCAGAGAAGAAGTTATCAGGTTGGTGTGTGTCCTTCCATTCTAGAACATAAAGGTGTACCTTGTTCCTTCAACTGCTCACATATCTTTTCATTATAAAAGAAATTGAGGGATCCCTGGGTGGCGCAGCGGTTTGGCGCCTGCCTTTGGCCCAGGGCGCGATCCTGGAGACCCGGGATCAAATCCCACGTCGGGCTCCCGGTGCATGGAGCCTGCTTCTCCCTCTGCCTGTGTCTCTGCCTCTCTCTCTCTCTCTCTGTGTGACTATCATAAATAAATAAAAATTAAAAAAAAAAAGAAATTGAGATTTTTCACTGTGATAATGCTTCAGTGAACCTAGCCTGGTGATTCCTAAACTGTAGGGTGAGTGTATGTGTGTGTGTTTGCACATATGTGTTAATGTTTCCTTAGGACAGATCCTTACAGTGGAATTTCTAGGTCAAAGGGCATGTACATTTTAAATAGTGTCAAATTGTCTTACAAAAACCTTTAATTCCTGCTGGATCTCTATACTTTCATTTTTGCCAATTTGAGAGGTAAAAAATGCACCTCATTGTTTTATTTTGCTTTATTAAAAGAGTACTCATTCTATTTTTAAATTTATGGTAAAATATACATAACATTTACCATTTTAATCATTTTTAAGTGTACAATTCTGTGGAATTAAGTATAGTGATATTTTTGTGCAGCCATCACCACAATCCTTCTCCAGAATTAATTTGCTTTTATTGAATTAGCTAGTGAAGATCTTTTTGTCTATGGACTATTATATTCCTTCATGCCTTTCACCCTCTTTCCTCCTTCCTTTTCTCCTTCCCTCCTTTTCTTTGTTTCTTTTGCCTTTTTATGATTTTTGCAGATTTTCTAACTAGGCTAATGTCCTTTTTCTGCCTCTCTCTCTCTCTCTTTTTTGATTTTACTTATTTATTCATGAGAGACACAGAGACAGAGGCAGAGACACAGGCAGAGGGAGAAGCAGGCTCCATGCAGGGAGCCTGACATGGGACTCCATCCTGGGACCCCAGGATCATGACCTGAGGTGAAGGTGGTGCTAAACTGCTGAGCCACCCAAGCTGCCCTTCTGTCTCTTTTTTAATAATTAGGAGTTTTTCTGTATTATGAATATTACCTATTTCAGTTTTACATTTCTTGCTTGGCTCCTTATATATTACATCAATTTTAAGGTTTACGACATTTCTGCAAATTAAGTATTATTATTCTCATTTTGCAGGTGAAGAAGCTGAAGTTTAGAGAGGTCATGTGACTTGCCTAAGGTGACATGGCTAATAAGTGGCAGAGATGAGATGAGACAGCTCTGTCTGGTTTTCCACAGTCTTAGGCCACAGGGAAGCTCCATGAGACAGTAAGACTCTGATAGAGCATGAGGCTGGCTGGGTGTCTGGGAAGGTGGAGGGGGGAGGGGGCTCAGGAGCATTTCAGGGGGAGGCTGGAAGGATCTAGAAGTTAGCATTGATAAGCAGGAAGGAAACCAGAGAGGATCTCCTCTCTCCCTGTTGTTATTGTTGCAGGAAGAGCCATCAGAGCACTTGTGAAATTTGGGTCTGTGGGTGTTCACTCCCCTCTTACCACTGTGGCCGCAAAGCAGAGGCCAGAGGGTGTGGTCTGGCCCTTTCTGAGCACTAATTCCAGGCAGTTTCTTGTTCCTCCTCTCTCCCACATCCATCAACCACAAGTTGGTGGGTTTCACTTCCTCAGTGTCACTTCTCATCTTTTTGCTCCCCGCCAGGGGCGGGCCCAGGTCCCCACTGTGTCTCCTGTCTGGTCTAACCAGTTGTCCTCTGGCTTCCTCCAGGTCCCCCCCACACCCCCCTGCTGAAGTGCACATCTATGTGTAGGTGGAACTCCTCTGCTTAAAATGCTTGGATGGTGCACAGTGCCTCTCCCGTGAGCGCCAACCTCAGCCGGGCTCACAGGCTCTTCACCTTCTGGTCCCTGCTTATCTCTCTACCTTTCCCACCGCTGTCTGCCTGGGTCTATGTCAATTGGACTGAATTCTGTGAACATAGCTAACTCTCTCATGCCCCAAGGCCTTTCCCTATACTGTTCCCTCTCCCTGGAATGTTGTTCCCTGGCTGACTCATGGTCACATTTCATGTCTCTGTTTAAACAGTATTCCACTGGGAAGCCCTGCCTGGAATGATGGGCTCTTTTATGGGCTGTGCTGTTGCACACATCCTACCATCTTGTCATTTTTCTTTTGTCTGTCTCTGGACCCTGGATGCATATTAGAATTACCAGGGCTGCTTTTAAAATGCTAATGCTGGAGCCACATGCCCCTGAGATTAACTAACCAGAGATGGGGGTCTGGGCTTCAGTAGTTTTAAAAATTCCCCAGGTGATTCTAATGTGCAACTAGAGGTAAGAAGAGGGCCAAGAAGCTCTCTGGGGCCAAGGGTCCTGTCTCAGTCATCATTCTAAACTCTTCACTGGGCACTGAAATGCTCAGGTATTTAATAACTGCACTAAACAAATGAATGTAGCAGTTTCTAGAAGGGATGCAGGAATCATTAAGGACAAAAAATGATGTGTACCAAACATATATTGGATAGCAAATTTGTGCTTTTTAAAATGATTTTGTTTATTCATGAGAGACAGAGAGAGAGAGAGAGAGAGAGAGAGGCACAGACATAGTCAGAGGGAGGAGAAGCAGGCTCCATGCAGAGAGTCTGACATGGGACTCGATCCCGGGACTCCAGTACCATGTCCTGGGCTAAAGGCAGACGTTCAACCACTGAGCAACCCAGGCGTCCCAAATTTGTGCTTTTTATGTTTATGTTTATTTTTTTAAGATTTTTATTAAGAGGTAGAGGGACAAGCAGACTCCACGCTGAGCGTGGAACCCAATGTGGGGCTCCATCTCACAACCTTGAGATCATGACCTGAGCCAAAATCAAGAGTCTGTTGCTTAACCGACTGAGCCACCCAGGTGCCCCCACAAGTCAGTGTTTTTTTTAAGGTTCCAGAGAATAATCAGTAAACTGTCCTATAAAAACTTCCTGATCATCCAAGTCACTTTAAAAAAAGTGTAGGGGATCTCAGGGTGGCTCAGTGGTTTAACTCCTGCCTTCGGCCCAGGGCGTGATTCTGGAGTTCAAGGATCAAGTCCCACATCAGGCCCCCTGCAGGGAGCCTGTTTCTCCCTCTGCCTGTGTTTCTTCTTCTCTCTCTCTCTGTGTCTCTCAAGAATAAATAAATAAATAATCTTAAAAAAATAATAGAAAAAAAGGTGTAGGGGTGTCTGGGTGACTCAATTGATTAAGTATTGGCCTTCATCTCAGGTTCTGATCCTGGGATCCTGGGTTCAAACCCCAGGGTCACATTCCCTGATCAGTGGGGAGCCTGCTTCTCCTTCTGTCTCTGCCCCTCTCCCTGCTCGTGCTTTCTCTCCCTCTAATAAATAAATAAAATCTTTAAAAAAATATGCATAGTTTTATTTACTTTAGATTCATAGTAAAAATTACACATTTAGTCACTTGCATGTGGTTGGTTCTCCTTTGGAAGTCTTCCTCCCCACCCAGGCCCTGTTGAAACCAAATGCTACACTGTCAGAGGCCCCAAAACGACCTCTGAAAGATTGATGTGGAATTTACACTTCCTGGAAATTTTCTTAAAATTTTCATTGCTTATGAATAGTAAAAAAGAATAAAAATTCCCTGGTCGCCACGTCTCTGCTATCTTTGTTCCCCAGCAGGCTTCCGCAGTTTCCTTGTGTCCAGTTTCTTCTCCTTTCTTCCTTCTCTGAGAAAGACCAATTCTTTTTTTTTTTTCTTTAAAGATTTTATTTATTTACTCATGAGAGACAGAGAGAGGCAGAGACATAGGCAGAGGGAGGAGAAGCAGGCTCCATGCAAGGAACCTGATGTGGGATCACATCCCGAGCCAAAGACAGACACTCGACCGCTGAGCCACCCAGGCGTCCTGAGAAAAACCAATTCTTGCAGACATGCCCCAGTTCAGCTCTTTCCCTCTGCCCGCATAGTCCCTACAGGAAGCCAGAAGCCAGAAGCCAGCGAACAGTGAACAGACGCTAGCTCCAGTGCTCTCCTGGGAGGCCTCGGTTTGTCCAGACCTACTGCTCAGCCCTTTCTGCCAGGAGTCATTCATATAGGCACCAGCATTGTGCCAGGCTCGCAGGAGTGAGGTACCACTCACCTGGGCGCAGCCTCACCCATGTGGCCTGTGGGGAGGTGAAGATAGGGGAGGAGGGACAGGGCAGGGAGTAAAAACATGTCAATGGGGAGAACCTTTTCCCCATGCAAGGTTAGACCAGTGGAAGCAGAAGGGATGGTTTAGGGGCTGACCAAAGTTGCCCCAAGTAGACAGCCAATGATCAATGCCTTTTAGCCAGGGACCACCAGGGACACACCTGAAGTTGAATTAGTTATCGCTCTTTGCAGAGAGGAAAGGCTCATACCTTGGGAAACTGTGGGGCATCTCAGTAAGAGGGTAAGAGGAGGACTTGTTATAGAATTTGGTTTGTTTTGTTAGGCGACTAGCGGGAAGGTTTAAGGAAGCAGGTTGGGTGTTCTGAGGAAGTGGGCATAATTCTGATTGGGCATCTGTAATAGCTTGCTCAGGTTCCCATAACAAAATACCACAGACTAGGTTGCTTCAACAATATAAATTTATTTTCTCACAAGTCTGGAGGCCAGAAGTTCAAAATCAAGGTGTCAGCAGATATGCTTTCTCTTGAGGCCTCCTTCCTTGGCCGGCAGAGGGCCGCCATCTTGCTGTGTCCTCACACGGTTGTCCCTCTGTGCATGTGTGCCCTCGGTGTCTCTGTTGTGTGTCCAGATTTTCTCTTCTTACAGGGACGGCCATCAGATTGGATGTGGGCCTGCAATCACCATCTTATTTTAATCACTTCTTTCAAGACCCTATCTTCAAGTACAGTCACATTCTGAGGTACCAGAGCATGGGGTTCAACATTTGATTTTTTTTGGAGGGGTCACCATTCGGCCCATAACGGTATCTTAGAACGTCTTGTCTATAAGGTGGGGGAAATCATAAAGGCTAAGGCTGGGGTTTGGAAAGAAGCAGCAGTCACTCATCAGCCAGGACGTGGGGATGTCTGGTCCTTTTTGTGGTTTGGACAAGGTTCATGTTTTGTCTGTGTTGAGACATGGTTATGGAGTCATCTGGTTTTTGTCTACATCCGCCACAGTCTCAGTTGTGGCCTTGTCAGTTGTTGACATACTGTGAAATTGTTTATGTTCAATATACAACATTCAGTAGAACACCATGGCCGGGCTGTGGATAATGCCAGCTTGTAGCATCACCAAGACCTCACTGATAAAGCTAGACCACTCCCTGCTGTCAGGGGAGGTTTTCTCTTTCCTAGGACCTAGGTACACACAGTGTATTTGTTGTGCAAATGCAGCTGTGGGATAATTGCTACCCTTTCCCACTTAGAAATTCTGGAGCCGATACCGGGTGACCAAGAGATGGTGGTAACGCTTTGGTCCCTTTTTGAGAATGCATGGAGCCAGAAAGCCTGGACATGCAGGAGGCAGGTCTTCAGAGGCCATTTTGAGCACACATTCATGCTGTAGCACCTGGCTGGAATACTTGGCAATTCCTGGCACACCATTTCACCTGCTGTATTAGTTTTCTTTATCTTTTTTTTTTAAAGATTTAATTAATTTATTTATGAGAGACACACAGAGAGAGGCAGCGACACAGGCAGAGGGAGAAGCAGGCTCCCTATGGGGAGCCCAATGCAGGACTTGATCCCAGGACCCTGGGATCATGACCTGAGCCAAAGGCTGATGCTCAACTGTGGAGTCACTCAGGTACCCTGGTAAATTAGTTTTCTGTTGCTGTGTAACAAATCCCTAACCCAGTGGATTAGAAGAGCATGCATTTCTTATCTCACAGTCTCTCTGGATGAGGCGTTCAGGCATGGCTTAACTGGGTCATCTGAGTAGGGGAACACAAGGCTGCAGTCACGGTGCTACCCATGACTGGGCTTTCATCAGAGGTTCTACTGGAGGAAGGATCAACTTCTGAGCTCACTCAGGTTGTTGGCAGAATTAATTTCCTCATGGCTGTAAGATTCATGATAAGGCTTACTTCATCAAAGATGGCAATGGAGAGACTCTAGCCAGATTTGTCAATCTCCATGCTCTTGGGTAATCCCATATAAGTAATCATGTACATCCCACTATCTTTGTCATTTTCCATGGGTTAGAAGCAAGGCACAGGTCCTGCTCACACTCAAGGCAATTAAAAGCATGAATACCAGGAGGCAGGATCAAGGGAACTACCCTCCACGCCTGAGCTGTCCTGACCATCTTGGGAAACGTGCAGTGTGGTAAGTGATTCAGGATTTGGATGGCTGCATGTTGGTCAAGCCAGGCTGGCCCGGCGAGGCTGGACAAAGGCACAGAGGGGTGGTGGAAGCCATTGCAAATCCTCTGTGCACCCTGAAAACCTTGTTTTTGAGGGAAGATCTGATTGTTGGGAAAGAACAAATAGGCCTCCAGGGGGTAATTTCCTCAGGTGATTCCTGTGAAGGGACTGAGCCTCACAGTCTTGTGTAAATTCAGGAATCCATTGGTAGGAGCACAAAAGGAACTTATGAGTAGATGGACCTAGGAAGTTTGCTGGGTTATCAACTGTACATGAAGGAGAAACAAAAAGCAGCAAGAAAGCAATTGGATGCAAGAACAATACTCACTTGAGGAGTTGAACTGGATACAGAACCTCGTGGATAGGCAGAGAGGGGACATTTAGCATCTCTTTCCTAAGCACAAAGGGGAAGCCAGGAAGGCCATAAGCCTTGAAGAAAGGCGAGGACCTGGTCATGCCAGCCTTCCTGTCACCAGGTCTGGGGCTGCATGGTAAAGTGATAGCAGACTCAGGAATGTCTGTACAGACAATGTATAGAGAGTAGATGGGATTTTTAAAAAGATTTTTATTTATTCATGAGAGACACACACACACAGAGAGAGGCAGAGACACAGGCAGAGGGAGAAGCAGGCTCCATGCAGGGACTCGATCCTGGGACTCAGGGATCATGCTATGAGCTGAAGCCAGACTCTCAACCACTGAGCCACCCAGTAGATGTGATTCTATTGAATGTTTGGACATTGAGTATCTTACAGAATAAATTTCACCTAATAATGGTCTAAGGCAGGAAGCTCCACCTAAAAAAATATTGGAACCAAATAAAATTGTTCATATGCTAGACATTTCAAATTCAGTGTATGACCATATCCTGGGCCATAAAACAAGTTCCAGTTAATACAAAATGTTAGCAATCATACAGAGTATGTTCTCAGATTACATACTGTCCTCAGATTTTTTTTTTAAAGATTTATTATTCATGAGAGACACACAGAGAGAGGCAGAGACACAGGCAGAGGGAAGAGAGAGAAGCGGGCTCCGCACAGGGAGCACAATGCAGGACTCGATCCTGGAACTCCGGGATCACACCCTAGGCTGAAGGCAGACGCTCAACCAATGAGCCACCCAGAATCTCCACTCCTCCCTTTTCTAACTACATCTCTGTGAGGCTGGATTTTCTTCAACTATAACATATCATAACAGATTAAATGCACAGCGAGATGTGAGAATCTAGATGTCATTAAGGTTACATTGAAGAAATTTTATATATCTCTTCATATGTTTCTTCATAAATTTCTATAGTAGTTATGGTTTCTTCCACATCTCCCAATATCATATTTAAATGCTGATCAGAAATCAGCATTTAATACTGGAGTGGAGTTAGATCAGAAATCAATAATAAGATGTCTCAGAAAAATCCATAATTTGAAAATTAAGGAATGTATTTTTAAACTATCCATGGTCAAAGAAAAAAGCTTCCAGGGAAATTAGAAAATATTCCAGGGGTGCCTGGGTGGCTCAGTCGTTTAAGTGGATGGCTTTGGCTCAGGTCATGATCTTAGGTCCTGCAGGGCTTGGGCTTCCTGCTCCTCCCTCTCCCTCTGCTGTTCCCCCTGCTTGTGTTCTCTTGCTTACGCACTCTCTCTCAAATAAATAAAAGAAAAGAAAAGAAAAGAAAAGAAAAGAAAAGAAAAGAAAAGAAAAGAAAAGAAAAGAAAAGAAAAAAGTATTCCAAACTGAATGATGATGAAAATACAGCTTTTCAAAAAATTTGGGCAATGCAGCTAAAGCAGTGCCTGAGGGAAATTGATAGCTTTAACATGCTTCTATTAGATAAGAAAGTTTTAAAGTTAACAACTTAACATCACTCTTTAAGAAGCTAGAAAAAGAAGAGCAAAATAAATTTAATGTAAGTAAAAGGAAGGAAATCATAAAGAGCAGGAATCAAGGGAATGGGGAAGAGACAACAGAAAACTAACAAACTCATTCTCATTTTGTCACACATTTGCCCCCCACCCTTCCTCCCCTCTAGCCCCAGTTGATTTGTTGAGCCTTCCTTTGGAGCAGGGGAAAGTATGAAATAAAAGTTCCGGATGCTTTCATCTCACGGCCAGAGAGACTATTCTTGCCAGTAGGTGGCAGTGCTGGCAACCTGAAAACCCCAGCCTCGGGGCACTTGGGGTGGGCTGAGGGGCCAAGGTTTGCTGCCAGGCTGCCAAGGGGGTCGTTTGAAGGCAGGAGGGCCAACTCCAGAAAGCAAATCCTCACTGAAACTTAGAACAGGAAAAACTTAGCAATTTCACAAAAACACTTGTAACTTCAACACCCATGGAGTGAAAGCTTGAAAAACTTGGCTTTTTAAAGCCAGGAGTTCTTTATTGGAGGATGGTAGATGGGTGCCTGACATTCTGGAAGCTCCTCCCATTGTGTGTAAATCTTGGCCACTGTACCTCCCCCAACCCCCTCCCCCACTTTGCTTCCAAGTTCTCTCTCTCTTTCTTTTAATAAAGATTTTTTTAAAAAGATTTTATTTATTCATGAGAGGCACACACAGAGAGGTAGAGACATAGGCAGAGGGAGAAGCAGGCTTCCTGTGAGGAGCCTGACGTTGGACTCGATCCCAAGACCCCAGGACCCCAGGATCACACCTGAGCCAAAGGCAGACGCTCAACCACTGAGCCACCCAGCGGCCCCATACTTCCAGTTTCTACTGGAGTCTCAAAATGGACCGTGACTTACACAATTAAGAACCCCTGCTGCTGGGATCCCTGGGTGTCGCAGGGGTTTAGCGCCTGCCTTTGGCCCAGGCCACGATCCTGGGTCTCCAGGATCGAATCCCACCTCGGGCTCCCGGTGCATGGAGCCTGCTTCTCCCTCTGCCTATGTCTCTGCCTCTCTCTCTCTCTCTCTCTCTGTGTGACTATCATAAATAAATAAAAATTAAAAAAAAAAAGAACCCCTGCTGCTAGGCTGGCTGGGAAGGTGATCACGGGTAAATTGGGCTATAAAGAAAGGTTGGTAAAGTGCCCTCAGGCCGTGGGTAGGAGGCGACAGAGGCTGGGCATAGCTAGTTGCTTTCACGATTTTTCCTTCCAGAAGGATCAATGACGTGAAGAGTCCCTTGGAAAATTTGGGGCAGAGAGGGAGCAAACACATTCTGCAGGCCTCCTATGTACATCAAACAAGATGCTCTCCATAAATGTCCTCATTTAATCTGTGGAGTAATCCGAGTTTGGTGTTCACATCCTTAATATTATTACCCCAAATCCCTTAAGAGGACACTTAATGGAGTGCTGGCTTTTGTGGTCACAGACTTTTAAGTGTACGCACATACTATTCCCCCCCTTTACAGGCGAAGCTTGTATGCCATTTCCTTTGTTGAAAAGAACTTTCCTTGGAAAAAGTAGCCTATCATTTGTTTCCCCGGCCTGTCCCTTTCAATCAAGAGCCACCCTCAGAACTGGCAGCGTAAATACAGACGTGAGGGTGGGAGCCAGCAGGAGTCTTGCACGAGGCTGCAGCCGGGGCTGGAACTTCACTTTTCCCTCCGGGCCGGCGCCCCAGGTGGCCGGCGGCCCCCCGCGCGGTTCGGGCGGGAGGGCGCGGCGGGGGCACGCCCGCGGGGGCTCCGCGCGGGGCAGGGGGGCGCGGGGCAGGGGCTGGGAGGTCAGGGCCCGCCCCTCGCGGCCGCCGCCCGGCTCCCCCCGCCCGGCTCCCCCGGCCCCGCCCGCAGGCGGCCCGACCCGCCGCAGAGCGAGCTGCCGGCCAGCGCCCCCGGCCCCCGAGCCCCGCGCGCATGGAGGGCGCCCCGCCTGTCCGCAGCTCCGCGGCCGCCCGCTAGCCGGGCTGGGGGGCCGCTGCTGCCTTGCTCCTTCCCCGCGAGCCGGGCCCCGGAGCCGCGGTGGGAGGATGAGTCCCTGGAGCTGGTTCCTGCTGCCGACCCTCTGCCTCCTGCCCGCGAGCGCAGCCCCGCGGCGCGGCGCGCCCGCCTCCGCCGACTGCGAGCTCCAGCCCCAGGTAAGGCGCCCGGCGCGGGCAGGCGGCCGCCCGCACCTCGCGGGGCTCGTGCCCTTCCCAGGCCGGCGACGCACCTCGCCCTCGGATCGCGAGCCACCTCCCCCGGCCGCGCCGTTCTGCCCGCGCGTCCCGCCGCGCTCCGGGTCCCCCCTCCTGGCGGACCCCCTGTCCCCGGCCCTCGCCCAAGGGGTCTCCTGCGTCTCTCCAGCCTGCCTCGCGGGCATTAGGGGACGTCGGGCAGGGGAGCCTGCGAAGACCCGAGCGGGGCAGGGACTTCGGCACGTTGACTTCGGAAGTTTGTTCCGCCCTCTCTTCCGAGGGTTGAATTTCTCCTGCTCTTATCAGATGGTAAAAGCGCCCTGCAGCTGCTTGATTTGACCTTCCTAAGCTCAGTGCCTGAGTTAGAAAGGATTTGGGGGGAGCTGAAGCCATTCCCCTTGTTTCACCGATCTGGGGAAACTGAGGCTCAGAGCGGGACCTTTGGGCCCCACGTCGCGGAGCGCATTCGCGGAGTAACCGCACCTGACAGCCGCCCGCTCAGGCACAGGCGCTTCCCTAGACCTTCGCATCAGCCTTTTGCAGGCGGGGGGAACCCGGGCGAGGAAGCCCCGCTGACCTGCCCAGGGCCACCCAGCCCTCCAGGAGCCGGAGCCGAGCGCAAGTCCGACAGCCCTAGCGTCTCCGAGGCTGGCCCTCTTTCGAGACGCAGGTTTCCTTTTCCTGGTCAGGTTTTTTTCTTTACAGTTGGCAATTTCTGTCGTTCTCATGTTCTTCTCTTTCGAGCTCCGTAGAGGTCGAATTTTGTGTTTGTACTTGTGGATGTGATGTATCTCATCTCTGGATCCCTGGATCTCTGGATCTCTGGAGCTGGGGAGGGTGATCCTAAGGTCTGGCCCGTCCTTTGGATGCCTGTGCGCTCTCAGACCCAGGGTCGGCCCACCTTCGGGGACACCTGCGCAGCACCGGCGGGGTTGGGGGGCGGAGGTTGGGGGGGGGGCGTCACTCAGGCTCGTGGTAATTTTATTCATCGTCCTAACGACAGCAAGGGAGTGACCCAGTTGAGCCTTCCTGGCCCCCTGGGCTGACCGGGGAGTCACACTGAGTTCGCTAAGGCGTCCCGGGCTGCAGACACGCGGAGGCTCTCCCGCTAGGAAGGCAGGAGGCGCGGTGGCTGGAGAGCGGGACTCCGCAGCCTGGATAGTTCCCAACCCTGTGCTAAGGCAGCTGCGCTCTTGTTACCCAAAACAAAAGTCCACCCTTTCTTAGGAAAGCAAACGTTTTTCACTTTTGCAAATCCACTCGTAATTATAGTGTGACAAGTGAGTCTTGATAAAGTCTCCTGTCTCTTGATGCTTGAACCTGTTTTCATGGCCTTTTTCACTCTCTCAATTCTCAAACTTTTTGATCTCAGGGCCCCTCCACATTCTAAAATAGTATTGAGGACTCCTAAGAGCCTTTATGTGTGTGAATTAATGGAAATATTAATAAAACACAAGAATTCATAAGCACAATGCCATTAAGCTACAGGCGTGTGATGTCATCACACGCCTGTAGCCTCTTGGAAATTCTGTTTGTACACTCATGAGAGAATGAAATCAAAAGAGGAAAATATCTTAGTATTATCACTGAAATAGTTCTGACCTTACAGACTGCTCGGGAGGGTCTTGTGGACAGCTACAGGTCCCTGGACCACATTTTGAAAAATCTATTTTATTCTATATGGGCAAACTGTCTTATCCCCTGGAGGTCAGGTCAGTCAATGGCAGGGCTGTATGCTTGACCTGCTCGGGAGAGGCCACTGTGGGTGGGTGCCCCAGGAGGTTGGAGTCTTTAGATTTTAGAGTAAAAGCTCTGGAATCCAGCCTCCAATCCAGTTGCAGCAGCTTACCATGTAGCATACCGTGGCCTGAGAGCTGGTTTGGTGTTCGACTTTTGTTAATCATTACAGAGAGGACTTCCAAGCTATCTGTCTGCAGACACTGCCAGTTTGCGCTGAGCACCACACAGGTTGTCTCTTCCTTATCTAAACTCAAACAGAACTCCTGAGTGTTCTTGATTATTCCTGCCTGTATTCTTTGACATGTGCTGTTTCTTCCCCCAAATATCCACATGCTTGCTCCCATACTTGTATCTGGCCTTTGCTCAGATTGTTTCAAAGAGACGTTTCCTGATTATCTATTAAAGATTACATCAAACCCCTGACCCACCTGCCCTCCTGGCTGCCTTTCCTGCTTTATTTTTTTTCCGGAGCACTTAACTGATAAAAATTTGTTTGCCACTGCTCCCCTACCTGCCATGTGATTTTCATAAGGGTAGGAATGTTCACTCGTCTGTTTGGTTTGCTACTGCATCCCCGGTGCTCAGAAGATTCTCAATAATATTTGTTGAAAAACAAGTGTCAGCTAAAACCAACTCACTTTGGTATCATTCTAGCTGGTCTGCTGAAGAGTACTACTGGAAAAGTGCCATTATCAGCAACGTTCAGAAGGGACATGTTAATGGTGTTAAGTGTTTATTCTGTTCAGTCATAATGTTTAAACACATGGCTTCAACTAGTAACATGTGGTGGCCGCAGTTTGTACCCTGAAATGGGGTAGTAGAATGGTTTTGTTCTCTTCCTTTTGTGGAGATGAAACAGCTCCACCCCTGAGGATAAGGGAGGCAGGGGTAGTTGCACCCAGAGGACCAGCGCGGAGGCCTGGGAGCTTGCTGGTGGGCAAAGGCACGAGGAGAGCTCCTGAATCAGAAGCCCTGAAGACTTTTCCTTCAGCTTGTGCTCTATCCAGGGCATGCCCGGCAGGGCCTTGTCAGTGGCCAGCTCGGTGTGTTGGCTGGTGCAGCGTGGTACAGAGAGTAACTACTTGGTCAGCGCAGAACTCCATTTATCAAAGAAGCCCTATAAGCAATGAGGGGGGCAGTTGGCCGGATGAGCACTGAGTGTTATGCTATATGTTGGCAAATTGAACTCCAATAAAAAAAATAAAAAAAAAGAAGCATAAAATGAGGAATATTTCTTTAAAAACACTTTAAAACCCCTGGCTTAAGAAAGTGGGACCCCCCCCAGTTATATTATTTTGAAAAGACAGAATGGGAAAAGTTGGCAGTGTGATGATTTAAAAATGTTGGTGTGGATTTTTTGGGGGGAGGTCCTGGGTCCGGACCTGAACAGAGTCTTTTCAGATTCAGAGTCAGGAAGTGCTCCTGAGCAACTGTGCACCTCTTAGAGTATTCATGGAAAAAAAGGATGGTGAATCATGAGGAAAGTGTGTTGCATTTTAAGGTCACATAATATGGTATTTCAAACGCAGGAGCCAGCCTGCCTGCAGCAGCGATGGGACCTTGGGTAACATCATAAACCTCTCAAGGTCTGTTTCTGCACATGGAAATGGCCAGCGCCTTAACTAATTGTGTATCCTCTCAATTGCCTTTCTTCCCGTTTTCTCCTGAATAGGTGCCTGGCAGGCTTTCAGCCCCACTATGCCACCAATAGGTCCCCTGTGTTGCTCCATCCAGAGGTCAGTCCTCAAATCTTTGTCTCATTTGGCCCATCAGCCACACTGAGCCCCCTCGCTTACGTTCTCCTCCTTGAAGTTCTTTGATTGGCTTCCTACTCTTTCGATTTTCCTAGCATCCTTGACAACGACTTCTCTCATTTTATTTTGCTGGCTGCTTTTCTGTACCTTGACTTTGCAAGGTTGGCTTATTTCTAGACCTTTTCTTTTCTTTTCTTTTCTTTTTCTTTTTTAAATATTTTATTTATTCATGAGAGACACACAGAAAGAGGCAGAGGGAGAAGCAAGCTCCTTGTGGGGAGCCTGATGCAGGACTCAATCCCAGAGCCCTGGGATCACAACCTGAGCCAAAGGCAGATGCTCAACCACTGAGCCACCCACGTGCCCCCTAGACCTTTTCTTTCCTAATTTACACATAGTCCCTTGGACATCTTATTCAGTTCCATGATTTGAAATAACATCTATTTTTTTAAAAATATTTTTATTTTTATTTATTTATTCATGAGAGACAGAGAGACACAGGCAGAGGGAGAAGCAGGCTCCATGCAGGGAGCCCGATGTGGGACTCGATTCCGGGTCTCCAGGATCAGGCCCTGGGCTGAAGGTGGCGCTAAACCGCTGAGCCACCCATGCTGCCCCTGAAATAACATCTAAATAGTGACATTACCCCGTTTTTATTTCTGACCCAGGCCTCTCTCAAAGTCCAGATTCTTGCATCCACCTACCAGTTCAACCTCCCCACCTGATTGCTTGACATCTTGACTCAACAGGGCCCAGGCCAGTTTTCTGAACTTCCCCTCTGCTCTTGTCCCATCCCCTTCTCTCCTCTATCTTGATTGATGGCAACTTCATCCTTTTAATTAACTGATTCATCAGCAAGTCCTATTATTAGCTTTAGCTTTCGGAATATATCCAGAACCTGAACATATCTCAGTTCTGTCACTACCACTGTGTTCTCTTGCTTGGATTCTTTTGGAAACTTCTAACTGACTTTCTTGCATCTGCCCGGATCCCTCCGTAGTCTATTCTTCATGGCCACCAGAGTGATCCTGTTCACACATTAGGTCAGCTCATCTTGCTCCTCTCACAAAAGCCTGCCCTAGCTTTAGTGTGGCCTGGTCTTGCTCGCCTCTCTGACATTTCCTCCTGCTTTCCTCTTCACTCATCCTGCTGGAGTTATGATGGCATCCTTGCTAGAAACTTTCGCCTTGGGGCCTTTGCACTGCTGTTCCCTCTTCCTGGAGGGAATGGTCTTCTCTCAGCTCTCCCCCTGGTTTGCCTTTTCACCTGCCTTCACAGCAAGGCCTAAATCTCCTACCAAACATGATCACCCTATTTAAGACTGAATATCTCCTCCACCAGTACTCCTTGTTCCCTCTCCTGCTTTCACATTCTTCACAACAGATATCACTGAGGCAGGGACCTGTTTTTTACTCACTATTCTGTTTCTAGTGCTCTAGAAAACCGCTGTGTCTCATGCCTACAATAGTGCCTGATACACAGTAAGTGTTGCATAAATAATTGTAGAATAAGTGCATGCTGAACAAATGTAGTAGGAGCATTTGTGTGCAATGCTTGGGTTTTCCTGGTGCACAGTGAACATTTAATAACAGCTGGCTGTTCTTAGCGCCATTATTGTTACGATGTAGCTGGATGCCAGAACATGAGTCTTGTTGTTGTTGTTTTTAAAATATGAGCATTTCAGCAAAAAGATCATCTGACAACTCCATTTCTAGACTAATACTAATTGACAAGGCAGCAATAAATAATTAAATAAAAATGAATACCTATAGTTGAACAGGTTTGGTCGAAAGAGAAGTATAGGTATTTTGAGGTAGGATGAGACTTTAGGGAGATTAAGGGTATCGAGGAAAGACAGACCAAAACCAAACCGAAATGGAACCACCCCTCCCACTCTGCCTATGCCCCAACCCCAACCATGATGCAGCAGCATGGGCTGGATTTTCTGGGGAATATATTTGTTTACTATCATAGTCTCCGACCAGATGACAATGAGTTAGGTAGTTTCCATGGATTGAATAATAGCATTTTAGGTCTTTGCTGTGTGTCCCAGTTGGAAACTGTGTAGAAGTCCCTTGGTAGAATGTGTGGAAATTGTGTGAGCAGATCCCTTCTGTAGGTCAGTGATGCCCAGTCATATCACCATTCAGGATCCTGCAATTAGCAACTCTTCCCTATAGAATGAACAAATAAGCCAAATGAAACCTCTGCCTATAAGGCCACCTGTACCAAACCAGTTTCATTTACAGGTGATTATTTTGTGACCCATTTTATTTTATTTTATTTTAAAAGATTTATTTATTTATTTATTCAGAGAGCACTAAACCGCTGGGCCACCGAGGCTGCCCTTGTGACCCATTTTAAATGAACCAAAGCTATAACTGTCAGTCTTGGCTTTCAACTGGCATCTAGTTAGCCACTGTTTTTCTATGGGCTTATCTAATTCTAAAAAACAGAGAGGCGTTTGACTGCTTAATTAGCCTTGGCTGCCATTGTTTTAGATGGAGTTTCAGTTTGGCTTTTTGATCTATTTACATAACCCCCGAGACAGTCATTACGCCATAAGAGGATGCCTGAAGGCTAGCTGGAGACCTTGAACTTGATTCATCTCTTAATATCAATCCAATCATAAGTTTTAAAAATATGTTCTCTTTCATTTGTCCATTCATTGAACAATTACCTGTCTAGTTTGTTTGCCCCCATAACTTATGACAGATTTTGTTATCTAACTTTTAAAGATGGGGAAACTGAGGTACAGAGAAATGAAGTGGCTTTTAAAAATCTCAGGGAGGTAGCTGAGACAGAGGCAGAATTTAGGCTCCTCTCACCAATTAGTGCAGTCTTGAAAAAGTGGATGTGTGAACAGAATTGTTAACTTAAATACTTTCCAAAAAACCCACAAGGGCCCAGCGGTATAGCGTCACCTTCAGCCCAGGGTGTGATCCTGGAGGTCCGGCATTGAGTCCCACATCAGGCTCCCTGCATGGAGCCTGCTTCTCCCTCTGCCTGTGTCTCTGCCTCTCTCTGTGTCTGTCATGAATAAATAAATAAAATCTTAAAAAACAAAACAAAACAAAACACAAGGCCATAGGCTGGGGGCTGGTGAGATATGTTCTGTTTGGCTTGTGTGGCATTTGAGAAAATGGAAGCAACATATTTCAATTGGAATTTTTAAAAAAGATTTTATTTATTTGTTTATGAGAGACACACAGAGAGGCAGAGACAGAGGCAGAGGGAGAGGCAGGCTCCCTGCGGGGAGCCCGATGTGGGACTTGATCCCTGGACCCCAGGATCAGCTGAGTCAAAGGCAGATGCTCAACCACTGAGCCACCCAGGTGCCTCAGGAGAGAGTCTTTTTTTCTTTTAAGATTTTATTTATTTATTCATGAGAAACAGTGAGAGAGGCAGAGATACAGGCAGAGGGAGAGGCAGGCCCCATGCAGGGAGCCCGATGTGGGACTCGACCCTGGGACCCCAGGACCACACCCTGGGCTGAAGGCGATGCTAAACTGCTGAGCCACCCAGGCTGCCCGGGAGAGAGAGAATCTTAAACAGGCTCTACACCCAGTGCAGATCCTACTGTGGGGCTCTATCTCATGACCCTGAGATCATGACCTGAGCTGAAATCAAGAGTCAGATGCTCAACCATCTGAACCACTCAGGTGCCCCTCTAATTTGAACATTTTATTTAAACTCAAGACTTCTAGTTGCTTTTGAAAAGCCCTTCTGGAGCACTAGGCCTGTTCCCGAGTGGCCAGCAGTGGCTTAGGCTGCTTTAGCCAATAGTGTTTATCCAGTAAATGAGCCCATTTACTGCCCACCTTCCCCCACTATTGTCTCATGCCCAGCCCTTGTGTTCTCTGCCCTCCTCTGAGTGCTCAGGATTGTTTTTGTGGAAGATGGCCAGGGGGCAAGAGGAGAAGAGAAGGTTGAAAGCTGTGGTAATGGGGCCCCTGCATCAACCAGCTTTTGTCTTAGTAAATTTTGAGATTCTGCGTAACATTTCATTTAAAAATAGGTTATTGCTACTTAAACACACAAATGCAAATACAGCTGATCCTCCTTATTTGTAGATTCCATATTTGTGAATTGGCCTACTTGCTAAAATTGATTTGTAACCCCAATGCTTGTGGCACTTTCTTTTTTTTTTTTTTTTTTTTTTTTTTTTTAAAGATGTTATTTATTTATTCATGATAGTCACACAGAGAGAGACAGAGAGGCAGAGACACAGGCAGAGGGAGAAGCAGGCTCCATGCAGGGAGCCCGACGTGGGACTCGATCCCGGGTCTCCAGGATCACGCCCCGGGCCAAAGGCAGGCGCCAAACCGCTGCGCCACCCAGGGATCCCGCTTGTGGCACTTTCATGGTCATGTGCAGCTGTTCCAGAACTGGGAAAAACTTGAGTCCCCCAATGCACACACTCAACTGAAGTCAAAGAAATTGATGCTGTGCTTTGTTTCAGCTCTCAAACAAGTAATAGGTGAACAAGTGTCCTTTTGCTGGTCTACTTAATGCTACATTTTTTTTTGCATTTTTGTGCTTTTTTTTGTGGGTGGTCTCACTGTTTAAAATAACCAAACATAGATACTGCCTAGTGTTCTTAAGCACCAGGAGGCTGCTTAGGAGGGTGTGCCTTAGGGAGAAAATGTATGTGTTAGATGAGCTTCGTTCAGGTATGAATAGTAGTGCTGTTGGCCATGAGGTCATTATTAATGAATCAACAACATACTGAATAGGGTACTTTGAAAAGCACATACAAAACAAAATGTTGTGACCAGAGGCTTGTAAGAACCTAACCCTTGTATTTCTCCTAGGAGCAGTGGTTCACTATTTGGTAATTCAGTGTTTGTGGGGACTTTGTAGAATGTAGCTATGACAATGATGAGAGCTGATTGTAAGTTGAAACTCCACAATCCAGGAAAGCATGTCACTTAAAAAGCTGCTGAAATCAAAGCTTTTTGTAAAGAACTGCCTTTTCTGTAAATCTGGATTTTTCACCTTTCTGGGCTGCTTGATGAATGGTTCACCTCATGAGTCTATCTGACACTACGACTTGAAGTCCTTGAGGGCTGCCCTGTGCATGTCTTTGTACAGGGGTCTCCTAATAAACTGACACTTCATAAGTGCCTGCTGTTGAAACTGAGACACTCAGGGCATGACAGCTTGGCCTCAGGCGGATGCGCACTGCTGCTCAGCCTGTGAAACTGCTGGGAGAGAATGTACAGCCATTGAGAGCCACTGATTTTGGGAATGTTGGACTTGGAATCTGAAGAAGCAGGCGTAACAGTGGTCTCCTCACGTGTCCCTTCATCTGTTCCAGCTGTGTCCTAGGAATCCCTTGAGATTCTCTGCTTTACCTCCTGCCCTACCTCATTGCTAGAGCAAGCTCAAGGACTGTTAATACTTTTTTGACTTTAATCCGCATTGCGGTGGAAGAGAGAAAAATGCTGCCTCGAGACTCCTGCTGCTGGCCGGTGACTCTACCTGGACTCCGAAGTCGAAATTGAACTTTGATCATTTTTCTCCTGCAGCGTGACTTGTCTCTCCAATTCGTTTTCCCCTGTCAGGTTTCTGACCTTCCATATCATGACTTAACGTCCTTTCTGTTTGCTTTCAGCAAAGTGAATTGAATTCCTTCTTGTGGACCATAAAGCGAGACCCGCCGTCTTACTTCTTTGGCACGATCCACGTTCCGTACACTCGGGTTTGGGACTTCATCCCCGACAACTCCAAGGAGGCTTTTCAGCAGAGCAGCATTGTGTACTTCGAGCTGGACCTCACGGACCCCTACACTATCTCAGCCCTCACCAGCTGTCAGATGTTGCCACAGGGTGAGAACCTCCAGGACGTGCTCCCCAGGGACATCTATTGCCGCCTCAAGCGCCACCTAGAGTATGTCAAGCTCATGATGCCCTCGTGGATGACCCCAGACCAGCGGGGCAAAGGTCTCTATGCCGACTACCTCTTCAATGCCATTGCGGGGAACTGGGAGCGGAAGAGGCCCATCTGGGTGATGCTCATGGTCAACTCCCTGACTGAAGTGGACATTAAGTCCCGTGGGGTGCCTGTCTTAGACCTGTACCTTGCCCAGGAGGCCGAGCGGCTGAGGAAACAGACTGGGGCCGTGGAAAAGGTGGAAGAGCAGTGCCATCCGCTGAATGGGCTCAACTTTTCACAGGTAAGACCCTCTTTGCATGAAGGACATGGGGTTTGAGTGAGTTCACTGAATTATAATACGGAGATGGAGCAGAAACACAGTTTATCCAAAAATTGTCTTTGCTCAAGAATGTTATCCTGAGGGTTAAAAAATAAGCCCGAGGGTCAGTTATATCATTTATATGTGGATTACTGAGAGAGAAAAGGTTTTTTCTCTTGTTATCCTGACAAGTATTGGCATAACCTGTGTCACTTGTTTTAGTTTAGGTCATTCATTAACAGGCTGCACTGAGAGGACATGGACAATGTGAATGTCAGACTGACTATCACAGCGTATGGCCTATGGTATGGCTTGAAAATGATACACTCCCCACAGAAAATTCCTTGGTAAGGCAGAGTTACGTTCAGCCCCTCCCTCAGGATACTGGAGTTTATTTTTTTATTTTTTTATTTATAATAAGATTTTATTTATTTATTCATGACAGACATAGAGAGAAAGAGGCAGAGACACAGGCAGAGGGAGAAGCAGGCTCCACACAGGGAGCCTGATGTGGGACTCGATCCCAGGTCTCCAGGATCACACCCCGGGCTGCAGGTGGCGCTAAACCGCTGGGCCACAGGGGCTGCCCCTTTTTTTTTTTTTTTTTTAATAATTATCTTTTCCTTTTTTTTAAAAGATTATTTATTTATTTATTCATTAGAATACACAGACAGGAGAGAGAGAGAGAGAGGCAGAGACACAGGCAGAGGGAGAAGCAGGCTCCATGCAGGATACTGGAGTTTAGTTCATGCTTAAGGAGTTCTTCATTTCTCATAGGACACGTGACACTTTATCAGTGCTATTGTTTAATTGGTTTGGTGAAATTTGTTGTTGTTAATGTTTTAAAGTATGTTAGATGCCTCTGAGGGAGGCAGATTTTAATTTTTATTATTTATTTAAAGATTTTATTTATTTATTCATAAGAGACACAAAGAGGCAGAGACACAGGCAGAGGGAGAAGCAGGCTCCATGCAGGAAGCTCGATGTGGGACTCGATCTCAGGATCCCAGGATCATGCCCTGAGCCGAAGGCAGATGCCCAACCGCTGAGCCACCCAGGTGTCCCACTTTAAAACAAATTAAAAAAAATTTTTTTTTAATTGAAGTATAGACATATAGTATTATATTAGTTTCAGGTGTACAACATAGTGATTTAGCAATTATATACATTGTGAAATGTTCACCATAATAAGCATGGTCACCATCTGTGACCATGCAAAGTTGTTACAATATTGTTGATTATTTTGATAATTGTTGATAATCAACATTATTGTTGATAAGTTTTCTTCTTGTGTAAATATTCTCAACGGTTGACCTTGGGAGGTTGGCCATCAGAATAAAATTCAACCCTCTAGGCCTTAGCAAATCTTGAAATGCTGAACTCAGGTGGGTTGTTACATAGACTTTAAGGACATTCAGTAGCCTGAACATAGTGTTCCTGAGTTAATAATAAAATTTATAGGAATTAAAAAAATTTATAGGAATTTAATTTACCTTGCTAAGATTCTATATTAATAAATACTCAGGTGCTAAAATATAGTATTTGGCATATTGAGATTATTAGACAAATGAAGGAACCAGTAATTTTCTGCATTAATCTCCTGGGGGAGTTTTTCTTGCATTATTATTATTTTTTAAATTATTTTTTAAAAAGATTTATTTATTTATTCATGAGACACACACACACACACACACAGAGAGAGAGAGAGAGAGGCAGAGACACAGGCAGAGGGAGAAGCAGGCTCCATGCAGGAAGCCCAACGTGGAACTCGATCCCAGGACTCAAGGATAATGTACTAGGCTGAAGGCAGGCGCTAAACCACTGAGCCACCCAGGGATCCCCCTCTTGCATTATTTTGGAAACCCAAAGAGCTAATTGTTCTATAAAAGGGGAAGTGCTTTGATTTAAAGGCTCATTGATTTGACCTTATAAGTTTGAAATCTGTGAGCATTTTTGCCCGAGCTAAGCCTTCTTTCATACTTCCAATTGGGAGGGGAAAATGCTTGGAAGTAAAATATTATCTTAAGCAACGTATCTTTGTAGGAAGGTGTGTAGTACCATCTCTTAAGATAATAAATACATTTAAGAGACATTTTAGAGCACTATATTTATACTAGAGTGTCATTTTGATTTCATGACACCTTCTTAATGTTCAAATACGTATTTAATATTTATAAATTAAATTTTGTATAAGACCTTTAAGTTAACTAGTGAAGTTAGAGTTTTTTAAAATTTAGGAGGAAAAATTAAATGACATTCCTGAGACTCTTTTTTGGGGGAGCGGTGGTAACTTCCTATGTTTCATTTATAAACAGTCAAATATAACCTTAGTGACCTGGTCAGTGACATTTAACATATACCTATACCCATATAACCACTACTCAGATCAATTTATTGAATATTCCCATCACCCCAGAAAGTTAGCGTAAAGTTTTTCTTGCAGCATAACTAAACAGAAAAGTACACATGATGAATTTTCACAAACACAATTATGTGCCCAGCACTCAGGGCCAGTAACAGAATAGCACCAGCTCCCCAGAAGCCCCTTGACCCTGGCATTTACCCCTGACCTCCCAACTATCCTGAAAATCTTTAAGCATAAATTAGTTTGACTCTTTTAGAATTTCACATAAATGAAATTACCCAGTGTGCCCCCTTTAGGGGGCTTGGCTTCTTTCGCTTAGCATTACCCTTGTGATTCACCACATTGCTGTGTGTAGTTGTCCATCATTCATTCTCACTGCTGTGTGGAATTGAAGAATTCCATCAGAGGCTTTGGGGTGGTGGCCAACGGAGTCTCCTGTCTTAGTAAGTCCAGAGAACGGTAGGATCATCCGCATCCATTTTGATAGAAGATGAGCTTAACTCATTCCCTTGGGTCCTTTTCTTTTGCCTGTTTGAGGGGTCGTTGGTTCCTTCCTCTGTTCTCTGAAGAGAGACGTTAGTGGGTGCTGATTACACAGTGAGACTGGGAGACGGCCAGGCTCCGAAGGCTCCTGAGCCACTTCTCCAACCAGTTGCCAGGAGGAGGCAGAGGAGAACCTGAGTCTTCCTGGAGACAGGGGCAGGCTGCCTGGAAGGAGCCCTGCGAACCTATACTCCAGGGCTCCCCACATTCCTCTTGGATGGTAGGCTGGAGGCAGGTTGAGGCGCACCTGAGGCTGGAACGCTGTGCTGGCAGTGGGAGAAGCAATGGACTCAGAGCCAGATGCACTGGGTTAGGATTCTTGCACCATCACCAGTGTATGACTTTGAGCTGTTCTCTTAACATCTCTGAACTTTGTTTTCTCATTTTTAAATGGGGATATGATAATACTTGCCCCACCATCCTGTTGTCAGAAGCAAATAAAACAGTAAATTGGAAAACATTTCATAAATACTATATAAATACAAGGGGAAGAGAACTAACATATTGCCTTCTATGAGCCAGACCTCATTGGTAATTTTACATCTAATCTTTAGAATTTCACAAGATGGGCAGCATCATCCCTATTTTATAGATGCAAAAACTGGAGCTCAGGGAGCTTAAGAACCTTGCCCATGATTGCCTAACCAACAGATGGAGGAATTTGGGGTTGATTCCAGATGTATTAAAGGTCATGGTGACTTTGAGTCTCCAACAGGTATGGTGGTCAGTGTCAGACCTTGGAGGTTTGAGTTGCAGTGGAAGATTCTGGACTTCTGTAGTCTAATTCATTAGCCACTGGCCACATATGACTGGGCTTTCAGCACTTGAAATGTGGCTAGTGTGACTTAGGAAGTGAATTTTGAATTTTATTTATTTTGGTTAATTCGAATTAAAGTTTAAAAACTGATAATTGATCCAATTATTGGAAAACTTTTAAGTGTGTTTGGAACAACTTGGGCATGTGGTTCTCCTTTCTCAACTACAAATATGAAGTCGAACTACAGATCAGGTGTTTCTGATGAAAATGTAGTATCCAAATTAAGATGTCAGGTGAGTGGAAAATACATAACAGATTTTGAAAACTAAATATGAAAAACGAATAACTTTTTATATTGATTATATGTTGAGATAATAATGCTTTGGATGTATTGGCTTGAATAAAATATATCATTAAATTTACTTAAATTTAATTTCACCTGTTTTTTTTTTTTTGTGGCTACTAGAAAACTTAGATATGTGATTGACACTATGTTTCTGTTGAATAGCAGAGATCCAGATTGTGGATCTGAGTGTGTTTGAGGCAGGTCCACTTGGAGTCCATGCTGCTTGTGATGTGTCCTCTCATTGTACCCTTTGCCCGCCCATTCCCTAGTCAGGGCTTGACTCTGTGAGCCTCTCAATGCCTATGGCTGCCCTTTCTGATGTAACTGGCCTGGGGTCAGCTTTTCTCCATCGACTTGTGATGCTCTTTTTTTTTAGCATATCGTTATAGAGACATTCTCTCTCTCTCTCACATATACGCACACATGCATGCAGCACACACACGTGTGCCCTTCTTCTGTTTCTACACTTCCCATTTCCACGGATCAGTTTGTCTCTTTCTGTGTCAATATCACATTCTTAGTGACTGGATTTAAATATTTCCTTAATGATTTTGATGATCATTTTGATTATGATTGTGTTAATTTCTAGATTAGTGTGAGAAGAACTGACATTTTTCCTCATATTAAGTCCAATAATCCAGGAACGTGCTATCCTTTCCATTTACTGATTGTATTTTAGTCTTCTTTCTTATTTTATAGAGTTCTTGATCTAGATTCTGTTCAAGTCATAGGTTTATTCATTGTTTTTAATAAAAAATCCTGCTGGTAAAAGACTGTCTTCCCAATATGTTTTCTATCTGGTTACTAATTTTTATATATTAATTTAACCGCCCAATTGAAATTGTGTATTTTAACAACAGTAGTTGAATCTTCTTGCTTTCTTAGTGACCAGATCTATCATTGACAAGTAAGGATGCTTACTTCCTGTCTGTGGATTTGATCTTGCCATTTGAGGGCAGATGTTTCCTGCTCCAGAATGGAGTCAGATTATAATGCCTGTTCTTTTTCAAAGTTCGTATCTCCCTGGTACTGTTAGCTGTGTTACCATTCCTAACGTGGAGAAGGCAAATGAATTTGGAGCCGGAGTCTGAGTGATGCAGGGCTCACCTGTGAGTCCCCTCCCATCCTTCCCAGCTGCACACGTGGGTCCCCATTAAAGATTTAGAGTTCCCTAGAGAATCTTCTAAAATCCTATTTCCATGGTCACACTCCACCAGATTTCTCTGCACAAGCTCCAGGGCGTTGTCTGTCTGCTTCCCCTGAGGGGCTGACCAGAACAAATCTGTCCGACCACAGGATTCTCCTGTCCACTTCCCAGTGATGGACTGGATGTCATGGTGAGGTGGGGCGGGAATTCGGAACTGCCTCAATCTTCTCAGCATTGGAGTCTGTCCTTTGGGACCCAGTTTCATCTAGATTTGGGGTCTGAGTCATGGGATCCAAAGGCTAACATGAATGAGGCCAGTAGGCCTGGGGTTTCCCTCTGCCTTTCATATGGAAAGCCTGCATCTTTGGGCTTTCCTTATCCCAAGATACTGAAGTTAGTTGGATGTGAAAGTCCTGTGCCAACCCCAGAATACTCTTTAGGTGATACGGAAGGGTTCTCATGATCTGAATTACTGTTGCACAGAATCACTTCTGGTACTGTTTACTCTTGCCAATAGATGGCACTAACTAACATATTTCATGTTGGCCTTTCCACCTGTCATGCCTGCTGTCCCTTCCAGCAGCAGGTGTCACTGCCAGTTCTTGCCCTCTGATCCAGGACCCTAAAAACTCACTGTCTGCTGATAAGTCATTTTTTTCCCCCAGTGAAAACTTAAACAATGGTTTGGGCCCAGTGAACATACTTTCTGAGTCTTAGGAAAAAGTGCATTTCTTGAGTTACAGTTTTGGGGTGTTGGGAAGATGGGGATTTTCCTTCTTTGGAGCAAGTTTTCTTTAGATGGATCAGTTCCCTAATAGAAGAAACCAGTGTGGCTCTAGGATAGGGCTCTGGTCCAGACTGGGCAGAGTGGTAGAGGCAGCCCCCGGTGGGGCAGATTCCTAGAAAGATGCCATTGGTGTGTGCCTCCATCTCTGGCTATTAAGGGCCAGATATGGATGTAGGTAGTAGAGGCATGAGCTGGGGAGGTGCTGGCTAGTCTGAAAAAGCCTCCTGAGAACGTAGGGTCAGATTGCGTAGGAGAACGGGGACCCGCCAGGCCCAGGATAGCCCAATCCTAGGAAAACACGGGGTGCATCGTTTTTGTACTTTGCAGGCCTCTCCGCAGGTCTCTGTTCCCCTGAGGCCACAGAATAAGGCTGGTAGGTCAGTCAGCAGAGGCCCCACTGGGGTCAGTTTGCTGTTGGAATAACCTTGGTGAATGGCTTGGGGTCACAGTGAGACTGAGCAGGGCTGGCCCAGGCTCCCTAGTCTCCCATTTTCTCCCATCCAAGTAGTCCCCAAGCCCGACCTTGCTTAGGTTCCGAGATGAGCCAAGATTGAGTGGCTGACTGTAGGGTGGTATGGCTTTAGACTCCGGTTTTCTAATCCAGTGCTGTTTCTGAGTGCTGACAGCTGACAGCTCCACAGGTCTGACTTACTGGGGGATTTCCTACTCCCCAGTCATGAATTCCAATAAAAGCAGATGGTCTCATTTTTGAAATTGATCACAATACTGATGGGTGATTTTTTCACATTTTCCAGAATGGAAATGGAATGTGCTTAAAGATGGAGATCTTGAGGTTTTATTTTTCCTGGGTAGGTTTGGCTTAAAATAAAGGTCTAGAAAAAAACATATGATGTCTCTGAAAGGGAATTGGTTTCTAAAATATGGGCAGATTTGTTTGTGAGCACAAACATTCTTAATAGTGACCTATTTGAGGCACATGCAGCCCTGTCTGCCGGGAACCCCTCCTCATGCTGTTCCTCAGTCTGGCTGATTAAGCTTACACATTATTTCCTCAGTGAAGCATTCCCAAGGCCAGAGTTGACACTCCGCTGTTCTTAGCGTCCCTGTGGAAGCCTCTGCTGGAGCCCTGATGACTGCCCGTCTCAGAGGCGCAGGCTTCTCGAAGGCTGGGCCATGCTCTCTCTGTCCTTGTGCTTTGGCTCCTGGCACGGTGTCTGCACGCAGACGGGGCTCACGAGTGGCTCTAGGATAATGGGCAGGACTGCTGCTGAATGTGTCAGTGAGGCCATCGGGAGACAGTGAGCTTGTGGATCCCTTGCCTGAAATGGGACACAACATGAACGTGTGGCAATTACTTTAAAAAGTTGGAATGTGGCCTTTCTAACTGTGTTAAGACCAGCATGTTAAAATTAGCATTATGTGTAATCTTTTTACTTTTCTTTCACTGTTTGCTTGTTTTGCATTCCTTCCCAACATTGTTCTGTAGTATTTTCGTGTTCTTCTGCATAGCTGGGCAAACTGCTACAGTAAGTGTAAATGCCCTAGGAGCCTGTGACATCTAGGCCCTGAATCGACCTTGGGCCTGCTTACACACAGGAACATCAACATAGCCATCATGAAGGGCACCGTCCTCAGACATGGGAAGCCCGAACTGAACCATTAGTTCACCCAGGAAGGTCTTCTGTGACATTTCTTCACCTTGGCCACCCCTTTACTTTCTTATTTTTAGATCAGAAGTGGAAAATTGAGTCAACTGTGTACCTTGTGGTGGGCTGTGATTTTCACGAACTTCCAGATGCAGACTTGAGCTCTGTGTTTTCACCTGAAAACAGGCCTGCTCAGGATTTGAGTCTCTCTCTTTTTTAAATGGCTGATCTTTATTTGGGACATATTTCTTCAGCACTCCACAGGGGCCAGACACTCTGTTTCTTATTTTAGGGACTCAAAGACAAAGTTGATGATGATCCAGCCATCCCCTGGCTCTGGGGTGCCTCTCTAAAGTCTGAAGTGAACTTAAAAATTTAGATATTTTTGTACACTTGCATGGATACCACATGTGCTGCTGGCGTTGCGACCTCAGCTGGATCTGATGCTGTTCTGTTCCCTTTGGGGTCATAAAAGAAGCACTTCAAGGAATGCTACAGTCTTGTTTCTGTTCCATGTCCCTGTGTCCTTCCTGGTGAACTAGGCTGGGAGCAGAGAGCTCCTTTAACACCCCAGTGGCCAGTTCTTCTGTGGTGGATCAATTCCAGGACACCCCTAGACTCTAGGAACAAGTCCCACATATCTCTTTAGGAGGGCCTGTGAGAGTGTGAGTGCTTTGTTGCTCCTCCAGAATCTACCTCAAGCCGGGGTGGGTGAGACAGAGTCTACCCTGCTTGGAGGAGATTCCAGAAGGGAAAGGGAAAGGGGAAGGACTCGGGTGGGACTGGACCAGCTGTTCCCTGGGGCCCTCCAAGGAGCCAAAGTCTCAGCAGGATGAGGTACTCTGTGGCCCAGTGTTGGAACGAGGCTGCCCTGGACTCTGAGGGGGATGTTGGTGGCATTTTCTGATGTCACACCTTGAACATTATGGCACTTCTCTGCTTCTCCACTATCCCTCCTGACACATCTTGTGCTGCCCTTCCTCCCCACACCCTTCCATGAAGCCCTGCCTTTCCATTCAGGCTTTAAAAGGGAAAGAGTGGGGCTTTGGTGCCAACCTCAGCAAAGGCTGTGGAATCATGAAATGTGGATGACAACATGAAAAACCTGGGGTCGCATTACCCATCCCTGGGTTCCTTGACTGCATTCCAGGTGAGCCTCTGCTCTTGGCAGGTACATTGGGTAGACAAGGTTGTTTATCACTGAACAGAACATCCTTGTGGGGTGCTGCTGACTGACTTCTCAGGGAGAGGACAGCTCTGGGGATGCTCTGTGCTGTCTGGGGCTTCAGTGGGGCCCCCAGTTTGCCTGGCCCCAGTCAGCTATGTTTGCAGTTGCAGTGGTGATGGTCATAGACTGGATACTGTCTGAAGAGATGGCTGGTGTTATAGACCTGGCCCAGGCCCAGAAGTGATTCTGAGATGCTGTAGGGCCAAGAGTCCTACAGGATGGCCCTGCAAATCCAGCGCTGGGCAGAGGGACCGTGTTTGTAGACATTTGAGACAATCTGCGACTGAGTCTGAGCTCAGGGGCTTGACACCTGCCTGTGCCCCTTCCCTGGCCTCCCTTCACTCTCCTGCCACTCCCACCTCCCTTCCTGGATTCCAACTTCCAAGGTCTTTGTCAGCTCCTCCTTTTGTCTTGGACTCCTGTTCTTGTCACCATGTCCAAATTATGCAACTCTACCCTTGGTCCCTGTTATGGACTGAGCTGTGTTCCCCTGACCAAATTCACATTTTGAAACCCTAACCCCAAGTATTTTAGAATGTGACTGTATTTGGAGAAAGGGTCTTTAAAGAGGTAATTAAGTTAAAATGGGATCACCAGGGTGGGCTCTAAATCAGTATGATCAGTGTCCTTATAAGAAGAGGACAGGGCAGCCCTGGTGGCGTAGTGGTTTAGCACCGCCTGCAGCCCAGGGTGTGATCCTGGAGACCTGGGATCGAGTCCCACGTCGGGCTCCCTGCATGGAGCCTGCTTCTCCCTATGCCTGTGTCTCTGCCTCTCACTCTCTCTTTGTATCTCTCATGAATAAATAAATAAAATATTTTAAAAAAATAAGAGGACATTAGGACACAGATACCACAGAATGAGGACCATGTGAAGACATAGGGAGAAGACAGCCCTCTACAAGCCATGGAGAGAGACTGCAGGAGAAACAACCCCTGCCGACACCATGATCTCTGACTTCCAGCCTCTAGAACCAAGAGAAAATACATTTCTGTTGTTTAAGACACCCAGTCCATGGTGCTCTGTTATGACAGCCCAGCGAATGAACACGTCTGTGGTTCCCATTTCATCTCTTAGGAATAGACTGGAAAAGCAAGAAGAAAACTCTAGTCTTGTGCTACAAGGACCCATTTCCTGATCCTCCCCTCTGCTTATTCCGCCCCCCCCTCCTTGTCCTCTGTTTCTGTTTTCTACCTTTAGGGCGAGAATACCTATAATCTGAACTGTCACACCCCACCACAGCACAGGGAAGGTGGGGAGGGAGGGCAGGGAGAGGTGAAAAATGTGTGACGTGTAAAGAGGAGGGTCAGAACAGCAGCCCAAAAGGAGGAACTGGCAAGGATCGTGGAGTGAGGGAACGAGGGAGAGGTGGTCTCAAACAGACTCTGGGCTGAATGTGGAGCCCGAGGCGGGGCTCGACCTCACAACCTCTTAGGAGATCACCACCTAAGCTGAAACCAAGGGTAGGGTGCTCAACTGACTGCACCCCCCTGGGGCCTCCAGGCTACTTTACTATTGAGCTGGATTTTCAAGGGGAGGCTAGGATTTAGACAGGCAGGGGAAAATGAGGGAGACACTTCAAATGGGCCAACAGTGTAGGCAAACCTGGGGACCAGCATGCTGTGCTGGCCAAATGGTGGTGTTTCAGCTCCATGAGCACTCGTGTCAGGTGGGGTGGAGGGTGATGCTGGAAAGGGTTTGAGTGTGAGACTGGGAAAACTCCATGCATGCCGAGTGGTTTTCAGGGGCAAGTGGGAGCTCCAAGAGCAATGTTGCAGGTCAGTGCACCTGGCAGCCAAGTGTGGGCTAGATGGGCTGCTGCCCCGGTCACTGCTGCAGGGTGTTGGAGTTGGCCCCTCAGTAGGAGCTCCAGCTGTTAGCTCAGGACCCAGGGTCAGCGAGAGGAAGACATGGCGGGACTGGGGCCTGAGCTCTCTGTGGACTGGAGTTTGTTCGTACGACAGAAACCTGACATAGAGCTGATAACGGATATTGGAGAAAATACAAAATAAGGGAACATCCAGGAGCAGGTTGGACTCTAGAAGTCCAAGCGTGTGTAGCCATCTAGACGAACTGCTTGCCATTCCTGCCTAATTAGCCCCAGGAACAGTTCTGAGTGTGGTGAAGTGGGTGCAGTTCATTAGCTTTATTGTGCTTTTAATTGGGTTCTTCATAGTCTGTTGTTCTTGAAGCTTGCTTGTCTTGTCAGCACTTTAAAAAACTACCTTTCAGGGCAACAGAGGTTAAGAGAAGGGAGATTTCTGGGGAGGGGCTGAGATAGTCAGCAAGTGCTTAGCAGAGGTGGTAACTTTCACTAGGCCTTGGAGGTAAGAGGTTGGTTATTTGTTCTTACTGTCACCTCAGCATTGTGTGGGGTTTGGGGGAAGGAGGTGTATCAGTTTTCTCTAGTTGCCATCCTAGAATACCACAGACAGGGGAGTGTAAACAGCAGAAATTTATTTTCATGCAGTTCTAGAAGGTCAAAGTACAAAATCAGGGTGCTGGCAGGGTGTGTTTCCGGTGCAGGCTGTCCCAGCTTGCAGATGGTCCCCTCTTCTTGCTGTGTCCTCACATGGCTTTTTCTGTGTGTGTGTATGGGGGAGGGGAGGTGTGTGTGGGGGGTTTCTCTGGTGTCTCTTTCTCTTCTTAGAGGGACTGTAGTCCTATAAGATCAGGGCCCTATCCTTATGACCTCATGTAACCCTAATTACCTCCTTAGGGGCCTTGTCTCCAAATACAGTCACATTGGGAGTTAGGGCTCCATCACGTGAATTTGGGGGTGGGTGGGCGACACAGTTCAGTTTGTAACAGGAGGCCCGTGTGCATCAGGGCAGGATGTGGACTGGGTGGAAGGGAGAGAGAGTGGTCAGGAGGCCTGACGAAGGAGAGCAGAGGGGAGGGGATGGCAGGCCGAGTCCGAAGAAGGCCTGGTCAGCCTGGGGCATTCTGCTGGGTCTCTCCGGGTGCTTTCCCGGGATTCAGGGGCCAGCAGCATTTACAGAAGGATGCTTCTTCAGGTTGGAATGTCACTGAAGAGAAGTTTCTTTCATCCTCACGCTTGAGTCCTTTTGCCGCGAAGAGCTCAGGTCCAGGTTCTCAGGAGTGCTCTTTGTCCCCCTGGAAAGCAGACCTCAGTGTGCAAACAAGTGTGTGGAAGCTGTATCTCCCGTGTCAGGCAGCATGTATATTTCTCACCGTCTGGCTTTGAGGGCTGATCTAGACTATTCCCTGGGAATAGTCTCCTTTCAGGTACAGGAGGAGGAGGGGTTTTACAGAGTGGCTGGAAGGCAGAACAGAAACTCGCTTGAGGAGGGCGTCCCCGCTGCTGCTGCTGCTGCTGCTCGATGCTCAGGTGAGGTGGGGAGAGGCGAGGACCAGAAACCCTCAAGGGGGCTCGAAACAATATGGGGCGGAATGTTCTGAGGACAAGGAAGACCTTCCCCTACTGCTCTCCAGCTCTACTTCAAGGGGCCGAATGGCTCTCAAAAGTGAACCAAGAAAAAAGACACAACAACCCACCGCCCCAGAAGGTGAGGCCTGCGCCTGAACAGATGCGAGCGCCTTTGTTCCCGGAGCCGGGAGGCTGGTGGGGTGGTGCGGGGCTAATGGGAGCCGCATAATGGGCGGTGCCTTTCATATGCAGAGCAGCCCTTTGATCTGAGGGGGATGAAAGTGCTGAAAAGTGGAGAGGCTCGGCGGGGGGCCTTTGTCTTTGACAAAAAAGGCATCTGCCGGACCGAACCCCCTCGCCTGCTCCTTCAGCCCATGGGCTCCCGCAACAATGCCCCGACTGGGACCTGGGTCTCCCCACAGCTGAAGGAGTCTCAGGAAAGAGAAAGAGGCATGCTGCAAATGTTGGACAGGGAGCTTAATCGATTCTTTCCACAGCCCAGAAAGAAAGGGGGAGAGAAGAGCTGTAGGGAGGCAAGGGGAGAGCGGAAGGGGAGACATGGGGGGTGGGGGAAGCGGGGCGGGGGTAGGGGGTAGCAGGAAGGAAGGATGGCATTTGAGCCCTGGAGTAAATTGCCTGGTGATCAGCTTGTTATTTTTCTGAAGACAGTGCAGATGGAGTGAGTATGTGTCATTGGAAGGAGAGAGAAGAGTATCCAGCTAATAGGACGTATTTTGGGGTGGCCTGATACTTTTTCTTTTTTTTTAAAGACAGTATAAGGCAAGCACCAATATGAAAGCAGACACCCATCCGGCTCACTCTGTTTCCAGAGGGAAAAGAAGGTCCCTTTTAGTCTCTGTGCTGTCAGAAACTCTATGCTAATTGGATTTTTATCAGAATTGTAATATGTTTCTGTAGTTCTTCCCTTTCTGCTGTCTCTTACCCTTTTTGAAATCTTAACCAATGCTCCAAATGAAGCAGTTGGCATTTGGCCTAGAGAGTTTCTGCTTATGGATGATTCGGTGGGGTAGATGTACTCCTTGGATATAAGCCTGATGGTGCTATATCATTGACTAGGATGTCCACCTAGGTCATGGGCATGCTTGGGAGGGAGTGGACAGCCATGTCCTATGTAGGACTGTCCCTTCAGGGGCTGTGGTTTGAGTAGGGGTTTGGGAGAGGAGGGAGCATGTGATTTTGGATTTCTTTGGAGGAAGCATGGTTTTGTGGATTTTTTTCCCCTATAGGTGGAAAATGACCTGACATAGTGATCTCTGAGTTGGGGCGGGGGTTGGAGGCAGTAGTTAAAAGACACAGAGCCTGACTTTGAGGCTGTCTCTGAATCTTTTTACCTGAGTGGTGCTGTTATAACCAGGATAGGGCATTCAGGAAAGTAGGTATGCTGGCTGTCCTTGCTTAGAGGTACATGGGTCCTAAGCAGTTGGGCCTCGCCTTGGAAGAAGTAGGCTTTGGACACCTTGGAGAGGTCAAGACTGGTCTTGCTGCCCATCCTGCTATTCTTCTACCCAGTTTCTCACTGGAAAGAGCATGAACTTGGAAGGCCCTGGATCTGGGTTTGAATCCTGGCTCCCTCCCCATTTCTTATCTTTTTTCTTTTTAAAAAAGATTGTATTTATTTGACAGAGAGAGAGAGAGAGAGAGAGAGCACAAACAGGGGGAGTGGCAGGCAGAGGGAGAGGGAGAAGCAGGCTCCCCACTGAGCAGAGAGCCTAATTGGGCTCAATCCCAGGACCCCTGGGACCATGACCAGAGTGGAAGGCAGAGGCTTAACAGACTGAACCACCCAGGCACTCCCCACCCCCATTTCCTATCTTTTTTTTTTTTCCATTTCCTATCTTTTTGACCTGGGGCAAGATACTGAACCTTTCTGAGTCCAGTTCCTCATCTGTAAAATGGGGTTGATGAAACAAGCATCATAGGATTGTAGTCAGGAGCAAACGAGAGTATCAGTGCATGACAGACACTTGATAGAAGCTTATGGTTACCTTTGCTCCTACTGCCCTAAGTGGTTGGGCTTATTTGGTCCTACTCAGTATGCTCTTATACTCCATCCCTGTTGACACACTTTTACACCCTTGGTTCCTCTTGCCTTGTTTGATTTCTTTATTCCTAGGTATTCTTTTCAAACTAGCAAGAGAAACCAGGACATTGTTGAAATTTAATATTATTTCTGAATCCAGTAGTTTGCCATCTTACTTACCTTTACTCCATGTGTCCCTCTTGGAGTGACTGAGTCAGGAGCCAATCTTGTTAGCGATTGGTTCTGGATCCTGGTTTTAAGCCAATCAGCATGCAGAATTCCCCTGGCTACTCATTGCTGTAGGTAGGAGTATGTGTTGGCTCAAATAGATGGAAGAGAGGAGAGGTTAGAACAGAGGTTTTCATTTGCCCTGGCTAGCCTTGAGTTTTCTAGTTATGAGGGTGGTCCAAGTATAAAGCGAGGGAGCCCTGACCTTACTACCCTCCTCTGCTTTTGCCTTTCTGCTCTGTGAGTTGGTTTAAACCAACTTAGGCTCTGTTTAGCCTGATTCCTACTGTTCCTATAACTGCTCCATATAAACTTCACATTCCTTATCTGAAGTCCCCATTTTTCTTTACAGTTTTATCAAATATGTATTTTATTATTATTTTTTAAATTAATTTATTTATTCATGATATATATATATATATATATGAGAGAGAGAGAGAGAGAGAGGCAGAGACACAGGAGGAGGGAGAAGCAGGCTCCATGCCGGGAGCCTGACATGAGACTCGATCCCGGGACTCCAGGATCGCTCCCTGGGCCAAAGGCAGGCACTAAACCACTGAGCCACCCAGGGATCCCCTCAAATATGTATTTTAAACAAGATAGTGTATGTCCTTGTGTTCAAATTGTTCTATAAATGGAACTATATTATGTACATTCTTCTGTGCCTTGCTGGTTGACCAAAATTGTGCCATATTCATCCATGCTAATATGTGTGGCCACTGTTCACTTTTTTTTTTTAAGATGTCATTTATTTATTAATGAGAGACACATACAGAGAGAGGCAGAGACACAGGCAGAGACACAGGCAGAGGGAGAAGCAGGCTCCATGCAGGGAGCCCGACATGGGACTCGATCCCGGGTCTCCAGGATCACGCCCTGGGCTGAAGGCGGCGCTCAACCGCTGAGCCACCCGGGCTGCCCACCACTGTTCACTTTCACTGTTGTGTGGCATCTACCACAATTTTTCAGTTCTCTTCTTGATGGACATTTGAGCTGTGCCCAGGGTTTTGTTGTTTCAAATTAGTTTGCTATAAACATTCTCATAGTAATCTCCTAGGACACACATGCGAGAGTTTCATTCCTATTTGCTCTGGTCTTCCTTTCTATTTAATTAAACTGTATTAAGGAAAGCTGGGATGACTCTCTAGAGACACTTCTATGAGCCTTGATCTTTCTGCTCTGACTCCTCTTTAACCTGCTTTAAAGATTACTGTCTCCTTTCTCCTTGGTCTCAGAAATTAGGTACCTGGGATCTCCAACCACTTGCCACCGTCTGCTGGTTCCTTGATGACCCCCTCGCTGCTCCCTGGCACAGTCTTAGACACACTATTCCCTTCTACCAAGAGATGAGACCACCGTTTTTGTAGTAGGACTGGCTTCTTCAAATTCTTTGAGAGCCACCCCAGTGGGGTCTCTCAAGTCCCGGGTCACCCAGATTCTGTGCCAAGGAGAGCAATATTACAGTTCCCCAGGGAACATCCTTGTACACTTAATGCAGTGCACACTTGGGCTAGTATTTCTGTAGGAGAGATTCCTAGAAGTAGGACACACACATTTTCTGTTTTGATGGCTGCTAACAAATTGTGCATGTATGGAAACACACATTGTAATGATGTAATGAGTGCACGGCAATCATGGAGAGACAGGGAGCTCAACAAGAACAAAGGACTTTGTAATGGTTAAAAACATCCCAGAGTAGAGCAGAGTGCCTGCCTTGAGATAGCAAGCATTCAAAAAGGAGAGCTTGGTACACCCTGGAGAAGCACTGGGAACCTCTCCAAGGTGGCAAATTTCCCAGTGGTGGCTTATTTGGCCCTGAGCCCTTCCAAATGTGAGCCTCAGAGAATAACAAAGGTTTTGCAGGACCCGTCCCAAAGCACTGTGAGCCCATCACCTTGTGTGTTTGCTGAGACCCACCACTACTAAGCTCTGCTTGTCCTCTGTCACAGAAACAGGCATGTCCATTGTACCTCCAGCTGGGGTGGCCCTAGTTCTGCCAGGACCCTCCCCTGGTGGCCTCAGGAGATAAAAACTGAGGAGTTTTTCCCGACAGGTAAGAAGTCCTCCCGTGTACCTAAAGGGACACCCTGAAAAGAGCAGGAATGGGCAGTCGCAAGCTTCATGTGTAACTGCTATTTCATGTGGTTGAGGACAGAAATCTTGAAAGGTTCAAGCGCAGGAGCCTGGTTAGCTCTGAGGCCTTGGGGCCTTTGGTCCTTCTGCTGGTGGCCTCTGGTGGCATGGATAGCATGCTTTTCATGGTCATGAGCATGCTTTTCATGGTCATGGAGGGTGGGCTGATGGATGCCATGCCCATGGTCCCCATTTGTGATGTGTTGTGCACAGCAGTCCTTTCTCTTTTGCTGATCAGGATAATGTTGCTCTCAAACTATGATCTGTCCTTGAGTGTGTGCTCTGCTTGTATTCTTGTTGCTGCAGGTCCCCTGGGAGGTGCCGAGCACACCCATGGTGTGGCCGCTATGGGCCAGGTGCCGCTCTAACAGATTCACAGCTCTTGGCACCACTTTTTTTTCAAAGATTTTATTCATTTATTCATGAGAGACAGAGAGAGAGAGAGAGAGAGAGGCAGAGACACAGGCAGAGGGAGAAGCAGGCTCCATGCAGGGAGCCTGACTGATGTGGTACGCGATCCCCGGTCTCCAGGATCAGGCCCTGGGCTGAAGGTGGCACTAAACCGCTGAGCCACCCGGGCTGCCCAAAGCACCACCTTTTTAACACGGCAGGGAAACCTGTAGCTCAGGCCAGGTGGTGACTGTTCCCTGTAGCTCAGGCCAGGTGGTGACTGTGATGGTACATCTCTGGGACTTCCACCTCCACCTAGACTCCCTCTATGGGGAGTTGGGGAGGAGCTGCTGCTGTTATTATTATTATAATTGTAACCTAAGTCCATCATGCTAATGACTTTGCTGAGCCCCTCCAGGTTCCCCTGTCCTCATATCCTACTGCCTCCACCTTCTGTCCTCTTTTCACTAATGCCTCTTGCTTTGCCCTCAGGGGAGTGACAGGGATCTTTGTAAAGTATCTCCCACTCAAGAACTTTTAAGAGAATTTTTTGCTCTACATCAGTGCAAGGAGCTTGGCAAGATAGTAACCATACAGGAGGCATAATTCTTGGAACTTACCCGAGCACTCCAAAAGCGGGAGTTGAGAATTTAGAATGTGCGTTTCTTCTGAAATGGTGTTTTAGGTGCTAGTTTCTAGGTTCGGTCACAGTTTTGTTTGCCTGAAAAAACTGTAGAAGCAATGCTGTTTCAGAAGCATGCTGGTCCCATAGCCCACATCCTTCCTGGTGAGGGTATGAGTCAGACTCCAAAAACTATGGTGGGGAGAACTGTCATTCAGGGTCGGAGAACTGAGCCAGGAATTGAGTGCAGGGCAGTGCACACCAATGGCTCTCTGGAGACGGTTCATGTTTCAAAGAACTGGATGTGTTTGCTATTCACTTATTCAGGTTCTTGAAGCTCCAACCCTGACTTAATTCCATCAGTGACTCTCAGCCCTGCCAGCACGTGGAGTCACCTGCACGTAGGTGGCGGTTCTGGCTACCGTAGCTGTAATGACAAAAGGTGCCCATAAGGGGGCAGTTGCACCGATTTATGTGGAGCTGTTACAAAGCATGGAACAGACCTGGATGCACTGTATGGATGGATACGCAAGATTAAAAGAAATAAGCAAGCTCCAGAGCAGTGGGTAGAGCATGCCAAGATTTATGTCAACAAGAAATGGTGGATAATGAGTTGCAATCTGTGGTTTGGAAAACACTGGCTTAAAGGTTCATGGGAAAACCAAGTCATTTGAGTGTCTGGAGGACAAGGCTTATCTGAGATCTTGGAGAGATGAACCTGAGTCTTTGCAGGATTGTCTGAAATCTTCATCTGTAGAATTGTGCCTGGATTTCTCCTCGGGGCCTGCTTGTGTCAGCCTGAGCCTATAGTAGAGGTTCTGAAGATGAGAGAAGTGGAAAAATGTTCACCTTTAGCCCAGAAGCTCATCTATAGCCTACATAGTTTTCTTTTTTTTTTTTTTAAATTTTTATTTATTTATGATAGTCACAGAGAGAGAGAGAGAGAGAGAGAGAGAGGCAGAGGGAGAAGCAGGCTCCATGCACCGGGAGCCCGACGTGGGATTCGATCCCGGGTCTCCAGGATCGCGCCCTGGGCCAAAGGCAGGCGCCAAACCGCTGCGCCACCCAGGGATCCCAGCCTACATAGTTTTCAATAAGGATCAGATACATGCTGATCCATAAAGGGTCATAAAGGGTTGCTACATTCATAAAGGGTCTCATGACTGCCTGTAGATCTCACCGATAGTTAATAGTGAACTGAATGATAAGCACCATAGAAATCCTACGAAAGTCATTTTCTGAGTGTAAATTCGCAGAAGATGTTTAGAATCTCATACTCCCTGCACATCGCCTTCCTCCTTGAGTACTAAGCATATAACCGCCAGCTTCATACAGAGAAGGTGCAGCTTTCTGGGCCTGCAGGTCATGTCCCCGTGCTACTTAAATACATGTTCTAAGTGGCACTGTGCAGCATCTCAAGAACTCTTTCTTGGCGGTTGGGCTCCACAATCCTGCCACACTAGGGCAGCTTTGGACGGGGGGGCAATTGGAGACATCTCTGGGGTGCCTTTGGGGCTTCTGCATCCAGTCTGCTTTCTCACTGGAAAGGCTGTAGGAAACTTTTGTCCCTTTTACCAGTCAGAAATTTCCTTTTTTTGTGATTTGCAATAGTCACTAATCTTTTTTTTTTTCTTTTTAAAGGTTTTATTTATTTATTCTTGAGAGCTACAGAGAGAGGGGCAGAGACATAGGCAGAGGGAGAGGCAGGCTGCCCTCAGGGGAGGGGAGGCTCATGACCTGAGCCACAGGCAGATGCTCAACCACTGAGCCACGCAGATTTCCCCATAGTCACTAATCTTATCTTATGGATTGGGAGGTCTCAGGCTGCCTGTACTTTAGGAACGATGGAGGATAGCCCTGTTTGCCAAGCTCTGGCTTTCTCTTCCATGGCTTTTTGTCTTATGGTATAATGTGTAGCTTCAGTATTCGTTCATGGAAAGGCATTTATTTGAGTGCTTGAAGGCACAAACAGGAGCACAAACAGAAAAACGGAGGAGCTATCTCTATACTTCTCTGTCTGTCTCCATATCATGTGTCATCAGTCTGTCTGTCACCTTTTACACAAAGACTGTCCCTGGAAAGATACCCAAGCCACTGGCTGCAGTGGTGGTTTTTAGGGAGGAGGGGTTGGGGTATAGAAATAGGAGGGAGCCTTTTTTCTTAGTACTGTTTGAAATTTCTACTGTATTCATATGAACTACTAAAAAAAGTAAGCTAAGACTGACATGTTTTGACTTGTGTCTCCAAATGCTTACATTGAAGTCCTAACCCACGGGACCTGATAATGTGACCTTATTTGGAAAGTGGGTCTTTTCAGATGATGTAAGATTAGGTCATTGGGGTGGGCGCTCGTCCAACATGACTGTGCCCTTATACAAAGGGGAAATGTGGACACACACATGCATAGGGAGCACGCCACGTGGAGACTGGAGTTCTGCAGCCACAAGCCAAGGAAGGCCCAGAAGCCAGGAGACAGATGTAGAACGGATCCTTCCCTTCCTTCTTCAGGGGGAACATGGACCTACCAGCACCTTGATTTTGGACTTCTGGCCTCCAGAACTGTGACACAATACATTTCTGTTGTTGAAGCTCCCAGGTTGTGGTCCTTTGTTATGGCAGCTGCAGGAAACTGATAGAGCATGTGAGAAAATGTAGCAGAGACTCCAAAGAAGGGGACTGGACAGAGGGGAGGAGGGGCGGGTGGCAGGGAGCTGGTTAGGGGTGACGTGATGGGGAGCTTGCGTGGCCGAGGCCACTCAGCTAGGACCCTGTGTTGCTCCTTTGCCTGCCTTCCCTTCCTGGTCGGCTGCCTTGGCTCTCAGTTGGACAGGCTGCCCACTGTACCTGGCCTTTTTGGCTGCCCAGGAACAGTACCAGATGTGATCCTATAAGGCTAGGAGGCCAGGTCAATGACCACACCCCATCAGGATAAACCTGGAAGAGGCCTCTATGGTTAATGTAACCCAATATCGCTGTTGCTAAGGAATTTGCTAATCTGTGAGTCATATCCTGATACCCTGAATTTGTCAGGCTGGTTCAGACTTTGCCAAGCACAGCGAGGAGAATAAATTACATAAGAATGACCAATAGTCATTAATTCTGGCAGACTGTGGGGCCTTTGGAGATGCCAAAGTAGTCTCTGAGGCAGCTAGGTTTGGATCTCCACAGTTTTAGAAAGCTGACTTTGGGGCTGTGTATTGTTTTGTGCTCCCTGACTTGTGTTCTGAGGCCTCGAGATTTCCTGCAGAGGAACAGTGGGTAGTTACGGGGGTGGACACAGAAGGCCCCCCTGCTGGTTTGCCCCAAAGAAGGCATCTCCAGCAGTGTCTCTTAAGTCTCTGCCCCTGGTTGCATGGAGCTTGATCATTAGAAGTAAACGTAAGGGGCATCTGGGTGGCTCAGTGGTTGAGTGTCTGCCTTCAGCTCAGGTCGTGATCCCGGAGTCCTGGAGTGGAGTCTCAAATTAGGCTCCCTGCATGGAGCCTGCTTCTCCCTCCGCCTATGTCTCTGTCTCTTTCTGTGTCTCTCATGAATAAATAAATAAAATCTTAAAAAAAAAAAAAAGTAAACATTAAGAAGCAAAGGCAAACATCTGGCAAGGTTTTGGAAGCTTGTTATGAACAGGTGAAATGTCTTTAGGGTCAATGACATTTGACCACATAAGGGACTGAATAACCAAAGGTCTGATTTTACCTGCTGTGTGGGCCGCACAGTCTTCTCCACTTTGCAGATCGGCCTGTCCACAAGCATGGGTGACTCAGTCTTCTCTAAATACCAAGAATACCTTCAGAAAAGCATTTCGAAGTCAATGGAAACTCTTGGGGGAAGGTCTGCAAGCAACAGATACCTGGGCTTGCCCTGAGTGCCTTTAGGAGAAGAGCAGAATCCATCAGCATGTGTTTATGAGCCAAGCAGAGCTTGAGGAGCTTGAGAACTTGGTTTAGATCAGACGTGTGAGACTTGGCCTGGGGCTCTGCAGACATTCTGCCCCTCCCCCCCTCCAAACTTTGTTCCTCCAGCTAATCCTTTAGCCATTCCCAGGGGTGGTGAAGCGGTCCTGATTGTGTGGCTTTATTTTTTATTTTTATTTTTTTATTTTTTAAAGATTTTATTTATTTATTCATGATAGTCACACAGAGAGAGACAGACAGGCAGAGACACAGGCAGAGGGAGAAGCAGGCTCCATGCACCGGGAGCCCGATGTGGGATTCGATCCCGGGTCTCCAGGCTCAGCCCCGGGCCAAAGGCAGGCGCCAAACCGCTGCGCCACCCAGGGATCCCTGATTGTGTGGCTTTAGAATCCAGAGATTCAGCTTTGTAGAAGACTGAGTTTCCACAGACCATAATTTGTGGACATGCATCTGGGTGTATCTGTCTCTCTGTCACCTCATGTCATCAGTAGAGGTGTGGGGACAGGGCATGGCCCAGAAGGTCCAGGCCCAACAGATAGGAGAGGGACATTTGGACAGGAGAGGAGGGGTTTTACAGATGGACCTGCCCCTGCTGCCTTCGGTTAAGGCCTCAGGACAGGGACAGCCAGTATCAGAGTAACCAAGGGCCACAGGGCCACAGGAGGAGGGCATACAGCAAGCGTGGGCCGCCGTGGCCTGTGGCAAGCAACCCAGCAAGCCTCCCTGCCTCTTTGCCGCTCAGAATGAGGAGGAGAATGTGTAACAAGAGAAAAGTCAGGGGGTTGGGCCTGCATGGGGTCATTTGCTGACTAGAGACACATGACATGTCCTTTCCGGAGAATTGAAGAAAACTTCCTGCTGCAGAGCTCCCAGAGTGCTCAGATGGACCCCGCTCATCTGCTTTTCAGCAGAAGGGGAGGGAATATGCCAGCCAGGCAGTATCTGCACACCGATGACTGGGGTGGCCCATGGAAGGGCCCGTGGAAGGTGCTATGTATGCACCCATCCCTGGGGAGAGCGAGAGAAAGTGCCGCGGCATCTTCAGTGCCATCAGGAGTCTTGTGGAGGGTGGCCAGCCCCGGTCCCACCTGGTGCCAGGATCCCACCTCCCAGCACTCCGGTGCTACGGAGAATCCACTGTTTTGTGAAATTACTTTAAGCTGGATTTTCCCAAAGGATGGTCCAGTGAACTCTTTTGTTGTTACGTGTGCCTCAAATAAACTTGGGAAGCCTGGCACACTCTCCCTTTGGGAAGAACTGCAGCTCACATGAGTATATCAGACTCTGAGAAATTCGGTACACATTAACCTGTTCGATTTTGTTTAGCCCTCGTTTCCTCCTTTTCCATAACTTCTATTAACCTTCCACTGACCCAGTGACTCCATTAGCCGGCGGACGCCACACTGATGGTTAGAGTAGACTCGGGTATGTCATGCGTATATTCCTGTCCAGTCCTTTGCATAAGTAAAGCTGTCGTCGCATGGGTCTATCTGCGTGTCCCCAGCTGCCTCCTGCCTTTCCTCTCCAGCTTTTTCAGACGTCCATCTCAAGCCCTTCTCATCTCTTTAGCCCTTGGCGACTCTCAGGGGATACCTCTAGATGGTCTGTGTCCATCTTAAGGTGCTTCCTCCAATGTGACCTACAAGGGGCCAGCTTGGGCAGGACTGTCCTCCTTTGCTTTGGACACATCTGGGGATTTGTGGTCCCCCCCCTTTTCTTTATCAGCAGTGTCCATGTCCTTACTCGAGCCTGGACATGAGGCCATTACCAACCATGGACAAAAGAAATAAGATGGCAGCTAATGATTGCTGTGTCTGTGGACTTAAGAGGGCCCTGTGTTTTCTCTCCATAGGTCCTCTTTGCTTTGAACCAGACCCTCCTACAGCAGGAGAGCCTCCGAGCAGGCAGCCTTCAGATCCCCTACACAACGGAGGATCTCATCAAGCACTATAAGTGTGGGGACCTCAGCTCCGTCATTTTCAGCCATGACAGCTCCCAGGTGAGGGCTCCTGTCCTCTGCCCAGCTCGGCGTGCATTTAGACACAAGAAGAGAGACATTACCTGCTGACACCTAGACCTTCTGTGTACAAAGGATTGAGGTCATAAAGGGCCCAAATAAACTTGGGCAGGTTTATTTGTTTTTATTTAATTTAATTTATTTTTTTAATTGGACAGGTTTAGATGTTGAAGTAGCTACTGCAGCTAACAGATACATTTTTCATGATATGTGGGAACTGAGGGGCATTGATAAGAGTTAATTCTTGGATCCCAGGCAAAGGATGAAGCTTCAAAGGATCCAGTGTCAGGCCTCATGACCCCGGGCGTCCTCTGGAGCAGGGAAGGGATCCGAGTGCGAAAGCTCCCTGGCTGACTCCGGTAGCACTTCTGGGAAATGCTGGAATAGAACCTGGGCTGCAGCTTGCAATGGCTTCCAGGACACATGAACATGATGGGTTTGGATGTGTTCATGGCAGAGCTGGTGCAGTGAGTGACACACGGGACAGGCTTTACCCGTGGGCTGTCAAGGGGAAGGAAGCTCAGAGGAGTGCAGCCTCCCTACAGAGGGATATTTGTTTCTCTTTATCAACAAGCTTCCCAGGGAACAAACCATGGTTTCCTCCCCTCCCCCCACTAAGACCACGTGGCAGTGGCAAGTGCCAGCTGAGCTTCTGAGATGGGGAGTGTGCTGTCTCCAGCACCAGGACCAGTGCCCTCATGTGAGAGGATGGTGTGAGGGATGCTGGGGGTCTGTTAGATCCAGGGCCTCTGTCCTAAGGAAATATGCGTGAATGTAAGAGTTGGAAAAGGAATGGCAGCCTGGGGAGTGGGACAGTAGAGGCTGCATCTGGCCTCAGCAGTGCAAGTGTCAAAAGATAGAGAGCTTTCCAGAGAGCCTAGAATTGGAGGAAGTCAAACCCAGGCAAAGCAAGCAAGGAGAAGGGGGAACAAGAATACACTAACGAAGGAATAGTAGAGTTTATGGTGATGACAGCTCTTCTGTGAACTCTTGGTGGGTGTGGGGGAAGTTGGGAGACAAGTCAAGGTCAACTGGGGAATTAAAATTTGAAATGGCAGGAACAGCTAACATGGACAGGAGATTTGGAAGTTACATGGGCAAATGGGAAGGCTGGCGGGGCGGTCAGGGGTAGGTATCTTATGCTACCCTTTCCTGTGGCTCCTTCAGACCTGTGCTGCTCACAGGGCCCCCACCAATGGGGTGGGGGTACTGGGGATGTGCCAGCTGCGGTGCCAGGAGAGCCGGGCTGGTCGGGCTGAGGGGTGCAGGTCATAGGTCATGTTTGGCATTTAGGAGGGAGAGCAGGGTGGCCGTGGGACATCGCCCTGCACACTCAGGGCTGCCTGTGGGGAGGGGCTGGTACAAAGGAAGTGCTGTGCTGAAGAGAGGGACGTGTGGGGAAATGGACAGAAGGATCTTACATAAATGACATGATTTTTAAAAAGTTGATAAAGGAGAAAAGGAAGGCTTTGGGTTTGAAGATGAAAAAAATATCATTTCAAGGAAATAGTGAAAAGGGATCTGTCTTCCGTGAAATGGAACTTGATGGCTACGTTACAGAATGAGGACTTTCAGAAGGTCTTGGAGTGGCTACTGTGCAAGTGGGAGAAGCAGCCAGGGTGGTTACCCTGTTTTATAACTGAGGAAACCTTGGAAATGGTTAACTTTGATAAATCCCTGGGTAGAGGAGAGAGCACGTGCCTAGGAGGAGGGAATCCAGATGGGGTGGGGCGAGAACTCAGTATGTCACCTCACTTACCCCTCACCTCACCTACACCTCACCTAGAGTCTCCTGCAAGCACCACCCCTGACTGTCACAACCTTGGTCTAAGAGCACCCTGTTGTTAGCCAAAATACTGAAATTGGCTTACACGTGTACCAGAACCAGGTGAAATATTTGCCAAGTGGGCAAAGAACATTGGAGAAAACAAGAGGGGGACATGGGAATTGGAGAAATAATTACAATTACCATGTGTGGAATTTGGGAAACGGTTGAATGGTTAGAGGCATTCCCTGTATTTGGTAGTAGAGTCAGAATTATTGATTCTAAACTGTATGATTATGTAAAATTATTTTCCCGAAGAAAGCATGTGTGGATCAAACAAGTAAAAGCTATGGATGTGCTAGGCAAGATACGGTCTCCTTATACAAACACATGGCGTCAAGCACTCCCATTCATTCATTCATTCATTCATTCTTTTTTAAGCACTCTCATTTACATAGAGCAGAAGCACTGTTTAAAATAGCCCAAGAGTTCTTTCAGTGCACATCATCGACTATGCTTGTGCTTGGGTTACAGAGAATATCACAGTTTGAAAAAGTAGCAGGTGGGAGACTCCAAGAGTGGTGGGTATGCCTGTCTCCCCCTTCCCCTGACAGCAGCTTGCCTCCCTGGCCTGGGTGATTGGGCACTCAAATTAAGCAACTTCGTTAGTAACTCTGTTGCCCCTAATTTTTCTTTTTCTTTTGATGGAGGTTCCCAATTTTATTAACTCCACGCTGCCACCTCAGGAGCGGGTCACTGCCCAGGAGATTGACAGCTACTTCCGCCAAGAACTTATCTACAAGCGGAATGAGAGAATGGGGAAGCGGGTGAAGGCCCTTTTGGAAGAGTTTCCCGATAAAGGCTTTTTCTTTGCCTTTGGAGCAGGTGAGTCGCAGGTTACCTCTGATGGGACGCTGGGCTCCGATGCTCCTCCCACGGGAGGGAATGCTGAGGTGGGCCCCTGGTAGGAGATGAGATGAGTGGCAGGCACCTTCTTTGACTTATTTCACTTGTGAAGTAGCTCCAGCTGCTGCCTGAGTATCCAGCACGGTTGGAACTTTGCTGGGCAGGCTGGTACCTGTGACATCACCGTAGTTCTCTCTCCACATGGTGCTTGTGACACAGTCCCCTGGAAGCTGGGAAGGCATTTCTTTCTTCTGAACTTGTCACTTAATCCCAACTTCTTTCTGGTACGTTTCACTCTTTGAACTTCCAAATAAAATTTATCTTGTCTTCTCTCTCCTCTCTGATGATGAGCCTCCCAGGTGGAAGGTCTTGGGCTGACATATCAGCTATGAGCCTCCCAGGTGGAAGGTCTTGGGCTGACATATCAGCTATTACCAACTACTAATAGTATACATGGAAACAGACTGGGAAAATGATTTCCTCTTGTGGGCTTTTTTTTTTTTTTTAAGATTTTATTTATTCATGAGAATACAGAGAGAGAGAGAGCAGAGACACAGGCAGAGGGAGAAGCAGGCTCCATGCAGGGAGCCTGACGTGGGACTCAATCCTGGGTCTCCAGGATCACACCCTGGGCCGAAGGTGCTAAACCCCTGAACCATCCGGGCTGCCCTCTTGTGGGCTTTTTGAAAGAAATTATCTCCTCTTCTTGAGTGATTCTATCACAGCTTTGCACCCTCCAGAATTAAAGACAGTAATGCCTGAGTCTGGGTAGTGTGCTGGCCTCGGCTTTCTCCTTTCAGTTCTTCCACTAGCTTCATAAACCTGGGCTGAGTGAGAGGTCCAGTATAATTATCACCTGATCCCAAGATCCTTAGGTGTATTACATCTGCAAAATCTTTTTTTTTTTCCCATATAAGATAACATTAACAGGTTCCAGTGAATAAGATGCAGATGTACTTTGGGGGACCATTTCCACAACATCTGAAAGTCAGTTAAGGTAATACCCCATATTAGTAGACTAACGGACAATCGCCACATGATGCTCTCAATAGATGTAGAAAAAGCCGTTGATAAAGTGCAACATTCTTTCATGATAAGCACACTCATCAAAATTGGGCTAGGAGGGAACTTCATCAGCCTGTTAAAGGGTTAGTATGAAAACCCCACATTAGCATATTTAATGGTAAAAGATGGGAGCAGTTCCCCCTAAGATGAGGAACAAGACATTGATGGCTGCTCTTAGCACATCTCTTCAACAATGTGCTGAGTGAAAGTTCTAGCCAGGAAAATTAGGCAAGGAATAAAAGGCATTCAAATTGGAAAGGAGGAAGTAAAACTCTTTTTTTTTCCCCTCAGGTGACATGGTTTTGTAGAAGACTGTAGGTAATCCCCTCAAAAAACTATTAGAACTAATAACCAAGGGTACAAGAAGGCAGGATACAAGATTAATATATAAAAATCAGTTGTGTTTCTGTACTCTAACAGTGAGTAATTTGAAAATGCAGCTAAGAAAGCAGTTCCCTTAAAAAACATAAAAAAATACTTAGTACTAAATCTAACAAGTGACACATAAGATGTATGAGAACTAAAAAAGTCCTTGAAAGGAGTCAAAGAAAACCTAAGGGGCAGCTGACTGGCCCATTCGGAAGAGCATGTGACTCTTGATCTCCAAGTCATGAGTTCGAGCCCCCTGTTGGGTGTAGAGATTGCTAAAACAATAAACTTGAAGAAACAGGATGAATTTTTTTTGTGTGTGTGTAAATTATACTCAAATAAAGCTGTTGTGGAGAAAATGAAAGGTTGGGCTCTACATTTCACTGAAAAATGAACAGTTTCTGCCTTTGGCAGTTGGTCAGTCCCTTTGAGTTGTGTGAATGAATGGTTTTCCTTTTCCCTGAGTCTCACGTTCTGAATTTGGATTGCACACTGTTCTGTGTTATATGGTGTCCTTGTCCGGCCTGTCTCAGCAAAGCTCTTAGCTCTGGCCCTGCAGGTACTGAACAGGAGTTAGGTCCCAGAAACCCTCATGGTGCCTGCAGTGGGGGGTGGGGGGTGACGGTGGCCCTCTGTTAGGACACAGAGCTGGTGGCTTTATCCCAGAAGCTGTGCTGGCTCCTCCAGGATGGGAAGGTGCCGACCCCTGAGGTGGCAGCTTTTGCTTTCCACTTCTGCCAGACTCAGTTGACATCTCAAAAGCTTTCCTGATGTCCAGTGGTGGACAGTGGGGCACTGGGTGAGAAGAAAGGTGGCTGCTCTGAGATGACCGTGGCCCACCCTGTGGTGTGAGGCTGGGCAGCAGGTTGGCTGGCAGGTTGATTAGAGCAGATGGTGGGGCAGGCTCTCTGGGTGGGGACTCTGCTGGACAGATGGCACAGGTGAGACTGCAGCTTTAGGGCTTGCCGGATTCTCCGTGCACAGTTCATCATGTTGCCGTGGCGCTGGGTAGAGGCCTTGCAGCTGCTGGGGATTTGGGGGTTGGGTGTGGCCTGGGCGTCTGCTAGTGCTAAATTCTCTTCCTGGGGCTGCTTTTTCCACTGCCTGAATACATTTGTCCTCTTGCCTTCTGAAGGCTGTGTTGACTAGAGGGAACCACAGAAATTCCTCTGGACACTTAGCTTTAGTGGTTTAAAATGTAAAAAGTCTGTGGTTCACAAACTTTTAATTGCAAAAGATCACCCAAAACCAAAACCTCCAGAGTTTAAAAGCAAACAGAACTTTTGTCGTGAGGGTCTGGAGATAAAATTTAGAGATGAGAAATGGAGCTATGGAGTAGGAGGAAAATTAAGTCAAACAGAATAGCTTGGTTCTGCGATGAGAAAGCATTGGTAATCGGGGCAGTTTGTTCACCTGACAAATACTGTTTTCATTGCTACTTGGTTGAGAGTGTGGACTCTGGAGCCAGACCACTGGGGTTCGAGATGCGGTCGGCTTCATCTTGCCTGCCTCTTCCTCACCTATAAAATGGGGATAATAATAACCCTTATAGGGTTGTTGAGGGGGGGAGGTGATGTGTAAAGCACTGCACCTCCTAATGCTCAGTGAATGTTAGCTACTTTCTGTGATCACTCCCTGCTGTGTGGGGGTGGTAATGGCTGAGGGAGTGAGGGTCCCAGCAGCACTCTGCAAGCTCAGTAGCCACCCCGCCTCCTTCCACCCCCTAGTCTAGGCATCATCTTTTATTTATTTACTTATTTGAGAGACAGAGTGCATGCACAGGAGCGGGGTGGGGGTGGTAGCAGGTAGGGAGGAAGGGGAAGGGAGAGGGACAAACAGACTCGCCTGAGATCATGACTTGAACCAAAACCAGGAATTGGAGGTTTAACCAGCTAGGCCACCCAGGTGCCCCCAGGCATAATCTGCACATGAGTTTACTGCACTTCTGCACCAGGGCCGATGGGGGTCTTGCCAATGTCCCTTTCATCTGAGCCAGTTGCCCCTCATCAATCTTGGGGTCAGAGACTCTACAGTTGAATCCAAGAATGTAGTACGGCCCAGTACTTTCTGCCACAGTCACCACCCTCAGGATCCCCAGGCTCCCAGAGGCTGATCCAGGTTTACCCTGCTTCCTAGAGCTGTGGCAACAGGACACGGGAGAGACCTACAGACTGCACGTCGCCTCTCCTGCAGCGTGGATGTACCTTTATTCACTGTCCAGTCTGATTATTGGCTATCAAGTTGTCAAAATTGCATGGCCTCTGCTGCTGCTTAAGTGAAGTCCCCAACCCGTTTTCCCTGTTTTTCAATTTAAAGTAGAGATAATAATCCCTCTAAAGTTTTGCCCAATCACACGATGGTCTACTGCAATTTAATGAGCCATTGAGAACATTAGTGGCATACATTGTCACAGAGAAGGACATATGAGCCTGGAGGATCATGTCAGTTCTGATGCTCAGGATGGGGAGGGGCGCCTGGATGGTACAGTTGGTTCAGGATCTGATTCTTGATTTCAGCTCAGGTGTTGATCTCAGGCTCATGAGTTAGAGCCTTGTGTCAGGCTCCATGCTGAGTGTGGAGCCTACTTAAAAAAAAAAAAAAAAGCCAAAAATCCGAAACCAACCTGAAAGGAAAGAAGGTTAATCTCAAGATCTACTTTTGGCCTTTAAAATGTTTATTTTAGGGATCCCTGGTGGCGCAGCGGTTTGGCGCCTGCCTTTGGCCCAGGGCGTGATCCTGGAGACCTGGGATCGAATCCCACATCGGGCTCCCGGTGCATGGAGCCTGCTTCTCCCTCTGCCTGTGTCTCTGCCTCTCTCTCTCTCTCTCTCTGTAACTATCATAAATAAATAAAAATTAAAAAAAATGTTTATTTTAAGATGTCGCTGTAAGCTTCTCTGATCTTTGTGGGTTCTTTTTTTTTTTTATTAAAAGGGAAAAAGTGAAATAAAATTCAGATTGAGGTTTCCAGGTGTGGTGGCTTCTGCTAAACGGAGGTTTTCACTGTGCACTTATCATTATGTATAGGGCAGAAGGGGGCTCGGGTCTCACAGGTGGTTTGCTTGTATAAATGAGGGGAATGGTCAGGATTGTTAACACTGCATTCAGAGGTACAAGGTTGGGATTTGGTGTCTAGGCTGTCTCCTTACTGTGTGATTCTGGGCAGCGCACGGCACCCATCTGATCCTCTGTGTCCTCATCTCTGAATGCTGCTTATCCCTCCCTGCCTGCCTGGAGGGCGGTTGGGAGGCCTGACTGCCTCTCTGGAACTCTCCTGGTCTGGAGTAGGGACGGAGGGCTGGCGGGGTTACTTCTTTGTTCTGGGGTGTGTGTTTGGGGGTATGTTTAGTAATCACGGGAGCTGCCGTGTTTCTGATCATTTTTCTTACTCTAGGTCATTTCATGGGCAACAACACGGTGCTAGATGTCTTGCGGCGAGAAGGATATGAGGTAGAGCACGCCCCTGCTGGACGACCCATCAACAAGTAATCTTCCTGTGCTTCTATCCTGGTTGGGAGACTCGCATGGGGCTGCCTGGGCACCAGGGTGGGCTGTCTCCTGGGACGCTCCAGAGGCCCCTGGCATGGCTATTACCATGTTCCTGGCCTGGCCCGCTCAATGGATACTTGGCACCCAGCTCTGCGGGCATCTTGTTGTGGTTGGGGCTGTGTCAGACATGAGGGAGGGGGTGCTGGCCAGGCACTTTGAGCCACAGAAGCCATCCTGGGTGTTTCCTCCACAGTCTTGGGGCAGAGAAGAAGGGGAAGAGAAGATTTCTCCAGCGGCCCCAGGAAGGGTGATTAGGCTTAATGCTCAGTGCCTTCCCAGTGGGCATTTGGAGGTCTTGGGGAGGCGGATGGTGGAATCAGTCAATGTCAGGTCGGAGGGGCTGGAGGCACAGGCCACAACCATGCCTGTAAGACCCACCTTGGGGGCAGGAGCACAGCCCCTTCTCTCTCCCGGAGCTGCTTCTCCCCTGTGGACCCTTCCTTCCCCTTCTGTACTAGTCAGCTTGGGCTGCCATCACAAAATGTCACAGACTGGGCACTTGAACAATAAAAATGTATGTTCTTACAGTTCTGGAGGCCAGAAGTCCAAAATCAAGGTGTTGGTAGGTTTGGTTTCCCCTGAAATCTCTTTCTTTGGCTTCAGATGGCCGCCCCCTGTGTGCACACAATCCTGGTCTGTCACTGTTTTTAAATTTCCTCTTCTTAGAAGATTGGATCAGGGCTCACCGTAACAGCTTCATTTTACCTTAATCACCTCCTTAAAGGCCCTGCCTGCGAATACAGTCACATTCGAAGGAATTGGCTGTCAGGGATTCCACGCAGGAATTCTGCTCAGAACACAAGCCATTCCTCCCTCCACTCCCTCCAGGTGGTGGTCAGCAGCGCCCCCTCCTGGCTGAGATCTCAGCGGTGGTGAGGAGAGGGCGGGTCCCCTCTGCCGAGGGAGGGGGCAGAGAGAGGGTCAGCGGTGGTGTCTGCGCACGGCTGCCCTTCCCCAGGTGCCCCTTTCAACTCATGCTGTTGCAAGCCGGGGCCTCTCGCTTGGCCCTCACTCCAGAGGGTCCTCCCCAGCAGTCCGGATACCCCCCCCGGGGGGGGGGGCAGGGTCCTCCCAGGCTCCCTCCAAGTAGGCAGCCCTGGGTACACCCTCGGCTTGTCTCACCCCCGCCTCCCTTCATACCTATGTCCAGTACATCAGGAGTAACAGTTCTTTTTTTTTTTCTTAATTTTTTTTATTGGAGTTCAATTTGCGGACATCTAGCATAACACCCAGTGCTCATCCCGCCAAGTGCCCCCCTCAGTGCCCATCACCCAGTGACCCCCCCCACCTCCCTTTCCACTACCCCTTGTTCGTTTCCCAGAGTTAGGTGTCTCTCACGTTTTGTCACCTCTCTGATATTTTCACTCATTTTCTCTCCTTCCCCTTTCTTCCCTTTCAGTAATAGGAGTTACAGTTCTTCAGCAGCACTTCTACTCTACAAAAGCCCTCACCGGAGACTTCTCATTTCTCACCTTCCTCACACCTCGGGCCTCCTCCATGAAAGCCTTGCTTGGATTTGCTCCTTTCCTTTCCTGTGGCTCTCGCCCTCTGGTCCATTCTCTGCTTTCTGTGAGGCTAATCTTGCAAGTGTCCCTACCTCAGAATCCTTCAGTGGTTTCTTATTCTTTTCCAAAGTTCGGTTTCTTCGTGCTGATGCCTCGGCACCCAGACTCTGCCTTTTTTTCTTTTTCTTTCTTTTTTTTTTTTTAATTTTTATTTATTTATGATAGTCACAGAGAGAGAGAGGCGCAGAGACACAGGCAGAGGGAGAAGCAGGCTCCATGCACCGGGAGCCCGATGTGGGATTCGATCCCGGGTCTCCAGGATCGCGCCCTGGGCCAAAGGCAGGCGCCAAACCGCTGCGCCACCCAGGGATCCCTCTTTTTCTTTTTTTAAAGATTTTATTTATTCTTGAGAGACACACAGAGAGAGGCAGAGACACAGGCAGAGGCAGGCTCCACGTAGGGAGCCCAACATGGGACTCGATCCCGGGTCTCCAGGACCTTTTTTTTTTTTAATAAATTTTTTATTGGTGTTCAATTTGCCAACATATAGAATAACACCCAGTGCTCATCCCATCAAGTGCCCCCCTCAGTGCCTGTCACCCAGTCACCCCAGCCCCTGCCCACCTCCCCTTCCACCCCCCCCTAGTTCATTTCCCAGAGTTAGGAGTCTCTCATGTTCTGTCTCCCTTTCTGACATTTCCCCCTCATTTTTTATCCTTTCCCCTTTATTCCCTTTCACTATTTTTTATATTCCCCAAATGAATCTGGGTCTCCAGGATCTTGCCCTGGGCTGAAGGCGGTGCTAAACCGCTGAGCCACCCGGCTGCCCCCCTCCCCTTTTAAATTTAAAAACATTTTTTTTCTGCCTTTTTTTCAGCACAGGCTTTTTGCCTCAGAAAACCTCCTGTCCAGGTTGCTGTCCTGTCCAGGTCCTCCTTGAGCCTGCCCCCTCCTCCCCTCCATCCCTGGAGGGACAATCCAACCCTTAGTGGTTCTCTGCTTGTTTCTGGGGGACCTGTGCTTCTGGAAGGTAGCGTGAGCTGGGCCTCTGGTCCCTTTTCAGCACCATCTCCCAGGCTGGCTGGGCTGGTGTCTGGCACACAGTCCCTGTGGGTGCTGAAGAGGACCCTGCCAGTGTGTGTGTACGTGTGTTACTGTGTTATTGGTTAAGGGTTATTCTCAGGCTTCCTACTTCTGATTCTAACTCTGAAACCTGCTTCAGGGAGGAAGTGAGGTCAGGAATCAATATTTTGAAAATCTCTCCGTGATTCCGGTGCATTGTGAGGGCTGAGAACCGGTGTGACATCCAGCTGGGCTGCTCTCATTTCCAGGGGGAGGCAAGAACATTTCTTGATCGATTGTCAGGTGGCAGCCAGGTTCACACGGACTCAGTTAACCCTTAAAGACAGCCCATGAGGAAGGTGTTTCTTCTCCTCTACTGATGGAGAAATAGAAAGATCACACAGCTAGTCAGAGCCTCAGTATGTACAGTTGGCTCCTTTACCTGCATGTCCCTTCTCTTTCTGCCCTTTCTTCTTCCACTTTTTACTTTCCAGATCCTTTGTCTTTTTGTTCATGCAGTTTCCTCTGCCAGGGATTCATTCCATCCCCGCCCCTAATTCTATAAGAATCTGTGAGGGACACCTGGGTGGCTCAGCGGTTTAGTGCCTGCCTTCGGTCCAGGGTGTGATCCCAGGAGTTCCGGGATCGAGTCCCACATCAGGCTCCCTGCATGGAGTCTGCTTCTCCCTCTGCCTGTGTCTCTGCCTCTTCCTCTCTGTGTCTCTCGTGAATAAGTAAATAAAATCTTAAAAAAATTAATTAAAAAAAATCTATGAGATCCATCATCTTCTCTGCTCCAGCCTGGGTCCACCCCCATGCATGAATTCTCAAGGGGTTTGGTGTGTGCCTCTGTGGTAGCTGTCCTGATGTCTGGCACACAGTATGTGCTGCATTAGGGTAGTGTCTTTGAGTTTTCAGTGGTGAGCAGTACTCTTGGGGCAGGCCACGAGGGAGCATGACATCTGGAAAGGAGCTCCTGTTCAGGGAGAAGAAGGGGTGAGGGCATAAGGGTCCAGAATGGGGGAAATGCCCGCAGTGAAGGTGTTGGCAGGGGCATTGCAGTGGTTGGGGAGGCACTTGGTTCCTTCTTTCCCTCCTTAGCAGCCATGTGATAACCCTTGAGGGATGATTCTGGTAATATGATCTTGGGTCTGAGGCAGGCTGTGTGGGGTGGGGGCAGGAAGCCTTCCAACAGGTGACCTAGCTTACTCCAGCCCTGCCAGCCTCTGGGGTCTTGGGGTGGACCAGTACTAAGTGGCCAGAGAAGGGCTGTATGTAGGAGTGAGGGGAGGGCTACTGGCAGCCTCTACCCTCCACCTGTCAGCAGGCTGGAATACACAGGAGATGCCCCTGGCTGTCAAGCTGCCCTTCCCTCTGCAGCTGAGAGGAAGGGACAGGAGTTTTGCTGGGCTGATCCCAAGGATTTAGCCAATCTCCTGTCCCCACACCTCTTCCCAGGATAATGGATGCTCTATTAGGTTTTTAAATTTTTGTTTCTATTTTTGTTGCCACAACAAATTACTATAAACTCTGACTTCAAGCAACAGAGATTATTTTACAGTTCTGTAGATCAGAAGTCTGACACAGGGCTCATTGGCTGAAATCAAGGTGTTAGTGGGGCTGCACTCCCTTCTGGAGCCCCTGGGGAGAATCTGTTTACTTGCCTTTTCCAGATGATAGAGGTTGCTCACATTTCTTGGTTTGCGACCCCTCCCTCCATCCTCAAAACCAGTGACCTTGCATCTCTGACCCTTCTGTGCTTGCACCTCCCACTGGGAAGAATGGAAAAGTTCTCTGGCTTTAAGGACCCATGTGATTGGATTGAGCTCACCCAGATAGTCTGGGGTAATCTCCCATCTCAAAGTCCTATATCACACCCACAAAATCCCGTTTACCATGAATTCCCAGGTTCTAGGGATTAGGTTCTAGGAGTCATTGTTCTCCCTACCACAGATTCCAGTGAGGATCTGGTGAATGTCCCCTTGGCTACAGAGTGGTCCAGGGTTTTGGTCATCCTTGCTGGGGTCCATACAGTGTCATTCATCCCCACACAGAGGGACTGGGAGAGAGGGGCATGTACCTGGGAAGCTGTGTGCTTTCCGGTGTGTGCCCAGCCCGGTGTGAAGCATAGTGCGTAGTTTTAATCTTCACGGCAACCAGGTGAGATAGGTCAACTTTAGAAAAGCAGCAGAGGCTCAGAAAGGCTAATTATCTTGTCCTAGTTTTCAACCCTCGGCTCTTTCCTGGATACTACATGTCCTCCTGGTGGGTGTGTACTTAGGAGAGAGGCCATGCCAACCAGGGTGTTTCTTTCTTGGAGACTTCCATGGAGTAAGTAGATTATGTGAAATGCAGGCAGGAAACTGTGTACAGTTTCTCAGCACAAGAGTCCTATCCTGTGGCCAAAATGACCACAGGCTTAGGCTTCATAAGTAACTAGAGGTTTCACTAAACTTTGGGAATTTAGATGGACCAAGACATGGTAACCTACACAACCTCAACCTGTGATGGGATACTTAGGCTAGCCCAAGAGCTCTGGGATGAACTGGGCTGTGTTCAGCAGCTGCGATTTTCTGTTCCTGGCAGAGAAGCAGCCAACCCTACTGCCTTAGGGACCTTTAAGCCTATGCCTGAGCCCTTATGAGCATTTGTCTGTAGGCTCTCTCCCAGGTGATTATAGTGACACTACTCGATATGTTCCATATTTTCTATAGTGACAATAGATTAGCTTCATAACCTGAAAAAAAAAATCTTACTGATGAATGTTATTTGAAAATGGCACTGAATCCTTGTTGGGACCTAGAGCAAGGAAGTTTTTTTCCTGGTCCTCAGTTTCCTCAATTGTAAAGTGGGTGTTATGATTCCCCAGGACATCTGTGAAATAGGAGAAAAATAAAATCAGGAGAAGTAAAATTAATTTCTTTTGGATTAACACCCTCCCTGCCAAACACACACATACAAGGGTAATTAACTTGGTTCTCTTGGTTCTCAAGCCCTGGCCTTGGCTACCTGGAGTAACCGGGCTGAGGTCTTCTTGTGTCTGTTGTGAGCTGAACAGAACCAACGCTGTGATTTGTCCCACTGTGAGGATCCACTGCTGGAAGCCTTAAGAGCTGAGCCCTAGTGAATGAGTCCATGTTCTTTGCTAAGTAAAAGCAACAGACTTTTTTGAGTGCCTGGTTGTGTACCAGAGTCTGTTGGGGCTCTATGGAGCTCAAGGGTGACATAGACATGGTGTCTTCTGAAAGGCAGAGGGCCTGGGCATGGGATCTGTCTGACCATCTGCTCCTGAGTCCTCCAGGAGGCCACCAGAATCTTGGAGAGTCTTAGGCGGGGACTGTTCCTCTCTAGGCCCCAGTTTCTTTGTTGGTATAATGAAGAGGTTCATCTAAGTAGTGTCACACGTGTCAGGCATGGTGCTGGGCTCTGGAGACAGTGATGAATCTGGCAGGTCCTGTTCTCCAGGGGCCTTGTAACTGTAACTATATGTTGCTGGGGTTCCCAGCCTCAAGTTCACAACAGGGGCCTTGCTTATTTCTTTGCCATTTGAGGAATTCCCTTCTTTTACCTTATTTTGCCCAACCTCTTTTCCTTTTTCATTTTCTATCTCTTATACCTCCTCCCTTCCTCACACAGGGCCATGAATACTGACGTCTCAGTTCTGTCAGGTTGTGGGTCAGAATTGAGTCCTGCTTCTGGCAGGTGGGCGGTTCGTCAAGGCTGAATCGGGGCAGAATCACCGAGGTCTTCTATATGCTGGTCTGCCGCACCTACATTGTTGGAAGATGCACATGGCACATCCACTGCTCCCTTTCCTCAGGTGGATGGCAGCCTCAGGGCCCTTACTGCAAACATCAGGAGGCAACGGGGTTGACCTCTAGTAGCTGGGATTCTTCTCTTACCCTTCTTCAACCCCAACCAAACCCTTGACAAAAGTCCTGTTGTGGGAAGAAACTTGGTCTTTCTAATGACTTGTTTCCCCGCCGGAAGAGATTCTTTGAGAGGGGCGGGATGTGGAGGGAGGAGGCTGGCTACCGTCGCCTTTTGGGGAAAACGAGAAGCCAATCTGAGTTTCTCATCAGTTGTGAAAAACATTACTCCCTTTTGGAAAGATGGTTCATGGTGAGGCCTGGGGTAAGGTGGTTCAGAAGCCAGTCCTGTGAACACTAGCGGCCATTCAGGTGGGGGTGGAGCCGCTACAGCCTCATTCTGAGGAGGGCCTCGCAAGGGTAAAGGAGGGATTAACGGGATTAAGGGCCTCTTCAATTGTCCTAAGGAAGTGGCATGTAAACATTTTTCATGTCGCTTTCAATGCCGTAATCTTCAGCGACTTTCCAGACAGTTGCGCCCCATTGTTAGGGACCCATTGATAACCGAATGCAATTAAAAAGGTATCTTTTATTTCCTCCCCAGGGCTGGGGGATGTGGAACGACTGTGGTGACAGGATATCAGGGAGAAATTAAGGCATCAAAGTGACCATTTCTGGAGGTGGCTTCGAGAACCCTCCCTAGCCAGCTTGAACTTTCACATCTACCTGTTGTGAGGCCCTGAGCCCTGAGGGCGAGGGGGGGCACCATGCTGTCCTTCAACTCCGTCTTCCCTGCACCCCTGTTCACAGAGAGAAGAGTCCAAGATCCTCCTCAGGGCCCGCCTCCTCGACCATCTTTGCCCCTGAAGAGCCCGCGGTGGAAGCACCGGCACCGGCACCGGAAGCTCCTGCGGCTGCGGCGCGCGCCCTGTTGCCTCCTCACGCGTCCCCGCCCGGAAGTGCCGACCTAGGTGGCGAGGCGGAGCGGAAGTTCCGGAAGAAGCGGAGGCGGCCGCGCCCTCAGCGAAGGCAGCGGCTTCGGCAGTTCAGCGATCTGTGGGTCCGACTGGAGGAGAGGTGAGGCAGTGGTTTGGACTGGACTGGGCGGGGGGGCCGTGCGCATCCCTGGCATCCGAGCTGCCCACCGGGAGTGGGTGGGGAACACCCCGGCAATGCCCGTCGCACTGCCCCGGGGACGGGGGGTGGCCGAGGTTCTGGTGGGTGAGCGCCCCGCCCCCCTCGTGGACTGGCCTTAACCGTACGCCACAGCTTTGGGCACTGACTGGGCTTCTGTTCACTGTGATATAGATGAATCCAGATTGAAGGTGGTTGTTTCAAGCTAGAGTAAGGGCAACATGTTTATGTCTGTTAAAGAAAGGATGGGGGGCAGTGTGGGCAGGCACGTTTGCCGGCCCTTCATTGCACATCAGGGATTTTGTAGTTCTGCAGAGCTGGAAGCAACCCTGTGGGAATGGGCTTGTTTAGCCCCCACATTTTGCAAGGAGTGCGGTGACCGCAGAATGCACTCTCAGAGACTCTTGGAAGGTAGATCAGAGGTGGACAGAGGAGTCGGAGGTAATGCTCAGCCGGGTCTGGAGGGCATGTCTTCTGGAAGAACTACATCCGAGGGGCCTGGGATCCAGGATCCAGTGCAATTTAACTCAAATGTGTTGAGTCCCTTCTGTGTTCCTGCTCCTGCTTTTGTGTTGGGTGCTGTGGCTTTGGAGTAAACTAGACAGACAGGCATTAGCCCTATGGAGTTCACATTCTGGAGAGGAAGCCAGATTTTGAGTTGTCTGCCAAAGAAATGTAGGGTGCTGTGGGAAGGGGCTTGTGGGTGTGTTGGAGGTTACTATTTAGGGTGGGGGGGGGGCGATCAGAAAAGGCCTCATGGAGTGCAGGGACCTTTTGGCTGATGCTCAGTAGACACCTGACAAAAGTGGAGCCCAGTGAACAGAACTTTCGAGTCTGGATCAGATTCAGGGATCCAGTGCCTCCATAGGTGCTTCATAATACATTTTGAATGAGTAAACAACTGAGCAAGGAGTGAAGGAGTTCCAAGCAAATGGAACAATTTGAAGGCCTGGAAAGAGTGAGTATATTGAAGAAACCTAGATGAAGTAATTGTAGCTGGAGCCTGGGAAGTCAAGGGGAATACGGAGGGGTGAGGTGGGTACAGACAGGAAGTGGAGTGGAGTGACTGAGAATCTTATGTCTACAGAAACGAGCCACTAAAGGCTCCAAGCAGTCCTGCAATGTGCTGTGGGATTGGCATTAAAAAAAAGATTTTTTTTTTTAAAGATTTTATCTATTTAGAGAAAGAGTGAGAGGGAGAGAGAATCTGAAGCAGACTTTGCTGAGCATGGAGCCCAACTTGGGGCTCAATCTCATGACGTCAAGATCATGACCTGAGCCAAAATCAAGAGTCACTCAACTACGCCACCCAGGCACCCCAGGGATTGGCATTTTTAAGTGGAGAGAAGCTGGCAGCCAAGTGGGACCTGGAGAACAGAGGCAGATCATGTTGGTATCCATGTTTATTTACACAGGGAGCCTGACAGAGGGTGGTTCTTCAACTGTCCTTGGTGGAGGAATAAATTGACCTGTTCGGTACCTTTTCAGTCTGTACCATTTCCTTGCAAGATGGCCTAGTGTTGGATACTTTACAGCTGAGCTGAAAGGTCCAGGTGGGCCTGAGATCATGGGCCCCTCAGCTCATACTGTCTTGACCTGGGATGTCTGCATGGTGTTCACACCAGACTGAGCCATAGACCCTGAGATGGATGTGCCTCTATGTGTGATCAGTGAGGAGGGTTCCTGCCTGAGATTGCCCAAAGGCTAATGATAAATAAATCTGAGTTGTGCCTTCTTACACCTAGAGTTTTCATAATCTTTGAGCCGAGAACCATGTAGCCCCGGGAGAGTTGTCCAATGTGCTGGCCTTAGCGCCTGTATTACTTGGATGTGTTGTAGCAGTAGTATCGAGGGACAGAGACATAGGAAGCCCATTACCATACTATGATCCATTCCTGTCTTTAAAGAAGGGAGATGAAAAGAAGCTGTGTGGGCCTTTGGGGGCCTTGGAATATCCAGTGGCTCCTGCTGTGCTCTGAGATTCTGTTTTTCTTTTCCTCCTAGTGCTGTGGTGCCACAGCTCCAGGTCCCTGTTCTGGAGAGGTACATCTCTGCCGAGCTGCAGCTCCCTCACCATGGGCATTCCCACCACAGCCAGATGGTGGCTAGCAGCGCCTGTCTGTCTCTCTGGACTCCTGTGTTCTGGGTGCTGGTGCTGGCTTTCCAAACAGAGACACCCCTCCTGTAATGACTGCAGGAGTCACCCCTTGGACTTGAAGGATCGCTATTCTGTACTCCACACTCTGCTCTGGCCTGGATAGGCCCAATCCAGGAAGAAGGACAGAATAAAAGTGTTGATTCTTCTCTTTCCAAGGAATGACTTTGGGTTATCCAGCAGTGCTTGGGGTAGGTGTACAGTTTTGTAACATAATGAATTATATGAAAATAATTATAAATGAATTATATGAAAATGATTAAATACTTTTCTGTGTAGACTTTTTCCCATAATGTGTATATATTATGCAAGTAACCCTTGCTTGCACCTTCTGTACGATCACTGCTTCCATCCTGGGACCTACTCCTGGCCTACCTGCTACTTGGGATCCTGACCCTTTTCTCCTTCCTGCCCACTCCTGGTTCTGGATTCCTGGGGAATCAGCAGGCAATGGGACCTTTGTCTGCTCCTCTCTATTCAGGGTCTGGTGAAGAGGGTGCTTCCTGTACTCTGACAGGTGCTTTAGTTATGTGTATAATATATGAATATCTCACCAACATGCTGAAGGCTGGGTGAATGGGTAGGCTTCATCAAAGTGTTCTGTGAGAAAATGATTTCCAAATACTCCCTCTTCCTGTCATGTTATTTATTTATTATTTATATGTTTATATCTTTTACAAATAAAATCTTATGGGGAATCTATATAAAATGAGTAAGAGTAGAATTGTCTTTGGTTGAGTCTGAAATGGGAACTTTTAGCTGTGTCCTGCCCCTCCTCCTGCCCCATGGCAGGGTCTCCTTAGGGGCTTTTGAGCAGCTCACAGAAACCTGGAGGGTCTGCCCAGGACTTGTATGGGGCCAATAAGAAGTAGATGTGTTTATTCCTAACCCGGCTTAGGCTAAGCTTGATTGCCTGGGCTTGCAGTGCTGTGATCTTCCCTTCCTAGACTTTCTCATGCATGCATTCTCAGTCATTTCCAGGGCCCAGAAGATTTTGGGGTCTACTTAAAGAGCAGTGTGATGGTACTCAGGATGTGAGTCCTCCACCTTTGTTCCATTCTGTACCGCGGGTAGTGCAGGGGTAGGAGGGCTAAACGTTCCCAGGTTCCCTTGCTACTGTGACTGAGATTCTCCTAATGAGATAGACTTACGTGACTTGGAAGGTGATAGGAGACCTTTTTCTTCAGGTGTGGTGGCAGTTGTGTGTAGGCTCCAGCAGGCCCGAGTTTGTGCAGTGGCCCACCTCTGTACTTTCCTGTCCAGTTGCCCACTCCACAAGTGTGGTACAGTTGGGAGGCTGGCAGTTTCCTGCAGCTCTCTGACATTGACCTTGGATTACAGCTGCTGTGGTGCCTGATGTCAACCTCTGATTTCCACAGCTGCAGCTTTTCCCATGGCCTAGTAAGCACACCTGTTCCTACTTGGAAGGCCAAGAGTAGTTTCGGATTCCTGCTCTGAACTCTGAGGAGTACAAGTGCCCTCTGCTTCTCCAGTCTGTTTTTAACTTTTTTTTTTTTTTTTTTAAAGATTTTATTTATTCATGAGACACAGAGTGAGAGAGAGAGGCAGAAGGAGAAGCGGGCTCCATGCAGGGAGCCTGACATGGGACTCGATCCTGGGACTCCAGGATCACGCCCTGGGCCAAAGGCAGGTGCTAAACCACTGAGCCACCCAGGGATCCCTGTTTTTAACTTTGATTGGTATGGGGATGAAGTTGGAGGTAAAAGGGGAAGGTAGGATTACTGTGTCTGACCCAGTTCTTCCAGATTTCTGTAAGGGGGTGGTGTGGCTTTAGCCATTCTAGCTGGGTGATTCCCAGTTTCTTGGCTCCTGTTATGGCTGAGGAGGCAAGCAGACCCTTGTTGGCAGGGCTGACACAAGATGTTTGCCACAGTGCTGCTCAGTGCTGCTCTTTTTTTCTTTCTCTCTTTGTGTGTGAGAGACTGCTCCATTAAAAAAAAAAATTATTCATGAAAGACACAGAGAGAGAGAGAGAGAGTGGCAGAGACACAAGCAGGCTCCATGCAGGGAGCTCGACGTGGGACTCGATCCCAGGACCCCAGGATCACACTCTGGGCCAAAGGCAGGTGCTAAACCGCTGAGCCACCCAGGGATTCCCCTGAGGCTGCTCCATCGTAGTACTGGCCCAACAACCTCTGTCTTTAAGGTGGGACTAGCTTAGGTACACCTGGGTGAGACTTGGCTGCTTTTCACACAGGTTCATTCTAGAGTGGAAGGGAAAATTCTGTTCTTGGGTGGGACCAACCTGCACTTTAGTGTAGCACAGCAGGCTCTCCTAAAGATTGTAGTATGGCCCCTGGGATGGGGGAACAGGCACCATGGTGAAGCTTTTGTTGCCCAGCTGTTTGCTTATCAGCCTCCCATGTGTTGGACTTTGAGCCTTAATCCGGTCTAGAAATGGAAGCACCTGGGGCCATGTTGACAGGAGCATACACCAGGCCTTTTATATTAGAGGAGGAAGGAAGCCCATGTGGATAACGCATTGCTGAGTTCTGACTCACTCAGCTTACCCTCTTCACTCCCCCCAAGTTATTGATGGGAAGCTGTCTGGCTCTCACCTGGGGGTGGGGAGCAGGTTTAAGAGCTGAGTGCTGAACTCACTGCTGTTTTCACAGCAGATCTTGAATTACCAACAGGAAGAAACACTCAAACACTTTATTTTAGGTTAGAAAAGCCACACTACCTTTAATTCAGATCTGAAGTAAAGCTGTTTTGCTCACATATAAGTGAGCAGACCTTTGTCCTCCATCAAGAAAGATCTCTGGCCCGGTTCTTTTTTTGGGAGGTGGCAACTTCTCACTCATTTAGCTGGCAGAGCAAAGCTGATCCCTTGGCAATCCAGTAATCTTTGGACCGCTTGGAGGGTAAGAAGACGGTCACCACAAAGTTGGTTGAATGACCTAGTTGAGGATACAAGGGCACAAAGTTTGTTACTTAAAGAATAACCCCTTGATACCAAGAGCACTGTACTGGACGTTAAGACACCTGGTTTCAGACCTGACTCAGTCTCTAAGGATAATGGGCAAATAGTCTTCTATGGATTTCAATTTTGTGTTCTATAAGATGAAGATACCAGAACTAAGGGATCCTTTAGGACCTGTCAAGCTTCGATTTTGTGTAACTGAGGGAGCATTGCACTAGGATTTAGCCCTGAGCCTTTAGTGGGATTTGGGATGCAGTTGGTAGGTTGGGTGTCTACTCATTTGTCCGTCCGTCTGTCCATCTGTCCATCCATCCTTTGTTCCACCCTGCAGTTAGGCACTGGGGCTCCTGAAATGACTAAGCACAATTGTAGATATTTAGTCCTCAGCTCTGGGACATCTGAAGTAAGAGGTCACTTTTGTGCTTTTTTCATTGTGGAGTGTGTGAGAGGCCAGGACCAGTGTGAGAAGATGTTCTGCCCTAAAGGTGACACTGCCTTCATAGCAAACCCCATCTATCTGGACGTTGGGGAAGGTGCTGTGTCCTCAGCAGAGAACACACACATATAATTCCCTTTTCCGTACCTTTGTATGCCATACCCTGTGTGGTGCCTCGGCTGTGCTTGAGTGACATTTTATAGTACAAATGCAGCACACACACACATATATTTAACTGTTGGATTCAGGATTCAAATAAAGTGATGTGTCTTATTTTATCTTATTTTATTTTATTCTATTTTATTTGAGAGAGAGAATGAGTGGGTGTGGGGGGAGAGGGAGAGAGAGAATCCCAAGCAGGCTCTGCACCCAGCACAGAGCCCGATGTGGGGTTTGATCCCACAACCTGATCCAAAATCAAGAATTACCTGCACAACTGACTGAGCCACCCAGATGCCCCAGTAGTGTGTCTCTTACATCTCTTTCCATTGGAAGTCCCCACCCCCCACCTGGTTCCTTTTGGCCTTGTAATTATTGAAACAACCAGATTATTTGTCCTATAAAGTTTCCCAGAGTCTGGATTTTTGCTGACAGCATCCCTGTGGTGATTTTAAACCTGTTCCTCTATCCCTGTAAAGGGATGGTTAGATCTAGAGGCATGATCACATTCAGGTTTGAGTTTTTGGGGGCAAGAATACCTTGAATAGGTGGTAGAAGCACCTTAAGTCTGATTATCTTTCTTTGTTGCGATGCTAGCGGCTATTGATAATTATGACTTAGAGCCATTATTTCATTAGGGTTAATAATATTAAAATTTAGTGATGATTGAGTGTAAAGAATCCATCAGTGATTTATTTTTTGTATGTAGTATGACATAGGGTCTAAGTTTGGCATACCCAATTGTCTGAGCACCATTTGTGGAATAATTTCTCTTTTCCTGCCAATTTTCAAGCAGTATACACAGTGTGTTTCTGGGTCTATATCTAGGGCATTTGATCTGTTTGTTGAGTCTTGTGCCATTGCAAAATCATTTTAATTACTACCTTCTCTTGGTTCCTCTTGCCAAGAAGACAGAGTTCCTGTTGGAATTTTAGTCAATAATAAGACAACTGACTCTTAAAAAAGCGGGTGAAAGACGTGAACAGACAGTTCATCAAAGAAGATAGAAGTACCAGAAAAGATGACTAATATCATTAGCCATTAGGAAAGTGCAAAGTAAAACCACAAGAAGATGCCATTAATATTCTATCATCCAGCTGTCTATGTGACATCTAAAATTAAAAGGACTGGTTATCCTAAGTGGTAGTGAGGAGGTAGAGGAACTGGAACCCTTAAATGCCACTGGTGGGAGTTTTAAATGGTATGGCTGCTTTGAAAATAGTTTGGCCATTTCTTAAAAAGTAAAACACATACTTACCACACGATCCAGTCATTCCACTCCTAGATATTTATCCAAGGTAAATAATAGCATGTGTCCACGTAAGAATTTGTACACACCATTATTAATTTTTAATATGCTCTTAGATTTGTCATAGGAAGGAGAGATGAAGACGTGATGATAGGAGTGTCTATTTTATGGATGCCTGGGTGGCTCAGTTGGTTGGGTGTCTGCCTTCGACTCAGGTCATGGTCTTGGGGCCCTGGGACCGAGCCCTGAGTTGGGCTTCCTGCTCTGTGGGGAGCCTCCTTCTCCCTCTGCCCCTCCCCTGCTTGTGTTCCCTCTCTCTCTCTCAAATAAATAAAATCTTTTTTTAAAAAGTGTCTATTTTGGGCAGCCCGGGTGGTTCAGCGGTTAAGCGGTGCCTTTGGCCTGGGGTGTGATCCTGGAGACCTGGGATCGAGTCCCACGTCAGGCTCCCTGCATGGAGCCTGCTTCTCCCTCTACCTGTGTCTCTGCCTTTCTCTCCCTCTGTGTGTCTCATGAATAAATAAAATCTTAAAAAAGTGTCTATTTTAGTTCTATTCTGTATATTGCTGTTTGAGAACATACTTTATTTTTTAATGAGACAAGACAGTTACTGCTAATGAGATTGACATGTCACTTTTTAAAAAATATTTTATTTATTTATTCATCAGAGACAGAGAGAGAGAGAGAGAGGGGGGGGGGTGGGGCAGAGACACAGGGAGAAGAAGAAGCAGGCTCCATGCAGGGAGCTTGACGTGGGACTCGATCCCAGGTCTCCAGAATCAGGTCCTGGGCCAAAGGTGGTGCTAAACCATTGAACCACCTGGCTACCCTGAGAACATCCTTTAATTGAAAATTTTATCAGAAAAATATTTATCAGTATCTTATCAGTATCTATATTCTCCACTGAAATGAGAAAATTTTTTAGTTTTTTCTATCCTGCCCGCTTTCCCATATTTCTGTCATCTACAAATTTAGTTTCATGTTATTATTAAAATCATCTTTATGGTCAAACTATTATGATTTAAGTGTGTGTGTGTTTTAAACAGAGGGTCAGTGGTGATTAACTTAGAGCCATTGTATGTCCAAAAATAGGTTTATTACTCCTTCCCTTTTGGATGATAATTTGGTTGCATCTGTTGTAGTTCTGGTTCAAGGTTGCTTTTCCTCAGCCTTTAAAAAGTTGTTTGTCTATTATGTTTTTTATGTGCTCTGTGGATAAAGAGAGATGCCTGAGGTCAATCTGATTCTCATTCTCGGGAATTTTAGTTTCAGTGTATTAATACATTTTATCTTGTTGCTCTGAGTGTTTTTTTTTTTTTTAATCTCTGATAGTCTTAAGTATCACTTTGATATGTCTTAAAATTTAATTCTTTGTTGTGTGCTTTCAAGAGTCATTCCTACCACTTTGTGAGATCTTGTGATCTGAGAACTCAAGTGTTTGTTCAGTTCTGGAAAATTATCAGCCATTACTATCCCTCTTTTATTCTCTTTCTCCTTCCAGATTGCCTACTAGATTAATACTGGAAGACCTGGCTCCTTTCATTAGGATACTTTTTAAAAAAAAACATGTTGCTGTATTGCAAGGGATTCCCTGCTCACTCCTTAGGTGTGTCATCGCTGAGTATGGGCGGTTCTTCAGCTTCTCTGTCCATATTGCTTTCTACTTGGCTTCCTTTGTTCAGGGCTGCATCTTAGTTTCAGGCCCACTTCATCCCCCTTTTTGCAACATGGCATTCCATTTTTGGTTTATTTTCAAATCTGTTTTCTATGATGAGTCTCAGTGCCTTTGGTGGAAGAGATTTTTGTGTGTACAGAGGCCATCATTGGGAATGACTTCTCAAATTAGAAGTCATTGCTCAATAAGCTCTATTTTCTACCTATTAGACTAATAGAAGAAAGCATTAATTTTATGTCAGTCCATACTCAAGAGTTAAAAGTGAAGAGAATTTATAACATTTATAGATTAGTATGTTATAACTGGCCTCATTTTAAGCCTTGCTAATTGGTTTAAGATCTCTCCTTGCACAGTATAGCTTTTTTTTTGGACTTCCGTAGTTTGCGTTTTGTCATCATTTGGACCAATCTTAGCACGTCCTTACCTGTGGTTGAGAGTGTTCCTGCCCGGGCCCCTGTCTTATAAAGTGGGGAGTGGTAAAGTGTTGGGTTTGGCACATAATTTTGTCGAGGCTCAAAATGCACCACAGGCAGCATTGGATTCATTTGTCCTGGCAATGCATCCTCTATCACCATCTCCACATTGTCCCATCGAGAAGCATCCATGAACATTCCATGAACAAGAACACCATCTTCAGGAGACGGCAACTGAAAGATAGCCAGAAGTTTAAAGGTGAGAAGAGGAGAAGGGGATTAGCTGTTGTGGGCCATTTTCTGAGTCCCACATCCTTACCAGTTAATTCTAAGAATCACTCTACAGATTGCTGTTATTCTCACATTTTAGAGAGGAGAATACCAAGGCTCAGAAAGGTAAAATAACATACACCTTAGACACCAAATCTCATATTTTCCACACTCCACCAGGATCTCTAATAGGGGATACCATGTATGGGCTTCAGACTGTCTGATATGGTGCTATGACTTTCTCCTTCTCATGGGAAGCAGATGGGATAGGAGGGCTGTGACTATCATGTTCTTTTTAGCAAGGTGTTTTAAGGGTCTGGGTGCCCTCTTAAAGATAGATTACGTATCTGTAATAACATTGTAGAGCACCAATGGAAAGTTCCTTTTTTTGTTTTCAGAAATTATGCTAGATTTTTAACGTTTCTCTTAAAGCAGGGGGTGGGGGGCGACAGAGAAAAACTGTGCCCCTTCGTAGCCATAATTGGATGCCAGCACTTGTGTGCAGTTTCCGCCAGTTGTAGCCTTCTGTGTCATCCTTCCTCAAACACTGAGTGAATTTGGCCACTTGCAGAGCCAGTTATCTTTTGGATCATTGGAGCTTCACACCTGCAGGCAGACGACCAAGCTATTTGGACATAGATAGTATATTTTTATCATGAATAAAAGAACGGTAAGCTCTTTGCCTGATCTTTACTTTCCAGCATCCTGAACTTGGTCTCTTGGACAGGCAGGGTGGGGCAGGCCTTCCTGTTTTGTGGGCGGCTGTGTACACTTAGGTAGGTTTGCCTTTGTAGGGGCTGAAACCATCCTGCTGTGCACTTGCCAGGCCATGTGTGGGAGCCACTTGGGCATCTACCCAGAGGAAGAGTGTTTTCCTTTTCCTAAACAGCACAAAGGTGGCAAACGGGTTGATAGTGGCCCTGCTTACTTATAACAGAACTAAAGCTGTCTCAGCACAGTCTCTTGCAGACATTTGCTGGGAGGACCAGGAGTTGGGCAGAGATTCTAAGGCATTGTCATGGCTCAGTGCCTGTGATCTAAGTGGAGATGTGGTGTGGATGGGGGCCAGGTGGAGGGACAGAGGTCCTGGTGGTCACTGTAAACTTCTGTCAGAGTCAGCGTTATATGGCAGGTAGAAATGTTCCTGGCACCGAGCAGAGCCGGCATCCTGGATGACCCTGGCGAGAGCTTTAATGTGGGTGTTGTTTTGCCTTCCTCGGTCCTCAGTTATTCCTGATATGGGCCTGGGACAACTTCCTGGCTAAGAAGGGGCTCAAAATAATGAGTGCAACTCCTGATTTAATTTCTCTTTAAAAAGTATTTTGATGCTAAAATGTATTTCCTTAAAAATATAACCCTTTTATTGTCATTTTAAATACAGGTAAGGAAGAGGCATGGGATATTATAGTATTTCATAAGTAAGCCATGAATATTGGATCAGTTTGGTCTTTGTAAGTTTTTGCTTGTGAGAGCAAAGCATAGATCAATCAGATCTGAGTGGAATGGATAGAATTATGCAGGAGCAATTTCTACTAACTGATGCCAGGATATTTTAAGGAAAGTTTGGTAAAGCCATTTACCACAATTATGCTGATTGGTAAGTGAACACTTTCTTGGAAAAAGCAATCTGGAGCAGGTCTTTGATTATATTTATAAGGCTCACTAGTGTGGATAGATGCTTTGAGGCAGAGCTCCACTCCCCCATCAGTATTTTCTCAGTGCATCAAAGCTGGGCAGCTCAGGTTGGCAGGAGTGGGTCTCATCCCTGGCTGTACACTGAAATCACCAGAGGAGCTTTGGAAAATAATGATGCCTAATGAAATTGGGGTGATTTTGATGTAACTGCAGTGTAGTCTGGGCACTGGGAGTTTTAAAAAGCTCCACAGGTGATTCTAACCTGCAGTCAAGGTTGAAAATTATTCTAGAGCAGTGTTTTTCAAACTTTAGTGAGCTAAGAACCCCATGTAGGACTTGTTACAGTATAGATTTCTGGGTCCCAGCCCTGAGTTTCTGATTTAGTAGATCTAGAATGGGTCCTTGGAATCTGCATTTCTAATAAGTTCCCAGGTGATGCCAGTGCTCCTGGTATTGGAACCATACTTTGAGAACTTATGCTCTAGCAGGAGTAAACTATGTAAGCAGGGTTTAAACTGCTTTCTTAGTGCATTCCTATTAGTTACATCATGCATTTATGGTTCAATAATGTATGAAGTTAGTATATCACTTCTGCTAGGAGGCAGTTGAAAGAATGGTAAATAAATTCAGCCTATAATAATATTTATTGTAGGAACATTATGTGCTGGTTCATTTACACTGCATTACAATTTTGAGGTTGGTGCTATCAGCCCCATTTTACAGATGAGAATGCTGAGATGCAGATGTGTTAGTCATTGCTCTAGCACACAGATGGCAAAGGGGAAAGTCAGAATTTAACTTCAGGCCTGCCTGATTCTAAAACCTTTGTTTTTAACATGTTGCTAAAATCCTTATATATTTAACCTCTTTACCCATAAGAAGAGAAAGTTGCTATAGGTATCAAAAAAAAAAACAAAAAAAACAAAAAAAAAACAGTGTTACTTAAAAAAAAAAAAAAAATCTCTACAAATCAGACTAAACAGTTCCCATGTAGGCATTGGTAGACTGGGGAGTTTGTTTGAGGGCTGTGAATCTTGTCCTGCTTCTCATGCTCCTGCATGTGGGAGCAGCAGGGCAGGGGAGGTTGGCTGAGATGTCAAATGACAGTGGGACAGAGCTGCTTTGCTGTAACAGTAGTCTGGGGACAATACCTCCAAGTCCATGGGCAGTTCTTGTCCAAACTGCACTGTCCTGGCAGCTTCTATAACTGCTGCTTGATCTCGATAGGTAGGAATGATGTTGTAGTTGAAACTCAGCTCATCTATAGGCAAATTGTATTTCCGAGCATGATTTTGAAGAGTTCCTGAAATATGAAAACCAGAAATCTGGGTCCTTCAAACAGCTGCCGCTTCTCAAACATGGTCTCCGCTTGCCTCAATTAGACTGCTCTAGCATTTGAGAGTTTCCTCTCCATCTTGAAGTCTCAACCATTAGTACCTTATTCTGGATTTGTTCATGAGAGAGGAAGCCTGAGGGGATGTTGGGAGGGGTGGAGCCATGGCAGGGCTCGGAAGAGGGAAGTAGGCCACGTCTCCAGTGCACTGCTCTGCAGTGAGGGAGATAAGCCAGTGCAGGAGTTCTAGAGCCCAATCTCTCTAACTTCAGAATCCTGCTCAGCTTGTCTTGCATGGGCTTGTTATAAGGGATTCAGAACAAGACAGATTCTAAAGACAGATTAAGGACTCTAGCTGGAGTGAGGGCTAAATGGAAGGGCTGATGGAAGGACGGAAGGAATATTTTGTAGAGGGAAGGGAGCTGTTCTGAGGTGGGGCTGGAGTAGGTGGCAAGCTGGTGGTGCCTTTGAGCCTGGGTTGCAAGGGGAATGGGGTATGCTGTGGACATTCACAGCAGCAGCAGTGCTCACACTGGCATGGCGGAGAGAGGCAGGGATTAGGTTGTAGGGGAACATCTGCTATTTCTGCCATCCTTTTCCCCAGCAAGTGAGGAAGAGCAGAGCCTCACTGAACTGCCCTATAATCAACTATCCACGGTTAGGTCATTAACAGTCATGCCTTTTCCCCAATTCCTGGAAACCCAGTATGTGACAAATCATGGTGTTTTCTGTGGGCTTTTTCTGGGGAAAGCATTGTTAATTACCTGTTAGAAATCCTTGAGGAAAGAAGAAACCAGAGATCCAGAAGGACTTAGGCTGCCCTCTTTTGAGCCACAACTAAAGGAGAAACATTATATCATAATGTATTGTTTTTCTGTAATGGAGTTTGTTATTTAAATCAAAGCCATATTTTGGAGGGCCTCTCAGGAGACAGAAGTTCAACGAGCTGAGTTGGTCACCAGCCCCATTCTCACTGCCTGCGTGTCCCCCTTCCTCACCCAGCAGCCTGACTATAGGTCCAGAACCTGGTTATTATAGGGGCTGTGGAAGACGGTAGACCACAGCAAGGTCACACCTGGCAGTTTGGACTCCTGTCAGATTGGTTCTGGACCTCACAGTGGGGTCCCAGGAACTAGATCTGAAAACAAAACAGGATGTGGGGATAAGGGCCCAGGGCAAAGTACATTGTAACGAGCATGGCTTTCAAATTGATTGAAGTTTCTTTGGGCTTAGATGATCCCTCAACAGTTGTTAGTGTTTTCGTTAGCTAGGGCTTCCTAAGGACCTTGAGGTCTACCATGGTCATCAAACCCCAAAGAAGTGACTTTTCTTACATCCACAAATGCAGTCCTCAGGATAAGGTCTTTGACCCATGATCCCAGAGGCTTCAGGGATGGGTAGGCTGTGCTGGACCAGAGAGAAGGAACCTGGTTGTTGAGGAAACTGTTGTATACCTTCTCCATTTCCTCAGACATCACTACAAGGCCAGCAATGGCTTTGTTGAGTGTTTCCAGAGAAGTCTGAAAGAACAAGAACAGGGGTGGGGAGAGGGTGCCTTTCACAGATGTAATCATCAAGTGAGTGCCACTTCTTTGTGGTGGCAGGTACTGCCTTTGGTTGAAGGGGCCCCTTGCTGGGTTCCACCCTCTCTGCACCTGTCTGCTGGGCCACACCCTCTAGTCTTTCATCCATGTTTACAACACATGACTATAGGGGTGTGAGACCTGGGGTGGGGAGCTGTTCAGGTGGTTAATAGTAGAATCCAATGAAGTGGGAAGAGGGGAAGGAGGAGAAATAGCCCTTGAAGCCTAGAGAAGTGGTTTCAAGAAATGCCACTGAATAGCTCTCCTTCGGGCTAAAGAAAAATGGGCCTGATGATTAGTTATTTGGGAACCATGGTGGTGGCGATGAGAACTACCTCATGCCACTGGCTAACTCTGCCCAGGGGCTGCCCATGGCCTCTGAAGTTATAGCAGAGAGGGAAGATTCTTAGATAAGACCAGTCTTTCTCAGTTGGTACCAGAGAGAGTCTCCTTGAACTGGAAACACTTCCTTAAGACATTCCCCTTTCCCTCCTCCCCTCAGCACAACAGAAATCAGAGGCAGGCAGTAGTCCTGGAAGGTGCCGGGCTGGCAGCAGCTATGAGAAATACAGGGTAATATTTGCCGCGTGGCTAAAGATGAAGGCAGGGCATATAGATTGGTATGGCCTGTGTGGGTTCCAGTTTTGTGAAAACTACTGCCATCTACTGGGAAGATATTATAGAAAGATGTTAGAGGCCAAATTTATGTTGATTTCAAAAAACAAAATAAGGTCCAGGACCATATAATTCTGGAGATAGGCCACATGTGGATGAACAAGGTTAGTCAGCCTTCCTACCCACCTCCCTGCCTCTCTTCGCAAGAGGCAGTGGTATGAAAACATAGAGTTTTAGTTAGATCGCCCTTAGGATGTGAGGAGCCCTTTGCTGCATCAGAGGGCAAGGAGGCTCTCGGCTAGAGCCAAGGCCGTATACCACCTTAGATACCGAAAATGGAAGAAGGAACAGAAGACTTGCATAAAATGCTGGGAGAATGCTTAAGTTGCAGAGGGGGATTAGACAGGTAGGGTCTTCTAGGTCTGCTTAAAATAGATGTCACCTTGTGGCCGAATCTCCCAGAGGAGGCAGTTAACACATGCTGTGTGCAGGGGGAGAAAGCACCCTTCCCAATGTTCTCTGTGGTGAGAAGCCTGACTGACAGGGTGGCCTCGTCTCTCCCAGGAACTGCCCTGTCTCATAGTTCTAACTAAAGGGAGGAGAATGGGCTCCCCTGGGTGCCCCTACCTTCCTTCCCCTTTCTTATTGCTACCATGGTGAAGTGAAGGTGAGGCTGAGACAGAGTCAGGGCAGGACTGGGCAGAGGTAGGGGTGGGGGGTGGCAGTGAGGGTCCACCACCCCTGCCTCAGATAGGAGTGCTCTGCTGACTCCCCATTGCCTTGCAGGCTGCTGCTTCCTGGACTCCTCACTCTTCCCCTTCCTGTAGGAGAATTCCTCCATTATTGGGAGAGTGATGTTTGACCAGAAGGGTCCATGAGGAGATTTGAGAGCCACTCTCATTCACTCGTGCATTCAAATATTCGTAAAGATTTAGTATATGTTAGGGACTAGGGAAACAAAGATGACTACTATACTAGTTTCCTTTTCTTCAAGAAGTTCATTGTCTAATGGGGGAGCCATCCTTGTGGAGGGGTAATTACAAAGTAATGTGCAAGGTACAGTGATAGACACCTGAAATGAAGGAGCGGTGAGGGGCTTGTAAGTTATCTGATGGTGGAGGGACAGGCTGGTGTGTCAGGAAGATTTTTTGGAGGAAGCAACATTTGGATTTGTTCATCTTCAGGGAGGTGAAAAGGTCATGATGTGGAGGAGGCGAAAATGAGCAGCATCAATGTCTGTCCTCTGAATAGTGGTACTCCCTTAATTTTAGCTGGGCACATAGCAATCCGATATAGAGACTATATTTCCCTCCACCCTTGCAGCTGGTGTATGGCCATGTTACCAAATTTTGGCTAATAGGGTACAAGCAAAAAAAAAAAATGTATGCAATTTCTGGGTCGTATTTTTATGCAGAACATGCTTTTTCTCAGCCTTTTTTTCCCCTGTCCCCTGGCTAGCCAAAGGGGACAATAGGAGCAGCCACCATAGGCTCAGAGATACAAGCTATCTGTTGAGGCTGAAGAGCCAGCCCTCCAGCTGGGATCCCTAGATGAGCTCATAAAGCAAGATTAACTACCCGTCCTATAGGGATTCCTCTGGGCTGTTAGCTGAGATGGAAGTGAATTTTTATCTTGTTTGATCATTGTATTTGGAGGTCTTTATCATAGTAGTTTAATCTCTATCCTGGCTTTTTCAGTAGTGATAAGCCCTGAGCTGACCACCTGGCCTGCAGACCCGGGTATACAGCTGATTAGATACATCGAGATAGGGTAACAAGGACACTGGGATCTGCAGCATATACTGATGGAGGCATTATTAGAGAAGGGGAACAGACTTGTCAGATGAGGGTCAATTCAATTTTAGACTAGTTGTGTTTGAAGAGTTGTTAGTATATCCAAACAGAAATGTGGAAGGAGTGGAAATGGAAAATTCTTATGACAACAGGCTTCTCTACAAAGCTTTGGTACCCAGCAGCTGTGCTGGCAGCGAGCGCTCATACATGTATTAACTTCAGTAGCCTGTTAAAGCGGTCCACTTCTTGTCCAAGAACGGTAGTCAAGGAGTTAAGGCGTCCTTGAGGATCCTTTACGAAAAGGCTCTCAGATGCAGTCTCCATTTCTAGTGTTTCTGAAACACACACAGCTGATTCCTCAGATTGATTATCACCGATTTCTGTCCTCATAACATTGCTACTGTAATGCACTTACCTTAACTTTTACAAAACCAGCTTCGTGTCTGGGCCTCGGCTGAATGGGGGTCAGGCCATGCAGACCTTGGTGGCAAATGCCAGCAGGACAAGCAGCTACCTGGTAGATGAGGGCCATCCCTGAGACCAGAGGTGCTAGGGACCCTGAGTCGTCTCTGCCATGCAGGTATGGACCCCCCCCTCTTCCCTGCATGCCTGCATCGCATCTCAGAGATGAGGGGTTTGGGGGGGTGGAGAACGAGGGATGAGGCAAATGTAGCATTTTTCTTGTTACTGAGCATTATTCAGAGGGACTTACTCAGTTATTAGACCCATGGTTCAAGCTGAATCGAAAGTTTTGCTCTTTCTTTTCTCTACAGGCTAGCAAATGGAGGCTCACATGAGCTATAAAAAAATGAAGGACCAGCATTTTCCCTGCATGTCTGAGTAAGGTGTTAGTGAGTGGCTCTGAAGTACATGTACCAAATTCCTTCTGAATTCACATTTTCACTGCTCTAGAAGAATCATACAGCAGTGTGGCTTGGTCTAGGCTCAGGTCCCCAGTGCTGTGCTTACGTGTCCCCGGTCTCCTATTAGCTCCTCACAGGCTATTCCAAACCCTCACTTCTTTTATTGAACTAGTCATATCCCTGTTCCCTTAGCTTCAGCAGATTGCATCATTTATTTCACACTGAAAGGATAAGCCTTATTAAGCTCGGAGAGAAAAATATGGGTGTCAGTGGAACTCCGTGAACCGAATACACGGTATTCCAGCCAGCTATCTGCCTAGGCATCCCTTTCTACCCAGCCCTCCATCTTATATTTGTTAAAAATTGCTTCCTAAACTAAGTTTACATCAACATCAACAGACCCCTCTACTCAGGAGGCATTCTTTTGAGGGCCTGTCTTGGGAGGAGTTGACTTGCTTCCGAGGTCACACAGGGCTTTTCTTCTGGGGGTCTTGGGAGGATTGGCAAGATTGTCTGTGGTATGGTGACATAATAAGAAATATATATTTTGGTCTTTGTCCCTGGTTCATTCTGGCTGGAGCCCCCAAAACCTTTGTAATTTCCTAAGTAATAAGAGTGATAGGAGCATCATTTCTTTTTTCATTTTTAATATTTGGGTTTGGCCCCGGCTCATGAAATAGCTTCTGAGTGTTAAAGGTAAAAGGAGCATCTTTCATTATTCATAACATAAACCTGAGTTTTTGTTAATGAGGTGGCTTTGGAAAGCCTGTAAGGGTAGGGGGCTTGTTGTCAGGGGGACCAACCATGTGATTAGACTGTTGGAACTTTCAACAGTTCCGACTGACCTCTTGGGAGAAGGGAGAGGGGCTAGAGATTGAGTTAATCACTAATGGCTAACAGTTTAATCAATCCTGTCTAATAATGAAGCCTCCATAAAAACCGTAACTGGAGGGGTTTGGAGAGCTTCCATGTGCTAGAAGGGCAGTGCACCCTAACTCCGTGGAGACAGAAGCTCCTGCACTTGGACTCTTCTAGACCTTGTCCTGTACATCTCTTCTTGTGGTTGTTTATCTGTACCTTTATTATTTATATGTAAATATTTTCCCCTGAGTTTTGTGAACCATTCTAGCAAATTATAAACCTAAGAAGGGTGCTGTGGGAACCCGAAAATTATTGCCAGTTGGTCAGAGGTATAGGCCACAACTTGGGACTTGAGATTAGCATCTGAAGTGGAGGGCAGGTTTGTGGGATTGAGCCCTTAACCTGTGGGGTCTGTGCTAACCCTGGTTGGTTAGCATCGTAGTTGGACTCTAGGATACTCAGTTGGTGTCCAGAGATTTGGAGAACTGCTTAATGTAAGGGAAAAGCCCATGTTTGGTGTCAAAAGTGTGAGAAAGAAGCAGTTTACTTTTATAATACACTAAGAAATGTAAATCTACAGTCATTCTAAGAAAAGTGTGAAAGTAGATCTTTCATCAATTGGGAAGATTCCTTAACTCACCAGAAAACAAAGTGATATTAATTTAGCCATTTTTCTTGAATCTAGAAAAAAAATGAAACAGATTCTAGAGCAGGGCTGTCTAATGGAACATTTTACAATAATGGAAATGTTTTCTGTGTTGTCCAATATAGTAGCACTCAAAATGTGGCTAGTGCACCTGAGGATATGAATTTTAAATTTTACTTATTATATTTAAGTAGCCACATGTGGCTAGTGGCTACTCTCTTGGGCAGCACAGGTCTAGAGACACTAGGAAGCTCAAGAAAAAGTCTGTTAAAGTTACATGGGGCTAGAAACCAACTTGCTCCTAATGCTTCCGGCAGTTCGGTTGTTGAGGTGCTCATGGCCTCCAGTCTATAAGTGGAGAGCTCCATGTCAGAAGTGCTTGCTACAGGGGATCCCTGGGTGGCTCAGTGGTTTAGCGCCTGCCTTTGGCCCAGGGTGCGATCCTGGAGTCCCGGGATCAAGTCCCACGTCAGGCTCCCAGCATGGAGCCTGCTTCTCCCTCTTCCTGTGTCTCTGCCTCTCTCTCTTTCTCTCTATGTCTATCATAAATAAATAAATAAATAAATAAATAAATAAATAAATAAATAAATAAATCTAAAAAAAAAAAAAGAAGTGCTCTCTACATAAACAAAGGTGTATATAATAAAGCAGATTTGGAGACCTGCTCATCACTCAGCTTTCTGAGTTTATTCCTTAAAGTTATGATATACAGAAGCCAGGGATTATTTATTACCTGGAACTCTGGTCTGGACTGAAGCAACAAGTTCTTGGACAATTTCATCATTGCTTTTTCCCTCTCCACCAGAAGATGACCTTGGCTGAACCTCAAGTATGGTGTTGATTAAAGTGTTGGTCTCTTTGTACTGTAATGGTAGGAAGGGACAGAACAGTGAAGACTCAGATTCTTAGAAAATAATTTGCAGCACAGTTTACTTATAAAAATAATGGCAATTGTCAAAAAAGAAATTTTTTTTTAATTTTTTTTTATTTATTCATGATAGTCACAGAGAGAGAGAGAGAGAGAGGCAGAGACACAGGCAGAGGGAGAAGCAGGCTCCATGCACCGGAAGCCCGACGTGGGATTCGATCCCGGGTCTCCAGGATCGCGCCCTGGGCCAAAGGCAGGCGCCAAACCGCTGCGCCACCCAGGGATCCCAAAAAAGAAATTTTTATGTTGAAGATAGAATTGGTAAAATGTGCTCATTGGAAATGCACAGTACAGGTGACCCTTGAACAATGCAGGGGTAAGGAGGATTGCCCCTCCTGGTCACATAGTCGAAAATCCATGTATAACTTGATTCTTCAAAAACATAACCACTGGGGGATTTTTGGGTGGCTCAGCGGTTTGGCGCCTGCCTTCGGCCCAGGGTGTGATCCTGGAGTCCCGAGATTGAGTCCCACATCGGGCTCCCTGCATGGAACCTGCTTCTCCCTCTGCTTGTGTCTCTGCCTCTCTGTCTCTCTCTGTGTCTGTCATGAATAAATAAATAAAATCTTTTTTAAAAAAAAACAAACATAACCACTAATAGCCTACTGTTGATAAGAAGCCTTAGCAATAACAGTTGATTAACACACATTTTGTATATGTATTATATGCTATATTCTTAAAGTAAGCTGAAAAAAAGAAAATGTTAGTAAGAAAATCATATGGACACCTGGGTGGCTCAATCGGGTATGCATCTGCTTTGGGCTCAAGTCATACTCCCAGGGTCCCTGTTCAGCAGGGAATCTGCTTCTCTCCCTTCTGTGCTCCTACCCCACTCAAATAAATAAAATCTTAAAAGAAAATAAGAGAAAATACATTTATAGTACTGTATTTATTGAAAAAAAAACGTGTACAAATGAACACATGGTTCAAACCTGTGCTGTACAAGGGTCATTGTACATGGTGGTCAGTTATATTTAAACATTTTTGGTTGAACAATAATGTGAATGTTCTTAATGCCACCAAACTGTATACTTAAAAATGGCTAAAGGGTAAGTTTTATGTTATATATATTTAACCCTAATAAAATTGATTTTTTTTAGCTAATCATTTAAAAGTTTATAAAAATGAAGAAGCAATAATGAGAATGCTCTTTTGAAACATGCTTTTATTTAAATGACTTTTTTCTTTTTTTCTAAAGATTTTATTTATTTATTCATGAGAAACACACAGAGAGAGAGGCAGAGACATAGGCAGAGTGAGAAGCAGGCTCCATGCAGGAAGCCCAATGCAGGGCTTGATCCCGGGACCCCAGGATCATACCCTGAGCCAAAGGCTCAACCGCCCAGCCACCCAGGTGTCCCAGTGACTTTTTTTTTCAATTAGAGAAGTAGTATGGCTTATTATAGAAAATTTAGAAAATACAGAAAAGCATAAAAAAATATTCTTGGGATGCTTGGGTGGCTTACCCATTGAGCGCTGCCTTTGGCTCAGGGTGTGATCCTGGGGTCCTGGGATGGAGTCCCACATTGGCCTCCTCATAGGGAGTCTGCTTCTGCCTCTGCCTATATTTCTGCCTCTCTCTCTGTGTCTCTCATGAATAAATAAATAAAATCTTAAAAAAAAATTTGTGATCCTGCTTTCCAGAGATATTTGTAACTGTATCCCCAGTTGGACATTTTCTCTTTTATGTGCATCTAATTTAAAAAAAATGAGCACATACAATTTTTGTAGTATTCATTCTTTTTCAATTTCATGAATATTTTTCTCATATCACTGAAAATCTTCACGAATCATGCTTTAAATGACTGTGTGATACTTGGTGGTATGAATGCATCATAATAGAGTTATTAATCTACTTTTTTTTGACATTTCTTGTTTTTTGATCTTGTAGAACTCTGTGAATAGAGTATCTATAATGAATCTCATCCACTATATTTGAAATTCTTTAAATGATATATTCCAAAAGAATATATTTAAACTGGATATTTTTACATTGATTTCTAAAAGCACTGTACTGATTTATACTCCCAATAGTAGTGTTTCAGAGGACCTATCTTTATCTTTGCAAGAATTAATATCTTTGCTTAAAAAATCTTAAAAAAGGGCAGAGGGAGAGGGAGAAGCAGACTCCCTGCTGAGCAGGGAGCCCCATGTTGGGCTCTATCACAGGACCCTGAGATCATGACCTGAGCTGAAGGCAGATGCTTAACCAGTTGAGCCACTCAGGCACCCCTGAATTCTATTTTTAATTTTTTTGAGGAATCCTATCCTGTTTTCCTCAGTGGCTGTAGCACTTTATGTCCCCACCAACAGTACACAAGGATTCCAATTTCTCCACATCCTTACCAACACTTGTTTTGTTATTTTGATAGTAGCTATCCTAATGGGTGTGATGTTGTATCTCATTGCAGTTTTGATTTGCATTTAACTATGATTGGTGATGTCAAGCATCTTTTCATGTGCTTATTGACTGTAGATCATCTTTGGAGAAATGTTTACTAAGTCCTTGCCCATCTTTGAATCAGGTTGTTTGTTTTTTGTTGTTGTTGAGTTTTAGGAGTTCTCTAATATTCTGGATATCAACCCCTTATCAGGTGTAGGATTTGCAAATATTTTCTCCTATTCTGTAGGTTACTTTTTTACTCTGTTTATAGTCTTTTTTTTGATAGTGTCTTTAAATGTAGAAAATTAAGAACTTTTTATGAAATCCAATTTGTCTGTTCTTTCTTTTGTTACTTGTTTTTATGGTGTCATGGTCAAAAAATCATTGCAAAAAAAAAATCATTGCCAAATTCAAGGTCATGAAGCTTTTCTTTCTTTTCTTTTCTTTTTTTTTTTTAATTAAGCTTTTTTCCTATGTTTTCTTCTAAGAGTTTTATTGTTTTAGGACTTACATTTGGATCTTTTTCCATCAAGTTAATTTTGCATATGGTGTTAGTTAAGGGTCCTACTTTATTCTTTTGCATCCAGTTCTTTCAGCAACATTTGGTGAAAAGATTGTGCTTTCCCCTTGTCAGAAATCATTTGATCATTTATGTGAAGGTTTATTTCTGGACTCTTTTGTTCTATTCCATTGGTCTATATGTCTGTCTTTCTGCCAGTTCTCCCCTGTTTTGCTTACTATAAAGTTTTATTGATTTCTAACTTTATTTCATTGTGGTTAGAGAAGATACTTTGTATGATATCTATCTTTTAAAACCTATTATTACTTTAAATTGTGGTCTCACATGTGGTCTCTCCTAGGAAATGTTCCACATGTGGATAGTTAACTTTTTCTCAGGTTTCTTTTTTGTTGTTTCAAAAATGTTTTGCTTGGTCATGTCTTTTAATTTTCTCATGATGTTTTTCATATAGTAACATCTATTGGCTTTTTCTAATTTGATTTATTTTCTGTTGCTTTTTGGTGCTTAGAAATTCCTATTCTAAGGTTAGCTAAATATTCTGATTTTTTTCTAGATTTTTTTCTATTCAGAAACATAGGATCTTTTTCATTTATTTGTTGGAAACCTTATGTACTTTTCACACAGGTCTTGGGAAGGTAATTCTTTTAGTTCTTCATGTTTAGATGCCTTTGCAAGAATATATCTGGAATGGGTGATGGGATGTTCTGTGATATTGTCTAAGATCTTCCAAATCTATCCTTCATCAATCTCTAGTCCTTGGCTTTGAAACCTCAGTCATAACACTTATCATATACTTACCTGAGAGAGGGGCTCAGAACTTGGGATTTTAGATCTTGATTGTTAAAATTATATTTTACATGATAGACATTCTTTCAGATATGACTTTTGACATATTCATTAGGCCCTAAATACATATATGAAATATTTACTTAATGCTATAGTTAAATAGTTTGGTGTCCTTGCTTAGTGCCAGCCATTAATATGACTTTTTCTATTTTAGTTCTTGACTTCTTGATTGGATGAAAGAGTCCTGAGACATTTAGTACAGCCAGTCTGGTATTATTTCCTATGATAGTAACTGACTTAGATACAGTGAGCAACCATTTACAGTTCTCTTCTCCTAGCAAAGATTACGCTTTCTTGTACACTTGCAGATAGGTGGGCCATGTGACTAATCTGGCCAATGAAAGGTGGACTGTGTATCTGAGGTAGTGAAAAGCCTATGAATAATTCTCTAGTCTTTCTCTTCCTATGCTGCTATGAATGAAGGGGCCATCTGTTCTAGATAAGGCAACTACAATATAATAGTGCTTCTGTTAGATTGGGTTCTTCTTCTTTTTTTAAATTGGGTTCTTGCATGGTTGTGTGGAGAAGAGCCTTTTTGTCAACCTGCCAATATAGTTGTTGGTGGATTAAGCAATTGGGATTTGAGTACTTTTCTTACTGCAGCATAACCAAGTCCATCCTGACTAATATAGTAGCTCATCTACACTTTTGGGAGGAGGCTGGCGATAGGGTGGGCTAGATGCTACCATGAGCTTTTTTTTTTTTTTTTTATTGTAGTTCTGCCAGAATATGTACAAGCATAGCTTCAGTATTTTTTTCTTTCAACAGAACAAAAAATTGTTTGTTTTTTGTTTTGTTGAATCTCCTTGCACTATCTTCCGTATCTATTATCATCTCTCATCGTTTTCTATTTCTGGACATTTTAATCTCCATTATGGAAAGCTCAGGTTTGTCCCCTATATCACATGTGTGGTGATCTATATACTAGTCCTGGTCTTTAAGCCTCCAGAGTAGTTTTTACTTCTGCTGTGGTAGTTCTAGTTTCCTTGAAAGACTTCATTCTTACATATCCCCTGGCATCCTTCATATATACATGTCAACTTGTTCTCAAATTCTTGCTTTTTTCTTTCATACAGGCTGTGTCTTCTACCCTATCGCAGATGCCGAAACACATTTATCTATCTATCTATCTATCTATCTATCTATCTATCTATCTATCTATTTATTTATTTATTTATTTATTTATTTGCAGCAGGTGATTTACAGAGGGCAAGTCTGTATCTTCTGGATAGTGTTTTCTAATCTTTTATCCTATATTTTCTCGCTATTTACTCAGCCTCTGCTGTTTTTTTTCTTTCCATTTATTAAGCCTCTAATAAGAACAGAGTTAAGAGGTATCTGTTAGTGCAGACAATCTATACAGATGGCCCTTGACTTCTGCTCATTATTACCTTAGGAGGGAATTTCTGCCTTGTATCTCCAACTGATGTGCACAGGTCAAGGTCCAGTTGTCTTTACTAGTTCCTACTAAGCATCTATGTAAGTATAGTTTGGGCTGAGGAAGGAATCATTTATATCTTTTGTGTAAAGACTCTATTGATGACAGGCAGGATTAGCTAACCTAAACCGGCTAATCAAAGAAAAGAAATCTGTTGGCTCATACACTGGGAAGAAGAGAACACAAGTCACATGGGTCCTAGGCATGAATGGATCTAATGTTTTCTCTCTGGTACATGTTTGATTGTTTCTCTCATTCTTTCCTACATCAGATGAGCTTCTTTCATGTGATAGAGGGAATGGGTTGAGTGTCAATGATAAGGCCACAGACAGCTATAGATATACAGTATCCTAGTCAGTGATTCCAAAGGAAAGAGAAAGTCCTCCCCTAATCCTAGAATCTGTATATAGTATATCTTAGGGAAGAATTCTCTCTCATTCAACATAGTCCATGTACCTGCTCCTTGGACCAATTTGAGTGGCCAGGTGATGAAATGCTGCCTTTGGCCAGGCCTGAGTCACATACCCACCTCTGAAGGTAAGGGAGTCTTACCAGAATTTCATGGAATGAGGAAGGGGCTGTTAGCCCAAAGGGAAGAGATGGGAGTAGGGCATATAGTATACCAGAAAAGTGGAGAAAGGGAGGCTAGACGGAAAAACATACCACAGTGCTCACTATATGCCTGCTGTCTCATTCTCAGTCATTGTGAACCAGTGGAAAACACAGAACTACTGTGCACATTGCCAAGAGTGTTACCTCTACCAGCAGTGCCATATTTCTCACAGGATACAGCCAGGCTTACTATGTGTACACTGCCCTTTCCCTTCTTTCATCCCTCGCCCCATGTGCCCCACCCACTCCAGAGCAAACAATCAGATATGAGTGAATATTAACACTTGGTTTGGCCAACTCTCTTCCCGAAAGTAGAATAATGAAAAACAAAATATTATTAACCCCTCACTAAAAAGCAAAGCAATTTTTAATGGTAGAGAACCATGACATAAGGTGGTAGAGCACTGACCTCCTGGAGTTTTTCTGGAAGTTCTACTGTTGTTTCCTGCAGATTCATTGATGTCTAGGTAGATATCACCCTCTAATGCTTCTATGGGCAAAATTTAAGTTGAAAAGGAAGATGATTCCCTTCAGCCTTGTGAGCAAGACTTAATATCCAACCTTTATAGTATTCCAGGACCTAAGGGACAGACCTTATTTCATGGCTTTGGTTCATCCACAGATGCCTGGCCATGGCAGATGAATAAACTGGAAAGGTATGTAATACCTAGATAATGGAGGAGCCTCAGGCGCCATGCTGAGGAACTTGGACTACTGTGGGTAACAGAAGTGGGGCATCAGAAGATCTTACAAGAGTGAAATTAGCCAGTTTGCTCTTTGGACCTACTGCTGGGGTCTGGTACTGTAATGCTGATGAGCCATGCTTTTAAAGAACACTGTTTTATTTGTCTTGGATGTTTGTTACCGTACTTTTACAACGTAATCATCTGTGGATTTGTAAACCTTTGTGTAATATAATACAGATCTTCCCAGTGTGGAGAGAAAAGGGCAAAAGAGAAAGGACTGTCTGGATTATCGTCCAAATCTCCATGTTAAGGTGGACTAGCAGGCAGATTAGGGACTAGGCAGGAGGCTGGATGATGGCCAGTGATGGAAAAATGTATGGTGATCTTAGGTGCTGTGAAGGATCCAGAAGGAACAGGCTAAGTTGGAATCAAATGCTGAAGTTGAGATCAAACATTTACTCTGCTTATTTAAGGATATTATAATTTATGGAACTAATGAGATGATTATTGATGTTTCAGGTTTATATACACAATATGATAATGGATTTTAGATTAAAAAGCCACATACCTGGAAAACTAGGTTGGCATTTTCATGCATTCCAAATATTTCTGGGTCATCCATCAAAGGCAGATTTTCAATGTAGTCCTTGAACTCTTGTAGGCTGTCAGCCAAGGGTGCAAAATAGATGCCTGTTTATTGAAAACACAGAGGGCAAATTTGTTTCAATTAGACTTTGTACCACCAAGTTTGGCCCTTCTCTGCCTGTTCAGATGGTGGCTTTAATCAACTGTCTTCCACAGAAAAGGGTATTGTTTTCCCCACTCTCCTTGCTTTCCTCACTCTCCTTGCTTTCAATACTGTGCCTGGTCTCTGCCTTTTGTTGAGGCCTTGAGTTGTGATTAGTATCCTAACCTTTTAGGGTGTCCTCTCCAGAAGATTCTGGGAACCCAGGAATGTGCTGCTGATAGCCATGCCTTGGTAAGGGCTCCAAATTTATAGAGCTTTGAAAACATATTTAGACTGAATACCACCCACTTTAGAACAAATACCTCAAACTGGTTACTACACAATAGATATTTTTGTGTTTTTACTGCCAAACTAGTTTTGGAGGTGGTCAAGCATGTGGCTGGGGTGGGCGGGCACGAGGACTAGGTTGTGATGTCTGGATGTCAGGAACTTCTGGATGGAAAACTGAGAGATGCTGTCAATGACTTCTTGGGAAAAGGTCCTTTCCATAATATTGAAAAGTCATTCACCTGATTCTGAATATTTATAATCCTCTTCTAATGTTTCAGGAGAAAAGAACCTTTTTAAGACTGTACGAAGGCATCTTTGATCCCAGGTGTCTGTAACTCTCCCGCCATATGTAATTTCACCTGAAAAGGAGTTTGCATTTTAAAACATATTTTTTTATTGAGATGCATACCCACATTCTAATAGGTTTATTTGTGTACACATTTTTGGAACTGAAAGTGAAAAGAGCATATCAGAGTTTCCTACCACTACTCCCTAAAGAGAATAAAAGTCAACTTTTAAAGGGCAGGAAAAAACCTACTATATGTACCCTATGCTAATTATTTTGCTTTCCCCAAATAATCAAAACCAAAGCCACTGAGCTCTATTTACATATTTCCTCCTCCTCCTTCCTTTTTTTGCTGTAAGTTACTGATTTGGGGTCTTTTTATTTTTAAAGGATTTTATTTATTGGAGAGAGAGAGCACAAGCAAGAGCACAGGGGGAGCAGCAGAGGGAGAGGGAGATGCAGGCTCTCAGCCTGATGCGGAGTTCAATCCCAGGACCCTGAGATCATGACCTGAGCCAAAGTCAGATGTTTAACCAGCTGAGCCACCCAGGCACCCCCTAATTTTGGGTTTAATTCCATCACTGAGCACAGTATTCTAAAACATACACACTTTACATAAAATACTGCCTATTTTTGAGATCTGCAAATAAATGGAACCAAAACATTTATAACAAGACATTCAAACTGCATACATACATTATAATTATTAAAATTAAGCTAGGAAGGAAAGATAGATCCAAGATGAAAGAGACAATGCCTCACAAAAATTATGTTGGGGAATTAAAACTTATTAATTTCCCCTCTCTCTTTTCACAGAGAAGCTACTTACGGCATGTTCCACGGTCGTCCCAAAATTATAAGTAGGAATGATATCTATTCTGCATTGGAATAATACCTATTGCTGATATAATTCCTTGGGAAAATTCCAGATCCATTGCTACATTTCATTATTTACCACTGTAGGGTTCCCAGAAGGATTTTACCTATGATACTGATATTGTCAACTTCTAAATTCTCGGAATGTTCATTTGTTCTCTTCATATCTTCCATTATGTCAGGAAGAAAGTTTTCCATTCTCTTTTAAGCTGAGATGATTGGTTGAAAGAAAGTTATTTCAGTCTTTGGAATCTCCATAATTTATTTCTAAGAGAGCACTGTCTTTACTTGCACCTCTTATAGGGACACTTATATTCCCTGAAGCACATTTGGTCTGTCTTGTTGGATTAGCCACTCAGGGAGAGGGGAGAGGAAGTAGATATCACAGCTGATGGTCAAGTAGCTAAATCTCTGTATTAGCAATTTTAAGAGGGAAGAAAGAGATTCTGCTGTATTTTCATGGGTATATTCTTCAGTTGCCTTCTAGGAAATCTTGGAACACAAAGTTCAGTTACATCTTTGTAGTAGGTCCATCTAGTCTGCGCCTAAGTTAAAGCTCCTCTTGGGTCCTTGGGGCTGGATGGGAATTAAGCACAAGTTTCTCCAATTGTGTGATGGTGTCTGGAAAAGGATGATGCCAGGAAAACTAAGACTTCTATCATTAGTAGGTGGTGAGAGAAAAGAGTTGCCCTAAAGTGTATTTTTTTTTTGAGTCACAAATGACTGCATTTTGAGAAGCAGCATAGAAATATTTTCCTTACATATTATCAGACTTTGTACTCCTCCATCCAGATTGAGTTTTATCCTTTGCTTGGATCAAACTGCATAAATAAGGAGCTCCACTATTTTGACTCAGAGTAGATGACTCTTGGGCTCACTTTTAGGAAGGAGTCTTCTGGGTTTGGTCTTCCCAGAAGAAGAACCTGTGGAGGAGGTGTCCACCATACATGCCCACCACCTGTCCTGGCCTTGGCATCACAGTCCCTGAGGGTCTTGTTGCAGATCCCAATGTGGTGGCTTTCCCCTTGTCTTCCTCACCTATCTCCAGGGGCTGGCCCAATACAAACTGGGTAGGCCTTAGGTTTGGCTTTGTCTTTGCCTACTTTGAGCTCAGATGTGTCTCCTGGACTTATGCATTGCTATACCTTACACTATAAAATTTTAAGATTCCCCCCACCCCCAAATACTTTCCTATATTTAAAGCCTCCTCAGTATTTCTCTATTCTATCCCCACTGGTGTTGCTGTATCTTCTTGTTCAGTCCTTCATGTTGCTTTTATTATAGCTTTGTAAATTATTGCACCTCTTTACACCATAAAGGATCATGATTGCCAATCATCAATTACAAAGTAGAACCAAAATTAACAACACACACAGGTTTTTCATGATGTGCCCTCAACTTACCTTTTTAAAATTTTTGTTGAAGATAAAGCTCCTCTCCATGTACATTCCCTCTTCATACTGTGCACCAGCCCAACTCTATAGTCAGACCACGCCTCAGCCTGTTGGGCTTTTGTATCACTCTTCTCTCTGTCCAGTGTGCTCTCCTGCCTTTTCTCTCCTGGTGAGCCCCACTTAGCTCAGTTTAGCTGTTCAGCACTTAGCTCTCAGTGGAGCAGTCCCAGATTCTTCCAGGTAGTGTTAGTTGTTCCTTCTGAATTCCCACAGCTTTGCACATACACTTCTGATTTGGTAATTAGCTCAACATATAGTTTATTCATTACCTCCACCCTCCATGCCATGAGTTTTTGGCAGGCAGGGTCTACATTGTCTTTGTATTTCTAGCATCTATTGTTAGTAATATAAGGCAGTATTTTCTGGATTAATGCATAAATGACTGCCTAAAATACCACGCTATGGATAAAGCATTCATTGCCTTTGTGCTTCTATCCATTTTTTAAAAACAGTACTAATAAAGAGCTATAATTTAAAATTCATAAATCCACATAAAATTTACATGTATGATTCATTAATTTTTAGTAAACCTGCAATGTTGTAACCATCACCATAATCTAATTTTAGAACGTTTGTATCATCCCCCAAATGCAATCTTGTGCCCCTTCTCAGTCACTCCTCATTTTTGCCCCTGCTCCCTGCAACCATGAACCTACTTTCTGTCTGTATACATTTGGCTTTTCTGGAACTTTCATATAAATGGAACCATACAATGTGGTATTATGTGCTCTTTTTTCTTTTAAGATTTATTTATTTGAGAGAGAGGGAGAGAGGGAGAGAGCAGGGGGAGGAGTAGGGGGAGAGGAAGAGAATCTCAAGCAGGCTTCCTGTTGAGCATGGAGCCTAACTTGGAGCTAGATCCCAGGACCCTGAGATCAGGGCCTGAGCCAAAATCAAGAGTTGGATGCTTAATTGACTGAGCTATCCAGGCACCCCTGTGTCTGACTTTTTTACTTACCATAAGTTTACTTTTTTACCTATGTTGCAGCACCTATCCTTTTTTAATGGCTGGGTAGTGCATGCTATGGTAGTACATGGTATGTCACATTTTTTTTATCCATTCACCAGCTGATAGAAGTTTAGGTTGTTTCCACTTTTTTTGGCTATTATGAAATAATGCTGTATAAACATGTACAAAGTTTTTGTGTGGACATGTGTTTTCATTTTTTTCTGGGTCATATGGTAAGTCTATTTAAAACATTTTCCAAAATAGCAGCACCATTTTACATTGCCACCAGCAACGTATGAGGATTCTACTTTCTCCACATTCTTGCCAACACTTTGTTGCTGTTTTTTTGTTGTTTCATTTTTTTAATTTTAGTCATCCTAGTTGGTGTGTGAAGTGGTATCTCATTGTAGCTTTAATTTTCACTTCCTTAATGACTAAGCATCTTTTCATGTGTTTATTGGTCATTAATATGTCTTCTTTGGTGAAATGTCTATTCAAATCTTTTGCCCACTTTTAAATTGGATTATATTTCTTCTCACTGTTGAGTTGTGTTCTTTATATAATACTTTGTATATAGATCTCGGAAACTAGCCCTTTATCTAATACGTCATTTGCAAATATCTTCTCCCATTCTGTAGGTTGTCTTTGTTTTGTTGACTGTATCCTTTGATGTGCAAAAGCTTCTTATCTTGATGAAGTCCCAATAGTTCATTTTTGATTTTGTTTCTTTTGTCTTCCTGGATGTATCTTGCAAGAAGTTACTGTGGCGGAGTTCAAAAAAGGTGTTACCTGTGTTCTCCTCTAGGATTTTGAAGGAATCTTGTCTCACATTTAGATCTTTCATCCATTTTGAGTTTATCTTTGTGTGTGGTGAAAGAGAGTGGTCTAGTTTCATTCTTCTGCATGTGGATGTCCAGTTTTCCCAGCACCATTTACTGAAGAGACTGTCTTTCTTCCAGTGGATAGTCTTTCCTCCTTTATCGAATATTAGTTTCCAATATCTATAAAGAACTTATTAAACTCAACAGCAAAGAAACAAACAATCCAATCATGAAATGGGCAAAAGACATGAACAGAAATCTCACAGAGGAAGACATAGAACGGCCAACAAGCACATGAGAAAATGCTCCGCATCACTTGCCATCAGGGAAATACAAATCAAAACCACAATGAGATACCACCTCACACCAGTGAGAATGGGGAAAATTAACAAGGCAGGAAACCACAAATGTTGGAGAGGATGTGGAGAAAAGGGAACCCTCTTACACTGTTGGTGGGAATGTGAACTGGTGCAGCCACTCTGGAAAACTGTGTGGAGGTTCCTCAAAGAGTTAAAAATAGATCTGCCGTACGACCCAGCAATTGTACTGCTGGGGATTTACACCAAAGATGCAGATGCAATGAAATGCCGGGACACCTGCACCCCGATGTTTCTAGCAGCAATGTCCACAATAGCCAAACTGTGGAAGGAGCCTCGGTGTCCATCTAAAGATAATGGATAAAGAAGATGTGGTTTATGTATACAATGGAATGTTACTCAGCCATTAGAAATGACGAATACCTGCCATTTGCTTTGATGTGGATGGAACTGGAGGGTATTATGCTGAGTGAAATAAGTCAATCGGAGAAGGACAAACATTATATGGTCTCATTCATTTGGGGAATATAAATAATAGTAAAAGGCAATAGAGGGGAAGGGAGAAGAAATGGGTGGGAAATATCAGAAAGGGAGACAGAACATGAGAGACTCCTAACTCTGGGAAACGAACTAGGGGTGGTGGAAGGGGAGGAGGGCGGGGGGTGGGGGTGACTGGGTGGTGGGCACTGAGGGGGGCACGTGACAGGATGAGCACTGGGTGTTATTCTGTATGTTGGCAAATTGAACAATAAAAATAAATTTATTATTAAAAAATATAAATAAAGTGCTAAATGGTAAAAAAAATACTTTGTATACAAGTGCCTTATCAGACATATGATTTACAAATATTTTCTTTCAGTTTGTGGCTTGTCTTTTTACTTTCTTTATGGTGTTTGTTGAAGTAAATGTTGATGATGTCCATTATTATTTTTTCTTTATTGCTTGTGCTTTTTTACATCTTATCTGCTAAATCATTGCTGAACCCAAAGTCACGAAGATTTACTTCTGTGCTTTCTCCTCTGTAGTTTAAGCTCTTACATTTAGTTCTCAGGACTCATTTTGAATTAATTTTTATGTATCATATGAGATAAGGATCCAAATTCATCCTTTTGCAGATGGATACTTAACATTCCCAGCATCATTTGTTGAAGAATTATCCTTCCTCCATTGAGCCACCTGATACCTTTGTTGAAAGTTAGCTGACCATCAGTATAAGGTCAACTGACCATCACTATTTTGATAAGCAGTGTTGGCCCTACTGGGGTAGTAGAGTGCTGGAGGCCAGAGTATAAGGTCAGCCCCTAGATTCCAAGACCACCCCTTTTGGTCCACTCTGAGAATGGTCCTCATTCATTTTCACTGTTGTTTCCCTGCCCTCTATTTCCAAGGTTTATTTGCCTTTCATGGCTCTAGATCACCTGATTCCTCTCTACTCTTCTCTATTTCCCTTATTACCAATGAAAACCATTCATTCCCATTATTCCCCCTTTCAGAGTGCCCTTCTTCTCCCAGTTCCCAGTGTAAATCATTTCTTCATTACTTGGGCCTACATATTCCAAACTGGACCTAATTTTGGCACAAGGTCCCATGTGGCCACAATGAATATTTTCTAAAAAATTTAATTCCTGAAATATTTTTCCTTTTTTCACAAATATACATGAACAGGTCTCTGCTAGTCAATCAGTGTTCAGATTCTTATGAATTTAAGAGCACAGACCCTTGAGGCTAGACTGACTTATAAAGTCTACCACTTATAAACTGGGTGCCTCAGTTTCCTCACGTATAAAATAGGGATATAACAGTCCTCACCTCATATGATTGTTATGAGGATCAAATATGCTAATTCTTGGGAAGTGCTGAACACAGTAGTTGCATGTATCAAGAAAGATACAAGGTTTTGCTATTATTATTTGGGAAAACAGCTGCCTATTTTCCATGTGTAAATATTCTCAGAATATCCTTATCACAGTCTTATCTTCACAAAGGGACCATTAGAAGTCATCATCACCACCATCAAACACTGGGGAAGGACACCATTTTTATATGGGCCATGCCCTGGCCATGTGGGCATACTGACCAGTAATGTAAATTAGTGCATCCCAGGGAATCTTTCCTTCTTGGCAGTAAAGGTTGAGGTTCAGTAAAGCGCATTCCCTGTCACTGTCATTAAATTCATAGCAGATATTCCAACCAAGAGGACCAAACTTTTTTCTCTCCTAGAAGGGAAAATGAAAATAGTCTTACATAAAATTTGATAAATTAGCTTTGTATAAAATACTGAGAAATGAAAGGTTTCTATTGAAGTTGGGCATCCTCATTCTGTTGACATCATGTTAAGATCATGTTAAAATCAGTTAAGATCATACAGTTCAACTTCATCTAGGCTTTCAGTTTGGCTTTCAGCAAACATGGGTGGCATCTCTTCCTCCAGTCCTGGCTTTTCTCCAAAATTTCCAAAAGAAAACTTGACATTACTAGAAATATGATAGAAGGGCATCTGTCCTTCATGGTAAAATAAAATATTTCCCCATCAAAATAGGCAAAAAAAGACTGACACTAATCATCCATCTTGTGGCAAAAGCTACTCCCAGTTCTAAAGAGTATGCCTACCATCTAAGCTTTTAAGTCATATCACTATGTGCTGATTACATGCTGACTTCTCTGCAGTGACATTTTTTAAACTAGTACACAGAATCATAACCCTTGCTTCATGACTTCACATAGTGACCTCTTTTTCTTTCTTCATTATCTCCCTATCCCATCTTAATTTCTTAATTCCAAACTGATGATTATACCAGAGGTCTCATATTCCCTCCTCTTGATTTCAAAATTTCGTAAGTGTTGAACCACTTTCCCATCTCAGCTGTTTTTATTTGTACAACAAGGGCCTTGTGCCTAGAGCCCCCGGTCCCAGCCTCTCAGATCTCCTCTGGGACCTTGTTTACTTATTTATTTAGGTCATATTTTGCATCTTTAATCTTTGTTTTTTTCTTTACAGATTCTCTGTAGACCATATACACTTGAAACCCAGGCAGCCAGTCTAGTTAAGACATCATCTAGAGACGTGTAGTCAAAGAGTCAGAATTAATTAATTAATTAATTAATTAATTAATTAATTTATTAAATTTTTATTTATTTATGATAGTCATACAGAGAGAGAGAGAGGCAGAGACATAAGCAGAGGGAGAAGCAGGCTCCATGCACCGGGAGCCGACGTGGGATTTGATCCTGGGTCTCCAGGATCGCGCCCTGGGCCAAAGGCAGGCGCCAAACCGCTGCGCCACCCAGGGATCCCAAAGAGTCAGAATTTAAATGCAGGGTCTCAGGATGGACACCAGATCACAGCAATGAAGTTTGAGCAGAGGGAAGGAGAAAGTAGTACTGAGTTGAAAGTCATCTTTCAGGGGACTTTGGGGCTCTGGTCACAGGGAAGAGGATCTTAAGGGTAGTAAGCCCACCCAAAAAGGGCCAGGTGAGGATGAAACTATTGCAAGGAAAATGATGGACTGACATGATATATGTGCAAATGAGGAATAATAAAAATAATACTGAAATTTTGAATGCAGGTGATTGAGAGATGGGACTACCAATTTCAGGAGTAGAGTCTGGAGATTTGGGAGACTTGGGAGTGAGACATAGCTGAGGAGGTCAATTTTGTGCTTTTGAATTTGACCTCGTGCATTTATCCAGGTGATGATGTCCCTTAGATCAGAGTAGAGCTAGGAGGCGAAGCTGAGGTGAGGGGAGTACGGAGATCAGCCACTGAGTGAGAACAACTTGGCTTCAGACCCTGAATGGGGCCTCAGCACTTTACAATGCCATTTGTAAGCTTTCATGTCATTCCCACTTTTTATTTATTTATTAACATAATGCACTTTCTTTTTTCTACTAAAAAGCAAAAGTTGGGTGTACCTGAATAATTGCGTGGAAGAAACAAATGCCAAATATTATTTGTCTCCATTTTCTTCCAAGTATGTTTTCTTCAAAAAACGAAGGTGTCATTTCAGTAAATGCCCGTCTGATATTTGCACGTAAACCTTTCGGTGGCTCATTGGTTACCTGGGTTCAGACACATATATGGCAGAAAGGGTGATTTTATCGATTTGCATTATTTCTGAATAACACACAGAGACTGAAGCCATTGAGAGGATGTAGATAACTGATACCCATGGGGCATTCCTGGTATGTGGGGGCTTGCTCTGTATCTTGCTCAGCCTCAGTCTCTGCAAAGTCAGGCCTGGTGGGGGTCTTCAGATCTACAGTGGATGAACCGTCTCCACAAGAATCTCAGACAATTTCTTTTGGTGTTCATTTTTCTAAATATGGCCAGAAAGTATTCTCAGGCCTTCTTCAGCATTGGATTTTCCATGCATCTCAACATATGTCATCCCTTGATGACATGGGACAGGAAAGGAAGAAGCATCTCTTGTTCCTGAGTGATCATTTGTATGCAGAAGCTTCCTGTATATTGGAGAATTCCCAGCACTAAAACCCAGCAGCCATACTACCTGTAGGTCTCCTGTCTCTCAAATGCTGAAACATTCTCTTAATTCTGGGAGGGGTTCCATTCTTACCACTCTGGATCCTTGACATTTTCTTATACTGTTGAATGATCAACAGGCTAGGGCACATAAAGATGGGCAGTGCCTTGGGAAACTGTGTGCCTGCATGCTATGAGGTGAAGGGATACTGACTTCCACCTTCCCACCTTGGCCACCCAGACTTTAATGTGGTCCTGCACAAGGCCTGGGCTCCCTGGACCCACTCGGGGAACATTCTGAGGCTAATCATTTTGCACCATTCCAACCATGTGCATACATTACCTTGACAGAATTTTGAAGAACTGTAACGGGAAATGTACTACTAGGCATGGAACTTAAAAAAAGTCGAAAAGTGTCCTTGATAACAATAGCTGTTCAAAACAAAGAGAAAACAACAAAAATGGAAAATGCTTAAATTATAATAATACTTTTAAGTAATAAATACTTATGGGATAGCAAGAAAAATGCTGTGAGCTCTGTTTAAAGACTAGTTTAAGTATTTTATGTTGTAAAATGTTCTAAAATGGAAGTAGAAGAAATCTTTTTGGAAACTCTTAATACATGAGAGTTTGCCAATCTAGATGTTGGCACATTTGAGTAATGAAATTAAGGACACAGGGACGCCTGGGTGGCTCAGCGGTTGAACGTCTGCCTTCAGCTCAGGGTGTGATCCCAGGTATGGGGATCGAGTCCCGCATCGGGCTTCCTGTGAGGAGGCTGCTTCTCCCTCTGCCTATGTCTCTGCTTCTCTCTCCGTGTCTCTCATGAATAAATAAATAAATAAAATCTTAAAAAAAAAAAGAAATTAAGGACACATTAATTTTCAATACTTTTTTAAAAGAAGGTTTTATTTATTTATTCATGAGAGACACGGAGAGAGAGGCAGAGACACAGGCAGAGGGAGAAGCAGGCTCCATGCAAGGATCCCAATGTGGGACTCGATCCTAGGGGTCTCCAGGATCATGTCCTGAACCGAAGGCAGATGCTCAACTGCTGAGCCACTCAGGCATCCCTAATTTTCAATACTTGTTGCAGGTGTTAAGGGTCTCCTCTCTGAAATGGGAAAATTTTTCAGAAAATACCAGGATGGTTACTGCCAGTGCTCATGAAGTATTTTGTTTTTAAACAATTCAATTTTCAGCAAATTGCATGAAATGGTCAGAAAGTCCTATGGAGAAGAAAGAGATTTCTCCACTCTGCAGAGGAGTTGCAAACGGAACTGAGGGAGCAGGGGTAGGAACAGACTTCATAAGTAGCATGAAGACGTTCGGTCAATATGCTTACTTTGTGAGCTGTTGACAGAAAACCTAAGAAAATGAGTTCTATTCTGGGTTCAAAAGGCTGAAGTGAAGTTGGGGAAAATTATTGTTCCCATTATAGGAAGACACAGGCATCATTCCAGGATAACTTTCTTAGATGCTGGTTTTTAAGTACGTCTTATGGTGTTTCTCCAACATTCCAGGCTTGCTCCCTCCCTAGGGTTTTGCATTAGCTATTCCTTTTGCCTGGATTACTCTTCCTTTAGATTGCCTCACATTCTTCAAGTCTTGGTCCAATGCTGCCTTCTCAAAGAGATGTACCCAGAACACACTGTTTATGTTTGTTTGTTTGTTTATTTATAATATTTTATTTATTTATTCATGAGAGAGGCAGAGACTTGGGCAGAGGGGGAAGCAGGCTCCCCTGGGGAGCCTGATGTGGGACTTAATCCCAGGACCCTGAGATCATGACCTGAGCCAATAGCAGACACTCCACCACTGAGCCACCCAGGTGCCCCCAGACCATACTGTTTAAATTACTATCTACTCTTTCTCCTTATCATCCCCCCACCCCATTTCATCCTGGCCTTTCTGATCCTCCTTATTCTTTATTTTTTCCAAAGCACCAGCCACATTCTATCATACCATATAAATTACTTATTATATGCTTTAATTATTGCTTATCTCCCCTCACTAATATGTAAAGCTCTATGAGGATGGATATCTAAGGTGGTTTTGTTCACTGTCCTACCTTCAGCATCTAGAACAGTGCATGGTACATGGTAGGTTCCCAAATATTTATTGAATGAATGACTGTAGATTAAAGCTGATTTTGTGCTCTTTAGTTTAGTAATCTAAATTCATGATCTACATTAAATAGCTAAAATTACAAGTTAGTTCTAGTACAATTCTAGAGCAACACTGAAGTTGCTTGTATGGTAAAAACTATTAGGCATGGAAGTCAGACACCAACCAAAGTCTTAGGGCTAATGATTTCAATAACCAAAGCACGAAAAAGGCAGATTTAGAGAAGTAATTTTTTTCATACTTTTCCTCTTATAATTGCAGAAGCATCAAGAGTGTTAACTTTCATAGACATCGTAGGAGTTAAGAGCTGTATTGGAATCTTAGAAATTATCTTAGCACAGGGCTTCTAGCAATGATGCTGTGCAGGCCTCTTATGGCTGGGGAAACTGAGGCCCAGAGAGGCAATGTGGTGGCATGGCAGGAAGTAGTGGGGGCAGAACTCTGCTCAGGTCTTAGAATTTCAAATCCAGAGTTTTCACTTCTTCCTTGTTTCGTTTTTCTTTTGTTCACTTAATCTTTTCAGCTTATTACCTGAATGTATTTTATTTTAAATGGGTTCAAGTTAAGCATCAGAACTCAAATGGGTACATCAGTAAATGATTGTAACAAGGGCCAGAAGAAGATTTTTTTATCTACTTAAGCTTTGGTAAACTGAAGGCACTTAAAAGCCACCACCACTGTCAGTTGGCTTTCATAGCCTGTCCGGCCTCTGGCATATACTCGCTCTTGTCTCAGTCACCATTAGGCCGAACGTATCCATACTCTGAAGGCTCACGTAGCTCCACTGCAGCAAGTTGCTTTTTAGATGCCTTCCCTAGCATTTCCTTCTTAATTGTAATCCTAATCATCAGCAAGCCTTGGACAGTGGTGAATATTTTCTTGTCATTTTTCTTTAATTATTTAAATGGAAATAAGCCACAGGCCCAGTTGGAAGCATGCCACTCTTACTTGCACTGCAAAAGAGTGAAAAGAGTGGAGACTCTGGATGGTTGATGTGAAGGACTCTTTATACTTGCTGGAAGTAACCTGCAGAGGCTAGGAGGGGGGAATCAGGAAATGAGGGATCTTTAGCGGAAGGCTGCTATGTCTTGGCTGTGGTGTCCCGTGAAGGCTGGCCACTTTGTAAAGGCAGAAGTAAGTAAAGTCACTTGCAAGACTGGCTGTATAGCTTCTGCGGTCAGGGCACCAAGGAAGACCCCAGAGAAAGGACTCTGGATATTCTAGGTTGGTAGGATGCCCTTCTGACAGAGTGGTAAAGTGGGGCTCACCCTGCTTATTAACAATAATACAGTTCCTAAGGTTTCAATTATTTTTATACTAACATTTAAAAATGAATAGAATCTAAATCCACTTCTCTCTTTGTAGCCCTTTATACTTTCTTGAGTGGGAAAGAAAGTGGTTATAGTTAGTGGTAGCAACTATGAATGATGCCGGGCATGCCCATGGGGTGTGTGTGCCTGGAACCACTTAAAAGCATAAAGTTGAACAAAAATCAAAATGGCTGTTCTAATGCTTCAGCAAAGCTCAATTTTAAAAACTAAATCACCTTTTTCCTCTTTTCTGCAGTTCTCCCCTCCTTCCTTCTTAGCGTTCTGTTTTAGGAACCTGGGACCACCCTGAAGACATGATGAATGAGGTTGGCTGCCCGCACACAATTCCTGTCAAAACCAGCTAGATCCTGTATTTCTTTCTTTCTTTTTTTTTTTTTTAATTTTATTTATTTATTCACGAAAGACACACAGAGAGAGGCAGAGACACAGGCAGAGGGAGAAGCAGGCTCCATGCAAGAATCCTGATGTGGGAATTGATCCCTGGACTCTTGGATCATGACCTGAGCCAAGGGCAGATGCTCAACCGCTGAGCCACCCAGGTGTTCCAAGGTCCTGTATTTCTCTATTAACACTATCCTCCTCCTCCCCCGAGCCCTTTCCTCCCTGTGGAAAAGGGGGCGGCTGTTTTGAAGGCCATAGCCTGCTGTAGCCTCCTTCGCTTGGCAAAGCGGTACAGCTAATGTTCCACTTTATCCTAAACTCTGTCTTCGCGTTATATTTTGGCTTTGAAGCCCTGAGGTGGGTTTTCCACAACATGGCTAGGAGGCACACATGAAGGTTAGTTAGTTGGCATAGGAGTCACAGAGAATAAGAAGTGGTGAAACGTGACTCTAAGGGGATTGGTGGGACTTTGAATCTGTCCCTTAACTTATTCTGTAGTGAAAGATTTAATTTCCTTTCTTTTTTCTAAGTCCATTTTCTATTTCTTTTATTGTGCCTATATGTCATCTATTTTCAATTCAAATGGCCTCCACAGAAAGGAACATGAAACAGAAATGATCCAGTGGGTCATACTCTCAACTTGGAGTCTGGAGATGTTTTTTCAAGTCTGGATTGTGTAATTTAACTATAAACCTCTTTAGGTTTCAAATTCCTCCTCTTTAATATGGGGAAACATAATTCCTACAATAAAAATTATTACAAGAACTGGATTCAACAAAGAAAGGCTACGTAAGAAAGGTATTATTAAAAAAAAAAGAAAGGTATTATTATGTAAATGCTATGTGTTCAACATACTTGGATCTGTGAAGGTTTTAATTAGTTCTTCCATTGCCAGCATCCAAGAAACAGCAAGATGGCAATTTTGCAAAAATACCCAGTTTCCTGATTTCATTGCATCTTTGATCATTCTTTCAGCAATGGGTCCTTGTCCTTGCCCCAGTGAAATTGATTGTACCCTGAATTCAACAACAACAAGAAATGCTGTTTTATTTTAAAGCAATGATATTATGAAGAAATGTAAATACAGTAGACTCTTTCCCAAAGTATGCACACATTTCAAATCCTCATTTTAATAGATGTGCAAATGTTTATTTTCTTGGTTTTTTAAAAAAATTTCTACTGTAACACACATATGGAAAAGTTTAAAAAAAGAACTATACAGCTCTATGAACTATCACAAATGAATACTCATGATTGAGAGTGAAAGTGTGCCAACATCCTAGAAACATCTCTCTTATGCCCCTTTCTGCTCCAATGACTTTTCCTTCCTCCCTCCCAAAGGTATCTGTTACCCTGATTTCCAACACTATAAATCAGTTTTTCAAAACTTGAAGAAATTTGAAGTCTCACATCCATTATTTCTAAGTGTTCTTTATACTGGATATAAACTCTTTGTTAAATTTTTACTGTCTCCATAGGTTTGCCTTTTCCAGAATGTCATATAGTTGGAATCATGTAGTATATAGTCTTTCCAGATAGGCTTCGTTCACTTAATAATATGCACTTAAGGTTTCTCCATGTCTTTTATGGCTTGATAGCTCATTTCTTTTTTATGCTGAATATTATTCCATTTCATGGATATACCACAGTGTATTTACCCAATTCACGTACTAAGAAACATCTTGGTTGCTTCCATGTTTGGTGAGTATGAATAAAGCTGCTATAAATATTTGTGTACAGATTTTTGTGTGGCCATAAGTTTTCAACTCCTTTGGGCAAATACCATGAAGTATGGTTTTTGGATTTCATGGTAAGAGTATGTTAGTTTTGTAAGAAGACAGCAAACTGTCTTCCAAGGTGGCTATGCCATTTTGCATTCTCATCAGCAATAAATGAGGGTTTCTGTTGTTAGTATGCATTAATATAATCTGTTTTTATGTCTCATAACCTTGCTAAATCCATTAAAATTTTTTTTGGGATACACTTTATCAGAGCAAAAGCACATTCTATTTCTGGTTTTCTCTTTCAAAGAAATGCTTTCTAGATTCTTAACTAGGGTTTTTTTTTTCCTCCATGAATGCCTGTTGAACTTTAACAAATGCTTTTTCTGCCTCAATTGAGAGGTGTTTCTCCCAGGATCTTGTCTATTAAATATATGTTACTATATCATTAATTTCTGCTCTTTTATTTTTCCCTTCTAATAGAGTTTAATCACTACATTTTATTTATTTATTTTAAGATTTTTTTATTTATTCACGAGAAACACAGAGAGAGAGGCAGAAACAACAGGCAGAGGGAGAAGCAGGCTCCCCATGCGGAGCCAGATGTGGGACTCCATTCCAGGACTATGGGATCATGCCCTGAGCCAAAGGTAGAGGCTCAACCGATAAGCCACCTAGGCTGTCCCTAATCATTACATTTTAGATTGCCCTTTGCCAAATATATGCACTTAAGCCTATAAATTTCCTTATAATCCAAACTTCAGATACATCTCACAAGTTTTGATATATTTTCACAATTACTCAACTTAGTACATGAATTTCCATTTCAGTATCCTCTTTGTCTGAAAATGGTTTAATCTTAGCTTTATTTAAAAATTTGTTTTGACAGTGGAGCACTCGGTGGCTCAGTGTGTGGATTGGATTGTCCTAATCTTTTTTTTTTTTTTTTTTTTTTTTTAACGCAGGCAGGTAAAACAATTTTATTTCACAGTTGTCTTTAAAACCACAAAGACACTATGTTCTTCATATAAAAACATTAGTACAGATAACTATACTTTCTAGAAAATGATTATATAGACCCTCTCAAAGAAAAATGCACACTATTATATGGTTCAGACAAGTTACTTGGGAAAAACACATCTGGACCGATTCCTAAAACATATCATAAAACCATGCTGCATCTTTTGGTTCAAAGTATAGATTATTGTCATCAGTAAAGGCTCCTGCATTCTTACATATTTGATAATACACATATAGACTGGTTTGTGACTTAATGCTCCATTGGTTCATCAGCCTTTTCTGCAGGTTCATCAGCAGGTTGAGCAGGCTGTGCCTTTCTCTGTCTTTCTTCAAGACCTTCCAGGAATGGAGATACATCGTCATTATCATAAATTGTAAACTCCAAGTCCTTACCAACAATTCCAATGGAAACATTCTTTGTAGTTAGGTCCTGTTTTTTTTTTTTTTAAAGATTTATTTATTCATGATAGACATAGAGAGGGAGAGAGAGAGAGAGAGAGAGAGAGAGAGAGAGAGAGAAGCAGTCTCCATGCCAGGAGCCCGATGTGGGACTTGATCCTGGGACTCCAGGACCACGCCCTGGGCCAAAGGCAGGCACTAAACCGCTGAGCCACCCAGGGATCCCCTGTAGTTAGGTCCTGTTCTGCAAGACGTGTTTCTCGTAAGGCACGCAGACCATGTTTAACCAGTTCATTCAAATTGCACTCCATAAACCCAGACATATGTCTCTCCAAGTAAGTATGAGCTGATTGAGAACGGGCTCCAATGGACATGGCTCTACAGTCAAAATAGTTGGCAGATGAACAGGTTTGGAAAATGTGAGGGCCCATATCATCATAACCAGCAATAAGCAGTCCAACACCATATGGTCTTCGGCCATATCGTTGTGTTGGTATCTGGGTCTTGCTTCCGATTAGAGATACAAGACACAGGAAGAGGTCTGTGAAATACAAATCCGGAATCCAAACACTCCTGGTGCATAAAATTACGTAACAGTCTAGCATTCAGCAGTAAGTCCCGCAACTGAGATACCAATATGGTTATCAACGTGGAGAATTTTCTTCTGATGAGCTGCAAGCTCTGACTGTGCTGTCTTCAATGCAACCAACACTGCATGGGTTTTTGATTTCAGATGAACTGTAGCTGAACCTTGTTTGACAGCTTCCATTGCATATTCAATTTGATGAATCCTGCCCTGAGGGCTCCAAACAGTGACATCATTGTCATATTGGTTGTGAAACATGGTTCCGAGGTGCAGATTCAGGAGCCTGATTGTCCAACTCTTGATCTCAGCTCAGGTCTTGATCTCAGGGTCCTGAGTTTGGGCCCAGTGTGGAGAGTACTTAAACATTTTTTTGTTTTTTGTTTTGTTTTGACAGAAATAAAATTCTATGTGGATAGTAATTTGCTCTTAGTACTTTGAATATACATTTTCTGGCTTTCATTGTTTCTTCAGAGAAATCAGTCGACAGCTTTTAAAATCTGTTTGAAGAGTAATTGTTTCTACAAATGTCCTTGAACATGGCTCCTTGTGTACATGTGACTGATTTCATTCTAGGTTGTAGATTCAGACTTGTTGAGATGTAGGGGATGGCATTTTCAACTTTAACATACTGTCAATTACAAATTGATTTTAACCAATATTTTACTCTTACTTATAATATGGATATTTTCATTGCTCTATATCTTTGCCACAATTTTGCCAATTTTATGGGCATGAAATGACTTTTTTTAAAAAAAATTTTTATTTATTTATGATAGTCACAGAGAGAGAGAGAGAGAGGCGCAGAGACACAGGCAGAGGGAGAAGCAGGCTCCATGCACCGGGAGCCCGATGTGGGACTCGATCCCGGGTCTCCAGGATCGCACCCTGGGCCAAAGGCAGGTGCCAAACCGCTGCGCCACCCAGGGATCCCTGAAATGACATTTCTTTAATGGCTTTAGTTTCATGTACTTTCATGTACCCTAATTACTAATATATAAGTACATAATTACTAATTTTTAATTTTCATGTACCTAATTACTTGTACATCTTCTCATATTATCAGTTATTTAGATTTAGGTTCCTGAAATTTTCTATTCTGAAAATTTCTGAAACTTTACTATTTATAATTTTTGTCTCTATTTTTTTAAAGATTTTATTTATTTATTCATGAGAGACACACAGAGAAAGGCAGAGACATAGGCAGAGGGAGAAGCAGGCTCCATGCAAGGATCCTGATGTGGGACTCAATCCCAGGACTCCGGCATCATGCTCTGAGCCAAAGGCAGATGCTCTACCGCTGAGCCACCCAGGCATCCCTTGTCTTTATTTATATTGGATTGTTTTCTTTTTCTGAGGTTGAGAGTTGGATGCTTAATCCACTGAGCCACCAGGCGCTATTTTCTTTTTCTTATTAATTCACAGGAGCTCTTAACAGTTTTGTATACTAATTCTCTGTTATGATTTCAGAACCAAAGGCAAATGTCTAGGATCATAAATTTTATGTATTAACTTGACTGGGTCACATGGTGTCCAGATATTTGGCTAGACAGTACTCTGGGTGAGCCTGTGAGGGTGTTTCTGGGTGAAATTTACATTTAAATGAGTAGACTGAGTAAAGCAGATTGCCCTCCTTAATGCAGATAAACCCTATATAATCAATTGAAGACCTGAATAGAACAAAAAGGCTGACTTGGAGCTCCTCCTGCCTGTCTGAATGGTGACATTGGTCTTTTCTGGCATTTGGATGGAAACACTGGCTCTTGAGTGTTGAGGAAGTCACACTCCACAGAGGAAGAAAAAGGGCAAATTTTAACAAGGAGATGTTCATATGAATTATAGAAACTGCACAATGTAACCTTACCGTTCTGAATACCCACTGTCTCGGGCAAACCTCTGGAATGCGCCCATAGGATCTGAGCCTGTGCTTAAGATAAATACCAGGGGAGTGTTATATGACATATCTTGATACAGAGTGGGCAGGTCCACAGGAGGTGTCTCTATAAAGTGTTTTCCAAGATTTTCAATAACAAAGTCTGTAAGAGCAAAAACCACCTGAAAGTTGAAAAGAAAAATATTTAAATAATAGTATGCTGGATGAGGACCCTTCATAATTCTATCCTATATCTCCCCTTCAACTTCTCAGAGGGGGTGCCCTGTTCTGCATCCATTCTCTCTTGATTAGGTATCTTTCTTCCTACTGGATTTGTGTACCCTGGAACTGCCGACAGCCATGGTTCTCACAACCTCATTAAGCAAGCTGACTATGGGATGAAAGGAAAGTCCCTCTCATTCCATCCATCTCCAAACCTGCTGTCACCCCATCCTTGCCTCCTATCCCATCCCTTCTCACATTCTCATGAGCTTTACTTTCAGTTCTTCCACTATTGAGCTCCCTTTCTCTCCCAGATCTTATCATCATACAATTAGGCTCAACTGTCTTCTATTCTTAAAAGCAAAACAAAAGCCTTGTCCTGATTGCTGCTCCCCTCCCAGCTATTTCCTTTCTTTGCTTCCCTCCATAAACCAGCTTCTTAGAATTGATACCATAGTCTCCCCATCTTCCTCTCATTTTACTCCTCAGCATCTTTTTTTTTTTTGTATATCTTTTTTATTGGAGTTCGATTTGCCAACATATAGTATAACACCCAGTGCTCATCCCATCGAGTGCTCCCCTTCCTCAGTGTCTTCTGACCTTTCTTGGGAACCAGCCTCAGCCCTGACAATCATAGCCCTGCCTGACTACTTCCTACACTGATGTGTTTCCTTCACTGATCCTGTCTATAGTAGACTCTATAGTAGACTACTATAGTAGTGCACTCTCTATCTATAGTAGCCTAGATTGCTTACCCCCTTCCTGCTCTTACAGAGCTGCTCCCTCTCTCTAGCCCACATGGAGCCTTTTTTTTTTTTTAATTTTTTTAATTTTTTATTTTTTATTTATTTATTTTTATTTTTATTTTCCACATGGAGCCTTTGTGTGAAATTGGAAAAGGTATCCTTCTTCAAGATACTTATGGTCACAATTAATATACAAACCAAACCTACAATATCTACAATGCAAATGGCTCCCTTAAGGGTTGTGCAGTGCACATCCGGCACAACTGTAAGCAGCAGCCCTGCTTTAATGTTAGCCCTCCATTAGATGTTGACATCACCTTGTCCAAATGGTTCTTGCATATTTTTTGTTGTTGTTGGGAGAGGGGACATCTCAACCTGATTCAAGGCCATGGCCTTGGATTGCACCCTTATGTGGCCAATCCGAGAAAAGATGTTTATATGCTTGCTCATGTAAGTGAGGATATATTGTGGTGCTAACTATAAAGGTGGCATGGGCCAAAAGGGACAGTCCTGCAACAGGGCCACAGGAGTTTTAGAGCTTATTTTTAGCCATGTCATTGTGTGACTACATATAATTTCAACATCAATTTCTTCATCATTATTTTTTTTTTTTTATAAATTTTTTAATTTTTAAAATTTTTTTATTTATTTATGATAGTCACAGAGAGAGAGAGAGAGAGGCAGAGACACAGGCAGAGGGAGAAGCAGGCTCCATGCACTGGGAGCCCGATGTGGGATTCGATCCCGGGTCTCCAGGATCGCGCCCTGGGCCAAAGGCAGGTGCCAAACCGCTGCGCCACCCAGGGATCCCTTCATCATTATTTTTAATAATATTTTTGATGGTATGATCTTTTGACTTCCTTTTTACTTTGACAAAAAGTGCTTAGAATTTACAGTAATGTACAAAGCACCAATAATTTATTTCTTGGGGCTGTTATGTAAATATAGAAATGGTAACACACTCATGAAATGTTTTTGAACTCAAAAAGTTGGAGAAATATTTCTTTTGTTAACAGGACAAGCTTCCATTAATGTTATGTAGAGATGTAGGTTTCCAATGGCTTTATTAATGAAAGATGACAAACTATTGGTTACATGTCTAATTTCTCATGTATGAACTGATTTTATGAAACATTTCAAATATTCCAATAAATAAATTTGCTCAAAACACACCCTTGGCTAGGTTCAAGTCTACCTAATATACACCCAGAAATGTATATATCCAAGAATAAGTACATAAAATACAGAAAGGTGATATGCCAGTTACAGCTATGGAGTCAGGTTTCCTGTGGAATTAGCATGTAGTTTCCTGTCTTTTGATTTGGCCTGTGCTATTTGTCCCTCTAGTGATAAGATTCTCAGATGGAAGAAGAGGTGATACAATAGAACTGAGTATAAAGGGTGCCTGAGTATAAAGGGTGGCTCAGTTGGTTAAGCTTCTGATTTTGGCTCAGGTTGTAATCCCCAGGTCCTGGGATTGGATGGATACCCCAACCCCCTTCACGTTCAACAGAAAGTCTGCTTCTCCCTCTCCCTCTCCCTCTCCCTCTGCCCCGCCCTCAGCTCATACTCTCTCTCTCAAATAAATAAAATCTTAAAACAAAGAAACGATAGAACTAAGCATGTGCACATGCCAGCCCAGGACTGTGTGCTTCACCACCATTGCTAAGGTAGTCTTCCTCATTTTCACACTAAGTAGCTAGGAGTTCTCTGCCTTTTTCCAATGGTGCATTAAAGATCTCATCCATATAAAAGATAATGGTTAACAACTGCTGTCTTATTCCATATCCAAGAGGTTTCTTGGATTCTAGTCATTCTAGTCAGTGTGAGTGAAGCAGGCTGTTTTCCTGATGTGGAGTGCAACACTGAATATAGAGCATACCCTTACGGCCAGCTGACAACACTGTTGAGCTGGGAGGCAGGTGGAAGATTTCCTGCCTTGGCGTTTCTTATCAGTTCTCAGTTCCAGCTTCTGTGCACTCTCTATCTATAGTAGCCTCACTTTCAGGGTCCTCCTCATCCAAGGAAGTCTTGTTACTCTGCAGGGATCTTAAGTCTGAAGTTATTTTGGGGTCTTTCTCTAGATGCTTCCTGTACCATGCTCCTGTAGGTTCCTCGAGAGTGTGCACTGACCTGCTTGTTCCTCACATTCCTTCCAGATCACGAACTGGATTGGATCCACTTCTGCGACCCTTCTGGAATTATACAGTTTTATTCTCATCAGGATCTTTATGGTAATCCTGGCAAGAATTTGATGTGGAACTGCTTCAGATTTCCCACATCTATGACCTGGGTTAGGCATTTCTTGAAGACTGCCCTCTGAAAGTCCCATGTTTGGCTGCAGGATCAGACATTTTTAGTCTCTTCCCTCTTTATTACCAAGTCCTTTGCTAGGAGCTCCTCTCACTTCCTTTTTATTTATTTATTTATTTTTAATTTTTTTATTTTTTGGGTACAGTATACTTTATTGATGGTACATGACAAGGTAGGGCTCCCCAAGCCCCTCCCCTTCCTCGGGGTCTAGGATGTAAATTGGAGGTCAGGAGATTCTCAGTGTGTTGGGGGATTAAGTTGGGGCAGGGACTCCCCAGCAGCTGAGGGCCTCTCTCTTCCTCTTGTTCTTGCTGGGGCTGGTGGTCCAGGAGGCTCTTACTCCTTGAAGGCCATGTGGACCATGAGGTCCACCACCTGGTTGCTGTAGCCGAATTCATTGTCATACCAGGAAATGAGCTTGACGAAGTGGTCATTGAGGGCAATGCCAGCCCCGGTGTCGAACTTGGAAGAGTGGGTGTCACTGTTGAAGTCACAGGAGACAACCTGGTCCTCAGTGTAGCCCAGGATGCCCTTGAGGGGGCCCTCCAATGCCTGCTTCACTACCTTCTTGATGTCGTCATATTTGGCAGCTTTCTCCAGGTGGCAGGTCAGATCCACAACTGACACATTGGAAGTGGGGACACGGAAGGCCATGCCAGTGAGCTTCCTGTTCAGCTCAGGGATGACCTTGCCCACAGCCTTGGCAGCGCCAGTGGAAGCAGGGATGATGTTCTGGGCAGCCGCTCGGCTGTCACGCCACAGCTTCCCAGAGGGCCCACAGTCTTCTGGGTGTCAGTGATGGCATGGATGGTGGTCATGAGGCCCTCCACAATGCCGAAGTGGTCATGGATGACTTTGGCTAGAGGAGCCAAGCAGTTGGTGGTGCAGGAGGCATTGCTGACAATCTTGAGGGAGTGGTCATACTTCTCGTGGTTCACGCCCATCACAAACATGGGGGCATCAGCAGAAGGAGCAGAGATGATGATCCTCTTGGCCCCACCCTTCAAGTGAGCCCCAGCCTTCTCCATGGTGGTGAAGACCCCAGTGGACTCCACAACATACTCAGCACCAGCATCACCCCATTTGATGTTGGCGGGATCTCGCTCCTGGAAGATGGAGATGGACTTCCCGTTGATGACAAGTTTCCCGTTCTCAGCCTTGACTGTGCCATGGAATTTGCTGTGGGTAGAATCATACTGGAACATGTACACCATGTAGTTGAGATCAATGAAGGGGTCATTGATGGCGACAATATCCACTTTGCCAGAGTTAAAAGCAGCCCTGGTGACCAGGCGCCCAATACGGCCAAATCCATTCACTCCGACCTTCACCTTTGGGTCTCGGGGACGGAGCTGGCACTGCACCAGAAGATGCGGCTGTCTGTCGAACGGGGAGGAGCAGAGAGCCTCACTTCCTTTTTAAATTGAGTTCCCCAATTCTGACATATGTGATTCCATTATGTCTTGCTTAGAATTACGTTTTCTTGGTATGCTGCTTGATCTTTGACAGTCTCTGGCTGAGGCCATCAGAGCATTTTTTAGTTCATTTTCCCCATCAGAATCCATAGGGAATTCCTGAATTTAGGTGCATACTTTTTGAAGGTACTAATGGGCTGATAGTGTATACATTCACCCTTGAGAGACTCTGTGTTTGAGAATTCCCTGCTGGTTGTTTTTGTTGTGATGAAAAGGTAAGCTTTAAACATTTGGAATAATGATCATCCTTCCCGAGTGGCCAAACCTCACTTAAGTTATGGTGTATTAGATGAAAGGTAAAGACCGAAGGTGGCTGCCACATTATGCATTTTACTAGAACACGAGTGCTCACACTTCTCATCACACCTAAGTACTTTTTTTTTTAATTGTAGTAAAATACATATAAAATTTAGCATTTTAACCATTTTAAGTATATAGTTCAGTGATAAGAGAAATTGCATTCATATAACTGGTGTTTCTCAAGTTGGAAAAGCTATACAACTGTTTCTCTGAGAAGATTTCATCCTGGGTGACTGTCTGCATTGTGGTTTTCAACAGGAGAGAAAACTTGGCTCTCAAAGAGACTGCCACCTTCCTGAGGTAGAGGAAGCCTAGATGGAAACACTAGGACTGTCAAGGTTAGGGTTCTCAGCGGAGTTAGTGTTGGAAATCAACAATGCTGCATGACATATGGTCTTTTTAAAAATTTTTTATTTATGATAGTTGCACAGAGAGAGAGAGAGAGGCAGAGACACAGGCAGAAGGAGAAGCAGGCTCCAAGCACCGGGAGCCCGACGTGGGACTCGATCCCGGGTCTCCAGGGCCGTGCCCTGGGCCAAAGGCAGGCGCTAAACAGCTGCACCACCCAGGGATCCCCAACATATGGTCTTGATGTCCTCATTCATCTGCTTTGAGAATGATTGTTTCTATCTATCTATCTATCTATCTATCTATCTATCTATCTATCTATCATCTATCATCTATCAATCATCTATCTATCTATCTATCTATCTATCTATCTATCTATCTATCATCTATCTAATCATATTAGAGCAGTTGTTCACAAAATATGGTTCCAAGGATCAGCACCATTATCATCTGGGAAGCTGGTATAAATGAAGATTTTTAGCCAGTTACCCAGATCTGCTGAATCAGAAACTCTGGGAGGTGGGCTCTAGGTCTCTGTGATTTACCAAGCCCTCAAAATAATTCTGAATCACACCAAGGTTTGGGAACACTGGTATACAGGACTTCTTAGCTTTGGTGTGGTGATGAATTATTCTCTATCAGACAATTTTTTTTATTCATCTCTGATCTAAATGATAGTTTTTTTTCTTTCTAGTTCAAATTTCTAATAACTGTGTCCTAAGAACTGTTGATAGAACTGATGCCAAAGGAAGAATTGTTGGAATGATAGGTAGTCTACTTCCTGTTGCAGTTCTAATGACTCTACCATCTGGTTTACTTAGAGGTTTTTAATTTAATTTAATTTTAATTTTAATTTTTCAAAAATGTAGGCTCTGGGACCAGCATGGAGCCCAATGCAAGGCTTGAACTCACAATTCTTAGATCAAGATCCAAGCTGAAACTAAGAGTCAGATGCTCAACCAAATGAGCCATTCAGACACCCCTACTTAGAGTTTTTCGAAATGAAGCCCAAATATGCTATTTACAAAGGAGGCTGAATTTTATGCAAGATTGCAGTATCTCACAAAAGCTACTGAACATTCTCCTTCTCCCAAAGGAGCAATTCACTCTACCATTTAGAAACACTGGGTACCCAATGGGCTCGGCTTGTGAACAGACTTTGGAATAACAGTCTCTCATTGTATAGATTTTATCTCTGGTTTTGTCCTTGTTCTAAGGCTTTCTCAGATTCTCTTTTCCTCTGGGCAGGGAATCCAGATATTTAGAACTAGGATTCTTCACTCTGGAATCCCAATTTCTTTAGCAAGTCATTCTCTGGAATCAGTACCAGGGGAAGGGTTGTTCCCAAATGCCTTGATCAGTGTATCTGTTTGAGAGTCAGTATAGCTGGTTGTCATGCTTGGATCTTCTCTTCAGGGTGATTTTATTGGTAGTTTTGACTCATTCAGGTCCTTGTCCTTTTTGGAGTGCATCATCTAGACCTTCATTTCTGAAACTTAATCCAAATTCCAGACTCCTCCATGTTGATTTATAAAGCAAATTTTATTGGATAGTATAACACAAGTATGGTCTTTGGTTGAATGTATTAATAAGAATTTTCTTTTTTTTTTAAGATTTTATTTATTCATGAGAGACACAGAGACAGAGGCAGAGAGATAGGCAGAGGGAGAAGCAGATTCCCAGCAGGGAGCCTGATGTGGGACTCAATCCCAGGACCCCAGGATTACAACCTGAGCCAAAGACAGATGCTCAGCCACTGAGCCACCCAGGTGCCCCTTAATAAGATTTTCAAGTAATCCTCTGTGAATTTAGTATGACTGTATCTATCATTTGTAGCTTTGATCACATTTAGAGAACTGTGCTGGGATATGTTGCAAGAGAGTTCTGGTGTTCAAGGATGTGATTTGATTTTTTTTTATTATGAAAATTTCAAACACATATAAAGTCAGAGATTAATGAACCTGATGTTTTACCCAGTTTTAACATTTACCAGGAAAAGGCCAATCTTCTTTCATTGATACACCCACCTACTCCCCTACTCCTTAGGATTATTTTGAAGCAAATATCACGTGTCCTATTTCTCATCCTCAGCACCTGTCTATATAATATAAGGACTCTTTAAAAAACATATAACCACAGTACCATAATCACATCTAAACAATTAACAGTAATTCCTTAACATCACCAAATATCTAATCAGTGTTTACCTTCCCCTAATGAAATTACAAATGCCTCTGTGTGTGTTTAAATACAATATATTTAAATCAGGATCTAAATAAAACTTAAACATAGAGATCAGTTGGTTTGTCTAAGTCTCTTTGGATCTAATAAGTTTCATACTTCTCCTCTTCTCCCTTGCAAAACAAACAAGCAAATAAAGGGACAAAATGTGTTGTTGAAGAAACCAGATTGCATGTTTTGCAAAATTTCTCATAGTCTAGAATTTCCTAGCCTCAATGTCTTAATATTTAAAACTCTTCCTACTTTGGGGCTCTTGTCACTTAGTCATCCTTTCATTTTTGTCAGCATCTAGTCTGGTAGCCACTGTCCCATATTCACTGAAGATTTTCCACCTGGACCTTACTCTCCATTACATATCTATGACAATGATTTCTCAACTGTGTCCTAGGCATTGTCTTGCTACCATCTTGTTGGGGACCATCCAGCCATCCAACATCCTAACCTCAGTTTCTTGACCTCTTACTTTAGTACACACTATCTCTTCTCTTCCTTAGTCACCTACACCCTCGGCCACCCTCAGGACATTGTCATCACTCAGAACTACGTATTAGAAATTTTAAGTCAATGTTGATCACAACTCTTCCATCCTTCTGGCTATACCTCTAGTCCAACTACATCTGTCCCCAAAGAAACTTCCACGGTTTTTCCTTTTCTTCCAGTCTAGAAGCCCTTTCTTAGATCTCTTCCTCTTTCTAGTACTACTTTTACCAACAGTTTCAATTGCATCCTTGCATCCTCTATTCTTCCATTGCAATCATCTGTGGCTCAGGTAAACCCCACAACCTAATTTTTGTGTTCTTATAGAGATGGCAGAAAATCCTACAACAGAGCATCAGTATCTCCCAACTACACTTAGGCTTTCTTCAGTTAGTTTTCTCATTCTCATTTCTCATAAGAACAACCATCATTTTTCTCCAGTACCTCCTAAAGCTCATCACTAGAATTCTCAGCAGATGGTATAACTCCTTTATCCTCAATGATGTCGGCAATTATACCTGTGTATATATAAAAACTGGAACTGGCTGCACTGCTTCATTCATTCTATTGATAACTTTTGTTGTACTGAAACTCTATACCTCCTTGGTTTCCATGTCACTTTTTTTTCTCCTGGTATTCTTTTTGCTCCGTGACTATTCCTTTTCATCCTTTCTTCCTGCCCTTTAAAAGTTGGTGCTCCTCAGGGTTTCATCCTTTGCTTACTTGTCCTCTTATTCTACTATGCATTATCACATTATTCCTATTTGATTCTAACAGCTCCCATGGTTTAACTTCTCAGATCAATGCTGATGATCACCAACTCTCTATTTCTACAACATATTTCTCTCTAGTGTTTCCTGCCTACATATTTATTAGTTTCCAGACTATTATATACTCTGATAGCTGGCAGATACTGCAGACTTAGTGACATCTTTGTGACATGCTTCTCCCTTCACATTTGCTTAGTAGTTGCTATAGCTATCTTCTTTGGTACCTAAGCAGAAACTGAGAGCCATACCAGTTGTCTCATCTCTATATCCCCCTCCATCTCTTCACTCTACTACCTCTATCCTAATTCAGGCTGCCATAATTTCTTGCATAGAGCAGTCCAACAGTCTTCAAACTGGCCTTGGCAACTATGGTTTTGTTCTCTTCTAAGGCCTTCTTCCCATTGTTGCCAAGATCTGAATAGCCCATCAATTTCCTGTTAACACTTCCCAGCAGACCACTGTCCTCTCTGGAGAGCACAAGTCCCTGAAGGTGCATGCTAGGAAAGGATAACAGGTTCCTGGCTGGCTCTCTAGCCTTTTCTTTCATCATTTTCTGTATAAAACACTATGTTCTATTAATAACACAGAATCTCTATTTCTTAGAATCTTCTCCCAAACTTGACCATTGTTACTCTCTAAACAAATACATCTAATTGGTTATGAATCATAACTAGTTGATGAATGTTAGTAGAAATAGCTACAACCCAGTCCTTTAATTTAAAAAAAAAAAAGATCCTACCTTCTCTTCTTTACAACATTTAATGAGAATCAGCTTTTGGAAGGAACTTAATACTGGGTGCCAATAATTATGGCTTTTGGTCTCTTTTTCTTGTGCCATGAATTCCTCTTCCTCCTTCATTTTAGAATAGCCTCCCCATTCATATGGGTTAATATAAGTCTCAAAAGATCCTGGAAACACAATTTAAAAAGATGCTTTAATTAGAGTTGGTTTGACTTTGAAATTAAATAAATTTATTTGGTAATTTAACAATCTCTACATTTACTATCAGTTTTTTTTACTATAAATGTAAATATATTAATCTCCCCCTATCCAAACTATTAAAAAGAATTTAAAATTGGATCAGAAAACAAATTCAACAGCAAACCACTTACAAAAAGCAAAGCTAAAACAATAAAAACAAAGGGGTTAAAAAAATAAAGGGGTTAAAAATAAAAGAATGCATAGAGATACATTAATCAAATGTAAGCAAAAAAAATAAGTGATAAGAGTAACACTGAATAAATTAGAATTCAAGGCAAATAAAATTAAATGGGACAAAGTAGGTCAAGTTATATTAGTTAAAATACAAACCCCATAATAAAATCAATAACATGAACCTATATGTGCCAGATAATAGTGTAAAAATACATCAAGCAATCACTGTTGGAGGTAGAGGAAAAAGCAAAAAAAACATAATAGTGGTAAGAAATAACACATAGTTATCATTCTGTGACAGATGAAGCAAACTGAAAGCTCTGCCATATATAATTTGAACAATTTAAGTGACATGTGAATAAATTGGCATATATACAACTTTATGCCCTAGTAAAAACAATACCCATGGGGAAAAAAAAACAATACCCATGGAATACTTAGAAGAAGTGGGCTTGCATTTCACATAATGATTAGGATCCTAGTTAGCCCTTACAATGGTTATAACACATGACAAGAATTAGTATTGAAATTCCTGTAGGTACAGAGTATATACAGGGTGCTGTAAGCCTCCCAGCAAGCCAACACAGTCAGTTTGTCTTCCAGTAATGAAACAGGTTCCTTTGGCCAGACATTAGGCAAAATAGTTGGCTTGAATTTCAAGCTAGCAAACCACCTTCTCCAGCTAGTCTTCTGGGATTCTCCTCTGAGAGTCTAATGATAGCAATCAAAGAAGTGTAACAGAAATTTAGTTACACATGAGGCTATGGCCCTGGAGGAGTGTGAACCTCTGTAAGACTTATAATTTATATATGGAATACAGACAATTACATGGTATGAGACCATAGGGCACAGCACATGATATATGTGGTTGTATGATTCAGAGGACCAGATAGTAGAACCACTTATTCTAAAAGGACTCCTTTTTTCTTGCAGTTCTCATTATTTATTGTACAATCACTAGGATTCCAGCTAATGAGAGAGGATAAGACAGCATATTTTAAATAACTTTCAATTAATAGGACATGAAGCACTTAAAAACCATCAAAGATGGGCAGCCCGGGTGGCTCAGCGGTTTAGCGCCGCCTTCAGTCCAGGGCGTGATCCTTGGAGAACCGGGATCCAGTCCCGCATCGGGCTCCCTGCATGGAGCCTGTGTCTCCCTCTGCCTCTCTCTCTGTCTCTCATGAATAAATAAATAAAATCTTAAAAAAAGAGAAACCATTAAAGATAAAAGAAAATTAAGGCAATTAGGAACCTTTTGAAGGTAAGAATGACATTGGAATTATTAAACTTTACCTACAAAGATCTAAATCTCACTTTCAGAACACAAGCCATCCTATCACATATGTGTATAAACCTTTACAATTGTGTAGAATTTCCAGAAATTACCCTGAAATTTAAAAAATAAAAGCAGGAAAGTTGTTTTAAATAGCTGAAACTTTAGTCCCAATTGACGGAGACAACACATGGTGCCTTTTGTCTAAACATGATGAGTTGTTCCAAAAATTACTTCACTTTCTAGCCTCCATTCCTTCCCTCTTTCTTTGCCTCTGTATTATGAGGCTCCATCTAGCTCTTTCTCAGAAATGCTGGCCCATGTAGACTTTAAATCACTACATTTACTCGTTAAATCAATATTCATATTACAAGTATAAGAGTTATTGTTAAAGAGTGGAAACAGAACACAGAACTTCAAATAAGTATGGGGTAAATGAAAGAATAGGTAAGCTACCTAAAAGTAAAAAGAAGAAAAAAATGAAGCAAAGAAAACAGTTGCCAAGAAAAAACATCCCCACAAAATAAGATGGTACAAGTAAGTCCAAATAGATCAAGATTTCTCAGTCTCACCACTATGAACATTTTGGGCCAAGTGGTTGTTCGTTCTCGAAGATTGTTCTGAGTATTACAGGATGTTTAGCCACACCCTTGGTTTCTACCTATGAGATGCCAGTAGCACTACCTCAAACCAAAATGTCTCTAGACATTGCCAAATGTCCCCTGGGAGACAAAATCTTCCCCAGTTGAGAGCCCCTGAAAATAGATCAATAACTGCAATAAATATCTTTGAATTAAAACTTTCATGTTAAAAGAGAAAGAGACTCTCATACTGTTCAACAAAATTCCACTAAAGATACACCCAAAACATCACAATGACACAAAAGAGTAAAAAAATACAGAGTATAGAAATTAGAGGGGGAACACTAACAAAGAGAATTGTGCTGTAATTATATTAACATTCAAAAATATATTTCAAGGCAAAGAACTATTTAGAGTAACAAGGAATATTATTTTTTTAAAAAGATTATTTATTTGGGGGAGATGAAGGGCAGAGGGGGAGGAAGAGAGAAAATGTTCAAGCAGACTCCCTGTTGGGCATGGAGCCGGATGCAGGGCATGATCTCACTGCCCATGAGATTATAACCCGAGCCAAAACTAAGAGTTGGATACTTAACCCACTGAGCCAGCAGGGATGCCTAGAGGAATATTATTTAATAAAAAAGGGGGATCCCTGGGTGGCGCAGCGGTTTGGCGCCTGCCTTTGGCCCAGGGCGTGATCCTGGAGACCTGGGATCGAATCCCACGTCGGGCTCCCGGTGCATGGAGCCTGCTTCTCCCTCCGCCTGTGTCTCTGCCTCTCTCTCTCGATCTCTATGTGTGACTATCATGAATAAAAAAAAAAAAATTAAAAAAAATAAAAAAGGAATAATTTACTAGGATGATAATAATCCTAAACCTATTTATACTGAACAGCATAGTTTCACAAGGTTATGATGGGAAAAATTCTGGAATTTCAAAGTGAAATTAACAATCATAGTAGTATACCTTGATACCTCACTTAGAAACTGACAGATCAATAAAAAACATTAATAAATAAACACATAATTAATACGTTTGATCTAAAGGTCACATATGAAATCTTTTGAGAAAAGACATATGGAACATTTTATGTAGATTGAAATATAAATAAATTACAGAGAATCAATGTCATGCAAATCATGTATATAATTTCCATAACATAATTAAGTTATAAACAATAATAAGATAGTTCCTAATACTTTCAAACTAAAAAGTGTACTTTTAGAATTGAAAGGGCAACATATTAAAACTTTTGGGGAAAATTAACATTGAATATTATAATTAAGAGGACTACCTCTGGGGGAGAGGGAAGGGCTCCTGTGAGCGAGTATAAGAGGATTCTGGGAGGCTGGTACTCTTCTAGTTCTTGGTTTGGGTAGTGGGTTGTAAGTACAGTTAATTTTTGATAATCAAGTTGTACAGTTTAAGTAGGCTCCATGCCCAGTGTGGAGCCCAATGCAAGGCTGGAACTCATAACCCTGACATCAAGACATGAGCTGAAATCAAGAGTTGGATGCTTAACCAACTGATCAACGCAGGTACCCTAAGTTATACAGGTTTGATTTGTGCACTTTTCTATATGTATGTCATCCTTCAATGAAAAGTTAAAAAAAAAACAAAAACCTATGAGATAAAGACAAAGCAATTCTTAGACCTAAGTATATCCCCTTAAAATGGAGATAATAACAAATATAAAATACTGAAAGTTAATGGGCTAAGCATTCAACTCAAGCATTCAACTGGAAAACAAGCAGTTCACAATTTCTTAATAATGAAGAAATTTCTTAGTGAAAAATATTGATATAGCAGAAGGGGTTAAAAGAGACAACAAAGTTAGGATTCAGGAGCCTGTTAACAACTCCCTATAGCAGATCCCTTTTGACATATTACCTATTCGTATACAAATAGGATGTAACAGTATATATTGTGTAAGTCCTTTAAAAACTGAAAATGTTTCTTCTAAGTCACAGCATGCGAACCACATGGCAGTATGCAACCAGGGAACTTCAGGCTTAGGTGGGCGTTCCTATTAGGAGACAGAAAGAAAATAAGTAATGATTCACAAAGACAACCACAAAGTATGCTTTTACCTTGTCTAAGAGAAAGAGCAGGCTCCAATGGCATGTTAAAAGTAACCATTTGCCTAGGAGAAGTACTAAGACAGGGAGAGACTGAAATGGTGTTGAATCAATTCTACCTGAAGACCTTTGCCCAGAAGTGCAGCTGGTGAAAGCTTTCCAGGCTGACAAAAATACTGGCCAATAGGTGCAGACATCATGTCTTTAGAGGGGCTCAAGGTTGGCAGGGTAGAACCAAGCTTGGAGTGGGGCTAAGATGGAATGGCAGCAAGAGTTGAGGGTGCTGTGGCTACTTCTATGGGCCATTAGATTTGTGGTATGTAGGTGAGATATGTCAGTTTAAGGGGCTGGAGCAAGTTTAACAAGAGGATAAACACAAGGAAACTGCAGCAGAACTGATATCACAGTATTCGAGAAGGCGACAGTTTAGTCATATTAGTTCCTGGGCTTTATAATAAAGGATGTGTCCAGGCAAGAGAGAGTTGTGATTTCCCAAACACTGTTGCCAAATCTGTGAACTACAATATTTATTGAATTTTAACTCTTCATATTTGTAAGATGGCCAACTTTTCAAAACATGTTCACATCTATTAACTCTTGGTTACTCTGGACATTCCTCTTGTATAGGTGAGGATAGTGCTACCTGAAGAGGTTCAATTTACCAACATTACCCAGCTACTGGAGATGGAGCTAAGTGACAGCCTGGCCGCTTAGGCCCTCAGTGTCTGCCCCAGTTATACCTTCAGCCCCTGCAGAGCATTGGCAGGTGCTTGTGGGCCCTACCTAGAATAACATTTACAATTTAAACCTGAAACAGGTACCTTTTCTAATCCAGCAGAACCTCGGAGAAAGAAATTCCATTCAGCATCAGTCAAGCTTTCTTGCTGACGCATGATCTCAACACAGAGCAAAAAGCTGTAGATGAGTTTATGCTGTTCAAAAAGTCCCCTCGAAACATTGACATAAGCGGTTAGAAGGGTTTGTTCCAGTAGTATTTCCAAGCGTTGCTGTAGATCATCTGTCCTTAGAGAAGTTTCAATTGTTGTATTGAACAACTGTGTGAAACAGAACTCTATCAGTGCCTCTGATTTAATTCCATTTCTGTGGGAAAAAAAATCCCTGCTCCTCATTCCTGCCCCCTCACTCCTCACTCACTTCAGGGTCCTGTATTCAGTGGGTAAATAGCAGCACAGGAGATGAATACTGTACTATGAAGAAGTCCAGAATTCACCCCAAATCGGTAAGTGTTATTTTCTGAATTCCCTTCCCTCTTCCCATTTTTTTCAGAAATGAGCCACTGCCAAACTCTTGACAATATTCAAAAGGCATCATCTTGATGTGAGGAAGAACGTAGGAAAAAGTTGGTGAGCTAGCATAACCAATTTTTTTCATATCCTTAACCCAGCGTTGATAATAACTTTGTGGTAAGAGGCCTAAGGGAAGGGGAAGGTCATGTGCTCTTCTTGGCACTTCTCCAAGATGATTGTTAGGATGTGGGAAGAATATGTTAGTATGCTAGTATTTTCTCCAAAATTTAAGGGAAAGCCCTTGTTAAGTCTCCCCAAAGTTTGGTTGACAAATGGTAATGGAGGTGTTATTTAGCACACTGAAGAAAAGAGGATCGAGCTTTCTTTAACAACCTGAAAAGAAGCAAAGAAATTAAAAATCCAGTGGAGATGTGACATTTGGTGCCAAAATAAAACATGGTGAACCTTGGCACACGTTGGTAACTGAGAAAAACTGTGGTGGTGAATGGAGGGCATCACTGGGGATGTATGAGTAATGCAAACTCTATCACCCCTGGAAATCTTCAGGTAAATTGACACTGCTGAAGTTTTGTGACATTGCATTTGCTCTTGAGAAAGATGGAATCCTGCCAAAAAGAGGATGAGGGGTCAAAGTATCCTACTCATGAGAATTCTGAGATTCAAGGGTGAATATGAGATTAAGTAGAGACCCCACAAAGACCAAAAGTCTCACAGTAATATGGTGGGGAGTGGGAAGTAACCAAGGGCAGGAGAGCAATGCATGCATGATTCATCTAAAAAAAGGCTGGGAGGTGCAGGGAGGGGTTGGGATAGTCTGTTGTATAAAAAGTTCTGGGGAAAAGAAGATACAGAAACCAATTCGCTTAAGGTGAGTGCTGGCAGAGACTTGAGATATAGCACAGAAAAGTCTAACAGTGGAAGGGAAGTTGGATCACTGACAAAACAACACACTTACCTGTTTAAAATATTTTAATGAATATTGGTACATAGGATCTACTTCTGAGAGGCTTGCAATAACAAAGTACATGACGGAGCCTTGAGTGGCTACTGGACGATACTTCTCACGAGCGATATTTATCATCATTTCAGTGGACTCAGCTTCCTTTAGCCTGATTTTAATGGCACCAGAAGTAATCTGAATAAATATATGAAAACAAGTTCTTAAGGATCCCTTTTTTTTTAAAAAAATGGTGGGATTTTGGGAATAGATCCAGTTAGGTCTAGGAAAGAAATAAGGATAGAGTGAATTAGCGATTATAATAGTAAGGGGGTCCCCAGATGGAATGACTGAGTCTCAGGACTCTGTGACCTTCCCCTGACTGAGCTAACCTCTTTCCTTCCGGAGTGTGGAATAGCAAAAGGGAACAGGCCACATAAGCAGCCCTGACAAAACTGGAGCAGCACTTCTCTGAGACTTGAATCTGAGTGACTTCTGAAATGGAAACACTAACACAGTATTCCCAGTTACTCCCTGATTTCCCCATGAGCAGTCCTCAAATGATGTAGGAATCCATAGCAGAAGAAGGTATGAAGGGAGAAGGGGCATCCAAGAAAATGTCCCAAAGAGGAGGGTAGAGAGAGCCTGGAAGGAAGTGGTATCCCATTCTACTCTGGAATAACGAGGAAGACCAATATTCTCCTCTTTGTTTCCCTAGTGTTCCCAAGTGTAGACATAAGGCAACACATAGCTGTTTGGGAAGGCTTGCTTGTGAAAGGTTATACACCTAAGTTGTTGGAGATACTGGCGGTCTTTGCTGTTTGGGTTAGTGGCTCTGGGGAGCCTTCTGGCCAATGGGCTTTCTAAGGATCATTTCTCTGGCCCCCTTAGTCTCTCTATATTTGCTGCCTGTTTGTCCTCCTCTCCCAACCCTTATTTCTTTCAACTGTGGATATTCCTGGGTTGGGGATTTGTCTCTAGGAAGTCAAAGGGTCTAGGGCAGGGACCATGAAAAATCACCGTGGGAACTGCTGTTCAATATTGGTTCTGTTGAAAGGAAAGCTAAAAAGGGGGTCTGAGCAGGCTTTCTATCTAGACCCTGCTGCACAACCGAAACATAATGAGAGCCACATATATAATTCTATTTTTTTCTAGATTTATGAAAAGTAAAGGAAACAAATGAAATTAATTTTAACAGTGGGACGCCTGGGTAGCTCAGCGGTTGAGTGTCTGCCTTTGGCTCAGGGCATGATCCCAGGGTCCTAGAATCAAGTGCCACACTGGGCTTCCTGCGTGAGGTCTGCTTCTCCCTCTGCCTGTGTCTGCCTCTCTCTGTGTGTCTCTCATGAATAAATAAAATCTTTAGAAAAATTAACAAAAAATTAATATATATTAATTATATATATTGATTATATCAGCATACAATCTATTTAAAATTACTGAGATTTTTAACTTGTTTTTGGATTAAGTCTTTGAAATCTGGTGTGTATTTTATACTAACAACATATCTTAATTCAGGGCTAGCCACATTTCAGGTGCTCAGTAGCCTCATGTGGCTGGTGGCTAAGTTTTAGACTGTCTGCCTCATCCTTCAGGAATCAAAGGCTCAAATTCTTTTTGTATTGACAGCTTAGGAACCTGAGGAGACAAGAAAGGGGAGAGGTGAGTGGAAAACCTCAATCTCAATGCTGGCCTCAACTAAAGAATTTACGTATGAGTAGGAAAAAGGAAGTTGATATGGGAGCAGTTGGATCAAGGAGACCCGCCTGCAAACAATTTTTTATTTTGGGGGGAGCCCATGGCCCTGATAATGAAGAATCCTAGGGCTAAAGAGAAAACAAAGTGGACTACTTTTTTATGTCTGAGAATATTAGAAGACTATACCTGAGCTTAGTAACTACTTATAGATATTATGCCTAAGAGACTTGAGGCCTCAGCAGTGATTAGGGAATATGACACATATTTTAAAATGAGGGCTCTGGGGGGCATCTGACTGGCTTAATCAGAGGAACATGTGACTCTCGATTTCAGGCTTGTGGATTCAAGCTCCACATTAGGTGTAGAGACCATTAAAAAAGTGCCAAAACTTAAAATCAGGGCTCTGAGGGTTTAAGGGAGTACAAACTATAGGCAGGAAGTGGCACAAATGCAGCTCAGGAACAAGTCCTCTCTCTGCCTTATAGAAAGGCTATCTTCAAGGCAACTCCCTGAAGACACAGAAACTAGCTTATAGAGAAAGAAGGCAGTGAGAACACATGTATCTGTTTTACTCCCTACTGAAACCATGATACAGTTATAGTAAAGAGATTTTTGAAAACTGTGCAAACCCACAAAGATAGGAAGAACAGAAGAGATTGAAATATCCATAAAACTTTGGGAATTGGAAAGAGAATAGAGTGGTAATGACTTAGCAGACTTGGGAAAATAGATTCCTAAACTGGCAAAGGGGAAAACCAAGAAATCACTCAATTTGTAAAATACAACCCCTGCAAAAGGCTTAAGAATTAGTGGCATCCAACCACTGGAAGCAGGAAGGACCTATAATAAGAATTGGTTGACAGACTCCCAGATCATCTCCCCACCCAGTCAGGGGGTTGTCTCTTCCCCAGTCTAACTGAAAAATAGAGGTTTCATTCCTGTGGAAATTAAAAGAGGATTTTTTGATGGAAGGAAGCCAAGGACAGTTAAAGGCCAAGTACCATAATGAAAACAGATTAGGTAAAAGTATATACACTGGATGCTGACACCTGGTTCTTCTCCTGTTATCAGCCCTCTAAAATAGTTTCAGCCAAATCTTTATACTTCTAGGTAATGTAAACATTGGATATTTAACTATAATCAGGATATAAGTACAGTAGGAGGCTAGGGGATGGGAAGAGGGTGTGTGTGTGTATATATATATGTGTGTGGTAAAAGTATAGGTGACAGTGAATGTATAAAAGAAAAACTCTACAATTAGCAATATGAGTCCATTATTTAGAGAAAAGATATAAAACTGCAAATAAAACAAGATGAATGTACTTGTCTTTATGGAGGAATTCACGGGTGGTAGTGGTGGTGGTGGCAGGCATAGAGAAGACAGGGAATGCTATCACAAACCTTGTACAAATAGGTTATTCTTTAAGCAATTTGTATGTAAAGCTTTGAAGATTGAGTTAGAGAGAGCATAAGCGGGAGGGACAGAAGGAGAGGGAGAGGCAGAGAGAGAATCTTAAGCAGATGTGGCAGTAAGTGTGGAGCCCAATATGGGGCTCGATCTCATGACCCTGAGATTGTGACCTGAGATGAAACCAAGAGTCAGATGCTTAACCGACTGTGCCACCCAGGCACCCCACATGTAAAGCTTTGATAAAAAAATAATAAATGGGTTAACCACTGACTTCCAGAAACTAAAATCCAAGGAAGAGTGAATGGAAAGAGGTAAAGAGACTGAAGTACAAAGAAGCAAAGAGAGGAAAGAAATGGGAGAGCCAAAATTACTTATTATTGTTTAAATACTGAGATCTCAAGAGACTGTAGGATATAAAGCAGTATCATTTCTGATATCATTGAAGGACAAAGAACATGGTCATCTGTACTTCATGTCAAAAGGATTTCTTTTTAGTGAGTCACTTTCTGTTTCTCATGAATGGACGAAAACAATTTTATGGGTTATATTCCCAGTATACTTTTAAAATTATAGTTTGAATTGGAGAAACGGTTTAGTACAAGATTATGGGTTTAATGTAAAACTTCATCTTACGATTATGACATTTTTATTGAGCTCCAGTTATACACAAGGACATCGTTAGCCCTTGGAGAAGGAGTATCAAGCTGAACTATTCACAGATTCCACACTGAATTCAACAGCCTAACATGGAATTTAAGACATGGGATGTGAGAATGGTGACATAAGGTAAACAACGTCAAGGGCTGTAAAAGAGGTCAGATAACTTGGTTCAGATGTTCCAAGGACAAAGAGATTAATTCCTGCTGGGCATACCCCAGAGGCTTCCTGAAGGGGGTGATATTAATGTGAATATAATTGCTCCTGTCCCAGTTCTTTACATGCCATGCTTGATTTAAAAACTACAGACAAGGGATCCCTGGGTGGCGCAGCGGTTTGGTGCCTGCCTTTGGCCCAGGGCGCGATTCTGGAGACCCAGGATCGAATCCCACATCGGGCTCCCGGTGCATGGAGCCTGCTTCTCCCTCTGCCTGTGTCTCTGCCTCTCTCACTCTCTCTCTGTGACTATCATACATAAAAAAAAAAAAAAAAAAAAAAAACTACAGACAAGAGGAACAGTTGTCCACAATCTATCTACCTCCTCTTCCATTGGGGGATGAGAGGTCCTGCCAACTCGGCTCACTCTTGTGTTACCCCTGACAACCCAGGTGTGGCTGTACGATTCTTGCTATAAGATTGTTGGCGGTACCCTCCAAAGCTGCAGTTGTAACTTCCGAAGCAACACCCCTTCTATCAATGCTGAAACTATTTTCCTTGCCTTTGAGTCCTGGAGTGTGTCAATAAGTTCTTCGTTGTCCAGAATATTTCCCTCAGATGTAAAGAGCATTCTCAGGATTTTCTCCTCGATACTTTTCAGCTGGTTTTTATCTGTGTTGATCCTCACAATGAGCTTGATTCTTTGTTCCTCCAGCTCCGGTTTTTCGAGTCGTACCACGTCACTGGAACCGAAGTTGGAAGACTTCACTTATGGCGTTAGCAGTGCCCTGAAATTGCTTCTATCTTTCTTTGCTACTTAGCTGAGTACAAAGGGTGCTAGCCAAATCCTAGTGCATCAGGCCCTTCTTTGCTGGGTTTACACAGTGGCTCTTCACTGAATAACTTGTTAGTTCTGATTCTTTATCTTGTATTTCAAAACTGACACCCTATCACTGTCCCCATAGCTTCTGCTCGTCTTCTCTTTGGAAAACCTTCTCAGTGCTTGGGTTTCCTAATCCTTCAATTTCTGTTTCTAATGCTTGCTTGTGCCAGTCTGAAAATGGTGCCTGGACATTCTTTTTAAGGGCAATTCTGAAATTCTAGCACCTCCATGAAACAAGTCTTGACTAGGTCTAATAAAGGGGCTTACCTCCAGCTCCACCCCTGTCTAAACATGTGAACTTAGATCTCCTTTCACTTGTGCTTTCGTAATTTGCTCCCAGTCCTATGTTTGCAGGAACTAATCTTTATTAAGCATTACTCAGTGCCAGGTGCCCCACTTAGGATTTTATGAGGATTTCTCTTTTAATTCTTTGAATGCTCCTGTGAGGTGGGCACTATGATTACCACCCCAGCTTGTAGAGGAGGGAACAGAACCTAGGGGGACACTTCCTGAGGTCTAGTGGCTCTGAGAGGTGGAGCTGGCCTTGTCCCTGACTTAGCTGACTCCAGGGCACATGCTTTACCCACTAGGATGAACTTCCTCATTGTTCCTTTATTATGTACATACTGATTTCAGAAACTTTAAAAATTAATATCTGAACACCACAAGAAATCTTAAGTTCATTTGCTAAAATAATTTTTTCAGAAGAGAGGAGTATAAAATATAACCCAGAGATTCTGTACTCTACACCTGAGCTTCAACATTCTCTCTTCCAGGGCACTTCTCTGTGTCCCCAGCAGTCTAACATGCTGACAGCTTGTGACACAACTATATGTTAACTCTTCATGGGAGTGCACTGGTATGAAAACTGGTCAACCATGTCCTTCAAACATGTCCATAAAATGTAGTCTATCCTTTGTCTGGAAAGAAGCCTAGTGGAAGTTAAGTTAGCAGTTGTTAGAATAGATTCCTAAAATAAACAAGGAAAACGTGCCTCACACTCAGTGATTATGGGAATACATCTAGGTGATCTTGACCCAATTTTGGCCTAACTTGAGGGGCTTGACAACTTATTTTAAACATGGGTCTAAATTATTTTTTCCTTTAGAATTAGTGTATGAATATACACATACATACTCATATATATTCACACACACATATAATGAGTTTTTAACCAATATAAATGATATTATTTCAATAAATACATTTTTTGTCTCTTATGCCTGTTGGCTAATTCTGATAATTAATATCAACAATTCATAATCTCATTTTTGGGAAGAGAGAATTAATCACAGAGTGTACTGAAAGAGGGTATTTTTTTGAGGTGGACAAATGTAGGTAAAATTAAGTACACCAAGAAAACACATGTAGACAGACAGGTAAAAGAGGAAAGCTGTATTTGGGAGTTTTTCTCACAGGTATGGAGCAAAGCATCTCAAGGAGCCACACAACCACTGACTTCATTCACTTCCCCAAGGCTGGAAACCCCAGTGAAGGGGAAGAGGCAGGGCTGGGCTGAAGACCTGGTCCAAACCGTGATTGAGAATTAAGGGTATATCCCTAATCTCCTTGAGAAGACTGAGTGAAACTGGCAGCTGCCAAAGTGACAAGAGATGAAGAACCTGGTCCTTTACTATCATTTTTATGACTGAGAACTGGTGAGTGGTGCTTTCACGCATTAAAATGTTTTGTCACAATTTCTAAACAAAATATTAGAAAACTGTGCTTGCTCCCCCTTCCCCCCTCCTTTTTTTACCTTAATAACTGATCCTCTAGACCTGATTTGGTTACAGTGAAATTGATGATGGTAACTTTAATGCACACCTAAAAGAGAAGCAGATTTACATAAAAATGCTTAAGTTCAGATGGGTAAAATAAGAAGTGCTTTCTTTCTTAGAACATGGCTCATTATTACATGGCTGGATGTATCTGAGATCTAATTGTGAACATACCCACCCACCCACACACCCACCAAGTGTACTAGGTCTTACAAAATCCTAATATGACTTCCCCTGAAGTATGAGTGACAGTCTTGTTCCTTACCAGCCATAGTTATAGAACCCTACATGGTGCTTTCAGGAAAGGTGAGCCAGCAAAGGGTTAGAAAAATTTGGCTCTGATTCTAGATGCAGCCTTTAGTGAATGTTGGATAAGCCACCTCACCCATGCCGAGCTTCAGTTCCTGATATTTAAAAATTGGGATAATAATAGTTATAACTCATAGGATATTTGTGAAGACCAAATGAGGTAATAAAATCACTTAGTTACAGTGACTTGTATATAGTTTGTCCTTGTTAAAAAAAAGCAATTACTGGTAATAAATAGAGCTTTATATATATTGTGTCAACAAAAAAAATGTTTGAACACTCTGTATTTTACATGTTATTCTTATTTAATCTTCACAACAAATCCTTGAAGTAGGCTTTATCTCCACTTCTTGGTTAATTGACTTGAGGATCCAGGAACTGGAATAACTGGCCAGAGTCACAGAGCTAATGTTAGGTAAGGTGTGCGATGCTCCCTCTCAGAAGTGGAGTGAGTGAGAAGGTTGTAAGTCATCGGCACATCGGTCACTTTTCTAAACCTCACAGTGGAACTTGGGACATGAGCTCTGCCAGTGGCTGTATGCTGACAAGGAATATCCTGACCTGGGCTTTTAGTGGCATATCCCTCATCTTATTCAAGAGTGTATCAGTTCCATCTCACCTAAGCACATTCAGAGAAGACAGGCAGCTATGAGAAGATCAATAACTAGAAATGACACTATGTGGAATGGTTTATGGAAGGATTTCAGTTCTTGGGGTGTGCGAGGGGAGAGAAAGGGAGTAAGTTCTGATTAGTGAAGTTCTTTCCCCTATCGTGTGGGCCCTGTTGGAGAAGGGGAGACCCGCTGGGCTGGGAAGGTCCTGCCTGGAGCTGGGGCAGCACCGGGGGCTACACGGGAGGCGTGACCCCTTGGAGCCCTGTGCAGGAGGGGAGAAAGGAGACCCAGGTGGCTTCATTTCTGTTGCAACTGCCTTGGGCTCTGCAGCCCGAGTAGGGGTTCTTCCCACTCCCATTGTGGCTCAGGGACGGGCGTGTGGAAGTGAGGTTCACACAGATCCCCTCACAGTCTAAGGGTATGAGGGAGAACAAGATACCCCATCCTCCAGAACTCTAAGTACAGACACACTGGATGTTTGACTCATGAGTCTCTGATGGTGCCAGTCACCAGAGTTTTCAAGCAAGCGACTTCTTTATTTGGGGCTGATTGCCATGGGCATTTGCAAATGTTAACATCAGCATGTCCCCCTCTCCCCACAGACTCTAAGTGAAGCCCTAGGTCATTTATGAGCCACAAGAAGAAGGGCACAAATGGCACTGAGCTGAAGGAGAGAACAGAATGATTAGAAGAGAGTGCTGGCCTGTGTTCTGAAAGCAGCTGTGGGGCCAGAGGGAGGTGGCGAGAGCGCAGAAAAGGAGCAACAGGGCAGCGGACGGTCCAGAGCCTAGGGACCAGGTGGGGAGGGACTCAAGTCCAATTGAATGGCAAACAGAAGGGCAACTAGAATCAGAGTCAGGATGCAGAAGAGAAGCAAGAGTGGAGGACAGTGGAATGAAGGGGGGTGGAAGAGCAGAGGGGGAAGAGGGACCTGGGGGAGGCCCACCAAACGTCAGAGACCCATCACACGTATAGTCCATTGAGGCTGGGAATTCCAGACCAGCAGCTCATACCTCAGGCAGGTAGTGGGGATTTGGCAATTTGGTTGTCATATAGAACCTAAAGTTTTTGTCATAATCAATGTCTGAGTCTCCAAGGTGAATGAGCAGCCGTCCACCACTCATGAAAGTCTGCTTCAAGAGAATGGGTTCTAGAGCTGGATCCAAGGTTTCTTTAAGCTTAAAAGTTAAAATAGAATACAAAAAATAAGCCATTAAAATGGACAGCATCAACTTCTCTAAATTCCTTAGGCCTCCAAATTTACTCAATGAACAATTTTCCCGTGATCTAATAGATATTTCTTACTGTGCACTCACTACCTCTGTGTATTTTCCAGGGGTTATCTTATGGGTAGTAGTCTAAGCAACTAAGAGCATGTGAAGGCAATACAGCTGTTAAGACTAACTGTGCATACCAATCATCCCCATAAGGAAGACTGAGAAAGGAGGGTCTCTATAGGTAGCCCTTCAACAGAACCCCGACAAATGATCTGTTCATGGCTGCTCTAAGGCAGGGGATGGAGGTCTACAGCCTGCAGGTCGAATCCCACCCTCTGTGGCCTGTTTTTGTATGGCTCTTAAGCTGAAAATGATTTCACTCTGTGAAAGGGTTGTAAAAACAAAACCCTAAAACCAAACAAAAACTAAGAAGAATATTCATTTGAATAATATTTACAGAGACTGTATGCAGCCTAAAAAAAAAAAAAAAACCCTGAAAATATCTGGCTCATTATAGAAAAAATTTGTGGCCCTATTTCTGTATGACAGTTATTTTCTTTCCCTCAAAGCAAATTTGATTGTGGGTAAGAACCTGGGCAGACACTTCTATTGGACCCCATGACAAACATCTTCATGTCAGCATGGATGCAATGGAGGTCCATGGCCCAGGAGCTGTCAAAATTTAATTGTAATCCATAGTTAACAAATCTAGTTCACACTGTGATATGATACCCTAGAATGTAAGTTATTTTCATAAAACAAAAGTTTATGAGATAAAATTTTCCTTAGTGATTATGATACAGTTTTGTGCTCTTAAAATCCATTCTATTTCACTGAACAATGCTGGTTGAGGTGGACTAACTCCATTTCACACTCATGACAGGTGGAGACAAAGTTGGAAAATACCACCTTGCAAATGGAGAAAGCAGCGAGGTGCCTAATGCTAATGACTCTAAGTCACAGAAAGCAGGACAGGCCTGGTCAGAGTATCCTGTTCTGGCTGGGGTGCTGACCAGTGGCCCACCCCCTGCTCCTAAAAGCACTTAGCTACAGCTGCAAGGCCCTGCTGTCTGGGGCCTTGCAGAACATCATAGAAACATCATAGAAAGTCTTTTGGCCCCTGCCATGAGAAGAGAAATTCCCCCCGAGACCTCAGTGTTACCAAGTAAACTGGGGTTGAAGAATCCTGCTTGGGGCTAATGTAACTGTACTAATGATTTTGGGAGACTCTACCCTTCCCTGTAACATCAGGGTTTGAGTGAGGGCCTGAGACCCATTACAGAACCTTACCTGTGTCGGTCAAGGCCAGAAGGGTAGAAAATAATATTTATGCTCCCTGGGATGTTTTGCTGGCTTCCCATCATCAGTGTGTGTAGACAGTCCCTGCTGGCCTGATGGCCCTACTGCTCTGCACTTTCATGGCAGCTAACCATCAAGAGCCACAAAGAGGCCTGAGAATCAGCATTGTCAGAAGCCAGAGCTTCTGGCTAACACTAACACCACTATCCCACTAACACCAAAACAATGTCTGGAATCAGAAAAATCATTCAGTCAACAGACTGCTCCCTGTGTGATAGTGCACTGTTTAAGGAGCAAAGCAATTGGTGTGAACAGTTTGCAAATGGAGGTGATGGGTGTCTCTAACACAATGTGGGTGTGGCCTGTATAGGATCCCAGATATGGTCTGAACGTTGGGGACTAACAGGAGAAAAGAAAAGTGAAAAGCAAACCTCTTCCAGTAAGACAGGTAAGCCAAGTCGGATTGAATTTTCAAGTGTACGTAAGAAATTATTATCTGTAAGCTTAATGATCTTTAAACCACTTTTGCTTTCCTTGTTTCTTATCCAACGGTTTGCCTGTTTGATAAAACATAGAGCAGAACACTGGACAGAGTTTTATAAATGACTAGAAAGTTAAAGTTTTTAGAGTAAAGTTTAGAAATTTTGTTCATTTTAGAAATGGGCTTGAAAGATGATAAAGATAAAATAAAATAAAAATACCACCACCATCACCCCCTCTGTAAATAAAAACACCTTTTAAACTCCAGTGCTTGGCTGAACTGAAATTCTTCAGTTTATTCAAATTTGGAACATATTAAGAACAGACACATCTAGGGAAAAAGCCCATCCTTAATCTATTCAAGCTGTCTTTCTTGCTCTGATAGTAGCTCCCTTTTCTAAATCTTACTTAGAAGAATATGATCCATGGACTTAAGAGTCAGACAATGAGATTCTGTAAATTCTAGGCAGACTTGCCCTAAAATCCATCCTACCCTGACTTCATTATGACTCTTCAGACCTTTTAGGAACAAGAACTATATAGGATTGAATTTCTGTTCCCATAGCAAACAGAAAACTAAGGGTCAAGCCCATAAACAAAACTAATCAAAATTAAGTATGCAGAACAGTTGGACTCTTCCCTTTCACCTTCTGCCTCTACAAAAATGAGCAACTTGGACTGGAATACTTTTTTTTAAAGGTTTATTTATTTGAGAGAGAGAGAGAGTGTATGTGAGTGAAGGAGGGGTAGACGGAAGAGCATCTCTAGCGGACACCTCGCTGAGTGCAGAGCCCAATGAAGGGCTTGATCTCAAGACCTCAAGATCATGACCTGAGCCAAAACCAAGAGCTAGATAGTTAACTGACTGAACCACTGGAGTACCCTTGGGACTAGAAGCCTTCTAAACTCCCTTCTAGGTCTAAATCCCCAACATCTTACAAGTGTGTTCAAATCCACTTTTAGAATTCGGAACAGACAGCATAACATTAAGCAGAGCTAGGAGGCTGCTCTTCATCTGATGCACTTGTTACGCACCTGATCCTGGGGATCAATCATCAAAGGCCACCGTCTCCCTTGAGTAACCAAAATGCCATTTTCTGTTGATATCATGTCACGGGGCAGCCCATCAGTGTTCCACTGCCGTATTTCATAGGGATCACCAAGAATGTTAATGAGACTAAAGGAAGGATTGATTGGGATCTCCAGAGACAGACAGTCCTGGATCCAATACTCTATAAGCTGTGGGAGGAGGAAAGTTTACTTGTATATAGTCAGAACACTTGGTAAATGAGGATACACAAAATGTTATGGCTAAAGTCAGTTCTATGTATCTCTTGCTGCACCCTAGGCATTAAGGCACAGGACACAGGAAGTGGAATAACTAACAGTTGGGAGATCTGGGGCCTAGAACCATATCACAAACTAGCTGTGGCCTTGGGAATGTCATTCCCCTTGTCTGAACCTCAGTTTTCTCATGTATAAATGACAAAGGTTGTCAAAGTAGTCTCAACCAGGGCTGTATTGTCCCCCTTGGGAGTATCTGGAAGCATGTGGAGACGTTTGGGGTTATCACAATGACTATGGGTGCCACTAGCAATTAGTGGGTGAGGCAGAGGATGTTAGCATGTTACCTCCTTCAGTTAGTGGTATAGTCCAAAAGCATAATTGGCACTGTCCACATGGCACCAGATGACCCCTGAGCTCCTGTTGAATCTCTGAGTCCTTTACTAACTAGATTTTATAACTCAAGGGCAAAGAAGAAACCTTTTTAAGGAAGGCATTTCATAAAAATGGCTTGAAAATCTCTCCAAATAATTTAGTGTCCTGCTCCTTTCCATTGCCTAGCCCTTTGTAGCAGTCTTGCCAAATCAGAACACTTCATCCTGGTTGACTTTAAATATTTATTTATTTATTTTAGAGATAGATCAGGGCGGGGGTTGGGGGTGGCGGGAGGTTGGGGATGGGGAGATAAGGGGATGGAGGAGGGACAGAGGGAGAGAATCTCAAGCAGAGTCCACACTGAATGTGGAGCCAGATGTGGGGCTCCATCTCATGACCCTGATATCAGGACCTGAGACAAAATCAAGAGTCAGCCACTTAACTGACTGAGCCACACAGGTTCCCCCATCCTGGCTAACTTTAGATGCTGCTTCTGATCATAAGGGGAGGGGACTCCCTGTCCCATTTTCTTCCCCAGGTTCTTGAGTTATATAAGGAAATGGTATCTAACTTTCTAAGGTAGGAAAGGAAAAGAAGGAGGGTGTTAAGGAAATCCTGTGGTAGACAATTGCTGCCTGATGGGGGTAGGTGGAGGGCTGTGGGGTGTATAAGTAAGTTTCCATCATGGAGAACTTTCATCGTGGAGAGCCTCCCTGTAAACTCAGAAAAATGATCTCCCCTGCCCTGCCTCTGCCAGTTTCAGTTGCTTTTCACCACTTCTCACAGAAAGTGAGTTTACTCACCGATTGCCTATACTGGGCTGTGAAGGCCCCATAATACGCGACACAAGCTGCTGCTATAAACACATTCCCAATTATATTTGATATCTCCTCATTGAATTTCTGGATGCTTTCTTCCCATCGAACTTGCTCATCTCCTAATGCAGCCGTCAGCTTTCCAGCACGTATCAGACGTGCTTTGGTCAGGGCCATAGTTTTTGCTAGAAGATTTTAAGAAAATCAAGTTATGCTATTCGTATTTTCCTAAAATAAAGAAATTTCTTCACCTGCTTTTTTTTTTTTTTTAATAGCAGCGTTATTTAGCTAATGGTGTCAGTATATCTCTATGAAACCTCACGGCAATTCAGCATTATTTCCCATTCCAGAACCAAGTCCAAGTTTGCCTCTTCCATGCAAACAACTCCTTTTTGATAATCTATTACTCTGGCTGAAGATAGCTTTCTTTGTGTCTGTGTAGTATTTATTTTGTGGATCAAATTCATATGCTGCATTGTGTTATAACGGAACATATCCTAACATGTTGGCCATGTCCCAAAAGTTTGCCACTCTTGCTCTGGAGCCATAGTTCTTTCAAGCTTCCCATACAGGAGTTGAACGTATGCCATATATGCAGTTCTAATCTTACACTAGAAGGCCAGTGCAGTACACTCATGGAAATACGTGCTACATGTTGGATGGAAGCAGAGATCTGATGGCCTGAACTCTACTTTTAGAAATCAGGCAACTCCTTGTGGTATATATATACAATGGACTATCACTCAGCCATCGGAAAGGATGTTTACCATTTACATCAATGTGGATAAAACTGGAGGGTATTACGCTGAGCAAAATGAGTCAATCAGAGAAAGACAATTATCATATGGTATCACTCATATGTGGAATATAAGAAATAGCACAGAGGATCATAGGAGAAGGGCGGGAAAACCAAATAGGAGTCATCAGACAGGGAGCAAAACCAAGAGAGACTTTTTAAAAAGATTATTTACTTATTTGACAGAGAGAGAGAGAGAGAGAGCAGAACAAGCAATGAGGGGGACAGAGAAAGGGAGAAGCAGGCTCTCCATTGAGCAGGGAGCCCCTATGTGGCACTCAATCCCAGGACCCTGGGATCATGACCTGAGCCAAAGGCAGATGCTTAACCAACTGAGCCACTCAGGTGCCCACCATGAGAGACTTTTAACTCTAGGAATCAAACTGAGGGTTGCTGGAGAGGAGATGGGGTAACTGAGTGATGGGCATTAAGGAGGACACATGATGTGATGAGCACTGGGTGTTATATACAAGTGATGAATTATTGAACTCTACATCTGAAACTGATAATGTACTATATGTTGGCTAATTGAATTTAAATTAAAAAAATCAGGCAACTCCTGACCACCATACATTTTATGAGTTACTTACCCAGACTTTCTTTCTCATTTACACTTTTGTCATATTCATCTTGTAAGGCCTGTATTTGATCTTCTACTTGCTTTAGTAATGCTTGCTTTTCTCTCAGTGTAGCCATAGTAATATCAAGTTCAGCCTAATAAAATTAAGTAAATATTTAAAATGAAAATCCAAGGTCCCCAAAGAAGGTCAAATTTGCCCACTTAATAACACATTTAAAAAAATACAATTTATGTTCTCTTTTTCTTGTCTCAAAGATCTTGATATGGTATACAAAGTTAAAACAAATGTAAGGGTGCCTGGGTTAAGCTTCTGCCTTCAGCTTAGGTTATGATTCCCAAGGTTCTGGGATCAAGCCAGGCATTGGGCTCCCTGCTCTGTGGACAGCTTGCTTCTCCCTCTCCCTCTGCTATTCCCCTTGCTGTGTGCTCTCTCTCTCTCTCTCTGTCAAATAAATAAATAAAATATTAAAAAGAAAATAAAGTAAAATATAAGAGCAGAACCACAACAGAACAAAACAAAACAAGAAAGAAAGCTTAATAAAATAAATCATAGAAGGAATGGAGGAACAGTGCAATGTACCATTGTACATTAATCCTAGAGCATTTGGGATTAATGTACCATTGCACATTAATCCTAAAGCATGTAGGATTAATTAATTAATTTAATTAATCCTAAAGCATTTGGGGTTACTACAATAGATTAAATGATGAAATAAATGAAAGATTCATGCAACTGGGAAAACTAGTCTTTCCTAAATAGTTCTCTAGAGCAGGGGTCTGCAAACCAAATTTAGCCTGCTGCCTGTTTTTGTACAGTGAACAAACTTAGATTGGTTTTATGTTTTTAAATAATTGGGGAAAGGGCTGCCTGGGTGGCTCAGTGGTTTAGCGCCGCCTTCAGCCCAGGGAGGGCACTGGGATAGAGTCCCACGTCCAGCTCCGTACATGGAGCCTGCTACTCCCTCTGTCTGTGTCTCTGCCTCTCTCTCTCTCTGTGTCTCTCATTAATAAATAAATAAAATCTTTAAAAAAATAGTTGGGGAAAAAATAGAATATTTCATGACACGTGATAATTGTAAAAAGTTACATTCTTGTGTGCATAAATAAAGTGACATTGGAACCTAGCCATGCTTACTCGTGTGTATTAGTGATGGCTGGTTCTGTGCTGCAACAGCAGAGTTCAGGAATTGCAATGGAGACCATATAGCCAGCAAAACTTAAAATATTTACTCTTGAAAAAGTTGCTATGCTTGCTCTAGAGCCACAGTTCTTTCAGTAACTGGCTCCACACAATGAGCATTCTTTGTTCTGCTTGGGATCTCACATCCGATTGTGGCTTAAGCTGGTTTTAGTTTTTTGTTTTTTGTTTTTTTAAATTTTTTTAAAAATTTATTTATCATAGTCACAGAGAGAGAGAGAGAGAGGCAGAGACACAGGCAGAGGGAGAAGCAGGCTCCATGCACCGGGAGCCCGACGTGGGATTCGATCCCGGGTCTCCAGGATCGCGCCCTGGGCCAAAGGCAGGCGCCAAACCACTGCGCCACCCAGGGATCCCTTAAGCTGGTTTTAGAACCTCAGATGACACCACGGAGTGTGGGAGTATTAGCAATGCAACCCAGAGCATCAGATGCTAGAGCTAAAAGGACACCTCAAAAATACCATTGGTCTGATGATGTGAATATACTAAGGACTCATTTTCCTTTCATGCTGGGAAAGGGCTGATTTTAGAGGTCATTTCTGAAAAAAGAATCTTCGCCAGCTATCTTTCTACAACAAAAACTAAGTGTCAAGAGCATTGTTACTATCTACGTTGCACAAAGTCACGGGAGCTTGAATGATTAATGATCACGGTTTTTAATTGCATAAAATATTGTGATACAAATAATGTACCTGTGCAGCACGGAGTTTTTGCCTCTTTGGTTCGACTTCTTTGACTACCCTAGAGTATAAATCCATCGCTCTTACCCACATGCACATGGATTTACATGCTCTGGACACTTTCTCTACTTTTTCAGGCACAAAATCAGGATTGTTAATATACTTTTGAAGTCTTGCCAATATCTGGGGCTTTATGTTTTCCTTATCATATTCTAAAAGTCTTCTTAGGAAGTTAGAGTCACCAAGAAGTTGCTTGGCTGTTGGCCAATCAGGCCTAAAAGACAGACATGAGAAGTTAATAGCACTGTAATAAAGTAATTTAAGAACAAAAGAAATATGTTCTTTTGAGAATATTAAGATATTATCCCAGTCAGTGGGTAGTTTTAATCCCGATACTATAATCCCAGTATATGGTAATTAAGTGTACCATAATTCCTGGGTAGACATTCCTGGATGACTAATGTTTCATACAACCCAGTTTTGGTAGAGAAAGGGATGATAAAATTGTAGTTTTAGAAATGTAAGACATCACAGAAATAATAGTTTTATTTGTACAATGCCCCAGCCTCACGGTTTTTACCCCACCTGCTTTAGTTTACGTCTTTAAAATTTCTTGCCAGGACACTACAATCACGTTCTTACCAGTTTTGTGTCTCTCAGTCAACCTTGGACCTTGTGAACTTTTGCCAGATTGGTCTTTCCTACATGAAAATCTGATTATGTCAAAAATATTCAATGGTTCTCAGTCTTCTCTGGCCGGGGCTTTTTGTCTGTGCTTTGCTTCAGAAGTCCCAGGCTCTACCCAAGGAGCAGGAAGCTGAGTGGGGGCCCTTTGGGCCCTTTACCCTTGCTCAATCAGTTTTACAGGGAAAGATTTCTTATAATTTTAATTTAAAAAAATGGGTATTACTAAAGAAGGTTTAAAAACTCATACCCCAGGATGAAACACAAGACCTTGCATGCTATAATCACTGTCCCTCTACCCAACCCCATCCCATTCCATGAGCATCAAAGGTCCCTGAGCTCTCGCCACAGCCTCACTCTCCACCTGAGAACATCATCTCCCCAAAACCGGCTCACACCTCTCTACGAGCAGACTCCATTTTTGGAACTTCCAAGTGCCATGTGAATTTCGCATATCTTGAAATTATTATTTTTCATGTCTGTCTCCCCACTATACTACATGTGCCTTATAGAGAAGAGCTTCGTATCTCCCATCATCTAGCACAACACAGATGTGCAAAAAAATGCTTGTTGGATCAATCTGTTGAATGACCAAACCAGTGAGAAGGCAGAGGAGAGAATGAGGACATATAAACAAAAATGTAGAAAAGCATCAATGAAATTCCACCATGCAGTTCAGTAACACATGATTATGGATGTACTCACTTGGCATTCAAGAGAATAGAAATGGCTTCCATAACAGTCATGACCATATCTGGGGGCTTTGTAAAAACCCTGATTTCTGAAATGTCTGCTTTATCTAAGGAATCCAGGGCTTTATTAGCAGCATCAAGGGCAGGGAGAGCTTCTTCAAGGTCTCTTTGAGCATCATCAGCGATTGCTTGGGTTTCTTCAGCTTTCACTTTGGCTGTCGCTTCATCTTCTTGCACAATGCTGCGGACCTAACCATTGAAACATGACTGCTTAGGTGGTCTCAGTATTTGAATTTCAATGTTTAAAAACAAAGCCAATAATAATGTCATATTTGCCCCTCTGGATTACACCAATAATGAAAGAGGATCAACTACAGTGCATTTTAGGCTCTCCTTTGTCCATCTCATGTAGGCTGAAGGGATAACTGAGCCAAAGCTTTTAGAACAAAGCTTTCCTTCTTCGGAGATGAAGAGCTACTGCTTTATATTCATTGGGGGTACTTTTCTCATCACTCTCTGTCCCACTCATTGGGTTCACTCATTCTCAGGGAGAGAACCAGGCTGATTTATTGAAGGTAGCTTGTTTACAACTTAAAAGCATTGCTAAAACTATCACTTAATTGTTTTAATGATGTATAAAATAAACCCAATCCCATGTCATGATATATAAGTGATCAGTTGGTGATCAAAGCCTTCTCATCCATGATAGGGAATACAGCATACCTGATCAGCATTTTCTTGATCCACTGCCAATTTGTCCATTAGGGCTTCAGCATCTTGTGATTTTTGAAGAAGGACAGGTTCTAAAGCTGAAAGGTCTAATTTCATTTTATCTACTAGTACGTTTGTTTCTAATAGCTTGGTGAGACCATTCTTTACCCGGTCACGAGCCTAGATGACAACAAAAGTATCTGTTATAATGAGTCTTATAAACTATAACTTTCTTGGCATCTCTTACTCATGTATTAGAATTTTACATCTACAGAATTGGTAAATCAGTTTGTAATACTTAACATTGTGAACAGACAGAATTCTTCAGGTAATAGAACTCTAGGAAATGACCATGACATTCATCATGGTGGGTTTGGATCCATGTCCCCTAACCATAGCAGTTGGCATCTCACTGGATTGTAGGGTCACTGAGGAATCACACCATATTATTTTCATCCCCTGAGCTTGGCAACTTGGTAGCATTTTGAATGAATGAAGGGTAAGTTCAGATAGGAATTCCTGGAGATTACAGTAGCTCTAGGAACTTGTTTCCTCAAGATGGGTGAGTAGAACTAAGAACTTGTCAGTGCTCTAGAGACAGCTTTGCTTGCTGGATCTGAACCAGTGATAAGGAACTTTTGACTAGTATCACAGGGGAGTACCTAGTAGAGGAGGCACTTAGGAATAACTATTTTTTGAAGGTGAGTTAGGAATCCTGACTCGGGGGCAGCCCCGGTGGCTCAGCGGTTTAGTGCCGCCTTTGGCCTAGGGCGTGATCCTGGAGACCTGGGATCAAGTCCCATGTCAGGCTCCCTGCTCCTTCTGCCTGTCTCTCTCTCTCTCTCTCTCTGTCTCTCATGAATAAATAAATAAATAAATAAATAAATCTTAAAAAAAAAAAGGAATCCTGGCTCAAGTTGACAGGTTTCAAAATATCTATCAAGTTATTTTACAAAGCATGCATTTATTTACCAGGTGAAAATCTTCTGAAGAACATTAAAAAATCTTAATGGTATATATCAAAATGTTTTCATTTTGATTAAAATGTTGAAAATTTCAAGTCATGTAAATTGCCTGATGATGATGATGATGATGATTGCAGCCACTCTTTTCTGAGTACCTCATATGTGTCAGATCATATTCCAAGCCCTTCATACACAGTATCTTATTGAAACTCCACAACAATCCAAAGGGGTAGATATAGATATTTCTAAACCCTATTTTCTACTAAGACTTAGTAGTTACACAAGGGGCTCAAGGGGTGTGCAGCAAGAAAGAGGCAGAACATTGGTTGTATATGGTCTGGCTGACGCTGAAGCCCTTGCTCTTAATGGGAACTCCTGACAGATGCTGGACCACCAAAACTCCATCTCTACTGCTTAACAAAAGGTTCTCCTTCTCACGAAATACTGCAGATGTCTGATTTACTGCTTAACTTTCATGCTGTTACGATGTCCATATCGTTTTACTGAGGCACACTTATGTAAATGACAGTAGGAAAAAAATCAGACATATCAAGGAAGGGGAAGGCCTCTCAGCCAACAGATGAAACTTTGTTTGTATCTGTTGCAGGTTGTCAAGGCAATGTGTTGGGCTGGAGGAGGCTCCAGCAGGTAAGATGGCATAGAGATCTTCTGCTAGTTTTGGCAAGTTTTGAGTTCAAGTCCCTCCCCTCCCCCCCAAAAAAAAGTTTTTTTTTTATTGATAATATTATACTTACTGAAACCAACTGCTTCTTCTTTTCACTCAGCATAGTCAGGAAGAGATTGATGAGTTCCAAGTAGGAGGTGGGCGTTGTGTAGTACCGTCTCCGGAGCTCTGTGTAATAACGCTCTGCCATGTTAGAGACGCTCAAGTGAACGTTCACACACATGAGGGAAAGCTTCTCTTTCAGTTCTTCTTTTCCAATATCGATGTTTGAGAAAAATGTCTTTGATACAGAAAGAAGTGCTTCTCTAGGCCACTGTAAATAAAGATATAATTTGGAAAACCTGTTGCCTTTCTATAATACACATTTTAACAAATAAGAAAAAGCATTTTTCTGGACCTCTTCCTTGCTTTGTCCCCCCATCCTTTTCCCTAATTAATTCCTACTCATATCTGTAAGTGTAATGAGTTGAATGGCTGTATTCACTGGAGATGGGCCTGGGTCTTCCCAGCACGGTGCCTGGCATGTGGACATTGTTCAGTCAGGATTTGTTCATTGAATGAATAAATGATTGGGTGTATTTAGAACAATTCTGTGAATGAAATCACATACATTACGAGGACCTCACATCCTTATTCTGTTTATAATGCAGATCCATTACAATCACTGCCCCTCTTTCCCTCTTCAATTTCTTTGCTCCTCTCTTGTTTCTTTGCTCTCACCTGAACCTTTGTCAAATACAACCCTCTGTTACCCCATGTCTGTGACTGTGTAGTGGAGCATGGCTGGAGAAAAACACACAAATCATGCTAACTGGCCTCATTTTAGCTTCATGACTACTAGCTCCAGTGGGTTCTTAAAGCAGCCCAGAAATGTTTCTACAGACTGCTAACACTTCCTCTTTCCACTTCATTCTCAACTGATGACCTTACTTCTCACATCACTAAAAGAAACAGAAGCAATGTGAGCAGGGCTTCAGTGAGCTCTCACCTCTACATCTTCCCATCTCCCTGTATCTGTGCTCATCTCCTCTGCCCCCCCCCCCCCCACCATCCTGTCCCTCTGAGGTATGCTGTGTGTGCTCCCTGCCCAGGCTGGCCCCTTCACTGATGACTTGATCCCATCTCTTCTTGCCTATTCAATGGTATTGGTACGACTACACTTAACTCTGTCTGCTGCTCCATCAATATATTTATTTCTTTTCTGGATCATTTCCATCAGCACACACATGTGCTGTTTGTGTTTCCCACTTAAAAACACTTTTCTCAGGGCACCTGGGTGGCTCAGTGCTTGAGCATCTGCTTTCAGCTCAGGGAGTGATCCCAGGGTCCTGGGATCAAGTTCCACATTGTGCTCCCTATGGGGAGCCTGCTTCTCCCTCTGCCTATGTCTCTGCCTCTCTCTGTGTGTTTCTCATGAATAAATAAATATTTATTTAAAAAACCACTTTTCTCTTGACCTCACATACCCTTGTAGCTACTACTCATCTCTTGGTGTTCTTTTGGGGCTAAAGTCCTTCAAAGAGTTGCCTGTGTTCATTGTCTCTGATTCCTCTTGTCTCTTCTTTCTTGAACCTTCTTCTCCATCATCCCACTGAAACAGCTCTTGTCAAGATGACCAATAATTTCTACATTGCTAAATTCAATAGTCTCCTCTTCCTTTATAAATTGTTTAGCCTTTGTTCAATCATTATCACTGTCAGAGTAAATTGCCAGCAGGTTTTAAAGCTAATGCAAATACCCTTGAGTTATTCTTGGACAATGTGTTACCCCTTTAAAATCCAGCAAATCCAGGGGCACCTGTGTGGCTCAGATTAGGTAAGCACTTGACTCTTGATGTCAGCTCAGGTCTTGATCTCAGGATGTAAATTCAAGCCCCATGTTGGGCACTCCTTGGGTGTGGAGCCTACTTAAAAAAAAAATCAAGCAAATCCAACTTCCCAGAGAGGTGTCCTGGGATGTCACCCACCTGGACAAACCAATCAATAGTGCAGCAGTTCACAAGGGATGGAAACATCCGGCATCGGGACCGAAAGGCCTCCCCCACAGGGCTCATACAGAGAACAATGTGTAGCTTCTGACGGACTCTGCTGATAAAGTGCTGAAACACCTGACAAAAAGATATTTTTCAATTAAAGTAAGGGTGAGGTAACAATGAAAATAAATGTTAGCTAATGCCTTTGGGTCTGCTAATACTAAATAAAAAGTATTAGTGTGGTAGGTATGCAAAGTGTTTTGTTCAACCTCCAATCCAACCCCTCACGTAATTTGGAAAGATTAAAAATGACATTTGGCAGACTCCACTGCAACTAGGATTCCAGATGTGGTGCAGGTCCTCCTCACCAGTGTATTTAAGGAGGCCTCTTGAACAAAGTGGAGAGGTATTCATACACATTTTTGCTTTGGGGTAGAGGCCATTGGAAGAGACAGGTGCAGGACCACCATTTGTGAAGGTGCAAAGTCTGGTAGAAGTGGTGTGGGCCTGGAGCAACCACCTCTGGATGTGGCTCCTTATGTCAGCTACGTTCTCAGGTGGCTGGAGATGTGTGGCTGTGGGGCTGGCAGCCGAAGCAGCAGCATGCTGACTGGTTCAGCGGCTTCTCTGACCACTGACTTCTACCATCTCCATTTCATGTTCATTCTGAGGAATTTGCCTTGAGTCCCTTTCTTGGGCTCTCCCTGGTGATTCTGTGTGTCTCAAATAAATGCCTTTCTGCTTACATCAGCTGAAGTAGAGCCTCCTGTTTGTACTTACGAGCCCTGACCTAGCAATAGAGAGATCTCACAAAAGATCTCTTCTGTGTCCCTTTGAGGAGTCCATGGATGGGCTCCCCCCCAATATAATTGGTTTCCTTTGTAATTCCATATATTTTACTCCCTACATTCAAAGCATTGGTTCACCAGACTTCCCTAGAGATCAGTGGAAAGCAAAAAACAGAAAACTTACTGCCCCACAGAGGTTATAGTCTTGTCCAAACTGGACAAGAATGGTCGAAGTAGTCACAGAAAGGATAGAAGCAAGGGAAAGCACTGGGGTAGACCAATAACAGCTTAGGGAAACTAGCACTGTGTTGGAGAAACGGAAGACGACAGGAGCTGTGTTTTTCTGAGATGGGGCTGGGCCCAGAGAGCCTGGGGAATCCATTTCTGTTTTAGGTGTCATAACCTTGGTGATAGGCAAAGGAATAAAAAGTACTGGACTCGCTGGGCAGGGCAGTGTGGATGTGTGAAATACATTTGTGTTGAAAGAAGGATAAGGAAAGCTGTCCAGTTTGGACAAGACTATGACTTCTGTGGGACTCCTTAAAGATATTTGTAGGAAAAAAAAAAAAAAAGAAAGGAAGGTTAACACAAGTTTTTGTTTTACAAAAGCCACATCACCATTGTGACGTATCCTACCTCATCTCTGTTCCCCTCGGAAATTCCTACTTCTTTTGCTCTTGGTCTGGTGGCTGCTAAAACCTGTTCCAGTTCATCCTTTTCAAATAAATTGGGCACTTCACCTGAGTTCAGGATGTTATTTATATCTTCCAGGAATTCCTCTACTACAATCTGTAGAAGAAAGCAGAGTGATCATTATAACTCACTCAGCCAGTTTACATTTATTACATGTAAGTGGTAAAGCAAATATTTAATCAAAATTCACATGGAGTTAATTTTATCTTTAAGAGAAAATAATCTTAAAAATTAGATAGAATCTTAATATTCTAACACAGAAGTACATTGACATTTCATTTATCCTTGTATTGTTTCTTTTTTTTAATTTTTTTTAATTTTTTTTAATTTTTTTTTTTTTTTATTTATTTATGATAGTCACAGAGAGAGAAAGAGAGGCAGAGACACAGGCAGAGAGAAGCAGGCTCCATGCACCGGGAGCCGACGTGGGAATCGATCCCGGTCTCCAGAATCGCGCCCTGGGCCAAAGGCAGGCGCCAAACCGCTGCGCCACCCAGGGATCCCCTTTGTATTGTTTCTTAAAAGGCTTTCATATTTAACATGGTTCAAGTAATATGTACATACGTTTTATTTTACTTTATTTACTTTTTAAATTTATTTATATGAGAGAGAGTGCACACGAGTGTGTGTGTGGGGGAGGCGTAGAGGGAGAGAATTTTCAAGCAGATTCTCAGATGATTGTGGAGTCCAAAATGGGACTCAATACAACAACCGGTGAGAGCATGACCTGTGCCGAAACCAAGAGTTGGATGCTTAACGGACTGAGCTATTCAGGTGCTCCTGTGCAAACATTTTATATTCTACCCTCTTTCAGCTAACATTTTCTCATAAATATTTATTCATAATTCTGTAGGGTACTCATTGTATTTATAAACATTAATGGGAGCATAACACACTATTGAGCTGATGTACCCTATTTTTACATAGACTTAAATGGTCCACAGTCTTGTTTACATTTTAAGAACATATGTTGGTCTATAACTTTTCTCCCCAATTGAATTATTTCCTGTGGATAAATTCCCAAGAGTGGGATTAGCAATTAGAGTGCATGAATAGTTCCTGGATTTTTAAATTTCCCATTCAACTCAAGTATGATTTCATTAAACTTTAACATTTATTTTTGCTAGTTTAGGGAGAATTTTGCTTTGGGAGAATTTAATTTGCATTTCTTTGATTATTAACGAGGGCAAATATGATTCCACATTTATTATTTTCCATTAAAAAATCTGTTCAAACTGTAACGATTTATACATTGGAGTTTACTTTACATTTGAACAGGTAATTTTTGGATTACAAAATAAACCTTTTGCCTAATAATTGATGCAAATATTTTAAAAATCTATCATTTATCCTTTTGTTTCAGTTAACTTTTTAGTTTAATAAAGTTTGAGTCCAAAGAAAATTTTAAAAAAAGTTTGAGTCCTATTACTTAACTATGACAAAGTACCTGTTATTTTATTTTCTTCACTTGTAACATTTTGTTTCTTCTTGAAGTTGGTATAATTGTGTCTTATTAATTTTCCCCAAGAGCAAACACTAGTTCTTTGTACTAACTTACTTATATCTGCTTTTATCTTATTATTTGCTTTTCTTACTTTTCTTTTTGCTTCCTTGTGACCTTTATTTTCCTGAAGTTTTAAGTGAACTAATATACGTAGTTTCTAATTTTTTATTCAAATCTATAAATTTAACCCTAAGAACTGTTTGACTGCATTTGCAGATTTTTATTTATATTAAGTTCATTTTCCCTCTTCTCTAAATAGAGATTTAAATTTTGATGTTCTTCACTCAGGAAATTTTTATGACTGTTTTAAAGTCCTGAGCCACATCATTAATTTCTCCTTTAACTAGCGTGTGGATAAAGAATGTTTCAGCATAGTTTATGCTTTTTAAAATTTACTGAAAATTTATTTAAGCCTAACATCAATTTTTGTAAACTTTCAGTAGTATTAGAAAATATTTACTTTCTTTATAAAATATAAATGTAGTATATAGCCATTAGTTCTAGCTTAGAAATTATATTCTTCATATTATCTAAACATACGCATTTCTACTTTGTATTTGCTAGAAATAGCAAATTAAATTTTGTAAATTTCTTGTTTCTCTCAACTTCTCATATTTATAATAGATTTATATATATGTATATATACACATGCATACCAACATTAATTTTCATTATTATGGTTATGTTTACTCTCCATTAGCATAGAACATTTGAGATTGATTGGGGCTTTCAACAGTGTATAAAAGCCTTTTGTTTGTTTTAAGTGGAGCTTTTGCTGACTTGATCTTTGGAGCTTTAACAGAGCCTTTTTATATAACTTACTTAATTTTTAAAAGCAACAGTAAACTTCTATAAGAAAAATTTAAATTTCAGAATAATAAGAAACTACAGATAACAAAATGAAGAAAATAAAAAAGTCTTCACAATCCCATGACCCAGACATTTTCTAATTGTATATATGGCATTTCTGTTTAGATATACATTAAACCAAAGACTCTGTATGGTAGATGATTTGTATATGTGTTATAACAATACATCATAAACATTTTTCACATTAATATATTTCCACAAAGTAATTTTAAATTTATTACAAAGTGTCCTATTGTATAATTATACCACAATTTACTTGTGTGACTCTCTTATTGAATAATGAGGCTATTTCAAATTAACTGTTATTTTAAAATACTACAATATTTTTGTACATACAACTTTGTATGCAGCTGTGATTATAAGTAAGAGAAATTTAAGGGCTTTAATTACATATTGCCAACTACGTTCCAGAAGATTTTGCAAATTCACCTGTGAAGTCTATGCAGGGCCTGTTTCCTGATGCCTTTGTCAACACTGCATATTATGATTTTTAACCTTTGTTAATGTGCAAGGTCAACCTCTGACATTTATTTTTACTGAAATTTCTTTGGTTATTGGTGAAACTGAACATTTCTTCAGGTGTTTAAAGCCCTTGAATTTTTTTTTTTAGGAACTTCCTATTCATGTTTTATTATATTTTTATTGATCTATGGAACTTCCTATTCATGTTTTATTATATTTTTATTGATCTATTGATCTATTGATATACTTCTCTTTTCATTTTAAAAAGACTGTATTTGTATTCATTTTCCAGCTTTTCTGAGATATAATTGACACATGGGGTACCTCGGTGGCTCAGTCATTAAGTGGCTGCCTTTGGCTCAGGTCATGATCCCAGGGTCCCTGGGATTGAGCCCCCCAGCCTATCTTTGGCTCCCTGCTCAGTGGGGAGCCAGCTTCTCCCTCTCCCTCTGCTGTTCCCCCCTGTGTACTCTCTCCCTTTCTCTCTCTCTCTCAAGTAAATAAAATCCTTTTAAAAAGAGATACAATTGACATATAATGTTTTATAAATTTAAGGTGTACAATGTATTGATTTGATATGCTTAAATATTGCAACATGATTGCCACTATGGTATTAGCTAACACTTCTATCACATCACATAATGACCATTTCTTTTTTTTTTCTTTTCTTTTTTTTTGTGGTGAGAACATTTCAGATTTACTCTCTTTGTAACAATAAAGTATATAATACAGTTTTGTCAACTATAGTCACCATGCTGTATATTAGATCCTTAGAACTTAATTCATCTTATAACTGGAAGTTTGTACCCTTTGACCAACATCTCATGATTTTCCCCTTCCTCCAGCCTCTGGTAATCACTAATATTCTGTTTCCAAGAGTTTGGCTTCTTTGAGATTCACATATAAGTGATATTATACAGTATTTATCTTTTTTTGTTGACTAAGCAACAAATTAGCATAATTCCTCATTTAGCATAATGTCCTCAAGGTTCATCCATGTTGTTGTTAATAGCAGGCTATCCTTCTTTCTCATGGCTGAAGGATACTCCATTATATGTGTGTGTGTGTGTGTGTATACTTATATATATGTGTGTACATAGATATATGTACATGCTATATCTTCTTTATCTATTCATCTATTGATGGACACTTAGGTTGTTTCCATATCTTGACTACTGTGAATAATCCTGCAATAAACCTGGGAGTTCAGATATCTCTTGGAGATCCTGTTTTCATTTCCTTTGGATATGTATCCAGATGTGGGACTGCTGGATCATGTGGTAGTTCTATTTTCAAATGTTTGAGGAACCTGCATACTGTTTTCCACACAGTTGCACCTATTTACATTCCCACCAACAGTGCACATAGTTCCCGTTTTTCTACATCCTTGCAAACACTTGTTGTCTCTTGTCTTTTTGATGAAAGCCATGGTAGACTGTATGTTTCTAGGATTTTATCCATTTCTTCCAGGTTATCCAATTTGTTGGCATATCATTGCATGAGGTCATATCTCACTGTGGTTTTAATTTTCATTTCCCTGATGATTACTGATGTTGAGTATCTTTTCATGTGTCTGTTGGCCATGTGCGTGTCTTCTTTGGAAAACTGTCTATTTTTTAAAAAAGTTCCTCTGCTCTTTTTTAAAAAAGTTGATTTTTTTATGCTATTGAGTTTTATGAGTTCTTTATATGTTTAATTATAATGTGTCTCATTGTAGCCCTGTTCAGGTCCAACCTATTTGAGCCTCATGGATCTGGATGTCCCTTTCTCTCTCCAGGGTAGGAAAGTTTTCAGCCATTATTGCGTTAAGTAAATTTTTTGTTCCCTTTTCTTTCTCTTCTGGAATTCTCATAATTGGGACATTGTTTCTTTTCATTATGTCCTATAAGTTCTGCAGACTTTTTCATTCTTTTTTCTTTTTGCTCCTCTGACTAGAAAATTTCAAATATCCTGTCTTAAGTGATTCTTTCTTTCTGCATGGTTAAGTCTGCTTTGGAAGCTCTCCATTGAAGTTTTCAGTTCAGTCATTATATTTTTAAGCTCAGGATTTCTGTTTGGGTTTTTTGATGGTTTCTTTTCTTTGTTGAACTCCTTGTTCTGTTCATCCATTGTTTTCCCAATTTTGTTTAGTTGTCTGTGGGTTCTTAAGAGTTCACTAAATTTAAGAAAATCATTCTGAATTCTATATTTGATAGTTCATAGATCATATTGGGGCTTTGTTCATTTTCTTTGGTGGTGTCATGTTTACCTGATTTTTCATGATCCTTGATTCCTTACATTGGTATCAGCACATTTGAGTAAGCAGTCTCCTTTTCCTGACTTTACAGGTTTGCTGTGGCAGAGACAGTTCTTCACCAGTCTGCTCAGTTTGGGTTTCTGGACACATCAGCTAGCAATCCTTGGGCAGGTGGGGGTTGCTGTCAGGGTCTATTTTGGGGTGAGGCTACTGCAAGCTCTGAGGTTGGGGGTGGGTTGCTGCTAGCTGAGAACAGTTGGATAGGACCGTTGACTTGGTTCCCTCCTTAAGCAAGGCAGTAGGATGGGCTATATGGTTGACTAGATTCTCTGGTTTGGCTTCCTGGATGGCTGGGACTGGGCACTATACTCAGTAGCAGGTAAGGCTATGAATTAGCTTCCCTGTCTTGGTAGGGCAGTGGAGTGGACCCCCAGGCCTGCATAGCTTATTGTTTGGGGACCTAAATCAAGCAAGGTGGTGCACTGAATTCCCTGGCCAGATGAAGCCACTGGTTCTGCTTTGCAGGCAGGGAGCAGGGCTGTTAGATGGGCCATGCAGCTTCTCATGCACTCTGGTTAGGTTCCCTGGTCAGGTGGGCTAAAAGCTGTGTTCAGCAATGGGTGGAGTTACAAATTAGTTTCTCTCCCAGGGTGGAGCAAGAGAACTGGCTGCAAGGCCAGAAGGGCACTCTCTTTGTGGTTGTGACTCAAGCCAATCTGTACCCCAAGTTTCCTTTCTGAATGCACCCCTGGCTTTTCTCTGTGGATAATTGGTTCTGCTTGCTCTACTCTCCACTCAATTGTTAGTCTACACTACTTCCCAAGTGTTCAGGTCAAGCTTCCCAGTTGGGCGGGGCTGGGAGTTATACTCAACAGATGTGGGCCTATGTCTCAGTTCCTCTGCCTGAGGTGGGGGAGGGTAGAACAAGTTCCAGGGGGGCAGCAAGGCTCTTTGCTTGAGGACCTTGAATCAGGCAGCCCTATACTCTCCTGAGTTCCCTGATCACACTGCATCGGTGTCTTGGCTCTGGAGATGAACAAAACTGCTGGCTGGGATTACTAGTTGGGTGCTGCAAGTGGGAACTGAGTCTGCCAAGATCCTAGTGCCGGGTGTTGCAAGCCCACCCTGTCTTCTCCACCACAATCTTTTCCAGTGGTCAAGTCCTGCAGATTCCCCTGTAATTCCTCTGGTGTGAGACTGGAGTGGGATACACAAGAAGCGACCAACAAGGCAAGGGACCTGGATGTTCCTTCAGGATCTCTTTTTGTCACTGGGGAAACTGTAGGCTCAGGGGAGACCTCTTAGGGTGGTGCTGTGCTGACCTGGATGAGGGGCAGTGTGATCAGTCTGTAGCTGTTCCACTTACCTTTCTCATGTGGTCTGTCTTGGTCTCTGTGGTGAAGAGGGGTGCTTCTGCCTCTCCTCTGTGTTCCAGGATTCTCTCAGTGGGTGTCTTGTCCATGAAAACTATTGTAAGTTTTTCTTGTGATGGGGAGTGATGGTGGGAATGACCTATATGGCCATCTTGGTAGTGTCACGCTCCATCATTTTGTTCTTGTATTATTTTCCTGATGTAGTTAATTGTTTATTTGTGTTCTCTTGTGGCTCCCTGAACATCTTTAGAAAAATTCTTTTGAATTCTTTGTGGGGCAATTCCTGGATCTCCATTTCTTTGGGGCCAGTTCCTGGAGGTTCACTGTATTTCGTTGGTGGTGTCATGATTCCCTGGTTTTTCATGACACCTGTAGCCTAATGTAGGTATATGTGCATTTGAAGGAGTTCCCTTTTCCAAACTTTCTGGACTGACTTGAGTAAGGGGAGACTTTCACTTGCAGGTGGGGGCACAAAATGGAGCATGCTGTGACCTCAGGTCAAGTGGTGCAGGGCACCAGGTGTGGGAACATGTGTTGGCATTGGGCCTAGGAGTGTGTTATATCTCTTTGGCTGAGGCAGCTGAGGGCCCACAGTATGTGTTCCTTGGTGAGTGCTGCAAGAGCTACTGGCATCCTCAGCTGTGCCTCCAGGTCCAGCAGCTAGGGACCAGGGCAAGCATATGGTGGCCAGAGCTGGTGGTGTATATACATTTGGCAATGAGTCCTTTCTAATTTGTAAAAAAAATTATATATTCAGATATAGATTCCCTGCATGTCAGAGATGTTAAAAGTATTTTCCTATTTTTATGACTTCTACTTAATTTAAAATAATTTAAAATATTTATGCATCAGATCTATCACTTTTTTATTCTTTGGCTAATTTCTATAAAGGTTTATTTTCCCTAATGTTAAAATGCCCAGGTACAGCCAACATAGAAACATAGAAAATTTTCTTCAGAACACATTTGAGATCAGTTATATTGGTTCTTGAAGACATAGATATAATCATGCAATCCTATTTTAATTTGAAAGTTAATTTAACCCCCCAAAAGCCATTGTTACTTTCCTTTTATTGTGTAAAAATATTTCTCTAATTGATTTCTGTTAGGGAATAATTTTCTTATATTTACCGCTACAGAAACAATTTATTACTTTCTGCTCTCTACGTCTTTCTCAAAGAAAAGTTCAAAACTCTCTCAACTCCTTAATCTTTGCTCATACTTACTAAAAATTTAAAGGGTAACACACCAGTTGGTAAAATAAATTAAAATGGATTCTAAAAGTCTTTTACAAGGTCTAAGACATCTGCTGTCTGAGGGAACAGTTCCTTGAACTATATCACACAAACTATTCAAAACACACTTGCGATCATGACACTTGTGCTTGAGCTATTTAAACACATACCTGGGTGTCTGTGAAGAGAAAGACCATATTCCTGTCATCTACACCAGCCAGTTTGTACAACTTCCTGAGGTCTTCATGAAAACTGTCATAATTATATCCCCGGCTCAGTTCAATTTGTAAACATTTATAACCACATATGTGAGCTGCAAGTCTTGTAAGAGATTGTTTTCCTGTTCCTCCTACTCCAACGAGTAAGGCGTTGCCTCTTTCCTGACGGATCATGCGGGCAATCCTGCAGGCAGCAAAGTATAGAAAGTTTTATTTTTAGGTAACCTAATGTGGAAGGCTGGTGGCCAGTGGAGCATCATCCCTGAGCAAGAGGCCACAGGGAAGAGCAGGGTATCTCTGAAGTTCATGGCTGGGAGAAAAGAACTGCTGAGCTTTCATTATATCCATCTCTCCTATTTCCCGTAGACTGTTGGCCTTGGTCATGCAAGTGTAGAGTAAAAGAAAATCTCTTCTTTCTCCAAAGTATGAAGGATTTTGTCAGAACCTTGCCTGATTTAAGTCACTACTTATATTAGCCATTATATTGGCAAACCCAGGGCTTCATTTACAAGGCACAGCAAGCAGAAATACCACTGAGCCTAGGAAACTGGTTAAATTAGGAGAGGAGAGCTCAATGGAAATAATCTGAAATGAATTTAAGATATTGACATTTTAGAAAACTTTTGGTTCATGCTAACAACAAGAATATAAAAAGCATTGCAGTTATGATCCTAGAATGAACACTCAGGATCTGAGTTTAGCAAGAGTTGAATGGAGATGGAAAATCTGATGACCAAGTTGAAAACTTCAGTGGGAGATGGGCTTGCAAATAGGAAAATCAGAAATTGAAATGGGTGGAAAATTGAACGGGTAAAGTAGGGGACAAACTCAGGTATTTTGCCCAGAATGCAGAGAAAAAAAGATAATGATATTAAAGTGACAAGAGAAAAAATGGAAATAAGGAAAACAAATGTAGGAGAAACAAGAGGCCATGCAATGGGAACTGCAGGAGAGACAGGAGGGGACATTTGATGAAAGAGTAGAACTCCCCCATCCCCCCGTTGCACCAAAGTTCAACCCATAGATGAAGCCACTGATGTTCAGGAAAGAAAACCAGAGAGAAGTGGCAAAGCACCAAATATTTTCTAGGACATATATAAATATAAAATAAAATATGTGTGTATGCATACATATATACATATGTAACACAGAAATCTGTATTTTAGCCATAAGTGAAAAGCCTGTAAGCATTTAAAAGGAAGACAGATCACTCTCAAAGGGATAAATACTTTTAGGTTGGCCTCAGGCAGTTATCTTGTAAGATGACATTCCAGAAGACAATGTTAGAGAGGGAAAGCCATCATGTTACTGCTTAGAGCATAATAAGCCATCTAAACCTTCCTCTGGGAAACAAAGGGTAATGGAAGGGGTGGCGGCCAGGGGGATGGAGTGACTGGGTGACGGGCACTGAGGAGGGCACTTGATGGAATGGGCACTGGGTATTATACTATATGTTGGCAAATCGAACATACATACGTACGTACGTACGTACGTAAATAAATAAATAAATAAATAAGTAAGTCTTCCTAAAAGATTCCTTGAAGATACATAAAGAAATATGGATAAAGTAAAAAAACAAAAACAAAACAAAACAAAAAACAAAAAACAACAACAACAAAAAAAAACAAGGAGGGGAAAGGACTATCAGTATAAAAGTGAGCAGTATGAGTCAAGTCCACACTGTTGCTAAGATGATAAAAAGATAATAAAAAGATGTCAGTAAGTTCTTCTTAAAAGAAGATACAAAATATAATTTCTTTTTTAAAATTATCATTGTCATGTATCTAAAATCTCAGACTAGGTTATCAGACACTAGGAAATCATGGGAGAATTATAAAGGCATATTTAACTTTTCTAACAGGAAATTTGTGTATCTACCTTAGTTTTATTCATAATGTTGCTAATAATTGGCAATGATCAGGTTCAAATATTTGAAAATGGCAATGGCTGGCTTTAGTATTTTTTTATTATTTTATTTATTTATTTATTTATTTATTTATTTATTTATTTATTTTTAGTATTTTTTTAATGATGAAAGTAAAACAGTCATTGTAACTGATGGGAGAAAACCACTGCTAAGCCTTTGACACTTGTAACCTCCATCAGGAGGGCTTGGATACTGTCTTGTTCTCTATGCAAACAGTGCACAGCACATAGTAGGGGCTTCATCAATATTTGTTAAATGAATTTGTGTGGATTGACTTGTATGTGTGTAAACATACAAGTGTATGGCATAAATGTGGCTGTTAAAGCCATGTCTTAAAATACTATTTAATTATATAGGTTTGTGGAGGCAAATGTAATATAAGTGTTTAATGGCATACTGTTTAATATTAATACAACTTTGTAAAAGTCTATATATACTTATAAATATATTTGAAAGAACCATGCAATTTTAACAATGATTGTCTCTGGGTGAGGAGGTGAAATTATAGATGCTTTTCTAAATTCTATAATAAGTGTGTTTATCATATAATCAGAAAAATAATCACTATTTTTTCTAAAGAAAACAAAGTACTGCAGTCCCCCCTTCTTATGGGGTATACATTCTAAGACCCCAGTGGATATGGATAGTAACAAATCCTACGTTTCCTATATATATATATATATATATATATATATATATATATATACATGTATATACATATACATCTATATATATCTATGATAAATTGTAATTTATGATTTAGTCATAGTAAGAGATTAACAGCAATAATAATAAAGTAGATATTTTTGACCACCTGATTCCTATCTAATCCTTATCCATTTCTCTTCTAAACTTTCATCTTCTAGCTTCACTTTTCCTAGCAGTTTTCAGGGCTCCAACAACCCAGGTGGAGGCTTGAAGGAGTCTGTTATTTAAGAGGTGTTAAAAATGGGGCTCTCCAACCTGCCCTAGGCCCATTACCGCAATAAGAACACCTGCCTCTGGTTACCAGTGGAGCATGTATCACTCTGGCTGGTAACTTTCCTTGTCTACCCATAATCTGGTCTTGGAAAGGAATTCCCATTAACTTAATGATGGTCTATCAGAATATGGCCAATGTCACTCAGTTGTCCAGATTGTTCAGGTTGTCAACACAACTTGTCCTGAATTCATTCTTCCTCCTCTCTTGGAGGAGGAGCTGAGAGCAGGAGCACAGAGAACAGGAGCAGCAGGTAGCAGCTGCAGTGTGGCCGGCAGGACCGCCGACTTGTGCACTAGCAGGTGGGATTCCCTCCCCAGCCCTGGGCTACCGGCTCCAGGGCCCACCCCTTCCCAGTTGCAGCCCCTCCATGCTCCTGGCTCCCTAGGTACCAGTGCACAGGTGCTGACCCTGGGGTTGGCAGACAGTGTTGAATTGCTGCCATTTGAGGGTCCTCGGATGTGCACGCTGTGGAAGGTATGAGCCACTGGGTGGGCATGGGCACAGGCAAAGATCATAGGGCTGCCTGCTGGTCCATCAGGGCCACACCAAGCTCCACTAGGGCAGCTTCAAGGGGAAGGGGGTGCAGATGGGCCATGGAATGGGATTGGGGAGGATCAGAGGAGGCCAGGAGCGGGCTGTGTGCAGGGGACAGCAGCTTGAGAGGGCTGAGGTGCCACTTATGCCAGGTGGCAGCGTCTGCAGTATGTGAAGTGGGTGGTATCTGCTCCATCCTCCAAGTGGGACTGTGAGCACCAGTTTTTTTTGGTGTGTGTGTTGGTGGGGTGAGGGCGGGGGGATGGGGAAGGTGGATGGTTAAGTATTGCTGTTCCTGGCACAGGGTTTTGTAACTGAGCCTCCCTCTGAAGAGGCTGTTGCTGTTCTTGGCCCAGCTAGCTAACCATCTAGAGATATGAAGATGAAATTGTTGCAGCCTGCTCTGCAAGGGGTGAAGGAAGCAGATACTGTCTGGGCCGGCAGGTGGGGCAGGACTGGGGAGAGTGTCCCTGCCCACAGAGCCATTCTTGGAGCCAGCTGGACAGCTAGATCTGTGGCAAGAGCAAGGGTGTCAGTGAAGAAAAAAAGGAGAGGTGGGGAGGGGTGACAAGGTGGAGAGCCTCAGAGATTGAGGAGGTGTGCCATGGGAGAGGGGAGAGGTGGGCAGTTGGAGCAGGTGCAGGTGGAGAAGGCTGAGGTGGAGGGGACAGGGCAAAGGTGGAGAGGGTACATGAGGAGGGAGGAGGGCTGCAGGTGGAGTGGGTCTAGGTCAAGAGGGGAGAGGGCATGCGGGGAGGGTGGAGATTTGCATGGGAAACTAAAAGCAGCTTCTCTCCCTTTGTTTCTTCCACACTTCTCTGCTGCTCTGATTCCAGCTACCTGTGTGCATTTCTCCCAAATGACTGGGGTTTGGAATTGGGAATTCCAGAAGTGTGAGCCACTGTTGTCTTTTACAGATTGCAAGTCAAGAGGTGGGCAAATAGCTGGGTGAGAGGGAGGAGAAAGCAGTCAGTTCCAGAGCCCTCTCTAGCCCAGCCCAAACTTTGCTCTAGCGATCACAGCTGCTGAGGATGTGGCCTCCATCTGCACAGACCCCAGGGAGTTGAGCCATAGGGTGGGGGGGGGGGGGGGAGCTGCATGAGATTTTTCCCATCATCACTCACCCAGTTGCTACTTGGCCTCTACATCTTCCTGTTGTATAAGATTGTGCATGGTGACCAGCCAGTGGCCAGCAGTGATAGTGATGATGATAATGATGACAATGAGGAGCTGCTGGCCACTGCCCTACCTTAAGAGGTGCAACTTCACTCTTCCCAAGCTCTATGTGGCCCGCAGGAGGCAGGGTTACCTTCCCACCATCATAATCTAGAGCAACTCCAATATGCCTTGGACAGTAGGACAGGATTTGGAGAGGCTCAGGGCTAGTCCCTAAATTCACCCCTGCTGAAGACAGCTGCAAAGTCCAGAATCCTTCCTCATGGCTGAAGTTGAGAAGTTCTCTTCTCACCACTGACTCTCTTGCCACCCCTGCCAGGCAGAATTTTGGCCATATTTCATTTTCCTGAGACCACTCCTCCAACTCTTCATTCTTGTTTCTATATCCAGTGGAGCTATAGCCTTCAGTGGTACCCATTAATCCACTAAGATAGCTAGTGCCAAACATACCCCTGGCTCCACCCCAGTACTTCATTGATGCTTCTTCCTCTGCTTCCCACCATAGTTTATCCACTTTCACTTCCAAGTATATCTTTGACCATGCTGGTATTTGTTCATCCACAAGCCAGTGAGTATCATGTTCTTCCCATTCAGAGACACTGAGAGGTAGCCATTGGCCGTCTGGGAATTCAGGGTGATCCTCATGGTTATATACTCCAGATCCCTCCTCAGTTTTCCATTGAATCCTGAGTCCTTTCTCTAAAGAATAAAGTTTATCTGAAACTCTTCTGCCCACTTTTTGATTTCAGCACTGATAGACTTTTCTATCCAGAACTTCTTCCAGTGTATCTGCTTATTATGTCACTTGGGTCCTGCAAAAGCCCAAGTTCTGGCTGCTGAGGCTTTTTTTTCCAACTCATAAATATGGGTTTGAAATTGGATGAATTCCTCAGAGCCCTTGGTGACATGGCTGTTCCTGCCTTTGGCAAGCTCTTGCTCAGTCCCTTCCAGTTAACTCCAATAGGTACTGCTCCAATAGGTACTTTCTCTCAAGAACTGGTAGCCCTGTTCAAACACTGACACAATGTCCTGCCTATGCTACAATTTTGTCTGCAGGGCCTGAATCTCATCTTCTCCTGTGGACTGATAATTCTGGATTATATTTCTTCAGAATCTTCAGATGGTTTAAAATTTTACCCTGATGGGGATCCCTGGGTGGCTCAGCAGTTTAGTGCCTGCCTTCCAGGGCATGTTCCTGGAGACCCGGGATCAAGTCCCACGTCGAGCTCCCTGCATGGGGCCTGCTTCTCCCTCTGCCTGCATCTCTGCCTCTCTCTATCTCTGTCTCTCATGAAGAAATAAATAAAATTAAAAAAAAAGAAAAAAAATAAAATTTTACCCTGATGAGTCTGTGCATCCTTCTCCAGGAGAACAGCAGTATGATGCCTATGCTGTGGGGACTCCCAACACATAACACAAAATATTTGTTGGTCATCCTTGCAGTAATAGTGGAACTATCCCAAATGTACCTCACACAGCTTCTTGCATTTTGCTCAAGTGGTCCGTCGTCTTTGGGTTGTCTCTCCTCATCTACCTTCATCCTCTAGATGTTTTCCACTAGGCTGGCCATCTGCCACACATGGCAAATATTTTCTTTCTTAAAGACAATCTTACAAAGAGAATAATGCAATGGCTTCTTAGTAGATTCACTAGGAAGACCTGAATGATGCAGTGGTAGCAGAAGACATAACCACAGTTGATGGCTATGGGGTCTCTCAAGTAGTTGAGGCAGATAGAGCACAGCACCTCACCCTCCAGCTCTCTCAGAGGGGAGGCAGCAGCCATGATAGCTGTGCCCAGACCTGGACAGAGTCCTTCTCAAGGCAAGCAATTACTTTCTCTAGCAAAAGTTAATCCCGGACATGAATAGGACATTGCTCCAAATGTATCTGTTGCTTTCTCCGAATGTTGACATCCTGCGACAACCTGTATCATTGACTCAGATGTTTATGTTCAAAACTTTAGGTCTCACAGAGCCAGAATGGAGAATTATTGTCAGGTAGGGATGAGTGGGCACCTCTTGACCTATGGCTTGCACTCCTGCTTCAGGTTCCCCAGCTGGGACCCTTACCCGGTGTCTCTCAGAGTGCCTCTTCTCTGAAATTCAGACACTTTTACAAGTCATCTAAATTGAAGTAACCAACTTCTAGAGATCTTAAAAGCTGTGACTTAGCAAACATTGATTAAATAGTCCTCATGCATTATTATCTTTGGTGACAGAGGACAGACAGGCTATGCAGTGTGAGCAAAGAACAGGAAGTCCACATTGAAAAGTGCTCTTCCAGGACAAAGCAGACTCTTAGGTCATTATTCAGGATCTTCTCAAATAGCAATTAAACTTTCCAATTTGTCTCCTTTAGCTTTGCACCTTCTCCTGCCCCCTCAGGCCAGTCTGCTCTTTCCTAGCCTTGACCTCCTAGATAGCACAGCTTTGTCTAGAACAGGGTCACCAAACAAAGGCATGTAGGCCAAACCCCGCCCCTTTACTGTTTTGTTTTTAATTTTTATGGCCTATGAGCTAAGAGTGGTTTTTCAGTTTTTAAATGGCTAACAAAAAAAAAAAAAAAATCAAAAGAAGAATAACATTTTGATATGTGAAAATCACTGGGTATTCTAATAAATAAATAAAGTCTTATTGGAACACAGTCAAACTCATTCATTCATTTATTGAAGGTGGCTGCTTTTGTTGTTTCAGCAGCAGAATTGAGTAGTTTGTGACAAGGACTGTATGACCTACAGAGTTTAAAATATTTATCACCTGGCCCTTTATAAAAGAAGTTTGTTGGCTCCTTTCCCAGGATCCTTTGCCAACTCCTCCCCTGAAGTGAGCAAATAGATGATTCAGGCACCATTTCCACTCTTATGTCTCTATCACAGTGCACATCTAACAGAAGACACATTGGATCATCTGTTTATTTCTCTTCAGTCCCTCAGGTAGGTATAAAATTGGGAGGTAAAGGTATATGTAATAATGTTTTGCTACTGTTTTCCATAAAGTATTCTACAGTGGATGAAATATTGACTATTATAAAAATCTTGCACTTTATATGTTACACTTTCTTTGTTTCATGTATAGTACAGTAATTTGATTATTTTCATCTTAGATTATTGGAAACAAGTAAATTGTCCATTCTGCTTCCTGGTGTTATTCTTCTTTCTGTCAACTTACATATCAATAGATAGAAAAGAAATCCTCCAAGGTTACATTTTCTCTACAGTAGTAAGCAAGAGACAGCTGTCCTAATTAGTGGCTTACATTTTCATAGAATTCTGTTTTACCATCCTTGAAGTGCAGTGACAACTTTGGGCATATGTAATGGGTGGAAACAGTCTGAAGCAAATTGCCCTCTGAAAACACAGGCTCTAAAGTAAAAACACAATTTTTTTTCTGAGTTGAGAAGGCCTTTATCCACTTACCCTATGGCAAAAAAAAAAAAAGTCTAAAATGTCACCAACAAATGGAAATGTAATATTTACTAAATTACTGAATATTTAGTAATTGTCCCATAACTCATGTTCATAATGAAGCCCTTCCTAGAGCTACTCAGCAGTAGGTATTTGAAAGCTCTTACAAGTAGAAATTTGTTTACTCTAATTCCTAACTCTTGGTCCTTTTTAGAAAAAGATGTCTACATTCACACAGCAGCCCTCTGTGTATCTGAAAACCAAATCTCCTCCATTCTACCAATGGCTTTTAATTTCCTCCTGTAATATTTTAAGCAATCCTTGAGTAGCCTAGTGATTCTCTTTCACAAAAGTCAGAAAGATTATAAATAAAATTAAGCTGACTTTGCCTGTCGTCTGATCTGTTCTCCACGAAGTTCCTCAGACCAGAGTACTGCCATTATTTTTTTCTTTGCAGGCTTAAGGCCTGTGTGAACTATAGGATAAATGCTGTTAGGAAGTAGTGTGCGGGTATGTTGGCAGGGGGATAGGTGAGAAGAAAGTGGTATCTCAACAACCCAGTGACAAACTGTTGTGTAACACTGGGGTTGTGACAAATTATTGAATTAGAGTTAATTAAACAGCAGAAGTATAGGAAAGATAAAAGACTTGATTGCTTATGGTTTATAGAAAAAAAGTCCTGAGGATTTAACTGTCAAACTTAACATGATGCCACACTAAAACATAGTTGACAAAGGAAAAAAACAAAGTCATTGAATTCTTGCCATGGTAGCAAACCATGGGAAATCCTGTCCTTAAACACACTTCACACTGTAGATTGCACAGAATACTATATCAAGTATGGATATCACATTTTTAAGTGGAATGTGGAGAAATTCTCAAGTGTTCAGTATGTTGAGGCTGGAAATAATCCCTAACAGGAAATAGTGGAAGCTCTGGGTTACATCCTCCCAGAGAATATAAAGCTAAGAGGAGCCTGGTCATGATTTTCAAATATTTTGAGGGCTGTAATGAAAAAAGTGGATCCATTTGGGGTGGAGGCACCTGCTGCAAGTACTAGATGAGATTCTCAGTAGGCCTCAGTAAGCCTATGACCTATTAGCTTTAAGGGGACTTTGGACAATTCAGCTAATCTCTCTGTGATACACAGTATTGTCCAAACATGGCTGCAGTACTATTTCTGGTCCTACTTGCTCTTTGATCCTGTCAAGAGATGGAGTCTCTGACCCTTTCGTGTGAACTGGATGGGCCTGTGTCACTCCTTTGGTTAACAGAGTATAGTAGAAGTAATGCTATGTGACTAGTCATGAGAGGCCATTTGGCTTCGTGGCTTTCAGGGCACAGGCCTTTGGAGCCCAGATCCATGGGAGAATCCCAGACACTGATGCTGTCGTGCTAGAGAGACAGAGGCAGAGATGTGCCACATGCTCCAGGTCTGACTTTACACTGCATTGAGACCCCAAGATAGAACCACTGGGAACCATGAGATCATGAAATAATGTAGCTACTAAGGGTGGCAGCTTATATAGCAACAGACCACTGGAACATTCTCTGAGCCATACTTGTAGAGAGATTAGGATATTGAGTCATAGAGAGGTATTATCACAGTTAAATGAGATACTCCATGTCATGGTTTTATATTCACACTGAATGCCATTATTGCCACTACTTCACAGGATGGGACAGATACCAGATGTCACAGGGAGCAGATTTGGCATCATCCTTGAAGTGTCATTTAAATACTTGGAGTTGTCCAACAGTATACAAGTGCACTTTAAAAAGTGGTGCATCATATGATTTTTCCCTCATATGTGGAATTTAATAAACGAACAAAGAAAAAAAGGGAGGAAAAAACCCAGACTCTTAACTATAGAGAACAAATTGATGTGTGTGTGTGTGTGTGTGTGTGTGTGTGTGAGGTGAAACAGGTGAAGGGGATTAAGAGTGTGTTTGTCATGATGAGTACTGAGTAATATACAGAATTGCTGAATCACTGCATTGTATACCCAAAACTAATACAACACTGTATGTTAATTATACTGGAACAAAAAAATTTTTAAAAGCGCTATATGCTTCAAGGACTACAGATATTCAGGCTAGATACCTATTTATCAGGGATGGCCCTCAAAGGAAACTTGCAATAGGTAAGAGACTTATAAGCAGATGGAATCTATATTCCTTGGATTTCACTCATTTTGCTATAATCTTGAACCCCTTCTTTAGGCATGTATGTAATCAACCTTATTATATTGTACATGTATCTCTGTAAACTACCTTAGATCCTTTCTTTTGTAATAAGTCAGGGCATTTTAAACAAACAAAAACAATCTATTAATATTTAGCACAAATAACCCCTGGGATTCCACAGAAAGTTCATGCCACTTATATTTAAAATATATAAAAGGGGCGCCTGTGTGGCTCACTCAGTTAAGTGTCTGACTCTTGATTTTGGCCCAGGTCATGATCTCAGGATCTTGAGTTCAAGTCCTCCATCAGGCTCCACACTGGGGGTGGAGCCTGCTTAAAATTCTCTCATCAATCAGAGAAAGAAAATTATCATATGGTTTTACTCATATGTGGAATAAAAAAAACGTGAAAGAGACCCTAAGGGAAGGGAGGAAACTGAATGGGGAAAAGTTAGAGACAAATCATGAGAGACTCTTAACTCTGAGAAACAAATAAAGGGTTATGGAAGGGGAGGGGGGCGGATGGGGTAACTGGGTGACGGACACTAAGGGGAACACTTGATGGGATGAGCACTGGGTGTTATATGTTGGCAAATTGAATTTAAATTTAAAAAAAGAGATTCTCTCCCTCTCCCTCTGTCCCTCCGACCCCTGCTTTCTCTCCCCCTCTCATCCCCTTTCTAAAATATATATATATATATATATATATATAAACATATAATATATATGATAACTTTTACGTTATAGCAAGATTTGCTCATAGACCTTTGTCCGTATTGCAATCTATTTAAAGACTTCTGCATGACTTAATTCTTAGCTTTTAATACAAAATAAATTAGATCAGTGCATTAGTGCACCTAATAGTACTATACCTTGAAACATGTTCTATAGCATCCTGGAAGAAGACCAACTTTACTTCCTTGGGATTTATAAGGTTATAATCATCAAGATAGTCCTCTAGAACATTTGCGATTTTCTCCATATCAGGCATGTCATCATAAATCCGATCCATCTTATCTGCTCCAAACTATAAGATGATTTAGGGGAGAGGGACCAAGTTAGTTAGATCAGTTATGATACAGAAATATACACAATATTCATGACTGTAGGAGGGAACATCATTTTATCCATTATGTAATCATTTGCATACATATTATATATATAATACCTATTATACAAATATTTATTCTTATATACATACATTTATATAGCTAATATAGCTATTATATATACATAATATATAGCTATTCTTGCTATTATATTAAAACCAAGGAAATGGGGCTAAGCAACTCAGATTTTCATGGATAACTGAAAATCCATTTCATTTAACTTCAAATGGAACATTGGAGTTTCAATGATCTTTGCTATAAAATTCACAAGGGAGCTCAGAAATAGGTTTCCAGTTTCTCAGTGTTCTTACTTTGGTTTTGTACTTTTGCTCTCAGGCTGGTGACATCAGAGAAGCTAAATGGGCTGAAAGTTATGCATGCCAGATTGTTATGAATATAAACAATCATTCCAGAACTACATGTAGTTTTTACACAGCTGTCATCTGATTAAATAAATCATTGAGAATGAAATTTTGGGTAAACTCAATTTGGGAATTGAGTTCCTGTTTGAGGTCCTGTGTGGACCTGTCCATGAGGTCTTTTCTTTGCTGTAGCAACTGCCCAGGGGGCATTTTCATTTGGAGCCATTGACTAAAATACTTATATGTAATGCAAGAAAGATCCGATTGTTCTTTTCTCTTTACTTTATTCCCCTATTTGATGATTATAGCAGTAGAAACACATGGGAAATATAATCACTACCTGGAAACAAACCTTGGACTTCATTTTTAATAATACATTTAAATAGATATATTGCATATAAATAAATTATCTTTTTTATTTGTCAGGGTTATCATGGTGATGAGGTAATTGCATACATGCAATATAAAGACAGCTTCATTCTTTTGTCTAACCAGTGCTGATTGAGCTATACCTAGCTCTGAGTAGGAAGCTGGGGATTTAGGGCAAGCAGAACAGACACAGCCCCTGCCCTCTTGGGGATACTAGGAATGTTGTACCCAAACAAGAGTCAACTTGGTAAAACAACATTCATCAGCATAGGTAGGGGGGTTAGATGGAAGACTTATTCAAGGCAGTTCTAGAAGGTAAAATTAGAGCCGGTAGGTACATGTTATTGGAGGTACAAATCGAGGAGCATAATGTAAGAAAAAATTTGCTACTGATGAGAGCTACCCTGAAATGAGGAGGGCAGCACTGCTACCTAATTAGCTGCTGGAAGCATGTGAGCACACGCTGAACAGCTATACAGAATACAGCAAGGGGGACGCTAGTCCTGGGTTGAGAAATTAAACCTGCTTCTTTCCATATAAAAAATCTGATGGGTATCTGATTCAGACTGTTACCAAAATGAATGTGACTAGATCAGAAGTTAGAATCTGTTTCTCTAAAGGGCTAGATAATAAGTATTTTAGGTTTTGCAGGTCATATAGTCTTTATTGCAAGTACTCCACTCTTTTTTTTTTTTTAAGATTTTAAAAAAATTTTTAAAAAATTTTTTTAGCCATTTATGAGAGACCCAGAGAGAGAGATAGGCAGAGACATAGGCAGAGGGAGAAACAGGCTCTATGCAAGGAGCCTGATGTGGGGACTCCAACCCTGGGACCCCAGGAACACGACCTGAGCCAAAGGCAGACGCTCAACCACTGAGCCACCCAGGCGCCCCTCTGCTTTGTCTCGTAATATGAAAGCAACCACATGAAAAACAGTACCTGGTCAAATGGGTTTGGCTGTGTTTCCATAGAATTTTATTTACAACAATGGGCAATGGGATAGATATGGCCTGGGGGCCATAGTTTGCCAACCCTTGGTCTATATCTTTAATCTTCAGAGATGTAAAGTTCTTGTTAAATATGAAATTGAAGTGTAAAATAGTAAATGCTTTATTTATCTTCAAATGTAGTCAATTCAACATACTTGCCTTAATAAAGTCTCCAAAGATGATGGGTCTAGTCAAAAAATATTCCAGGCCAATTGCAATTCCAAAATGTTTGTCTATTCAAAAAACAAAATCAATTTTTAATATATGATAAGCTTGAATGTAGTATTTCAATAAGATATACAGAATAATATCAGCTGTTACTTTACGTAGAAGGCTTAACTAGTAAATGAAAGTGAGAGAAAGACATGTTAACAGCACACCATTTTAGTTTGGTTGATAATCTCCTGGATTTAAGATTAAGAATGTTTAATATTAATAAATATTTTATTAAATAATAGATATTGAATATACATTTAATAAATAAGGCATACTTTAGAGATATCCTGGCTTCTTAGCAGACAAAATGCTGGTTCTCCTACTTTCCCTTTTCTACTTAAAATTCTATACTGAACTTAAAATATTAACTCTTCCTGAATTTTAATAAAATTATTTCCCTAATATTTCATATATGTCTATATATTTGAATCATCGAAGAGAAAAACTTTTACCCATGAATGAACTAAAATTTATTTTGCTTTACTTTATCTAAGCTCATTTTAATTTTTCTTTGTAGAAATCAAATTGCTTTTATAGGCCCCCGCCCCCCCAACCAAAGAAAGAAAAAGAACAGGTATTATGCTGAGTGAAGTAAGTCAACCGGAGAAGGACAATCATTATATGGTTTCACTCATATGGGGAATATAAAAAAATTGTGAAAGGGATTATAGGGGAAAGGAGAGAAAATGAGTGGGAAAAATCAGAGAGGGTGACAAAACATGAGAGACTCCTAACTCTGGAAAAAGAACAAGGGGTAGTGGAAGGGGAGGTGGGCAGGGGGATGGGGTGACTGGGTGACGGGCACTGGGGGGCACTGGATGGGATGTTCTACTATATGTTGGCAAATCGAGCTTCAATAAAAAATATACATAAAAAAGAACAGGTAAATAATAATTGATATTTACTGGCCATTTCTGTCAAAATAGTATGGAAATAGTGCTTATCTTCATTATTTATCAACCGGTCATGGAAAACTCTTTGGCATTCATGGCAAAAGAGTCTAAATATCTGTATTTCTTCTCTTATTGTTCCTGAATCGCACTGGAGGATACCTGTTTTTTTAAGAAAAGGAAAAAAGGAAACGTCTACATTTGTGAAATATCTAGTAACAGTTGAACTAGAAAATCCTTAAGTCCAGCTTTATCCCCACACTACCCCAAATGGCTGCTTCCCCACTAGGGTGCTAGTGGGGAAGCACCCCATCCCCCTGCCTCAGGGCTCTCTGCTGGCAGGGACTTTTTCATTCCTGTGTTTTAGGTTACCTGTCATCTCCTTGGAGAGGCCTTCCCTGACTCCTCCTGTCAGTGACTCTCATGGCTTTCTCATCTTCCCATATATAACTTGCCACAATCTCCGGGGACATATTTATTAGCTAGCCTGCTGCCCCTAGATGCTTGGGGCAATTATTATACATTTTTTAAATAGGTTAATTCCCATCATGATGGTTGGGAAGCCACCAGAATGCACATCGATGCTTGTAAGTCAGTCCTTGTGATTTTAGATTCTGGGCTCTTGTATATGAGATATTTTAAAATAAACTCAAGTATACACTCATAGAATAACAGTGATCTCACTTTTTGAAAGTAAAACTGGACACATTATCTGGAAAAACCCTTTTTCTTGTTTTGTGATATTTCTTTAACTGAAGAGGTGAAGTGGTCAGACTTCACACTACAGGCCATGTTCATCTCATTATTACACTGGGTTGCCACATGTTAAGTGAGGAGTGCTACATCTCTTTAATATACAAACATGCTTCTAGTAACTCCCCTCACCCCCACCTCTGACCTTTACACTGTTTTCAAAACTCCAATTCCCTCTCTCATTCTTTTCCAAGGTTCAGTCCTCACCAAATGCCCTTGGTCCTTCTGGCTTCTACTCCAAGTTACTCTGATTACTCTTTGTATGGATATAAATTATAACGGTCAACACAGTTCTAGTAATACCAAGTTACAGCAAAAGCAGTTATGGATAGCAGTCCTTGAAGTGTTCATTCTCTCTGGGGACCCTTCACTTCTCACAGCACAGTGCAGACGGGCATAGGGAGAATATTTACTCTACATATAGGTGTACATGGCAGACAAGATGAACCATACAACATAAGCGCAAAATCCTTGAGTAGGCTGAAGGGGAGGGAATTCAGTGTCTGAGGGGGTATTGGCACATGATCAGACCAGGGCCAACTTAACCACTACGGGGAAGGAAGGCAGATGCAGGTGGTCTGGGAGATTTGGAAGATGAGGTACTTCTGGTTTGATTTCTTTTCTTTTTTTTTTTTTTTCAGTGAAATAAGAAGACACATTATCAGCTGGAAGCAAGAAATGGAAGGAGGTGCTGGTGGTCTGAGGGAAGCTATGACGTCCTTAGACTAAGGTGGGGGTGGAGGGTGACTTGAATAGGGGACATGTAATGGGATTTCCAGGCGGGGCACAGAGACTCGTGTACATACAATTCTACCTAGAGATTGGGGATGAATGGAAATGAAAGGAGTTTGCAGGTCAGAGAATGAGAGTTCCATACATTACCTTGTACACATTTGGATAAATCTCTCAAGTTAAAGACATAGTGAGATTTGGCCGGTGTTGGCAGAAGGTCAACACTCAATCTGTTATAAATCTCAACTGCGGCTTCTACAATGTTTGGTGCGGTTTGCTTTACAGCTGGTGGGAAGTCACTGAGGAAGCCATTTAAGATGGCCTAGAACAAGAAACATAATATGAAAAAGGGTTAGATTTTTTTAAAATAAATTTATTTTTTATTGGTGTTCAATTTGTCAACATACAGAATAACACCCAGTGCTCATCCTGTCAAGTGCCCACCTCAGTGCCTGCCACCCAGTCACCCCCACCCCCGCCCACCTCCCCTTCCACCACCCCTAGTTCATTTCCCAGAGTTAGGAGTCTTTATGTTCTGTCTCCCTTTCTGATATTTCCCATTTATTTTTTCTCCTTTCCCCTTTATTCCCTTTCACTATTTTTTATATTCCCCAAATGAATGAATGAATGAGACCATATGTTTGTCCTTCTCTGATTGACTTACTTCACTCAGCATAATACCCTCCAGTTCCATCCATGTTGAAGCAAATGGTGGGTATTTGTCATTTCTAATGGCTGAGTAATATTCCATTGTATGCATAAACCACATATTCTTTATCCATTCATCTTTTGATGGACACTGAGGCTCCTTCCACAGTTTGGCTATTGTGGACATTGCTGCTAGAAACATCGGGGTGCAGGTGTCCCGGCGTTTCATTGCATTTGCATCTTTGGGGTAAATCCCCAGCAGTGCAATTGCTGGGTCGTAGGGCAGAACTATTTTTAACTCTTTGAGGAACCTCCACACAGTTTTCCAGAGTGGCTGCACCAGTTCACATTCCCACCAACAGTGCAAGAGGGTTCTCCTTTCTCCACATCCTCTCCAACATTTGTGGTTTCCTGCCTTGTTAATTTTCCCCATTCTCACTGGTGTGAGGTGGTATCTCATTGTGGTTTTGATTTGTATTTCCCTGATGGCAAGTGATGCAGAGCATTTTCTCATATGCATGTTGGCCATGTCTATGTCTTCCTCTGTGAGGTTTCTGTTCATGTCTTTTGCCCATTTCATGATTGGATTGTTTGTTTCTTTGGTGTTGAGTTTAATAAGTTCTTTATAGATCTTGGAAACTAGCCCTTTATCTGATACGTCATTTGCAAATATCTTCTCCCATTCTGTAGGTTGTCTGAGTTTTGTTGACTGTATCCTTTGCTGTGCAAAAGCTTCTTATCTTGATGAAGTCCCAATAGTTCATTTTTGCTTTTGTTTCTCTTGCCTTCGTGGATGTATCTTGCAAGAAGTTACCGTGGCCTAGTTCAAAAAGGGTGTTGCCTGTGTTCTCCTCTAGGATTTTGAAGGAATCTTGTCTCACATTTAGATCTTTCATCCATTTTGAGTTTATCTTTGTGCATGGTGCAAGAGAATGGTCTAGTTTCATTCTTCTGCATGTGGATGTCCAATTTTCCCAGCACCATTTATTGAAGAGACTGTCTTTTTTCCAGTGGATGGTCAAAGCCTCCACCCCAAGATTGCTAGAACTCATACAGCAATTTGGCAGTGTGGCAGGATGCAAAATCAATGCCCAGAAATCAGTGGCATTTCTATACACTAACAATGACACTGAAGAAAGAGCAATTAAGGAGTCAATCCCATTTACAATTGCACCCAAAAGCATAAGATACCTTGGAATAAACCTAACCAAGGAGGTAAAGGATCTATACCCTAAAAACTATAGAACACTTCTGAAAGGAATTGAGGAAGACACAAAGAGATGGAAAAATACTCCATGCTCATGGATTGGCAGAATTAATATTGTGAAAATGTCAATGTTACCCAGGGCAATTTACACATTTAATGCAATCCCTATCAAAATGGGATTTCTTCACAGAGAGTTGGAACAAATTATTTTAAGATTTGTGTGGAATCAGAAAAGACCCAGAATAGCCAGGGGAATATTATAAAAGAAAACCAGAGCTGGGGGCATCACAATGCCAGATTTCAGGTTGTACTACAAAGTTGTGGTCATCAAGACAATGTGGTACTGGCACAAAAACAGACACATAGATCAATGGAACAGAAGAGAGAATCCAGAAGTGGACCCTCAACTTTATGGTCAACTAATATTCGACAAAGGAGGAAAGACTATCCACTGGGTTAGATTTTTTTAACACCAAAAATTTATCTTTCAAATACTTCAGATCTGATTATGCTTTTTCTAATAATAATCAGCTGAATTCCTATGCGAGGACATATGGGTGATAAAACTCTGCCATTCACTTCAGAATATGTCCCTGAGAATAGGCTCACTCCTGTCTTCTGTAACTGGTGATGCTTGAGCAGCATTTGTTTCTGACCAGTGATCTGACCCAACTTGCTCTCCACCTAATTTAGATTTCTGCTCCCTGTGGGTTCAGAGGTCATTGTGAGGTGCCTAAACTTATGTGGAAATGAGCTGAGGGCCTCTCTCGGGTATTTATGGGTACATGACCAAAGGTTCCATAGATTTCATTCTCATGTATGTTTAAGGTACAACTCCATCAAAACTACAACACACCCCTCTTGAGCTTCCCGGTCTCAGCATTGGGCCCCACCCCATGCTTGGATCAGGAACTTGCAAGTTTCCTTTGATGGCTTCCCTTATCTGTCCCCCACAGCCTAGCTTGAACGTAGTCTTGAACCTCTCTGCTTCCCCGACATCATCCCATTCCAGCCCGGGGTCTTTCATCTGGGCTTCTTCAGCCCCTCCTTCTCCTATTGGCCTTGCCATTTCCACTCCTGTCTCCCTTTGGTTACCTTCAGTCAGGAAGATCAGGCTCTGCCCTCACCTGTGAGTCAAGACTTACCTGCCTGGCTCTTCACTTTGCCTCTTCCCCATTGCTCACTGTGACCCAGCCACACAGGCTCTTTCCTTCTCCTCAAGGTCTCTGCATGGCTACTCCCCCCAACCCTTCCAGTCCCCACCTCCCCACACCCCGTCCCCCTGCCTTAGGGCTCTCTGCTGGCAGGGACTTCTTTATTCCTGTGTTTTAGGTTACCTGTCATCTCCTTGGAGAGGCCTTCCCTGATTTCTCCTGTCAGTGACTCTCATGGCTTTCTCATCTTCCCATATATAACTTGCCACAATCTCTGAGGACATATATATTAGCTAGCCTGCTGCCCCTAGATGCTTGGGGCAATTATTATAGATTTTTTAAATAGGTAAATTCCCATCACGATGGTTGGGAAGCCACCAGAATGCACATTGATGCTTGTAAGTCAGTCCTTGTGACTTTAGATTTTGGGCTGTCGTATATGATATTTTAAAATAAACTCAAGTATTTACTTCAACGAGCCTCCTCATTGAACATTAGTTTTAGCAGCTTATGAGGACTATCTTTTGAGCTACCCACCCCCCACCCCCGGGCCCCCAACATATGTTTAACATTCTCCATAGGGCCCACATTTTGAGTAGGACCATCTCAATATATATAAAATAAAAATTTTACTATACATATTATATATATCCTATACATAAAAAAATCAAAATTCTAGTCTGTTTATTCTTTATCACAAAAATATAAAAATAGTTATATAAATGTAACTAAATTAGTTTTATATATTTAGTATTAATATAATACATATTAGTTCAGTTATCTGCTTATTACCTATCTCCATGGCCGAAGCTCCATGACGACAAAGATGACATCTGATTTGTTTAAATGTAGTACCAGGGGGATCCCTGAATGGCTCAGCAGTTTAGCACCTGCCTTCGGCCCAGGGTGTGATCCTGGAGTCCCAGGATCGAGTCCCACATTGGGCTCCCTGCATGGAGCCTGCCTCTCCCTCTGCCTGTGTCTCTGCTTCTCTCTCAGTGTCTCTCATGAATAAATAAATAAAAATCTTAAAAAAAATGTAGTACCAATGTCTATCACCTGGTAGATGCTCCTAAATATTTCTTTAATAAATGAAATTAAGGGCTATTCAACTGATATTCATAAATTAAAATTAGCATGTCATTCTAGAGTTTACTGAGGACCACAGCTTGGTCTTCTATTCAAAGATCTGGCTTACATGACATATTTGACAACTTTGAAAAGCTTCTACTAAGAATATGCACACATGAGAGAGCCAGAATTCCCAAAGTTTGGGAGAAGGATGCTTTGGTATGAGGACACTATTAATATTTCGTGGAGTTGATCATTGTTTTTAATTACTGATGTTATATCTTTCTAATTAGAAATTATATCTAATTTAATGACATTATCAATTTAATTGGTTCTGTGCTATTTAGCTTACCTTTAGAATGTATAGTGATATACATTTTTGGTATATACATTTTCAATAAGTAAACACTAAGACATGTATGTGGCTCAAAGGTGAGTTACCCATAACCACACATAATCCAAAACATGGCAAATTCTGACCTGTCTTTAGTTATGTGCTCCCTGCATATATGTGCTGTTTAGCTAACTTGCAACAGACTCTCAAAGAGTCTTTCTCAAAGAAAGTGCAGTGATAGTACTGATTGTTTTAGAAATAGATGGTTAAAAACATTATGTACCTCCTGCAAACACACTGTACATTTACCATTTAGACTCAGAGGCTTCTTTTAGATGGTAGCAATAAATTAGTTACTTCATGTTGCTAATGACAAGTTTAACATATTGATTTGTTTTTCTTCAGTTCTTGCTGGTCCCCCCAAGTTCTTTCCCCTTGTATAGTGACCAAGCACAGGGAAAGTGGGCCATGAACTCTTGAGTACTGCTTGGATGGGTTGTGATGGAAAGTAGAGTTTGGAATCCATAGGTCTAGAGCAAATTCTTCTCTTCTATAGGGAAAATATCCTGTCTGTGAGGAGTATATGCTTCCCCACCTGAATCTAGTTCAACCCAGTGACCCTGGGATCTCTCTCAGTTTTGGTGCTTTTCATTTCCTTTTCTACCTACATTTAGCACAAGTGTTAAATAGTAGTCTGTAAGTTACAGTTGGAAGAGGCAGCTCCTATTTTCAGCTGGGATGTGCTTGCTGGATGATGTCCCTATGGATGACACAGTTCCTGTGGAGAAGCCTGAGGGTAAGGAATCATTTCATTTCCAGGAGCCCAGACTCCATATTTTCCTTCCCACCAAGAGAGCACTGTGGAACGATTAGGAATGACATTCTTGTTGGGATAGCCTTGAGTTTGCTTTCATTTATTAAAATATGAAGTAATTAGTAAATTCAGCATTTTTATCATCAGGCATAGGTTACTTGGGACATACCTCACTGCTGATCACATCACAAAGTGTGTCATGATAGAATGGTTGGGAGTCACTCATCTCAAACTTCAAATTATACACAATAGATCTCAACAAAATGTGAGGGGGTTCAAAGAAATTCTTCTTATGCCTGTGTTTTCCCTGTTACCCACTTCATGTTTTGTTCTGCACTTTGTTATAGGAGATACACTCCCACTCTTTCATGTTCTAAATTATTCTATAAGACAAAAGTTTGAAAAACAGAAGTTTTTCAAAATGTGGTGATTCTTATGTCATTTTGGCATTAGCTCCTAAACAACTTACTGAAACTACCTTAAATTCATTAAAAATAATTTCCCATGGGTATAAGCTATTTCAGTATGAAAACCACTTTTCATGTACTAAAAGGTTGTGTATGTGATGGCTCTGTTCCTTTTTCTCCTCTGAGAGGTCCCGTTGGAAGGAGAGGCCAATGCTGGTGAATGCAGAGGCTCACTTAATGCCAGTGTCACTGCCCCTCTTTGGCTCCTCAGTGATTTATCATCAAAGTCAGCTTCTCTAAACCAGTCACCTATCTGTCTGATTCTACCTGTGTGCCCACATCACCATTTCTTGCCCCCGTGACTGCATTTGACTGTTCCCAGGATCTGTTCCTCCCTGTCAATTCTTGTCTCCCAAGACAGCTCGCAATCTTCTCTATAAGCATTTTCTGGTTGGTTATGGTATGCTCACTCTAGTTGTGCTGCTTCATGTTCTCTTGTCATTCTACTTAAAGTAATGTTGCATCTTTATTGAACACTTCTGCTAAGCATTTATTTATAGGGTAGGCACAATTATTTTTCCCATTTAAGGAAGTGGCCCCTTAGGGAAATGTGTACAGGTAGAAGAATTTGGGTGGTTGTTTTTGTTGGAGGTAGTGGTGGCAGTGAGGCAATGAATTCTAGGTTAGCTGTGTTTTGCTTGAGCTTGCTGGCATATCAGGAGCTGTGTTTGGTGGGTGGTGGGGCACACAAGACCTGGTGGTCAGGTATGAGAGGAACAGAGAGGGGGTCTGGGTAGTAGACAGCATCTGCTGAATGCCAAGAGTCAAGGGTCCAGGATAAAGTCTTTGGCAGTCTTTCTGCATCCCTAAAACTATCTCTGAGACCACAAACACAGAAGGCAATGATGCAAATGCCTGTTGTGTAAGGGACAGGCAGGGCTAGATAGGGAGAGATAGGTAGGGGGCCATGGAATCAGGCTCACAAAACAAAGTCCCAAAAAAGCTGAGATGTAAAGAAACCAGAGATAAGGGAATAGACCAGCCCACCTGGCCCTGGATATTAGGAAGTATTTTTCTTTGGCAGCTACAATGTAATCACAGAAAATGACTAGACCACAAAGAAGTCAAGTCATTAAGGGTATTATCAATAGTCCTTGCTCAAACTAAGACAACACAATCTCAAAGCCACAAACTCCCTGGTCAAGTTTTCAATAAAATACCATCCTAAAAAGCCTTCAGTGGCAACCCTGTTGGGTTCCCTCTCACTTCTGAGAGCTTTTTCTGTATCCTCACTTAATACACTTCTATCACTTTACTCACTCTTCTTTGTTCATGAGATTCATTCTTTGACTCTGTGAGATAGGAACCTAGCTCTTCTGCTTCACCATCAGCTACTGCCCAGATACCCCTGTGTTTACCTGGTTTCTGCTCAGAAAAGGGACAGATGGGCTCCTCTGAAACACAACAGCCTATTTTGACTGGGAATTTTGGAACAGATATGTTTTCTTTTTCTCTCCTGCTGAGGTATAAGTTCACACTCACCTGAAAAATCTGTTTCAGACTGTGCTCGGAGGGCATTGGAAGGCACAGCATGCTGAAATGTCGGATGAAGCGGGGAGTCACAGGGTTGCGGCCACCACCTGGAGGTGCACATGCTGATACGATTGTTACATCCTGGGTGGGAACAAGTCCACACAAGTCAGCCCACAAAGAAAGAGATGACATCTGCCCATACCGGTGGCAGGACTCAGAACCAACACATTTTTGAGGACGTACCATATGACAGCATTACCTTATGTCTTCCTACACATTATCTGACTTAGGAGATCACTACCTCAGGAGATCACTACCATTACCCTCATTCTGTAGATGAAAAAAAATCAAGACCCTGGGTAGTTATTGCTCAAGATCATCAGCTAGTGCCTCTATCTGTAGAAATATACCTATATAAACATTTAGTCTTAAAGAATTGTCAAGAAGTTGTATGTTAGGTTAAAAGATATTCATTTAACAAATATTAAGTATAGTTGATTCTTGTTATTTGCAGTAGTTATGTCCTATAAAATCACTGGAATGCTGAATTTACACACACTGAACCATTGTTCTTAGGGAAAATACAAAGTTAGGTTCCTATGAGCCTTCGGTCATAACATTTTCAATTGGCCAATACATCATAACTGTAATTGCTTCTGGTCTTGCCTCCTCTCAGACCACCCCTCCCCTGAAACCAAGGGAATCTTTCTGTAACATTTCCTCTAGGGGCTGCACATCTCTTAGAGGATAAATCCACATTCCTTGTTGTGGCACCATGTGGGCTGACCTTTGCTTCTTCTGCCACTTTGGCACCCACATTCCACAGCACCATTATATTCAACATTCCCTGATTTAAGATGCAAAATGCTCCTTTTCCTTACTTTGCTATGCTCTGACCCCAAAATCCTGTTTCAACATCATCACTTCTGGGAAGGCGTCTCTCATCCTCAACCGGTGCCTCAATCCCTGCCTCCCTCCAGTCTCTCCCCACTCATCACCCTGCGTTATAAATACATGTGTCCATCTGCTCCCTGAAGCTGAGCCTTTGGGGAGGTGGGCCTGTCTCACTTGTCCCTGAATGTCCTGAATAAAGTAGGGTAAGAATTTAATATAGATTAAATAAATTGAGTCACATATAAAAAACACCAAGGCCATAGGTTAGAGGATGAATTATGTCCTTTTCTCCTGGCCAAATAAATGTTGAAGGCTCAACCCCTGGTATCTCAGAATGTGATTATATTTGGAGAGAGGGTCTGTAAGGAGGTAGTTAAGTTAAATTGAGGTCATTAGGACAGGCTCTAATCCAGTATGACTGGTGTCTTTATGAGAAGAAGACATTTGGACACAGATAGATGCAGAGGGAAGATCATAAGAAGAAACAGGGAGAAGACAGCCATCTGAAAATCAGGGGGAGAAGCCTCAGAAGAAACCAACCCTGCTGATATCCTGATCTCAGACTTCTGGCCTCTACAACTGGGAGACAATAAATTTCTGTTGTTTGAGTCACTCAGTCTGTGGTATTTTATATGGCAGCCTTAGCAAACAAATATATCATCTTTTCTTACTGTTTAAATTTAAACACACAAAGTAATTTAAAACCTAAAGTAACCTGTATATCTTTCCAAAATAGTTTGCTTCTGTCATAAAATCCACCAAAATCTTGATACTGCCGAAGTAATTCAATTGGAGGCTGAGAGCCATAGCGATCCAGTCTGGGCATGTTTAAATCATCAACAAAAATCACAACATGTTTGTTTCCTGGTGCTCCTAGGGAATAAAATGAATTTAAGAATTAAGATTTGCCACTGGAAAATGTAAGACAAAAGCTCAGGTAGGGCTTTGGACTCAGTGAACACCCCATAGGTCATAATGAGCTCAGTTCTGAGTGAGGAGGGCCCCAGCAGGGAGGGGTGCACAGAGCTGAGACATCCATACTGCCGGGTGGACCCTCGCCCTCGCTCTCAGAGGTGCAGGATGATGCCAGCTCTCCAGTCAGTCTGGATCTTTCTCAATCTCAGGCACTGACATTGCCTCCCCTGACGTGTGGCCTGGCATGGGGGAGGAAGGTCATTTTCTTTTCAGAGCAGGAGATAGAAGTACTCCAAAAGTTTCCTTACATAAATACCATTGCACCACCCTCCATAGGGAAAACGGGGCTGGATGTTCAAAAGCATCTGATCACATCAAAGAGAAGTCCAGTATGGTGGAGCTTTACACTGCCATATTTAACTTAGAGAACATCAATATGCATACTAGTCAAAAAAAAAAAAGAGTAATGACAGAGAAAAGGAAATGGCCTAAGCAGGGGTGACCCCGCCCACTCTGGCATCCAGCACTTGCCAACAGTGAAGGAATCAAGGCAAACTCAGTGCCCAATTCCATCTTCCAGATCCCTGAAGCCAACTTGCAGCACAGGCATGGGGAGGGGCTTCAAGAGAATCCTTCACAAAGGCATGGTCTCCTATCAGACAGACTGGCACTCACTACCCTGTGCCTACCAGAACGGGAAAAAGGGAATAGAGAGGAGGCAGTAAAGCAGCTGGTATCCTCACAGGTTGGCACAGAGGGCCCATTAGATAATGGACACCGTGGAAGGCAGCTGGCTCGAGCTTGGCTAGTATTTCACCCAGGGAGGCTGTGGGCCAGCCAAGTGGACCCAGTAGCAGGGACTGCAGGATATACTCTGAAAGGTGGGACTGAGACGGGGCTGAGGCCCTGGTTCCCAACATTAGGGAAACTTCCAATGGGGATGCCAATGCCTGGCCTGTGTACACCCTTTTGGGGAGTCCTTCAGAGAACCTGCTCCTGGAAGCCTGACACACAGCATGGACAGTCATTCATCATCAGCGAGAGAAGCAGGGACAATCCACATGGAGGCCCATCTAAATGTTAGTTAGGGAGAACACTTGTCCTTTCCTCTCCTTCTCCCCTCCCGACACACCAGAGCCTCCTATAGGGAGGACCAGGAAGGGCAAAAGGGCACCCCATGCCCCCCTCCACCTCCAGCCCCATGAGACACAAACCAGGTCTATGGCAGAGAACCCAGCTTTACATTGGGTTTGGAATTGAAACTTTACATTAGACCTGACTCAAAATAGCTGCAAGTGACCAGAAAGTGATGCTATTTATCTAATAGTTAATATGGGATGGAGAGGGAGATCCCACTGATGCCTGGCTGGTAGCTCTGACTGGAAAAAAAAAAAAAAACAAAAAAAAAAAAACAAAAACCTAGATAGTTTCATGCTGATTCCTTGCTGAGTTCAGATAACAGCATACCAGATACAAAGTGGTTTATTTGTTGGTCTGTTTTAAAAAAAGGGAAATCAGTGCAGGTTTGAAAGCCTGCATGGAAAGGGAGAGCCACAGAGAGCCAGAGATTGAAGATGTTCTGAGTTGAAGGTGATGATAGAAATAAAATCCTTGCTTGCTAACGGTAAGATATCTGGATATACAGCACAGTAAAGAATACCATTCACAGAATCACCTTTACAAATAAATTAAGCAAAGATGATATCCATTTTAACCTTTATTACATGCAATGTTTTTGTGGTTATTAGTTTAATAAATAATTTGTGTGAGACAAATAAAAATGATAACTCTTACCTAGTATATTTTTTCTTTTCCTTTCCAGTTTTGACTCAATAATCTCCTGTGTTCTTGCAGATGAAGTTTGAGCAGAAAAATTTAGATAAACAGGAACATAGGCAGCTGTTTCTTGAATTCTATTCAACAATCCTTTTGCAATGACAGACTTTAAATTTAAAAATATGTTAATTGATTTCATATTCAATATATCTTTCAATCATCTACATCAGTAATAATCCAGTACAATGAGTAAGAAACAGGATAAAGGAGATAGGTTAAAGCCCCATTGAAATGTCTACCTTCTTCCTAGGGATTATATTTAATTATATTTATCAGAGTCATAGAAATACTCTAACCAGCTCTATCTTAGCAAAAGTTTTTATTTTGGTTTTATACCAAAATCCAACTTGGTTCCTATCCAAGTCAAGCATAGAAGAACCCAAACTTCTTTTAGAAATAACTTAGAAGGGAAATAAAAGAGGAAAAAAAAAAGAAATAGTCAATAGCGAGTCTCTATGGGGGCCCCTCCCAAATGATAAAGACCACACAATCAACATTTCCCTCCACACTCTGTTTTTTCCAAACCCCACTGCTATGTCAGATAGAAGTAAATGGGCAAGAGCAGACACACTGAGCTTTATCAACCCTCTGCTGGGGACACAAACTATTCTGACCAATTCCCACCCTCACCTGTGTGGTGGCAGCCTCAGAAATTCCAAGGGATAAAATAACAAAAAAAGCTCCCAAGCCCCAAAACATTGGTCCACAGGGTCCTCTGGTTTATGTGTGGTATTGACCCCAAGGATTTACTCAGAAACTGGCAAACTTCGGAGTAATTCTCTAGACATAGATTCAGCATAGTTACATTCTTCCTGCAAAATGATCAAAATTCAAAGGAATTTCCTCTGAAGAATAATGTGTTATTTCTGGGGCTTACAGTTCTATGTCTACCATGCCCTCATTTGTGGACAGACCTCGTTTCAGATAGGTTTCCCACCTTGCCAACTCCAGTTATTCCCGTAAACAACACTGAATGCCTGACTGCCAGCAGTTTTTCCATTAGATACCCAAAGCGCACTGTGTCAGTTGTGGGGACAAGCATTTCGAAAAAGGGAATGTCTCGACTGTACTTGAAGGTAGGTATTATTCGTTCCCAGGGATCTAGCCGTTTGGTGTCGAAGTCCATGTGAATGCTCCACAGGTCGCCAGAGCTGGGAAGCTGAAGTATAAAATCAAATACCGTGTTCAATAGGATTGACACGTAGCAATAGAAAAATTCACACATAAACAAAGGCAGTCATAGAATATGAATGTATTTGGGTTTCTATTTTCTTTGTAGAGAAATAGTTGTTTAGGTATCAAAATCTAATACTTTAAACATAACTATGCAACACAATGAACAAAAAATATTATATATCTATTATATTAAAACCTTAGATTAGAGGGTACCTGGGTGCCTTGGTCAGTTAAGCATCTGACTTAGGCGGAGGTCATGATCTCAGAGTCCTGGGATTGAGCCCCCACTCCTCCCTCAGGGGGGAGTCTGCTTGTCCCTCTGCCCTCCCCCTGGCTTGTTTCTCTCACTCTTTTTCTCAAATAAATCTTTTTTTTTTAAAACCACCTTAGACTTGAATTGTAGAGCATTTTCAATTCAAGTAAACATTTGGGGGCTTACTCCTTGCCAACTACTGTGCTTGGTGGTAGACGTGAATGATGAATGAGACCCAGTGTCTGTCTTTAATGACCCTGAAATTCACATGGGGGAATACAAGCATATCAGTTAATATTACAGAGAAGTAAGAGTCCAGTGGAGTTAGTACATTTACAAAGGCAAGATGATTCATTTCTATTTGCAGGGGTTATAGTGATGGCTGGAAATTCAATCAAGAAAGCTTCCAAGAGGTGATGTTACAGTTCAGACTTGAAGGACAAGCAGGAGTCCCATGGGCAAAGAAGAAATGGGATGAGGAAAGGAGGGTAAAGAGAAGGCTGAAGACATGGGAAGTACCATGCTGGGAAATATGAGAGCAGTATGTACAGTGAGAGATAATCTGGGAACACAGGGGCCAGGTTATGAAAAGCTCTAGTTTTCTTTTTTCTTTCTTTTTAAAAAATATTTATGTATTTATTTAGAGCAAGAGAAGGCATGTGTGCGCAAGGGGGGGCGGGGATGTGGAAGGGCCAGAGGGAAAGAATATCCAAGCAGATCGTGTAGAGCATGGATCTCACCACCCATGAGATCAGGAACTGAACTGAAACCAAGAGTTAGATGCTCAGCTGACTGAGCCACCTAGGTGCTCCAGCTTCACTTTTTAAAGAGCTTGGACCAAGAATTCAATGAAGGATTCTGAGCAGATAGGTGACATGACTAGATTGTATTTCAGAAAGTTCATTCTGGCAGCTGTGCAGAGCAGTTATTTCAATCTCATTTGACAGCAACTTTATTTTTTAAAAAAGATTATTTATTTTAGAGAGACAAAAAGCAAAAGAAAGAACATGAATGGAGGGGGAAGGGCCAAGCAAGGGAGAGGGAAAAGCAGACTCCCTGCTGAGCAGGGAGCCCAACGACCACGATGATGATGACAACTATGACAACGAGGACCACAGGGGATTGATCCCAGGACCCTGGGCCCATGACCTGAGCCAAAGGCAGATGCTTAACTGACTGGTGCCCAGGTGCCCAACAGTAACTCTTAATAAGAAATCCATTTTATACGGTGACCTAGTACATACATATACGTGTGTCTACAAATATATATATAATATTTACCCCTACTGTCTGCAATTCACTCTATTTTCTATTTTATCCTATTTTTTTTAAACTTTTGAGGTGTAACATCTTTTGTCAGATTTTAAGGGTTCAGTTTAAGGTGTTTTTGCATATGCAAATATCAATGTAACTACCCCTGGATCATGATGTAGAACATATTCAGAGCCTCAGAATGCTCCTTTCTTCCCCTTCCCCATCAATACCATCCATACCTTCCTCTGAGAGAAGTCACTAGTCTACCTGTCTGGTCTATTTGTCTATGTTGTGCTAATACCACACTCTGTTTACTTGTGTTAGCCCCAGTACACAGAATGGTGCCTATTGTGTAATAGATTTTCAGTACATATTTGTTGATATGAATACTATTTGTTGAAATGAATCTGTTGAAATGAATGCTTGCTTTGGACCATCTCCTACTGACCATCCCAGATCATTTCTCTTGATCCAGAGAGATCTGTCTGTCTCAAATTTCCAATTGTCCTTAAAATGGTCCATCCTGTCCAATTATGATACAGTCATCTTGAGGATCCAGAAGTGTTTCATACCTACGATAAGGTCCTAATCCATAGGGTTTAGATTCTTAGGGAATTTTTTCTTCTTCTGGTAACTTTTTACTTTTATATAATCTAAAACTTAAAGAAAAGTTAAAAAAAGAGTGCAAAGAACCTCATATATTCTTTATCTAGATTGATTGTCCACATTTTGCCCCCTTTGCTTTATTATTGTTTTTTCTACTCTATGAGAGTTAATTGTATACACTATTTCACCTTACTCTAAATAACTGAGTGTGTGTTTCCTGAACAACAAAGATATTTTCTTATATAATCACAATCAAAATCAGGAAATTGAATAGTGATATGTTATTACCTAACTTACATTCCATATTCAAATATTGTCAGTGTTTTTAATAATGCCACTTATAGCTATGTTTTTCCCCAGTTAGGACCCTATACAGGATAATGCACTGTATTTAGTTATATCTCTTTAGTCTTTTCATTTGGAAAAGGTCCTCAGCTTTCTTTGTCTCCTACGACAGACATTTTTGGAGAATATAAGCCAATTTATTTTATAGAATGCTCCTCAGTTTGGGTATTCCAGGTGTATTTCATAATTAGATTCAGATCATCCATGTTTGAAAGGAATACTTCACAAGTGAGGTTGCGTCCTTCTCAGTGCTCTATATCAGGAGGCACAGGTTTGTCCTAATACTGATGATGTTAAATTGATTTCTTAGTTAAGGTAGTGTCTGCATGGTTTCTTTACTGTAACAATACTAGTTTTCTTTTTGCAATTAATCAATAATTTGTAGGAAATACTTTGAAACTATGTAAATATTGTTTCTCATCAAGCCTTCATTCACTAGCTTTAGTATCTATTGATAATTCTTGCCTAAATCAATTATTACTATAGAGGCTGCAGAGTAATGATTTTCTAACTCCATCATTTCTCCTATATAGATTAATTGGTATTCTTCTGTGAAAAACAGCTCTTCCTTCTCCCCCATTTATTCAGGTATATTTCTGTTATGAATACTGACACACAGATTTTTATTTCATGTAAAGGCTTGTAATCTTATACTATTATTATTTATTTTAATGCTCAAATCTGTTCAGATTTGGTCAGTGAGAGTCTTTTGACATGAGTAATCATTCTTTGAGTACTTCTTTGCTGTCATAATTTTGCACTTTCCCCTGTCCTACTCCTGGAATCAGCTATTTCATTAAAGAGCCTTGGCTCCCTTTCATGGAGAACAGATATTTAGAACTTATCATATTAGGTATGCATATTGCTCTTGAGGTTTCCTTTCTTCTAATTCCTATCAGCAAACAGAACTAGGAAATTTACGTATGTTGTATGAATATATGTATTCATTTTCATATATTCATTTTTTTTGATCTATGAGTACTAAGACTTCCAATTCCAATGCAAGAACACAGGTGCCTTCTAATTTCTCCCCTTACATATTTGTAAATAAATCCTTTTGCTAACAGTGAGAAACCTGGTTGACATTATCCTCAATATATTTATTCTTTTGCTCAATCTTATTTTTAAAAATATTTTATTTATTTATTTGGGAGAGAGAAAGAGAGAGAGAGAGAGAGAGAGAGCACAAGCAAGGGGGAGTGGCAGAGGAAGAGGGAGAAGCAGGCTCCCTACTGAGCAGAGTCTGATGTGGGGGCTCAAACCCAGGACCCTGGGATCATGACCTGAGCCAAAGGCAGATGCTTAACTGACTGAGCCACTCAGGAGCCCTTCATTTGCTCTATCTTAGAATCTTTTAGTGACATATTTTTATTTGCAGAACTAAATCCTTTAAAATTTTAGTCTTGAAATTTAATTTTAATGATTCAGAGTAATTATGTTAAAATGAAATTTATTTGGCTCTTACCCTGGCATCAGGATTATCATCGAATTGTGCTCTAATAAATGTGTCGAAAGAATCCCAGTAGTTTTCAGTTAGATTGCCACCCAAAGACCATAAATAACAGAATACAAAAGTCTGACATAGTACTGTATTCAATTTTGTTTGTTCCTGAATGAACAAGGAGAAAGAATTTTAGTATTTTATTTAACTTTATAAACAGAATCCTTAAATTGCAAAGCCAAGCCAAAAGATTGCTTTCTTTTGTTTAGGCTTATGCATTTTAAAAAGGGTACAATATATGTTTCTTATGGTTGACTCAAGAGTTCACAGAGCAATGTTTTACATATTTAAATACACTGAGGAGAAAATGAATGGCAAGGGATATGTAGGAAAAAGCTCAAGGCTGTCTTTCAATGGACTATTATCACTTTGTTTACACCTCCGTGAAGGTATTTAAGCAGCTGCTAGGCAGACACATACTGGGAATGTGTTGCAGAATGTGTTGTACACTGTAGGAAGTTTAAATACTGAGTACAAAAGTAAACTATAGGTTCTCTTACATTCCTTCCAATTTTGAGATTCTGTGAATCTATTCATAATCATTACTCCACTAAAAAATTAACTTAAAAATAAAAAATGATTGTTTTACAGAAAATTGTTATTTGCAAAGTATCTATACAACAATCTCATGTTCCTAGCCTTATAGCAGTGAGAAAAACCTTTCATACCATTGTCAAATTAACTCCATCTTTCCCAAGTATCAAAGACTCCAGTAAGCAACATAGTGTAGTAACTTTGCTGATGTCCACTTGTGGGATAGCTTGGCCACATTTTTTATTGATAAAATGTAAACCATCATCAACATAACGTTGGAAAAGGTTCAGTATATATTCTTGGGTTTCTTCATTCAGCTGAAAATCATATAAACAAATAATATTTTAGTAAGACTAGATGAAATATGTAAGCAAATTTAGAAATGGGTTAGTTTAAATCTGTGTATTGCAATATGTTCTGTGACTTTTATTTTTTTTAAGATTTTATTTATTTATTCATGAGAGACACAGAGAGAGAGAGAAAGAGAGACAGAGACACAGGCAGAGGGAGAAGCAGGCTCCACGTAGGGAGCCAGATATGGGACTCGATCCTGGGACTCCAGGATCACACCCTGGGCTGAAGGCAGGCACCAAACCACTGAGCCACCCCGTGTCCCTGTTCTGTGACTTTTAGATTAAAGGGTATAAACATCACAAGATATGAAACAAATTGAGATAAAAAAATCTGATTTGGAAGAGACATATAGAGGAGATTCTGGGTAGTGGACAATGTCTTATAATCATTTGTTAACTGTCAATATATGTTTCATGCAGTCTTATAATTAAGAACAATTAAAAACAAACAAGAAATATAAAAAACAGCAATTTAAAAATCTATGTAAGGAGAGGAATAATTCCCAAAGATTTAAAAAGAATGTAGCCCTTCTCAGCATTCCTATTTAACATTGTACTGGAACTCTTAGCTAATGCAGTAGGACAATAAAAAGAAGTAGAGTACACAGAAGGAAGAAAAAAATGTCTTTGTTCACAGATGACATGATTGTCTATGTAAGAATTTACCAAAAACTCCTGGAACTAATAAGCACTTATAGCAAGGTAGTAGGATGCAAAGTTGTCAATTGCTTTCGTATATACCAGCAGTGAATAATTGGAATTTGGCATAAAATATATAACACCATTTATATTAGCACAAAAAATGAAATACTTAGGTATAATTCCAACAAAATATGTACAAGAGCTAAATAAGAAAAACTACAAGACTCTGATGAAAAGATAGAGATGAGCGAAGTAAACTGAAAGATATTCAATGTGTATGGACAGGAAGATCCAATATTGTTAAAATGTCAATACTTCCTAACTTAATCTATAGATTCAATATAGTCTGAATCAAAACACCAGGAAGTTATTTTGTGTATTTCAGCATACAGAGAGGCAAAATACCCAAAATAGCATAATATTGAAGAACAAAGTTAGAAAGCTGACGTTATCTGACTTCAAGACTTACTATAAAGTGACAGTAATCAAGACAGTGTGATACTGGCAAAAGAACAGACACATAGATCGATGGAACAGAATAGAGTCCATCCAGAGATAGACTCATACAAATATAATCAACTGATCTATGACAAAGGAGCAAAGGTAATCCAATGGAGAAGGGATGGTGTTTTCAACAAATGGTGTTGTAACAACTAGACATCTATGCACAAAAAAATATGAATGTAGACACAGATATTACACCTTTCACAAAAGTTAACTCAAAATGAACCACAGACCTAAATGTAAAAAGCAAAACTATAAAAACTTTTAGAAGATAACAGATGAGAAAATCTAGGTGACCTTAGGTTTGGAAATGGTTTCCAGAACAATGCCAAAAGCTCAAACCATGAAAGGATATTTGATAAGCTGGACTTCATTAAAATAAAGAAGTTGTGTTATCTCTTTCTGTGTCTCTCATGAATAAAAAATAAAATCTTAAAAACAAAACAAAATAAAACTTGTGTTCTGTGAAAGATTGTAAAAAGAATGAAAAGACAAGCCGGGCTGGGAGAAAATTTTTATAAAACACACACCCTACAAAGAACTTGTCTCCAAAATATTATAAAGAACTCGAGGGAGGCGGGGCAAGATGGCAGAAGAGTAGGGTCCCCAAGTACCTGTCCCCACCACATTACCTAGGTAACCTTCATATCATCCTGAAAACCTACGAGTTCGGCCTGAGATTTAAAGAGAGACCAGCTGGAATGCTACAGTGAGAAGAGTTCGTGCTTCTATCAGGTAGGAAGACGGAGGGGGGGTGGGGGGAAGAAGTAAAGAAACAAAAGGCCTCCGAGGGGGAGGGGCCCCGCGAGGAGCCGGGCTGAGGCCGGGGCGAGTGTCCCCAGGACAGGAGAGCCCCGTCCCGGAGGAGCAGGAGCTGCACCGACCTTCCCGGGCGGAAAGGGGCTCGCGGGGAGTTGGAGCAGGACCCAGGAGGGCGGGGATGCCCTCGGGCTCCCGGGGACAGTAACACTCGGGACAGTGCGCCGAGCTCCCTAAGGGCTGCAGCGCCCACGGCGGGACTGGAGCAGCTCGGAGGGGCTCGGGCGTAGGAAGAGGCTCCGCGGAGGGGGCTGCGGGGTGGGAGCGCGAATCCAACAGCGCAGGCTCCGGAGCACAGGGCGCCGGACACAGCCCAGGATCCGGCCTCTCCCCGGGACAGATACTAGCCAAGATACTAGCCAATAGGATCCAACAATACATTAAGAAAATTATTCACCATGACCAAGTAGGATTTATCCCCGGGACACAAGGCTGGTTCAACACTCGTAAAACAATCAATGTGATTCATCATATCAGCAAGAGAAAAAACAAGAACCATATGATCCTCTCAATAGATGTAGAGAAACCATTTGACAAAATATAGCATCCATTCCTGATCAAAACTCTTCAGAGTGTAGGGATAGAGGGAACATTCCTCAACATCTTAAAAGCCATCTACGAAAAGCCCACAGCAAATATCATTCTCAATGGGGAAGCACTGGGAGCCTTTCCCCTAAGATCAGGAACAAGACAGGGATGTCCACTCTCACCACTGCTATTCAGCATAGTACTGGAAGTCCTAGCCTCAGCAATCAGACAACAAAAAGACATTAAAGGCATTCAAATTGGCAAAGAGAAAAAAAATTGGCAAAGAAGAAGTCAAACTCTCCCTCTTTGCCGATGCCATGATACTCTACATAGAAAACCCAAAAGCCTCCACCCCAAGATTGCTAGAACTCATACAGCAATTAGGCAGTGTGGCAGGATACAAAATCAATGCCCAGAAATCAGTGGCATTTCTATACACTAACAATGAGACTGAAGAAAGAGCAATTAAGGAGTCAATCCCATTTACAATTGCACCCAAAAGCATAAGATACCTAGCTATAAACCTAACTAAAGAGGTAAAGGATCTATACCCTAAAAACTATAGAACACTTCTGAAAGGAATTGAGGAAGACACAAAGAGATGGAAAAATATTCCATGCTCATGGATTGGCAGAATTAATATTGTGAAAATGTCAATGTTACCCAGGGCAATTTACACATTTAATGCAATCCCTATCAAAATACCATGGACTTACTTCAAAGAGTTAGAACAAATTATTTTAAGATTTGTGTGGAATCAGAAAAGACCCCGAATAGCCAAGGGAATTTTAAAAAAGAAAACCATAGCTGGGGGCATCACAATGGCAGATTTCAGGTTGTACTACAAAGCTGTGGTCATCAAGACAGTGTGGTACTGGCACAAAAACAGACACATAGATCAATGAAACAAAATAGAGAATCCAGAAGTGGACCCTCAACTTTATGGTCAACTAATATTCGACAAAGGAGGAAAGACTATCCACTGGAAAAAAGACGGTCTCTTCAATAAATGGTGCTGGAAAATTGGACAGCCACGTGCAGAAGAATGAAACTAGACCATTCTCTTACATCAGACACAAAGATAAACTCAAAATGGATGAAAGATCTAAATGTGAGACAAGAGTCCATCAAAATCCTAGAGGAGAACTCAGGCAACACCCTTTTTGAACTCAGCCCCATAACTTCTTGCAAGATACATCCACGAAGGCAAGAGAAACAAAAGCAAAAATGAACTATTGGGACTTCATCAAGATAAGAAGCTTTTGCACAGCAAAGGATACAGTCAACAAAACTCAGACAACCTACAGAATGGGAGAAGATATTTGCAAATGACGTATCAGATAAAGGGCTAGTTTCCAAGATCTATAAAGAACTTATTCAACTCAACAACAAAGAAACAAACAATCCAATCATGAAATGGGCAAAAGACATGAACAGAAATCTCACAGAGGAAGACATCGACATGGCCAACAAGCACATGAGAAAATGCTCCGCATCACTTGCCATCAGGGAAATACAAATCAAAACCACAATGAGATACCACCTCACACCAGTGAGAATGGGGAAAATTAACAAGGCAGGAAACCACAAATGTTGGAGAGGATGCAGAGAAAAGGGAACCCTCTTGCACTGTTGGTGGGAATGTGAACTGGTGCAGCCACTCTGGAAAACTGTGTGGAGGTTCCTCAAAGAGTTAAAAATAAATCTGCCCTACGACCCAGCAATTGCACTGCTGGGGATTTACCCCAAAGATGCAGATGCAATGAAATGCCGGGACACCTGCACCCCAATGTTTCTAGCAGCAATGGCCACAATAGCCAAACTGTGGAAGGAGCTTCGGTGTCCATCGAAAGATGAATGGATAAAGAAGATGTGGTTTATGCATACAATGGAGTATTACTCAGCCATTAGAAACAACAAATACCCACCATTTGCTTCAACCTGGATGGAACTGGAGGTTATTATGCTGAGTGAAATAAGTCAATCGGAGAAGGACAAACATTATATGGTCTCATTCATTTGGGGAATATAAATAATAGTGAAAGGGAATAGAAGGGAAGGGAGAAGAAATGGGTGGGAAATATCAGAAAGGGAGGCAGAACATGAAGACTCCTAACTCTGGGAAATGAACTAGGGGTGGTGGAAGGGGAGGAGGGCAGGGGGTGGGGGTGAATGGGTGACGGGCACTGAGGGGGGCAATTGACGGGATGAGCACTGGGTGTTATTCTGTATGTTGGCAAATTGAACACCAATAAAAAAATAAATTTATTATAAAAAAAGGAACTTGAAAAACTAAAAAATAGGAAACAACCCAATAAAAAATGAGCAAGATTTGAATAGGCACCTCACCAAAGGAGATATTCAGATGATAAATAAGCATATGAAAAAACATACATGATAACCTATTGGAGAAAGGCACATTAAAGCAACAAGACATACCTATTTGAATGGTGAAAATCTAAAACACCAATATCACCAAATGCTGGTGAGGATGTGCAGCAAGAATTCTTATTCATTGCTGGTGGGAATGCAAAATGGTATAGCACTTTGGAAGATGAACTGGCAGTTTCTAATAAAGCTAAATAAAATTTTATCATAAAATCCAGCAATCATACTCCTAGGTATTTTACCCAAGTGAATTGAAAACTTACATCTACACAAAAACAGATAAACATACAGATGTTTACAGCTTTCTTCATAATTGCCCAAACCTGGAAGCAATCAAGATGTCCTTCAGTAGATGAATGGATAGACTTAGTAAATCCATACAGTGGAATATTATTCAGCACCAAAAAGAAATGAGCTATCAAGCCACAGAAAGACAGAGAGGAAACTTAGAAGCGTATTATTAAGTGAAGGAAGCCAATCTGAAAAAACTACATGACATTCCGAAAAAGGCAAAACTATGGAGACAATAAAAAGATGAATGGTTGCCAGGGGTTGGGAGGGATATGGATGGATGCATGGGTACAGTACAGATTTTAAGTCAGTGAAACTATTATGTATAATTATATAAGAGTGGATACGTGACATTACATACTTGTCCAAACCCACAGAACTATACAACACAGAAAGTGAACACCAACATATACCATGCACTTTAGTTGATAGTAATATATCAGTAATGTTTCATCAATTTTAACAAATCACTTTTAACAAATGTACCACGCCAGTGCAGGATGTTAATAGGAAAAACTATATTTGGAGGAGGAGTATATATGATAATGCTCTGTACCTTCCATTAAACGTTTTTTATAAACCTAAGAGTGCTTTAAGTAACACCGCCTATTAATTTAAAAAGAAGAGTAAATTTGGGAAAGTTTAAAATCTTATGGTAGTTCATGATATATTCTCAATTCTGAGGATTATTTTCTTTGATAATGTACTCTGAAACTGGAACATATTATTGTTCAAATGTTGATGCCTAAGAATGAAAAAAATAATAATTTCCTGATTCATCTTTGGAGGAGGAGAGGCAGAAAAAAAAATGGCTCTCTGGAGTGGGGGCTGGGATGGGATGCAACACCTCCAAAGCTCCCTTGTTAAGCTAAGGCAAAGAGAACTCTTGTTTTAGAATGGAGAGGGTGCAGAAGGTGATATAGACCTGAGCTGTTCCATATAATAATGTGGCATGTTTTCTCCGAGGTAAAAACTCATCTTGGGCCAGAGACCTAAGATTGGGTGGGAGGTAAACTGGCTTTCCTTTCTCTCAGAGGTGATAGGGGCTCTACAATCTAAAAACAATGACAGTGCCTGGATTGAAATGTTCTTTTTCTGCCTTGTGATTCCCTCATTGTCCCAAGCCTTCTGCAGAGTCTTTTAATGCCCCAGCCTGTGCTAGCTGTGTTTGGGGGACTTGAGGAAGCAGTTTGTATTTGTCCTGGAGAGGAACCAATCTGCAGAGAAGCCAGGGAGAGTGGGCAGGAATCAGTGCCTAGGCAGCCTGGCAGGCTGAGGTAACAGATAATGACAGATTTGGGGAGGATATTAACATTTCTGGAGCATCTCAAGAATTCTTAGGGAGAGGCACTGGATATAATGTTGGAATGTCCTCCATGAAGCACAATGAGATCTCTTAACTTACTGCAGTTTGGGCACACCAGGGCCTCCATCTCGACAGATGGATATATTGTGGAGTATCTGGTTGTCCTTACTTTTTTAGAAATACTCTTCATCCACGTTTTAACATAAGGCATCCATTTCAGTTCTTCAGGATCCACGAACACCATTCCGCATCGACTGACTGTTGCTGGAGAGGCAACCCTTAGATCTTGCACCTAAAATCCAAGGAAGTTGAACAAAAAGTAGTTAATTATACTTCCTAATTCTTCCACCTTCAATGTTCATGGATCACATGTTTAAACTTAACACTGAAAGCTTTGTATACAGGAGAGACAGCCTTAAGTAATCAAAAATGGAGGAGGAAAGGTAAGTGAGGCATAAGGTGAAAAACCCCACACAAATATAAGAGGATAATGTTAAATAAATCCTTATGGGAAGGTAGAAGTATTTCTTTCTTCCCCTCTTTGCTTTTCACTTCTTTACTTTTTCATTCTTATATCTCATACATAGCTGAATGCCTAGCACTTAGTAGGCATTTGATCCATGTTTGGTGAATGGGTACAGTAGGGGTGGTAGCTTCCAGAATATTTTACAACTCTATTAGGTCCACATTCCTCTTCCAATCCCTTCACCAATATTCATGCCACAGAGGGATAATTTATTCATAGTAAATATAACTTTTTTTTCTTAGAAAGTATTTCAAATTATGTAACATCATCAAGCTATATATTAATTATTTCCAAAAGAAAGGAAACAAGTGCTAAGGAAGATTTATTTTATTTCTTGTTTAGAGAGAAACAGGAATATCTAAGAGTCTTTGGTTCTCAGGATACACACTCTATTATAAAAGGACAATTTGATAAGTATGTAAACAATTTCGTATATAAACAAAACACCATGGTAGGCCTTACAGATAGTAAATGATATATCAACAAGAAAAAAATTGATGATGGCATGCCAATCTAATGAATGATTTTATGCCACAGTAAGGCATATAATATATATTTACCTCAAAAAGCATGTGGATTTGAGGTGTGAGTTTGATCCTCTCACTGTTAGCCAGACAGAGCATCTTGTTATCATCCAATACTGTATTCATATTTTCAATCCAAAGAGCATCCACGGGCCCATCACTGATGATCCATTTATGGTCTTCTGAAGTGTCATTCACAGCTGCTCGGACACTTAGTGCCATCAAACCATCTTTCCACTCCAAGGTTATGTTGTTAACTTCACCATATAATTCACCCATTGTAATTGATTTAGGATTAAGAACGTACGTTTTAACTGGTTGGTAAAAGGGATTGTCTACACCAAGTTTATGCAAATTCCCTAAAGTTTCTGCTAGTATTTGGTAAACTGTGGTCTTGCCACCTCCTGTTGGCCCAACTAACATCACACCATGTCTTACCAGCATAGTTTCATAAAACTGTATTACTTTTTTAACCATACATATCTCAGGCTGAAGATTCTTTTTACTCATGACATCTATAATTGTTGACTGCAATATACCATAATCATGTTCTGGAATTTGGACTCCAGGAAAAAGATCAGATATGATTCCACTGAAAAAACAAAAATAAAACCATCAGTTATTGATATTTCCCAATTTGTTACAATTAATTTATTACAATCATTGATTACATTGAATCTTCTTTTTCTCCTTGATCTTTTCTTCTGAACATGCACAGTTCTAGTCTGTCCAATGTGTTATACCAGAATCTAATATTTCTCTGATATTGTATATGATTCTTTTTGTTTCTTGTACAGTACACCAATGTTCTTAAGTACATTGGGAGCTTCTTGAGGTAAGGAATATTTCTTATGTGTTTGTATTGTCCACAGTACATGGCATAGAACCAAACATAGAAAATGATGAATTTATCAATTTATTTTAAAAATTATATTTATATCTCAATTTCTTCCAAAAGCATTTATGCATGCTTATAACTGAATGGGCATTTAGAAAACTAAGATGGGAATAGAAATAGAAATTAGTAGTAGGTTAAAAAAAGGGAGTAAAGGGAAAGTTAACTGTTTCTGTGAGAAGCAGATAATATGAGATATTTCTATGGGTAAAAAAGAAGCTAAATTCTTACCTCATACTATATACACAAATATATTTGAAATGCAGTAGAGTTTAGTATGAAATGACAACAAAAATACTAGATGAAAATGTAAGAGATGTATTTTGCAACACTATGGTTAAGAAGGACTTTCAATTTATTTTATTTTATTTAAAATTTTTAAAAGATTTTATTTATTCATGAGAGACACAAAGAGAGAGAGAGAGAGAAAGAGAGAAAGAGGCAGAGGGAGAAGCAGGCTCCATGTAGGGAGCCCAACGTGGGACTTGATCCTGGGTCTCCAGGATCAGGCCCCAGGCTAAAGGCTACGCTAAACCGCTGAGCCACCTGGGCTGCTCTATTTTATTTAAATTTTTAAAAAGTTTAAAATCTAGTTAACAGACAGTATAATATTGGTTTCTGAGTAGAATTCAGTGATTCATCACTTACATACAACACCCAGTGCTCATTATAACAAGCACCCTCTTTAACACCCACCCTCCATCTAGCCAAGGTCTTTCTAAGGAAGATAAGAAATCTACAACTATTATTTTTAAAGTTGGTAAAGTGACAAACAAGCAAAAACCCATAAACTAGTGTGAGATAAAAGGTTTTATCTATAAACTTAAAGAATGATAGACTTAGAAAAGTATTTCCAATTTATATACCACATGAAGTTTATGATTTCTTACAAATCAATAAAAAAGAGCACAATAGAAATATGCTCTAAAAATAAATGTAAATGACTAATGGACACAAGAAATAATGCTCCATGGCATTAAAAATTAAAGAAATGCATATTAAAATAGTGTACAACTTTTGGTCACTCTCTAAAACATTTAAAAGGAAACAGGTATTGTCATAAAATCATTTGTATAAATGTAAATATCTTTGGACAATGCTTTAATAGAATCTATCTAAATTAAAAATACTCATACTCGGGGATCCCTGGGTGGTGCAGCGGTTTGGCGCCTGCCTTTGGCCCAGGGCGCGATCCTGGAGACCCGGGATCGAATCCCACATCAGGCTCCCTGCATGGAGCCTGCTTCTCCCTCTGCCTGTGTCTCTGCCTCTCTCTCTCTCTCTGTGACTATCATGAATAAATAAATAAAATCTAAAAAAAAAAAAAAAAAATACTCATACTCTGTAAAACCTAGGAAACTGGGATGCTTGGGTGGCTCAGAGGCTTAGCGCTGCCTTCAGCCCAGGGCGTGATCCTGGAGACCCAGGATTGAGTCCCACGTCAGGCTCTCTGCATGGAGCCTGCTTCTCCCGCTACCTGTGTCTTTGCCTCTCTCTCTCTCTCCCTCTCTCTCTCTCTTTCTCTCTATGTGTCTCTCATGAATAAATACATAAAATCTTAAAAAAATTAAACCTAGGAAACTTATGTACTAGAATATCACTTTATAGAAGTATCATAGGTGTGCAAAGATAAAGGTGTAGGAATTTTAATCATTGTGTTTTGCCAAAAGACAGTAGACATGTTCTGGAAATGAGAAGATCTGACAGGACAAAAGCAAAGGAAACTTCAACACCATCATAAGTGGGCATCCCAGGATGATCAATGTGTAACAGATAATGGACAAATAATCCAGATTAGAGCAGAAGAACAGAGGGCTCCAAAGAGACAAATTTGCTAGAATGTCTTATATAATTAAAAGGGTTTTAAATTTTTATTTTGTTTTATTTTTTAAAGATTTTATTTATTTATTCATTAGAGAGAGAGAGAGAGAGAGAGAGAGAGAGAAGCAGAGACACAGGCAGCGGGAGAAGCAGGCTCCATGCAGGGAGCCTGATGTGGGACTTGATCCCAGGACTCCAGGATCACACCCTGAGCCTAAGATAGGCGCCAAACCGCTGAGCCACCCAGGGATCCCCCAGGTTTTTTGTTTTTTTTTTTTGTTTTTTTTTTTTTTTGTTTTTTTTTTTTTTTTGGTTTTTTGTTTTTTAAAGGAGGTTTACACATACTCTGGCAGAATTTGGAAATAAATTATTAATAAATTTATAGGAAAGTAGGTAAAGGATTAAAAAATAAAAACTAAGACAATCAACAAATGCAGGGAAAAGAAAATAAAACAAGGAAAACGTAGCTCAGCTGTGGATACTGTTTATATAGCTGTAATAAATTATGGAAACCTGGACATTTAGCTCCAGTTAGACTGCAATATAACCACAGGGAGGGTAAGAGGACGGGAAGAAGTGCATGTGCATATCCTCATCTTCCATTTACTAACTCTATAGCACATATCTAAAACTGAAAAATAAAAAAATAGCATAAATGCAGTAATAAAAATATGTAGGGAAATAACAACAAAATAAAGAAACAAAAGAATTGAAAAATGAGTGCCTTTGGGAATTGGGAGTTGGTGAAGGGCATGGAGCTACTGTTTCTCATGAGACTAATTTGTGATACTTTTTACAACTGTATACATGTACGACCTCAATAAACATAAAATTCAATAGTAAAAGTAGAAGTAGATAAAAGCCATCATATTTATGTTATGCCCCAAGTCTGATTTTTTGGGGGTCAGGAATTTCTCTTAGGTCAGAACTTATAATCGAATGCTAATTTGTATAACACACATCCTAGTGACCAATATTTTGAAAAAGAAAAAAGAAAGGACTGATTGATGCTTAAATTTTAGGTTCTTTATTTTAAACTAGTATTTTTTAAACTGTAATAAATTTCTCCAGAAAAGATGAGTACATTATTACCTTGTAAGACATAGACATAACTGAAGAGAAGACTACCCTTTACCTCTACATGGCAGCTATGCTTTATTCTGTAACATCTAGAAATTTACCTGAACAGAAGAGCATCATCTGTTAGGAATTTTGGCAAATTGGAGTCTCGTAAAGCTCTTATCAACACCACATCTTCACTGAGGTCTGGATTCTCCCTTTTTAAAGACCTAAATTTAAAGGTATAATTTAGATGATGTTCCAAGGACCTAATACTACTGAGCATGATTTTCCTAGCCAGTAGGTTAGGGATTCTATTTGCAAAAAGCTGTGGAAGGCACCCCTCTGCGGATTCCAGTTAGAAGGGGAGGATTGTTTTTCCTTGCATACCCATTGTCCATTTCCATCAGAGCACAAGGACAGATAAGGCACTGGCTACATGGCTTTGAGAAGAATGGTAAAGGTATTTTCTTGACCTCCCTGCATCAATCCAGACTTTATCCAACCTGAATTTTCAGTTTCCCGAATGCACCATATGATTCACATTCCTGCAACTTTCTTTTCTCTCAGCCCAGAAAGTCCTGCTTTGCTCCGATTTCTCCTTCAAAACCCAGCCCAGTTACTTTCTCCTCCAGAAAGTTCCTCTATTGCCCTCCTCAGCGAACCTCAGGCACAGCCCTATTATGGTTGCCCCCATGCACTGTGTCCTAGGTGACTGCTCCCATGTCTGTCTTGTCCCCTGGCAGGTGGTCGTGTTTCTGGAGTGCAAGTATATCCAAACTCTTTAGTATCCTTGGTCTTTACATGGCAGTCCTGTAAAGGGGAAAACTACTGTAGCTGGGAGGTTGAAAGAAAGAACAGAAAAGGGCAGGGAGATTTGCTCAGAGCCCTGGGATACAGGGGCCTGACAGAAGAGGCCCTGGATTGTGGATCCCAGACCAGTGAGTCATGGCCTAGGAAAAAGGACTAGAGAGACTCTGGATAAAGTGGGGGTCCAGAGGTAAGAGTTTCAGGAAGTTATAGAGAGAGAAGTTGGGACATGAAGACACTAGAAAGCTGCTTTACTAGAAATTACAAAGCAGCTCAGTGTTGGACCATACTGTAAAGGCAGAAATGGAGCCTAGGACGTAAGCCTGGACTGAGGCCAGAAGGAGGACACTGAAGCTTCTCTCAGCACTTCTTTGGTCTTTGTCAGGCGATGTGTAGGTCTTAAATTTACTGTATGTGCATAACAAACGGTGCCTTTTAAGTCTACTCATCCTACCTACGGTAATAAAGGCTTTTAAGTACAGTAAACCCAACCTTTGTGATGGGTTCAGGGGAAATGAAAGCTAGCCGAAGCCCAGCGTGGAGACTCAGGTTCAGTATGGGGCCAACCAGAACTTCTGTGCAATGAGAAGAGATGCCCCATTTGACTGTGGCATGGGGAGTGTAAGGCAAAATGATGATGGTAGCAGCTAACATTTATAGTCCATTTCTATGTCACTTTAAGAGCCATGTGTAAATTAGTCGTTTAATGCTTTGATTACGTGGTTTAGAATTTCATTCTTGACCACTTTGGCTTCTTACCCAGCCATGACCAGTACAGACTTTACAGCTCTCATGCCAAAGTCGTAGTGATCCTGCTGAGAGAGCTGTTCACTGCAGAGTTTATACATCTGAGTCATTTTTCTTGCTAATATTTTACTGGATTCAAATCCTTCAGAATATAGAATTACCTAGAATGGAAAAGTACAATGCAATGCTTCTTATACTGTATTGATGGCAACATATTAGCATAATACCAATGTATTCAAAATCTACTTTAGGCATTTTACCTCTCCAAGTTGTTATATCATTTAAGATTGAAAGGAAAAGGATTTTCTGTGTTATAAGAAGGTGGAAGGTGGAATGTTATACAGCGATGGTTGAGCAGTGATTCTGCTTTCTTTCTATAGATGAGATGTGGCATTGGTGACATTTAGTTCAAGGAGCAGTAGAGCCTTCTGTTAGAAAACATTCACATTATGAAGGTTGGATGGTGTTGTAAGGTATGAGTACAAAAGCAAGACTTGAGTTTCTCCCACCTTACAGGAACACCACCCTGTGGACAGAATCAGTGATAGCTGGGTGCTCCCTTAGAGCTCCCTGAGTATTGAGGCAACCTACACAGATTTGTACCCTTCCTCTGCCCTAGAAGGTTATCTTCCTTTTGATAAGTTTCTGCATTCTTGGCTAAATAAATTGGGTGATGACAGTGGAGGTGAGTGTGGATCTTTTCTTCAATCCATAACCTATTCAAGTCACTGCAGTTAGCCTCAGAATCAGGATTTGAAATGATGTAGATGTTTCTTACTGATGTCTGTTTGTTTATTGCTCTATTGTTACAGGATTTTTGTCCCCTAATTGCCCAAAGTTCTTGGTTGCTGCCTCAGAGAATTAAGAGGGGACCAGACAAGGAATGGTGGGCACCAAAGCAAAGTTTATTGAGCAAGATTATAAAGCTCCTAGAGAGGGAGAAGGGTCTGAATGGGTTGCCCTTGGAGTTTCTAAGCTTAGGGGTTTTTATAAACTCTTTTGTGGAAAAAAAAGTTTTGTGGAACTATCTTAAGCAATCAGGGTGTGATGAGTCATGCCAATCAGGGCTTTGGTCATGTATCTGTCTACTTATTAGGCTAATGCCTCTATGGTGATGGTCTTTTTTTGCTGGCATCTGGGGACTTAGGTCTTAACTGCCCCTTGCCTATGATATTAACAAATGCTTTTGTTGGGGTGCCTAAGTGGCTCAGTCAGTTAAGTGTCGGCCTTCTGCTCAGGTTATGATCCCAGGATCCTGGGATCAAGCCCCTCTTTGTGTTCCCTACTCAGCAGGGAGTTTGTTCCTCCCTCTCCCTCTGCCCCTCACTCCTGCTCATGCTCTCTCTCTCTCAAATAAATAAATAGAATCTTAAAAACGAAAACAAGTGCTTTTGTGGTTGTCTTATTTTAGGATGTTTTGCAGAAGTCATTTCTGCAAAGGCTGCAAAGCAGAACACTAGTATGGTCCTATCTAAGCTGCAAAACAGGATGTCAGTGATGTTTCATTTTAGTTGTTTTGACTCCATATTTTCCTGTTGGGGACCCTGCCCGGACTATGTAACTGTCTAACTAACTCCTAACGCTATCATTAAAAATTAGCACAGTGCTCTGCACATTGCAGGTAATTAAAAATATTAAAAATATTTACTATGGACAGACCCCAATTCATTCAGTCTTTAACAACAATGCTAATAGCACTCAGAAACTGTTTTTTGAAATTTCCCCAATTGATCATTAAGTAATATAACAACAAGACAAAGAATGAGATATGAATAAAATTTTGGACTGAGTTCTAAATCTGGTTTTCTTCCTACCAGCTTTGGACAATGAACAAATCATTTATTATTCCTGTCCACAGAGGGTCTAGAGGGAAAACACCACCTGTCTTAACTGCTCTTCACCCTACCATGCCCACAAAGGGTGCTGGAAGACCCATGAGATGCTCTAAGTATTATACCAATAAAAGTTATAGGATTTGGTATGGTCCATTCCATTCTTAGGTAATTTCTTTTATTTCTTGTAGAAGAATAAATTAGCGTTATTAAAGGCATTTATTAGCCACAGGAATAATCTATACTTTCTGAGCAATTTCATTCTAATGCCAGAGACTGCATCAGATTCCACAGGTTAAAGGCTCAGTCCTACAAGACTGCCTCCCATCCCCCACTTCAGATGCCAGTCACAAGTCCGGGCTGTTATCTGTGTTTCTGACTGCTACAGATTAGAGGTTCCAACTGATGTGGGAAACAAAGGCAGAAGAAAAATTATTAAATATCCTTATTACCTACAGACAAGGGCACAGTGACATTCCTCTAAGGACGCAACTGTCTGGACATTGATACTTTGCTAAGGGCAAAAGGTAATCTTAGCCTGACACTCTGAATCCTGTAAGTCTATTTTAATGTATAAAAATCCCTTTGGAAACTTCCTTTATTTCTAACCCCCAAGATACATATTGGCAGTCATCTTCCAAGCATATGACCCATCCATATATCATCTGAAGGGTCTGTCTCATGACTAAGGTTTTATTAGATGGTAATAAATGACCTTTTCCTAACAATAGCTAGCCCCCTCAAGGTCCTGGAAACCTTGTTTCCAAAATTCCTTAGAGACTTAACGCTGTCCGTAATCGTCTTCCAACTTGAAAGTCTATAATGAGCCACTCCTCATGATCCCAGTGCAACTATTTCTGCCCACGTGTCCTGTCCCTGTGCTTTACTAAAACCACCTTTTTTTGCACCAAAGATGTCTCAAGAATTCTTTCTTGGCCATCAGCCTTGAACCCTAATGTCTTTCCTACATCACAATGACCTCCTGCTTAGGTTCTTTTAAGTTGCTAGAGCAGCTCACAAAACTCGGGAAAACACAAGTATTAGTTTATTGAAGATAAAGGATATGAATCAACAGACAGATGGAAAAGAATGCATAGGGCAAGGTATGGGGACGGGGCTTGGAGCTTCCATGCCCTCTTCAGGCACACCGCTCTTCCCAGTCTCCAAGTGTTCACCAACCCATAAACTCTCTAAACCCAGTCATTTTGGGTTTTTATGGAGGCTTCATTACAAGTTCATGATTGATCATTGGCTTTTGGCTGATCCAACCTCCAGCTCCTATCTCCTGTCCAGAGGGCAAACATGGGATTGAAGGTTCCCCTGTAATCACAGGGTTGGTTCTCCGGGCAACCAGCCTCCCCTCCATCCTTAGGTTACCTAAGGGCTTTCTAAAAAGCATCGCACTAACATAACAAAAGACACTTTAACCACCTGATCACAGAAAATTTCAAGGTTTGTAGGAGCTGTAAGCCAGAAACTGTGGATGAAGACCAAATACGTATGGAAATCTATTTGGATTGAGTGACCAAATATCTATTTCCTATAAATCACAATACTGCAATAGAATTTTTAGAATGCATTCAGACATTTTGATTTTGGGGTGGATTTTATTTATTTGAGGGGGAGAGAGAGAGAGAGTGAGACAGAGAGAGTGAGACACAGAGAGAGAGAGAGGACAATCAGGGGCAGAGGGAAAGGGAGAAATAGACTCTTCACTGAGCAGGTAACCCCACACAGTGCTGGATCCCAGGACCCCAAGATCATGACCTGGGCTGAAGGCAGATACTTAACCAACTGAGCCACTCAGTTGTCCCCAGACATTTTAATTCTTAGAAATGAATAAACGCCAATGAACTGACTAATTAAATTAACTGATTCATTCCAGTCTAAGGGGCCTACTATCTTCCATATACCATTCTGGGCAGGAGGGATATAGCAGTTATACACACATGCACACACATCAAAACATTATAAGTGATAACAATCATTTCTACACTGAAGAGCAAACGATAATGTGTAACTTGTGCCAGGGCACATTCCTAAAGGAAACTTTCCATCTCAATAGAATCAAATGGTAAATAAAAAACATGCTTAAATTTTTCCTGCTTTATAACATGAAGCTCACCTCTGCAATCAAAGTGTAATTTGGAACCATCATTGCAAAGGGTCTAAACAGGGCTTTCAAATTATCTGGCAATTCGGTTCTGCCTGCGTATCCAGGATTCATTGTGATAAAGGCTGCACAGGTCATGACCAACTTTATTTCCCGTCCCTCAAACATGAATCTAGACAGCTGTTTAAAGGAAAGAGAAACTATAAGTTAACACTTCTCCAAACATTTAGAAATTCTTTCACATAAACACCACTTGAGTTCAAGCCTTGTGTATGGAACATTCAAGCAAAGACCATCAGCCTAGTGAATCCTGCTGTTGGACAACAGGGAATGTTTCCCTCCCGATTCTGTTCTACCCACTCTCAATCTCTTCTGGGCTCAGTATTTCCTGCTTTCTGCCTCCCTGCCCCTGCTTTGCCCAAATTGTCTCTTCCTTTCTGGCCCAGTCCTGTTAATATTTTAGGCCTCTCAACCTCTTGCTGAGACTCCTCAATTCAAGATAGGTTTAATGGCCCTGAAACCTTCTACCCTACTTTCTGGGTAGAAGAAATTCCAATGGGATCTTAGTCCTTGGGTGTTGGAGGCCCCACTGTTACTGTTGCCCCACCCTTGACTCTCATTCAAAAGGAACACCCGTTGAGCATCTGTTACAGATGAGGCATGGGGTCAGGTGTGGAGGTGGAGAGCTGAGGGAGACTCACTCCTGAGGCCCCGAGAAGCTCCCAGGCCTGCAGTGTGGAGTCAGATGTGGAACCTGTGGTCATGTAGAACAACAGATGCTCCACTGGAGGTGTGTGCGAAGTCCACAGGAGGAACAGGGATGCCTGCTGGGGGACTGAAGAATGAAGAAGGGCATTTCACATGGATAAGCAGAGGCAGCCATCTGGTCACAAGGAGCAGTGCATGTTCAGGAAATGGACAGCCATTCACTAAGGGTAAAGTTCCAAGAGGAAAGTGTAGCTAGGCTGAGGCCTGAGCATCAGAAGTCTTGCACACTGGGATAAGGAATTTAGATTTTGTCCTGTAGGTGGAGGGAAGCTTAGAATTTTGGGCAGAGTGATAGTATCAAAGGTGGCAGTGGAGAGGCTGGACAAACTATAGACCGGGGGACCAGTAAGGAATTATTATTGAACAAATGACAAGACCAGGAATCACGGAGTTACAATTCCAGGTTTCTAGCTGGGTCACATGAGGAGGGCACTATTAACATACACAAAGAATACAGGGGAAGACTAGCAGATGTGTCATAGTTCAGAGGAGAAAATGCTGGGCAGTATAATGGAGACCAGTCCTGCTGCCACTGAATGGTTGTTTGTGCTATTCAAGCCTGTTAGTTTCTGTGCACTAGCTTTTTCATCTGTTCCAGGGGATTGATTCCCCTCCAACTATCTCAGATGTCTTCCTCCCTTCCTTTTATCTCTCATTGTTGCCCTCTGGTCAGCAATGCTTCCATCCTGCCTCCATTCTCATTGGTCCTTCTTTCTTACTTCCTGTGCTTTGCTCTCTGCTAAAGGCTCAACAAGGTGACAGTGACTTATGAGTTATGCTCTATCTGGAGGTCCCTGCATTTAATACAGGCCTCCTCTGAAGGTGTGGGAGGCAGAAGAGTGTGTAGTTGAAGGAGCTCAGACTTTAGGGTCATACAGATTTAGGTTTATATCTTGGTTTGTGGTGTTCCCAGAAATATTTTTTAATTTCTTTGAATCCTTTTCATCTGTAACCTTGGAAAAATGCCTTCTACTTCATGTAGGTTTGGTTTGAAAATGAAATAAATGTAAAGTACAATGCCTGGCACAATTAAGTGACTCATTAAAGTTCAATTTCTGCTTTCTTTTTACTTGTTCTGTAATTTGCTTTTTTGTAGAAGTGATGATCAAAAATTTAACAACTCTTTAGCAGGGCACCTTCCAGTGAAAATGCCTCTGTCTCTAGAGCTACAGCTGGGTCCAGAGTCCCCCTTGCTACACCAGGATCCAGCAAAGGTCTGGTGCTCTTTAAAAGGGGACATGGTAGTGGTAGAGGACTCGATAGGGACTCAGGGCAGTGAGTATTTAAATATTAAACAACTGGCAAGCTTGTTCTGGTTTGTATAGATTGAGAAACAAGGTCCCCCTGGGTTCTGTAGGGCTCTTCTCTCATTTTCCTACCAGCATGAGGCTGAGCCTGGGGGCCATGATGGCAGTAGAGTCCAGAAGAGGTACAGTAGAGAAACCTAACAGAGAAATAAATGTGAAAGGCCAGAAAAGTGCAGAGGGAAATAGGAGGTGGAGGGACAGGGATGGGGTGCGAGTGGATGTATATGTGCATGTGTGTGTTGGGAGTGGGAAGCACAGAGCTCTTTGAGGGCAGGACTGAGTCTCACCATCTCTGTATCTCCAGGTCCCCACACAGTGTCTGATGTATGGTTGCTTCTGTGTTACCTGGATGAGGAATTAATTCACTCAATTAAGTCTTATTGCTGTAGTACTCACCAATTACACTGGAAAGGTGAGTAGATATGGTACAGCTAGCACTGTTCTTCCTAAAATGCAACATGCTATCACTTGGTTACAGACTTAAGAAATGCTACCTTCCTGGACAATTGTCCTATAGATTACCTTTGCAGCTTTGGCATTCCTAATAGTAATGAGTTGCTGTGCAATGACCGACAAAACTTCTATGTCAATTCGATTAAATTCATCAAAGCAACACCAGGCCCCTGACTGTGCCAGACCGCTGAAGAAGCGCCCCATCATCTGAAATCAGAATAATGCTATTCAACTTTGTGTTGCAAAGCTGAACTCCTTCAAAAGTTAAATTCTGAGTAGAAATATTAAAAAGAGGTGGTATCTGCAAATAAGCAATAGTTTTTCTTCTTCTGGATGTCTGGAGTGTGGCCAGATAATTTGCATTTCTAACAAGTTGCCAGGTGGTGATAATACTGTTGATCCAGAGTTAACACTTTGAGAACCACTTGGTTCTTGGCTTCTCAAAGTGAACCACTAAGAGTTGACATCACCCAGGGGATTTTAAAATACAAAATTTCAGTCCCTCCCCAGAATTAGAATAGGCACTAAAATGAGATCTTCAGGTGATTTATAAGCACAGTAAAGCTGGAAAAACATTGCTTTAGAAGAAGAAAGCTAAAAAGACATAGAAAAACAACCCATTAATCCTGAAGCTTAGAATATGTTCCTTTATTGTTTTCTTAAAGTTTTTATTTAAATTCCAGTTAGTTAATAGACAGTGTAATATTAGTTTCAGGTGTAGGATTTAGTGATTCAACACTTCCATGCAATACCCAGTGCTCATCATTCCTTCATCTTCATCACCTATTTCACCCATCTCCTCAACCATCTTCCCTCTGGTGACCATCAGTTTGTTCTCTATGGTTAAGAGTCTGTTTCTTGGTTTCCTTCTCCCTCTCTGTTACCCTTTTGCTCATTTGTTTTGTTTCTTAAATTCCACATATGAGTGAAATCATATGGTATTTGTCTTGGAATGTGTTCCTTTGAATGGTAGAGTGTTCATGATGTATGTATTGATCCTTTTCTATTTCCATTATTCCATTAAATTCCATTATGAATCATCCATGATATTATAAGTGCTATATAATGGGTTTACATTTTTATATTCATCCCCAGACAAAGCAAAGAAGGCATAATTATAGTTATAGAACAGTACAACTTTATATACCTTGACATAGTAAGACAAAATTATATAAACTAACAAAAATTAGGAAGTGAAGTTGGAACAGAAAGTTGGAAGGTCATACCTAATAAAATCTTGATTTCATAAGTTGGCAGATAATGTCCAAAATTGATATATACAAATAAAGTAACAGACACAAGTTCTTAGAGATAATAGCAATCACCAGAAGAAGTAAAAACAATCAGAAACCTGGTCTCTGGAGAGTGGAACTGGGTGATGTGAATAGGGGAAAAAATCTGTTATTTTTAACTTTGGATCCTTCTGTACAGTTAAATTTTTTCTACATGTAGATATTTCTTTAATTTAATTATTTTTTAAAGATTTATTTATTTATTTTAGAGTGAGAGAGGGAGAGAAAAAACAAGTGGGAGGGAAATGGAGAGAAAATCCCAAGTAGACTTCATGGTCAGTGCAGAGCCTGATGTGGGGCTCAATCTCATGACCCTGAGATCATGACCTGAGCTGAAACCAAAAGTCAGACACTTAACCGACTGTGCCACCCAGGTGCCCTGATATTAAATTTTAAAAGGTTAGTGTAATAAACCCTTATGGAACAAGGTAGAGTATAAATAAGAACAAATAAATACTTAAATTTCTTATCACTGAATGTAACTGGTACTTCAGAGGTCATCAAACGACAGAACACAGCCATATCTGTCCTGACACCTGTTTTGTGAACGGAATTTTAATGGATCACAGCCATGCTCATTCATAATATATTACATTTACACATTGTACATGGATGCTTTCGTACCACAACAGCAGAAAGAACTGACAAGTTGCAAGCCTAAGATATTTACCACTTGGCATTTTCCTAAAAGTTTGCGGATCCCTGCTCTAGAGTCTAAGATAAGTCAATCACGTAGATGTACCCTGTGGCTTTAAGTGTCACAACAGTATACATCGTGCCTTTGGAAATGCACAGCTCCCAGGACTGTCTGAGCCTAAGTGATGACTAGCTAATCATTAAAAGATGGATTTGAGTGTATAAATTCAAATTTTGATTTGAGAAGCTCAAAAACAACCAAAATTATTATGGCCAAAATAAAAAAATCACCACTATCATAAAACTTGATGTACCTCTGCTGAGATGAGATAACTTATAGTGATGGGAGCAGATCCCCATAAATGTGAGATGTTAGGGAGTATCAATTCTTCCAGAGATTGCCGACAGCAGTTTCCCATATTCTTTCCTGTGTGTACCCAGAGGCTGTCTTTGCCACCTGCTCTGGATGGAGAAGGGTCACATTTCCTGATTACTTCTCTCAAGATTTTCTGGTTTCTTGTTCCTCACTTGTTCTGCTCCTGTGAAATAACTTACTGTCTGTGTTGCCCTTCCATCGTTTTTTTGTTTATTAAAAAAACATTATTTTTTATTAATAAAAAAAAGACATTCCCATTGACACTTTTTTTTCTCCTAGATTTTAAAAATGGCGGAGGGTTTTACAGAAAGTCCCATGAAACACCAATTTCTGAAGATGCTTCTGAAAAATAAGTATGATTTACTCTGTAAGAATAAATGAATTACAATTTACTTGAACAATTTAAATGATTACTTTCTAAATTTGGGTGTTATATAGGCATTGACGTAACTTTCAGAAAAATGAGACTATCAGCTCTGTGGGTTAGTGGCCAAAAGGCACCCATGGTCAAAATATCCCAGATTTGGTGAATTAAATAAAGCTAAAGAGGTTTCCTAACTGTGAGACTTCATAAAGTGTTTAATATGCTACTTTGTGTTGTGAAAACCTAGAAGGGGAATAAGGTATGGGGGTCCTGTGACCAAAAACTTTGAGAACTACTATACTGAAAAATCTTACCATGAATTCTCACCTCCTACCTATTTCATTTTCTTTCTTTCTTTTTTTAAAAAATATTTTATTTATTCATTCATGAGAGGCACACAGAGAGAGGCAGAGACATAGGCAGAGAAAGATGCAGGCTTCCTGCAGGGAGCCCAATGTGGCACTTGATCCCAAGACCCCAGGATCACAACCTGAGCCAAAGGCAGATGCTCAACCACTGAGCTACCTAGGTGCCCCCTATTTCATTTTCAGTACACAACTCTTTGAATTGCTCATCTCTTCCTGTAAGCATGTTCCTTATTCCAAGATTTCCCTATTATATCTTGTATCTCATCTCACTTCTTTCTACTCAGTGACATGAACAGATTTTTAATTTTGCCTCCATTTGGTAGACCACCCAATGGCCTTGATTCCTACCTAGACCACTCAGCCCACTTTGTGTTGACTCTTTTCCCTTGCTCTATTTAACTCACTTTGACTATCCCTTGTCTTACTAGTTTCCCCTTGCTTGCCATCACCCCTTCTCTCCTTTTTTTTTTTTTTTTTTTTGTCAGGCCATGTTGCAAGTGAGAAAGCCCATAAAGCACTTAATGTTAGTGTTCAGAGGCTGGGACTGTACCTTGTAGTCCAAACCATCGGAGCAGTTGAAGACCACACACTGGATGGCAAGAGCTTTAGCTAGGTCTTTGGTTGTCTCCGTTTTTCCAGTGCCAGCAGGACCAGCTGGCGCACCTCCCAGATCAAGCTGCAACGCTCCCATGAGGCAAAGGTAACAGCGGTCCTGGAGAAGTGCATAAATTGTCATTACTGAAGGGAGCTGACTCAAGCCACATGTTTATAAGTCCCTTCCTTTGTACAGGAGGAGGGTCATTATTTTCTATGAAAGGTTTTATAGCAATTGAAATATACTCAAAGATCCAGGCACATGATTAATGATGCAAATCTCTGCTTCACAAAGATGGATTCATGGCAAATCCTTTGAAGAGTTAAGGTTAGATGGAACTTTTCAAGACTATTTTATTTATTTATTTATTATTTTTCAAGACTATTTTTAAAAAAGATTTTATTTATTCATTTGAGAGATAGAGAGGGAGTGAGAGAGAGCACAAGCAGGGGCAGAGGGACAGGAAGAGGGAGAAGCAGACTTTCCTGGTGAGCAGGAGCCTGATGTGGAGGCTCAGTGCCAGGACCCCGAGATCACAACCAACCCAGCCACGCAGGTGCCCCTTTTTAAGACTATTTTAAGAAAGCATTTGTATCACTCTTAACCTAAGTCATCAGTAGCTTACCGTGAGAGGAGTAATAACTAATCTTGGGCATGCACCCAAATACTCGTAGCCATAAGTGTACTGAGAGAGTGCCATCCTAGCTACACAATTATCCAAATCTATATCCCAATAATAGCGCAGTTGTCTCTGCCAGTCAAAGGAATCGACTTCCTCTACCTAAATGAGTGATAACAATGATACATATATTAGGTACACTAATTTCAGGAAGAAAAATATGATTTTACTTAAATATAAGTTACCTTGGCTTGAACAAGTTCGGTGACTATGTCTCTTGCATGTACATCAATAGTAATTAAGGCAGTTATGATGTTTCTATGTAATTTTGGAAGACTGCCTCGAACTATCACTGCCAGGGCATTTAATCTCTACAAATCAAAAAAGAAAAATTGTCATTATTAATTTTTAAAAATCAGCTTACATATCTATTTTTTTTTACTATTTTTTCTGTTTCTTACTATTAAATTTGGATTTGAAATTTGTCAAAACTAATCTTAAGAATCTGTAATTCTGTGACCAAACAGGACAAAAGTTTAACTTACTTAATTCCTAGATGACTTCTATGAAGCACATACTATCTTTTTCCTCATTTTACACTAGAGAAAAACTAAAGATCTGAGAGGGTAAGTAACTTGGTGGCAGTCACACAGTTATGAAGTGGCAAAACCTCGAGGAAAGCCCATGCTCTTAACTACATGATGATGTCTCTAGAGAAGACTGTTCTCCCTAAAAATTAAATATGATTAAGGAGGCACTCCTCATTTTCAGGGGTAGTTTTTCCGTTGATAATCAGAAAACCTGAGCATTTTTAATAAGCTAATAATTGACTGAATGAGAGCATTTTTGGACAGATTGTGCTCCCAATTTTCACCTAAATGACTCAATCTTTTTCATTTTAAAAGAATTAAAAATTTTTTTTTTAATTTTAGAGAGAGAGTGCGCAAGAGCACATGGTGGGGAGAGGGGAGGAGCAGAGGGGGAGAGAGAAGGAGGGGGAAAGAATTCCAGACTGACTACTTGCAGAGCGCTGAGCTGGATCTCATGACCCTGACGCCATGACCTGAGCCAAAACCAAGAGTTGGATGCTTAACTGACTGAGCCACCCCGGTGCCCCAAGGTTCAATCTTTTTCAAAGGAGGGCAGTGTCTTTGAAGCCTTGAGCTGCTATGCTGAATTTTCGCTCATGCTGACCTTAATCAGGGACCACCTCTACACAGAGGTCAAGGGAACTTTCCATATAGAGTCTTTTCTCTCCTCTGTGGCTTTGTGACATGAAATTCTAAGAGGTCCTCAAGAGATAGTGTTCTCTCAACTGAAGAGGGTTGTTTCTTTCCGTTTCTGTTTCAAAGATGATTTTTAAAACATGCAACTTTGCTTGGAAATAGAATTAAATTTGGAATTAAAGATTAGGCATAGCTGTAAAGTGGCATTTCCGAACTATAGGTTAAACATTCTTGAAGAATGGTATTTGGATTCAGTAATTTATTGTTTTATTGGCTGCCTCAGGATTCTCTAGAATAGTAGAAAAGCACATCTTGAGCCTAAGAATAGAAATGACACAAGTCCTGGCGTTTTCCTGAATTGAATAAATGTCTGTGAGAGATATTCAAGACCTACTAAATACAGTCTCCTTAAATGTAGCAAGCCATTATAATCTTGAGATTTTCCTCTTTAAATTGTCTTTTCCTCCTATTTTAATGTCTTATAAATACTTAAAAAATATCAAGGTAGTATCCTTAAGAAAACCTGAGCATAAATGGTTTTAGTAAGAACCCCAAAGCTTTCTTTTTTTTTTTTTTTTAATTTATTTTTTTTATTGGTGTTCAATTTACTAACATACAGAATAACACCCAGTGCCCGTCACCCATTAAAGCTTTCTAAGTCATGTCAGAGCATTAAAAGTTCTTTGCATTAACCATACCAAAAAAAAAAAAAAAAAAAAAAACCCCAAACAACCCACTAACGAGACCATCCTGTACAGCAATATGTTCAATGTCACCTTGTTAAAAATCTCACCTCAAAGTTTACTTTCTCAAAATCTTCCAGGGCCTCTATGTGATTACCACCTTCTCTTTCCAAACACTCAGTCAAATCACGGCACCACATGATCTGAGAAATAGTCAGGATCACCTGCATGGAAACATCATCCTTAAATGTGCGATGCATCTCACCAAAAACGGATTCAGAGGTGGAAATTTAAGGAGTGTAAGTTACTTGAGAAGGGTGGCCAGCAATCACCCAGTCTGTCCTTGGTTTCGCCTGATAGTCAACGATGGCAGCTTTGCACAGGCGTCGCAGAGACACGAACATGGCTTCTTCCACTTTACCAAGCCATTCCTCCACATTGCCCCGGGCCTTCAAGCCTTTTCCTAAGCTAACCTAGAAGATAATCAGAGCAATGACATCATGTTCCGTGTGGGACCTGCCAGCCATATATCCTCTGTGCTTCTATAACAGAACCCTGAAACACTGAAGCCTAACCACAAATACTAGAACCTTCTATTGATATCCCACTCTACAGATCTCTCCTTACCCCCTCTTTTTTTTTTTTAACTGCTTCTCTTTGGAGCCAAATTCCTGAAAAAAGGCGTATATATGACTGACTACATGAATTCCTTCCCTTTCTTTTCCTACTTACTGCCATTTGATTTTTGTCCCTAACTGTTCCTCTAAACCTGTTAAGGTCATTAAGGTTACCAATGTTCTTTCAACTGTCAAGTCCAATTGATGCTTTTCAGTCCTCATATTTATTTCTTGGACTTCCAATGACCTGACTGCCCTGCTTGCCTGGGTGTCTTAGTTCTTCTTTCACCCTCCTTTTAACTTTCATGGTTTCCCTGGATACTGGCCATGGTCCTCCCTTTTCTCTGCTTCTGCACTAGTGATGGGTGAATTCCTTTGCAAAAGGGCCAATTCAGGACAAGTAAAATGTTTACAGGTTTCTACCACTCCCATGAACACATGTCTTGCTCTAACTGGACTGAAATCCTTGGCATTTCCCCACACGTTTCCTCTGTATGGAATGTTCTCCCTCCTATGTCTATGTTCCACCTTCTTTGGCTGCCTCTGTGTGTGTGTGTGTGTGTGTGTGTGTGTGTGTGTGAGAGAGAGAGAGAGAGAGAGAGAGAGAGAGAGAGAGAGAGAAGTGTACAGGGAGGAGAAGGGGGGGCGTAGAGAGAGAGAGAGAGGGAGAGAGATTCTTCTCTGTGAAGTCCTGTGGGTCTCCATAGGAGAATGCATTCACTTGCTTGGTGTTTACTATATACTAGGCATTGTGCAGTGTCCTGGAGACACCACTGCCAGCAGTGACAACTACCACTTTCATAGCACCCACTGGATACAGTTCTAAGTAATCTACATAATGTACTACTTGAAAATCCTCAGTATCTCATTAATCAGGCACTATTACTATTCTTCATTTTATAGATGAGGTTAAAAGATAGGACTTGAATCCAGGTGGCTCGACAGTAGAACTGGCACTCTTAACCAGTTCACTCTTCTGCCTCTTGCGGAGAGTTGAGTAAGGCAGTAAGGCCTCCAGTTATCTCTACTCTATCTCTATCTCTACTCTGTTCTTATCTCTACTCAGAATAAAGCATATACTTCTGTCATTGCATTTACTATGGTACTTCTTTTTTTTTTTTTTTTAAAGATTTTACTTATTTATTCATGACTGACAGAGAGAGAGAGAGGCAGAGACACAGGCAGAGAGAGAATTAGGCTCCATGCAGGGAGCCTGACGTGGGACTTAGTCCCAGGTCTCCAGGCTCACACCCCCGCTGAAGGTGGCGCTAAACCGCTGTGCCACTGGGGCTGCCCAACTGTGGTATTTCTTCTTCTTCTTTTTTTTTTTTTTTTGTATGTTAAAGTGTGTTTCTTTTTATTTTTTTAGTTTCTTTTTATTTTTTATTTTTTATTGGAGTTCAATTTGCCAACATATAGCATAACACCCAGTGCTCATCCCATCAAGTGCCCCCCTCAGTGCCCATCACCCAGTCACCCCAACCCCCCGCCCACCTCCCCTTCCACTACCCGGTTCGTTTCCTAGAGTTAGGAGTCTCTCATGTTTTGTCCTCCTCTCTGATATTTCCCACTCATCTTCTCTCCTTTCCCCTTTATTCCCTTTCACTATATTTTTTTCTTTGTGAAATTTTATTTTATTTATTTATTTTTTAAATAATAAATTTATTTTTTATTGGTGTTCAATTTGCCAACATACAGAATAACACCCAGTGCTCATCCCGTCAAGTGCCCCCCTCAGTGCCCGTCACCCATTCACCCCCACCCCCTGCCCTCCTTCCCTTCCACCACCCCTAGTTCGTTTCCCAGAGTTAGGAGTCTTTATGTTCTGTCTCCCTTTCTATTATTTCCCACACATTTATTCTCCCTTCCCTTCTATTCCCTTTCACTATTTTTTATATTCCCTAAATGAATGAGACCATATAATGTTTGTCCTTTTCCGATTGACTTATTTCACTCAGCATAATACCCCCCAGTTCTATCTGCGTTGAAGCAAATGGTGGGTATTTGTCGTTTATAATGGCTGAGGAATATTCCACTGTATACATAGACCATATCTTCTTTATCCATTCATCTTTTAATGGACACCAAAGCTCCTTCCACAGTTTGGCTATTGTGGACATTGCCGTTATAAACATTGGGGTGCAGGTGTTCAGGCATTTTACTGCATCTGTATCTTTGGGGTAAATACCCAACAGTGCAATTGCTGGGTCGTAGGGCAGATCTATTTTTAACTCTTTGAGGAACCTCCACACAGTTTTCCAGAGTGGCTGTACCAGTTCACATTCCCAACTGTGGTTCTTTCTTTCTTTCTTTCTTTCTTTCTTTCTTTCTTTCTTTCTTTCTTTCTTTCTTTCTTTCTTTCTTTCTTTCTTTCTTTCTTCTTTCTCTCTTTCTTCTTCTTCTTTCTTTCTTTCTTCTTTCTTTCTTTCATTTATTTTAGACACACAGAGAGAGAGAGAGAGAGAGAGAGAGGCAGAGACACAGGCAGAGGGAGAAGCAGGCCCCATGCCAGGAGCCTGACATGGGACTCGATCCCGGGACTCCAGGATCGCACCCTGGGCCAAAGGCAGGCGCCAAACCGCTGAGCCACCCAGGGATCCCCCCAACCGTGGTACTTCTTAAACATTTGTTTGACCATATCTCCACTAGAGCTCTTTGTGGCCAAGAATTTCATCTTGGTTATCTCTGAAACTGCTGAGCCCACAGAGTGCGATGCCATAGTCCTTGATGAATGCTTTAGAGGACAAAGAGGAAACTTCTACCCTTAACCCTAGAATGGCAACAAAGCTTCCCTGTAAAGAATTATAAACAAAAAGCACCTCACCCGTTCTCCTTCTGGTGATAGCATCGCTAAAATATCATTAGTGTAAACCTTTTCTGGCTCTCCTTCCACACCAGGAATTTTTCCTTCAGTAGGAGGCATGACAGCAAATTCAAGCTTTGAAATGGAGTCAAAGCATTTCCGTAAGTGTGGTTGCACAGCTTGGGGATTTCGTGTTTGGGCCAGAATCTCCAGAAGTTCATCATTTGACAAGAAGTAAAATCTGGATTAAAGAAAATACTTAAAATGTAACTTGAAAGTGAAGGAAAGCCTTATGTAGACATGAAAGATAAATCTCTTTCTCAGTCACTGATTTCTTGAACCTCCAACCTACTGGTCCTGGATTTCTGGGGAGACTACTTGTCTCTAAATACAATTGCTATAGAGACTAGTGTGGATGCATCTCAGACATCTAGAATTAGTGCCTGATACATATAATTTTTTTCAAAAAATGCTAGCTCTTGCCATGATACTGATTTGTTCTAGAGTGAAGATATGTTAGTTTTCCCTAGAATCTAGCCTTAACACCTTACACCTACCTGCTTTCAACACCTAATGTGTTGGGTAGATGGATAGGTGGTTAGAGGAGCTTTATTTGGGTCTGTGAATATCCACACGTGGGCCATGCTGGTGTAATCTGCATGGGATTTTCTGTGATCTTGCCCACCAGGGCCATTTGGAGACATGAAGACACTGTAGGAAAAGAATTGGGGAAGGGGCCTGTGTGGGTGCTGAGGGATGAGGGAGAGGGATAAGGGCCTGGCCAGAGAAGACACTTCACTTCTGGATCTTCACTATGAGAGATCCCTAGGTTTTGAAGGGAATGAATGGTAAAGAGCCCATGACAGTCCCCATGTCGAAGAGAGGGGGCCAGATATGCACCAGCCCAGTCAGGCTGCTCTGCTGCCTTGCCTCTCTTCTCCTTGCCCCAAACCTAGAGTCTCAGAAACCTAATAGGGAGAGGGGAGGGTTGATTTACCATATACCCTCATCAACACTAAAGCCTTTAGACCTGCAACAGACCTGGGCAGGGAAAGGGGAAGCTTTCACTTTAAAAGAAGTTTAGAGTTTGATTATTAAAGATCATTTATAGGGTTGAAGTGACAAGATGTGTTTGTTTTAATTATTTGAGAATGACCAGAAAATTCAGAGGTCTGCTCAAAATTTTGTCCAGGGGCAGGAAGAAACCAGCTCCCAGCAGAGAATGCAAAGACAGTTATTAGTTAGAAATAAAGATGCTACTGGTTGGACTCTTATAAGTCCTGCTTCTTTACCATCCAGTAATAATTAATTTGTGCCCATGCTTCTTTTTAAACTAAAGAAACAGATAACTATGAAGATTGGACCATGAGCCCTGTGAAATCTGGAACAGTACTGTATTCATCTTGTATCCCCAGAAGCTAACTTGGTCTGCAGCTCACAGTATGTCTTCATTAAGGTCTGCAGGGTGAAACCAATACCACATAGAGCCTCCTGACATAATACACGTAGCAGACCCAGTTTATGTAGTTCTAAGCAAAAGAACAAATAAAAGCTGAAGCTTTTCGCTTTTAATATCATAAGTAAACTGTTTCCAGTTTTCTTGTCGGTACTCCAAGAGATGTGCTCAAGAATGTCTAAAGCAGCACAAAGCCAAAACCTAGACTTTATATATATATATATATTCATTTATTTATGAGAGACATACAGAGAGAGGCAGAGACATACTCAGAAGGAGAAGCAGGCTCCATGCAGGAAGCCCAATGTGAACCCAATCCCAGGACCCGGGATCACGACCTGAGCCAAAGGCAGATGCTCAACAACTGTGCCACCCAGGCTTCCCAACAGTGATATATTAATTAATAGAAAGATTATGGGGGGAGGGGCAAAGGAAGAGGAAGAGAGAATCTCCATCAGGTGCCCGGCTGAGTGTGAACCCTGAGATCATGACCTGAGCTGAAACCAAGAGTTGGACACTTAACTGACTGAGCCATCCAGGCCCCCTGAATTTCATTTTATATTCTTTGAGATAATGTTTATAAATCTTCCAAAAGACACAAAGAAATCAAAAGTAGTATATAGATTTTCTCCGGCTTTGGGAGACTCAAATTGGGAACCACTGATTTAAGAGTAAAACAGACAAAAGGCACATTCCAAACCTCAGATTCTTCTACCTTTCTCCATGTCACCTGAATGATGTTTTAGTAAGATTTGTGTGTATTCTTTAAAGCCTGACCACTTCTGTGAAAACTCAACCAAATCTTTCGGGTCTTGGATTTCTCATGTACACACATACCCTGTCCTGGTACCCAGCAATTACCCCTCTTGACCAAGTAACCCAGATATGGACCTAACCCTGGCTGCCACAGTGTTTTTCCTAGGACAGACCTTAATTAATGGCCACTCCTTAACAACAAACAGGAAAATACCAGGAAAGATAATCCATTTTGCCAATATCATCTGTGTTATAGTACAATGTGCCCTAATGACTGAAGTTGGGATCATTGGCTAACATCAAGTAGTTTATTCTGGTGTTATATAATTATATTATAATGGTTTATTTACCTGACTATCCACCTGTTAACCATGAGCCCCATTAGGGTAGGGATCCAGTCTTGTTCTTTGTATCTTTAGCTCTGAGCATAACATTTAGTATGTTTTTGGAATAAAGAGATGAGTAAAAAATTTCATTTGGAGTTTGTGAAATGATCTCTTGGACAACTTCTCCAGGGACACTCTTAGGTCATTGATTAACCCAAAGAAACCTGCTCAGGCAACACAAGGTTCTCTGACTTTTCACATCAGTGTAAACATGTACAGAGGCAGGGACACGTGTGCGCACCCAAAAATGAAACAATGCTGAAACCAAGAATCCCTCAGCACCTTGGGTACTTAACCACTTAATTCTTTACCAAATACTCTACCTTAATCTCTGAGACTTACACTCTTCAGTCAAGATATAAGCTGGATTGGTCAGCCAATTATGATATCTTTCTTGTTTCTTGCTCTGGTTCCCTGATATTTTGAGGTTATAGTTTGTTTTTAAGTATATCCTTTTAAATTAATGGATAATCTTCACTACAGAAAATATCATAGGTTGCTTTATAAACTTACCTTGGAAAGATAACTCTTTTGGATTCTAAATATGCCTCTAGACACTTTTGAATTTGGTCAAGTAATGCATTATTATTTTGAAAAGTTTCCAGAAGTCCTGTTTGTTGGGGGGGAAAAAAGATACTGGTTATATTGTGTTAAAATAAATAGGAGATACAATTTTAAGTGGAAGTAAAATATGACATTAGCATTCTTCAAAGCTTTGGTTTTATTTGAGAAGAAATCTAAATTGGGGGAAGTTGGCTAACAATATTAACTATTACTTTTAATAACATGATCTAATATTAATTTCAGTATTTACCACAGACAGACAAGTATTCAACCTGAAACATTTTTTATTTTTTACCTGACACCCCCCACTTTTAAGGGGCTGGGAATGCATGAACCAAAGCCAAACCCAAGCACAAACCGTTCTGTGTGCTAAGTACAATGTCATCTTGGGTCTTCACCTTTGTTCTTCTGCCTTTCATACCCTCCTTCAGATTTGCACACGTGTCTCATTCCTTCTTTCCTAATACTTTCTGCTCAAAAGCCACTCTGTCAAAACAGCCCTCCATCAAACACACACACACACACACACACACACACACACACACACACACAGCAGCCCCCAGCTGTTCTGCAGCCCCTTATGCTATTTTCCTTCATAGCTTCATCATCACCTGAAATGACATATATAGATCCGCACTTCTTTCTCTGAAATCCCTATGGCCAGATATATTTAAGAATCACATATATTTTTTAAATTTCAAAAGCTTTTACATAACAAGTCCAGTGGAGACTGCAGCAGTACTCTGTAATCACACACATTAATATTTTTGCAGCAAAAGATTTGAATATGCATGTGGTAGGCAGAATAAAGTACTCTCAGGGATGTCTGTGCCCTATTCCCCAGAACCTGAGAATATGTTAGTTTATATGGAAAAAGGAAGTTGGGAGATGTGACCAATGATCATGGGATGGGGAGGCTATCTTGGATTATCTAGTGTGCCCAATGTAATCACAGGGGTTCTTCTAGGAGGGAGGCAAGAGGGTCAGAGACAGAGCAGGAGATGTTAGGACAGAAGCAGAGGCTGAAGTGATTCAGTTGCTGGCTGGAAGATGGCTAGGAGTCAAGGAATGTGGGTGACCTTCCGAGGCCCAAAGTTTAAAAGTTTTCAATTCTGTTCACACCATATAGTTTTTCCTTTCTGTTTCTGCTTTTACGTAAGACTCTTTGGGCAAAGAGCATAGCCCATCAGGCTGCTTCTGCTTGACAGGGAAGCTATCTGGAGGTATTCACCAGGAAAGGTCATATGTTGCAGAACAACAAGCAAGCTTGCTGAGGCTTTGATAAAGTTCAATAACCATGTATATGCATGCACCAAAGCATTGATTCCACATCCCTAGAAACCGAACTTATTAAAACACATTTCAACCTTGAGATTAGAATCATAATTTGTGGTAATATTTTTAAATGTTTTTCATGAATTAATGAAAGATAAAATGTGAACATTTTTATGGTTACAAGTCTGTGAGAGCTTTAGCAGACTAGGTCACCTGGATGTGAATATATGTCTTGTAGTCAAATTGTGTCATGCAAGCATCACTGATTCTCTGTGGCAGGAACCAAATTATGAAAGCAGCAAAAAGAATCAGATTCTTGGGTGTCAAAACTATGAACTCAGCTGACAGGTAATAATAACAATGATAATAATTAACAACAACCACAACAACAGTGTTCAATTCACATTGCTCAGGAAGAGTGTCAGATATGCTACAAATATTCCTGGTCATCAATGATGACAAGAATCAAGGATTGAGTGTACCACATATTGTCAGGATCTTACAGGTGTTAATCATTTTAGATGGTTGTAAAGTCTTTTAGTTTGTTTTTTTAAATTTTTGTTTTATACCTGGTTGAGTAGCTGCTCGAAGAGCATTAGGCAACCGGTTCACCTTCCTCATGATTTCTTTCCATGACTTATCCACTTGAAGGAACATCTTAGCTTCGGCAGGCAATTGCCTCTGAATATCTGGAGCATTAAAAATACTTTCTAGGTATAGCCAATTTCTTTGGCAGTTCAGCCACTCTTCCTAGAGGAAAAATACAGGCATAACCAAATTTTTAATCCTGAACTGAAAACATAGTCACATTAAAAATAATTACATGGGGACTCACTATATCTTTTTCATTTTGGGGACTTCTCACAGGTTCTTTGAGATGAAACCTCCTTAAAAGGTCCAAGACTCCCTGCAGCCTAATTTCAACCCATGTTATACTAGGCAGAATTATGAGTCTACCATCTCCCCCCATTTATATCTATATTCTTCTCTCTCTCTTTTTAGAAAAGAAATATGATTCATTTCTCATTCTTCAATCAGAGAAGTAAAATTTGCTTGTGACAGAACATGCAGTAGGTACAGAGGACTGGAGGAAGAAGAAAATCACCCACTGCCTCTCCCCTTAGAGGTAGTCACTATTATTGAAGAAACCAGAAATGCACTGTCAGAATGGTAATTCTCATTGTCTTCTCTACGTCCTGCCATTGCATGTGTAGGCCCAACGTCTGTGAAAATTTCTCTCTTCTCATTCTGGATTTAGGGGTTATGCCTGAGAACTGATGTCACAACCACTCCAGACAGTTAATTCTTTAGAAAGTCCTATTTGGCACTTTTTAAAAGAACCCTCTATGAAAACATTACTTTGCTCTGTAGTCCCTCTCTTCATCCGGCCCACTCATCAGTAGAGGAGGCTGGACAGGGTCAGATTATAAGGTGTTCATCAAAGAGGGTAGATTCCTGAAAATGATCTCTATGACACAAGGTTGGCACAAATTATCTTTTCCTACTTAGTGCCTTTATTATTTCCCAGATAACCTTTCATATTAGAATATTTAGAAATCTAAACATAATTAAATCAAGCTAAAAATCTGACGTCTAAGAAAGAGATAGGCTGGGAACAAAGTAAGTCAGTGTAAGTGGGTTCTTCGTTCTACTATGGGATAGTCTGAGCTAGAATAAAATAAAAAGGAAAGGTGTACCACAAGGAAGGGCACCAAGCAGACTTCAAGCAACACTGCATGTTTTTCCAATAAATATGAGATTGTTGTGGCACTGTGAGAGGTGGTCTAAAAGCTTGAATGATTGAGGCTTAGAAGCCAGTGTGTTCCCTACCTGAGCTTAATGTTGTTGCCAGCAAGGTTAAAGCCAGTTAATAAGTTACCAAAGCTGCATTTTCGGATGGAAATTGGCTGAGGAGGGCAAGTCACTGGATTGTATGCACAGGAAGACTGTTATTACAGATACTAATTCTTCTCATTGATAAGAAGACTCTTTCTTTTCCAGTTATGAAGTTATAATATCAACTGACTGAGGTACTTAGGGAGAGGAAGAAAATGGTACAGGGGGAATGAGAGTAGGGAAAGGCAAGGGCTCATGTTCTAAGGAGGAAAAACTCTTGGAGCCTCTCTGTTTTTTTAACTGAATGGTTTCAGACATTGGTGACAGGGTTCAGTCACTGACAGCCCAAGTTCACTGACTCATTTCAAGAGCTGAATGATTTCAAAAGCTCTGGTCTCAGGAGAAGATTAAATTTTCATAATGGGATAGTGGTCACTTTTAAAACACAGAACAAAAAATGTTTTTATCTTAATAATTAATTAATACTCAAAATGCTATCTTGAATCATGATACCTATCAGTGCTTCCCTTCATCTAGACCTGCTTCTAGAACTCCATTATAAAATCTTTTCAGGCATGTGTTAGGTTTCTGTGAAAATTTTGCTTAAATGTAAACTTCATCCCATGCTGATGAGTTTTGTTTTGATAAAACTATAGATTTATAAATAAACAAAAAATGTGGGCAACATATAGGAGCTGAAGATGACCTCCAGCTGACAGCCAGCAAGAAACTGAAGCACTTAGTCCCAAAATTGTGAGGAAATAATTTTTGGCAACAACCTGAGTGAGCTTGAAAGTAGATCCTCCTTGAGTTGAACCTCTGATGAGAACCAAGCCCTGCCCCACATCTTGATTGAACTTTTGTGAGACCCTAACTAGGAGACTCAGTTAAGCCACATATGAACTCCTGACCCACAGAAACCGAGGAATAATAAATATAGACTGTTCATTTCACCAAATTTGTGGTATTTTGTTTCATGGCAATAATAACTAATACAAGAGAGATAGCAAAATCATATAAAGAAGAGTGCTATATATTTGCATTTTTCTTACATTCTGAATATAACAAAATGTCAACAATTAAATCTTATCTCTAAACTACATCATACTTTAGTGACTAAAGAAATGATTTCTAAGGTACCATGGCTCTCCAATTCTCTGAGCACATGAATTGAAATCACCTTCACTCACCAGTGTCTGATTAAATAAAGCAAGTTGTTTCTGCCAGTCATCCACTCGAGTTTTCAATGGACCAACGTAACGTGATGAGGCAATGGTTGCAATGTTGATGGTGCTGTCATCAAGAAGGACCTTTAAAAAAGAACACATGCAGCATCCTGTGTTTGTGCTCTCAAAGATAATTACAGATGTTTAATTCCAAGAATCCACTGAAAAGCCAACTTTTTGAATAAATAGCTTAGTTCCACCTACTGTTTCCTACCTACCCACTTCCCTTTCTCATCCACTTCATGATGGCTCACAACCCACTGTGATGTTCTTTCAAATGTCATCAAGAGACTTTTGATTGCCAAATCTTGGCTGTTTCTATACTATTAATGGCACATGATTTTTGTTTGGTTCAATATTCTCCTCCTCTCTCCTCCTACTTTAAGGTATCTGGTACTTCTTTATACCATTTGGTCATGTAGGCCTTTATTTCTCAAAGTACTCAAAACTTGCAAAATTAGGTGTCTTCTCTATCCAATGAAACATCATTTTATCTCAATTATCTTGAAGGCTGAAATTGAACTCATTGATATCAAGCTCAGAACAATTAAAAACCATTTTCCCTCTACCTTCTTCCTTTACTTTTTCTCTAACACTGCAGCTACCCTCACAGACATATGCATTCTAAAAAATGTGTATGTCAATCTAAAGGATTTTAATCACTCTATTTAAATTATAAATTTCTTGAGAGCGAAGCCCCATGACCTAGCATCACTTGGCCTCACACTGCCTGATTTCCATTGTGGGTTTGCTCTCCCATCTACTGCCCAGCATGACATCTGGTCTTGCTCTTCCATGCTACACCTGGCAAAGCCATGTCATCTCTACTTCTGGTGGGGGTACATTCAAATGGGCCAGGACTTTACTTTTTAAAATAGGCCGGAAGACACAGATCCTTTTGGTAAACAAATGTGTCTTTGAATTTTAAATCACTAAGAATATTGCAAATACATAGGTTAGATTTCTTTCTTTCCTTTCTTTTTCTTTCATTTCTTTTCTTTCTTTCTTTCTTTCTTTCTTTCTTTCTTTCTTTCTTTCTTTCTTTCTTTCAAGATTTTATTTATTAGAGAGAGAGTATGAGCAGGGAGGAAGAGCAGAGGGAGAGGGAGAAGTAGGCTCTCTCTGCGTAGGGAGCCCCATGTAGGGATCAATTCCAAGACCTCAGTATCATGACCTGAACCAAAGGTAGATGCTTAACCAACTGAGCCACCCAGGCGCCCCAGATTTATTTTCTTTTGTTGTTCATAGAGCATGGCCATCTACTCCTAATCTTACAAAATTCAAGTGAACTTAGTTTTTTAGTGTGCTATCAATTTGAAATGCTTGCTCGTGTTTCTCTGCCTCATTTAAATGGTTTGAAATGCTCTTCAGGGCCAGATGGCTTCCCAGGAGAATTTTATCAAACGTTTAAAGAAGAAATCATACCTATTCTCCTAAAGCTGTTTGGAAAGATAGAAAGAGATGGAGTACTTCCAAATTCGTTCTATGAAGCCAGCATCACCTTAATTCCAAAGCCAGACAAAGACCCCGCCAAAAAGGAGAATTACAGACCAATATCCCTGATGAACATGGATGCAAAAATTCTCAACAAGATACTGGCCAATAGGATCCAACAGTACATTAAGAAAATTATTCACCATGACCAAGTAGGATTTATCCCTGGGACACAAGGCTGGTTCAACACCCGTAAAACAATCAATGTGATTCATCATATCAGCAAGAGAAAAACCAAGAACCATATGATCCTCTCATTGGATGCAGAGAAAGCATTTGACAAAATACAGCATCCATTCCTGATCAAAACTCTTCAGAGTGTAGGGATAGAGGGAACATTCCTCGACATCTTAAAAGCCATCTACGAAAAGCCCACAGCAAATATCATTCTCAATGGGGAAGCACTGGGAGCCTTTCCCCTAAGATCAGGAACAAGACAGGGATGTCCACTCTCACCACTGCTATTCAACATAGTACTGGAAGTCCTAGCCTCAGCAATCAGACAACAAAAAGACATTAAAGGCATTCAAATTGGCAAAGAAGAAGTCAAACTCTCCCTCTTCGCCGATGACATGATACTGTACATAGAAAACCCAAAAGTCTCCACCCCAAGATTGCTAGAACTCATACAGCAATTCGGTAGCGTGGCAGGATACAAAATCAATGCCCAGAAGTCAGTGGCATTTCTATACACTAACAATGAGACTGAAGAAAGAGAAATTAAGGAGTCAATCCCATTTACAGTTGCACCCAAAAGCATAAGATACCTAGGAATAAACCTCACCAAAGATGTAAAGGATCTATACCCTCAAAACTATAGAACACTTCTGAAAGAAATTGAGGAAGACACAAAGAGATGGAAAAATATTCCATGCTCATGGATTGGCAGAATTAATATTGTGAAAATGTCAATGTTACCCAGGGCAATATACACGTTTAATGCAATCCCTATCAAAATACCATGGACTTTCTTCAGAGAGTTAGAACAAATTATTTTAAGATTTGTGTGGAATCAGAAAAGACCCCGAATAGCCAGGGGAATTTTAAAAAAGAAAACCATATCTGGGGGCATCACAATGCCAGATTTCAGGTTGTACTACAAAGCTGTGGTCATCAAGACAGTGTGGTACTGGCACAAAAACAGACACATAGATCAGTGGAACAGAATAGAGAATCCAGAAGTGGACCCTGAACTTTATGGGCAACTAATATTCGATAAAGGAGGAAAGACTATCCATTGGAAGAAAGACAGTCTCTTCAATAAATGGTGCTGGGAAAATTGGACATCCACATGCAGAAGAATGAAACTAGACCACTCTCTTGCACCATACACAAAGATAAACTCAAAATGGATGAAAGATCTAAATGTGAGACAAGATTCCATCAAAATCCTAGAGAAGAACACAGGCAACACCCTTTTTGAACTCGGCCATAGTAACTTCTTGCAAGATACATCCACGAAGGCAAAAGAAACAAAAGCAAAAATGAACTATTGGGACTTCATCAAGATAAGAAGCTTTTGCACAGCAAAGGATACAGTCAACAAAACTCAAAGACAACCTACAGAATGGGAGAAGATATTTGCAAATGACATATCAGATAAAGGGCTAGTTTCCAAGATCTATAAAGAACTTATTAAACTCAACACCAAAGAAACAAACAATCCAATCATGAAATGGGCAAAAGACATGAACAGAAATCTCACAGAGGAAGACATAGACATGGCCAACATGCATATGAGAAAATGCTCTGCATCACTTGCCATCAGGGAAATACAAATGAAAACTACAATGAGATACCACCTCACACCAGTGAGAATGGGGAAAATTAACAAGGCAGGAAACAACAAATGTTGGAGAGGATGCGGAGAAAAGGGAACCCTCTTACACTGTTGGTGGGAATGTGAACTGGTGCAGCCACTCTGGAAAACTGTGTGGAGGTTCCTCAAACAGTTAAAAATATACCTGCCCTACGACCCAGCAATTGCACTGTTGGGGATTTACCCCAAAGATACAAATGCAATGAAACGCCGGGACACCTGCACCCCGATGTTTCTAGCAGCAATGGCCACGATAGCCAAACTGTGGAAGGAGCCTCGGTGTCCAACGAAAGATGAATGGATAAAGAAGATGTGGTTTATGTATACAATGGAATATTACTCAGCTATTAGAAATGACAAATACCCACCATTTGCTTCAACGTGGATGGAACTGGAGGGTATTATGCTGAGTGAAGTAAGTCAGTCAGAGAAGGACAAACATTATATGTTCTCATTCATTTGGGGAATATAAATAATAGTGAAAGGGAAAATAAGGGAAGGGAGAAGAAATGTGTGGGAAATATCAGAAAGGGAGACAGAACATAAAGACTGCTAACTCTGGGAAACGAACTAGGGGTGGTAGAAGGGGAGGAGGGCGGGGGGTGGGAGTGAATGGGTGACGGGCACTGGGTGTTATTCTGTATGTTAGTAAATTGAACACCAATAAAAAAATAAATTAAAAAAAAAAAAAAAAAAAAAAAAAAAAATGAAATGCTCTTCATTCTCGTCTATATATGTCAAATCTCATTTACTCTTTAAGGTCCAGCATGTCTTTGCTGGTCTAGCAAGGATTCTGTGATCACTTCAGCCATAAATTATCTCTTGTTTTTCAAAATTCTTTTTAGATTTATTTACTTATTTATGATAGACATAGAGAGAGAGAGATAGAGGCAGAGACACAGGCAGAGGGAAAAGCAGGCTCCATGCCGAGAGCCCGATGCGGGACTCGATCCTGGTACTCCAGGATTGCACCCTGGGCCAAAGGCAGGTGCTAAACTGCTGAGCCACCCAGGGATCCCCTCTTGTTTTTCAAAATTCTTCAACTGTTAGCTATAGGATTATAATATTAATATATATATATTTATATATATATAGCTTTGCTAAATATGTATTAGCATCCCTGTCAATTATTCATATTCATATTTTACCTTTCTAATTAGATTTTTTCTTATTTACTAACTCTTATATTTCATTCCTTCACCATAATTTCTCATAGGAGATTCAGGAGTAGGTCTGACCAATATTTCCCATGGGTTTTCTTTTCTTTTCATTTTTTAAAAAAGATTTTATTTATTTATTCATGAGAGACAGAGAGAGAAAGAGAGATAGAGAGAGAGAGAGAGAGAGAGAGAGAGAGAGAGGCAGAGACACAGGCAGAGGGAGAAGCAGGCTCCAAGCAGGGAGCCCGATGTGGGACTCAATCCCAGGACGCCAGGATCGCACTCTGGGCCATAGGCAGGTCCTAAACTGCTGAGCCACCCAGGGATCCCCTCCCATGGGTTTTCAATAACCCAGTAACCTACCTGTATGTCATCAGTGCCACCCAGGATAAACACATCTTTGGAGTCACGATGAGGGAGAATGACGAATTCAGTTGTTTTCCAAGAATCTTCCACCTTAGAAATAATTCAAGTTTTAGAATACCTAAATTCATTTGTGTTTACTCAACAAATGCATATAGAATAAAATAAGTGAAAACTCCATAATTATCCCATTCTCCTCTTTCCTGCCTTTAAAATTCTTAAAATTCTCTTCTTGATTAAATGATACAGATATGCTAAATTTTATTGATGAGCATTCATACATATGAATAATTTGATATGTTAATGTGTATCCCTTACCACTTTATGTTTTAAAAATAAGGAAAATATTTCTTTTTACTCAAGTGATTTGTAGCTATGTGTGTATTTTTAGGGTAAGGAGGTAAGTAGCTTAAGTAGGGAAGTTTCTTTAATGTCTTTTTTTAAAGATTTTATTTATTTATTCATGAGAGACAGAGAGAGAGAGAGAGAGAGAGAGAGAGAGGCAGAGTCACAGGCAGAGGGAGAAGCAGGCTCCTTGCAGGGAGCCCGACATGGGACTTGATCCCTGGTCTCCAGGGTCACACCTTGGGCTGAAGGTGGCGCTAAACTGCTGAGCCACCTGGGCTACCCATCTTTAATGTCTTGTAACATTTCACACTGTTAGTTCTATCTGGTAGTTTGAAAGATGGTGTATTTTGGTATAAAAGTTTTTCCATAGAATGTGGTTTTTTATAGAACTATGCAAATTTCAAACTTCGTTGTCATCAAAGTGGGCTGTAAGCTAAGTCGAAAGAAGATAATGATAAAACTGCTACTGATAATAATAATGGTAATAAATGAAAGGAAAAAACAGAAGGATAACTGATAACAAGAGGGTGAGAGCTGCAATGCTGAAAACCCATCTAGATGAATAAAAAGTTGGTGATCTTCACACTGAATATGAAAACCTTTACATTCCGTGATCTTCAGAACACATTTTTCAGGTTTACCTTTTTAAGAATTGTTTCCAAGGCAGCTTCTCCAGAAGCTTGTCCAGAAATGTCCTGGATTTCTTGACCAAAGTCAAAAACATGCAACTCGGAGAGCTTCTCCAAGGTTAATGGAATTTCAAGGTCCACTAAGGAGGCATCAACTGTTTGTTCAATAGCTGCCCAATGTCTTGGCTTCAAAGTTGGGTTCCTCAAGTCAATGATAACTGGAAGCTGGAAAGCAAACATTCTTAAAGATACCATGTTTTTTATCTTTTTTTTTGACCATAGATATACAAGTTTATTTCTTTTTAAATATTTGTTTATTTATTTATTTTATTTAACATATAGTGTATTATTAGTTTCAGGGGTAGAATTTAGTGATTCATCAGTTGCATATAACACTCAGTGCCTATAATATCAAGTGCCCTCCTTAATGTTCATCACCCAGTAACCCCCTCCCCCTCCCCACCTCTCCTATCTTAAAAACATAGCTCAAGATTTCTGTTTCAATTTAGGAATGTAGAGAACCTGGAAAGAACACCACTTGTACTCTTACAAAAAAGGAGTACTCTGTCCATCAAAAAAATTGAGGTTGCAGGGCAACCAACTAACTCAAAATTTGGGGAAAGACTGGTATCTGTGAATTTCTCCAAAGTAAAAAAAAATAGGACTTGAGAATTTGCTTACCTAGGACAGATGCTTTGGGTTACTATTTAAGCTAGTAGGAAAATTCAGCTAAATTTTAAAAATAAATTGCTAAGGAGTGAGCATAGGGTAGCATGAGACTGTGAAGTCCCTGGGGGCTACAAATATTGAGGTGTTCACAGGGAAGATTGGGGAGTATCCTAAGAAAGTGAACCTTATGAGCTGGCTTGGAGAGGGACATAGCAGTCAGGATTGTAAAACTAATCAGCCCATTTTTCCTAGTTTCCCTAGAGAACAAAAGACTTAATGTCAGGGAAACGAACAAAAAATACTGTCATTTCAAGGCATTGTGATAGATAACCCATTGTAGATTTCTGTATATACTGGGAGAAATAGGCTGGGAAAATAAAAGTTCTACTTGTGGAAGAGGGAAAGAAAAACATCTAAGCTCATTACTACAACTAGAGGAGGGGCAGGAACACCTGTGAAGGTAAGCAATCTGAGAACAAGGAACATAGTGCCTTGCTAAGATAGAGGCTTAGTCAGAACACAAGAGAATGACCCTCATTTCTCTCATTGGGCTAACAAATATTGAATAAAAATAACAGTGGAATATAGACTGATTAGTTGCAGAGACAGATTCTCTCCAGGGACAATATAAAGGGAGGACCCAAGGCCAGAGAGAAACAAAAATTGAAAAAAAAAAAATCTTTGGCAAATGAGCCCAAACCATAAACACAAGGTATCAAAAGAATAATTATTTGAAGGCTGTAGTAGACTGAAGGTAACCATAGCAACATTAAACCTCAAATGTAGCCCAATTCCTTACTAGATTTAACATAACATGCCAAGCCAAAAAACAAGTAGGAGGAAAGGTATGTTCATCTCCAGGCATAAAAATTATTTACTTCAGTATCTATTGTACTACATCAAGATGTCTGGCTTTCAATAAAAATTTAAGAACTGTATAAAAAATTAAGATAAACATACACTAATGAGACAAGAAAAGTAGAACCAGACTAAGATATGGTATACAATATTGAAATTAACAGGGAATTCAAAGTGATTTTAACTAATATGTTAGTAGCTCTAATTGAAAACATAGGCAACATACAAGATCAGATGAGAAATGTCAATAGAATGATGATGGAAACTATAATTAAAAATTAAATAAATGTTAGAGTGGAAAGAGACAGCAAGAGAGATAATGCTTTTGATGACCTTGACACAGCCAAGGAATCTGTGAACTGGAAGATAAGGGAGTAGAAATTCCCTACATTGACACACAAGAAAAAATAGTAGAAAAAAAAAAAAACCCAAACAACCAAAAACCAAAATCCAAAACCACGGACAGAGCACCCAAAAGCTATAGGACAATATCAAATGGTCTAAAATATGCATGCAATACAGGGGATCCCTGGGTGGCTCAGCAGTTTCACGCCTGCCTTTGGCCCAGGGCGCGATCCTGGAGTCCCGGGATCGAGTCCCGCATGGAGCTCCCGGCATGGAGCCTGCTTCTCCCTCTGCCTGTGTCTCTACCTCTCTCTCTCTCTCTCTCTCTCTCTCTCTCTATGTCTGTCATAAATAAGTAAATAAATCTTAAAATAAAATAAAATATGCAATACAAATCTCAAAGAGAAAAAAAAATGGCTACATTCCCCCCCCCAAATTAGACAGACACCAAACCACAAATCCAAGAAACTCAGAGAACACTAAGCAGGATAAATACAATCTGTAAACAACAATAACAACAACAACAACAACAACACACCTGGGCATATCACATTATAAACTGACAAAAATGAAGAAAAAGAAATAATCTTGAAGGCAGCCCCCCAAAATACACATTGTCTACAGAAGAACAGGGACAAGAACCACAGCAGAAAGAAATCATGCAAGCAAGAAAGCAATACAAGGATACTTTTAAATTGCTAAAAGAAAAAACAAAACGGGACGACTTCGGATGAGAAGTTTAAATTATCATTTATATTATCATTCAAGGGGCGCATGTATGGCTGCGTTGGTTAAGCATCTGCCTTTGGCTCAAGTCATGATCTGTTTCTCCTTCTCCTTCTGCCCCTCCCCCTGCTTGTGCTCTCTCTCATTCACTTGCACTCTCTCTCTCAAATAAATAAAATTTTTTAAAAATAATAATCATTCAAAATAAAGGATAAAAACTTTCTCAAAACAAAAATTTAGGGAATTCATTATTAGCATACCTACTCATAAGAAATATTAAAGACAGTTCTTTAGGCAATGAGTCAGAATCTTACAACCCTATAAAGAAATAAAGAACACTGGAAATGGAATAAAGCAAAATAAATTTCATTTTGTTTCCTATTTTGATTGTCCTGAAAGATGATTATATAAGATAAAAATAGTAGTAATATATTATGCATATAGTATTTGTAAAGGTAAAATACAAAAATACCCCAAATGATAAGGTATATCAAAGGGACACAGAAATCATCTGAGAGAGCTTTCAATGACCAAAGTTGTAATGATTTAGCAATAAATTGCAAACAATAAAGTTGCACTATAATCCAAATTATAAAATAAATATCCATGAGTTCATATTGACATAATTAACAACTGAATGGATGGATGGATGAGTTAGAAAGACACATAAGCAAAAATAAATAAAAAGAAAGATAAGCAAACAGATAAATCTATACAGAAAGATACAAATTACCAACATCAACAATGAAAAAGGGAACAGCACTTCTGAGCCCACATATTTTTTTAAAAAATTTATTTATTTTAGAGAGAGAGAGAGAGTGAGAGAGTGTGAGTGGGGGGAGCGGCAGGAGAGAATCTTCACAGACTCTCCGCTCCGTGGAGTCCAATGCTGGGCTCCATCCCATGACCCATGAGATCATGGCTTGAGCCAAGAAACCAAGTGTCAGAAGCTTAACTGACTGACCCAGGTGCCCCAAATCCTACATACTTTTAAAGGATAACAAAGAAATAATATGATCAACTCTGTGTCTATAAATTTATTAATTTGGATGAAATGGACCATTACCTTGAAAAATACACTATGAAACCCTCTCAAGAAGAAATAGATTACCTGAACAATTCAATATGTACTAAAGAAATTTAATTTGTAGTCAAGAGCCTTCCAAAAAAAAAAAAAAAACAACAACAACAACAACAAAAAACTTCAAGCTGAAATGGCTTCACTGGTGAATTTTACTAAGCATTTAAAGAAGAAATATTAATTCTATACTATTTCCTTCAGAAAATAGAAGAGGAAGGAATGCTTCTCAACTCATTTTAATGTACAAAAAAGTCCATAAAATTAAAAACTGAATTTAGTAAGATCACAAGATATAAGATCAATATACAAAAATCAATAGTATTCAATGGTGTTCTGCTATATAGTAGCAATGAACAATTGGAATTTAGAATTAAAAAATATTATTTAGGATAACATAAAAAGTAGTTATAAAACAAAATACATGCAGAATCTTGTATCAAAACTACAAAGCTTCAATGAAAAAAAAATAAAAAAAGACTTAGTTAAATGAAGAGATAGGCTATGCTGGTGACAGATTGGAAAACTCAGTCTGGTGAAGTAGTCAGTTCTCTTCAAATTGATCTATATATTCAACACAATCCTTCAAAAATTCCCGGCAATTTTTTATACATTTCAACAACCTAATTCTAAGATTTATATGGAAAGGTAAAGGTATTAGAATAGACAAAACAATTGTGAAAAAGAATAATGAATTTGGAGGACTTAAACCTATTTGACTTCAAGACTTACTAGCTATAGTTATCAAGACAGTATAGTATTGGTGAAAGAATAGACTTACAGAACAACAAAACAGAATAGAGTCCAGAGATAGACTAAAAAATATAGTCCTCTGACTTTTGACAAAGGTGCAAGGGCAGCTCAATGGAGAAAGGATAGTCTTTTCCAATAATGGTGCTGTATTGAGTGATATACATATGTAAAAAATGTACACCTTGATACATACCTAATATTTTATGTAAAATCACTCAAAATAAATCATAAACCTTAATGTAAAAAAAAGCCAGAACTATAAAACTTCTAGAGAAAAATACAGGAGAAGTTTGTCAAAACATTTTTAGATATATACAAAAAGAGAATCCATAAAAGCAAAGAATATAAATTGGACTTTATTCAAATTAAAACCATTTGCACTCTGAAAGCCACTGGTAAGGGATTGAAGAGACAAGCCACTGACTGGAAAAAAATATTTTCAAGTTACATATTTGAAAAAAGAGTTGGATCCAGATTACAAAAAAGAACACTTAAAACACAATAATAACAAAAGAAGCAACCTAATTAAAAATTGGGTTAAGAGCCAAGCAGACATTTCAGGAAAGAAGATAAAAGGATGGAAAAAAGACATTGAAAATAAGATACTCCACTGATTAGTCACTGGAAAAATGCAAATGTGACTGCCATGAGATACTTCTATACATTTACTGGAGTGACTGAAATGAAAACCAAACCCAATGACACAAAAAACTTCCCAAATAATAATGAGTGCTGGGAAGAATGAGGAACAACTAGAATTCTCACACATAGCCTGTGGGAAGGCAAAATGTTACAGTCCTTTGAAAAACTTTCTTATAAACATATATTTACCATGCCACGGGGTAGTAATCTCACTCCTAGTTATCTACTCAAGTGAATTAAAAGCTCATGTTCACTTGAACAGTTATATACGACTGTTGAGAGCAGCTTATTAATAATCAGTATAAAACTGGTCACAAGCCAAATGTCTTTTTACAGGTGAATGGAAAAACCAATTGGTGATAATCCATATAATGGGATAGTACTCAGCAATAAAAATTAACGAACTATTGGTTCACCTAACAACATGGAAGAATCTTTTTAAAAATATATTACAATTCACAGAGATGTGAATTGTATCTAATTCACATTATCTAATTTTAGAACTATCTAATTTTAGAACTATCACTATCTAATTACCCTGAAAGGAAACCCTATACCCTTTAGCTATCATCACCCATTTCTCCCACTCCATAGTACCCTGTAACCACTAATCTACATTCTCTCTCTATGGATTTCTCTATTCTAGACATTTCATATCTATGATATCATGTAGCTTTTCTGTGATTGGCTTCTGAATGTATTTTAAATGCATTTTTCTGGGTGAACACTGCTAGACCCAAAATGCTACATATTGTATTATTCCAGTTATATCATATATAAAATGAAGAACTTTAGGGACAGGAAACAGGTTAGTGGTTGCCTGGGCTCGGAAGGAAGGAGAGGCTGACTACAAAGAATAGCATATGGGAACTTGGGGGCAATGAAACTATTCTGTACAGTACTGTTATGTTTTATACATGACACTATCCATTTGTAAAAACCCATAGAACTGTATACCACAACAAATGACTTCTACTATATGCAAGGTTTTTTTTAAAAAAAGATTTTATTTATTTATATGAGGCGGGGAGCAGCGGGAGAGGCAGAGGGAGAAGTAGACTCCCCAGTGAGCAGCAAGTCCTCTGTGAGTCCTGGTCCCAAGCCCCCAGGATCATGACCTGAATGGAAAGCAGATGCCCAAGTGACTAAACCACCCAGGCGTCCCTATGTGCAAGTTTTTTTTTTTTTTAATCAACCACAACTCTGAAGGAATGCAAAACAGAACAGAACGTGACATATAAGTTTGTTTACAGTCTTATAATCACATTAAGGGCAAATGAAGAAGAAAGAGGTTAACAAAAGAAACTTTGAGAAAGTGTTTTGACTAGATACTATAACACTAAAGAGGGAGAGGTTGCAAAAAATGTTCTTCTAGGGGAAAATTTGCTTCTTGTTGTACCTGAAGTTTTGCTTACTTTTCCTACCCATGCCTTTTAGTCCTTTATCTCATCTTTTAAAAAAATCTAAAATCGCTTACAAGGATAAAGCCATAACCCTTTTCATTCCCATTTCAAGTACTGGTTTAGCAGTGATAAGTTTCAAAGAGCCATCCTTGCACACCTATGGCAGGGCTTCCTGACCTTCAAGTCATGGCATATTTGGAAAATGGCCTGTTTATTTGGTGCACTATAAAAAGGCAAGGCTGCCCTGGCCTCATCTGGTTGTCCAAGGCTGAGCAGATTGGTATCTTGGCATCCCTACAACCTGAATTTCTGCACTAAGTTCCCTACCACTCAGGAAAGTCTTACTCTGGAAAACTCTTACTCTGAATGCCCCTTGAACCAAGGTATTCAATTGCATGGTTTGGCCAGTTGAAGACAGGGATGCAGTCTGCCCCTCAAAAAACTGAATTTGTCTATTCTTTCTCTTCTCTCTGCAAAGCTGACTAATGTGAACAGTGAAGGATTCCTGACTTTAGTCTCATTAGCATTGAGTAGTAATGGGTTGATCTGGAGTTTTTGAAATAATTTCTACCAAACTTACCTTTTCTTTCATTTTCTCCACCTTTTGTTTTAGCTGGGGAACTACACTGTTGGGTGGCAAGCCTTTTTCCAATTGAGTCACAAATTTGGCATATTTAGAAACTTGACTATTTAGGAATTCTGGGTCCAGGCAGTCAAATTTGGACTATAAAAATTAGAAAGAAAAAAAAGATAGATGATAAAGGCAAGCTTTAAATTGTAAAATTTTTTCCTTCACTCAGATTTTACAGTAGTTAAATTCTTAATTGAAGTCAGCTCTCTACTTTTGGAAATGACTTTACTTATTAAGATTGCTAGTAGTATACCAGGCATCACTTGCTTATTCCTTTCATGTTCTTGTCTCCCACATTATCAAATGTAGTATTGGAATCCCTGTAATTTATTCCTGAGAGCCAACTCTTATAAGGAGACAAATAGCTACTTCTTACTCTTGCTAACAGAACTTTCTCACCCAATAGTCTCCTATTACTTGGTTATGTACCCCTTTAACATAAATTATTTAAAGGTGTATCCCAATATATACATGTATCTATAAATATATTTCTCAGTCATAGAAACAGAGAAAGACAAATACTGTATGATCTCATTTACATATATAATCTAAAACAAAACAAAATGAGATGAAAAGAAACTGAAAGATACAGAGAACAGACTGGTGGTTGCTAGAGGTAGGGGTGGGAGGTAGGTAAAATGGATGAAGGAGTAAGAAGATATATAGATATATCTAGTTACAAAATAAGTCATGGGGTGTAAGGTATAGTATGGTGACTATACTGTATTGCATATTTGAAAGTTGCTAAGAGAATAGATCTTAAAAGTTCTCATCATAGGAAAAAAGTTTTTGTAATTACATACGGCAATGGATGTTAACTAGACTTACTGTGGTGATCATTTCACAATATAAACAAATATTCAATTGCTACGTGGTACACCTGAAACTAATGTGTTATGTGTGACTACATATAAACCTTCATTTTTCTTTTTTTTTCTTTCTAGGTTCAACATTTCCTTTCTGTCCTCTAATGCATCCTTTTGTATGTTTCCTATGATGAAATCATCCCATTTTTGGAAGCTTCTCTTCTAAACTATGGTAGTAATCAGAGAGTTCTCTGAGCTTTTTCTTTATACCTCAGGAGCATTTCCTATTTCTAAGATAAGTGACAAAGGAGTTATACAAGAGCACTTAAAATTATTTGATATTATAGCATATATTTGTTTTCTCTTTTCCTCATCAAAAGGTAAGTTCTATGAGGGTTTGAACTGTGTTGTTTTTGGTCTCTAGTGGTATGCCCAACACTTAGAACATTATCTGGGAAACATTTTCTGTGTTACTGGTGTTTAAACCAGACATGTGACTTCTGATTACAGGTATCAGCATGAGTAGGCTGAGTGAGCAAGTGTAAAACAATATTTGTGAAGTTGATGGTATTTCTAACATGATCATATCACACTTGACAGAAGAGATGATCATCTAGCCTGCCTTCTAGAAGGCTGACCCTCATCAAGGTTTGAATATATGGGTAGATCCTAGAAGCCAAAATCTATGGCTACGATTGGAAGTTGGCCCCCTAATTGGTAATTTACTGTTGAGCTCTTAAGGAAAGATCCTAGATCTCATTACTTGGATTCTATTCTATTCTATTACAGTCAATGAAATAGCTTCCTTTTTTTTTTCTTTTTTTCAAAACAGAACAGAAACCTAAGTTAACAGAAATATAAGGTGTGGAGATCACAAATAAAATCCTACGATCTTCAAGAACACCTGGGTATAGTATATCATGACAAGACTGTTCAGAAGCCACAAAGCTGTTAAACAACATCCAGTGAGGTCTTTTGATGCTTCCTTCATTTAGCCTTCTTAAATGGAGGACCCAAGAAATCTGCCTTATAATAATGTAGTCTGCTCCACAGTCTGTAGTCTGTGGTATAGAGTGACAGAAAGACCTTTACACATTTCACTGGAAAGCTGTTAACAATTCCCATAAAATTATAACATTGCATATTGTACTGAAGTAGAACTACTTCAGGTTGTTAAAAATCATAAGTCATATTATTATGATATTAAGTTTAATTAATAAAAAATGATTTCAGGATTGAGAGGCTTTTTATTTTGTTTTATTTTACCTTTAACCATTCTTGTTGGAGTTGATCCCACTCAGATAAAGAATCCCAGAGCAATTGTTTGAGCTTCAATTCAGCACTAACTTCTTCCAGAGCTTCAAACTTTGATACTTCTACCTTTAAAAATATAATAAGCAAAATTCATTATTTAGTTTTCAGATATAAAGATCTTATATTATTTTCCTATTAGTAATTCTTGATGCAGTGATTACTTAGCAGAATATGGGTAGGTCCTAAGTGGGGAAAGAAAGGGAGAGATAGAAACAAATGAAAAAAATAAATCATAAACCCTATGTATATTCAAATTTCCATTTGAGTGACAAAATATAACTCTTTACACTTCTTTAGAACCTAAATGTTCAGTAAAGACATAAATATCATGAGTGCCATAGGCATTCGTCTTCAAGTTAGATCATATATGCCTGGCCTTTTAGGAAAACAGATGAGTTTTCAGAGGTACTCATTTCCTTTGGGGCATGTATACCAAGATGACAGAAGAGGGAGATGTCTGTATAGTAGCTGGTGGAGGGGATGGGGAGATTTAAAGTACAAAGAACAGCCTGGTTTCTTATCTCTTTGTAACCCTGTGAGCTGTATATAAACCCTGTAGAGAGAAAGACTGAAAGAAAATCTGAAGAAGCTGTTTTCATAGAAGTGTTTTAAAACGGCCTAAGCTTAGAAGCAAACAAACCCCCAGGGAGGTTGTTTGCACAGAAATCATGAACCCTGTGATAAGCTAGGACTTTGAACATTCCATCCAACAACAGCTGAATACACATTCTTTCCAAGTGCATGCAGAACATTCTCCAGGACAGATCATATGATAGGCTACAAAACAAGTCTTAGCAAATTTAAGATTAAAATCCTACCAAGTCACTTTTTCAGTCAGAATGGTATGAAACTAGAAATCAACAAGAGGAGAGCTGGAAAATTTACAAGCATGTGGAAACTAAACAATACACTCTTAAACAACCACTGGGTTAGAGGGGAAATTTAAAAAAACCTTGAAACAATGAAAATTCAGCACACCAAAACTTATAGGATGCTGTAAAAGCAGTTCTGGGAGGGAAGTTTATACCGATAAATGCATATATTTAAAAAATAGAAAGATCTCAAACAATTTTACACATCAAGGAAGTTGAAAAAGAATAAACATCCCAAAATTAGCAGAAGAAGGAAATAAAAATCAGAGTGGAAAAAAATCAGAGTGGAAATAAAAATCAGAGTGGAAAAAAAATTAAATAGAGACCAGAAAAATAGAAAAGATCAATAAAATTAAGAGCTAGTTTTTCAAAAAAGATAAATAAAATAGATAAACATTTAGCTAGATGAAGAAAAAAAGAGAAGACTTAAATAAAATCAGAAGAAACATTATACCAGATACCACAGAAATACAAAGGATTATAAGAGACTACTATGAATAATTATATGCCAACAATTAAATTGCATCACTTAAAAGAAATGGATAAATTCTTAAGAATATAATACCTACCAAGACTGATCAGGAAAAAATAGACAATCTAAACAGACCAATAAGGAATAAGGAGATTGAACCAATAATCAAAACCTCCCAACACAGAAAAGTCCAAAAGTAGACAGCTCCAGGAGCAGATGGCTTTACTGGTGAATTCTACCAAATGATTTAAAGAAGAATTAATGTCAGTTTTTCTCAAACTTTTCCAAAAAAATTGAAGAGGTGGGAATAACTCCAAATTCATCTTATGAGGTCAGCATTGCTCTGACATTAGGGATATAGCCTAGTCGTCATTAGGAATTAGAAGTAAGCTCCTAGGCCTAAGAGCAGCAGAAGGAGGGGTAGACCTGAGTTGATCATGAAAGAAGAATTAATCAAGTAATGACTGATTAATAATATTAAGGTTAATTAATATTAAGAATTAATCAAGTATGGATACAGAGCATGGAAAGAAGGGGACATACTTTTATTTCAGGTTTTCCTTTCTGACCCAAGAGGTCAGAACCTGTTAGTTACAACTTTTTATCAAGCAATGTTTCCTTAGTACCTCACTTCCTACTGTATACTATCCTATCTTGTAGGTCAGTTAACTCAACCCAGGAACAACTTTGAACCCTAGTTCTTCAACACACAAATCTCAGATACTATGCCAGTGAATGTCTAGTGTCACAGTTATTATTTTGCAGATTCCCCCTTCCAAGCCCTGGGCTCTAGAGTGGATAGCTCCTTAGAGCTAGAGTGGATGGCTCCCCATCCACTTGGGGCCAGAATAGATAGGCACATTCCCATGTTAGGTCCAAGCACTCCTCCAAGACTGTTGGAGGGACTAATAACACCTCTCTCATTGCTGGTGGTTCCCTGGTTCTGAGCTTAGGAATCTCTTCTTTTCTACTATTCTTTCTTTTTTTGGTCTCTAATACTATTCAGAGCACTTAAAGCTCTTATTCATTTCTCTTCATCTATCTATCTATCCCCTGGCTTAGCCAAATTATCTTCTTTCATCAAATTGGCACATCAGACCAGGGAAAATCGGCAATATTCATGGAATCATAACACACACAAGAATGTAAAAGAAGTTTGAGTATTACTTAAGGAAGACTAGTTGGGCTTTAATTGACCACATTTAAAAATCCACATATAGGGCAGCCCCAGTGGCACAGCGGTTTGGTGCCGCCTGCAGCCTGGGGTGTGATCCTGGAGACCTGGGATCGAGTTCCACATCAGGCTCTCTGCATAGAGCCTGCTTCTCCCTCTGTCTGTGTCTCTGCCCCTCTCTCTCTGTGCCTATGAATAAATAAATAAAATCTTTAAAAAAAATAAAAATCCACATACATATTTTGACATAGAGATTGCAGCCCCTGGTCTGAAGGTTCATCTATATAATTCATCATTATTTTTTATTAGGAAAGATATTTTGTGTCTCATGTATACTAATCTTATAAACACTTCAAAGGCAGAGAACACATCATATTGGTATTTTAGACCATTCTGGCAAAATGACAATAGGTGTCCAAATATTGAATGTTATAGCCACACTGTTGAGGGTGGTTGTTTATCAATGCCATTTCTATGCATATATTTTAAACACAGATGTGCAGAGCTGTCTTTACCTTAAAATTCTTCTGATAGGATTTATACTGAAATGCACGTTTTTGCAGATCATCTAGAACTACCTGCAGATCACTTAACATGAGCTTTATTTTATCTTGATCAGCACCAATATCCAAAATCTGTGGATCCTGTAAAATTAAGATAATTTTTGATTAGTCATTCTTACTTTTTGATGTGGACCATTAAATGAAATGGATTTATAAACATTTTCAAAAATATTTTTCTAATTTTCTTCTCGCTCTGATTTCTAGGAAATGTTAAAATGGTTGCTTTTTTTTTAAAATTTTAAAGCAATAGATGTATATTGTAAAAAGTATAGAAATAAAGAAGTGTCTTGGGGACATTATTTTTAAATAGTACCTAATAAATTTTCCCTCATCTACATTCATTTCCTACACTTCTTCAACCAACATGACTTCAGGCAAGGAGAGGTGCATGTAATAGGGAAGAGAAGGAAGAGGACATGTTATAAGAGAAATTCCCATTTATATTCATGAAAATAGGAAGCCCTTTGATTTCTGAGAGGTAGGAAGAGAGAAGGTAAAGAATAAGTGGCTAGATATGATATAAGCACAAATACTTAGGGGTTCAGAAAAATGTTCAGTTTTAAATAGCAGCTCAAAGACATTGTTAATTGATTAGAATGAAACCACAAAAATAGAAGTTAAATCAGATTAAAATGAACTATGATCCAGAAATAGTTTAATTAAAATATAATAGTTCAATTTTACACAGATTATTTTTTTTAAATCTTGTCTTAGCTTACCTGTGCTAATAGCTTTACTTCATTCACTTCATTGGTTAGGTCTTCAAGATCTCTACCCAAATGCTGAGAAAACTGCTTAATCCTTGTTTCTCTGTCACCCACAGATTTATCAATGGCATTCCGAACTGCAACAATGGATGGCTTCATAGTAGCAAAAACAGCAAAGTCTTCAGGAGGTGTGGGAACTTGATACTGTTCAATGAGCTTGTACATTTGAATCACTATATTCCCTTCATCTTCAAGGCTTTCAATCTAAATAGAAACATTGGTTGCTTGTTAATATATCAAGAGTCCTATTATTCCCCCTCAGTTTTATGTAATAGGAGACAGCTGCTGTGCACTGTGAACATCACACATTCATAACCAGCACAAGATGAGTGAGCTTAACAGTAGGATCATACTGACTGAAGCTTGCCAGGTGATAAAGATATTTGTTGCTATAGTGCAGGTAATCAGGCCCAGGAGGTAAGTTGTTCAGAGCTGAGCACAGTCAGTACTCTGGTAAATGTTTATTATTCTCTTCTCTCTCTTTTGTTCTCTAGTAGCATTAAACAGTGCCAATATTTGGTTTTCAGAGACAACGTGTGCGGTGAGGATGCTCAGTTGCAATATCTGACCTTCTAGACATGTGTACTGAGCAGGGGTTGTCCCAGAGCCGCCCCTGAGGTATGCACAGGTCATGGTTCTGGCTGCATGTTCCTTACTATATTTTTACTATCTTCAACTGACTATTGAACATCTTCATTTTAATGTCTTACTTTCAGTGGACAGTGCCCTTCCTAATTTTCTGGGGAGAGATTCTCTAGTTTTGGGGGAAATCTCCTTTCACTCTGCCACATGGCTGTAGAGGGAACAGCCATGTTCACACAACTTGACCCAAACCCCTGGTCACAAGCTGAACCAACAGCGCAAAATTGGGACCTGAGGAATCTGGCTCAGTCTGCTTTCTCTCTGAATATGGGAAGAGTTAGGCTTAGGTATCGGCAGAGGCCATTTCCTTCCATGTGGAAACAAAGCACATCCTTGACATGAGAAGAGAACTGCAGAGAAGCTTTTAGAGAAATAATTCTCAATCTTTAGCTTTGAAACTACAATCACCTCGGAAAACTTGTGAAAACACAGATTGTTGAGCCCCTTGAGCCCCTCCCTGGAGTTTCTGATTCAGAAGATCTGGGGTGGAGCCCAAGAATATACATTTCTGGAGTCCCCTGGTGATACGGTTGTTGCCAGTCCAGGCCCACCCTTTCAGAACCAGTGTTCTAGAGAGGAGCAGAGATGAGAGATGGAAAAATAGCTTCCCCTCCTTTTTTTAAAACTACGATGCTCTAATCCCTAGATTCTGTCCTCTTTAAAGTCAGACTCTATGCATGCCTTTGAATTCCAGAAGATAACCCTGCAACACTAGAATAAATCTCATCTTTCTAAGCTAACTATGTGAGTTTTGTTCCTTTCAACCCAAAGGTGAACATCTTAACATCTTCAACAAGTAATAAATAGAACTAAGTATCTGTACATGAAGATCTGTTCATTTTCCTGTTTCCTGTACTTGGAGTGAGCCTAGGTCCATGTTTCTCTGAGGGAATCTTGGTTTACATTTATTATCCTGACACAGTGATTAATAGTGCCTCTGTCACTCTCAAAATTGGCTTGGTTGGACAATGATTACATGGCCTGGCCCACTTCTACTGGTTAATGATACCACTGTCACCCTGCTCACTATAGAAAGAGATCCAAGAGTAATCTTAGACTTGTCTTGTTCCCAAATTCAGTTGCCCGCTTAGTCCTTTCAGTTCTACTAACTTAACTTACTAGAATTCATTCCTTATCTCCCATCCTTGAAAATACTGTTTTAGCCACAGTTCATTAGCTCTCTCTGCCAAACACCCTTTCTCCACAGCATGCCAACTGCCATACCCTACTCTTGTCATTCTGCCTCAGGCATTTGCACACAGATTCCCCTCTCCTTGAATCCTACCTGAATAGATATATTTTAGGACACAGCTTGAATACCCCATCTTCCACAGAGCTTTCTGTAATTCATAGCCAAGAATGACCACAACCTCCCCCCATCCTGCAGTCCTACCACAGTATCTTATACCTATATATATATTAGATAATAGTTGTCTGCTTTCATTATGGACTCTGAGCTCCTTGCAGGCAGGTTTACTCATTATTGTAACCCTTGCATCCTGCAAGTGGGGGTTCACTACATTTTCTGAATGAACAGATGAGGTTCCAAAGAAAAGCTGTTCATGTGTGGAGAACATCTCCCTAAGGGAAACTGCTTCCCCAGCACAACACTCAGAAATGCACAGACAACCTCATGGAGATGGGATACACTCTGGGTCTTCTGCAAAGCAATCAACTCTCCTGTTCTGCAACTATAGGGTAAGAGCAATCTACTCTCTGCAACGTGATCCTACCTTCCTGTCACAGTTTATATAATAGCATGGGGTAGAGAGGCTGAATGCATTCATGAGACATTTAGAATTAATAATTGGGAGAGACAGCATCTCTCTCTTGGTGGTTGGCTAGCTTGCAGCATGTAACTTGAGAGCAGCTGCTGGTCATATTTGCTGCTGTGGAATGAAGCAGCAGAAGCAGACTGTCTTTAGAGGGAGGAGTAGAGTAGATCTTCAGGGAGATGCAGAAAGGATGATGGAGAGAAAAAACTACCTGGGTTTCCCACAGCCTTGTCATTCCTGGCTCTGGTAAGTTCCTAAGCCTACTTACCTTTTGGATGAAGGGGTGGGGTTCCTTGAAATACTACCGAATCCTTAAATAAAGTAACTGTTTGGCCTAAGCTAGCTCAAGTGAGCTTTAGTTATCTGTCCAAAGTGCCTTAATGAGTACACATAATAATAGACACTTGGCATCTCTAGACTCCTGGGATAATGTATACAGAAACCTGAGGGAAAACCACAATCATCAGCCCTTTAGTGAAGGTGCCATTTCTTGAAATGAGAAACCAGATTGTTACATTTAAGTTAGTGAATCACTAGGTTATACATCAGAAACTAACATAACATTGTGTGTTAACTCTACTTCAATAAAAAAATAAATGTCAAAAATGGTTGCTTTTATAGGCACATGAAATAGCCTTTACTGTTAATTCTGTTAATACTATAGAACAGACTACCCAGTGGTTAATGACTTATTTTACTCAGTTTGTATTTTTTATTTGTGATATATCTTCAGTTTCCAGTTGTTTAAGAGAATTACTTACCTCTATTTCAAATGCCAATTAGTATGAATAAAGCTTATGAAAAATTGACAATTGAAATTAAATGCTAGGTTGCCTGCCACAGGGAAGACACTGAGGGGAGGAAACCAAGTTTCTAAGAGAAGGAAATAAGGGAGAAAAAAGAGTATGTGTGTGTGTGTGTGTGTGTGTGTGTGTGTGTATCAGAGAGAGAGAGAGCATGAGTATTGACCCTATCACCCGTGTCACTTGAGTCTCTATGTCTACTGTTCTCTCCCAACTGCCTCCACTACATTTAAGCTAGTTGATATGGGTTTCTTTTCCTAATAGTGAAGATCCTATCTATTATGCAGATAATGGGTTAAGGGTCAAGACTTCCATTACAATTCCATGATCACTGATCACAAATAAGAACCGCAATAAAGGGGATCCTAGGTGGCTCAGCGGTTTGGCGTCTGCCTTTGGCCCAGGGTGTGATCCTGGAGTCCCGGGATCGAGTCCTGCATCGGGCTCCCGGCATGGAGCCTGCTTCTCCCTCCTCCTGTGTCTCTGCCTCTCTCTTTCTCTCTCTCTCTCTCTGTCTATCATAAATAAATAAATAAATAAATAAATAAATAAATAAATAAATAAATAAATAATAAATCTTTAAAAGAAAAAAAAAGAACTGCAATAAATTGTGATTGAGAGCATTGGTTTTGCAGTTAGAGACAGGAATTTAAATTCTACAAGTTTGGGATCCCTGGGTGGCGCAGCGGTTTAGCGCCTGCCTTTGGCCCAGGGCGCGATCCTGGAGACCCGGGATCGAATCCCACGTCGGGCTCCCAGTGCATGGAGCCTGCTTCTCCCTCTGCCTGTGTCTCTGCCTCTCTCTCTCTCTCTGTGTGACTATCATAAATAAATAAAAATTAAAAAAAATAAATTCTACAAGTTTTATGATCTACCACAAGTTTTATGATCTTGGGCAACATAATCTTTTACAGTCCCTGTTTCCTCATCTGCAAAATGAGAATAAAAACTATCTATGCTTAAGTTTTTGTGAGGATTAAAAATGTAACATATATTAAAAAAAATGTAACATATATAAAAATTTTAGTACAATTCCTGACTAGTAGTAAGAGTTTCATCAATGTTAGCTCCTGTTATTGCTGTGATACAGGACATTCACTTACACTGTCTGAAAGTGTTTCTAATATTTTAACAACTGTTTATTGACCTTCAGTCCCTCAATTTCTCTTTATTTGTCTTCCATATCTACCACAAAATCAGGAATACTGAATTATATGAAAATCAACTCACCCTTTCCTGAATTTCATCAAGAAATACTAAGCTGTTAACATATTCTATGGTGGTAGTTGGAACAAATTCAAGTTTATACTCTGCATCTTGTGCCTCAGAGATAATGGCATCCACTTTTTTCTTGCTTTGACGGGGAAGCATATAATTTAGCACCTAGGAAAGAAAAAGAAAATGTGAATAATAACTATTTAAATATTTTCATTTTATTAAATATTTCAAATAAATTCTAGTTGATTGCTAAATCAGCAATATTGGCTCTGTCTTCTGTCATCTACATTAGAGGTCAGCAGAGGTTTTCTGTAAGGACCAGACAGTAAATATTTTTGATTTGCAGGACATGGTCTCTGTCACAACTACTCAACTCTGCCCTTGGAATGAGAAAGCAACCATAGGTAATACAAAAGCAAATTGTCATGGTTGTAAGTACAAAACAGGTGGCAGACTCACTTTGTAGGGCTGTAGTTTGCCAATCCCTGCTTTATACCATTGCTTCACTGGGGGTATTAGAATATTATAGGTATACTCTGGGTCCAAAGGAAGACATGAAAGTGTTATTGCAGGATCAAGACAAATTTCCTGAGCTCTACCACTCACCAAAATGTAATCAGATCTTTAGAGACAGTTTCAGAGCAGGAAATAATGTCCTAAACTTGATCTCAGTGTCCTAAATCAACTGGTATTCCCACTAGAACACTGTGTTGCTATAGTGGTGTCTCTTTTGCAGGAAGCCTTGAAATGTTCCAACAAAGCAAAATGGAATAGGAATAAGAGACTAGTCTGAAGCCTGCAAGTCCCCACCCTTCCCACAACTGAAGGCTGATTATGTTTGGGACAGAAAGAATATGGGACTTTTCTTAGAAATTAAGGCTACCCAGTAGGTTATGTTAATTTTAAATATTTGCACTACTACAAAATAAAGAACGTATCTGCAGTACAAAAATTATAAAATAATTATAGAGACTATAATTAAGATTTTTTTCCTAGTTCATAGTTACCTCCAAGCATCGCAAAGGTGATGGAATCAATTTTTCCTTTAGTAGCTTTGTATCAATGAGCAGCAATCCTACATTTCTGGTAGGTCTCAGAGCTACTGCATCTTTGTGCTGTCTGTGATATTTTTCCAGTTGTTCTCTAAAAAACTCGACATCTACAAAAATAATCATATTGAACAGAAAATATATTAAATTTTAAAGGATCATGTTGAAATATATTAAAAATCATTGTATTAATAAATTTACAGATGTATTTATAATGCTATTTTCCTAATGCAGAATACCTTGAATAACTTCAAAATGTTAATTCATAGTGCTTTGTATTTTATTCTTGTATTAAAGAAAATAATATTCAATAATGTAAACATGTTTTCTGGCTCCTACTAAGAGAAGGCAGATGAAAATAATTTGTAATTGTATTAGAGGATCTAGTCTGGAATGGACTGAATTTTAGAACGAGGTTGAAGTTCAGCTTAATGGAAGGGTTCTTCGCACGACACCTCCATATAACACATTTTGAAGATATTAATAACAAAAGTTTAAAACACAGGAGATAAAGCATAGCTGAAGTCATCTCCATTCATCTTTCCAACACCTCTCTGCCAGCCCTGCTCCCACATCATAGCTGAGGCCTTTGTCGACCTGCATGTGCCATATGCAGCCATTGCATTTTGATAATCTTCTATTTTAATTTTCTCCCTTTTCCAACCTACCTGGAACCAGTAGAAGCTTGATTACCTTTGAATACATTTGTATCATACTGTTGGTCAAAAACAGCTCTAATACACATACAATACTAAACTACTCTGCTTGCTTTTTAAAATCCTATACCCTCTGGGCCTGTAAAAATTCAGCTAACTTTGGGGCACCTGGGCAGCTCAGTTGGTTAAGCATCTGAATCTTGATTTCAGCTCAGGTCATGATCTCAGGGTCATGAGATCAAGCCCCACATTTGGTTCTGTGCTTAGCATGGGGTCTACTTGAGATTCTCTCTCTCTCTCACCCTTTGCTCTCCTTCCCTCTAAAGTAAATAAGTAAATCTTTAAAAAACAAATTTAGCTAACTTTATTTCAAGTACTTCCTCCACAGATTGATTTCCTTACTGCTCCCTGTTCTCTCCCTATAGCCCTCCTCCACCATCCCAAAAAGAAAAGACTGTTGATGCTTGTCTTTATGTCATCTCCTTTCCTGAATATAAGGGGAAGCTTGACATAGTATAAAAGAACAAAGTGTTAGAAAACCTAAGCTCAAGTATTTAACCCATTTTTGACTTTCGGTAAGTCACTTAATCTTTCTGAGCTTCAGTTTCCTCATAATACAAAAAGGGTCAACAATTATCTATCTTACTTACTTCAGAAAGTTTAGATCTATGTATTTTTAAGAACTGACAAAATGAGGATATCAAATCATCTGAGAAGTCCTCTGGTAAGGAAACCTGTATAATGTTTTTTTGGTCTAGTATTTTCTAAGCTTATTTGAACAGAGTCTTTTTTCATGGTATCATGTAACTATCCTTCAGAATAGTGGACCAAGCACTAGAAATAGAGTAGATCTAGAAATGATTCATATGGAAAAGGAGAGATAACACCTCCTAAAATCCTAAGATTTTTAAAAAGTGAAGGAAGTACTATTAGACTCCATTTGGAGAGTCAACACATGAATAATGGGTACACCAGAAGAAGAGAAGAAGGAGGTAGAAAGATTATTTAAAGAAATAATATCTGTGAACTTCTCAAACCTGGGAAAGAGCTAGACATACAAGTCCATATATCATCTTACTATCTCAATACAAACAGATCTCTCTGAGACACATTAATATGAAGCTGTCAAAAGTCAATGATAAAGAAAGAATCTTAAAAGCAGCCAAAGAAAGTAACCTACAAAGGAACATCCATTAGACTGTACAGATTTCTCAGCAGAATCTCTATAGGCTGGGAGAGAACAGAATGATGTGTTCAAAGTATTGAAAGATAAAAATTGCTAGCCAAGAGTACCCTATCTAGCAAAGTCATCCCTCAGATATAAAGGAGAAATAAAGACTCCCAGACAAACAAAAGTTAAGGGAGTTCATCACCATTAGACCTCCCTTATAACAAATGTTGAGAGGAGCTTTTCTACCTGAAATGAAAAGATAAAAATATACAAAACTTTGAGTAAGGTGATAAATAGAATCACAAAATTGTAACTCTATTTTAGAAAAGGGTGCTAACAATTATAACATAAGGATTAAAGGAAAAAAGCATTAAAAATAACTATAGCTACTATAATTTGGTAACAAACTCAGAGCATAAAAAGGGATCATTTGTGGCTACACAAATGGAGGAAAATAAAAGAATCTATATAGGCAAATGAAGATAAACTACTATCAGCAGAAAAAGGACTATTTTATCTATTAGACATTTTATAAAACCTTACAATAACCATGAAACAAAAATCTAGAGCAAAGACACACGCACAAGGAGAAACTGACCAAATCATCATAGAAAACCACTAACCTAAATAGGTAAATAGAAATACAAAGTAAGAGAGAGAGAGAGAGAGAGAGAGAGAGAGAGAGGAAGAGAGAGAAAAGAGAGATATAAAACAACAAGAAAGCAACAACAAAAAAAGTGGCAGTAGTAAGTCTTCATATATCAGTGATCATCCTAAATGTAAATGGATTGAATTCACCCATCAAAAGCTACAGAGTGGCTGGCTGGGTTAAAACACAAGACCCAACTATATGCTGCCTTCATAAGACTCATCTCAGCTCCAGAAACATAAACTCAAACTGAAGAGATGGAAAATGATACAAGCAAGTAGTAACCAAAAGAAAGTGGATGTACCCATTCTTATAACAGGCAAAATAGACTTCAAGCCATAAATCATAGTGAGAAACAAAGACCATTATGTAATGATAAAGGGGTCAATAGATCAAGAAGATATAACAATCATTAAGTACATATGCTCCCAATATCTGAGCACTGAAATGTATTAAACAAATACTAACAGATCTTAAGAGAGAAATAGACAGGAATACAATAATAATAGAGGACTTTAATACCCCACTATCAGCAGTAGATAGATAATCCAGACAGAAAATCAACAAGATAAAATGGAATTGAATAACACTTTAGAATAAATAGACTTAACAGACATATATAGAAATTCCATTCAATAGCAGAATATACATTCTTCTCAAGTATGCATGTGACATTCTCCAGGATAAATCATATGATAGGCCACAAAACTAACTTTAGGAAATTTAAGAAGATCAAAACCACAGCAACTATAAGGATGTAGAGAGTAGTTCTACAGAATACAACCCAGAAATGAATAAACTTTTGCCTTTCACCAGGCCAACTCTTTTGGGTCACCATTTCTTTCACTACATACCAAAAAACAGAAACCTAGAATACTATAAACCTCAATATTTGTTTCCAAAATAATTAGTAAGGACAAATGGAAAACTTACCAGGTTCTTCAAGTTTAAGAGCTTGTAAATCAAGACTTTCATTTTCCTTGAAGAATATCTGGAACCTTTCAAATGTAGCTACATATAATTGGGCAGATTCAAATGCTGCCTGTATGGTTTCCTAAATATTATAAATAAACAGACAAATAAAGCTATATTTTTTCTGAGCAGAATTCAATTCAATATAATTAAACAACAAACATAATGCCTTTTCTGTGTCCAACACTATGCTTTAACCAAAGGATACATCGGTGAGGGAAGATACCATCCTTGATGTCAAAGAGCAGTTAATGGATTCTCTTATGAAATTAAAAAAAAAACCCACATCTTCAAATCTGACTCTTGAAGAACTGTTCCTTATGATTAAAAGGAAGCATATTTATATTTTTAAAAATCTTAAACAATTTCTCAATCTTTGTCCTTCATGACTTTTATATTTTTGAAGTATCTCATTTGTGTGTGTGTGTCCATATGTGTTTTACACCATCTAGTGCTTAGATTTAGTTATATATTTTTTATAGTAAAACCACAGAAATGATGCATGTTCTCAGTGCACCATGGCAGGAGGCACATAACATCAATTTGTCTCATTACCAGTGATGTTAACATGTTGGTTAATTTGGTGTCTATCAGGCTTCATCACTGCAAACTTATTATTTTTCCTTTTGAAATCAATAAATATCTTATGTAGACATGCTTTGAGACAAAAGTCCTGTTTTTCATTATAACTTTTAAATTCTCATTTTAAGATGCACTGGAGATTCTTGACTGTTTCTAGGATAGCCAACGTGGTGATTTTTCTTTACATTTTCCTTCTACATTTATTAGTTGACATTCTGTTGTAAGGGAAAGCTTTCCCTTCTCATTCAAGTCATTCCTTCATTCACAATATGGACAAATATGCTTTCATTTTATTCAAGAGTTTATGATACTTTTATAATCAGCATTTACTTCAATGGTCAATTTGTCCCTGGGAGATCCTTCTATGGCCTTGATACTTGAAAGACTATCCTGAATAGATAAAAATTCTTGATTCACCCTTTCTTCCCTTCAGTTTCATTAAGAAATGCTATTTCATTACTGTCTTGCTTTATACATTGTTTTAGAGAGGCCTCATGCTGGTCTAATTCTCTTACTTTGTAATGTATTTGATCTTTGTGCTTTGAGACCTGGAAGAATTTTTCTTTAGCTTTAAAAGCTAATAGTTTTGGGACGCCTGGGAGACTCAGCGGTTGAGTGTCTGCCTTTGGCTAAGGGCATGATCCTGGAGTCCTGGAATCGAGTCCCGCATTGGGCTTCCTGCGAGGAGCCTGCTTCTCCCTGCCTATGTTTCTGCCTCTGTGTGTGTGTGTGTGTGTGTGTGTGTGTGTGTATGTGTTATGAATAAATAAATAAAATCTTTTTTTTTTAAATAAAATCTTTAAAACCAAACCAAACCAAAAGCTAATAGTTTTAAGAGGATGTAGTCAGACTTGATTGTCCTGGGTCAATTTCCCAAGGTACTCTGTAGGTCCTTTCAATATATACATTCAGTTTTTTTTTCTTGGACTATACTTATGTTTCTTCCACCCTGTTTTGTTTTTCCCCTTCATAGACTCCAATTAAATATATATTATTTCTTCTTTGCTTGTCTCCTATTCCAATTATTTTCTCTCTGACCCTTCTACTTGTATTTCTAGCTTATTTTCATTCTCTTGGTTGTTTTTCTGTCTTTTTTCTATTCTCATTTTTCCTATCATTCTCCTATGATAATTATTAAATTTTTTGGAAGATTTTATTTATTTTATTCATGAGAGACACACAGAGAGAAACAGAGACATAAGCAGAGGGAAAGGAGGCTCCTTACAGGGATCCCAATGCAGGACTTAATCCCAGGATCCCAGGATCACACCCTGAGCCAAAGGCAGATGCTCAACTGCTGAGCCACCCAGGCGTTCCTGGTAAGTATTAAATTTTTACTTGAGTTTATTCTCCCTTGGTCACCATGCAATTTCATCTTCATTTCTGAGATGATTTTGTCTTTTTATTTCCCATTTCTATCTTTAATTTTCAATTGTTGATTCAATGTAATTTTATATATATTCAAATGCTTGTTTGAGGATATTTACTTTAGTTGGTAGTATAGCTTCTGTTTGAAGGTTGTTTGGGAGAGAAAGGAAAGAGTATTCATCAGGTCTTTTAATCTTCACTTTCTGTTTTCTCCTTATAGTAGTTTTCCATGAATTTAATATATCTTCATTTGTTCAGCTTGTGGATTTGAAGTGATTTATAATTCAAGGGTATTCCATTCCATCAGTGTAGCAATGTGCAGATTATTTTATTTAAATTTTTGGCAGTGGGGAAAAAGTTGGGTGTACTTTGGGTTTTTTGGTTTTCTTTTGTCTTACAGGACCTTAGTTTTCACCAGTTGTTTCATTTCTCCTACACTATCCCATGTTTAAATAATGCTTCTTCTTTCTTCTTAACCTTATCTTCTTCCCTGGGGAGTGAGAGAGTGATGCAGTCTCAGATAACCTGTACTTCTAAATCCTTTCCTGTAGTCAGTGCTCTGATCTACTAGGACTTTAAAAAAAGATATCACTTTATCATTTAGAAATTAAGTAGCATTCAGTTTAAATATAAGAAAGGAAGAAAGTTTATTACTCAATTTCTTAAAAACTGAGATTATAAAATAGTTGTACAAAAATGAATGTACCTTTATTTGAAGGGTAATTGTGTGAAAATTCTTATCATCATCAAATACTGCTAATAGGCTTGGACCAGATCCACAAGTTTTTTCTTCAAGTTTGTTGTTAATGTAAGGTCTGGTAAAAGCATCAAAATATGTATCAGGTACAAGATTAGGAACTGAGAGCACAGTGTTTTGAAAATGATTAATTGCACCTGAAATACCATCCTGTTAAACAGAAAAACAAACATAAATATAAATATGTATGGTTATATTTATGAATAATTTGAATTTTTGAAATGCTAAAATAAATAACTCATTCAACCATGACAAATACTGTGTTGATTCTGAGTTCATACAAATCATGTAAAGGACATGTGTCTTCTGATCAATAAGGGACCTAAGAGCCCAGTGCTTCTGTATGGGAACTTCTGAGTGAGGCCTCAACCATGGAGAACTCAGCAGTTCACTTGTCTCCTTATAAATATCTTAAAACAACCTATCTGAATAAATTACAGAATCATAGACTACTGGAATTAGAAGCAACCTTAAAACTCATCTGCTTTCTCATTTTACAGATGCACCTTACAGATGTATAAATTGAACTCTAGAGTGGTAAGTGGTTTCCCCAAGGTCATATAGCCCATTAACTGTAAAGACAAGATTAGTATCTAGAGATTCTGATTACTAGTGCTTTTGTGCCATGTATACCAAGAAATATAGACTCTGACTGGTTTATTAATCTGACTGGTAATTAATCTATTACATGTACACAAATGAAGAGGGCAGAATTCTACAATGGCCCCCAAGATTCCCTCCCTCTGGTGTACAAGCCCTTTATAATCCCTTTTTCTTGACTATGGAGGGAAGGAGGGCCTCTGAATATGATGGGATGCCACTCCTGTGATTAGGTTACATTATACAGAAAGTTAAAGGAATTTTGCAGATATAATTAAGGTCCCAAATCAACTGACTCTGAGTTAATAAAAAAAGGTATATCCTAGGTATACCTGACTGAATCAAGTGAAAACCCTTAAAAGAGGGATTGGGCCCTTCCCAAAGGAGATTTTCCAACTGGTCTTAAAGAAGCAAATATCCATATGTAAACTACTTAGAGAGTTGGCCACACGGTAAAGAACAATAGGTGGTTTCTAGTATCTAAGGGTGGTCCCCTGATGACATCTCTCAAGAAAACAGGAACTTCAGTCCTATACCTCTACCTATACAACAACTTGAGGAAACTTAGAAGCAGATCCTTTTCTAGTCAAGCCTCTAAAGAGACCTCATCATAGCCAATACCTGAATGGCAGCCTGGAGAAACTTTGAAGCAGAAGATGAACTAAGCAGTGCCCAGACTTCTGACCTACAGAAACTGTGAGATAACACATGGTTGTGGTTTTAAGCTGCCATATTTGTGGTAATTTGTTACATAGCAATAGATAATTAAAATATTTTCATGGATGCGGCATACCAAAAAGATTTCAAAAACTATACTTACTATAGTCAATTCTAAATTTTGTATAGTATATGTTCTCTTAATGGTGTACCTTATCAAGCTCCTAGTCTGTCTCAAGTTAAAGAAAATGTGCTAAACTTTTAGATAGTTTTTATGTAGACATAATGCTGTGCATAGAACAGTACTTTCTCTTTTCCTTCTGATCATTTTGGAGGAGTGACAACAGCAATCCTGCCAATCACTTGAGAGTAAAACAGTTGCTTCATTTCCCAAAAAGGTACTTATAGGTGGATGCTATATGGAGAAACACACACCAGAAAGTCTTCCAAAGAAGGCTCGAAGAGTAATGATTGGACCGTCAAAATCAGTTCTGTGAGAAACATGGGGATGAGAGACTCATCTTCTTCCTGTTTTTCCCCTGCAGTGGCCCCCTGAAATGAGCACATTTTTGGTGTTATAAAGATGTAAGCTTCAAGGTATAAGATAAAAGATGTCTGGATACAAGAGGCATGTAAACTGAAGCTTATACAATTAATTGATTTCATAATGTTGGCTTGTCTTTCAATGAATATTACCATAGAAATTAAAAAATGAAGACAAACATTGAAGGATTACACAGTAGTGTAAAACTTCTCCCCTTATAAAAAAAACCATTAACAAAATGGAAAGGCAAACAACAAGCTGGAAAAATATATCAATGGTATATATAGAGCATAGAAAATTGGTAATATTTAAATAGAAAATACTTGATATATTCAACAGAAATGTATACTAATAATACAATAATTAATACATAAATAGATATATACTAAAATAGAAATATACTTACATAGAAAAATGGGCAAAGGGCATAATTTGACATATCTTAAAAGGAATATACAAGTGATCAATCTTTTCCTTGTTCTCATTTTTGAGATATTTTGCTCAGTAACAACATTTATTGAATATTTACTGTGTGCCAGGTAGTGCTAAGTATTCACATACCCACACCAACCATATGAAGCAGGTATCATTATTATGGCATGAGAAAAAGAACATCTGGAAAAGGTAAGACATTTCATCCAGGACACACTGGTTATTAGGTGACAGACCAGTACTCAAACCCAGGTCTTTCTGATCACCAGACCTATGCTCTTTTCACTGGAGCACCAATTAAAGGAATGTAACAATTAAAAGCAGTGATGCACTACTTTACAACCATCAGACTGACCTCAATGAAAGTGAATGATAATATCTAGTGTGCATGTGTTCATTCTCAAACATTTTTAAGAAGATTGTAAATAAACGCTAAATTTTCTGGAAAGTTAATGCATCAGAATCAAAAGCATATTTCTGACCCCAAAATTCCACATCTAGGAATTTCTTCTAAGGGGGAGAAATCAGAGATGTGTGAAAAATTCATGGACAAGGATGTTCTTTGCTTATTTGGAGTAATAAGAAGCAAAGATGTCTATTTATTTGGAGTATGAGAAAGTCATCAACAATAGAAAATTATTTAGAAGATGTACAGTAGTTATATTTCTTTGTGAGAATATTATATGGAAAAATACATATTGTCTTGGCAGATTTTTTATAATACATTGCTAAGTAGGAAAAGCATGTGTTAAAGCAATAAATATGATACCTTTCTTCCCCTTGGAAACCGGTTATCTTTGGATAGCAGAGATCTTTTTCTTTGTATATTTCTATGTTCTTCCAATTTTCTTCACTTGGCATATATTACTTTTATAATTAGAAAATAAATGTGACTTTCAAAATGTAATAGAATTTAGAAAAGGGATCAATTGAGACTGAGGGAAGAAAGTAATAAAAAGGAGTATGCAACTAAAATTGAACTTTTGGAGAAAAGAGAAACTATAGCAAAGAGCATGTAGTCTTGAAACGTCATAGCTGGATTTCCTGGGGAGGCAGTTGATAAGTACAGGTATGAAGCTTGAGGAAACCAGGCACACATGTTTAGCTGTGTTTTTAGGTATCTGGCATGAAGCTATTATCTGGGATGGAAGTAGGGCAAAGCTTATTGGGAAATGTGGATATGGATGATATGATTTCTCTCTTAGCTATGCTAGAATGCAAAGAGTTGTAGTACTTCATCTTGAATGTCTCAAATTACGCTGTCCTAAGATCAACATCCTCCCAAGAGGTTATCCACTCACAGCACAAAGGTTTTGCTTCCATGATTTGCTTCTTCTCACCTCTAAACCATTGGTTATCTTTCATTTATATCACCTTTCCTGATTCTCTCTGCCAGTTCATGCCCATGACAACCCCCAAACCATAAGCTTCTTGGGCCCAAGAATCCTGTCTATGCTTTTCATCACTATATACTCCACACCCAACACGGATTGGTATGTAGTAGGCACTTAAGAAACATTTGTCCTATGTACACATGAATAGCCTTTAGCCAATTCCTAAAAGACAGCACCAACATCTAGAAAAGTGGATGCTTTCATCTATTATGAGATATTTGTTGATATGGTGATTTTCATTCTGCCATTTCAATTGTATATTGTAAGATCTGATTATCCTGTGAAATCTTCTAAGCATTTCTGCTACTTTTCAAGTACACAGAAAATAACATAATTCATAGTACATAGTAAGCACTCACCAATAAATGCTGACCTATGAATTTTCTTAATTTTGTTTGAATATACCTTTTTCTCAGGGACTTCAGGCTTCTCTTCAGTAATCCATTTCTGAATGACATCTGCCGAAGGTGTTCGTTTTAGCTTGTCAGTAAGATAATTCAAAAGAGAGTTAGCAGAATTTACTGTTAGGACGTGCATTGTGTTCCCAATTAGATAGTCATTTAGACGGATAAAGCTTGAAAAGAAAAAAAATACAGCTTCAGTTTTCTATATTCACTACTATGAAAGTTACACTAAACCAAATATTCAAATTTTTAAATATCATAATTTGTCTTTGAATTTTTACTTATATTAACAGATTTATTGTACATAGGAGTTATTCTTGGACATTCTTCATTTTCAAGCACAAATATATAGCATCAATTTAGCTGGGTGTTCTAACTATTTAAAAGGAAATTTAACAAGCTATATGGGTGGTATGGGAAGTGCACCCAGCTCATCTAACCAAAAGGGCCATAAGATTTTTTAAAGATGCTTTAAAAATGAAGTCAGAAAATATACAACATCTGTAACTCACATTCTAATAGTACGGGTGTGAAATCTTCACTATTGAATAAATGTTTGATAGCAACTGCTAACTCAGAGATGCAGATTTTATGTTTCTACTCAACTGACAGTCAAGGGGCCTCTGTTACCTGTACTATGGACGGTGGTCTCTTGCTTCATTGATTTCTGTTGTGACACAGACATTATTATATTATTTCATATATAAACCAGTACGCAGTTAAGATTTACTGAATTTACAGCTGTCAAAGTTAGACTAAGGGAGTTGGCACTGCTAACAATAACAGTGTTTTATAGTGCCATACAAAACTTTTCAGATAATGTTTGGTGATTTTGTTTGCAAGTTATTTGTAATGGTGAGGTTTTGGAATGGTGTGAAATCCAAACTCTGAAACAATGTCAAGATCCAGGTGAGGCCCTGGAAGGAAGGCTTTCCACCCTCATCTCCCGGGTGCAAAACTCACCTTAGGGAGAGAGTGGAATTTTATGGGGCAATGCAGCCACATGTAGTTCTTTAGTGACCAATAGAGGTAATGGGCTCTCCAGGTGCTCTGGAGGAGGCCCACAAATCTCTATGTACCTGACTTCTCCTTATCACAGCCTGCTCCATGCTCCAAGCTGGGCTAGAGGGAAACAAAGCCTTAAAGGTCTAAGAGGAGCACTCAGCCTTGGGCATGTCTTCTAGTCTCCACCAGCTCGCCACTCCCAGTGGCTGCTCTGCTGTGTGGCAATGGGATGGGAGCGTTTCTGGGCATGTAGTCAGGTTATCATATCACCCCAAAATCTCTCAACACTATTAGTAAATCCTGTGATGAAGGCTTTATATTTTTTTGGTAAAAGATTTTATTTATTTATTCATGAGGGACAGAGAGAGGCAGAGACATAGGCAGATGGAGAAGCAGGCTCCCTGAGAGAAGCTTGATGTGGAACTCGACCCCAGGACCCCAGAATCATGCCCTGAGCTGAAGGCAGATGCTCAACCACTGAGCCACCCAACTGCCCTTGAAGGCTTTAATTTTTAATGAAACTCAAGAAAGGTGGATGCTCTAATTTTTCTTGAGAAAGAAAATAATCATTTACCATGTTAGCCTCATGCAATGATGCCTTTTGCTGGCTTGCTCAGTGTATGTCATTTTGTCCGAGTCTGCATAAGCAGGCAAATCGATGAGACTTCCACCGTCTTGCATTTTATGATAATCTAAGGAAAATAGAAGATATGACAAGAATTTTTCGATAAAAATTCCATTTCTTTCAATATGGATTAAAGGATAAGTAAACTCTTTTTTGTGGTTGAATAATATTCCATTGTAGACATATACCACAGTTTCTTTATTGATTTATCTATCGATAGATGCTTGAGCTGCTTCCATAACTTGGTTATTGTAAACAATGCTGCAATAAACATAGGGGTGCATATATCCCTTCATATTGGTGTTTTCACATTCTTTGGGTAAATACCCAGTAGTGTAATTACTGGATTTTAGGGTAGTGCTATTTTTAATTTTTTGAGGAACTTCCAGACACAGTTTGGCACAGTGGCTATACCAGTTTGCATTCCCAACAATAATGCATGAGGGTTCCTTTTTCTCCACATCTTCACCTACACTTGTTTCTTGAGTTTTTTATTTTAGTCATTCTGGAAGGTATGAGGTGATAATCTCATTGTGGTTTTGATTTACATTTCCCTGACAATGCTAAATGAAATAAATCAGTCAAAGAAAGACAAATATCATGATTTCACTCACATGTGGAATTTAAGAAACAAAATAAATGAACAAAGGGGAAAAAAGAGACTAAAAAACATTCTTAACTATAGAGAACAAACAGAGAGTTACAGGGAGAGATGAGTGGAGGAATGGGGGAAACAGGTAAAGGGGATGAAGAGAACACTTCTCATGATGAGGACTGAGTAATGCTTAGAATTGTTAGATCACTATATTGTATTCCTATATTGTATAATAATGTTGGTTAATTACATTGGCATTAAAATGTAAAAAAAGATAAGTAAAATTAAAAAACAACAAAGTGCTTGGTTAATGAGATATTTTAAACTCTAGAAAACAGCCCAGTTATCGAAAAGAATTCCACATCAAAGGATTTCAACTGAACGAAAGACTGTAGATGGTTCATTAACATTCCTCTGTACTGGTAGGTTGAACATACCTTTAAGCAAAGAGGCCCTGATTTCTCTTTAAAATGATTATGAAATAAAGGTTCTGTAATCAGCTTAAAATATTATATAGAAGTAGTGGTAATGCATGCAGAAGAATGAAACTAGACCACTCTCTTTCACCATACACAAAGATAAACTCAAAATGGATGAAAGATCTAAATGTGAGACAAGATTCCATCAAAATCCTAGAGAAGAACACAGGCAACACCCTTTTTGAACTCGGCCACAGTAACTTCTTACAAGATACATCCATGAAGGCAAAAGAAACAAAAGCAAAAATGAACTATTGGGACTTCATCAAGATAAGAAGCTTTTGCACAGCAAAGGATACAGTCAACAAAACTCAGAGACAACCTACAGAATGGGAGAAGATATTTGCAAATGACTTATCAGATAAAGGGCTAGTTTCCAAGATCTATAAAGAACTTATTAAACTCAACACCAAAGAAACAAACAATCCAATCATGAAATGGGCAAAAAACATGAACAGAAACCTCACAAAGACACAGACATGGCGAACAAGCACATGAGAAAATGCTCCGCATCACTTGCCATCAGGGAAATACAAATCAAAACCACAATGAGATACCACCTCACACCAGTGAGAATGGGGAAAATTAACAAGGCAGGAAACCACAAATGTTGGAGAGGATGCAGAGAAAAGGGAACCCTCTTGCACTGTTGGTGGGAATGTGAACTGGTGCAGCCACTCTGGAAAACTGTGTGGAGGTTCCTCAAAGAGTTAAAAATAGATCTGCCCTACGACCCAGCAATTGCACTGCTGGGGATTTACTCCAAAGATGCAGATGCAATGAAACGCCGGGGCACCTGCACCCCGATGTTTCTAGCAGCAATGTCCACAATAGCCAAACTGTGGAAGGAGCCTCGGTGTCCATCGAAAGATGAATGGATAAAGAAGATGTGGTCTATATATACAATGGAATATTACTCAGCCATTAGAAATGACAAATACCCACCATTTGCTTCGACGTGGATGGAACTGGAGGTTATTATGCTGAGTGAACTAAGTCAATCGGAGAAGGACAAACATTATATGGTCTCATTCATTTGGGGAATATAAATAATAGTGAAAGGGAATAGAGGGGAAGGGAGAAGAAATGAGTAGGAAATATCAGAAAGGGAGACAGAACATGGAAGACTCCTAACTCTGGGAAATGAACTAGGGGTGGTTGAAGGGGAGGAGGGCGCAGGGGTGGGGGTGACTGGGTGGTGGGCACTTAAGGTGGCACTTGACGGGATGAGCACTGGGTGTTATTCTGTATGTTGGCAAATTGAACACCAATAAAAAGTAAATTTATTATTACAAAATAAATAAATAAAATAAAATAAAAATAGTGTCAAGGAACCCCCCCCCCAAAAAAGAAGTAGTGGTAATGGAAGGAAGATGCAATATTTACTGTTTTCCCCTCCTCTACAATATGTACTGAATTTATAATGTATCAAGCAGACATTCAGAAGAACGAAAAAGTAGGATCATAATTTAAACCTAAGACAAGTAGAATAAAAGAGTTATTTTTTTAGAAAGCCATGACTTCTTATCACAGTATTTTCCCCTGCATACCCTCAACAGGTTTGTGTATACAGTCATCAGGAATGAATCCTGCGGCACGAAGAGCAACATGACAAGCCTTCCTGACCACATCTTTTGCCTCATTTCGAAATTCTTCTAGGCGCTCTACCACCTAGATAGACATTGATGAACAAGTATTAGTAATAGTAAAGTTGCAACAATAGAAAAGCTAAATCTTAAAACTATAGACAAAACTCCTTACCTCTTCTAACCGTATGACTTGTGCAACTTTAAATTCTTGCAGGGTGTAGGTATGACATTTTTCAATATGACAAAGTCCCATAAAACTCAAGTGATAGCATAATTCATTTATTTTAAGAAGAGCTGGTCGCAGATGCTGCAGGAAAATAAAAATCTGTCATTGTTTAGCTTTAAAAATCCCTATCTTTTGAAAGAATAAAAATATTTGGAAAGGAAGAATGGCTATTAAGGGAAATAAGCAGCTCTATATGTTCACTGTAGCTACAACTCCAAAGTGCATACATTAAACAGGAACACTTCTGAAATTTTTTCTAAAAGTATTCTTTTAAAAAAATTCAATTAGCCAACATACAGTACATCATTAGTTTCAGACATAGTTTTCAATAATTCATCAGTTGCATATAACACCCAGTGCTTATCACATTACCTGCCCTCCTTAATGCCCATCACCCAATTACCCCATCTTCCCACCCACCTCCCCTCCAGCAACCCTCAGTTTGATTCCTATAGTTAAAAGGCTCTCATGGTTTGTCTCCCTCTCTGATGACTTCCCATTTGGTTTTCCCTCCTTTCCCTTATGATCCTCTCTGCTGTTTCTTATATTCCACATATGAGTGAAACCATATGATAATGGTCTTTCTTGGATTCTTATTTTTCTCAGTATAGTACCCTGCAGTTCCATCCACGTTGATGTAAATGGTAAGTATTTATTCTTTCTGATGCTGATATTCCATTGTGTATATCTATATATATATGCGAAATCTTCTTTATATATAAATACACACACATGCCACATCTTCTTTATACATATATATACACACATATATACATATATATGTATATATGTGTGTGTGTCTATATATATATGCCACATCTTCCTTATCCATAAAAGTATTCTTTGAGTTATAAGATCTAATTTGTTTGAATTCTTTTCTTTTCACTTTGAATATGTGTCTTTTAGCAATATTCTGAGGGCAAGTAATGGAGAACTGGGCAATATCTTAAATTTCACTATTTTTGATGAATGGATACTAAGAGATTCATTGTATTATCTTAAGGACTTTACAATGTCCAGTCACTGTGGTAATGGAGGGGCCCATCTACTGATCTAAGAGGCTATGACATAGGACAAAGACCACTTTGAATTTAAAATGTTGTACAGTTAAATTTTTTAACTTTAAATTTGTAGGGGTGACAAGTTGCTGAAAAAGAAAATCAGTCACCATTAAGAACCTATTTATGGGGCACTTGAGTGGCTCAGTGGCATCCAACTCTTGATTTCGGCTCAGGTTTTGATCTCATGTTCCTGGGATGAGGTCCTGTGCCAGGCTCCACACTCATTGGGGAACTGCTTGAAATTCTCTCCCTCTGCCTCTTCTCCCACTCGTTCTCTCTCAAATAAATAAATAAATAAATAAATAAATAAATAAATACATTCTTTTTTAAAGGAACTTATTTATTTGTGGGCTGGAACAATGAGTGGAACTATTTGTGAAATTGTTACATAATATTAATGTTATCTTTCTCTATGCTACTATCATAAGAGTTCTAGGCTGTTGGCTTCCAAGACAACATGTTTTGCCAAGATGTGAGAGGAGTTTAATGGTGGAAATTTTTGGAAGAAAAAAACATAATCTAAAAAATCACTTTGGCTTAACTTCAATATCATCTGGCTGTCCACATACAGGACAGTTGTGAGAGCAGCTATGATATGAGAAACTTCAGGTTTGTTCTCCATCCCCTTGTTGTTTGATAAAATTTCGGGTAGGTAGTTCATTCTCAGGCTGCTAAATCAATAGTATCTATTGAAAGATTAAGGATTAGGTATTATTTTAAGTTGTTAGCAGGACTGTAAGGGGAGGAAGATTTATCACTTTGATGGTGGATTTCAATATGTAGACTGAGAAGCTATAATTTTTGTCTGTTCTGGACAGACCTACCTCAGATTTACCTCCAATTCTTCTAGTGATATGCTCCCGCTTTCTTTTGGGAAACCCATTACCATGTGGTTTTGATAAGGCTGACCCCTCCCTTTCCCCATCACAGGAATGAGGGATAGGCACATATACCCAGGCCTGGCTTATCAGAGAACACCTGGCTGTGCAAGGATTGATTCAGGATTGAAGATGTGGCCAAGCTGAGCCAATCAGTCTACTCTCCAGCATCTCCAGCAAGAGGTACTCTCTTCTCACTCAAAGAGCTAGCTGTAACTAGAGCTGCACTTGGTGGTGCTCATGTTAAGAGCCCAAGTGAGAATAAAACAGAGAAAGAACTGAAAGATGAAGAGAAAGAGAAAAAATAAAGATGACAAGATATTATTTGAACTTCTGAAGTGAGCCATGCATAAAGGTATTCCTACCCCTTGAACTTCCTTATTATATGAGCTTTTGTTTGTTGTTGTTGTTGTTGTTGAAGTTCATTGAAACTGAGTTTCTGCCAGTTGCATCGAAATGAGTATTAATACCTTCAGAAGTAGAAAACCACTGTTATTCATCTGAGGGTTGGTCACTGGGTCAGAACACCTAAAGGGAAACTTAGAGACTAGAGCTTTTGGAAGATAAGTGCAAAAGAGTTGTGTTTATGTAAAAATCTAAGAAAGGGACCCCTGGGTGGCGCAGCGGTTTGGCGCCTGCCTTTGGCCCAGGGCGCGATCCTGGAGACCTGGGATCGAATCCCACGTCAGGCTCCCGGTGCATGGAGCCTGCTTCTCCCTCTGCCTGTGTCTCTGCCTCTCTCTCTCTCTCTGTGACTATCATAAATAAATACAAATTTAAAAAAATTAAAAAAAAATCTAAGAAAAACCAGGGCCATGTTGAGGCACATTGTCCTTGGTTGGAACGTAGGAATCCTTTGGAATTACTAATCTTGCCTTCACCACACTACCACACCTTTAATTCCCTAACGTTGGTCAACAGAGCATCTGGGTGATTTGAACAATTTGACACTTAGAGAGCCCATTGCAGCTGTATAGGTCATGGCCCAGCCAGAAGATCTGGGCTCCTGTTTTCACGTGTATTTCTGACCCAGGATAGAAAGAGCTACAGTAAAAGGTACCTCCCTTCATAAGCAGAGGAATGGTTATATAGATCTATGAAATTAAGAGTAGTCTGTTTGCAAAGCAATGGCTGCCTAAGAATTAAAAATGGAAAGATTTTAATTACAAAGTAATATTCAAATTAAAAGAAATGAATGACAGTGGTTGAGAATGTAAAAACTAAACAAAAAATTGCCTAAAAGTATCACATGCAACAAAATTACACACTATTAGAAACAAGCAGATTAAAGCAACGTGCAGTATTACATAATATTGAAAAATTAATATTAAGCACACACATAAATCTAGAGAAAAGTGAAACTTGGTAATGTAGGAGACTAGAAGACACTTGAATTTTACAAAACATTAAAGAAAAATTAATATCAATTCTTCATAGATTCCTTAAAAAAATAGAAGGAATATTTTCCAACTCATTCTTTAAAACCATTAGTACCCTGACACCAAAACCAGACAAACACATCACAAGGAAAAAACCCACAAAACTATAGACCAGTCTTCCTTATGAATATTCATGCAAATATCCTTAACATAATGCTAGCAAACCAAATCAAACAACAAAGGGATTATATACCATGACCAAGGGATACAAAGTTGGTTTAATATCCAAAGATCAATCATTATAACAAATCATATTATTCTAATAAAAGGCAAACACTGCATGATAATCTCAATAGATGCAGAAAAAGCATTTAACAGATTCATAATTGCTTCACGATAAAAACATTCAACAAACTAGGAATAGAAAGAAACTTCCTTATTGTATCATGCTTAATGGTGAACTGAAAGCTTTCCTTCTAAGATCAGGAATAAGACAAGGATGTCTGCTTTTGCAACTTCTATTCAGCAGAAAAGTTCTAGCCAGGGAACTTAGGCAACAAAATTAAATCATCCAAGTTGGAAAGGAGTTGCAAAACCATATCTATTTGCAGATGACTTATTCTTGTTCATCAGGTATTCTAAGGAGTACATGCATGCACACACACATGCCCCATACTATTAGAATCAGTAATAAATTCTGCAAGATTTCAGGAAACAAGCTACATATACAAAAATTAATTGTATTATATATAGATCATACACACATATTTATACATTTATACTATTTATATATGTACATATATTTATATATATATGAGATGAAAAAACAAAATGAAATTAAGAAAACAATTACACTTACGATAGAATCAAAAAGAATAAAATATTTAGCAATAAATTTAACAAATGCAGTGTAAAATATCCTCTGAAAACTACAAAACATTGTTGAAAGAATTGAAGAAGACCTGAATAAATGGGAAGGCATTGTATGTTCATAGACCAGAAGTTAGTATTGTTAAGATGGCAATACTCTCTGAATTGGTCTATAGATTTAAAGCAATCCCTATCAAAATCCCAGTTTACTTCTTTGCAGAAATTGACAAGATTATCTTTAAATTCATGTGGAAAATCAAGGGCCCAGAAGACTTACACTTCAAAACTGAAAATGCGGATCATCCGGGCACCTGGGTGGGTCAGCTGGTTAAGCATGTTCCTTTAGCTCAGGTCATGATCCCAGGGTCCTGGGATTGAGCTCCACATAAGGCTCTCTGCTCAGCAAGGAGCCTGCTTCTCCCTCTCCCTATGCCCCTCTCCCCCTACTCCTTTTCTCACTCACTCTGCTCTTTTTCTTTCAAATAAATAGATAAATCTTTAAAAAAAAAAAGAAAATGCAGATCATCAAAATTAAAAACTTTTGTGCTTCAAAGGAAACCATCAAGAAAATGTACAGATAACCCACAAAACGGGAGAAAATTTTTGCAAGTCATATATCTGATAAGGGACTTGTATCCAGAATATATAAATAACTCTTATAATTCAATAGTAAAATGAAAATAACTCAATTAAGAAATGGGTAAAGTATCAATATACAGTTCTCCAGATAAGATATACAAATGGTCAATAGGTCCATGAAAAGATGCTCACCATCATTAGTCATTTGGGAAAGATAAATCAAAACCACAATGAGATACCACTTTACAAGCAGTAGGAATGACTATAATGAAAAGGACAGATATAATGGTGAAAACAATGAGAAACCAAAGCCCTCATATGCTGTTGGTGGGAATTTAAAATTATGCAGTAGCTTTGGAAATTGTTTTGCAGGTCCTCAAAAGGTTAAACATAGAGTTACTGGTGACTCAGCAATTCTACTCTTAGGCATATACCCAAGAGAAATGAATACATACATCAAGACAAAAATTTGTACACAAATGTTCGTAACAGTATTATTCATAATATCCAAAAAATGGAAGCAATCCAAATATCCATCAGTAATAGATGGGTGGATATGTAAAATATGTATAACCATACAATGGTATATTATTAATATGCCAATAAAAATAAATGCTGTGCCATGACATAGATGAACGTTGAAAACACTATGCTAAGTGAAAAAAGCCAGCCACCAAGAACCATATATTGTATGGTTCCATTTATATGAAATGTACAGAATAGGCAAACCAATAGGAACAAATAGTAGATTAGTGGTTACCTAGAGCTGGGGCAGGGCCCTGGCAGAGTTGGGGAGAAATGTAGAGTGATCACTAATGGGTAACAGAGTTTCTTTTTTGAAGTGATGAAAATGTTTTAAAATTGACTGTGGTGATGGTTAATCAATCCTGTGAATATAATGAAACCATTGAAAGGTATACTTTAAATGGGTGAATCATAGGGTACATTAACTGTATTTCAATAAAGTTGTTAAAGGGAAACATAGGCACATGCGCCAATAAGGCTTGTTACTGAAAAAAAAGAAAAAGAATCATGAAAAGAAATATTTCAAGGGTAGCTTCACATTTGTCCCTTCAAAACCTAGTCTAGGTGTATCAGCCCTCCTTATTAACTAATTGTAAATATAAGAGTAGTGGTAAGTGTGTGAGTAATTACAGCATCTAATAGACATTTAAACCAACAATGGCTGGGATCCCTGGGTGGGTCAGCGGTTTAGCTCCTGCCTTCAACCCAGGGCGTGATCCTGGAGTCTGGGGATCGAGTTCCACATCGGGCTCCCTGCATGGAGCTTGCTTCTCCCTCTGCCTGTGTCTCTGTCTCTCTGTGTGTCTCTCATGAATAAATAAAATCTTTAAAAAAAAAAAAAACCGACAATGGGTCTGTCATTTAGGTCAATCTAAGTTTAAATGATGAGAACTTTTTAGTCTCATGTAATGTAGACTACTCTAAATGTAGCCCAGCTACATTTAGGAGAAGATATTATCAACGTCAAAGCACGGTTGGGGGGATCCCTGGGTGGCTCAGCGGTTTGGGGCCTTCCTTTGACTTGAGGCGCCACCCTGAGTCCCCACCTCGGGCTCCCGGCATGGAGCCTGCTTCTCCCTCCTCCTGTGTCTCTGCCTCTCTCTCTCTCTCTCTCATGAATAAATAAATAAATCTTAAAAAAAAAAAAAAAAAAGCACGGTTGGTATCAATGGTGGACAGAGGACAACCTCAGTATATAAGAGAACCTTAAGAACCTTAAGAGTCCTTAAGGACTTAGAGACAAATACAGGAAGAACTATTTTATACACCTAGTAACAAACTTATGACATGTATAGTCCCTAAGACATGATGAAAGATGAAAGGTGATAAAAAGACAATAGATTCAAATGATTGATGGATCCTTAAGGAAATTAAAGGTCTAGAAGTTGAGTTTGATATCAAGAAGGACTAGAATATTTTCTTCTCTCTTTTTTTTTTAAGATTTTATTTTTTTATTCATGAGAGACACACACATCATTCCTTTGATGTTCCTTTATTTTGTGCCTGACATCTTGATAATGATCTTTCAGGTTAACATATGAAAAGTGAAGTAAATGAGCAGTAAAAAGCAAACTTGAGGCTTCTGATTTGAGAGGGTGGTGACTCAGTGTCATAGAAATAGATAGCTAAGGACCACAACAGTAATGGTGATTCCACTTCATTCCCAGGGGCCAAGCAGAAAACTTGTAATGCAAGTTGAAATTCAGTGAGTGGGTAGAGATTTAAAATATAGCCACACACCGTTTAACAGTTCTTTTTCCATGATGACCCCATCCTGCAAAGTGAATATTAAAATTTTCCCTTCTGTTTGGATTCATGGTAGAGGAGAACCTACAATTGGGAGGTACTGGCCCATGAAAACAAGCCCCCAAATTATTTTGGACCATAGAGTCCAGAGTGACTCAAAGATAAGAGGAGGTAATCAGGGTTGCCTGCCCACTCTGCTCAAGAGTATACATCATTTTCCTAATCAACAACAAAGGGGGCCATGAATCCAAACCTCTGAGGCTGCTTCTATTTGAAGCAGACCTGTGCAACTCTCTTCTTATACTTTTGCATTCTGCAACCATAGTTAAGATGTGAAAACACTGCCAGACTGCCATGACAAGACAGAATGAGAGACAGAATGACAAAACAGAATAAAAATTGTGAATTCTCTTAAAACGATGAAATAGTCTATTTCAAGGGCAGTCTATACCAATGCCTGTAATAGACTCACACTTTATCTGTAATTCTTTTAAAGTATGATAAATAAATACGTACATGATTAACAATGAACAGGTTTTTTTGTAGAGATTTTCGACATCCACTTATTTTCTTGGAACGGACATTCTTCTTCCACACGTTAAAAGCCTTCCATTTCCGGAAAAGTGCAAATATGGGAATCTTAGTGAGTTCTTTGTGATATAGATATTCCTGTTCCCATCGATCAATTTCGATATATTCAATGTCCTCATTATAAATGTGTGTTACTGCTTTTTTGCTAATAGTATAGTAGTCATTTTTATTGATGTTCTCATAACTTACAACTCTATGAACAAATAAAAATTGAGGCAAGTGAATAAAGTATTCAAAACAAAATTAAGCAACTGCATTACTTTTTTGTTCTAAAGAGATAAAACATTTCAGAAAAAACAAATATTATTTAAATTAAAAAGTTCTAACAAACTATGTTCAAATTGAATACTTAAGAAGGGAGAGCTGCTTTTTAAAAAATAGTTGGACTTATTTTAGGTCCTAAAGATATCACAACCTTGGCAATATGTTTGATAATTTCAGTTACATAATTTTTATAAAAACAAATCAATTACAGATTTTTAAAATATAATAGCCTTATATGAAAGCTACCTGAAAATAAGTTTTTATTATTAGCTCTTCAGAAATTATTCAACAATAATAGTGTAAAAGAGTTTTACTTACCCAATATTAAAAAAAAATTATGAGAAAGACCAAAGCAAGAAAAGATGAAGTAGATAGGATTTGAATCAAGACTCAGATTAAGTAGAAGAAAAATGCACAATTTATCACAGAACAAAATAATTACTGTTGAGACATTGTTTATTTCAAGCTATTCCTCTTTCAATTGTCATCAAGGGCATTCCTCAACCTTATGGGTAACAGAAACAGATCAGAAAAGGAAGAAAAGCAAGAGAGATAAAGGCAGGAATAAGGACAGGAGAAGGAAACAGTAATGAGAACAGAAAGGGCTGATTCTCTAAAATTTCTTAAAACAAGAACTTGCCCTACAGGCACAAAGGTTTTTTTTGTAACTTTATCTATAACATTAAAATACTGGATGCAACTTAAATACTCAATAATACAATAACTGCGAAACATATTGTGATATAGCAAGTATTATTAAAATATATTTTACAACTTAGGAAAATAAAATTTATAAAGATTCTCTGGTACCTTAGAATAATCAGATAAAGGTTAATTGCAAAACAAAACCCCAAACTGTTTTTATGTTAAAAATCATAGAAACTTAGTTTTTAATTTCTATTTTTGTTTAATAAAATAGAAAAATATTTTTATAATTAGGACACACAGGATCAGAATGAAAAACAAGCAAAAACCAAAACCCCAAGCCAAGACCTGTTCACGTGAGCATACAAGGAGAGCCTGGGATGCCAATGATATATTGGACAGTCTGGAAGGTTGCTCTCCTATTTCAGTGTTGTTACAGAAAAATAACAACTTGCTCAGCTTTTACGTAATCCCATCTTTGTCTATGTTCTAATTAACATTTCACATCAGAACTGTCTGAGAAAACGCCAGGTATTACACATTGCGGGTGAGGTGAATGGAAAACATTTTTTTTTTCCTTTTTTCTTTGCCTATAGCTGAAGATATAATTAGGACATTCTTGAGGTGATTCTCTACAAAATTTGAAATTTTAATTTGTCTCTGAGACTAGAGTCAACTTGAGATATTTCATTAACATCAGTTACCAAACCAACCTAAAGACAAATCAAGCAGCTCACTATGGCTTTGGTGTATGTCTAGAAAACTTGCTCTGCATTGGTGTATCTGCTACTAAATAAAGACCCTTCTAGAAGGTGGCAAGTGTGGTCCATGATGTTGAATTCTAACTTACTGGAGCTCAGTGCCACTTAGAAATCTTTTTTATTTATAATTTACTATCTAAGATCCCCATTCTCAAGCCCCTAAGTCTTTTCCTCCTCTACACATTTCTACCCTGCACAGAACAAATGAACACATGCAAGTCTTTTTCAAATACTGGACTGCCACCATCAAAATCATCTGGGGTGCTTATTAAGAATCTAGATTTCTGGGTCTAACACAGAATAAGAATCTCTATGTATGAGCCATGAGACTCAAGATTCCAGTTTAACAAGCTCCCTGAATGATTCAGATACTTAGTAATGTTTGTGAACCACTGAACTTCATTTGAAAACAACGAATAAAAACAAGATGGTCACAAGGTAAGCTCTCTCTTCACCTGAAAATCGTCATATTTGGGTGCCCCCATCCCAGCCTCTGAGTGTATCTCATGGTTTCCTCCAGAGATAGGTTTTTTCTAGCCCTCTTGGCTTTTGGCTACTTTTTCTCTGCATCTAAAAATTTGCAGAACTTCTCTTTAACTTGTAGAAAGCTTCCCTTAGACTTGTAGAATGCTTTCTCTTGACCCTGCTGCCCATTTAGCTTAAAATCCCATGTATTCTTCTTTCTCTTAAACTTCCTTTATAATGGTGAGCCATATCCCTCCCATGCATTGCTTTCTAAAGTTTCCAAAAACCAGTCTTGTTTCTCATAATTCTAACAAAATTAATCTCTCATGGATGAGCAGGGACTTCCTTCAAGCCCAATTCTGTTGGTAGATAAAAGGGGCAGCAGGGTGAAGGAAAGTTTTGCAACAATTAAGAGGGCCTATGCACAGCTCTCTGTAATCCTATTCTCCTTAGACTTTCCAGTTCATTACTGAGGGGGTTACTCCTCAAATACACTCCTTGGACCTCTGCACTTACTCCACACTCTACCTCAGATCACACAACCATTTCAGGAGCTGATCCACCACACCACACCTAAATGCTGACAACTGCCTAGTCAACATTGTTGGCATCCAGGATTCACCCTTAAGCTTTGGCTGCTTCTTGGATAATACTTTGGATATTTCTTTCATCAAAGCCTTTCTTTGAGGAAGTAATACAAAAACCTTTAAGACTTAAAAAGAGAACTTCATTTGTTCAAGTGCTATGCTATGTAAAATTCCTTCTTTGCTGCTAAACTAGATGGCTTTATGATCCAATCAACTAAACAGATCCTTGGATAGTAATCTGGACAATATGGGTATCTTGAATAAAATTACATTTTACTATGTTTTACTGAGAAAAAATATCTGGAGTTTTTTCTTGCTGTTCAATGTAGAATCAGGTCAAATTATTTTACTGTAGAACCTATATCTGTCCATCTAAAGTGAAACTTGGACTGTAAGGCTTCAATTATCTTTAAAAGCATGGATGTCTTATTTGAGAGAATCAAATGGAATAAGAGAATTACACAGCTCTGTGGTAGGTCATAAATTGTTCTGTTATTGTTCATTTCAGTTATAACTCAAACTGTACCTATTAGGATGCTAAAAATCTTAATTTCTTCTTCTATAATTCCCTGATTTTACAAAACAATAAGATTTTGATGTGAGTTTTTATTTAAAACCAGGAGCTCAGGGCAGCCCCGGTGGCTCAGCGGATTAGCGCTGCCTTCAGCCCAGGGTGTGATCCTGGATCCCAGGATCGAGTCCCATGTCAGGCTCCCTTGCATGGAGCCTGCTTCTCCCTCTGCCTATGTCTCTGCCTCTCTCTCTCTCTCTCTATCTCTGTGTCTGTCATGAATAAATAAATAAAATCTTAAAAAAATAAAATAAAATAAAAATAAAACCAGGAGCTCTATTGTTACACCTTAGTGATTGAAAATGCTTCTATTCAATCACAATAGAATAATTGAAAATGCTTCTATTTAAACTGGTCTACCAAGACTAAAAGTGCAGAAGCATAGTTTGTCTCCTGCTCAAAAACTTTAAATAGCCTCCTACTGCTTATATCATCAAATCCAAATTATTCTGCCAAGTGTTTTGGCACTCTCCTCTTGTTTTATATTAGTTCCTTCTCTGTCTCACAAACTGCCCTTTTTCATCAAGCTTATTTATCATATCCACCTTGGGCCATGTTTGAATGCATACATATGTCTTTGTTCACCCTGTTCTCTCTTCCTATCTCTTTCAAGTTTCTGATTTCTACAAGCAAAAAAGTAATTACCTGCTTTAAGGTAGTGCGATGTATTAGATAAAGTCCATACGGCCCTATGCAAATCTAAGTTCTCATTATTTTCATCATTTACAGTTTTAACTGTCATGATTTGAGCATATTTATTGTGTGAAGATAAGCAAGCAACTGTCTGGAAAGAAATTAGCCATTTCTTATGTTCTGCATCATAAACCTCAATTTATTTGATGATGGTCAATATCATGAATCATCATGAATTTAGATCTAGCCTAACCTAGAGAAGAGATATGGTTTACTTTGCTTCTGATTTGATTAACCAGAAATGATGAAATATCTAATAAGGAACTCCTTTTTACCTAGAAAATTAAACAAAGTTTAACTAAGAAGAAACTTCCAAATTTCTGTAATAAGAGAGTGCTCTGGGGCCAATGTTTCTCAGTTGTATGGTCCCTGGAACAGCACAATCAGCTTCATGTGGGAATCGCAATTTCCCAGGCTATCTTCTTGACCTACTGAATCAGAAACTCCAGAGGGTTAACATCTGTTTTTTTTTTAAGATTTTATTTATTTATTCATGAGAGAAACAGAGAGAAAGAGAGGCAGAGACATAGGCAGAGGGAGAAGCAGGCTCCATGCAGGGAGCCCGATGTGCGACTTGATTCCGGGACTCCAGAATCATGCCCTGGGCTGAAGGCGGCGCTAAACCGCTGAGCCACCCAGGCTGCCCAACAATTTGTTTTAATAAGTCCTTTAGGGCTTGCTTGAGAACCACTGCTCAAAGCCCATGATGTGCAATACTGACTTGAATACTGGAATCATCTGGCGAGTTGCAAAGAAATACAGGCTCTACCACAAATCAGTTAAATAATGTCTTGGAGTAGGGCCTGGGTGATTCTCATTAGTAGCAAAGGCTGAGAACCACTCTTCTAGGTTCTTCAAATTTTTGTTTAAAATGAAATCATCACCCACTTATTGTCAGAGCTCCAGAGCAGTGCCACAGCATGTGTATACATGTGTTTGAAGAAAGGGTTAAGGAGACAATGTGAAGCTGAACAGTTTTGATGATTCCAAGTGAAAATATGAGGGACCTTTAATGTTTCCACATGCTGATTGAAATCTGACTGATTAGATTTAAATTTCTTTATGGACTAGCCCAAGAAAATTGTCATTGTGTTATGTAACCCAGCAAGGTTTCTGATAACATGGCTTCAAAATGATTTGTTATTATATAACACATTTATACCCCACTCCCTAAAGTTGTTCATAATTATGACTTCACACAGAAACCACAATGCTGCCATTTGAGAAAGTACATGATGTTTGGGATATGCTGAAAGTTGGCATCTATCTGTGTTTTCTGTTCTAGGCTGCTAAACAGGTAATCTCACTGAAAGGACAGAATAGCTTCATTTTGAAAATTTAAAAGCTTCCTTCCTTAAAAAATACTCTAATAGGCCTAGGAACCATGTGACAATCAATTTGATCACTTAGAAAGTAATATAGTCTGAACCCAGCACAGATGATTATATGGTCTTTATATAACCATGTTTCACAGACTCCTAAATCACTGCATACATCCGTCCCTCAAGAAATTGTTCATTGGCTATACAGGACAGAAATGTGTAATTAGCATTATTTAACTCAAGGTCTCTCAAGCTCAGCACTACTGACATTTTGGGCCAGGTAACTCTTTGTTGTGTGAGGCTGTCTTGTGTACTGTCAGCTGGTTGGCAACTTCCCTTGCCTCTTCCCACTTGATACCAGTAGCACTATACTCTCTAGATACAATAGTTACTATCATAGGCTATATTTGGCACCCTCCCTACTTAGAAGGACATAAGACAGGAACTACTTCTCACCATCAAAGCAGCATCAGATTTTCCTTTTCCATGGGACTACTTGGAAATCTGTTGGCCACCCAGGAATACCCTCTCCCTAGATGACAACTCAGATGTAAGTAGATGAGATCCACATTGGGTTGTATGGAAGCCACCCTAGCTTAACAGCCTTATTATCCACAGGAGCCAGTATCTCTTGCAAAAATTCTATAAGCATAGAATTCAGGATTCTTGCAAGAGACATGCACTATGGATATCCAAAGCTGTGGCTCCCCATCAGGTATTTAGGAGTTATTTTTTAAAAATATTTATCTTTTGAGAGAAAGAGTACACACATGAGCTGGGGGAGGGGCAGGGAGAGAGAGAGAATTTCAAGCAGACTCCCTGCTGAGAGGGAAGCCCAAGGACTTGGCCTTGGGCCCCATCTGAAGACCCTGAGACTATGACCTGAGCTGAAACCAAGACACTCAACTGACTGAGTCACCCAAGTGCTCCTAGAATTCATTTTTAGTTATCTGTAATGCATATATAATTTACAAATCAGGGGGCATTTTTATCATAAGCAATATTGCCTAGAAATAACCAACATTCTACTCTTATGAGGATACCAGTGAAACAGAACTTCACAGTTAAGATCAGATTCTCAGGCAAAGAAAATTGCTCTACAGTCCTCTAGAGTAACGCTCTCAAGCAACAAATGTTCCAACATACCCACACAATGGTAACATTCTATAAGGCAAATTGGTGAAGATATTAATTATAAATTTCTTTATATTCATTACAATTTATTTACATTATAATAAGAAAAATAACCTACAAGACACTCAGGGAAATATTCAATATTGAATTTGATAAAACTTCCAGATAAAGCCTAGCTCAGAAGCAACCACGGCTGTGATCATACCTCTTTTGAAGTAGCCACCTGAATTTTTAATCAATTCATGATGGTCTGTTCAACTTCTTCACAGTCACCACTACTAAGAAACTTTGTTTATAGAAATAGGAGACAATAAATGGCAGATGATTTATTGCTTTGTTTCTTATGGTTGGAAACCTCCTTTTCCATTAACCAGTACTTGGATAATTCATTCTCTTGAAATTATAAACCAAAGGTACTACCATTCTTTAATTCTAATAGCTATCACTTTTCACCCTTTGATAAATGCAGTGTTAAAATTTGTTGTGAAATGCAAACTGATTTAAAATCCAAATGTTTCCACATCAAGTATTTCAGAAACAATGGTGAAGCTTTCTCTGAAACAGTCATTACTCTGTTTGACTTTAGGTTTCTTTAGGTGTAAATCCATTACAATCACTAAAATCAAAGAGAAGCATTTTAAATATCATTTTTCCAAAGCTGAATTCCAAGGTGTTTTGAATTCTTAATCTTTGTTGTCAGTACATGTTGACACACTTTCAGCCAGGTCCCATAATTTTTTATGAAATTCATTCAGGTGCTCAAATGTCAATTAACTAATCCAGTTGTGAAACCAACTATTCATTAAATCTGCACAGTTATTTGCAATATATTCTCTAATTCTTGACACAACGTTTCCTTTGGATTACTAATGCACTTAAATCTGAAACAACAAAAAGTAGTATTCTGCTCATATTTTTTGTTATGTCTTGGACTTTATTGTAGTCACAATTTTGATAATATTTAATTTGGAATTAATAACTGCAGGGAAACATTTACATATGGGAGTTCCTTTGCAAGTAAAATAATGTATTAGTTGAATGTAGGATTGTCAGAATAAACTCTAGATGCAATATTTATTTTTAAGAACTATTTCCATAATGTCTCATTTGCCTTAAATATTTTATTGCCAGTAGTTTTTTCCCCCTCCTCACAACAAAGTTCTTCCAAACATTTCACTTCAGTGATCCAAAATAGTGCTGTTATCAAGCAGTTACTAGTAACCATACGTTCATCGATATTCAATAAAACTCTCTTTTCTGCAATAAAATTTTAATAATGCCCTGGAATGTGTTAATCTCTGTTATCTGATTTGTTGATTTACTAGTAGTAGTATTGATAAATTTCCTTTGCTTTTCTAGTAACAAATGGAATGGAAAAATGTCCACACAGGCTGGTAAAATTGCAATTCTGCAATAGTGAGTTTTTCTGACATAAGATACTATGTGTTCTTATATTTCTAGCTTCTTAAGCTTATTGATGAGATATTAATCTAAAAACAGAATTTGGTTTCATATTTTGTTCTTCAATATGCCTTAAAAAGTTTAAATCCTTTTCTGTGTATGGTGGATACCTTTTGGTAAGGTATTGATATAGCTTTCTTGGAACTACGGATTTATTTGATCACATTTCCATACAAATAAGGTATTTAGGCAAAGTATAGGAACATTGCTGTGATTCACAAATCCAAGTTTGAGATACTTTTAATTATGTTGCCTAATTTATAATCTTTTTTTTTCAACCACAGTATTTATCTTATAGCTCTAGTAATTTTCTAACTCTAGTAATAAACTGTCAAAGAAGAATAAATACATGGAAATAGTCCATGCTCATGGATTGGTATTATTATTAACCAATAATATTAACAGGTATTAAAATATTAACAATTAATATTGTTAAAATGTCCGTACTACTCAAAGCATTGTACAGATTCAGTATAATCCATATTAAAATTCTAAATACATTCTTCACAGAAATAGAACAAACAATACTAAAATTTGTAAGAAATCATAAAAGAACCCAGATAGCCCAAGTATTCTGAGACAGAACAAAGGTGGAGATATCATGCCCCCTGATTCCAAATGATATTACAAAGCTAACCTAATCAAGCCAGTATGGTATTGGCATAAAAAGAGACACATGGATCAAGAGAATAGAATAAGGAGCCCAGAAATGAAATGAACCCCTGCATATATGGTCAATTACTTTATGACAAAGGAGCCAAGAATATACTATGGGGAAAGAACAGAATATTCAAGTAATAGTGATGAGAAAACTGGACAGCCACATGCAAAAGAATGAAACCGAACCACCATCTAACACCATACACAAAACTAAATCAAAATGGATTAAAGACTTGAACATGAAGCCTGAAACCATAAAACTCCTAGAAGAAAACATAGAAGACCAGTTTTCAAGAAGAAAACTCCTTGAGATTGATCTTGGCGATGATTTCTTGGATTTGACGCCAAAGGCATAGGCAACAAAAGCTAAAATAAACAAGTAAGACTACATCAAATTAAAGAGATTCTCCAAAGTAAAGGAAATAATCAAAATGAAAAGGCAATCTACTGAAAGGGAGAAGATACCTGCAAATCATATATCTGATAAAGCATTAATATCCAAAATATATTAGGAACTCATATAACTCAATAACAAAAAAAAAACCCCAAACAATCCAATTAAAAAATGGGCAGAGCTTTGAAAGAATTAATAAGATAGATAAACCATTAGCCAGCCTTATTAAAAGAAGAGGGAAAAGACTCAAATTAATAAAATCATGAATGAGAAAGGAGAGATCACCATCAATACCAAGAAAATACAAACGATCTTAAAAACTTATGAGCAAAAACAAAACAAACAAAAAAAACTTATGAGCAGCTATACACCAATAAATTAGGCAATCTAGAAGAAATGGACGCATTTCTGGAAAACCACAAACTACCAAAACTGGTACAGGAAGAAATAGAAAACCTGAACAGGCCGATAACCAGGGAGGAAATTGAAGCAGTCATCAAAAACCTCCCAAGACACAAGAGGCCAGGGCCAGATGGCTTCCCTGGGGAATTCTATCAAACATTTAAAGAAGAAACCATACCTATTCTACTAAAGCTGTTCAGAAAGATAGAAAGAGATGGAGTACTTCCAAACTCATTCTATGAGGCCAGCATCACCTTAATTCCAAAACCAGACAAAGACCCCACCAAAAAGGAGAATTATAGACCAATACCCTGATGAACACAGATGTAAAAATTCTCAACAACATACTAGCCAATAGGATCCAACAATACATTAAGATTATTCATTATGACCAAGTGGGATTTATCCCTGGGATGCAAGGCTGGTTCAACACTCATAAAGCAATCAATGTGATTCACCATATCAGCAAGAGAAAAAATAGGAACCATACAATCCTCTAAATAGATGCAGAGAAAGCATTCGACAAAATACAGCATCCATTCCTGATCAAAATTCTTCAGAGTGTAGGGATAGAGGGAACATTCCTCAACATCTTAAAAGCCATCTACGAAAAGCTCACAGCAAATATCATTCTCAATGGGGAAGCACTGGGAGTCTTTCCCCTAAGATCAGGAACAAGACAGGGATGTCCACTCTCACCACTGCTATTCAACATAGTACTGGAAGTCCTGGCCTCAGCAATCAGGCAACAAAAAGAAATAAAAGGCATTCAAATTGGCAAAGAAGAAGTCAAACTCTCCCTCCTCGCAGATGACAAGATACTGTACATAGAAAACCCAAAAGACTCCACCCCAAGATTGCTAGAACTCATACAGCAATTTGGCAGTGTGGCAGGATACAAAATCAATGCCCAGAAATCAGTGGCATTTCTATACACTAACAATGACACTGAAGAAAGAGAAATTAAGGAGTCAATCCCATTTACAATTGCACCCAAAAGCATAAGATACCTAGGAATAAATCTAACCAAAGAGGTAAAGGATCTATACCCTAAAAACTACAAAAACTTCTGAAAGGAATTGAGGAAGACACAAAGAGATGGAAAAATATTCCATGCTCATGGATTGGCAGAATTAATATTGTGAAAATGTCAATGTTACCCAGGGCAATTTACACGTTTAATGCAATCCCTATCAAAATACCTTCTTCAGAGAGTTGGAACAAATCATCTTAAGATTGGTGTGGAATCAGAAAAGACCCCGAATAGCCAGGGGAATATTAAAAAAGAAACCAGAGCTGGGGGCATCACAATGCCAGATTTCAGGTTGTACTACAAAGCTGTGGTCATCAAGACAGTGTGGCACTGGCACAAAAACAGACACATAGATCAATGGAACAGAATAGAGAATCCAGAAGTGAACCCTCAACTTTATGGTCAACTAATATTCGACAAAGCAGGAAAGACTATCCGCTGGAAAAAAGACAGTCTCTTCAATAAATGGTGCTGGGAAAATTGGACATCCACATGCAGAAGAATGAAACTAGACCACTCTCTTTCACCATACACAAAGATAAACTCAAAATGGATGAAAGATCTAAATGTGAGACAAGATTCCATCAAAATCCTAGAGGAGAACACAGGCAACACCCTTTTTGAACTTGGCCACAGCAACTTCTTGCAAGATACATCCATGAAGGCAAAAGAAACAAAAGCAAAAATGGATTATTGGAACTTCATCAAGATAAGAAACTTTTGCACAGCAAAAGAAACAGTCAACAAAACTAAAAGACAACCTACAGAATGGGAGAAGATATTTGCAAATGACCTATCAGATAAAGGGCTAGTTTCCAAGATCTATAAAGAACTTACTAAACTCAACAGCAAAGAAACAATCCAATCATGAAATGGGGAAAATACATGAACAGAATTTTCACACGGAAGACATAGACATGGACAACAAGCACATGAGAAAATGCTCCGCATAACTGGCCATTAGGGAAATACAAATCAAAACCACAATGAGATACCACCTCACACCAGTGAGAATGGGGAAAATTAACAAGACAGGAAACAACAAATGTTGGAGAGGATGTGGAGAAAGGGGAACCCTCTTGCAATGTTGGTGGGAATGTGAACTGGTACAGCCACTCTGGAAAACTGTGTGGAGGTTCCTCAAAGAGTTAAAAATAGACCTGCCCTACGACCCAGCAATTACACTGCTGGGGATTTACCCCAAAGATACAGATGCAATGAAACGCCGGGATACCTGCACCCCAGTGTTTATAGCAGCAATGTCCACGATAGCCAAACTGTGGAAGGAGCCTCGGTGTCCATCGAAAGATGAATGGATAAAGAAGATGTGGTTTATGTATACAATGGAATATTACTCAGCCATTAGAAATGACAAATACCCACTATTTGCTTCGACGTGGAAGGACCTGGAGGGTATTATGCTGAGTGAAATAAGTCAATCGGAAAAGGACAAACATTATATGGTCTCATTCGTTTGGGGAATATAAAAATTAGTGAAAGGGAATAGAGGGAAAGGAGAGAAAATGAGTGAAAACATCAGTGAGGGTGACAAAACATGAGAGACACCTAACTCTGGGAAATGAACAAGGGGTAGTGGAAGGGAAAGTGGGCGGGGGGTTGGGGTGACTGGGTGATGGGCACTGAGGGGGGCACTTGGCAGGATGAGCACTGGGTGTTGTGCTATATGTTGGTAAATTGAACTCCAATAAAAAATTTTTTTTAATGGGCAGAGGATCTGTATAGATGTTTTTCCAAAGAGGACATACAGATGGACAGCAGGCACATGAAAATATGTTCAACATCATTCATTATCGGGGAAATGCAAAGCAAACCACAATGAGATATCATCTGACACATGTAAGAATGGCTATTATCAAAGAGACAAGAAATAATAGGTATTGGCAAGGATGTGGAGAAAAGAGGACTCTCTTGCACTGTTGGTAGGAATGTAAATTGGTGCAAGTATTATAGAAAACAATATGAAGTTTCCTCAAAATATTAAAAAGAGAGGTACAGATGATCTAGCAATTCCACTATGGGGTATCTATCCAAAGAAAACAAAAACACTAATTCAGAAAGATATATGTGCCCTTATGTTAAGTGCAGCATTACTTACAATAGCCAGATATGAAAGCAACCCCAAGTGTTCATTAAAAAAGATAAAGAAGATGTGATATATATATATTCCATTATATGTATACTACTCAGATATAAAAAAGAATGAAATATTGCCACTTGCAACAATATGAATACAAGTCACATGAGGGCATGTGACTTAACTATTTTGTGACTCATTTGTAAAATAGAGATAATAATTGTGTCTATCTTATAGTATTTTGTGAGGGTTAAATGATTTAATATGTACAAATACTTTGCCTAGAACATAGTAAACACCAATAAATTATTTTTATGATATGTAAAATATGGTGATTCACTTTGGTGTGCTCTCAAAATGGGTATATAATCCAACTCTCTAGCCGACAGTCTTCCCCTATACCTCATGGCTACCCTTCAGTTACAATCACTCTTGTTCAAGGTCTAATTCCTAACAAAACAGGATTGTTTTGTCTTGATCAATTCTATTCTCTGTTCTCTGTGCTCTTCAGGATCTCCCTAGTTCTTGATCCTTTACATAGTTTCCTTTTTACTTGCACCAGAGCTGATCAGAGTCACCACTATGCCCCTTTCCTGGGCAAGATAACCTGCAGCATATAGCTATGGACTTACTCAGATTGGTATTCCAACATATTTAGAGATCTCCTTGAATTTTATTCCTAACAAAATTTTTAAACCTAAAACATAGCACTAAGCTGATATTTTAGAATAAACTGGACAAATGGAACTATTTTTTCACTTAGAGGGATCGTGATAGAGATAAACATTATAGAACTGCACATTTGGAGGATTGAAAAACATGCCTGGAAAAACAGGCAAAGACATTATATTTTATCACATTACTTTTTAAAGGAGTTTAGTTTAACATGTCATCATCTTGTTGACTCAGAATTTCCTATTTTTAACTTCCAATTAAGCTGCTTTCAAGTTTGTTGCACCCAAATGATTGCCTTTTCATAAGGTGTAGAGTATTTGGAGTTCAGGCCAGAGAGAAAAAGTGAACATTAATCCTAAATCATAATAAAATAATCTATGATTCCAACTCTATCTTCTTAAATGAGACCTTGCATATTACCAACAAGCATTACTACTATCAGTTCCCCAAGTAGAAGTGTTCATTAACCTAGAAAAACCATTAATTGGGCAAAAGCACAGTTTCCATATTCATCTTTTATACTTTGTCTTATGCTAGTAAATAGATGAGACTCATTTTACATTTGGCAAAATTTGACTCCTCTCATAATGGGGAATGGATATCAGAAATGACACTCCTTGATATCTGAGTTATTAGATGATTTCTTTAAATAAAAGAGAGCTATGAAAACATTTCACATATTAATCAAGAAGTATTAAAAATCAGGAAATAAACCATTTTTTGCTGATTAGCCACCATTTAAGATCCATAGTCTCTTCTCTAAAAACCTATAAAAGAATGAGGTAGGCAGCGGTGGAAATGACATTAAAGGGATTTTTTTTTTTTACATCAAAGGGCTTTAAATTCTATTGTATATTAATTCTCCATATTAAAAAAAAAACTGACTCTAATTCTCCTTTCTTCTACCATCTCATTTCTCTTCTATCTTTGACATTTCAAACTTAGTAGGTCCAAACTCAAACTCTTTTTTCCCCAACAAAACTTCCATCCAATCTTCTGTGTCTCAAATAATAGTAACTGTAACTTTCCTCTTGCCCAGTCAACGGGATCATTAAAGTTATCCTGGACTCCGCTCCTCTCTGTATGCCCACCTTACATATAGTCCATGAAAACATCCTGTTGGCTTCACCTTTGAATTATTTCCCACTTCTCATCACCTCCACCTGGTTCATCTCTGACCTGAATAATTACAGCCTTCTAATCGGTCTTCCTGTTTCAACCCTTGCTTCTCAAAAGTGTGTTCTCTACACAGCAATCAGAGTGTTCTTTTTCAAAATGTAACTCAGATCATGATACATATCTGCTTGAAGTCTGTCCATGGTTCTCCACTTTTCTGAGTAAAAGCTAACATTCACACCAAGGCTGGCAAGCCCCTTCATAATCTGTTCCCTAGCTTTCATTCACTCAACTCTGGTCACACGAGCCTTCTCTTTTCTCCTTGAACGTGCCAGGTATGCTCCTGTCTTGGGATATTAGTATTCACTTTCCCATTGTCTGGAATGTTCTTTCCCTGCCAGCACATCATTCACTCCTTCTCCTTCCAGTCCTTATTCAAATGGCAGCTTGTCAATGAGGCCCACCCTGACATCCCAGTTAACTCACAACTTCCCTAGAACTCCCAATCTCTTTCGCTCTACTGTATTTTTTTCTTTAATACTTACCACCATCTAGAATTCTCTATAATTTACTCAGGTATTGTGTTTATCATTGTCTCCTTCTAAAATATAAGCTCCATGAGGGCAATAATTTTGATCTGGATGGTTGAATAATATCTCTAGTACCTAGAACCATTCATGCTACAGAGTCAGTATTCAGTACATTTTGTTGAATTCTTATAAGCATCTCTGTTCTTTCTTCAAATTATTTCTCACTCTAATTAATCTCTTCTGGATTTAAAATAAATCATTTAAAACTTTGATTAAAATATTTTTCTTCTTTTCCCAGAAGGAGAACTGTCTTCATTGTTACCTCACTCAGTCAAAACTGCAGTGCTGGGATCCCTGGGTGGCACAGCGGTTTGGTGCCTGCCTTTGGCCCAGGGCATGATCCTGGAGACTCGGGATCGAATCCCACATCGGGCTCCCAGTGCATGGAGCCTGCTTCTCCCTCTGCCTATGTCTCTGCCTCTTCTTTCTTTCTCTCCCTGTGACTATCATAATAAATTTAAAAAATTAAAAAATTAAAAAAAAAACTGCAGTGCTGCATAAGGGAGAATAAGAGAATTCTTGGGAGCTCCTTTTATCTTCCCATGCAGCAGAGAATGGGTTGGTAGCTCCAAGAATTTGGTGGTAAAGCTACACTACTATCACCTTCCAGGAAAGACTGCCTCAACAACTGTTGTCATCTGAACTAAACAACAATGGAGGAAAGTCAGTATCAACTTTAAATTCTACTCCTGTTGTGCTGAACTTTATTTTTTTAATTTTATTTATTTATTCATGAGAAAGAGAGAGAGAGAGAATGAGAGAAAGAGGCGGAGAGAGAAGCAGGCTCCATGCATGGAGCCCAACGTGGGACTCGATCCCCGGTCTCCAGGATCACGCCCTGGGCTGAAGGCGGCGCTAAACCGCTGAGCCACCCGGGCTGCCCTGTGCTGAACTTTAAAGAAATTCAGAGACTCATATTTATATGATTCTTCTAATTATTTCAATAACAAATGTGTGTTTAGTAATAATAAAGAGTATATGTGTGTGTTATTAATCTATATAAATACCTTAAGTGATCAAGCTCCTTTTATTTTTTAAAAAAAATCCTTATCTCTCTACTAAGAAAAGTTGAAATAACACGTAAATCAAATCATGTACTTGCTTTTTACACATTGCCATCTTTTCTCAGTAATCACAAAATATCAAAATTATCTTTGGAATACTGATTAAAAATAGATGGCATTATATAATATAAACATAGAAGCACAACAATGCACACTACTCTGTAGAATAATGTCTACAAGTAAAGGAAAGCTAAATAGAAAAAATGAATAACATTGTTGTGATTAAGATTCATTTGTCATGGGAGGATAATAAAAATCATATTTGACATTTATCATTAATATCCAGGCAATTATGGATAATTTGCAATCTTAAATGAAACTTTCACTGTTGAATACATTGTTTCATAAAAGAGAACTCACTTGAGATTATATGTATCATATTCAATGGAAGACCTTGGCACTGCAGGGATCATATAAAGAAATCCAAGATGTTCATTTTCTCGTATTATTTTAATGATTTGCAAGGGATTACGAATGTTGGCTTTAATGACTTCTTCCCGGTCGTGGAAACTGTACTTAGGGAACGCTGAGGAACTAGTTCCATAGAGTCCTCTTCTTCCAATACTGGTACGTGACAGTTTAGGAGGAGAGGGAGCAAACATCTCAGCAATGGGCCGCTGGGTCTAAACAAAGCCAATTTTAAAAAATATGAGTGTTTGCAAAAAACAAAGGATAAAAAAAGGCAAAATGTTAGCCTCAAGCACCAATTACTGTACTGCTTAAGATATTTGGGCTCAAAGGTAAACATTTTTGAACTGAGAAATTCAAATTATTGTAAGGCAGGGATGTATTCCTTCCCAGTCCTCGTTATCCAGGCGTCCATCCCCTTCCGCAGACCCCTGAGCATCGCTCCCATTGCCACCTCCTCTCCTTTGACTCAGAGTTTATTACAGCAAAATACTACCAGCTCTCTGGTGTTCTCAGAAGCCCAGCACTCTTCCCGCTCAATTGCTTTGCATCTATCTTGACTGTGGCCTGTTCCCCCTCAGCCTCCCCACCTGATTCTGACAATCTTCATGCTTTTCAGTGAGTGAAATTCCTAAACAGCTATTATCACAGCTGATAATAAACTTCTTAATGTATGTAAGTGGTGGTTATGTTGAGTATTGGGGACCATTATATGATATCAGCCTGGGAGAAGCATATAGATGACAAACTCATGATTGCCTGTTCTGTAGGCATGTGAATGACCTAAGTGTTCTGTTAAAATGTACATTCTATGTCAGTTTGGAGTGGAGCCTGAAATCCCACATTTCTAAGCTGCTCCCGGGAGGTGTGGATGCTGTGGACCACCACTGGAGCCTCAGAGCTAAGTCCTCACCACATCCACACACATGAGCTTCACTCTAATCCCCCAGTTCCACCATCTGTGCTCTCAGGGCCATTCACCCTTTGTTCCTCCACCAACAAACTCTGGGGCAGCATCACACACACACATTGTGCTCCTGTGGAGGACGTGGATAACCATGTTTCAGAAATTTGACACTAACTCCAAGGGTCATCACCTGATCTCTCTGGCAGCAGAAGGGTAACTGGCATGAAGACAAAAGAATCACCATTGCAGACCCACTATGTTGAATAACTGATGTAAATATATAAATGATACCTTTATTGCCTATTAGCAAAACTAGTAGAGGCTGCCATTTCTACAAGAGATTGATTCCCACAAGCTTCCCAGAAAGTTTGTACTGACAGATCCCATCATTCTCCATCTCTGATTAAATATACCCTGTTGAATAGGAGTTTCAGATGAAAATCTTGGAAGGTTTAGAGCTGAAGAAAATATATCTTTGAACTTAAAAGATATTATGTGCTTCTTTTACCTAATGTCCAGGAACAGCAGCAACAACACTGTTTTCTTATGTAAAAGAAAAGCGAGATATCTCCAAACCAGAGAAAATACACAATGCTTTGTCTCAATGTTTCAACAAGGGCTATAGTCAACTTGAATATATTCATGAGACTAGGGGATCCCTGGGTGGTGCAGCGGTTTGGCACCTGCCTTTGGCCCAGGGCGCGATCCTGGAGACCCAGGATCGAATCCCACGTCAGGCTCCCTCTGCCTGTGTCTCTGCCTCTCTCTCTCTCTCTGTATGACTATCATAAATAAATTTTTAAAAAAAGAATATTTTCATGAGACTAGAGTATTACTATTTAACAGAAAATGAATGTATTTTCTTTATTATATCCTTCAAAAAGTTTTACTGCCTTCTAAGTACAAGATTTCTTCAACAATAGCCTTATATATTTTCATCTGAGTACTTATTTCCAATTATGTAACTCAATGCAAAGATGAGATTCAATTTAAACAGCCACACAAGTTCAGATTTTGAGGGGCTGGGGGAAAGAGAACAAAGGAAGTATGTATGTATGTATGTATTTAAAGATTTTATTTATTTGAGAGAGAGAGAGAGCAGGTGCACTGGAGCAAGCACACAAATGGGGAAGTGGCAGAAGGAGAGGGAGAAGCAGACTCCCCTGCTGAGCAGAGAGCCCAGTGCAGGACTGGATCCTAGGACCCTGAGATCATGACCTGAATCCAAGGCAGATGCTTATCTGACTGAGCCACCTAGGTGCCCCAGGAAGCATTTATTTATAAAGGACAGTACGCCTGTAGTGTTCTCTACAATGGATGTTCAGTTCAATTTGTAACCAATCTTCCTTAATTACCAGGAGCAAAGCCCCCAACTGCCTTCTTTTATCTCCCAGGGAATCTTCATTGATACATTTCCATTCTAACTAAACTCATTCTGAGAGATCAATATTCCCCCAAAATGACCCTATTCTTCTCAGAATAAATACCCTTTCCCTTTTATATAGAATATCCCCCTTTCTTGCACATTTCCCTTTAACCTCTAACTCATATTGAATTCTTCACTTAGTTACAGCTACAACCAGGCATAGCATACAATTTAACATTCCCTTTTATCCCCTCCCTTCATCCTAGATGTGCACAATTTCATTCCTCTCCTTTAAATTCAAGACCATGATGTCTACTTTATGTCAAATAAACTAATTTATGGGCAATCAGAACTTTCTTGGATCTACTTAAGATAGCTTGTTCTCCTCTCCTACTTTACAGAAACTAAAATTTCATGCAATTGATCATGTAATATTCTTTGAGGGTGATCTCACCCACACTCACAGTGAACCTCCTTCCACCCAGCTTCTCAAGCCCACTGCTCTCCCACCTGACCTGCCTCATTAACTTGCCATTCATTCCTCCCAGCCTAGTGCTATTCTATTCTCTGCAGTAGCCTTTCTTCCACTGACCCTCCCCCTCACCACCAGGTACAAGCATTTCCTTCTGTTCGGTTCACCATAGTTTGTACCTTAAATGACCAACAAGAGCTCTTATCACACCCCACTGGGTTTGAGTGCTCACTTGTCCATCTACCCACTGTCAGATTCTGTAATCTTCGAGGACGAAACCTGTCTTCATCTCTTCCTTTATAGTACTCTAGCCCAAAGCCCGAAAGACGCTAGCACTGAAATGTTTAGTCTCAAAGGATCCTTTCAATTAAAAGCTCAGAGAATTCTCAGCTCTGTTGGCATTTATTGTGAGTGTGTCCACATTTTCTCCCACTTCTGTTCCTTTGTTTAATTATCTAGAGGTATTTATAGAAAGCCGTGCTCTGGTGATTTCTCCCCAGAGCAACTATTCACTTATTCCTTGCAAGGCAACTTCCCACGCTACAGCTCACCAATCACAGAAGTTGTCTTTCGAGCTGGTTTACTTTCTATTTTATTGCCCTTCACCAAGGTTTTCGAAGATTGTCATTCTGGGTAATAATGATGAAAATTTCATAAAAGGTAAAATAAAATTCAAAACACTAGTATGTCTTCTTTTAATATGCAAGAAAAGATCAGAGGATACTGAATAGATACTGTAAGTTTTCCTTTATGATTTTCCTCTACTGTTTAAATTTTCCTCGAATAAGAACTGAGAAGTACAGTACTCCCCAAATCCACTGTGCAACCTGATAGAAAAATTCTGCAACTATCCTTATGAGTTAAAAGCATGTTAGCAATGCTATAGGGAACTAAAATTAAAGTGGAAGGATCAATTAAATAGTTTAATAGTATACCTGTTTTTTCTTCACCAGAGGATCTTCATGCTTAAGAAACTGAACAGATATTTTGGCAGAACTTCTTTCTTCAGTGCTTCCTGGAGGTTTTATGACTCCAGAAGTGATTAACTGAGATCGGTTCTGCTCATATATGTATTCTGGCCTCTTATGATCTTGGTAGACTTTTAGCACTGGCTTTGGGGAATAAAGAGACATGTTAATCTTTTTAATATTAACATGAACCCAACTTATTCTTCACTTTGGACTTATTCCTGTCAGAAATTAATCTGCCTGGGGTAATTTCCTATCCAAGTCACAATCATTATGGTAGTTCTCACCATAGTCTGGACATGGCCTATCACTAAACTAAGACTTTGCAATTTGGTTTCTATTAATTCTGTCCCTTTATTATCAATGAATACTTCTAGGAGTAAGGTTATGACAGAAAAGACTCAGAGGCATGAAATCACATATCTAGTAATTGTGCATTACAAACTCCCACCATTCACCAGAATAAATATTGTGGGAAGGACTGTATAATCCTAACACTCTACCCAAAAGTCATTAATCAATTCCCATAGCCATAACTTCTTGAATATCTAAAAGAAATTGTGACAAAATAAATTTAAAAAAGAAATCATGGCATTATATTAGGCTGATCAAATTGCAGATTAAGGCCATAAAATCCAGCATTCCACATGATACACTAATGCAAGGAATTCACAATAATGGCTTTAAGTTTCTAAGCATTATGATTTTAGCATGATAGCTAATCTCTTACAACTGGAGTGAGAAAAAAAGCTTGGGAGTAAGTAAAGGAAATAGCTATTAAGTTTTCAGTGTGCAAATTACCTTTGGTTTTGGCTAAAAATCTCTCTTGGGCCACTCACTGAAGAAAAGGAAAAGACTACAGAGATGGGGGAAGGAAGATCTCAGCTATATAACAGTGTTGAAAATTAACACAGACCAGAATCACAAGGTAAGAAGGGAGAGGAAGGCTTCTGTACAGCAAATGAAACCATCAACAAAATGAGAAGGCAATCTACTAAGTGAGAGACAATATTTGTGAATCATATCATGATAGGGGATTAAGACCCAAAATATGTAGACAACTCCTACAACTCAATAGCAAAAACAAAACAATCCAATTAGAAAATGGGCAGATGATCTGTGTACACATTTTTCCAAAAATATATATAGATGGACAGCAAGTATATGAAAAGATGCTCAAGATCATTACTCATCAGAGAAATGCAAACCAAATCCACAATGAGATACCACCTTACACCTGTCAGAATGGCTACTCTGAAAAAGACAAGCAGCAAGTGTTGTGAGAATATGGAGAAAAGGGAACCTCCATCAACATTTAATATCATGATTTATATAATTCTATTTTGTATATTCATGACAAAATATTAGTTATATTTTTACTACTTTTGTCGTTTAATCTTCAACTAGCTTTATAAATAAGTGATTAATCTACCACCATTACATTAGATTATTCTGAATATTACTATATATTCACCTTTATCTGTGAGATTTATACTTTCATGTTTTTCTGTTACTAAGTATACTAAGCCCCTTCATTTCAGCTTAAAGAAGTCCCTTAAAATGAACAAATATGTATATAGAAAAAGAATGCAAATATGGCAAAACACTAATAATTTTTTAATCTAAGTAGATGGTATATAAATATTCATTTTATTATTATTTCAATTTTCTGTATATTTGAAACTTTTTATGGTAAAATGTTGGGAGAAATTGAATTTTTCAAATAAAGTAGCAAAAATTAGATTAAGAATTAGATAGATTCACATAAACCATAATAGTGACCATCTCCAAGCAAGGAGAGAGGGCATTGAGACTAAACTAGGGCATAAAAGATATTTGAAATGTATCTGTAACACATTCCTTTAAAAATGGATATTGAATCAAACTAAGCAAAATTCAACATTATTAATTTGGGATACACATACTTATTTACTACATTTCTCTTTATAGCTTTTTGCATATTTGAAATTTTCATAATAATAAAATAAAAACAGAGGAAAACTTCTTAATATAACTATTTAGCAAAATCAGCAGCAAACCTCAATCACCCTAAATAGTAAAAACCTAAAGCCACTGTGAAAATCAAGAACAAGATCACTATTTTCACTCCCACCTTTATTTTTCAATTCTCAAATTGAAGCATCTGGAACAGAGGCTGGTAAATGTTTTCTGTAAAGGACCAGACGGTAAATATTTTAGGTTTTGTGGGTCATATGGTCTCTGTCACAACTACTCTACCATTGCAGCACCAAAGCAGCCTTAGACAATATGAAAATAACTGGTATCGCTGTGATCCAAAAAAACATTATTTACAAAATAGGACTGGATTTGACCCATGGGCCATAGTGACCCATAATTTAAAAAATAAAGTAACTGGTGTAAACACTAGGAAAGAAAGGCAAAATTATCTATCAATGATATTTATTATATACATTAAAAATAAAAGCCTAATTACTAAAGTAACTATAAGGATTTAAAAGAATATTGGTGAGGTTTCTGGTTACAGAGTAAACACACAAAATCCATTTGCTTTTCTCTGTGTTAAAAGTAAACAAACTGGATCACAATAAAAAACTAAGGTTGAAATATTTAAGAATTTAATGAGAGAAACACAGGACCTTATTTTATATATATATATAAATATATATAAGTATATTATAATATATAAATATATAATATATAATTATATAATATATAAAAATATATAAAATAAAGTGCTATATATATATCAAACTATGAAATCTCATGGAAAATGAAAAACAAGCTCTCTCTCTCTATATATATATGTGTGTGTGTGTGTGTGTATATATATATATATATATATATATATATATATATATATATATATCAAACTATAAAATCTCATGGAAAATGAAAAACAAGGGATACCTGAGTGGCTCAATGGTTGAGAGTCTGCCTTTGGCTCAGGTCGTGATCCTGCAGTCCTGGGATCAAGTCCCACATGAGGCTCCCTGTGAGGGGCCTGCTTCTCCCTCTGCCTATGTCTCTGCCTCTCTTTCTGTATCTCTCAAGAGAAATTAAATAAAATCTTAAAAAGTAATAGAAAACAAAACCTGCAAAAGTATAAAGAAATGCTAAATGCTAATTGTGGGAAAAATCACATGCTGGGGGGTTCAAACTCCCGACCCCAAGATCAAGAGTTGCATGCTCTTCTCACTGACCCAGCCAGGTGCCCATACTTATGAGTTTTTGATAAAAATCTGTTTTTGATAAAACATTAATCAAGAAAGGTTAGAGGGCAGCCCTGGTGGCTCAGCAGTTTGGCGCTGCCTTCAGCCCAGGGTGTGATCCTGGAGACCCGGAATTGAGTCCCACGTGGGGCTCCCTGCATGGAGCCTGCTTCTCCCTCTGCCTGTGTCTCTGCCTCTCTCTATAAATAGATAAAATCTTTAAATAAAAAAAAAAAGAAGGATAGATACTTACTTTAAAATCTCAATGGCTAATATCATGCTTAAAGGGGAAATACTTAGAAATATTCCTACTAACCTCAGGAGAAAAACAAAAAGTGTCTACCGTCCCCACTTACTCTACAGGTATTAGCGAGTGCAGTAGTCCAAAGACATAGTATAAAAATAACAATTGGGAAGAAGGTGGCAAAACTGTCATTATTGTCATTTGATTTTATTGTTTATCTGAAACACCTAAGAGAATAAACAGAAAAACTAGCACAAAATTAGCATCTAAAAATAAAACCTAAGAAATAAGTAAAAGTCATATGAAGAGGACTTTAAAACACTCATGATGGTCTTGGAGGAAAAAGCGAACAAATAAAATTCCATTGTGTTCATAATTTGGAAAATGAATTGTAATAAAAATGTCTATTTTAAATTAATCTATAAATTTAATATGATCCTGACAGGATGTCTTAGAGATTAGACAATCTGATCCTAAATGTAATACATAAAAATAAATTAAAAAGAATAGCTACAAAAGTCTGGGGGGAGGGGGAGGGTAGTGATTAACGAAGACCAGCCCTGCCAGATACAAAAATGTTATAAAACTACAATAATTAAAACTGTGTATTCTGGACATGTGAATAGGAAAACAGATCAATGGATCTAGTAACAGATCCCAAAATATAAAAGGGAACTTAGTCTATAATAAAGTTGCTAATTTTAGGGAAATAGTATTATTCAATAAATAATAGTGAAATAATTGGGTAAGTATTAGGAAAAAAGTTAGATTCTTTCATTCATTACTGGGAAAAGTTCTTAAGAGATCAAGGATTTAAATGTAAAATAACAAAAATAATAAAAATAATCTTAAAGTAACTTTTAAAGAAAAGTTATCTATGACATCACTAGATAACTATACAATTTTGATAAATGTAGGGCCTAAGAATTACATAAAACTCAGAAGACATAAACTCAACTACTTAAAAATTAGGAATTAAAACAAACCTTGAAAATTTTTATCATGCTTATCACAGTTAAGGGCTTATTTCCTAAAAAATAAGAGCTCATGCAAATCAATAAGAAAAATAACAACTATTCAATTAGAAAGTAAGACATGAAGATTCATATATTTCATAGAAAAACAATAACTCCTAAACATATGAAAAGATGTTCAACCGTATTAAAAAAAGGAATTTAAATTAAAACTATTCTGAGATAGCATTTTTATATTACTGACACATCATTTATTAACCAAAATTATAAATGTACATGTTTTGAGTTGGCAATCCCATGTCTAGGAAATCCACCTACATATAGAAGCTCACATGTATGAGATGACAAATGTACAAAATTATTCACTGTAACACTGTTGTCACAAAAATACTATTTTAAAAACCTAATCTATAAATTTAGAGCTTGCTAAATAAATTAAGGTGCATTCATCTATGATAGGATATTATGAGCTATAAAGAAAATTGATATAAAGGAACTTTTTGAACTAATATGATCTCCAAGCTATGTATTAAGTGAAGAAAGCAAGAGACAGAAAAATTTGTTTGTATGCTAATTTTAGGCTTATACAGTGAATAAATCTCTGAAAGCCTACACAATACAGTCTTATCATTGGATTGGTTACCTCTAGAGAAGGAAGCTGGATGGATGAAGGGCAATGGTAGACAATAGACTTTAACTCTGAAACTTCTGTACATTTTTAATGGATTACTTATAAGAACAAATTTTAAATTTTGTACAGAAGGATAATTAAAACAGAGAATATATAAAAAATAAGAATAGTGAGGAAGCAGTTGCCTTCTACTTATCAAAACAATGCTACAAAGCCACTGTAATCAAAACAAATGGTTAAAAGTTCACATGAATGAAAGCTTTAAATGTGAAAGTACAGAAATAAAGAATAGTAAAATGGGAGAACAAGTGGGGGAAATGCCATCAACAGACTGAGTATAAAATGGCAGTCAGTGGAGAGAAAATAAAAGTCCAATACAAAGAGAATGCTTCAATTCCCATAAGAACAGGCCCCATTAATACTAATCAAATGGAGAGATGATTTGTAGCATCTGGTGTGAGGGCACACTTCCAGCCTCTCCAAAATACTTTCCAGTAAAAGGCTGGAAGATATTATAGGGAAACCTAGGAAAGGTAAAATTTAATTTAGGCAGTATGTGTATATAACATATATGTTATTCTCCCAGAAGGTACCAGTAATAAGTGGTACTCTAACATATCAAACTACTCTGCACTGGTTTGAGAAACTGGTCCCCAAGCAAAATGTGTGTGAATCAAGGTAAATTACGTAGATACTTTTTTTTTTTTCTCTTCAACCCAACAATATCAGTCATGGAACTCCATTCCACAAGAATATAAGCACCTGTGGGGATGGATACAATGATTTTGCTGTACCACTCTAAGTATTTGTAAAACAAATATGCCAAAAGATTAAATAAATTATGGAATATTTATGCAATAGGATACTTTCATGGGATAGGCAACCATTAAAAAGAATGTGTTATAGAAATATCATCTGAGGAGCATCTGGGTGTCTCAATCGTTAAGAGCCTCACTCTTGATTTTGGCTCAGATCATGATGATATCCAGCCCTGTGTCAGGCTCTGAGTAGGATGTAGAACCTGCTTGGGATTCTCTTTCCCTCGCCCCTCACCCCTGCTCATCTTTTCCCTCTAAAAAAAGGAAAAAAGAAAGAAATATCATCTGAGAAAGTCCTACAATGTATATTTAGGTGTAAGAAGCAACATGCAGGGCAGCCTGGGTGGCTCAGCGGTTTAGAGCCGCCTTCAGCCCCAGGTGTGATCCTGGAGCCCCGGGATGGAGTCCCTCGTCGGGTTCCCTGCTTGGGGCCTGCTTCTCTCTGCCTGTGTCTCTGCCTCTCTCTCTCTCTCTCTCTCTCTCTGTCTCTCACGGATAAATGAATAAAAATCTTAAAAAAAAAAAAGAGGAAGCAACATGCAGAGTACTATATTTATAAGATGTTTCAAGACAAATGTCCAAAAATCTAAATAAGTACTTTGTGTGTGTTTATCCATTTGTATAAAACTGAATGTGGAGAAAGGCAAGAAGGGATACACCCTAGATTGTGGTTAACCTCAGATACCATAGACAAAAGGCTTGGAAATTGGAGAATTGAAAGGAAAAAACATGAAAGAAGAGTAGATAGGGAAGGGAGGTGGGAGGGAGGAAGAAAGAAAGAGAAGGAAGGAAGGGGCAGGGGTAGGAGGAGGAGAAGAGTAAACAGAAGAGAAGGGAAAAAGATAAGAGCTAGCAATCATAAAAAGAACATACCATAGTATTAACTCTATATAAACATATCAAACTACAGATACCCACACACAAGAAATCAGTCACTTGACTGCAAAGCTTTCTCTCTGCATGATGGAAATTCAGGCAGTTTTCACTTTATTCCTTATTTATTTTTAATACTGTATGAATTACCATATTCATGGATTAGTTGTATTGCTTTAGTCATCTATTATTACCTAACAAACAGCCCCAAATTTAGTGACTTAAAAAACACCTCCATTTATTTTACTCAAAAAACCTATAATTCTGGCAGAACTCACTGGGGACAGCTTGCCTCTGCTCTATCAGAGCATCAGTTGAGGCAGCTTAAAGACTAGGGACTGGAATCCGCCAATGGCTTGTCCATTCTCATGTGTGGCAGGTGTACGGGCTCTAGACTGGGGCTTGTGCAAATGACATCTTCTTAAGGATTCTGTGACCTTTGTAGTTACAGAATCTAAAGCAGCCTGCCATTTGTTTCCACTACATTTCTGTATTATTTTCTTAATAACACCTACCATTACATGAAATTGTTCAGTCTATTTATTTAGGGTTACTAGAACGTCAACAGGAATGTTGCCTGCTTTGTTCATTGCTATATTCCCAGAGCATGGCCCAAAGCCTGGTGCATAGTGGGTACATAATAAACATTTAATATACATAAATTAACTGCACTGAAGACAAATAGAACAACTTTGATCACAAAGGGTTAATGACATGCTTTTGCCAAGTGTAAGTAAATATGTCACAGAGAAATAAATGTAAAAGGTTTCATATTAAGTCTATGGGAGAAAAATGATAGGTAGGTCCTGATGCCCCCCACACATGTAGCACACTGAGTGAACCCCCTAGAAGAGACAGCAGTGGTCAGTACCACATCCACCTTGCAAATGGAAGTCCAGTGCCAACTCAACAACATCTATTAGTTCACATTTTTGGTAAGCTAAATGGTTGTGCAGTTTTCTTTGTATCTAAGATGTCAATTTGCTTATTATCAACTCAAATTAATTCCTAGGCTAATATTTTCTCATATAAAGTAACCTAAAAATAAAAATAACAAATCAGGACTATAGATGCTCAAGAATGTTTTCCTTCAAAAAGAATGAGTACTTAAGTTTGAGTACTTAAGTACTTAAGTTGAGAAACAATGGAATAAGGGTTAGTATTCATAATATATATATATTTAGAACTCATAAACGTTTAGGAAAAAAATAATCTGATTTTTCTGAAGATTTTATTTTTAAGCAATCTCTACACTCAATGCAGGCCTGAACTCCCAACCTCAAGATCAAGAGTTGCACACTCCACCCACTAAGCCAACCAGGTGCCCCAACAATCTAATTCTGAAGTGGGCAAAAGGTTATGAACAGAAATAATTATTATGTCAATGAATGAATGAAAATACACTTCACTAATAAGATGCAAATTATAACAAAGTGATGTTATTTTAACTATCAGTCTAGCAGAAATAAAAGAACTGAGTGTCAGGTTTGGCAAAGATGTGGGTAAATAGCCCCCTTATACACTGTAGGTAGACCTTAAGGTAAACGGTTAAATTTCAACTGCAATTGAGCAATATTTTTCAAAATTAAAAATGCATGGAAGTTTATGATCTATAAAATGACACTTCAAGGAATCCATCTTTATATGTACAAAAGCAAGGCCATTTGTTGCAGCATTAGCTGTTATCGCAAAATAAAAGCAATAACAAAACAAACAGCAAATAACCTGAACTCCCATCAATAGGACACCAGCTAATGGTTACTATATTATGGCACATCCATGCAACAAAATACAGTGCTGCTATTAGAAGAGAAAGCTCGTTATGCATGGATTGGAAAAATTTCTGTATGTTTAAGTGAAGTAAGTACTTTGAAAATCAGTATGTATTGCATAGTCTTATTTTATAGCTATGTATGTTATACACATACACACAAATGAATAAATAAACATATAAACAGCCTAAAGGGCAACCACTAACAAGTGATAACCTTCACTTCTTACTTTATGCACTTCCATTGCTCCTTTACATGGATTTAGAATTATCCAAGGGCACAAATGGATTCTTAAAATTAAGTATTTTCAGACTTGCACAAAAATTTTCAGAATACTAGGCATTTACTTTAAAAGTAATACATTGATAGAACTATATGTATATAACATATATGTCACTCTCCCAGAAGGTACCAGTAATAAGTGGTACTCTAATATCTAAAAAGGCCTTACAACTTATATAATTATTTGTATTGTACATAATCCTAGAGAGGATTATCTGATAAAAAAAAAACTTTGTTCACAACTGTATTCCCCTCACCTTGAAGAATGCCTAGAACTCACTTTTTTTTTTTTTTAATAAATGTCTACCGCATTTACAACTTCATAAACAAATCTTAACTTTTAGGCTTTCATTCTTTCTTTGAGTCTGGAAACGACCATCTCCCTTAGCAATATAGCAAATTTTCAACCTCCTGTGCTGCCAAAAGTGGCTTAAAATGCTGGTTTTCGAACTTACCAGAGGCTCTAGTTTTATAGGCTGCTGTCGTTTTCTTGTTCTCTCCTGAGCTTTTGTGGTATGCCTGAACGTCAGGAACTGCACGTCAGATTCATTTTCTGTGGGTACTATAATACTCAGTCTTCCTTTGTCTGTTCCACTGTTCAGTCTTGTAAGGATGGGGTTTTCCACCTGTTCGTCAGTATTTTCCAGTTTGACATTCTTCTCTGGGGTGTGAAAAGCCATTCTCTCTCTCCTGTAAAGGGTAGGGTCGACAAAGGAAAAATGAAAAGTAGAACAGAAGAACTGGGGGAGTGGGACCCGTGGAAATGACTTAAGAACTAGGGAGTGTTGAATTTGCTCACCCCTAAAGAAAACCCACAAAGTTACCAATTTCTTCCAAACTGAGGACTTGAATCAGAGAAATGAAAATGACTGGCTTTCAAGTAGCTGGGGTGGGATCCAGGAATTTGAATTTCTAACAGGTTCTTAGATGCTTCAAATGCCACTGGTTTTGAGACCATACTGGTCTACATTTGGAAGGATGAAAAGAAATGCAATTAGTATTGATATCAATGTTTTTCATGCTTGAGTATGCAAAATATCTCCAGGGGAGCTTGTTCAAAATACAGGTAAGTATAATGCAGGCAATCTGGGAAATACAGCCTAGGCGCTCAAAACAAAAACAAAAACAAAAACAAAAACAAAAACAAAACACCAAAACCAAAACAAGAAACAACCAAAAGGAAAAATAGTTGAGGATTAAATCCTAAAACACCGCTCCTGGAACTCTCATATGCATGAGGAAATTGTTAAAATGCACATACTGATTCATAATACTAGAACTATGAGCCTCGAGTAGTGGTCTTGCATCTTCACCACCACTCACACTCCCACCCCACCAGATGGGTGGAGATACTTCCCTTCAAAAGAGCACCAGAGCACATAAGGTCTTGAGACAGGTGTCAGCAGGCCTAGGTTTTAGTCTAGATCTGTGCTGGCCAATCAGAATCTCCTATGCAATTTTAATTTTTTCAAGTAGCCATATTCAAAATCCCAAAAAAGGAAGTGGTGACCTTAATTTTAAATGTGCTTTATTTAACGGATCCCAAATATTCTCAACATGTGATCAATAAAAAAAAAAAAAAACTTATTAATGTTTACTTCATTGTTTGTTACCACCTCTTCGAAATCCAGTGTGTACTTCACATTTAGAGCCGATCTCAACTCACCACTTTGTGGCCACCAGTGGCTACCATATGGAGTAGCGCAGTCTAGATCTGATCACTCTGTGAGATCTTGGACAAGCCTCTTGACACCTCTATTCCTCAGTTTCCATTCCTCTAAAATGATAAGTAGGTAGTAAATGGCCACTAAATGCCTTTCCACTGACTTTCTCTGCCTCTCTGAACCTCACTGATCCTTTATGTGCTCCGAAAGCCAAGCTGACGCCTCGGCCCAGCAGTCGGAGCCCAGCCTCACAGCTCTATTTCTCAGGACTCACCAAGTTAGCCTAGAGCGGCCAGAGCCGCCGCTGCCCAAGGTCTCCAGAGACGGCAAAGCCAGGTCTGGGAGGAGAAAGTCGACTGTAGTGGGGAATGTTTGCTGTTGCCTAGCAGCCACCCGGCTTCTACGGACGTGCAATGCGCCTGTGCGCGACCTGTCGCCACGGCAACACCTCAGCCAATCGCAGCGCTGAGTCCCTGAGCCCGCCGGCCGGTTGAGCCAATCAATGCCTCCGGAATGTTTTTCTACGCCGCTGATTGGTGGAGAACACGCACTCGACCTGCGGGGTCGCTCCTCTGCGCGGGGAACTGACCGCACCTTGACGGGTAGGCAGAGCGGCCCGAGGGTGGAGGGTGGTTAATTTTGTTTGCTCCCTCCCCCCATTCTCCTGCGGAGATCTCTTTTCTGTTTCCCTTCATGAGGCACGAGGCTGACTTGAAGGTCCCTTTGATCTAGCTTCTCTAGTTAGGTGAACCAAGAATCTCCAGAGAGGGAGGCGCCCGGTGTAGACAGCTGGAATCCCGTCCAGCATCTCTGCCCCACCCACCAGCATCCTTCCGGGAGGGTCCTCCTGGGCCAGGAATGTGGGTGCTTCTCCCCTTCAAACTCCACCGTGTCCTTTCAACCTATGTTCTTTACCGCCTTCCAGGAAAAGAAGGGGCACAGCCTGAGCCCATATTACTTGGTCCCGCGCTCTGTTTACCAAAGCAGACCCTGGATCTTGTTCGGCATTTAAGGCCCACCTAGTTAAGTCCCCCAGACGATCGCTGCTAATGCTTTGCGGAGGCGACCCCACCAACCCCCGATCCAGGTTGCTTACTGGAGATGTCTTATCCCAGTTAGTGATCAGGGGAAGCCAGCCTTTTCACCTGCCTTGAGGAAATGTTACACCAGATGGTTTTCAGCCGCCCCTTCCAAAATGACATAATCACCACTGCAATTCTCTTCTGCTTTTAAGTCCCTCTCTCTCTCTCTCTCTCTCTTTTTTTACCTTGATATTTGTTTCTTGCGTTGAATGCCAAACCCTGTATGAAGTGCTTAACCTATCATACAACCTGCATTTTCTCAATCTTAACGTATTCAGATAGGTATTTTACATGTTAGGTAGGGCACATTCCAGCTCTGGAATGTGATTATAGATTACTATAATAATATAGAGCTGGAATGAAGATTATAGATTACTTAATCTAGCTCCTCCATTTGATTAATAAGAGAACTGAGACCCAGAGAGAGAGAGAGCAAGTTATTTACTCCTGGTTAGGCAGCTAGTCATGGCAGAGACAAAACTTAGAATACAGATCTCCTAATCCCTAATCAGATACTGGAAACAGCAAGGGAGTAACTTCAGTTGAGAAACAATTCAAAAACACCTTAAATTTAGACATAAATACTAATTTACCAGAGATAAAAGGTACACACAAAGCCAGTCAGAGCCAATAAAATATAATTTATATAAACTAGTAATAAAAGAAATTTAAAGCCAATCCATTAAAACATAAAATTAGAATAATACGCAGTGTTAGACACATCTATAAATTTCATTTAAGCTGTGCAGTGAATATTTTATTTTATTTATTTTTTTGCAGTGAATATTTTAATCTGATCCCTTCAAAATTTATGTAGTAGAGACAAAGACCATTGCTTCTCAGGCCCAGGATTTTTTTTTTTTTTTTTAGATGAAGGTGATTGTGTTCTAATGTTACCTTATACAGCTGAGAGCATTCCAAGAGCCAAAGAAAGTGAAGAGTAGAAGATACAGAGTTTAATAAAGGTGTTGCTATATTAGAAGCTACTCTTCAAATCTCTCCAAGCTTATTTTTTAACGTGGCAAGATATCTTTATTAGCAACTTAATATTTACTAAATTAGTGCAGACAGATAAGAGTTTTATGTATACTCTGTTGATTTTGTTCATAGTTACTATGAATTATAATAATTGTCACAATTTATTGGGTGCTATGTGCCAGGTACTATGTTAGGTACTCTGCATTTGTTTTCTCGAATAATTCCAACAAACCTGAAATTTTCATTTCATAGCCGAAAAACTAGACTGTCAAAGATTTATAATAACTAGATTACAAAGGTCACATCTTTAACAATAAAAGTAAAAATGGTTAAAATTTATTGAGCATTCAGTTAATATTTATATTCTGGGCCCTTTGTGAAGTACTTATCACCATTATACTAATCATTGCAACAACTTTATATTATTTTAGAGGTATTATTGTACCTATTCCAATAATAGGGAAATTGAGGTTTAAAAAAATTACATGACGGGGTACCTGGGTGACTCAGTGGTTGAGCATCTGCCTTTGGCTCAGGTCATGATCCCGGGGTCCTGGGATTGAGCCCCACATCAGGCGCCCCACAGGGAGCCTGCTTCTGCCTCTGCCTCTCTCTGTGTGTCTCTCATGAATAAATAAATAAAATCTTAAAAAAAAAAAAAAAAAGATTACATGACTTACCGAAATCACTCCAGAGGTAGTAAGTGGCAGAGCTGAGATACAAATTCAGATTCATCAACTTAAATAGTTAAGTGTCTATAAGATTAAAATTAAATAGTTAAGTGTCTATAAGATTAAAACTAAATAGTTAAGTGTCTATAAGATTCTAGAAAAAGAATAGTCAGGTTTTTTTTTTTTTTTTTTTTTTAGAATAGTCAGGTCTTAAACAGTTTGCATACCATGCTCGTATTTTTATAAGCATAGAATGTATATAGACTTAGCAACTATCTGGAATAAAGACATGAGATTTATGGGTATTTGCAGTTATGCCCTTTGCTTTTCTTTATATTTAAAAATAAAAATCATATATTGCTTTTGTATTGAGAAAAAATTTAAATTTAAAAATTTTAAATTTTAAATTAGCACAATATAAGAGCATAGAGTGGAAAGATCATGAACCTGGTGAGGACCAGGGCAAAGTGGATCAGGAATGCTCTTGGGGGACTTAGCTTTGGCTAAAAAGACAAGGCACCCTGTTTCATGCAGATGGAAGGAAAGTGGGAGCGGGTTGGGTAAAATTGGTAGATTTGGGTGTGATTTCTTCTCTTTTCTCTCAGAAGCAGGAGGTAGGTCAGCTGCTGAGGTGGATGGAAGTGAGAGTGCTAGAGGCTTCATATATTTTTTATGGGGAGATGAGGTGGGAGGGAGTAACTCATCTTTAGCCTTGGCTGAAGTTTAACGTCAGGGTCTGTGAACTGCTTAAAACCGTATTCACATTGATGGGTGTATGCTTGTCGATAGCTGTTAGATTCTCAAAGGAGTCTGTGACCAGTGGTCCTTCAGAGTTGACTATATGCTCCACAAGCAAAGGTCAGTCAACCCGGGTTTCTGAGAAGTTGGTTGTATCGTATGTCGTTACTTTGTCACCATCTTGTGGTCAAATGGATGTACTGCCAAAGGAGGTTTCGAATCACAGATTGTGAATCCGGGCAATAGTTTATCTTTGATTTGGAAGGGACTTGGGGCTTTCTGTGGTCTAATGCCCCACAGATTATGAGAATTAATAATTAACACACAGTTTTCCTCCAAAATATTGAACCTGGGTTAATTATGCATGAGTAAGAAGACGTGGCTAACCCCAGATTAAAGATCTTGGCACAAGTAATATCTGAGCTAGTGCTGAATGATTTTGAAAGGCCAACAGCAACGGTCCTTAAACTTAGCTGTATATTAGGACCATTTGGAGAGCTTTGGAAATTCCTGATGCCCAGGCCACACTCCATGCTAATAAAACTCTCTGAAAGACTCAGGCATCATTACCTTTTTCCTACTGCCCCACCCCAGGTGATTCTAATGTACACTAAGTCTGAGAGCCTCAGCCACAGGGCCTTGCTATCTAAGGTGTGATCCACAGACCAGCAGCATCAGCATCACCTGAGAGCTTGTTAGATATGCAGAATCTCAGGTCCTGCCCCAGACCTCCTGAATCAGTCCGCATCTTAATAATTTCCAGGTGGTTTGTTGCATATTAAATATGAGTGGTTCTGTTAAAGAGAACAGAATGGGTATCCAGGAGATCCACTGGATACACAAGGCAGGAATGGTGTCTGAAAGGCAGGCTTGTCATTTTTTATCAGTTCCAGTTACAGAAAATGTATGACTTCTATGCCATGATTGGAAAGTTCTCATTGTCAGAATATTGTTTTTTTAAGTAGTTGACAAAATCTACTTTCTTGCCAGTTTTGCAAACTGTCCCTGTGATCTCTTAAAATATTTGAAGACAGAAATGTTCTTCTTTTAATATTCCTTCTTTGAATCCCTCCCTCCCAATCTTCCAGTCTCCTTAGTCTATGTATGACAGGTTTGCAGAACTCCTAGTAATTCTACGCTAAAAATGGCTCTCAGAACTGCCAGTGAGATTCTAGATGTGGCATGACATAATGAGAATAGAAGGAAAATGGCATTCCTTTATCTAGAAATTCTATTAATGGCTCCTTTTTCTTTGAAAATCAGACATTAGGATCTTTGTTAAATGGTAAATAATAGAGAACCTATATCCAGCAGACAAATCAGTGTGGATGGTCTCAGGGCCTCAGGTTATTCACAAGTGACCACTGATGGTGTCCTGAGCTGGAAGAGACCACCATGGGAGGAGGGGGTTGGGGCCTGTGCTCCCAGTGGAGTCAGACTCCTATCCCTCCCAACCTTTTCTCCTAGGATCACATCCTTTAGCAGAGACAGCTCTTCCCTCAGTATGGCTGTCAGGGGAAACCACCAAACCCTTACTGCTGCCTCTAATCTCAGCCTGCCCACTCTGTCCTGCCTTGGTCTCCAAGCTCAGCCTTACAATAATCACCCCTGTCCTTTTCAGGGTGGCATTAGTTCCTCATGCCTAACCACATAACAGATGCCCATGTGCTCTGGCAGGAGTGCTTCACTACTGTCCTGGGCCCTTAAAATTGAACAAGCAGGCAGTCCTGGTTTAGTCTGAGCTTGGTTGTCCTTCTCCGAATATTTATTTATTCATTTATTTATCTAGTCATTTGTTTCTGAATATTTAATCTTAACATCTCACCCCTGCTATGGATTGAATGTTTGTATCCCTATAAAATTCATATGTTGAAGCTCCAACCCCCAGTGTGATGGTATCTGGAGGTAGGGCCTTCAGGAGGTGGTTAGGTTTATATGGCATCATAAAAAATGGGGCCTTCATGATGGGATCAGTGCCCTTATAAGAAGAGACACTATAGAGCCAGGTTTCTCTCTCTCCCTCTCTCTCTCTCTCTCTCTTTATCTCTCTTTCCACTACTACCCTCCTCTGTCATCCTCTGTCACCCCCCACACCCCAATCCATGAAAATAGAATATCTGCAAGCTAGAAAGTGGCTTTTTTTTTAAGATTTTATTTATTTATTCATGAGAGACAGAGAGGCAGGCTCATTCAAGGATCCTGATGTGGGACTCGATCCTGGGACTCCAGGATCATGCCCTGAACCAAAGGCAGGCGCTCAACTGCTGAGCCAGAAAATGTATTCCCAGAAAGTGGCTTCTTACTAGAAACTTCTTACTAGAAACTGAATTGGTTAGCACTTTGATCTGGGAGTTTCTGGCCCCCAGAGCTGTGAAAAATAAGTGTCTATTGTTTAAGACTACGGTATTTTGTTATAGCAGCCTAAGCTGACTAAACCACCCCTTTTTCTATCTTTGGGCCTGAAGTTGTGTCTACCAAGGCCATCCCAAACCAGTTTCCTCTTGGACCATTTGTCTCACTTACATAGCCATTGGATCTTCTGGCATCCATAACGATGGCCCTTTTTTTTTTTTTTTTAAGATTCTTTTTTTTAAGTGATCTCTACCCCCAATGTGAGGCTTGAACTCATAACCCCAAGATCAAGAGTCTGCATGTTCCACAGACTGAGCCAGTCAGGGGCCCCACCCTTTAACTCTATAACTCCAACTCCAGGAATTTAAATCACCTGGGCCTAACCAAGGTTCTTGATCAGAGTCCAAATTAGCACAATATTTTGAAGAACAATTTTGCAGACTTTGATTTCTTAAAGTTATGCATACCCTCTGGAGATGATTTGTCTTTTAGAAGTCTACTTTAAAAATATTTGATCAAGGGCATTACAGATTTTTGTTAAAGTCACATTTAAATAAAATATAATACCCAAACTCTGATATTGAATTGGCATAGCCAACTTAAACAATGAAGTAAAGCTGTATGTATGACATGGAGAAATGTATTCAAAGATTAAGTAAAAATGTGAGTTTCAGAATATTATGCTCAGTGTTATCCCATTTTGTTAAAAAATACATATAGTATATAGTCCATACATATAGTATAAAATCTATATACATAGATATTACATATTGTCTCTATATAGTTGTGACATTGTGATTTATAATAAGAAATATACTTGGTCTTCATCCACTCTTTCTGGCACAAAGCTCATCAAACCTGTAGAATTTCCTAAGTGTTGAGAGCTGTAAAGGTGTCTTTTGTTAGGTTAATGAGGTGATATTTTAAATGCACAGACGGTTGGGTCTGGTTTGCCAGGAGAACCAGCCACATGATTAGAGGGTTGGAGCATTTAGTCCCACCCCATAACATCTGGGAACGGCCAAAGATTTAATCAATCATGCCTATGTAGTGAAACCTCCACCAAAACACGAAAGGAGAGGGTTTAGAGACCTCCCTGGTTAGTGAACACTTGGAGATTTGAAGAGAGTGGCATGCTTAGAGAGAGAACAAGGAAGCTCTGCATGCTTTCCTCCTACCTTGTCCTGAGTATCACTTCCATCTGGCCGTTCCTGAGTTTCACCCTTTTTTTTTTTTCTTTAAGATTTTATTTATTTATTTATTCATGAAAGACTGAGAGACAGAGAGACAGAGCGCCAGAGACAAAGGCAGAGGGAGAGGGAGAAGCAGGCTCCATGCACCAGGAGCCCGATGTGGGATTCCATCCCGGGTCTCCAGGATCGCGCCCTGGGCCAAAGGCAGGCGCTAAACCGCTGCGCCACCCAGGGATCCCTCACCCTTTAATAATAAACTGGTGGTCTAGTAAATAAAACGTTTCTCTGAGTTAGGTGAGCTGTTCTAGCAAATTAATTGAACTGCAGGAGGGGGGCATTGGAACCTCCAGTATATAGCTGGTCCACCAGAACACAGGTGATAACGTGGGCCTGTGGCTAGAATCAACGTGGGGGTATAGGCGGTCTTGTGGGACTGAGTCCTTCCTCTGGGATCTGTAACATCTCCAGGTACATAGTGTCAGAACTGAGGTGAGTTGTGGGATGCCCAGTGATGTTCAAGAATTCTGTGTTGATGTGGGACACTTCCCTGCAAATCCATACACACTGGAATTGGCAGGATCTTGATAGTGTAGAAGAGAGATTAGCAAATACTGCCTTATGAGTAAAATCCAGATGGCTACCTGTTTTTAAAAATAAAGTGTTATGGGACCACAGCCACACTCATTTACATATTTTCTATGGCTATTTTTGTACTATAACACATGAGTATATTAAGTCTTCTAGGAAACTCCTCATTGCTGTCAACTTTTACCTCTGTTGTGATTTTTTAGTCCATATCTTTTTTTGTTGTGTTAAGACATGATGGAAATCAGTAAGCTAATACCAGAAAGAGTCTATAAGTTGTACTTTCAAATGGTAGAAGATAGTGACACACAGTGGACAATAGCAGGGAGCTCTGAGACCTACATTCCCCCCAGGCACTGAAATATTTGGATAAAACATGTTTAAAAAGATTATTCTAAAAAAAAAGATTATTCTTATAGGCTAGAAGGCAAATGTGACATTTCGAATATACCTAATTACTTTCATTCCTCCCTAAAGCTCTATGAAAGGGGTTTTTTTTTTTTTTTCAATTTATAAACTTGGAGAAATTAGGAGAATGGGAGAAGGGACAATAGTTGTAAAAATTTGGACTCTGGAAAGCAGAAATATGAGTGGTAAATGATTACACAAACACAACAAGGGTAGATTCTAAGCAATGGTGGAGAAAGATAATAACCAACTTGATACACATTTATGGAAGTCCCAAAGACTTGGAAATTGGTAGTACCAGACATTTCTGGAAGTAGGGACTTGAATAAGGAAGTTGATTGACAGTCCGTTCAGGAAGTGGTCCATTTTTCAGGTCTGTTCTATTCTCCCCAAGCTCAGCAGAAGACTGGAAATCTATTATCTGGAGTGGGTCAAACAAGGTATCTAGACTAAGGGGCACTAGGAACATATGAAAGTGGGGTACCATACTGAAAACAGTGGATTACTTGAATGTGCACATGCAAGATGATGAGATCACCAACCCTCTTTCACTACTCATCTCCCAGAATAATAGCATAACCTGTGCAACCATCTCAATTTTCCTGAGACTGTAGGTATTCCCAGGATAGGGAGGGACTTCCAGTTTTAAAACCAGGACAGTTCTGAACAAACCAGGTTGAGTTAGTTATCCTAGTTTCAAAACATTGGCATTTAGATACTTCCAGGCAAGAAACCAAGAGAATCTTCTCTGGGGAATCTAACCAGCCCAAGGGGAAAGATCTGAATATACAGACAGGGGAGGTTTTTCCACCAAGTGGTCCAACCAAATCAACTTTGAGGTGAAGTTCACAGTGAATAAGTTCCACCTGGATGTCTGCAGGTTTCAATCATGTTTTTAGACCTTCCCTCTCAAAAATAGGCAGACAACTAAGTATTTCTAGACAAATCACAGAAGATCTATCACACAAAAGACAGAAAGCAAAACATTCAGATCGGAAAAACAACCTGAGAGTAAGCATATGAGTTAAGTTGAGATGATCAGAGTTTTCTCTTGGATTTCAAAGAGTGGATCTGAGTGAGGGAATCTTCTCTTCCTATCTAGACATGGTGCTATTAGAATATAAGCCTGGAGCTCCTGGAGGTCATATTCCCCTCTGGACAGGAAAGGCCACAGTTGGCTACATAGAGATGGAAGTCTGGAGTTCCACATGGCTTTTCATACCAAGATCCATTTTCTGTAAGGTAATTTTTGCTTTTTCCAAAGTTTTATTGTATGAGTCAACAAACTCCAATGCTTTTTTAAAAAGCAGAAGTTTGGGACACCTGGGTGGCTCAGTGGTTGAGCGTCTGCTTTTGGCCCAAGGCATGATCCTGGAGTCCCGGGATCAAGTGCCACATAGGCCTCTCTGCATGGAGCCTTCTTCTCTCTCTCTCTCTCTGCTTCTTTCTCTGTGTCTCTCATGAATAAATAAATAAAATCTTAAATAAATAAATAAAAGCATAAATTTGAATAGGTTTTCTGTCATTTGCAATCTACTTGTCCTGGTGGGCCTCATGAATGGTATTGCCTCTTCTAGAGGTCTGCTATTTTAATCTATACTCTGTACCCAGAAAGTTTCCAAGCCAGCTTGGGTTTCCCTGTTTAAAATAAGGATCACATGACTCATAGAGGTAAAAATACATGAAATTTCATTGAACATGGCAGACCCAGAATACAGTAACTTTTCATTATGTCTCACGATGGGGTCATCCCCAAAATAAACTCTAAAGCAGTATGTCTGAAATATGTGGGCCAGAAAACAAAGATGAAGGGAAAGAAGGGAAAATCCTGTATATTAATTAACAGTGTTTGCTTTCCACACATTAGTGAAGGGAAGAGGCTATATGAGTTAGGATTGTGTTTAATAGCAGGTAACAGAACACCATATCGACAGTCGCTTAATGAAATCGGGTGATTGGGGGGTCATGATGTTGAGTGTTTCTATGATTCTCTTGGTCTTTTCATTATGATGGCAATAGGGTTGCTGCAGTCCCAGCCATCATGTCCACATTCAAGACAGAAGTAAGGTCAAAGGATATGTATATTTGTCTCCTTATAGTAGAAAAGCAAAAGCTCTCCCGGAAAGTTCTATATTAGGTAATATCTCTCCTCATGTTTCATTGGCCAGAATTGGGGCCAAAGATTACATCCAGCTGAAAGAGAGGCTGAGCAGGTAGGGATCAGGATTGTCATAAGACTTGGAACAATTGTGATCCATTACCTAGGACTAGACATATTCCTCCCTCCCCCCCATATCCCCATCCCCCATAGAGTTCTACTGATGGGGAAGAAAAGGCAGAAAGAAGCCATGTAGGAAAGTGTGCCTGCCACAGGAAGCAAAGTAAACAGAGGAAAACACTGAAAACACAGCTGAAACTCCAACTCACACATTGCTGGTGGGAATCCAAAAAGGTGGTCACTTTGGAGAACAGTTTGGTGTGGTGTTTTGTTTTGTTTTGTTTTGACATGCCTAAGAATACTTTGCATATGTGACTTAGGATCTTAAGATGGGAGGAGGTATCCTGGATCATTGAGGTGGGCCCAGTATAATCACAGGGGTCCTTATAAGAGGAAGGCAAGAGGGTGAGAATTAGAAAAAGTGATTAGGAAGCAGAGGTTGGGTGTGGTGCACTTCGAAGATGAAAGAGTCAGGAGCCACGGATGGGTGAGTGACCTATGGTAGCTAGAAAAGAAAAATGTTGTCTTCCTAAGCCTCCATGAGGGATGCAGAACTGCCAGCACCTGCATCTCAGACTGCTGACCTCTAGAACAGTAAGGGAATAAACTTGTATTGCTTTTTGGCCACTAGGCTGGTGGTACTTTATTACTGTCAGCATAGGATATTAGTATACCTGCCTAGTATTCCCACCCTTGGGCATCTAGACCAATTCTTGGTTTTCTGTGCACATTTTTGTAAGGATGTCTGCATTGTTCTTTTAAAGTAACACCTTTATTGACCTATAATTCACATACCATATCATCGCTCATTTAAAGTGTACAATTAATGGTTTTTAGTACATTCACAGAACCGTGCAACAATTACCAGTTGACCCTAGAACCTTTTCAAACACCTCAAAAAGAAACCCTATGTCCTTTACCACTCATCCCCTAGTCTTCCCATTCCCTCTAGCCCTAGGCAACTACCAATCTAGTTCCATCTCCATAGATAGGCCTATTTTGGACATCTCATATAAAAGGGATCACACAACATGTGGTCTTTAGTGACTAGCTTATTTCACTTTGCACAGTGTTTTCAAGGCTCACCATGATGCAGCAGGTATCAGTTTGTCATTTCTTTTTATTGCCGAATAATATTCCATTGTATGGATATGCCATATTTTATTTATGTTCGTCAGTTGATGGAAATGTACATTGTCTCTGCTTCCTGGCTGTTATCAATAACGTTGCTTATAAACATTCAAGTTTTTGTCTGGAGGAATAGGACATTCAGTTAGTAACAAGCATTTATTAACTGCCTGTTGTGTACATAGCACAGGGATAGGAGTGGGGGCAGATACCCAAAAGAACTATAAATATAAAATGTAGCTCCTGGTCTCTGACTAGTTGGGGAAGGCAGACTAAGCTTTCAAGAAATATTTAAACAACTGATGATAATCATGTGAATTATTTTCTTGGGACAATTTTCTTTTCATGTCTAAGAACAAAATACCCAATTTATATTCTCCAAACTAAGTATAAAAGTGGGCTGGATGGGGATCCCTGGGTGGCTCAGTGGTTTAGTGCCTGCCTTCGGCCCAGGGCATAATCTTGGAGTCCCGGGATCGAGTCCCACATTGGGCTCCCTGCATGGAGCCTGCTTCTGCCTGTGTCTCTGCTTCTCTCTCTCTATCATGAATAAATAAATAAAATCTTTTTTATTTTTAAAAAAAAATAGTGGGCTGGAGTCTTTAGAGTGTGTAAGTTAACAAAACAAGAGACAGAACCTCTTTAAAAAGATAGCTTTGACCCGTATAAATATCCCAGAGTCCTGATGTCCCTGAATAGAATGTTTGTTCCAGAGATGTACTTTCCTCTCTGCAGTTTTCGTCATAGACAGGGACTTGGTACCAGGTCCAAAGAGCTCAACATCAGGCTGACCTCAGCTCTCCTGCTGACCTGGGAAAGGGGGCTGTCCTTGCTCTCTGGCTGCTTCTTTCACTGGGCAGTATGAAAGTCTGGCAGGATTTCATCAAGGGCAGGCTTCAGGCCCCTAATTCATAGTCAGTATCATTAGCATCATTTGTTGAGTGTCTGCAAATGCTTGGGAATTAGCAACAAATCTTTCCTGCATTGTCTGTGGCTTTAATGCAGGAAATAAATTTGGGTTCTGTCTGTACCATCCAAGGATCAGATGGAATGGCTCATTGGCTCTGCAAGAATTGCTTTTTGTCATCCAGGGATACAATACGAACCAGACTCCATGTGGCTATGAGGCATGAATAACATCACTGTTTCTCAAGCTGTCAGGGATACGTTCGGTTTTCTCATTCATTCATTATATAGCTAAGGCAGTGCCATGTACAACTGAGGTGCCTGAATTTGAGGCATTTAGATAATGTGATAAAATCCATTTACTCAGTATCTTCTATTATTGTCCACATTTGATCCTCAAAATAGTGAACAGTGTAGGAGAGGCAGAAATACTTGTTACCATTTGACAGATGGGGAAATTTAATGCATAAAGTTATACCTTTAAAAGTCTTAATCAGTACCAGGACCAAAATCCCAGGTCTCCTAACCCCTAGACCTTATCTCCTACTTCTGTCCATGGTGAATGAGTAATAAGGAGAAATAAAAGCTTGAGTGAAGCTAAGGTAATGTCCGACTCATGGCCTGGCTTTTACTGGCACCCCCAGCTGGAGCCTCTTTGTTCACCATTTAATTTGCCAGAAAGCCTCCTTGCTTACCATTTAACTCACCACTGAGCATTGGTCCAGACACAGAGGCGATCCTGAATAAATATTTGTTGAACGAATGGGTGATTGATTGGTTCTAATCATTAAATTCCTTCTCAACTACTGAATCCAGATAGTTTTGTAGAACAGGTTTTCTGTGGCATCTTTGTCATTTGTCTGCTCGGTTTGTTCTTATATTGCATTTGCAGTGAAAGAAAACTCCTCCTTTCTTGCCATGGGAAAGGCAAACAGCCACGCAACGCTGAAAGATAGCCAGGTCTGCATGGGCAATAAAGGAGGCAAGCCAGTTAGCTATTAACCAGCAGACAAAATAATTCAGCTACTTATCAAGCTGTAGGCATCTCCCTTTGGAGGCCCTTTCCTTACTTTTTCCAGCTCAAAACGGTGAGGCAGATTAAAGCCTTGGGCAATCACAGTGTGCTCTTCCTTTTTCTCCCTTCCCCCAACTGCACCTAGGTGGCAGCAGGTTCTAGAGAACCGCAGACAGCTAGCTGTGTAGGAAGTAACAGACAGGCAAGTAGTCAGAGGGCTGAGAATTGAGGATAGTTGGAAAGGGATAGCCTCAGGCATTGATGATGGGGGTCGGGAGTGATGTGAGAAACAAGGGCAGAAGAAAAATTATTGTATTTCCTTACTACCTATAGCCTATTGACAAGTCCTTGAAATAGGCAGTGGCATTCCTCTAGGGACTCCCGCTGCCTCGATATTAATACTTTGCTAAAGGCAAAAGCAATCTTGGCCTGACCCCCAGGATCCTGTAAGTCTACCTTAACATATAGAAATTCCTTTTGAAATCTCCTTTATCTCTATTCCCCAAGATACATGTTGGCAATCATCCTTCAAGCATATGACCCACTGAAATACATCTGAAGGATCTCATGGCTGAGGGTTTACTAAACAGTAATAAATGACCTTTTCCTAACAATAGCTACCCCCCTCAGATCCTGGAAATCTTTTTGCCAAAATACCTGGGAGGCTTATGCTGTCCATAATCCTCTCTCAACTTGAAAGTCTATAATGGGCCACTCCCCACGACACTGGTGCAGCTTTTTCTGCCCGCGGGTCCTGTCCCTGCACTTTAATAAAACCATCTTTTTGAACCAAAGATGTCTCAAGAATTCTTTCTTGGCCGTTGACTTCAAACCCTAACATCTTTCCTTTTCCATCAGGGGGGAGACGTCAATGGCTTCTTACATTTTCCTAAAAGCTTCACATTTATTTTTGTACCATTTAAGGCTTATTCCTCACTGATGACCTCTCAAGGCATGGGAGTACTTTTATTTTGTAATTGAAGCAATGGTATACAATTCACAGAATTGTGAAAATGCTAGGCTATACTTGAGAGGCTGAGTAGTGTAAAGATGTGGGTAGGATAAGCTAATGTCTGTAATGGGAAATGAGGCAGAAAAGAGAGTTGGAAAAAAAAAGAAAAAAAAAGAGTTGGGGTGAAGTCACAGACTTCAGGGATAAGTGCTAGTAGTTAAAATAAAATGTTTTCTACTTTATCTCACCAAGTTGATTATTATGTAAAATCACAGTTTTAATTTCTTTTTTTAGCACTTACTATCTCACAAACATTTATCCTATGGTGATTGAAGATTTTTGAACGTGGAGATACATCTGTCTGTGAACCAGGAAGTGAGTACTCATCAAACAGTGAAATCTGCCAGCTTCTTAATTCTGGACTTCCTAGCCTCCAGACTGTGAGAAATAAATTTCTCTTGTATATAAGCCACTCAGTCTATGGTATTTTTTTTATGATATTCTGAACAAAGACACCACTCTACCCCAGCCAAACAGCATGGAGAAAAAACATGGCCCATCATCACCCCTGTCAACAAAGGCCAAGGGGTGACCTGAATTTCTACCCTTGCTCAGAGCATCCCCTATCCCCTCAAAGAAGACCTGGTGGGGAGCTGTTACTTTCATTCCTACTCAGGAATAATAAAGCTCCTTCTTCCCCAAAAGGGTGAAAGTGAAAACCCTGTGGGATGCTGGGCTTCCATCCCCACCCAGCAGTAATGAGGTACCCCTTCCCTCTCTCTTCCTGGATGGTGTCAGAATTGGCCAACTGGGAAGCCGGAACTTTCACCACCATTAAGTGGTAACAAGACATCCTCCACCTCAAGAACTATCATTGCACTTCCTTAAATCTGTAATTCTTTCAAAATAAAAGTTAAAAAAAAAACCAACCCCACAAAAAGTTAAAGTTGAGTTAAAAAAAAAAAAAACCTCTACTAGAGACTGTTGTTTTCCTTCACATTCTTTCATGATCATGCTAGATGACTGTATATGGGGGTGGGGGGAAGGCAGCAAAGAGAGAGAGAGAGAGAGAGAGAGAGAGAGAATATTCCCAAATTGTAGTATTCCCAATACTTCAAAACACTGTTCTCTTTACAACATTCCGTTGTCCTCAGTACCTGGGGCACTGCTGATGTGTATGACATAAGGAGTATAACCAAAGCTTTAAGTATGAACTCCTAAAGAACTACTACTCAAAAGCAGGAAGCTGCCAAATGCCAGGGGGTACACGAGGATCATTTGGGGAGCTTCTTAAAAATGCAAATTCCTGAGATGTCTCACTTGTGAGATTCTGATAGCTTGCATCTTGAAGAAGCATCCCTGAGCCAATGTCCCAGTGGTTCCTGTTGGCTCCAAGGGTTGTTTTGACTCAAAGTGGACAAGATTAAGGGACATGGGTGATAATCCTTGATCTATTCCATTTTAAATATATGATTTAGGGGATGTCATTTCTCTTTATACTCGTTTGCATATTGTTTTTGATGACAGAGGTTTTGCTTCCCCACTTCTGACTAATTTTCAGAATAAAATGGAATGTGAGAAGAACTTGGAGTTAAATAAAACCTGTTGCCTTCATTGCTTTATGTTTGCCACCTTCCCCTTGTCTGACACCTGTGCTTCCTTTTGGGGGCCTGAATTCCGCTTGCGGGAGAGAGCCAGGGAGGAAGGTAGGGAAGGTCTCCCAGGCTCCTACATTGAAATTGTGCTCTCAAACACTGTGATTGCATCCGACAATAAGAGAAAATTGACTGCAAAACCTAGAATGCCTTTCAGAGCCACATCTGCCAGACCCTGATAAGTGACACTCAAGTCTGCCCTGAGGAGCTGCCTTCAGACAGTAGTTGGAAGTAGCTGGAAAAAACAGAGCTGTGAATCTGGGGTTGCTTCCTGTCATGAGTGAGGACAATTGGTCTGGACAGATCCCCCAGGTGGGATTAAGGCTCCAGGAAGACAAACCTGCTCTCAGCTTCCTCAGGAGGCGACAGATTGCACTCTCTCTTTTTATTTTTTTAAAAGAGTTTATTTTTAAGTAATCTCTACACCCAATGTGGGGCTCAAAACTACAACCCGAAGATTAAGGGCTACATTCTCCCCCAACTGAGGCAGCCAGGCACCCCTATCTTTTTAAAAATGAGTTGATCAGGATGCCTGGGTGTCTCAGTGGTTGAGCATCTGCCTTTGGCTCAGGTCATGATCCTGGGATCCCGAGGGGAGCTTGCTTCTCCCTTTGTCTATGTCTCTACCTCTCTTTCTGTGTCTCTCATGAATAAATAAAATATTTTTAAAAAATGAGTTGATCAGGGATCCCTGGGTGGCGCAGTGGTTTGGCGCCTGCCTTTGGCCCAGGGCACGATCCTGAAGACCCAGGATCGAATCCCACGTCGGGCTCCCGGTGCATGGAGCCTGCTTCTCCCTCTGCCTGTGTCTCTGCCTCTCTCTCTCTCTCTCTGTGTGTGACTATCATAAATAAATAAAAATTAAAAAAAAATGAGTTGATCATATTCAAGAGCCATTAAGTGCCTGTCTAGTTTTATTTCATTTTCAGGAAGATCCAAAACTTTTGGTCATAGATTTTACCCATAGGTATTATTTAAATGTCAGCTCCAATACCACCATAAAAATAACTAATTGGATTAGAAGGCAGGTAAACTAACACTACCAAGGAGCTTACACATGCCAGGAAGTATGCAATGTACTTGCTAGACATGCATCTTGTGATTCCAGGTTGATCCGCCCTACTCATCTAAGGGAAGCTGTTTTTGAAAGCTCCCAGGTGATTTCTTGCCTCTGCCTTTGCTGTAACATAGGTGGCGATTTCTCTGGCTAACTAAGAGAATGCCTCCCCACCCTACCCCTGGATACACACACATATGCCTTCATAAATTTAATCTCTGGAGAGTTCCCCTCTTGTATGGCTTCTACAAACCATATATTTCTTAATATAAAACATGGATCATAATACCTGGACTAGTCTTGAAACAGTACTCCAGGGTCACTGTGACACTGCTCAGGAGAGGGGGGCTTAGCAATCAGTGTTACCTGGGAAGATGGACTTCCACATGGATTGTTGTCACCTATTTCTGTCAGAGTAACAGAGCCAGGTGGGTCATTTTCTGCCCCCTCCACCCAACACTGTCATAAGCATCAAGAGGAACAGAATGTTAAACCTCCTTGCTATTTTCTGCATATGGGGAACAAAGCAGAGCAAAGGAGTCACTCCTTGAACTTTTTTGAATGTAAGTGAGGAATCTGAGACTCAGAGGGATTATGTGATTTTCCAAGGTGATATTGCTGTGAGTTCCAGGGCAGAGATCTGACCTCTGGACTGACTGATGGTGAAGCCCATGTATATTCTGTTCCATATGTTTGTGAGCTATGTCTCCTTCACCAGTACTGGGTGGAATGTAGAGGATATTTTCATTTGTTTTTCAATTTAAGTCTTGTTTCCTTCCTTTTTACCATTTCATATTGTCTGTCTTTAGGCTAAGTTCATAGAGGAAAGGAAAGATACCATGTTAGCTGTTATTAAGCATTTGAAAGTCTTAGCCTAAAACCATGAAGTAGAGATAAGCAGGGCTATCAGGATTGTGTACAACATTAGCATCTTAATCCATGATAGCAGGACACAGATTCCAGGATATGGAGTCACTTGTGTGCCTTTGCCTCTACCTGGAACACCTGCTACCCATTGCTGCCCACTGCTGCCCAGCCCACTGGCACTTGCACCAAAAAGTGCACACAAGTCTTTCCAATCAGTTAGTCCCAATGTTCTTGCCAGAGAAACCAAGACAGAAGCATTCTCTTAGTGAAGGATTTGGTTTGAATTGTGAGGATGCAAGGCCTCATGACTTACTTGCACTATACCTGAAGGATATACCCTAGATTTTTCAGTTAAATGAGCTTTCTTTTAATAATAATAGGACACATTTATTGAGTGTTTACCATCTAGTATAGTTTCTTTTCTAAGTGATTTACATGGAATATTTCATTTAATCCACACAACAAATCCATGAGATAAGTACTATTATTATCCCTACTTACAAGAGAAGAAAGTGAGGCAAGAGATTTCCAAGTGACATAGAAAGCTGGGAAATATACAGCAGGGCAGTGATACCATAAACTCTGAGGTTGAGTTTTCTGCCAGATAGAAACGATTTACATCTCTACCAGACAAAAATTTACAAGCTAACATAGAACTTCATAGGATCTGGGTCCTAATCACATCATTTCATCCATAAAACACCAAAACTATCAACTGGTTTTTTTTTCTGGTTATAAAAATAATATGTCAACCTTGGAGAACACTTGGAAGATATTGAAAAGAATAAATCTCAAAGTAGAAATTATCTGCAAAATTTATCATGAACAAGTAAGTATATATTACTTTTGTATTAACCATGAAAGAAGTTAAATAAAGGTTCATCTCCTAGGGAATGAAATAGTAATTTGGAGGGCATGTTAGACAATGTTCCAGAATGGATTGAAAGATATACATTCTTTTGTGTTCATGCATATCTTTTCAACTTGAATATCAGACTTCAAAGCCCAACACTCTCATTTACTTCACAAATATATGAAGCCCCAATGGAAAAGGCAGCCTTCATAGCCCTATGCAATGAAAATGTTGACCACAGATGAGTGATGGAGCCTAAGGCAGAGCCACCATAACTTGGTAGCTGTTGCAGTTGTTTTTTGTGGAGTACTCTCTGTTCTAGGAACATGGGTCACTCTTCACCTTAGAGTCCTTCTTGGGCCACAACCAGCTTCCCAAGAATCCTTTCCCTTCCTTTCCATAGGCCTCAGGGCCCTGCTTTTCTCTCCTTTTAGTACTAATTCCTGGGACTCTTCTTTGTTCCTCTACTAGGCTGCAGGGTGGGACATATGTATGTCACAATGTCTTCAGCTATATTCCAGGGTCTCAGGGAATCTTCTGGTAGCTTGGATTTTCAGCTGCTACAAAAAAAGTTAAGCAACACACACACACACACACACACACACACACACACACACACACAGAGAGAGAGAGAGAGAGAACTTTTAGAAGATGTACTTGATGAAGGAGGAAAGTTATCTTAGATCGATCAGAGGCAGATGGAAAAACAGCTTTCCTGGCTATAATTCCAGAAATTCTCAACATGAATCACTTATTTGTGTGAAGACATTGGCAACTCTGTTAAAATGTACAACAAACATGTAATTTGGGAGGGACTATCAAATTAGGCTAAAGTCCTAGTGTATTTAATCCCTAGGAGACAGTATTTCCCTGAGAAACAAGGTACTGTCTGTAGAAGTTCTTACAGGTGGTGAGAGAATGGTCGGACCCAACACTGGGCAGCAGGAGAGCACTGGATCTCTAGGGAAAAGGAAAGGAATCAGCCTTCAAAAGAAGGGGAAAAGAGGGACACTCAAACCAAGCTATCTTCTTTATGGTTTTGCTGACTGACTCTTGCTTTCTTATCAGACTTTCTCCTGGAAGGGGCATCTGGAAGATGCAGTGATGCACCACCAACTCTACTGTTGGTAGAGTCTTCAGCTGTCTCCCAGCTCCCTCAACCCCTTCAGGAATTTTCTGAACACAGACAGATGCCTCAACCTTGATCAAATCCCTCCCAGGGCAGCTCCCACCTTGGTGGCAATCCATGCTGAGGTATAGAAGCCTGACCATCTTGCCCAATTCAGAGCAATTCTGAAGGGGATTGGCAAAGACTCATTGGACCTGCACACAGCTAGACCTCTCCCTCTTCCCAACCCTACTCCTTTCCCTTCTCTTCCCTTCCCTTCCCTTCCCTTCCCTTCCCTTCCCTTCCCTTCCCTTTCCTTCCCTTCTGCAGGAACTGGGCCCCAGGATGCTCTTGCATAGGGTATTCAGGGCACTAATTTTGCAACAGGGCTTAAGGATGGGGAAACGAAATTATATTTGGAAGCCACTTTCTCTAAAGGGGAGGTCAAACCTCTTGTTTCTCCTGTAAGGATCTAATGCAGATGAAACCTCCCTTGTGCAGGTGTTGAGTGGGTCAGTCATTCAAAAAAGAATAATAGGGATCCCGGGGTGGCGCAGCGGTTTGGCGCCTGCCTTTGGCCCAGGGCGCGATCCTGGAGACCCGGGATCGAATCCCACGTCGGGCTCCCGGTGCATGGAGCCTGCTTCTCCCTCTGCCTGTGTCTCTGCCTCTCTCTCTCTCTCTGTGTGACTATCATAAATAAATTTAAAAAAATTAAAAAAAAAAAGAATAATAAGCTTTCAGGGGGACCCTGCAGGTACATTTCAGAAAGTTCTTTGTCATCAAGACAGCCACGGTGGCACTGCCCACCCCTGTAAGGGGAGAGGAAAAGAGCCTGCCTCTGTTCAAATCAGCCAGTGGTGTTAGTTGGTTCTTTCTTAGAATTGTGTTGTGTGAGTCTGCCTCTCTTTGAAGCTGTACTTCAGATGAAAATAATGCTTCATCTTTCTGACTCATTTCTTGTAGTTTTCCAAAAGCTGAAGCTGTGTCTTAGGTCAAGCGTTTCTGATTTGTGTTGTACCATCTTCCATACGTAAGGCCAAGGACACAGCTCCTATTCTGTTTGTTTTATGAAGGGATTAGTCACATCTACAGTGGAGCCTGAGTGCTCAGGCTGGCTCCTCAGCCCCAGAGGCCCCAGCCTCTCTTGGCTACAGTACATTTCTCTTCAAGTGTGCTTGTGTCACTGATGAGGAAGCAACTTTTCTCCCTTTGGAAGGCAGCTGGCAGTTTTGTTTTGTTTTGTTTTCCCACAAAGAAATTGGCAGAAGGCCAGGATGCAATGTCCTGAATGTTTATGCCTGTCCCTTCTACCTCCACCCCCACCGCCATTTCTATGTTGAGACCTACTCCCCAGTGTGATGGTAGGAGGAGGTGAGGCATTGGGGGTTAATTAGGTCATGAGGGTGGAACCCCATGAATGGGATCAAGGTCCTTATAAAAGGGAACTCAGAGCATTGTCTTGCCTTCTTTCTGCTATGTGAGACTCTAAAGAGGACAGCCCAGAAGAGGGCCCCTATCAGAACCTGACCATGCTGCCACCCTGGTCTTGGACTTCCTGCTTCCAGAAATGTGAAAAATAAATTCCTGTTGTTTATAAACTACCCAGTCTGTGGTATTTTGTTATAGCAACCTGAGCTAAGGCACTAGAAATGGATTTCTACAGAGCAGAGTTAGACTGCCTAGGTGAAAATACACAAAGCTTTGGCACATACAGCCTGTAGCAGGAAGGTGATCTGTAATACTAACTGATGCTTTTTCTCCTAGTATCTCCATCTATTCTTTGACCCTCTTCCTGATATTTCTACTCCTTCCCTCCACCAGTTTCTTTTTTGCCTTCTCAGTCTGTTGCTCCAGGAGAGGGATGTGTACCTCAAAGCTCCTAAGAAGGACAGAGACAGCTTGGATTTAGGTAAAAAAAATATGAGTTAATGTTTTCAAGACCAGAAAAGGATCCCAGGCTAGGAAAGAAGCAGGTAACAGGAGAGCTTAGGCATTGATTACCCCCCAGTCTGCCTGCTTGGAGGTGGAGAGAGGTAAATAGTCAAAAGAATCACTGAAAGGGTTGAGGGGATACATGAAGTAGGGTGTAGTAGTGTATTCAGGTTGCCATAAAGAAATATAACTGGGTAGCTTAAACAATAGCAATTTATTTCTCACAGTTCTAAGGGCTAAAAGTCCAAGATCAGGCTGCTGGTGAACTCAATCCCTGGTAAGAGTTCTGCGGCTTATGGATGGCTGCCTTCTCACTGTGTCCTCACATGGCAGAAAGAGGGAGCTCTCTGGTTATTCTTTTTTTTTTTTTTTTTTTAAGATTTTATTTATTTACTCATGAGACACACACACACACACACACACACACACATACACACACATACACACAGAGGCAGAGACATAGGCAGAGGGAGAAGCAGGCTCCCTGTGGGGAGCCTGATGTGGGACTCGGTTCCAGGACTCCGAGATCATGAACTGAGCCAAAAGCAGACGCTCAACCACTGAGCCACCCAGGTGACCCTCTGGTTATTCTTTTTATAAAAACACTCATAATGGTGTTTAACCATAACTTACCTAATTTAACCTAATTACTTTTTTTTTTTTTTTAGATTTTATTTATGTATTTGACAGGGAGAGTGGGGAGAGAGAGAGAGAACACAAGCAGAACACAAATAGAAGGAGTGGCAGACAGAGTGAGAGGGAGAAGCAGGCTCCTTGCTCAGCAGGCAGGGAGCCTGATGTGAGATGATCCCAGGAACCCTGGATCTCGACCTAAGCTGAAGGCAGATGCTTAACCAACTGAGCCACCCAGGTGCCCCAACCCTAATTACTTCTCTACTCTGAATACAGCCTAACTGGAGTTAGGACTTCAAAATATGAATTTGGAGGGGGAAGACACTTGGTCCATAGCCCAGAATTTGTTGTCCCCAAGAAAGAGAGAGAAAGAGAGAGAGAGAGAGAGAGAGAGAGGAGAGAGAGAGAGAGAGAGAGAGAGAGAGAGAGAGAGAAACAGACTGGTTATAAGATTCTCCTAAATGGTGTGTCTAGGCAAGCAGAGATGTTTGCTATGGTCCAACACAGCACCAAGAGGGGAGGATATGTACCGAAGAAGAGCCCAGAGATAGCTAATAGAGCCAGGCCAAAAGGAGCATAGCAAGTAGGAGGAAGGCATTATATAGCAGTAGCTGACAAGATAGAAGGATGCACATATGAGGGGCCACCTGCATGGACAGAGGATCAAATGCTTCTTCTAAATCATCCACCTCATCCCAGCACCACTCCACAAATTTAGGCAAGACTCTGGTGAAAGGAGATAGTTCAGAAATCCTGGCAGGATGGGGGCTCCTATTAAAATCAGGGTAGGGGATCCCTGGGTGGCTCAGCGGTTTAGCTTCTGCCTTTGGTCCAGGGCGCGATCCTGGAGTCCCCGTATTCAGTCCCACGTCAGGCTCCCGGCATGGGCCTGCTTCTCCCTCCTCCTGTGTCTCTGCCTCTCTCTCTCTCTCTCTCTCTATGTCTATCATAAATAAATCTTTAAAAAAAATAAAATCAGGGTAAAATACAGAAGTGTAATTCTTCTTATATATATATAAAGGAATGGTAGTTCCTTTATCAAGGAAATTCCTTTATCAAGTAGAGAATCCACCAGAGTCTTGGTCAGATTTTCTTTTCTGGTCTGATCGGATTATGGATATCAGTGACTATAGCTGATTTATTTCCTTAAAATCAATGCAGATGAGAGACTTTGTTCCAATAGCTGGAACCTCATTACTTAGCTCAGACCTGATAAGATTCTTAGTTGCAAAGAGCAGAGACCACCTCAGGTTAGGTTAAGCAGAAAAAGACACTGCCCTGGGGTGGTCAGCATGGACACTAGTCTTCTTGACCGCTGGTCTCCTGACTGCCCCACCAGCCTTGTTCATAAGTCCTAATTGTCCCTTTTTCCTCCCACATCAGTGGCAACATAGAAGGGTGATGGTGGGGGTAGGGGGGAGGTTGGATATATGTGTATGGTTGTATATGCTCAAAAGAGATCTGGATCAATACACAAGAAATGGGATTAAGATTGATTTCACCCAGGGAGAACTGAGTGGTGGGGAAATAGGACCATTTTGCACCATATACATTTTTGTAACTTCTGAATTTTTATTCATGGGAAAAATACCCTATTCTAAAAATTAATAACTCTATGTACCACTCAATCCAATTCAAAGCGTCAATCTTATACCTAATTCAAAACTCTTTACTCTGATGTCTGGCATGATCTGTGGCTCTACAACCTGCAGCTGGGAAGGAGTCAAGGTCTCTTTTTGTTCTCCTACTTTTACTCCTCCTCCTCTTCACTTCCCTTGTTCTTAGCTCCTGCAGGGATTGGGTAAGATTTTGATATAATCTCTTACATGGTGCAGTCTGAGGTTCTCTCTGGTCCTTACACTCTGGAATGCTGGCTCTTTCTGTGGTTCCTCTCTTTATACCCTGCTTAGGGAATTCCATCTGCATAGTATTCTTTTTTTTTTTTTTTTTTTTTAGGATTTTATTTATTTATTCGAGAGAGAGAGAGAGAGAGAGAGAGAGAGAGAGAGAGGCAGAGACACAGGCAGAGGGAGAAGCAGGCTCCATGCAGGGAGGCCGACCAGGATCACGCCCTGGGCCTTACGCAGAAGCTCAACCGCTGAGCCACCCAGGCGTCCTCATCTGCATAGTATCCTGATGAGTTATGTCCTCATTGGCTGACCTCTTGTAAACCACTCCCCACCATCATCCCCCTCCTGTCCCTTCCATGGTCTTTTATGCTACAGTTCCTTGCCCCAGCAGAGGATCCTTAGAGGGAAGCTCAGCTTTCTTTTCTGGAATCAATTTTACCTGAATATTACACATCTTGCCATATTAAACAATGCCCTGACTACAAACGAGGATTGCTCCAGCCAGCTTCCTGCCTTGAGTTCTCCAGGCAGGAAGCAGGCATTAGTCTCTATGTTTAGGTCTGACATCCAAACACCGGTTTCCTGAGCGCTCTTTGACCATACCTGCTCTAGGGCACTGAAGTAGGCTCATGGATTTCTGTTGTTCTGCAGGGATTTAGCCTGAATTTAATGCCAGTCCTTTTTGTTAGGAGCCCTCTGCTACCAACTTGTCTGGGAATAAGAGGAGAAGGGAACATTCAGGGTACAACTCGTGACTCAGAATTCCCTCACTAAATGAATTCCAGTCTTTTGCTTATTTGAACTGTTAGGGCGAGTGTGAGCATCCAAAGACAAGTTTGACCTCCCCCTCTTATCAAAATCTGGAGCCTAGGTCCTAGGCTGCCCTCCTTAGAATGTGGAGTTACTTATGGCCTGTTGCCCTCAGCTTTGGGGCTTTAGCCAAAGTTTTGATATGAATGGAAATGTCCTATTACACATCTGGTTACCCATATCACTAAAAACTTCAAAGCCTCACTCTGCCGATGTGAAGAAGAAAGTTCTTATCTCTAATAATAATAACTACCACTTACTGAATGCTTTACAAGGTACAAAGAACTTTACATATTAATGCATTAACTGCTCACAATATTATTATGAGATAGGGATTTTCATGCCCATCTCAGTGAGAAAATCTGAGACCCAGAGGTCACATACGCCAGCATCAGAATTGGAATTTGAATCCAGATGTTTGACTACAAAATCAATCTGCATATAAAAATGGGTAGTATAATTAGTATCTACTGTAATTGGTTTCCCACCAATCAGCTATAGAATTAGGGTGGAGGTGTAGTTATTGTGATTGAAGTACTCTTAGCTTCATCAAACATTGTGTGTGGATTCAATAAATGAATGTATAAGCTATTTCTTAGCTATCAATTCAGTAAATAATGCTCAACAAATAATGAGTTCTCTTTTTTGTGCTGGGTGGGGACACATCAGTGTACAAAACAAACTAAAATCCCTGTCCATGTGGAAATAAACATTCATTAAAATCATACCAGAATTATATTTTTTTGTCATCATGCATTTTACCAATTAAATAAAACTGAAAATATAACTATTATCACGGAAGGCTCAGGAAGAACTTTGCTATTGAAAATGAGTCTAGGGCAGCCCTGGTGGCTCAGCGGTTTAACGCCGCCTTCAGCCCAGGGCCTGGTCCTGGACACCCTGGATCGAGTCCCACATCAGGCTCCCTGCATGGAGCCTGCTTCTCCCTCTGCCTGTGTCTCTCATGAATAAATAAATAAAACCTTAAAAAAAAATGAGTCTATAGTGGGCTTATGTGGAAACGCCTGATAGTATTTAAATAAATGATTGCAAGGACACTACATTAGATGAAGGAGGGAATTTGTGAGTAGTTAAGTCCAACTCAGTGCTGACAATATCTGGGTCATAGAGAAAATACTGGGCGATCTCTGTTGGGTAATCCTACTCAAACATCACACGGCTCAGTGTAAATCATAAATACCACTCCAGGAAAGCAGGATCATAATTCCATTGAGGAGGAGAACGATGAGGAATCTCAAGCACATGGAGGCAGGGAGATGGATTATTTTATCTTTTGTTTACCCTTTGATTCTGGGACTCTGAGGTTCCTTCTAAGGCTCGTACAGGAAGGAGTGACCGGGTTGTTTCAACAGCGAGCGGTCACATTTGATCCAGAACGTCAGTCCTCCAGGATCCCCAGGGCTCAGTCGCTTAGTGAATTCGCTTAGTGAATACTCCGTGTGCTAGTCAAAGGCTGTATCATAGCGTGTTTAACCAAAAGATCCGTATTCCAAGAAATTAAATGTCAGTAAGGTAGCTTTTGGTCTTTCTCGTGACTTCCTTGCGGTCAGCGGACAATAGCATGAACGCACATTGTTGCCACCAGTAAGCCTTCCAGGTCCTCGCGGTGGGGGAGGGGGGGGCGAGGAGGATCAGCCTGTCCACCTGCCCGCCGAACTAAATTAAAGTGCAGATAGGCTTAGGGGCACGGAAAGTTCCGCACCGCTCTTCGCTCTTCGCCCCTCACCACGGTTTTCTCATTGCTCTCGCCACCCCATCCTCTTGCCCAAGGGGCTTAGGAGCACACCCTTTCCGGCACGCTCGCTCTCCCTCCAGCCTCCACTTAAACTACAAACCGGGGGAGACCACGAACTACATTTCCCACAATGCCTAAGCGCCGACCGGCGTCTTGTGGGGTTTTGCCTAAGCTGCTTTTGTAATTAATGTGAGATCAAAGCCACGTTTCCGGGGAACAGACGAGTCATTGTCCACTTCTCCGTTCAGATATTTTCCCCCCTGCACCTGCGATCCTCGCTGTTCGGCAAAGAGGCCTCGGCGGCGGGAAATTCATTCAGGCGACTGCTGTGGCCACCCATTTCCTCCTCGAGCCCGGGCCCTGCCAAGTCCCCGGGGGCCTGGGAGTGTCATTGGTGGATGACCGCGGCTCTTGCTGCTGCCGCTCTTATCGCGACCATGGCCTCTGGCAGCAGCGGCCTGGCAGCCGCCCGCCTCCTGTCGCGCTCCTTCCTCCGTGAGTTCGGCCGAGACTGTCTCCTCCAGGCCTCCGAGAGTGCCTGGCCTCGCCGGGCCCTGCGTCCTGGTCCAGGCGGCGGCGGGGCCCTCCGGGGCGGGACCTCGGCGGGGGCCTGGGGGCCGCACTCTCGGGGACCCAGTCGGGGACCTCCTGGGTTGGAAGGAGCCCTGCTGGATTTGTGGGGCGGGGACATGACCTGGAGCGCGGGCCTCAGTAGGGGGGCCGGGGCAGGATTCGGGTGTGGGAGCCCTGCAGACCTGGGGGCACGTTCTACCCCCCCCGCGATGATGTGTGGCCGGAAGGGGGCGGCTTCTAGGCTTCCTCTTTGGGAGGGGGAGGTGAGGCGGTGCGGGATTAACTCAGCTGCGGGGAGAGTGCGTGTCTGGGTTGAGAGGCAGGGGGAGGAATGGCTCAGTAGCAAATTGAGGGGGGCGAGGGGGGAAGGGGAAGGCTCTCCCTTTATTTCTGCAGACTGTAGGGTTAGCAGAAAGGTGGGTTCTGCACCCTAAAGTCATCAGAGCCCAGGAGGGTTGGCTGGTACCTTAACCAACTATTTGCAGTGTCTCCACCAGGTGGTGTGAACATTTCAGTTCCTGAAAACTTAATCCCTAAGGTTGCGAGTCTTTGAGTATCGCTGACTGTTGAAAATTCTTGTAATGTTCAAAGTCTCCTGTGTTAGGCAGAGACTTTGGAATCAATCACATCACGTTTGAAGTGTGGCTTGCTTGACCCTTAAAGTCTGTGTAGTAACCCCCGGGCGCTTTTCTTAATCCGTTCCTCAATTTCTGTTTCCAATTCCATGAAAATAATATTTTAATGAATCGGAGACGCTGTCCCTTGTAACGTGCACCATTATTTTGTGTACTACTGACAGTAGAAAATGATGGCTAATTAAAATCGTGACACGCCATTAGTTGTTAGTTGCATCCAGATTAAAGAGCTTTGAAGACGTGAAAAAATGTGCATCCTAGAAATGATCAAAAGTACAGGATAATCTGAGTTCACTATACAGAATAATTGAAACAGCGTATATAAGGCACCTGGGATGTATTATACACTCAACTAAAGTTAGTTTTCTTCTTTTCTCTTTTCTTACACTTTACTCGTAATTCTGTTTGTCCTAAATTTTGGCACAAGACTTAATTCATTTCTTGAGAAGATCTCATTCCAGAAATGTGCAAGGATAGGTATGCACTCGATAGCTACACTTAATTACCAGACCTCATGAGGACAAACATCTGGCTGGATAACTGGCAAGTAGGAAAAATTTGGGTTACTTAGGTCAAGTTTTCTGGAGTTTTTTTTTTTTTTTTTTTTTTTAAGATTTTTATTTATTTATTCATGAGAGACAGAGAGGCAGAGACACAGGCCGAGGGAGAAGCAGGCTCCATGCAGGGAGCCCGACGTGGGACTCCATCCCAGGTCTCCAGGATCCAGCATAAACTGCTGAGCCACCCAGGCTGCCCTGGAGATTCTTATTGTAAAATTTGAAGGACAGTTGAAGGTGTCGTAGGCAGAAGGGAAAAAGGGATTAGTTATAGCCATATCATTCTCACCTGGGGTCTTGCTCGTTTGAGTTTCTGAAAAACCATAGCCTGAGATAGGTCTGTCTTAGTAGGAGGAGAGTCTAGGGAAGCATCTAAAGAATCAGAATCTTTAATCTGCCCTTAGTAATGTTTAGCAATCCTTTTCTCACAGAACTGGACGTTCTTTTTTCTGAGAGTCTCAGGACCAGAGTCTTTAAAGGGTCATCTAGTTTAGCTTTCTCTTCTTGGTGGAATGGTCTTTATTTATCCTAGTCATGTGATTAATCTGTTATTAAGGATCTGTGAAGTCCGAGATCTGAAACCAAGTTCTCTCCTGGGTTAGAGAGGTTACAGACTAATGTTTAATGTAGAAAAACCTCTAAATCCCCCAGATCTTCTCTTTCTCATGCCACACGTTTAAGCCCATTTCCATTCCCACTAGAAAAAGCCACAACAGTATTACCCCCACAAACTTTTTTTAAAGGGTGGTCACAAACTATTTAGGCTCTGAGGTTAGTAATAGAACTGGAGACGCTAGGGAATTTTGTTTCCTCTGTTTTCTTAAGTTTCAGTTGATGGTACATGTGCTAAAGGTCACAAGTGTTGCAATATTCATTTGAGTTGGGAGACAAAAAAACCAAAGCACTTGTAAATGTCTTCCGGAGCTCCTTGTTGGAATGTTTAGAAATTTTTGAGCCCCAAACCCAAAAAAACAAAACCAGTTTTATAGTTTTATGAAAAAAGGGGAAGAATCCGGTTGATGTAGGGAGAGAAAATGAAATGAAAAATAAGGAAGATTTCTTCCATGAGAAAGTTTAAGGATTTTATAAGCACATTTGAAGTTGAGATAGTAAAGTTTTTCAAGAAATACAAAGCTATGTAAAGTCATTTAAAACATAAGCCAGAAATTCCTATTAGTTAGGTCTCGTATAAAAAGTAGGGAACAAGAGCCAGCATTTTTGAGCTTCTGAATTTTGGTGTTTTAATGCCAGGAAGCAAACTTTACAATCCAGCTAGTCTCATATCTGTTTGGCAAATGAGGAAATAAACCCAGAAAGTTTCCTGGCCAGTATCAGAATGGGTATTAGAACTCAGGTTTTCTTTCTACTGTTACATGCTGTGTGACACTGTAAGCCTCCTTTTTTGAAGCTCTGTTCTTTGTTTCTTCCTTTCATTTTCATTCTTTTTTTTTTTTTTTTTCATTTTTGGCTGCCTTGTTTCGTTTAGATGACTACCCTGCTCAAAGGTGCCACTTGCCTTTTCTGTGCATTTGCCAAGTTGTATAGGCCACTTTTGGAATCAGGCATTTAGAAGTGTAGTTGGGAAAAGAGAACCCTCAGCAGTGGTGTTTCTGGTACCAGTATCTTTTGCTATTGCATCTAAGAACCAAATCTCTATTTCAGAGATACAGAAAGGTCTTGATCTAAATGTATCAGTGTAGCCATGAGAAAACAATTTGATTTTCTCCCCTCAAAGTCATTCTTCTATAGAAACAATTGGGGAATGTCCATATAATTTCTGTAAATACAGGAGAATAATCTTATTTTACCAAAGGACAGGAATGTTGTTGCTATAGACCCACTTTTTTTTTTTCACTGTAAGATTTCTAGAATTGGAATGGGTCTTATAATTGATGGTAGGTACAACAAATTGGTGGCATTTTTTTCTTTCTTACTAGCACTTATTAGTACTTCAATCGTATTTTAGATTTGAGGAAATAATGGATTTTTGCCAGCTGAGTTTCATTTGTAAGTAAATATTAAATGAATATGTAATTTTGCATTTGAATAGTAGGTTGTTCGGGGTTTGGGAGTAAGTGGCTGCTGAGTTACTCTGCTCTATTGCCTATATATATTAGGTATATATAACATACATAATTAATAAATAGCCATTTATTAAATTCATGAGTGCATTCATGGATAAACAAGAACACAGTTTGTGAGATGAATTGGAAGAGGAGTATTTTTTTTTTTTTTTTTTTTTTTTTTTGTTGAAGAGGAGTATTTTCATGAACAGTCTCAGATTATTGGTTCGAACCATGGTCCTGGTGATATGAGGCTATGGTTTGAGTCCCAGCTGGGTGGATGCTTTCTGGCTGTACCTCAAGTCAGTCATCTCACAGCCATCTCATAAGTGATGTGGTTGCTCTCTTTGGGCAAGAGGACTCAGCATGCAGCTAACTGACACAAATTTATCATCCTTCTTGAAGGCATGTATCTCTTACATTACTCTGCCCCTTTCCTTTGTAGCCTTTGTTACAGTTTGCAACTTTGTAGTTTTGTGGTTTTTTTGTTTAATATTTAGCTGTCTTATGGGGTAGAATGCTTCATTTGAGTAGGACTTGAGTCCATCATTTTTGCTCCTGCTTCTCATTCTGCTTTGGTAATCATAATGATAATAGATAGCTAATAGTGAGATAGCCCTTTCTGTACCCTAGGCATTGTTCTATGTGCTCTGTATATTAGGAACTCCTTTCATTCTCATATTGCCTATGAGGTACATAGTGTTACTATCCCATTTTTTTTTTTTTTACAGTGAGGCTGCACCTGTAAAAATGTTTCATATGGTAAAAATGTACAAGTCTATGTGTATATACTACATATTATATGTAGATATGGGATAGTATATAGATAAACATGGGATATGCATGAGGACATATACAAAACATTTCTTGTTGGACTTTAAACATTTTTTTTTTTTTTTTTTTTTTTAGACAGAGAAAGAGAGATGGACAGGAGGGGTAAAGGGAGAGGGAGAGAGAATTTTAAGCAGGATCCACACCCAGCATGGAGCTGGATGTGGGGCTCCATCTCACAACCCTGAGATCATGACCTGAGTGGAAATCAAGAATCGGACACTTAACTGACTAAGCTACCCAGGCACCCCAACGTTGAACTTATTTTAAAATATGAATTATGTGTTCTCTTTTTTAAGGAAATGGTTTACCTTTGTGTTCATATAGGGTTTGAACCCAATTTTGGGAGCTTATCAGCTACTTTGCTACCCAATTTACAGGCATCACCTCTTACCAACATTACAGAATCCTTGTGGGCAGCTATTCCATTTACAGATGGGAAGATTGAGGTTAAGGGAGATCTAAAGATCTGTCAATGGCTGGTGAGCCGCAGAGCATAAATTCAAGCCCCGGCCTGTCTGATTCCTCAGAGTAGCTCTCAGTTGCTCCTGGGATACAGTCCCAAGGTTAGGCCAGCTGATTTCTAAGAACCTGAGAGAAGGCAACACCACCCTTCCCTGGAGGTGACCCGAGATGTGGCAGCTACAGCCTTCATGACTGGAAATTCTTCCTGGTGTCCAACCTCAGGCCTTCCTGTTGCCCTAATATTTAATTTAAAATGTTCATTTTCTTAACATTAGTTAAGTTAGATAGCTCATCATCTGTTGATTTGCCATTTGTCTGCCATTTGTTTGTAGTTTTGTTTCTTGCTCAGGGCCTTTATCAGTTTTTCTGTTAGTCTTTGGTCTCTGCCTTGTTGGTGCTTATGTTGCCCAAGTTAATTCCTTGTCTCTTATATGTCACAAAAACACTCTGATCTGTCACTGCCCTACGTCTGCCTATGGTATGTTTTCTCTAAGCTCTCTCTTTTCTCCTGTTGTGAAACAGCCCATTTTTGTGTTACATTACTGCTTCTGGATTTTATTTTTGTTTGTTTTTTAAAGTTAGTATGGAATTTGTACTAGATTAAGATAAGAGCCTTGAGGACTGCTAGTAGCATTTAGGCCTGGACTTCTGATCAATCTCTGTAAGAATTTTAGGGAAACCTATGATCTGTGCATGTACAAAAATTGATGTAGGTTTTTCTCCTAAGTGGGATAAACAGGGATGAAACTTATGACGTTTAGCTTGATATAAGTGTGTGTTTTTTAGACCATGTCTCTTGCCCTGAAATTCAGTGAAGCATTTCTTGTACCCTGACTCCATAAGGCACTGTGCCATATGGGAGACACCATGGTGTACAAGACGTAGGTCTTATAGCTATGGAATTTACAGTTAGAAATTCTAGAGTATTTGAATTAAATTTAACCTTAAGTAATTTTTCTTAGAAATAATGCAGTAAACAAAGTAATAAAGTGTGTGCACTCATCCACATACAGTGTGTGGCATAAGAATTATATACCACACGGGAGTGTTTGCAGGTTCCATTCTTCTTAATCTCAGATCCCCTGAATTCCCCCATTATATTCACAAGTCATGAATGTCATGTGAAGATTTAAGGATTCCTCACTGTGCAATGTTTTACTTAAATGTGAACTTACATGAATTAATGCCAGTGAAATTCTCAGGGTGTTGAGTACATTGACTCTGAAATCTGAGAGTTATTTGCAAGATGGTTTGACCACTAATGTATGCCTTCCTGTATTTTTGACTTTACAGAATAACTTACTCTAGTTACGTGGTAGTTTTATCATAGATTCGAGTTTGTATTTAAAACCAAAATATAGGGGCAGCCCGGTGGCTCAGCAGTTTAGTGCCGCCTTCAGCCCAGGGCCTGATCCTGGAGACCCAGGATCGAGTCCCACGTCAGGCTCCCTGCATGGAGCCTGCTTCTCCCTTTGCCTGTATCTCTGCCTCTCTCTCTCTCTCTCTCTCTCTCTCTCTCTTTCTCTGTGTGTCCCATGAATAAATAAATAAAATCTTTAAAAAAAAATGTGATTGAGCAGCTTTTAGCAGTGGACAGATAATCGAAAATTTGTACTATAAAACCACTTTGCATTTTTCAGCAGAAGTGGAAGAGGCTATTTTTCATTACTTAAGGCATGTGGTTCAAGTGGAGAGGAAATCAAGTAGGAAAAGAAAATGCGAAGAGCTGGTCTGACAGATTTAATGTTTATAGCAGCTAGTAATTTGCACTCTACTAGCCCACACGAAAAAGAGTGGTGGGATTGTGGGAGGGAAGGTGAAGAGGTACAGGGGTGGGGTTGAGGAAAGGCTGCTTTCATGGGGAGCCTCCACCCTGTGATGCTGGACCTTGGATATTATAAAGTAGGGAGGAATGAGAAAAATGATGCAAGTCACTTAAAATTTGGTGAGTTTGGCTTAGAATATAAGCATGTTTTGCATTATTTCCATCCTAAAGCTGTAGAAGAGGCAGAAATTAAGGTCAGGAGAATTACAGTGTAAGCCATCCTGTGTAGTTAGGTCCTCCTGACAGCTATGGTAGCTGGGAGAGTGCAGTTGGTGTAAGGGCTAGGAATAGGGCAAATTCATCTGGTGTGGGATGAGCTTTTGGGATTAAAAGAGCATTTGTGGTGGTTACAGACTACCATCACACACACACAGGAGGGGCAAGGGTCAGAGGTAGATGGAGAAGCAGATTGCTCTTGAGCAGGGAGCCTGAGGCGGGGCTCGACCCCAGAACCTCAGGACCGTGACCTGAGCTGCAGACAGAGGCTTAACTGTGCCACCCAGGCGGCCCCAGAGGCTATTTTCATTGTCAAGATTTCTCATTCAGTTGACTTATATGTCCTAGAGCAGTATTTCAAAAAAAGAATATAATCAATGGTTCCTTATCTAGCACCTCCTGTGACTTGTTGATCTTTACCATATTGGTAGAGATGTTAGTTTGGATGATCTGGGGCCAAGTTGGGTTGCATGGGCTGGGACTAGGGCAGAGGTGAAGACAGTTTTTAGTTGCGGAGAGATTATAGCCACCGCCAGGTACCAGATAACCCTACTTACTTCTTTAGGAGGTTGGAGGTCCATTATCAGAGATTTTAGAAGTGAACTGCTTGAAGTCCAGGGCTCAGTTTGGACATAACCCCAGTAAGGAATCCATTCCTTAACCCTACCCTCTCTGACCCCCTAACTGCCAAACCCTCCCCACTTCCTAACATATACAGACTTACTTGGATCAGGAGAGTTTATCTTCCCCGAATGTCCAAGGCCTATTCTTACCACAGTACTTTTCATACTGTGCCTGTTTAATGTCAGGTCAGGTAGACTGTGAGTTCCTTGAGGGCTGAGGCTCTCGTTTCCAATACTTTATCCTTGATACTTGGCATTGTGGCTTGGTGTTAAGTATTCCCCAATGTTTTGAATAAATGAATGATGACAACTCCAGCAACTGGGATATGTGCTTGATTATTCTAGCATCCTCTCATTTCAGTACTAGTGATATCTGGTCTGGTATCACATAGGTTTCTTGTCAGGACCAAATATGATCAGGAATTTCTTATGTTTGAATGTAGATTTTGAGTTTGGCTGAAATGTGATGATGATAGTTTATTAATTCTAGCTTACCTGCAGCTAAGTTTGTATGAGCCTGGGCTCATACGGTAGATGGGAGATCACATGCACACATGCCCACACATATACATGGCAAGTCTCCTTAGATTGATTTCCCCTGAGGTTTAGAATGTCAGGGTCACCTTGCAGGCTGAACAGTATCAAAGGGCTAAAAAGGTGGAAGGTAAATTGCTAGTCATCACACCTTCTGATGCAGTTTTTATGGACACCAGAGATCTTGGGTTGTGAAGTCCTGAGCTCCAGAGAGTTGATCTAGGAGGTCTGGAGTTGAAGGACTAAGAGAAGAGAGTGACCTTAGTTGTTCCTCTATTGAGCCATGCTTTATGGACATAGGTAGACCTATCTTTTTTCAGGGTAACAGGGCTACTCCTGCCCCTGTGGAAGGAGAGGTGAACTGTCTGATTTCTCCTTTCTTAAAAGTGAGTTTAAGAATCCTTGTGGAGGCCCAACTTGACCTTCAAAAAGCAATATTTCCTTTTAGCAAGTATGGGCTCCAGGTATCCTAATCTTATAATTGGTTCTTGTAAACTATCCTGTCTGAGAACTCCTGAGAGATGGACCATGTATTGAAGATTCAGGGAATGCGAAAGACTGGTGGAGCAGATTCTGTCAGAAATAGCAGCAGGAATACTTCCACAGGTATAGTGGTTGTGAGTCTCCAGCTGGGAGAACTGGGAGCCATGGGCAAGAAAGGGCCATAAGTGACAGCACTGGCTAGGGTGGGCCCTGAGGCTACAAATTCCCTTTATAGTATCTGCTGTCCCTGGTGCAGGTGCTTAGCTGTGCCCACTGTGGCAGGACTTGACCCTCAGTGTCCCATTATGGCCCCTGTTCAGCATAATCTAGTCCAAGAATGCAGCTGTCTGTTATGCAGCAGATCTTTGTGCACACAGAACACCCTTTGTCCCATTGATAAGGGTGAAATCTCAGCCTGTCTCTTCCCTAGAGGTACAGGAGATTCCAAAATTCAGAGTTGTTAGAAGTTGAGGTCAGCACGGGAGTAGAAGACAACTTGAGAGATGCCCAAAGGGCCAGATAGAAATCAATGATGGAACCTAAGGTGTGAGGATTTAGGAGGGCATGAGGCAGAGATTCAAGACAGAAAGGATGAGTGGACCCTGGACAAGTGTGTGACGAGATGTTCTTTTCTTGAGCTAGCTTTTATGGGCTACCTCAGTGGTAGGAGGAAGTCCTGACACTTTGAAAGGGCCAAGAATGGGCCAAAGAGACAGCAGGTTGGGGCTGAAATGAAGGTTTGAAAGTAGACAGAAGGTAGCTCACAATTTTAATTCATCTGTGCCCTACTTTCTACTGACTTTTGAAATAATGGTGAGCTGGTATGAGTAACTACATAGATTTCTCAGTTTTCATTGAGGTAGGTTGCTGAAAATAATTTAGATATTTTTTACATGTCTTTCTTTTATCTACTTATTCATTTTATTTTCCCTGTTGCCTCTATATGTAAGGTTTGGTGTCTTACATCAGAGGGTACCAAATTAAGCAACTTTTGATTATATATTAGATGAACTTTATCTCCAACCGAAGATTTTTTTTTTAAAAGATTGTATTTATTTATGAGAGACACACACAGAGTGGGGGAGGGCAGAGACACAAGCAGAGGGAAAAGCAGGCTTTTCATGCAGGGAGCCCGATGTGGGACTCAATCCTGGGTCTCCAGGATCACGCCCTGGGTTGAAGGCGGCGCTAAACTGCTGAGCCACCCGGGCTGCCCACCAACCAAAGATTTAATGTTAATATTCAATGTTAACATTTAATATCATTTCGAGGAATGAGTTGCAGAGTAGTTCTTACAAGTTCTTCTAACATAGTGTAACTCTTAGCTCACCTATTACTTACAGATGTTGAACTTAAACAGGTTGGGTTAGGGGTGCCTGCCTGGCTCAGTCAGAACAGCATGTGACTCTTGATCTTGGGGTTGTGAGTTTGAGTCCCACATTGGGTATAGAGATTACTAAAAAAAATAAACTTAAAAAAAAGGTCGAGTAAAATGACAAAGTATGTGGCTATTTAGCAAATATTGTTGGTACAAGTGATACCTAGTTTCCCATCCTTGGATTTAATTTGAGCCATTTGTCTTTCAACCCCAGTTTTCTTTCTGAGGAATGAAAATTATAAACAGAAGCTTTTCTTTAGACATTTCGAAAAAGCTGCAAGATTGTTGTTCTCAGTAAAGAGGGAATTCTGGAGGATAGAATGGTGTCTTTTTTTGTCTATTTCTGTAGTCCTCATGTCTCATTTGAAGTTGTCTTGATCACAAGATTGCCCTGTATTCGAGGATTTTTTCTGTCACTAAGTTCAATTCATGGTCCAAAATTTGGAGAAATTATAACATGTCATACTTTCTTTATTTTTCAGTGCAACAGAATGGAATTCGGCATTGTTCCTATATAGCTTCCCGGAAACATCTCTATGTTGATAAAAATACGAAGGTTATTTGCCAGGGTTTCACTGGTAAGCAGGTATGTGTCAAGATGTTTTATAATGCGTACTACATAAACAGAAACATTTATTTTCTATTTTTTTAATATCACAAAAGGTATATAATTGTTACGGGAAAGTATACAGTACAGCAGTGGAGTTGTATTTTAGGAGGGGTTTTGGTGCAATAGTCAGCCTATAAGATAAAAATTGCATTTAAACTTACCTTGAAAATCCCTTCCTAGAAGCATGTTATGTTAGAGACCTACATACTCTCTTTCAGCAAGTTTAACACCACTAGTTTTGGGGATCCCTGGGTGGCTCAGCGATTTAGTGCCTGCCTTTGGCCCAGGGCGTTATCCTGGAGTCCTGGGATTGAGTCCCACATCGGGCTCCCTGCATGGAGCCTGCTTCTCCCTCTGCCTGTGTCTCTGCCTCTCTCTCTCACTGTGTCTCTCATAAATAAATAAATAAAATCTTAAAAAAAACAAAACAACAACAAAAAAAACAACCTACCACTAGATTTCTTCCAGCTTTGGAGTAGATTAGTGTTTAGTTAAAAACTAGGTAAAGTAAATGGCTTGTGTTTAGGCCCCTTACAAAAACATGCCCAGTTAAACACAGATCAGTGTAGGGATATGCTCAAGGCCAGAGAGGCTCATGGGAACTGAGATAGGCAGAAGGAGTGGCACACTGACTTTTCTCATACTCTCTAGGCAAATGGTCTTTGAGGGGACTAGCAGGCAAAATTGCCTGAAGTATTTTAATTTGTTCTCATTCACTTAATATTTATCATTTCTCCCTACCCCTGCTTACAACCTAGAATTTGCATAAGTTTTAAATATATTTGCAATGTGATTCCTTAATAAAATGTAACATAAGAGTCTCCTTTCCTTCCTATCATTTTACTCTATAATGTGTATCCTATACATATATATATAAGTATATATACACATATATGTGTATATACACATATATATACACACACAAATAGTTTATAAAACCAGTGACAGGCCAAATCTTTAGGCCATAGTTTTCCAAACTTTGATCTATAGGATAATACCTAAATATCCAAATTTCCATGACTTTTGTTTTTATTTATTTATTTTTTTAAAAAGATTTTGTTTATTTATTCATGAGAGAGAGAGAGAGAGAGAGAGAAGCAGAGACATAGGCAGAGGGAGAAGCAGGCTCCCTGTCAGGAGCCTGATGTGGGACTCAATCGCAGGACCCCAGGATCATGCCCTGAGCCAAAGGCAGATGCTCACTGAGCCACCCAGGTGCCTATATATATATATTTTCTAAAGAAAGTTGATGTTCATTTAAGATTTGAAGTACATTTTATTAGTCCTCTGCCAATTAAAATCATATTCAGTCCCTTTTTGGTTATATATTAATTGTGTTAGCATATAATCAACTGTTTGATTAATTCAAATTCTCCACATAAGTTTATTATATATGGCGTTTTTGTTTGCTAAATTTTATGTGAGCCTGTGACATCTTAACCTCTGACCTTTTTTTAAAAGAACCATTGTCCATGGTGTAAGCAATATTTGGAACTGTCTCTGTTTCCTGAATGGAGTGATGGCTTGCTTAAATATTGAAATCCAAAGTTGGTTTTAGTGTCTTTCGATTATTGTAATTACATTGTTTCTCATTCACTCTTTTGTTTAAGGTAATTGGGAGTCTTACTAGTCTCAGATTTGTTAGTTAAGATTCTATTAGTATAGAGAACAATAAGGTCTGAAATTTAGAGTTTATCTTCATAGGACATCTACATTTTATCTTGTTAGTTCTTTTATTCAGTGTATATATTGTTTCACATATGAATGAGGAATATTTATATTTTGGAATCTATTTCAATAATGCCAATTTCCAGTGGGTGGAATTTCTTGTATTGGCTTTGAGCTGCTAAAACTATTTCTATTCTTAACTGGATGGAGATAATGGGAAAACTAAGGAAAATTAACTTACTAACCTGAAATGTCCTTGTTTAACTCTATATTAGGACTAAAAAGTTGGTTCATTTGAATTTATCTATCAGATGAATTCTGAAAACAGAGTAGTGATCTAGGGCCGTGCTTCTCAAGTGTCTGGAGTGAAAGACCAAGTTGGGTCTGTTTAATTGGGTCTGTTGGGTATGTTTAATTTTAATTTTCAATCTAATGCAGATCAATATTTTTTGCAAAGTACGGGCAGCCAGGGTGGCTCAGCGGTTTAGCAGCGCCTTTGGCCTGGGATGTGATCCTGGAGACCTGGAATGGAGCCCCATGTCAGGCTCCCTGCATGGAGCCTGCTTCTCCCTCTGCCTGTGTCTCTGCCTCTCTCTCTCTGTGTCTCTCATGAATAAATAAAATATTTTTTAAAAAATATTTTTTGCAAAATACAATAAAAGTTGCAGCGATATCCTATTGCTATAGAAGTTTGCAAAAATTCTCACTTTTGCACTTCTGTGTTTGTTTAGATTTTTTTAAAAAAGATTCTATTTATTACTTATTCATGAGAACACAGTGAGAGAGAAGCAGAGACACAGGCAGAGGGAGAAGCAGGCTCCATGCAGGGAGCCCGATGTGGGACTGGATCCCGGGGCTCCAGGATCACACCCTGGGCTGAAGGCAGACGCTCAACCACTGAGCCACCCAGGCATCCCTATTTTGGTTTTTCAATTAATTTTTCTTTTCTCGCTTTTTCATTCTTTATTCTTTCCTTTGTTTTTTTTTTTTTAATAATTTTTATTCATTTCCTTTTTGTGTTTATCTTGCTGCAGACCAGCAAGAGTCTATAGACTACCCTTTGAATAGCACTGCTTAAAGAGAGAGCATTGGCTTATGGTTCTTTAAAAACTCCATCATTGACTTTAGACAGTTGGGTCAGCATTTTTAGGTCCCTGTAGAATGACCACATAGATCCATTCAGTTTCAACAGCTGCTTATTAAGTGCCTACTGTATGTCATACATTGGATTAGGTGCCACTTCTCAGTGAACAGAGTAGACATTGAATTTACATTTTAGTGGTGGGAGAGGAACATACCAACAAGATCAGTGAGTAAATTATGTGTTGCACAAGAAAGTATAAATGCTGTGGAAAAAATAAACCAGAGATAGAAGAATGTGACTGTGTATGGAGTTGTGGTGGTGTTTGGGATGGAGAAAAGGGAATTTTATGTCGAGTGGTCAGGGGAAGCCTGACCTGAGTCAAGATCTAAGGGAGATGTGGGAGTAGAGCAGGTGGATATGAATGGAAGCGTATTCAAGGCAAAGGGGACAGTAAGGCCATAAGGCAGGAATGTGCCTGTTGTGTGTGCAGGACACAAGGCCAGCATGACAGAGTGAAATGAGCAATGAGAGAATAGTAAATGAGGCCGGGCAGGTAAGGGGTTTGTATGTGAGGACGTAGGTTGAATATTGTTTTATGAACCAATATGAGGAGTTTACTGTGAACGAAGTGGAAACCCCTGTTTTGATCAGAGGAATGATATGAATCTTGCTTATGTTTAAACAGGATTACTCTGGCTGCTGTGTTGAGAATAGTGAAAGGGAGCCAGGGGCAATATTATGTCAAGAGTTGATGACTTAGACCAAGGTGGTAGCAGTTGAAGGGATCAAGACATCGTTAATTATATTTTGAAGGTAGGGCAATAGTGTATCTGATGTGAAATATAAGAGAATCAAGGATGACTTCAGTGTTTTTGGTCTGTACATCTATTAAGAGTGGAATCGTCATTAACCAAGATGGGGTAGAGCATGGAGAGGAGTGATCAGGAATTTGGCTTTGGGCACATTAAGTATGAGATGCCTACTAGTTCTCCAAGTGGAGTGACAGTGTGAGTTTGTAGCTCAAGGCAAGGTCTGGGTTGGGAATGTGTGTGTCTGTGTGTGTCTGGGGGAGCGGTTTCCATATGAATGATACTTATTACCATGAAAAGGGATGAGATTATCAACAGCACAAATTCAAGTAGAGCTCTTGAAGCCTACCAAAAAATAATCTTTCAATTTGTGGAGACATTTTTGGTTGTCACATAGCTGGTTGGGGTGGAGAGGAGGGCATGGCACCGAAACCTACTGAGTAGGGGCCAGGGATGCTGCTAAACATTGTACAAAGCATGGGATAACCTCCCATAACAATGAATCCATGTGACCAGATGTCTGTAGTGCCAAGGTTGAGAGGGGAGAGTTAATGGGTAGGGAATTACAGGGTATTTATTGGCTGGGCAGCATTAAAAGCTTACCTAAGGTTAGTGATCACTAATTTAAAGTGAGACCAGTTATCATGCTTCTATTTTTTTCTGTCCAGCTTCTGGTTGGCTGAACATTGCAGTCTTAGAGTAGGTAGCAGACTGGATTTAACCAAAACTGTGGTTTTGCCAGATGTGTAAGTTGAAGTGAGAGAGAGCCAAGGTTGTGTGTCTAATGACTGACTGTGCATTTTAAACTGTGTAAAGGAGGGACGTGAGGACATGAGCAGTTGAGGAAAAGTGAAAAGGTGTTTTTTTTTTAAGTAAACACATGGGTGTTTCTGCCTATCAGCCAAATATGAAAATGGAATGAAAGAAGATCCTCCTTTAAAAAACCCCCAAACTCTGGGGATCCCTGGGTGGCTCAGCTTTTTAGCCACTGCCTTCGGCCCAGGGCGTGATCCTGGAGTCCTGGGATCAAGTCCCACATCGAGCTCCCAGCATGGAGCCTGCTTCTCCCTCTGCCTATGTCTCTGCCTCTCTCTCTCTCTCTCTCTCTCTGTCTCTCATGAATAAATAAAATCTTTAAAACAACAACAACAACAAAACCCCCCCCCAAAACCCAAAACTCCTATTTTGGCTTTGCGGAGGATTGTTTTAAGGTTCAAAGTTGACTTCAGCAAGTTGTTAAGAATGTTGCATACGTGTATATATCACCTTCTGGAAAATAGCCTATTTGTTTTTCTTTTCCAAGTTGCTGAAGATGGCTTTAAGGCTTCCCAGCCTGTCTTTTCTCCTGAGTCTTGTGCTTTTTTCCCTTCAGGGCACGTTTCATAGCCAGCAGGCATTGGATTATGGCACCCAGCTGGTTGGAGGAACCACTCCAGGGAAAGGAGGCAAAACACATCTGGGCTTACCAGTCTTTAATACTGTAAAGGAGGTAATTAATGGTACTAAGTTTGCTAAGTAAAGAAAAGCAGGAAAGGAGCAGGCATACTTTGGATAGAGATCTTAATTGTGTCCCCTTTTGGAAGAGTCACTTGCTATTTTAAAATCCCATAATGTAAAGAAATTTGAATCACAGTAAAACCACTGGGTTCATTTTAGTCACACAGACTTAGGATGCCTTCCCCATGCCTGTGTCCTTTTGTTTCTAAGCACAGGTCATCTGGTAAGAGAAGTGCTGTAGCTTAGGTTCTATTTGGCTTCTTATCCTTTCCTTACTCTTTCTTCCTCCAGGATGTTAGCAGTGCACATGTCAGCCTCCAGCCCCCAACACACAGCATGGGCTTTTTGCTAGGCACTGTGCTAGCTGCTTCATAGACATTGCTTCATTCAAGCCTCCCCATAACCCTCTGAGGTGCAGTTGCTATCACCATCCCCAGTCTAAAGACAGGGGTACTACATATGCAGAGAGGTTAAAGGTCCTGCCCATAGTTCGTAGCTGAGAAGTGGCAGACTTAGCAGGGCTTAGGGTAAGTAGTATGGTGTTCTGTGTGAAAAAACTGGACTGTGAAATCATACTGACAAATCATAGAACCCTAGTCTCTTCCCCAAATTGCTGATTTCTTAATACTTTTTGAAGTATTTTGAACCAAACTTTAATTCTGTTACAAAATTAATATGTGATTATTATAAAAACTCCGATGATAAAAATGTATGTAAAGTTAAATTTTATAGTGCTTTCCACATCTCAAATTTTGCCTTTCTAGAGAGCTTATTTAAGCTCCTTGTGTATTCTCGTTCTACTCTTGCATGAATACATAGAAAAATAATAGTTTTATAAAAGAAACTATTATGGTACAGAATCTTACCTATATAATAAAAAAAATCTAGGAAATAAACTTAGTACTTGGGACGAATGTATTGATAAAAGATGTACCCCTCCCTCTCTTAAGCATAGTTTTAAGGCATGTTTTAAAGTATCACATTTTTTTTAAAGTACAAATTTATAGACTTAATCTCTTTTTTAGAATACTAACTTCAAATTGAAGTTAATTTGTTCTTGATCGTAAAACATAGGAAAAAATATTCAAATTTGAAATTTTCATTTTACTTTAAACTTGAAAACAGGATTTTTTTTTTACTTTAAAGAGTAAAAAAAAAGTTAAAATCATAGGTTCTGTAAAGGAATCATTTGAAATCTTTTTGCTTTAAATTTTTGGTTATTTCCTCCCACCCCTTCAAGTCTCCTACGGCTGACTTCATGACCTCAAAATACAGAGAAAAGCTGTTTTCATAACTCTTCTAGGTAGATTTGACTTTTTCATGAGCTTTTTTTGCTTTCTTTTAAAGAAAAGTTTTTGTTGCTAAGCAACTCATTTATTATTCACCATGTTACAAATAGAAATGACATTTGCAATATTCTGCAAGTTCTCTGACAGATACTATATTTCTTACCTGTTTAGCACTTACAAAGAGCTTTCTGAATGAGTAGGATGGATACCTTTCATCTAGTGTCACTTGTTAGCACAGAGCCTGTTGTCATATTTGGCTTCTGGCAGTATGTGTAGCCTTAAGAGGTAGAAAACTGCAGGATACATTTTCTAAAAAAATACATATATGCCTATGATCTGACTCCTTTTGGTTCCAGCCTAGTTTTTATTTTTACTTTTTTTTGTATCCCCTTCTCTGTTATCACCTTGAACAGAGTTTTTAAAAAAATTATTTTTAACCCCTGGCATCATTGTTGATGATCTGTCAGTATCCTTTAACTTTTGTTGTTCTGTCAGTGTCAAGACACTTCTTTTTATGAGAGATACCATAGAGAAAGCTCCTCAGTCTTGGGGGATGTGGGGAGTCATTCAGGGATGATTCTGAAAGACACTATCTTTTACTTCTGCCCCTTCTAGTTGTACCTGTATGTTCTGTAGCTTAGTATTCCTTTCCATTGTAAAATCTCATGATACAGCCTTCCAAAAGGTTTTGATTTATATCTTGATTAAGTCATATTTTAACATTTATAGGGAGGCAGCCTGCTGTAACTGAAAAGAACAGACACTTTGGAATCAGAGATACTTAGATCTGAATCTTGGCTCTGCCACTCACTTCCTAGCTATGTGACCTTGTGTAAGTTATTTATTGTCTTTTGGCCCCAGCATCTTGATTTGTAGATGGGGATACTAAGCATACAGGGGTTGTTGTGAGGCCTTAACAAGACCTGTCTTGAGCCCTCCTGCAGGGCCTCTCAGAACAGGTACTGCCTCTCTTGGAGAGTCAGAGATCACTAACAATCTTTGTCTTCAAGGAGCTTTAAGAGACATGACCACACATAGAGGTGGGTAGAGGAAGACATGAACACACATAGAGCTGGGTAGAGGGAGACATGACCACACATTGAGGTGGGTAGAAGGTATTGATGTATGTGGAGAATATGTGGAGACCACAGACAGAACCACAGTCAAACTGATGATTTTAAGTTCTTTGCTTTGTGGAGTGATGTAGAGTGGACCCTAATATGCATTTGACCCACATTCTTATTCTATGGCCATTTATGCATTTGTATTTTAGTTTATTTTTATTTTTAACTAATGTGCATTTAGATTAAAAATTGTGAGCATAAAAAACTCTATCATTTTTGACATGATAGATTTTGAATAGGTGTTTGAGAGCTGAGTTCCAATGCTCAGTGGCTTACTCCTCCTTTTTCTCCTGGAGAAATAGAAGGTCTTTGGTCCCGAATAGGTGGTACAGTGTCTTGTAAGGCAACAAAAATAAACATGGCCATAGGAATGAGAGGACACAAATGCAAATCAGACAGCGCTTTCAGGTTTCCTGACATTCCATCATCTGAGGGAACGAGGTGTCATAGAATCTTTCAGTTCAGAGTGGCATTTCATAGTGGGGCAGAGAGGAGCCCTGCTTGGTTCTGCTCTTTTCTGACAGCACAGTGAACTTGCTAATGGGAAGAATGAAGACATCCAATGTCTCCTCGTAGTGTTCTTTCCTGATCCCATCACATTATTAAAATCATGGTATTGAATGCATTTCATTAGTGTTTATAACTTAACCCATAATAAAGTGCTTTGTGGTTAATGTTTCAGGCCAAAGAAGAGACAGGAGCGACAGCTTCTGTCATTTATGTTCCTCCTCCTTTTGCTGCTGCTGCCATCAATGAAGCTGTTGAGGCAGAAGTGCCCTTGGTTGTGTGCATTACTGAAGGTATACCACAGCAGGACATGGTACGGGTCAAGCACAAGCTACTGCGGCAGGGAAAGACGAGGCTAATTGGGCCTAACTGCCCTGGAATCATCAATGTAAGTGTAAAAAACAATAGGCCAGATTTAGGCTTTCACAAGGCTAACTAGCTTTGCATCAATCCAAGTGTGTTTGTGTGTGTATGACCTATTAGTTATAGGTTGTTATGGGTTTTTTTTTTTTCACTTTTTCTGAAACTGTGAATTTTCTATCCGTCAGCCTGGAGAATGCAAAATTGGCATCATGCCTGGCCATATTCACAAGAAAGGAAGAATTGGTGAGTAGGTTTCCTATAGATTAAAAACAAAAAAATTCTTTGCCCTAAGCTCAAAATTCACTAAGAATATTTGTAACTGTGCAAATTTAATTCATTTTAATTAACTGTAGTGGAATTTACCAGGGGATTTTATAGTGAATCAGTTCTGTATCCTGAATTGGATGAGGTTAAGAATCCATAATAATTCTGCAGAATCATTGGAGATATTTTTTGGAGTTTTAAAAGATTCTTTTCCTGCTCGGCATGCTGGGGATTCTCCATGTGTTTGCATGTATCAATAGTTCATTTCATCTTACTGCTAAGTAATAATCTGTGGTGTGATTCTGCCACAATTTGCCCATTCTCCTATTGATGAACGTTGGGTTATTTCCAGTTTGAATCATTATGAATAAGGCTAAGGTGATATTTGTGTATAGGTCTTTCTGTGGACACATTTTCATTTCCCTTGGGTAAGATACTTATGAATGGAATCACTAAGTCATAGCTTTGAAGTATGTTCAACTTTTTAAGAAATCGCCAAACAGTTCTGCAAAAGGGCTATTCACTTTACATTTCCACCATCACTGTATGAAAGCTTCAGTTCTTCCACATCTTCACAAACAGCCTTCTCAGTCTTTAATTTTAGCCTTTCTGCTAGGGATGAAATGGTGTCTCATGGTTTTAATTTTAGTTTCCCTGATGACTAATGATGTAGAGCACCATCTCATGTACTTATTGGCTACTTGTATATCTTCTTTTGTGAATGATCTGTTCAAGTGTTTTGCACATTTTTTTATTGGGTTGTCTTTTTGTTGATTATGGCAAGGGATTCCATAAATATTCTGGATATAAGTCCTTTGTTTTATATAACACATATATAGCACACATGCTACATATGTGCTTTGAATTATTTTTATTGTTAGTCTTTTTATATCCTATCCTCACGTTACTTTGCCTTATAGGATATCACAAACTTTTTAGAATGTTTTGTGAAAATTCCACTGCTACTTGTTTAGTTCCTTGAAGAAATAACCAAATTAACATTTCAAATTTATCCTGTTATGCTTGTTTTTAGGTTCTTCACACCTTCTCACTAAGCTTTCTTAGTGCACCATGATAGATGGTTACTGTACTTTCTCTATCCATAAACTATGACTGTTAATAATAGATAAAAGTAATCAATATAGTGGGTGAATGTCAGTTATGTACTTTACAAGACTGGGTTAAAGATCATGGTTTTTTATTGTTACTAAAATCCCTTATTGCTGTTAGCCCTGCTGCCAGTAGGGTACTTACCAAGTTCTTCTACCAAGGGGGTTCCAAGAAGTTCCATAGTCCATCAGGTCTAGTGGGGGCCTGGTCCATGTAGTCACTGATGCTCTTGTACATAGTTGAGCGCTCTGTAGACTCTTGTCTGCTGTGAATGGCTACTGCTGTAGACTTGAAGTGAGCATGTAAGGAGTGTCCCGTGCCAAGTCACTTTTCTGATCACTGCCCTGCTTTCTAAGGTGCCTGTAAACCTAAAAAACAACCACGCGTGACATACTTGACCCCTCCATCCCTTTCAAAATTTTTATTTTGATTAAACTTTTTATGTTTTTACAATTGCAAATTCACATGTAGTAACCATAGGTCTCTGAGGATCTGTCCACTTTTTTCCCTGGTCTGTTTTTGCTCTCTCATTCAGGTTGGGTAATTTCCACTGTTCTATTTTCATTTCACTGATTCTTTCCTCTCTCCCCTCCTTTATGCTACTGAGCTCATCCACTGAGCTTTCAGGTTTGGTTGTTTTATTTTTCTCTTCTAAAATTTACATTTGGGTTCTCTTTATATCTTCTATTTTTTTGCTGAGACTTCATTATTTTTTTGATAAGGCTTTCTATTTTCTCATTTGTTTCAAGCATGTTTGTGATTATTTAAAGCATTTTTATCATGCCTTTTTAAGAATTCCTGTTAGATAATTCTTCATCTTGGTGTTAGCATCTATTTTTTTTTTTTTTTTTAAGATTTTGTTTACTTATTCATGAGAGACAGGGAGAGGCAGAGATGTAGGTAGAGGGAGAAGCAGGCTCCCCACAGGGAGCCTGATGCAGGCAGGACTTGATCTCAGGACCCCAGGATCATGACCTGAGCCAAAGGCAGATACTCAACCACTTAGCCACCCAGATGCCCTGGTGTTAGCATTTATTGTCTCTTTTCATTCAGTTTGAGATCTCCCTGGTTCTTGGTATTCTGAATGATTTTTTACTGAAACCCAGATAATTTGTGTATTATAGGACTCTGGGTCTTATTTGAACCTTCTGTTGACTGACTGACTATAGACACTGCTTCAGCAGGGATTATCAGGGGGAGGTCCCTCATTACTGCCGGGTGGATATAGAAGTCCAAGTTCCTATTTGTTCCATTGATACTGGAGTGGGTGAGTTCTTCCTTACTGGGTATGAGTTCTGCTCTCCTCCTTGGTCTTCACTGAGTTCAGTGGAGGTGACCTTGTTATTGCTGGGCAATTGTGAAAGTCCTGACTCTCCACTAGGCCTTCTCTGATACCACCCTGACAAGAAGATGGAGAAGTGCCTAATTACTGCCAGATAAGGATGGACATCTAGACTCCCCACATGGACATGGCTTCCATCGACATTGTAGGGTTGAGGAGGAACTCATATCAGCTGGCATAGATGAAAGTCCTGATTGCCTACTTGGCCTTCTCTTTCACCAGTTTGGCTGGCATGTTGGGGTGCCTCAGTGCAGCCTCCTAAATGTGTAAGTCTAGGAATCCCTTTTGGCCTTTGCTCATATGAGTGAGGGTGAAGGCACAGTTATTTTCTGTAGTGTTTGGTTGGTATGGAGTGGTTATTATCTCAAAAGTTTTCTGTTTTTCTGGGCTGTCCTTGGCTCTTTTGCTAGAACAAGCAGGCTTTTAAAGGGGGATTTTTTTTTTTTTTTTTCTGTATCCTTATGTGTTTCTGGGATACTGGCTTCTTTAGATCCGTATCTAGGATGCATGAGGCAAAGGAAACCCAGGGAGCTCAGCAGTGTATCTTTCCTTGAGTTTTGAGGTCCTTAACTACCTTGCCTTCTTCATCTCTTAGAGATTCCTTGGATTTATTTTATTTATAATGCCCAGGGTTTTTAGTTGTATTTAATAAGAAGAATAGAGGAAGAAAGTACTTCTGCCTTTCAGAAACAGAAGTGTTCTTGTGATAGGTACTTTTAAGTGATAGCTCTTTTACTACATATACTTTTAAGAATGACAGGAATAATCTACCCTAAAAACATGGCTTTCATTACCTTCATTGTGTGCAGTTTGCATTTATGTAATTTACATATCATTTATATGATCAGATGAAAGCTCCTTAAAAGAATGATAACATCCTGGTGTTAATATTCACTGGTTATTATACTGATCCATCACAAGACTAGAATAAATAAAATAGTTGTTTTTCTCAGTAATGTAAGATACTGAGTGGACACTTAGACATAATCATACCACAAGAATCAAGTAGAAAGAGTGGAAAGGAGACTAGACAATTGTACACAAGATATACAACTAAAGAAATTGCCAACTATACTTTATTTGAACAAAGCTAAATGTACTGAGTACATAGGTAGGTAGGTAGGTATTACCTACCCAACCTTCTGTTAGGAAGGGTCCCGCAGAGGAAGGACTGTATTAGGGAGACAGCAGGTAGATGGAAAGAAAGCTCAGAGAATAGGGAAAATTGAAGAATGAGACAGATGGGGATTGGTGGTAATGATTGTCATTTGTTGTAGGTTAGGGTCCAGGGATTGAATGGTCTTAAAACTATTGGAATTAGATTTTCCTTAAGAGGATGTTTGTACTCTATTGAAAGGTTTTCAGTTTTGAGACATTCAGGTAAGTATTTATTGAACTCCTTCTGTGCATGTTCAATACTAGGAACACAGGAGTGAGGGAAGCAGTCTTGTTTATCAAGCTCCTTGGAGGTTACAGTATAGCAAAGAAGATGGTTGCCACAGAATCTTAAATACCATTGGTGGTCTCTTACTGAGCCAGATAGTAAGAGAACAATGTACTTATTGGAGGAATCAGGAAAGACTTCCAGGGAAAGTGGCATTTGAGGAGATGGGGGCCCCGTTTGCAGCAGAAGCAACGTGACTAAGTGGGGGAATAAATCGATTTCAGTAGAGTAGGGAAATAATGGGAGACAAGTCTGGAGAGGTAGGCTGGCACTGTGCTGGGTTGGGGAGTCAGTGCAGGGTTCCCTGCAGAAGGAGCAGTCCTCATCAAGTGATCCAGCTGTTACTGTCTGGTGAAATTAATCTAAGAGAGCAATTGAACAGTGTTCTATTGTCCAGCATTGACCAAGATGCACACGTGTCCTTCAATTTGCCCAATTGGTGCAGAGTATCTGAAGTTACATACACCTGAATTCATAGTGAGAAGATAAGTATTTATGCACCAACCATATACTTGTTGAGTTGGATGACAAATTGTAGAATGGATTTTTCTTAAGTACTTGTATCTTTAACGTGTTAGCCTATTTATTTTGAACACAATCTAATATTTTTAAATTCTCTTTCTTTAAGGTATTGTGTCCAGGTCCGGCACCCTGACTTATGAAGCGGTTCACCAAACAACCCAAGTTGGGTTGGGACAGTCTTTGTGTGTTGGTGAGTGATTTTGGTAGAATCATTTTATTGTAATGCAGTATTTTTGTTGAATGAGTATAGTAATAACTTTTGGTTATTTCCAAGAGGTTTTGATAACCATTTTATTAAAAAGATGTCATGATCTTAAATTTAATTTTCTTCAGTGTGAAGCCCCACTGTATATTTTAAAGATTCGTGGCCCAAGATTTGACCCTCATATTGAGCAAGCATTGTGGGACATGTGGCCCCTGCACAGCCTTGGTGCCGGAAAACATCACTTACTTCACTTGCTGTGAAGAAACAGTTCTTTGCATTAGGACTTCTGGTTCTACAATTATCATTTTGTTAGTGCTTCCCAGTTACTGAGTTCTTTGTCATTTGTTATCTTATTCTTAAGGCTACCTTCTGAGGCACCTCTAAGCTGAAAAGTGGTGCTATTATAGCTTTATTGGTGAGAAAATCTATATCGAGGATGATTGAGTTCCCCAAAACTTCTTTTGTTGCCACATTATACTGCCTACGACTTTTAAAAGTAAAAAGATTTTACATTTTAAAATAATTTTAGTATTTGTTGCTAAAAGACAGATTTCTCATTTTTATAAACATTTCTTCAAAGTTTTAGAATACCTTTTAAAAGCCTTTCAAAAATAGCTTTTCACAATAAATTCTGAAATAAAAACCTGGAGTATTTTAATTAGAATTAAGATCCATAAAGTCAATATTGGAAATAGTGATTGAGCTTCTCTATGTACAAAGCACAGTCTTAGTCACAAAGTAACTTAGTGTGGTGGAGAATAAGAAAAGGTTTGAAACAGAATTGCAAAATTCATTCTCCAACTTCTGTCTTTAATTTGTAAATTACTAATACTAATGCCCATTTCACAGAGAGGCTATAAGAAAGAGGAAATGGCAGGTCTAACGTGCGGCTAGGACGCAGTATTTGACACACAGTACTCATAAATGCTGCTTCTCTTCTTCAACTTCATTCTTCAGAGATGCATTGAAAAGTAGGAAATCAATCCTGCCATCAGTGAGTTTATATACATTATAAATAAAAAATAAAAAGTGGCAGCCAGTCTGTTGGGAGCATTTCCTTTAATCCTGTCCAAGTACTTGTCCTTAAATGTTTGTGTTGTAGTCATCACTCACCCTGTATCTAAGGTGAAAGGGATCAGTGCACTCTCTGTCCCTCACTGGGACTTGTCTCTTAAAACTTGTGTGTGGTTTCTCAGCAGTGTGCCTCATCTATTAGTTACTTTGTGCAAAGACATTTGTAAAATGTTTAATCAGAGAAGAGATAGTCTTGCTTGCTTGCATCACAAACACACCTTTTTAAAAAACACCCATTTTAAAAGAGTTGTTTGGGAATAATTTCATGGGAGGAAAGAAGCTCGATAAAAGAGCTAAAACAAAAATGTCTTTGTGAATATCCGAAATCAACCACCATTTATCATTCACGTAACATTAGAAACAAATAAATGTAGCGATTTGTGATTTTTTTAAATGTTAAATACCAGAGTGACTGCATTTTAAAACATTGGTGACGGGAGAGGCAAAATTAGAACAATAATTGAAACAGCATCTCTTATTTTCATGGTTCATCCTTAAATTTTCAGCTGGTGTTGCTATTCTTTGAATTTTTCAGGCATTGGAGGTGATCCTTTTAATGGCACAGATTTTATTGACTGCCTTGAAATCTTTCTGAATGATCCAGCCACAGAAGGCATCATACTGATTGGTGAAATTGGTGGTAATGCAGAAGAAAATGCTGCAGAATTCTTGAAGCAACATAATTCAGTAAGTTTGGGTTTGGGTTTGGAAAAATACAGCTCTTCACACACAGTAGGCACTTCCTGAGCTAGTCACTGCTGTGCTGCTGTTGATTCTTACTCTCCTGACAGTGCTTCTGCAGAGGCTACCAGCAGTCTCCATTCTTTCTTCATCCTCTCCGTCCTCTTGGTTTTTCTCCTTCTTCTCATCTTAATTTTTCCCCAGAGTTAGTCTCTGTGGCCTATTCCTTAAGTGTGAATGATTCTTGTATATGAACATACTTCGTGCAGTTCCAAAGGCAGAAACCTCAGAAGCATCTTTTACTTCTCTCTCATCACCTGTTTGCACTGTTACCAAGATCTGTCCCTAGTAGTATGTTGAGATTCAGTGCATCAGCTGTAATTAGTCCCTTTGCTCTGGTTCCAGCTGCCATCCTCTCCACCTGGACCATATCAGTAGTTTCTTCCTGATTGTCTCTACTGTTCCTCAGGCACCATCGTCTCCCTTCTGTCTCTGGCCATCCTGCTCACAACCACCCAGATCACCTGCTCTTCTGCAACACAGACATTGGCGTTGCATACCCTCTAGTTTTAAACCCTGACAGTCTCCCATTAAATGGAAGACAAAGTGTGGACTTACCATGGTCTTCCAGTCCCTACATACCTGTCTAACTCTCTTCTTCAGATCCATGTCCCATCTGACTGGCCCGATGTTTTCATTCTCACTTGCCTTTGCTTATTCCTTCTGCAAAGACTGCTTACTATCCGACTCTCCCTCTAGTCTATATCAGGGGCAGCAGGGACTGCCCCATCCCCCAGCATATCAGGCACCAATAGGTGGTGGATAAGAAAAGAATGAAGCATATCGTTAAGAGTTTGAGGTAACTTGAATTCAGAAAAGTTGTAAACTTTGAAATTCAAGTAAAGACTGACTTCTTTTTAGGAAAGATTTGGGTTACTGTGACATTATGCTATGTTCAAGTGAATTTTAAAATGTATTTAGACCCAACTCTGGATCCCTTGACTAGCTTAGATTTTGGTGGGAAAAGCTAAGTATATACGTTTTATTTCATTTGGCACATGTTTTTCTATTCCTGGTTAGTTCTTATGGGATGAATTTTTATTAAGGACCTACTGTATGTAGGATTCTAGGTTGAACAGATGACATAAGACACTTAGCACAGTACCTGGCACAGAGTACTGAACAGAGTACTGAACACTCAGTAATGTTCTCTACTGCCACCATTACTGTTTTTATTATTGTCATTATTATAGTGACAATACTTATTTGTAAAACTGGTGTTGTTTAATCTTGACCCTTTGAGAAAGGTTTTTGTCCTTTTATGAATAAGGAAACTGGCACAGGGACATTAAAAACTTGCCAGTGGCAGGTATATAGCAAATGAACTAAAGGTGGGATTCATCCCCCACGTCTGCCTGACGTCTCCACTATGTCATGGAGGGGTCAAGAGGCTGATTGCAGGGATTCAGGAAAAGGGTTACCAGCCCTGGGCCTCTGCTCAAACTATGCTGATATCCTAACTGGTCTGTTTTGGGGCTTTCACGTTTCTCATCATTTCTGCATCTTGTTTTCAGACCATACTTCCTTGTAGTCTCTTTAGTTGTATTTTTCTCTGCTTAAAAAATTGTAAGTGACTCTTCTTTGTTAATAGGACAATATAAACTTGTCTGACATTCTAGGTTCATCAAAATCTTGTTTCCTTCTAGTGCAGCATTCTTTTTCTGTAAGTATGGAGACAGAAGGATCACGTAGAAATTAGTGCCACTTAAATAAAAGATGCTCATAACTGTGTAGAGCCCATAAGTAAATGAAGAAGTGACTTGTAGAGTCTTTTCTTTTTAATTCTGCACCATGGTAGGTGCTGGGCATACAGAAATAAATGTGAACATAGTTTCTGAATTCAGAGATTCTTAGTTTAGGAGGGGAACACATGGGAAATAAGTTACAGCCACTATACTTAGTGTAATAGTAGAAACTTGTCAAGGGCACAGCAGGGTCACTGAATGGAGGATGATCAACCATGTTTGTGGAGACTGTGGGAGGAAGAGTCAGAAAGGCTTATGGGGAAAGAGGAGGCTTGAGTCAGGTCTCAGAAGTTAAGTAGAAATTTGTCAGCTGTCCAGCGAGGGTGGAGAACATTCCCTACAGAGGAACAGAGGCAGAGCAGCCTGGAATTACTGGGAGACAAAGAGCAGGGAGGAATGGTGGGAGATGAGGCTGGAGTAGGCCGCATCAGACCATGCAGAACCTGGCTGCTGGCACCATAGCACAAATCTGGGCAGTGGAAGCAGCTTTCTAGTAATCATTCACTGTCACATGTTCATAGTTAGAAAAACAAAATGAAACCGATTTCACTTAAAGAATGTCCTTGATGAAGCAGTAAAAATTATTAATTTTATTAAATCCTGACCCATGAGTCAGTATTTTGTGATGAAGTGGGAAGTAAAGCACCTTCTCAATTGAGTTGTGAGCTGAACTAGCTGCTTTTCTTACCATGAAAAAACCCTCAAGAACAACTGGCAGACAGACTGTTCAGACTTGGGTATGTCGTAGACATTTTATCAAAAATGAACAAAGTGAACCTCCCATATCAAGGAAAACAACTTATAGTATTTGACAGTGATAAGATTTGAGCTTTCACGTGAATATTCATATTTTGGAAAAGTTGTTTCTGCCACTGTGAACTGGACTTCCTCCTACTAAAGACTTTGATTAAATCTGGTAACAGTGACTGATTTATTGATGTTGAATAAAGAAACGTATCAACATTTGGAAGATGTACATAATTCAGTAAACATATTTTTCATTCAGCCAATGAATGTTATAAAATCATTATAGGTAAAAGATCCATTCAATGGATTTTAAAGTAACAGAGGACAGAAAGTTCATTGCTATGGTTCTAGATTCCAACATTGTAACTGACCCTTAAGAAATTACCACTTGAAGAGGTTTATCTAGTATCAAAGAAGAGTATCCACAATTATCTGACAGGCTGTTAAAATTCTTCCCCTTATCCAGCCATGTATATGTGTGAGCCCAGACTTCTTTGAGTTCAGCCAAAATACCATATTGGAAGAGATTGAATGTAAAAGCGGATGTCATAATCCATTTGCCTTTTATTAAATTTGACATTCAAGAGTTAGAAAAATGTAAAATAATGAATGCCACACTTCTTACTAAAATGGTTTTTAAAATAGTTTTTAAGTTTTTATTTTTCAATGAATATTTATATAATTTCTTAGTTTTAATTTCTAGTACAGGAAACATCAGATATAATCTACATAAACAATAGTTCTTTGGGGTTCTCAATAATTTTTGTGAGTATAAGGGGTTTTAAGACCAAATGATTTGAGAATTGCTGGCCTTGGGGAAGGTGATGGTACCTGAAGACAGATTCTGCTTGTATTCAGGTTCCGCTTTTTACAGCCATCTTTGGATACCTTGTTGCTTCTGAGCTCTTATTATGAACATGATATTTTCATTTACTGTGAAATTTAATCATATATTCAAATAATATTTTGGTATCTCTTAACTAATTGATAATATTTTATATTATTTCTTTAACTGTATTTTAAGTCTAGAGTACAGGAATTCTTATATCTCCCACGTAGATTTTTATTTTTTTACCTCAGAATCTAGGATAGTGTTCTTCATTTACATAGAAGTTGTATATTAGAATCGATTTTTATTAAATAAAAGTAGTCCTAATCTTCCTTAGACTTCATAGAATTTCAGAGAGAAAGTCATCATTCATTTCATAGATGAGGAATCAGAGGTTTACAGAGATGGTATGCCTTGTCCGAGGCCAACCAGCTTTAGTCAATAGGAAATTGAATCTGGCAACTTCCAGTCCTATGTCTTTTCCAATATACCTTTCCACCTTATCTTTTTTTTTTTTTTCCTAGCAAATTTTTTTTTTTGGTAGACTACATTAAGACAAAATCAGGTTGAAATAAAATAACCTGATCTAGTGTCTTAATTCATTATTATCACAAATCACGTAACATATGTTTTCAAATGTGCTTTGTTTTTCAAATGAAAGAACCACCTATATATATGTTTGTAAAATAGCTTGTGGCCAGTGCAGTTGAAGTTTAAAATCTAAACAGACAAATATTTGCTCAGGATGGTTTTCCTGAGTTTATTTGAAAAGTTGAGTCATCTCAAAGGTGAATGCAGTGATTGCAATTACAGCTTGATGTTTGTGTTCATTTTCTTAGGATGAGTGGTGGGTCCTGCCCAGGCCATTTGCAATTTCATTTCAGAGTCATGAAGTCCAGTTTTGGTCAACTTCTCATGAGAGTGTTTACAATACCACTTTCCAGGGTCCCAAGGCCAAGCCTGTGGTGTCCTTCATTGCTGGTTTAACTGCTCCTCCTGGCAGGAGAATGGGTCATGCAGGGGCGATTATTGCTGGAGGAAAAGGTGGAGCCAAAGAGAAGATTTCTGCCCTTCAGAGTGCAGGAGTTGTGGTCAGCATGTCTCCAGCACAGCTGGGAACCACCATCTACAAGGTGAGCTGTAGCAGTGGCCTGAGTGCTCTGAAGTTACAGGCCTTGTAGCTTGGGGCTGCACTGGGTATCTGGAAACCCTGGTCCTTTCTTCTGGGTCTTACTGTTTATTTCTTTCTGGTGTGCAGCTTAACTGTCTCTAGCAGCTGCATCAATGTCCCAGTGTCCTAACTGGGCATGACCAGGAACAACATTCTGATTTGAAAACACTTATTTCTTTAAACATTGGAATTTGTTCTTTTGTGTGGGGCAAAATAAGATATACAAGAAAATGTTTCAGAGTCCACTAGTGCCATGAATTCCATCTAGGCATCTGTATTTCATTTTTTTCATTGAGGACCTTTGGAATATAGCTACCCTGATCTCATAGGTCTTTGTTGTTTCTAGGGAGAGGGGCTGAAAGCTAGTGACAAGAAATGAAAACTGGATGAAGGAGTTGATGGGGAGCAGGGTAGGGAGATCAAGAGAAGAGGGTAGGGGTGTCCAGCCTGTAGCTCTGGCCCTGGCTGTGTTGAGATGCCATTGTTTGCAGCCATTGCAGCCTGGCTGTGTTGAGATGCCATTGTTTGCAACTTCTTAACCATATGCTCTGCTTTTTCCTTTTTAATAGAACATCATAGTTTAATATGTTCTAAATGACCCGGTATCTTCTATAATCTCTTTGTAATGAGTTTTAGCCTGTCTCTTTAAGTGATCATTTAAGGCTGTCTTTCTTTTTAGTTTTATGATGGTTATAGGTTTGACAAAAAAGCAAAGCAAAAACCAGACATTTTAACCATGTTGAGAACAAGCATAAATTTATCCCCAGCATAAATTATAAGCCATGTTAGAGCTCAATCTTTTTTGCCCTTGCCTTGCTCCTTGTTTTATTGGATCTTTGCATGATCCTGTCTTTTGAAATAAGGCACCATGTGCTGCAATTCTGGGGGCTAGTGAGTGTGTGAAAGAGCAGGGGCAGACAGGCGGGGAAGCAAATGCTTATGCTGTTTGGAGACATGCATTACCATTTTGCTCCAGTAAGTGGCAGCAGGCAACTACACATTGGTCATATTCTAATTACAATCTAGAGAAATGTGATTTTCAGTATTGTTTCCTTTTCACATATTTCTGAAGTGCTTGACATTCTGTTCAAATCTTGACTGAATCTACGTTTAGTCTCTTTCTTGGAGAAACTAAGCAAACCTGTTTCCATTGCCTTATTAATAAGGCCAGCGTGGTTCATGTGTGGCCTTGAAGGGTTTGCCTAAGTAGTCAAGTTTGTCAGCTCTTAATAATAAGACTGCTGTGGAAAAATAAGAGTTCAAAGAAGCCTCTCGGGCTCTGTGTTTGGGAGACATAAAGCTAAGGCTCTGCATCTAGTCTTGTGAAATTCAAGCTGACGCAGCCTAATTTGAAAGCTGTTATATTGTGTTCAAGCACCTTCATCCTGGTACATTTCACTTTTTGTAATTTTTGGTTGTTCAAAGGATCCTAAAGATAAGTGGTTTCAGAATCACTTTGACCAGGAATGTAATTTGAATCTTCAATTTTTTTATCCCCTTTCTCTTTTCTGTTTCTGTTTCTGAAGGAGTTCGAAAAGAGGAAGCTGCTATGAAAGAAAAAACATGAAGTTCCCTAAACCTATGGAATTAATCATTATGGAAATGTGAACCAGCAGCTGTTTGCTTCTGTTGTCCCAGGTGTCAGCCTGTGTGCCTGTCGCTGGTCTGTCGGTACAGCAAGAAGAAAACACAGGGTTCAGAATGTCCTATATTGAGGTGTTTCCACCTCATTGTGTAACAGACAGCCAGTAAACCTACCAATTGATTTGAATTTGGTTTTGGAGCTTTTTATTGTTCCGACGAGGGGGATGGGGAGAGTGGGAGAAATGGAGGCATGGGGTATGTGTGTTGTGCGTGTTTTAAAGAGCTCTGTGGAGAACGTTGTAAAAGTTTTTTGAGAGAATGAGGCTGTAAAAATTTCGGTATGACATTGATCTAATTATTTTAGATGTAGAATGACTTTAGTTCTCTTTTGAATCATAGTTTTCATGTGTGTCTATATAATAGTACTAGATTCTTGACACTTTTGAGGTTGAGAGCATGTAGGAAGGCAACTTAATTGTCGCCAGGGCCACCAAGAGCAGTAACATCAGGATCTTAGGCAGCTCACCTACGTTTCAGTTGAAAAACAGGTTTTCAATAATGCAGTGTTTTCTGTGGTTCTGCAGAGGGCTCTCCCTTTCCCCATCTCATTGCTTGAGATTTAAGACCTCTGCTGCAAAAAAAACCAAAACAAACAAACAAACAAACAAACAAAAAACCACAGGAGAGCGGTTAGCCATCCTACTTTTGTTTAAAAGGGAACTTGTTAATAAGAAGCAATTCCAGTGGATATTATCAAATTGTGTAACTGCCCTGATGGAAGCAAATGTAATATTAGGGAGAAGGCCCTGAAAAAAGACTGTCTGGGGAGGCCTTCCAGCAGAGGGACTATGACCTGGGACCTGGAGGTTGAGAAGGTTCCAGCCACACAGCAGGCCGGGTGCCCAGGCAAAGGCTGGGAGAGGGGAAGAGCTCACTTTGAGGGTGCTGGGAGGGGCTGGAGGAGATTTGGGGGCGTGGGGAAGACAAAGGTGCTTTTGGAGCTCCCATGATGGCTGCTCCATCCTACCAGGAGTAGGTGTCAGGCCCACAGGGTTTCTGCCTGGACCAAGGGCATGTGGTGATGGACTCCAGGTCAGGGAGCCTTTAATGGCCGCTCATTGCTGTTTCCTTATCTTGAAAGTGGGGATAATGACCCCATCCCATGGGGCTCCTCACAGCTGGTGTGCGAGTGCTCTCCAGGCGGTGGGCTTGGCTGGGGCTTGGCATTGCTTGTAAGCTGAACTTGCCTTCTGCTGTGCTGAGGGTAGCCCAGGCTGACACCAATGGCTAGGGAGGAAGGCACTTCTTGTCTCCTTGGTTAGCACCCTTACCCCAAGGTCCCTACCAGGCAAACACACTCTTGTTTTGTCTAACTGAGGCTTTGAGACAGGAACAGAATTCAGGTGAGGGGCAGGTGACCTTACCAGATGCTTTTGAGGGTCTTCTCCTGATTCCAGGCTGCTCTGGGCCTGGCTCAGCCCCTTGTCCCATCTGCTGAACATCCATCAATACCTTGTTCCTCACATCTCTGTTGCTGTTGCCTACACCAGGAAACTCAGTGCTGTCTCCACAATTTCTTCTCTCTCCCACCCTCAATCTCCCTCTCCCCTGCTTCTTTCCACCCTTCCCAGGACCTTGTGAAGCCATACCCTCCTGACCATCTCTCCCCTCTCCTCTCCCACCACCACCACCACTTCTGGTCCCAGCAGCTCAATCAGCAGCAGGAGAGATACTTGGTTCTGTTCTCTCGGATTTCATTTTTACAAAATAAAGAATGCAAGTTTAACCAACTCTTGGCCCCAATGCATTCTTTTGGAGGTGGGGGGCAGAGGGAGAAACTTTAGCAGAATCCATGGCCAAAGCGGAGCCCACAGAGGGCTCAGTCTCACGCCCCTGGGATCATGACCTGAGCAGAAATCGGGAGTCATCCGGTGCATGGAGCCTGCTTCTCCCTCTGCCTGTGTTTTTGCCTCTCTCTCTCTCTGTGTGTGTGACTATCATAAATAAATAAAAAAAATAAAATAAAAAAAAAGAAATCGGGAGTCAGACGATTAATGGAGTTAGCCACCCAGGCGCTCCCCCAGTGCAGTTTCTAAAACTATTGATGCAGAAACTTTGAAACACTTAGAAAATAGGATAAAATAAGGAACCCCTTCTACCCATCATCCTGCTTTGAGAATGATCAACATTCTGCTGTTATCCTGCTATTGTCCTGTGATCTGTACTTCCAGTCACCCCCTCCTGCCAGCACCTCCTGGGCTGTTGTTACAGTTGTTTGGTGGAAGCAAAATGTACTTCTGCTGAAATGGATAAATCTTAACAGAACACATCTGACAAATGGATGAAACTATATAACCACATCTTTCTCATGACACACAATATGCAACTCCCAGAAAGTTCCATTCTAGTCTACCCAGTAGGGATACTGTATTCATAGATTGCTTGTATCTGTCCCAAGCATGTACATGAAGGGAGTCATTTAGTATGCTGTCTTTTAGGTTTGGCCTATTTCATTCAGCATAATAATTTCCATGCTGTTCCCCAGGCCAGAATGTGCATCCACAGTTCATCCCTGCTTACTGCTGACTTCTACTCGCTGGTATGGATATGCCATAATATGTTCCTTTTCCCTCTGTGATTTGAAATGGGCCGGGATGAAGAAGTGTGCCACCCAATGAAGCTGGAGAATTAAAATGAGAAGAGATCTTGAAGGCCAAGTTAAGACTTTTGCATTTTATCCCAAGAACAGTGAAAGCTCTTGAAGAGTTTGAAGTATCAGCATCTGCATCTTTGAGAAAGCTTTCTGGCTCCTGTGTGGATGCAGGAGAGCAGTCAGCAGTTTGTTGCATTAATGCCACCACTGAGGGCTGATGGTTCCTTTGGGCCAGAATAGTGGCAGGAGAGAGAGAGAAGAGGGTGGATTTTCAGGTTTGAGAGGTCTGTAAGGAGTGAACAGGACAGTACCTGGTAAGTCATTGAACTTACAGGGGGCGAAGGGGGAAGGATGAGAGATGAAATAGCCAATCGGTTTCTGCTTGAGCAGTAAGACAGCTGAGACCCTGGCTTAATAGAAAAGGAGGAGGGATCCCTGGGTGGCGCAGCGGTTTAGCGCCTGCCTTTGGCCCAGGGCGCGATCCTGGAGACCCGGGATCGAATCCCACGTCGGGCTCCCAGTGCATGGAGCCTGCTTCTCCCTCTGCCTGTGTCTCTGCCTCTCTCTCTCTCTCACTGTGTGCCTATCATAAATTAAAAAAAAAATAAAAATTAAAAAAAAAAAAAAAGAAAGAAAAGGAGGAAACTCAGGATGAAGTGTTGAATTTGACATTCCTTCCTGGTGACAATGTCAAGTAAACAATGGCACATGCAAATCCAGGCACCTTGACTTGTCTTTATGTAGGAGTCACAGATGGTACAGGAATGATGAGAACATGTAGGGAAAAAGAAGAAAAGGCCTGGGCCACCTCATCTCTGAGCATTTCCACACCATCCGGAGGTCAGACTCTGAGATGGAGCTCCAGCCTACCAACTGCATGAAGGATGGTATAGCATGCCTTCTAGAGGACATGGCCATGAACTGAAGGTCCTTTTTGATGCTAAATCCTCTTGGGCAGAGTTCTGACTCCCAACACTGGTGGGGGAGTGGGAGCTCAGTGATCATCCCATGAGTGCAGTCCTTCACATCACACATCTTTAGAAGAATTTGGTGCCAAATTTCCTTTGGATGTGGATGGCAAATGCCAACTACTACAACTGTACTTTTGGGAGGAACAGAAATATTTTCTATGGAGCCATGAGGATTTACAAGGCTTTTCCTTTTTTTTCAAAGTGGCATTCACTTAAATGTTACATATTTGAATTGTGAGGCCTGGGCTGGGAAGTAGGAAGGTGAGGGAGCAGGGCCTTGTGGGGAATTTGGAAAGTGATGGGAAATCAACAGGAAGCAGTTGGGATTTTTTTCCCCCCCCAGGAGAAAGCTGAGCAGTAAATGGATGATAAGGTTAACTGGAAATAATGACCATTTATAACCCTAGATCCCTGGTTGAATCTAATGAATGCTGTGGACTCTGCCCAGAAATAGATAACCCTCACATACCATGGGCACCAGGTTAGAGCCCTGGTGGCATTTGTATTTGAATATTAAGCTCTCAGAGAAGGAACTTTATATGGAAATTACAGATCTCCTGTGCCCTTCCTCCTTGAAGCCAGTCTATCCTATTCAAGCAGCTCATACCGGCTGGCTAGAAAGATGAGCATGATTCCCACTGGCAAGCCTTGTGGAAGCCCTGCTGCTTGTTTCTGACCAGGTTGGTTCATTTGGTCCTATCTTCCCCAGGTTCTGACCTGGCCCTGGATCTTCTACCTTGATTCCTGGTTTGCTCCTGGACTGAGCATTTGAACCTCTTCTCTCATGTGTCTGAACTTTGGTTCCCCTCAGTGGATTTTGGCTTGGATATTGCTTTGGCTTTTAGCACTCTGCACTCTGGGTTGTCCTTGGTAGGCGGCTGACAGATGGCACATTCAAAAGTGAAGCACTCTGGGATCAGAAAGAGTGAGAAGCCATTACCACGTTTATGCCTGAATTAGCAAGGAGAGGAAGCTGTTTTCCCAAGGTGAGACCAGTAACTCTGTGAGAGGGCCCAGGGAAGGTGGTGTGGCCCCAAGGAAGGGATCCCAAACCACTGCCTAAGTCAAGATCTGACATGTTAAAAGTGAGAGGTGTGAAGGCCCGGATCTCACACTTGTCCTGGCTTCTAATCTCCTGCCAGTGAAAGGGCTGGCTGGACCCACCCAGAAGGCAGGGGTGGGCAAGCCCAGATGATGTCATGCATAGTGCAGCCTCCTGGGGGCACAGAGCAGAGCAGAACAGGGCAGAGAAGGGTGGAGAAGGGATACAGAGGCGCATGTGGAGAACCACGATTTTACCCACCCTGGCTTCACGTGTGGACAATATCCTGGCCAGGGCAGCAGCAAGTTTGATTTGGGGGGAAATTGACATCGGGTACTGTGCAAGTCATCATGGGCATGCTTGGGGCAATACCTGACAGCCTCAGGGAAACCAGTGGAATTTTGCACTTTATCTTATACTAAACAGTATTCCCCAGGGAAAAAAAAAATTGATTGTATGCTCTCTAAGACATTGAAAGATAAAGGGGCATTTTTGGTGGGTAAACCACAGTATTAGGGTTTGGTGAGTGTCCCATAAGAACAAGTGAAGCTAGCTTTAGGATGTTCAAGGAAGGGAGGCTGTAGCTACAGATGAGGACCTTGGGACCCAGGAGGTTAAAGGCTTGGGATATGGGAGGGGAGAGGTCAGGAGGCTGGGCCAAAGCAATGTTTTCAGAGAATCCAGGACTCATGCTCTATAGTTTCCCAGAATCTGGGCAACTATGCAGTTGTGATTTCCTTAGTCCCAAGCTGCTCTCTGGCTGGCTTTTCAAAGTGGTTCTCCGGAAGTCACCTGGCGTGGACCATTTTGCCCAGAGCACAGCAGGCAGGGTAGGACTTCTACCTAGGACTCCTAGGTGGGTGGCACTGGCCAAGGAAGAACTGCCTTTACGTGGGTTCCATACAGTCTATCTTTGTCCCTTGTCTCCTGGATGACACAGAGCCACCGTAACAGAAAAGATCTGAAAAAGCTTGACCTAACCTCATTTTGCAGGTGGGAGAGCTGATTCATGGAGGTTAGGACTGAAATCACAACCAAGTTGGTGGCAAAACGAAAATGTGAAATTTGGAACTGGTTGCTCCACCTGACTCCCAGGTCCGTCCCTCACTCTAGGGGCATCAGGAGGGCATCAGAGCCGGTCATCACAAAGCAGTTAGAGGTGATCAGAGGTGCTTAGAATAGACAGCATTTATAAGGACTGTGCACACACAGAAATAGTTATTCAAACAGTGTGAATACAACTGTGGCCCACCTTCCTTGAGTTTTATATATTTTACAAATGGGATGGGCTCACCCTGGCAGGGGCCATGGTCAGAGAGTGGTCTATGGCCATCAGATGGAGTAAAGCTGAAGAACTGAGCAGGAGTGAGAACCTTGTTTTTGGCTTCAGTGTCACAGAGCTAGATTCTTCTTGCTAACGAGCCAACCACAGACAATTGGGATGGATGATTCCAGGCAGACTTGGCAGCTTTAGGCTAAGCCACCCGAAAAGGAACTGATAAAAGGAACTGATAAAAGGAACTGATAAAATTTTATTTTATCAAGAATTCCATCAAAGCTCTGTGGAGCTGGGTGTCTGGTGTCAGCTCTGTTAGAGCTGGAACGGAGATTCGAAATTGCTCAAGATCAAAAGCTTGGTAAGGTATGCTGTAATCCAAGGGAAAATTGAGCTGAAGATGTGAAAGTCAGTGCTGATGGCTTTTATTTCAATAAAGAAGTTCTATATTTTAATACTGTTTTTGCTCATTAGTATTCTGATACAGGAAGGAAAACATTCTCAGCTGCTGAATTAATGACATCTCGATATGCAAGAACTTTAATTTTGACACGGGGAAGTACAGAGATCCTCAACCTGATCTGGTTGGTCTTTGGTGATTTCTAGCAACTGGAGAAGGAACAAGCAGTGATCCAGAGAAGAGTGTGAGAGATACAGGGGCCAGGTTTCCAGTGATGGGGTGGGAATGAGGAGATAATGAGCCAAAGAAAGAACTTCAAGGGAAGAAGTGTCATCTACAAACACCATCCAAGACTGGACAGAGCAAAGCCAGTTGATGATAGTGTTGGTCAAGTTAGAACTTCCCTGCTGTTGTCCTCTGGCCCCAGAAAGATGAGAAACAGCAGCTGGCAAGTATGGGAAGTGGGGGGTGGGTGGGGGTGGAGAAGAAGCTAACTGTGTCCTGTCCCTGGTGCCTGACTTCCTCCCTGCCACAGGCCCTGGGCCCCTGCAGAGGCTGGGTGGAGGTGGGGAGTGGGGGTGGGCATGGTGACAGTGAAAGTGGTGAGAAGCTTGATCTCTGAGTGGACCTTATTGATTATTGCTTGGAAATACTAAATTCTGAAGCAATTTGTGATTTAATATTAGGATTTTGAAACTTCTGAGTGAGAACAAATAAAAGGATAAAAGAAATGAATAGCCTTCTGTTGGTTTCCTAGGACTGCCACAACAACTGACCACAAACTGGGCAGGAAAACAAGAGGAATTTATTGTCTCGCAGTTCTGGAGGCCAGAGTCCAAAAGGAAGATGTTGGCAGCTCTGCATTCTCTCCAGAGGCTCTGGAGGACAGTCACCAGCTTCCGGGGACTCTTGGTGTTTGCTGGGTTTCCTTGGCCTGTATCTGCTTCTCTCCAATCTCGGCTTCCAGCTTCATACCACCTTCTCCTCTTCCCTGTCTCATCTCCCCAGTGTCTCTCCTTTAAAGACGTTTCTCATTGGATTTAGGGACCCCCAGCTCTTCATCTCAAGAGCCTTCACTCAATCACAGAAGCCAAGGCCTCTTTTCTTTTCTTTTTTCTTTTCTTTTCTTTTCTTTTCTTTTCTTTTCCTTTTCTTTTCTTTAAGATTTTATCTATTTATTTATGAGACACACACACACACACACACACACACACACACACACACACACACACACAGAGGCAGAGTCATAGGCAGAGGGAGAAGATGGGAGACTTGATCCCAGAATTCTGGTATTATGACCTGAGCCGAAGGCAGATGCTCAACCACAGCCACCCAGGTGCCCTTTTTCTAAAGAAGGTAGTATTCACAGATTCCCGGAATTAGGATGCAGCATCTTTTAGGGGTCACAGGGCACCATTCAGTCCATGACACTACTTCCCAGAGTTGTTTGTGTTCGTGGTCTGTGAGTCATACTGGTTTAGCACAGCGGGTGGTGGGAACGCACAGAGAAGGCAGCGCCTGATGTGAAGCTCTGAATGTAGACTTTATTCTGGAAGCTCCAGGATGGCTCTCAAGGGATGGGATCAGGCACATTCTTTTCAGTGTAGCAGGAGGCAGACAAAATTCAGGGTTTATTGGGTGCCATGTGGGAGGATGCCAGAGTTGGTAGCTATTTCCTCTTTTTCTTAGAACACTCTCAATGGAATGGGGATGAAGTCATCAGCTCAAAGTGAAGGGGTGGCAGAAACTTGTTGGACCTTGAAGAACAAGGAGAACTCAAGAACTGTCCTCAGGAGAAGAGTAAAGCAATCAGTTTAGGTCTTCATCAGTTGTCAACTCAGCGCTCATAATTGTTCCCTGCCTCAAATCTCTCTTCTGTCTGTTTCTTCACACCTCTCCTTCTCTGTTCTTGCTCAACAACCTTCAGTGAATCCTTATTGTTACAATGGTGGAGCTGAAAGTCCATAATCTAGTAAGATCCATGACCACCTGGACCCCAGTAGCTTCCCTGCTCCTTGATCTGTTCAAGTGATTGCCCCTCAGATAAGCCAAGGTGGCGGGGGGGGGAGCAGGTCTTCTCCTGTAAGGAACCACATGGTAAATATTCTGGGCTTTGTCCACAACAGTCTCTTGTGACTTCCCGACTCCACTGCTGCAGTCAGAAAGTCAGAAACAATACTGTGTGAGTGAGCAGGCTGTGTTCCAATCACTTCATTTGTTGGCTCTGAAATGTGAATTTCATCGAATGTTCATGTGGCAGGAAACATTTCTTTGTTTTTCAACCATCAAAAGGGCTTGCAGCCTTTACAAAAGCACAGCAGTCCTGGGACACCCGGTGGCTCAGTAGTCGAGCACCTGCCTTTGGTTCAGGTCGTGATCTCCAGGTCCTGGAATCGAGTCCCTCATTAGGCTCCCTGCATGGTGACTGCTTCTCCCTCTGCCTATGTCTCTGCCTCTCTCTTTGTGTCTCTCATGAATAAATAGATAAAATATTAAAAAAAAAGACCCCACAAAAACAGAGCAGTCCGGTTTTGGCCCATGAACCACAGTTTGCTGAACACTGACATAAACCGCATATGTTCTTCTTCCTTTCACTCGGACCACACTTCCTACAGCAGATGCATCTTCTTACAAATCTACATCTGTCCTTTGCTTTAACCTCAATGCTTTCCACTCCTTTTCTTTCAGCTTCTTCAATCTCCCATCTGCCCCAAAGCTCTTAGGGACTGTGTGTGGTATTTGACTTTCTGTCACCCAAAATGTCTGTGCTCTTCATGGTGTTCATCTGGGCCCGTTATTGTCTTCTCTCTCTACCTTATGCCTCCCAAGCACACTGTATATTTCTGGAGGGAGGGCAGAGCTGGCATTTTATGTCTCCACGTGTCTTACAGAGTCATGCCTTACACCTACTTGATGTTCAATAAATATTCAGGGAAAAAATGGTACTTTTTAGACTCTGCTCTGGAGGGCTCAAAGGGATTGTTTTATGCACAAAGTTCAGAAATAAAAAGCTAAACCCCAGCAAAATTGCTTCCTTTTGCATTCTTCATTTTGATGATGTCTCGAAGGTATGGTTTCCTAGGTTCTTTATGCCCCTAATATACTCCAAATTACCTTATATTTCTGTTGTATCTAATAGATAGGAGGTGACACATAAGGGTACAGAGACCCTGGTCACCTAGAATCATATACCAATGCCTTTCAGAGTAATGTGAAAAAATAGACCACACCACACTTTTTTTTTTTTGTATATTTCTTTATTGGAGTTCAATTTGCCAACGTATAGTATAACACCCAGTGCTCATTCTGTCAAGTGCCCCCCTTAGTGCCTGTCACCAAGTCACCCCATCCCCCTGCCCATCTCCCCTTCTGCTACCCCTTGTTCATTTCCCAGAGTTAGGAGTGTCTCATGAACACCACACATTTTATTAAAGGCTTTTACTTTATATCAGATAATTATGCACCATAGAGGTAGTCCATGCTGGAAAGAAGCAAGAGGAAATTTGGGTGTGCTGAATGTAGCTCAGCCAGTTAGGACAGTGATTAGGACTGCTCTGCCTGAAACTGTGGTGTATTGTTTGGATAAGGCACTAGTTGGAGGTCATTGAGATGTTATTTGATTTTTTTTCCATTTTATTTTATTTTTTTCTTTTTTTTAATAATAAATTTATTTTTTATTGGTGTTCAATTTACCAACATACAGAATAACACCCAGTGCTCATCCCGTCAAGTGCCCCCCTCAGTGCCTGTCACCCATTCACCCCCACCCCCTGCCCTCCTCCCCTTCCACCACCCCTAGTTCGTTTCCCAGAGTTGAGTCTTTATGTTCTGTCTCCCTTTCTGATATTTCCCACACATTTCTTCTCCCTTCCCTTATATTCCCTTTCACTATTATTTATATTCCCCAAATGAATGAGACCATACTATGTTTGTCCTTCTCTGATTGACTTACTTCACTCAGCATAATACCTTCCAGTTCCATCCACGTTGAAGCAAATGGTGGGTATTTGTCGTTTCTAATGGCTGAGGAATATTCCATTGTATACATAAACCACAGAGCAGATGTTATTTGAGATACTGCTATACTCTGGGAAGGGAGGCTGGGGAGGAAACAGCAGAATCTGACTGTTCCAACTCTGTACCTCAGATATGCCCCACCTCCACTACAGGCACATTCAAAGTCAATCTGTTGAAACTTCAGCTTGAACTCGAAATAGCCACCACCCTATTTTTGCAAAGTAGAAAATAATTGTTGAAGACAAGTCTCCCTCTAAATGCATTTTTTGAGGGCACCTGGGTGGCTCAGTAGTTGAGCATCTGCTTTTTTTTTTTTTTTAAAGATTTATTTATTTATTTATGATGGACAGATTGAGAGAGAGAGAGAGAGAGAGGCAGAGACACAGGAGGAGGGAGAAGCAGGCTCCATGCCGGGAGCCCGACGTGGGACTCGATCCCGGGACTCCAGGATCATGCCCTGGGTCAAAGGCAGGCGCTAAACCGCTGAGCCACCCAGGGATCCCGAGCATCTGCTTTCGACTGATGCCATGATCCTGGGGTGCTGGGATTGAGTCCCACACTGGGGTCCCCTTGGGGAGCCTGCTTCTCCTTCAGCCTATGTCTCTGTCTTTGTCTCCCATGAGTAAATAAACAAAATCCTAAAAAAAATAATAATAAAAGCATTTTTGGAAAACAAGTGCTGACCTAACATTACCTCTCTTCCCCGAGTTACTTCAGGGCAGTCCATGGGAATCCTGCCTTCATGACCATAGTGACATCCTACTCTCAGACTTCTTTGGTGGAAAAGACAAACACCACACTCCCAAAACTCATGTGCCAGAATTCTACCCCTTTCTTCCTCATCAGGTTCTATGTCTACCCCCAACGTCAAACTAACTAGTTGCCCAGTACACCTAAAATATCTTGTACAGAGGAGTAGTTATATATAGAACCTGCAAAGATGCACGAGCAGCAGGATGCTAGCAATCACTCCTACCCATTGCTCTCATGAGGCAGTCTCTCCAGAAGCCTCTTGGAGATTGCCCAACTTTTAAAGGACTTTATACTTTCTGGAAGGTCATTAACCATGACCAACCAGATCATTAGCCTAGACTTACAAAGGAGACCTAAAACGCTCTCTTACTTGAAAATTGCTAAGGCAAGTGCAATATGCTCAATCCATGAGACCAAGTGTATCTAATTCACATCTGTATCCCTGGAGTCCCAATAGTACTTGCTACAAAGTAGATGTGAAATCCATATGTCTCCTTGGGTCATGTTCATAGCCTGTTAAGTGCTCTATAATTTTCAACAAAAAGTGATACACTTTGGATGTGACCTAATGAATACATATATGTTTGTTAGATGATCAAATGAATCTTGACTGCCCGCATTATTGCTTTCGTTGGGCTGCTGGCCTGTACGGGAATGAGTGTGCTTCAAAGGGGTGTAGGTTTTATTAGGGAGCTCCATGAGAGGCTCTCCTGATTCCAGGCAGTGGCAGGCACAGGATTGGGATGGAGATTGCTGGCAGACTTCCCATGGAGTCCACCAGACTTAAGCCTTGAGCCTCTTCTTTGCCCCTCCTGTTCCAAGGCTCTGCCAGGGGCCCTAGCATTTTTCTATTCCCCTTCTCTTATATTCTTTTCCTTATAGCTTCATAAGCTTTAGGCCTTACAAAACTCAAACCTGTCCTGAGAGGTCCTCCTTAGAATGCCTCTTTGATTTCCATGAGACCTATTTTGACCAACATGTATTTCAAGCCTCAGTTGAAAAGCCCCCACTGGTGTTGAGTGTTTCCCAGACTAGCTTCTCCACTCCCTCACCCCCATCCTACCTCACTCGTGGCAGCCACACGCAGCTTCCTTTGGTTTTTGTAGGTCACCAACCTCTTTGCCCCCTCCAGGACACCTCATGTCTTATTCTCTCTGTGCCCTCTGCCCCACATATACACAACTAGCCTGATGAGGTCCTTCCCAGCCATTCTGTCTATCTTCTTAGGCCACTCAAGGTATATTTTAACCCCTCCTTGCCGTTGCTCATTCTCTTTTAGGGTAGCACCCGTAGGCTTCCACCTGAAATCATCACACACACTCAGCTTACAGTTATTGTATGTGTCTCTGTGCTCTGTCTTCCTGCAAACTCTAAGCCCGAAAGGAGTGAGAACTTGTTTTGTTCACCCACATTTATCATCTTAGACTCTGTCTGGCACATAGTGTGTGCACACTGAATATTTAACAAATAAATGAATAGATGCTCCCACAGCACTGAGTGAAAATCTTGTCACTTTATGGCTTAGTTCTTATTTATTTTGTTTGTCTTTATATTATTATCTCTTTCACTGCATACTCCTGTTCTTAGAGGACTGTGCGTTTTTATTATTAGTGTCAAGCACATAGATTAGCACTTAAAAACATAATAACAAAAAAAGCCCCATAATAACAATTAGAAAAAAACCATCTTCTGCTCTCCCTGGTGCTAGTGCAGAATACATGCGGTGATTTTGTTGACTGTTGGCTCTGAGGTACCTGGAGCCGACATTGCCGTGCTTGCTTTGCTTTCTGCTGGAATAGCTGAGCTGGGGAGAGAAGCTCTGAGCCTGTGTTGCTCCTGCTTTCCACTCCCCTGTCCCTGTTGATGATTAAGTAGGAGGCAAGAAATCACATTCCCTTTATTGGCAGCTCTAAAGAGGCTCTGAAACACTGGAGCTGTGATCCTCAAATTGCTGGGGAAGATTTGAAAGAGCACCAATGCCTGGGCCCCACACCAGAACAAGTTGCAGTAGAATCTTTGTGGTGGGTCCATCACGGAGATGTTTTAGAAGCTTCCAGATGAGACTGAAAGATAAATACTGCATGATATCTCTTACTTGTGGAAACTAAGAGCCAAGTCATACTCAAAGAAACAGTAGAATGGTGGTTCCTGGGGCTGGGAGGTGGAGGAGATGGTGAGATGTTGGTCAAAGGGAACTAACTTTCAGTTATAAATAAATTCAGGGGATCTAATGTGCAGCATGGTGAATACAGTTAATAATATTGTATTGCATTCTTGAAATTTGTTACGAGAGTAGATCTTAAGCACAAAGGTAACTAGGTGAGGTGATGGATGTGTGAATTAACTTGATTGGGGTAATTATCCCATAATGTATACATGTGCCAAACAATTATGTGGTCTACTTTACATATATCCAATCTTGCTTGTCAATTTAACCTCCATAAAGCTTGGAGAGAAGAAAGTCCCCAGGGGATTCTTTTGTGCAGCCAGGGCTGGCAACCACTGGCCTGGGGGAGTAAACAAGGCTTTGGCATTTGCTGAAGAGGTGTTCATAGAGTCTTGACTCTAGCAATGACAAGCACTTGGAACCAGTCTAAATTTTTTGTGACAAACAAGCAGAGAAGCTTTGCTCCCAGGTGATAAGGCACTTCTTTTCTCACACATGTGTGGGAGGAATAACCCTTAAGAGTCCATGTGACCTGGAAAACTTCAGAAGAGAAATAGGGCTTTGGGACCCAGAGATTCTCATTTGATTCCCTATACGTTTTCTGTTGTCAGTGGGGCAGGCAGGATTTAGGATGTCTGCAGTGGGGCCAACGTGATTTTGAAACTTGATTATTTGGGGGTATCAGAGTATTCGAGAGAGAAATATCAAGTTCCCAGGTGATAATACTATTGGTCTGGGAATCAGAGCTGGAGAACCATTGGTTTATTATCTTAGGATCATCTGTCCTTGGTTACCTAATGAGTGATCATTTTACGATAACTGAGGCATCATTGAAACGGATATCTCAGATGAGAGGGAGGATAAACAACACTGCTCACTCGGCCTTTCTTCATCCTCTCCAGCAACTCAGGAGTTGCTTCCTGGAACCAGCCTTCCCCAGCTATTTAATTCAAGCCTAGGAGCAAGTACTGAGTGCTTGATGTGTACTTTGGCCCATAACTATTTCAGTAGATTCAAAAGGTATTTCCTAACCAACATCTCATATAACTTTAGAAAACCAAGTGTTCCATTTTCCTGCTTCTTCTGTTTACTAATGACATTTCTTCTCCCTTAGAAGTTCAACTTTATCTATTATCTATCTATCTATCTATCTATCTATCATCTATCTATCTATCATCTATCTATCATCATCATCTATCTATCCATCCATCTATCATCTACTTATTTATTTGGTTTCCTATGGTCCTGAGCCTAGTCCTCATTCAGCAATTACTCTTTAGTTCAAGAACTTATCCCTATATGGCTAGAGACTGTCTCTCAGTTCCAGTTCTCAAGAGAGGGAATATTTGATTAGCTACCTAAACCTGTGGGTGAGATACTCTTGGTCGGGTGCTACCTCACTCCTACTTCAGACCATCAGTTGGGAAATCGAGGTAGGGCACATGCATGGAGGGAGGCCCACTCAACAGGGTTATCGTACAAGAACGGGGATCAGTGAAGTCTTCTTGAAAGGGCCAGACAATAAATGGTTTAGGCTCTGCATGTCAGATGGTCTGTGTTGAAACCACTCACCTTTGCTGCTACAGCACCCAGGTAGCTATAGACGACATATAAATAAATGGATGTGGCTCTGTTCTAGTACAACTATATTTACATAAGCAAGATTGGACTGCATTTGACCCCTTGGCCATAGTCTGCTGACCCTTGAATCTAAGAACTCTAAATGATTTTAACTTAAAAAAAAAAAGATTTAAAAAAATTCATTTGAGAGAGAGAGGTAGGGAGAGAGCACAAGCAGAGGGAGTGGCAGAGGGAGAGGGAGAAGCAGGCAGGCTTCCTGCTGAGCAGAGAGCCCCATGTGGGACTCTGAGATTGTGTCCTGAGCTGAAGGTAGACACTTAACCAACTGAGCCACCCAGGCATCCCCAACACTTTTTTAAAAAAGATTTTTATTTATTTATTCATGAGAGAGAGAGGGAGGAGAGGGAGAACCAGGCTCCCCTTGAAGCAGGGAGCCTGATGCCAGGCTCAATCCCAGAACCCTAAGATCATGACCTGAGCCAAAGGCAGGTGCTCAACTGACTGAGCCACCCAGGTGCCCTGCGCCCTGCGCCCCAACACTTAACTGAAATAACCTAATCATTTTTCTCTCTGTTAATTGTGTCACTTGCAAAGGCTTACTGAGCTCTCAAGACAGACATATCATTGTCTATTTTGTATTCCTCATAACACTAACATGGCAAATGATGCACATTGTATCCTGGCAATTGTTTTGTAATGGATGTAAAGAATGTTTGGATGAGCTATTTGGACTTCCTAGAGATTGACATAATGTAAATCCAACCAGTTTGTTTTATAAAGTCGGCCAAATCTTCTAATCAGAACACATGCCTTAATTTTCCCTGTAGATGCCAAGTGTGATGCATACTGGGTTTTATTCACTAAAAAAAAATTTCTGGTGATTGTCTTCCTTAATCCCACAGACCATAGGATTCTTTGTGAAGATTTCATTCTTAAGTCCCTGGCCAGGAATAGCCAAGATGGGGCAGAGTAGAGATTTGCAGAGGCAAGGGTTCTTACTCTGGCTGAACATTTAAACATGAATTTAATTAATCTGATAAGTTAATTTAACTTTAATTATCAGTTGGCCAGTTTTTAAAAATGCCAATTGCCAGCCTAAAGATTCTTTGAGGATGAGACCCAGGCAACATGTCTTATTGTGTGATAGGGGCCGAGAAGCCAAATATTATATTTGCTATAGTACCTTCCACTTGGGTTCTGAAAATGACCCAGCTTTTTCCAAGCAAACACACCCATGCAAGATTAGAAGGAAAAAGTTACCATCACAAGGTGAATAGAGTTGTGGAGGCGTTTAGTATTTTTCTGTAACAACTGTTGCAGAGCCCCTACTGTCTGGCTTCAGTTTTGTGGCTATTGCAAAGCATGGTATTTAGTTTGCTGCTGAGGATCGCAGTGGAGTTGTATTGATCTTGGTGCCATTAGATGGCTTCTTGATCATAGTAGAAAGCGGTGGCTCCCTGGTGAGCAAGTTCTACATTGTTCTGAGGGTCATTTCTGCAAGCTGAGCTCAATTATTCCAGTGTTCTTCATAAGGCACCTAAAAATGAGTATTAAATTCCTTTATACCAAAACCAGCTGGAATGAATGAGTATTAAATTCCTTTATACCAAAACCAACTGGAATGTTGTTTGCATTGAACTGGAGTAATATAGAAATCAGACAACAGAAACTCAAGGATGGGAATCTGGGGTGGAGGACCTGGCTTGGTTGGATTTGAAAGCCCTCAGGATCTGGTAACTGTTAGGGGGTAGGGTATTGATAGATGATGGCAGGGAGATGCAAAAGTTACTTCAGTTACATCAATTCCAGGGTCATCTGGAATAAAGTGCCTTTTGGAACTGTGTTTCTCTCAGACTGAATGACTGTATACTGGGGTAGCAGTACAAGGACTGTGGGAATGTGCTGGCTTGCTTTATTTATTTATTTATTTATTTATTTATTTATTTATTTATTTATGAGAGAGAGAGAGAGTTCAGGGGGAGGAGCAGAGGGAGAGGGAGAGAGAGAATCTCCAGCAGTTTTCCAGCTGAGCGAGGAGCCGGACTTGGTGGTTGATCCCATGACCCTGAGATCAGACCTGAGCCGAAATCAAGAGTCAATGCCCAATGGACTGTGGTCACCTGGGCATCCCCATGCTGGCTTTGTATAATAGCATTTGAATACTTTAAAAAAGAGAACTTGGCTTTAAAAAATGTCATTCTGAGTTTCCTCTGCTCTAAAAGAATCTCTTATCTCTTACTGTTGTAGAGTTGATACAATCAAAGTCAGCAGCAGTCTAAGGGTGTAGGGGGTGGGTAGTGCTTAATTGCAATGCAGGTTGAACTCTTAGCCTCACCAGATCACATGTGAAAGCTGGAACAATTGTGGGGAGAAGTAGGAACTTCAGTTGGAAATGACCACATTTGGGAGGATTTGGATGAGTCAGAGAACCCAGAAGTCCCAAATCCTACTGAGTTTCCTTTGCACCCAAAGCCTACATTTTGAGACTGACTTCCTTATATCTTGGGCTCTGCAAATGTCTCAGCTTCCACCAGGTAGACACAGCCCCATGAGACTGGGAAGGCAGGGTGAACATAGGGAGGCAGATGCCTCCATTCTAGTAGTGCCAATCATGGCAGAGGCAGTGTGATCTGGAGGCAGCGGACTTGGTGGCAGCTTCCTGATTTCTCAGCTTTCTTTCTAAAATGTCAGAGGCTCCCTCAGAAGTTAAGCTCTGCTATATGGTTTGGAAAGTTGCTCCTAAAATCTCATCCTCAAGACTGCTCTCCAGGTATTTCGGCTGGCCATCTGATAACACATAATAAATTCCTTTCTGCTTAAAGTAGCCAGAGTGAGGTGTGTCCTCTGTAGCTGAACCCTGATACAGAGAGGTAATAAATCAAGTTATCATTAGCTTTCCTAGCCACTATGGAAATGGCCCATGACAACCATAAGAAGAAGGCATATAGGCTCTGAATTCCTCCAGGGACAAGTTTCTTAGGCTACTCATTCCATTTTGAACAAATTCCAATTATCAACAAATTTTCTTATAGTTGTCTGGAATCTGTCTATTTGTAATTTATGCATTAATCTGGTTTCATTTGTTTAACATTTAAACAAATGTTAGTACATTTGTTTGGTTTCCTGTTAGCCACTTGGACAAGCTAAAAACTCAAATTCCTCTGCTTGTTTTCTCTGTCACATGGTTCCCAGATTCCTCTATACTACCTATAACAAGCTGAGGAAGAGAGGAGAGGAGAGAAGAGGAGAGGGGGATTAGTTAGTCCTGATGGGGACTGTTGACCCTGTCTGAGTGTGGTGACATGTGCTGGTGTAAATCTTTATGTAGAAAAGAAAAACAAAAAAGAATGGAGGAAGTGTATACATGATTAAACCTTCTTATTTAGTAAAAGTTCCCATGCCAGCTCAAGGTTACTTTATCAGCCTCACTGGAACACTTTATTTGTACAGTAATTTATCTTTCAAGAATTAGTTTATCTTTTTGTTGGTAAATTAATGACCCTTGGTTCATCCACTCGATAGAATGAATTTTGTTATTTTACCCAAGGGGTAGTTACCCATATTGAAAAAGAGATAGGAAAGGGGAATAGAAATTAAAAACAAATCTTAAGTAATGGGGAATTAAATAACATTCTCCTGTTATTTTTAGTTCTCAAACTATTTACCACTATTGAAGAATAGTTGTCTATATGCTTACTGTCTATGTTCCTTTGCCAGAACACAAACTCTAAGAGGGCAAAGAATTTGCATGTTTTGATCCTTACCGTATCCTCAGAGTCTGGTCCATCTCTCTATCTCTCTTTCTTTCTCTCTCTCTATATACACATATGTACTAATTTAATGAATGAATGTGGAGAAAGAAACAGGGCAGGTGGAGGAGCAGAAAGCGACCTGTGGTAATTTCCGATTGCTGTATAATTGGTTATCACAAACTTATTCACTTAAAACAGCACACATTTATTATATTTATTTATTTATTTTTACTTTAAACTCAATTAGCCAACATATTGTATATCATTCGTTTCAGACGTAGTGTTCGATAATTCATCAGTTGTGTATAATATCCAGTGCTCGTCATATCGTGTGCGCTCCTTAATCCTTGTCACCCAGTTACCCCATTCCCCCACCCACTTCCTCTCCAGCAACCCTCAGTTTTCCTATAGTTTAGAGTCTCTCATGGTTTTTCTCCCTCTTGATGATTTCCCATTCAGTTTTCCCTCCCTTCCCCTGATCCTCTGTGCTGTTTCTTATATTCCACATATGAGTGAAACCATATGATAATTGTCTTCCTCTGACTGACTTATTTCTCTCAGCGTAATACCCTCCAGTTCCACCCATGTTGATGTAAATGGTAAACATTCATCCTTTCTCATGGCTGAGTAGTATTTTATTGCATATATGTGATATATTATATATATATGTGTGTATATATATATATATATATATATATATATATATATATATATTCTTTATCCATTCATCTGTCAACAGACATCATGGCTCCTTCCACAGTTTGGCTATTGTGAACATTGCTGCTATGAACATTGGGGTCAGGTGCCCCCTTTGGATTGCTACATTTGTTTCTTTGGGGTATGTCCCTAGTAGTGCAGTTACTGAGTCACAGGGTAGCTTTATTTTTAACTTCTTGAGGAACTTCCATACCATTTCTCAGAGTGGCTGTACCAGCTTGCATTCCCACCAGCAGTGTAAGAGGGTTCCCCTTTCTTTGCATCCTTGCCAACATTTGTTGTTTCCTGTCTTGTTAATTTTAGCCATTCTGACTAAGGTGGTATCTTATTGTGGCTTTGATTTGTATTTCCCTGCTGCCAAGAAACAACACACAATTATTATATCATAGTTCGCATGGGTCAGGAATCTGGGAGGCATTGCTTGACTGGGTCCTCTGCTTCGGGTCTCACCATTCTGCTGTCAAAATGTTGATTGGGCTCCATTCTTATCTGGAGGCCCACCTGAGAAAATATGTACTTCTGAGCTCACTCAGTTTGTTGGTAGAATTCATTTTCTTGCAATATAACTAAGGCCCTCAGTTTCTTACTGGTTATTAGTTGGAGGCTGCTCTCAGCTTTTAGAGGCTGCCCTGCAATCCTCTGCCGCATGGTTCTCCCATAGGCAATTCACAGCACGGCTGTTTGTTTCCTCAAGGCCCACAGAGAAAGTCTCTCTTCACTCTGCTAGGAGTCTTATATAATGTAATGCCATGATAGGAATGGCATCACCTTTGTCAAATTCTATCAGTTAGAAACAAGTCACAGGCTCGGCCCACCCTCAAGGGGAGAAATTTACACAAAGGTTACTTCTTGGGGATCACCCTAGAATGTGTTCATCACAGAAGCCCAGGAAAAATTAGAAATGGTCAAGAACAGAGATTTGGCTTTTGTTTCTCAAACATTTCTTTTTGTGAAATTCACTCTACATTTTGCAATCAAAATATTATGCTGCTCAGAAACTTGGCTTAGAACGCCCCCAATTTTATACATTTTAGCAAATTCTAAAGTCTGGAGTTTTTGGTTTAGTCAATGATTCATACTAGGTGGAGTTCTTCTCTGGATTCTTTAAAAAAATTTTTTTTTAAAGATTTTATTTATTTATTCATGAAAGACACACAGGGAGAGAAGCAGAGACATAGGCAGAGGGAGAAGCAGGTTCCCCGCAGGGACCCTGACGTGGGACTCTATCCCGGGACCCTGGGATTATGACCTGAGCCAAGGGCAGACGTTCAACCACTGAGCCACCCAGGTATCCCCCTTCTCTGGATTCTAATTTCGCTCTGATGAAAAGGAAATGTCAAGGTAGATTTAGACTGGATATGGTTTCCTGGATGTTTAAGAAGTAGAAGTGTCTTTGTTAACAAGATGGGTAAAATTCTAAGCTGAGGATTTAGAGCACCCTGCTTGGACAAAAGTCTACCAGTGATTTCAGATAAGGTATATAGTTGTGGGACTGGACTTTTCCCTGAGAGTGGCTTCATTTAGTAACCCATGAATCTGGAGTGGTCAGACAAGTTGCTTCATGCAGCTCTGCACAAAGACATCCTTAAATCCTGTGAAATATCTTTTTGCCGCTTTTCTCTCTTCCACAGTAGTTGAGTAACCAACTAGTTACTTGATTACTAGATTACTTTGACCAGTAATCTTATCCTGGTCAAATGGGAGAGGGGCTTGCCTACAAAGCCTGTGGCTATATAGCTGGAAGTGGAGAATATACATTTGAAAATCACAAGACAAAGAATGGATTGACCATGCTTGCCCTAGAGGAGCCTGCTGAAGTCCTAACATATTTAATGGAAACAAAGATGCCATCCATTGTAAGGAGCAACATTATTTTATATGCTACAAAGGAAGAAAGAGCAAAGCACTGGCAATTAAACAGCAATAAGCCATGGATTGTAAAGATACATCACTATTTCGGAGATATTAGTGTGTGCAAAAAAAGATATGTCTTAGAATTAATGAATAAGGTTGGCTTCCCAAGAGCAAACAACTGGAAATGGCATTACCTCCAAGAAGCCCTGATTCTCAGCGGGGCTGCGGTTGAGAAGACCTGAAAATGTGACATTGACGAGCCTGCTGTCACTAAGAAAAGAAAACATTAAGATTGGAAATGTTCTCCGAAGTCATGTAACCCAGCCTCCCTCCTAGGGCAAGAGAATCTGTGCCTCTCTTTCTAACAGCTGTTTTTCCAGTCTCTGGAAATATTTTGAGCATCGAGGAATTCACTACCTCACCTAGCATCTGGTTGCATTTTGGGGTATAATTTATCAGGTAATGAGGTCCCAATTTAAACCTAACTATGCTTACCTTGATCCAACTATGTGAGAAAATGTCTGGGTGATTTTTAGGCTGGGTGTCATCTGTGAAATGAGGGAATGAAGATCCTGTAGAGAAAGCTCATGCCAAAGGAGGAGAAAGGTGGGCTGACAAGTCATGCCATGACAGTGCCTCAGGTTATTTGTTTTTTCTTTCCTTCAGTGAGAGGACTTATCATGTGCCAAGGTCTCAATCCATGACAGACATAAATTCTGTGTCCACTCCTCTCACTTCATAGCTCTTCTAACTTGAAAAATACAGAAGGACTCCGATTGGTTATGTCTGCCTTGAGTACCTGCATGTGGTCTAATCACTCGCCACCCAGGAGTGCTGTGGTGTAGCAGACAGGTCGCTGGGCTTTCCATTCTACAGGCACCTTGACATAGCAGATGGCTTGGGTGCCACTGGGCACAGCAGTGGTGGGTGTCAGCTGGAGATAAGGATGCACCATGGCACATTTCTTTGCTGAGACCTCAAAGAGCCAGATGGAGGAAGGTAATTGCAGAGGAGGTGGAAAATGACCACACATGGTACCAAAGAGGGCTGCATTCATTACCGGAGGAGAGGGCCCTTGATGGAATGCCTGAAATATTCTGTATGTTAGTAAATTGAACACCAATAAAAAAAAAAAAAAAAAAAATCCTTGATGCACACACTGAAAAAAAAAAAAAAAAAAGAACTCGGAAAAAAAAAAATACTCAGGGATTACATAGCAAAACAGGACCTCGAGGTTTCCATCAGAGAAAACTGAGGGACAGAGCTACTCACACATTACTAGCCAATGCTAAGTAACCGTGCTTTGACCATGAGCAAAGAAATCTGTGTAGAAACATGGATTATATTCTTACCAATTGCACTCATTCTAACTCACACCATTAAAACGTATCTTAATTGTCATTAATAAAATATTAACATGTTGCTAAAACTTTAATAGCAGTAAAATGCTAATGCACTTTATTTATTTATATTTGATAGTATATAATCTCACTCCTCTTGCTATAATTAATGAGTCTACTGTTCAAATTCTTAAGAGAATTATTCATAGATGCCTGTGTCTAAATTCAGTTTTAGGAAATCTAAGTAGACTTTCAAAAGTCTGCGCCAATGACTCGCTGATGGTTATGGAAAAAGCTAAATGAAAAGAAAATTCTTCTCTTTTGAATATAAAAGGCACATTTGATTTTTATCATGGATGAAGTTAGAGATATGAATAGGAGGAGAACAATATTCAAGTTGATTGCAATGTTCCACTGTACAATTACCATTGTAACAGATTTGCTAAGTTAAGCTCTTGTAGGTTGATTTATACGTATTGATTATTGGCATCCCACAATTTTAGTAGTCTTAAAACATTTTATTCTTCTCATTTCCAATTGTTTTTCTCTTCCTTCGTCATTCTCTGTCTTGGTAATGTAACATTTCATTTTGGAGGAGTAGTCTATTTTACTTTTTGTGCATTGTTATATTAATATTTCTTCCTTGCGTTCTTAGAATTCTCCTACATAGTTGAGCCCCTTTTAAAAATTTCTTAAGAATTTATATCCTTTTTTAAGTAAAAGAAAGCTCAAAGTGGCATAAATAACTCTTACAAGGGAACGAAAATATAAAAAACCATAATTCTTATAAATATTTTAATTTAGCTTTAACTTATGGTAAGTATTTCAGACATTTGAAAGATATACATGGTTCTATCATGAATACCAGGATACTTGATTCCCAGGTTAAGAATTATAACGTAATCAACACAATTGAAGTCCTTGTGTCCTTCCACAAATGCTTTCTTCATGCCCCTACCCCCACAGAAGCATCATCTTGATTTTGTTTATTACTTCCATGCATCTCTTTTACATATTTACATAAAATTACATATTTAACTTGCCTTGAATAATATATATTGTTCTGCATATTTAAACATTTTACATAAATGGTATCATTTTGCATGAATTATTATTTTTTTAAAATTTTTATTTATTTATGATAGTCACACAGAGAGAGAGAGGCAGAGACATAGGCACAGGGAGAAGCAGGCTCCACGCACCAGGAGCCCGACGTGGGACTCTATCCCGGGTCTCCAGGATCGCGCCCTGGGCCAAAGGCAGGGGCCAAACTGCTGCGCCACCCAGGGATCCCTGCATGAATTATTTTGTGACTTGCTTTTTTCATTCAAAAATATGTATTTATCCATGTTGATATATGTAATTACAGTTCATTTTGATGGGAGTATCTTATATCCAAATACCTCAATTTATTTATTATTGGTCTCCAGATGATGGGCATTTATTTCTGATATTTTTGTCTTTTTATATGTTATTACAGCAATTGCAACAAAGTTGCTTACACACATTTCTTTGTGCTCATGATGGGGAGTGTCTCTAAGGAAACTGGACTGAACTGTGCCTGCCCAAATTCATATTTTGGAGCCCTGACCCCCAATATCTCAGCTCCTGACTACTTTTAGAGATGGAGCTTTCAAAGAAAAGATCAAGTTAAAATGAGGCTGGTAAAGTAGAGAGTAATCCAATCTGACTGGTGCCCTTATAACAAGAGAAGCCTAGGACACACAGAGAACCCTGGGGATGGGTGGGCTGAGATATGATCGTGGGAAGAGTCAACAAAAGAGCAGCTATCTGCAAGCCAGGATATTGTTCTCCTCTTATTCATATCTCTAACTTCACCCATGATAAAACTCAAATGTGCCTTTTATATTCAAAAGAAAATAATTTTTTTTTCTTTCTGTTGTTGACGCCACCCAGTCTGTGGTATTTTGTTATGACGAATATACTCTCTGAGTGAAACTACTGAATGGAAGGATGTTTGCAGGTTTGACTTCTTGAGCTAATGCCACACCACTCTCCAAAGTAACTGACACAAATCTAATTTGTATCATTGGACCTCTTCTAGTGGCGCAGCCTCACCAACATCAAGGTAGTGCTGGTATAGTTTTTTTTTTTTTTTAAGATTTATTTATTTGTTTACTCATGAGAGACACAGAGAGGGAGAGGCAGAGACAGAGGCAGAGGGAGAAGCAGGCTCCATGCAGGGAGCCCGATGTGGGACTCAATCCCGGGTCTCCAGGATCACACCCTGGGCTGAAGGCGGCGCTAAACCACTGAGCCACCCGGGCTGCCCTGGTATAGTGTTTTACTATGATTTTAATTTGTTCTTGATTTTTAGTGAGGTAGAATATCTTTCCTTGCATTTCATTAGCCATCTATGCTTTCTATTTCTCTATAAATAGCCTGTACATATACTTTTGCTTATTTTTTTTTATCGGGTTGACCTTTTTTAAACAATCGATGGATGCAGTATTAATGCTATTAGTTTAGATTTTTACATTCTTAATGATTTTTAAAAAGATTTATTTATTTGAGAGAGAGGAGGGAGATTGCACACGTGCACAAGTGGGGGGAGGGGCAGAGGGAGAGAAAGAATCTCAAGCAGACTCCCCACTGTGTACCATGTCTGACATGGGGCTCAATCCCAAGACCCTGAGATCATGACCTGAGCTTAAATCAAGAGCTGGCTGCCTAACCCACTGAGCTACCCAGGCACCCCTCTTACTGATTTTTGTTTGCGCTATATTTTAGTTACTAAGAGAGTTTTTTGGTATGTCAGTAATGGATTTGTTGGGTTTTCCTTATATTTAAATTTTGCTTTACAAATTTTTAGACTGTTATGGAGGACACATGAATTTAGAATTGTTATGTCTTCTGATGAGTTGGATCTTTAATGACCTTTTTTTTTTTAATCTCTCATGATGCTGTGTGTCCTAATGTTTGTTTTGCCTGATACTAATATTACTCTATTCATTTTCTTTGGTTTTGATTTCCCTATTACAATTTTTCTATTTCTGCGCTTTCCATTTTTCTGAGTACTGGTGCTTTTTAGGCATTTCTTCATAAACAATATTAAGCTGGATTTTCTTTTATCCATTCTGAAAATTTTTGTCTTTTAACTTCAGGATTTAGTCCAGTTATATTTATTATAATTGGTATATTTGGGTTCATTTTGCTATTCTAGTTTTTGCTTTTTGTCATATTTCCCTCCTCTCTCGGTTTTCTTTTGGATTTTTTCTCTTATTCTATTATTTTTCCTTCCCTTGTATTAGGGTTTTTTTGTTTTGTTTTTTTTTTTTCTGAATGTTTTTATCCTCTACTTCTCTCTCCTTCATGAGGTATATTTAAAGAGGCCGCAAGCTCCAGGTCTATGTTCTTAATTAACTTTATAATCTACTCTCCCCTCCACCCTTTCTCTCTGAGTTCAGATCCTTATCACCCTATGGGTCAATTATTGCTGCATTCTGTCCTTACCAGTCCCATGCTCCACTGTCTCCTGGAGTGCTTATTCTCTGCAATACAACATCTGCTTACAACTCTTCAATGGCTTCCATTTTGTTTTGGATTAAAGTCTAATTTCCTTCCCATGGTGTGCAAGGGCCACCATGCTCACCAGCAACTCCCTCGACGGCCACCTGCTCTGGTTACAGAATCCAGCCTCCTTATGAGGCTCCATGCCTTTCCACATGCTGCTCCTCTGTGCGATGCTGTGTCCTCTCTAGTGACAAACTTGTACACTAGATGATTTCCCATTTACCTTTACCAGGATCCCCTTCTCTGTGAAGCTTTTAAAGACTTTTGAGGCCAGGAAGATTAGCTGCATTGTCTTCTCTATTTTAAAAGCATCCAGTGCATATCTCTATTACTAGTTAGGTTCTGATCACATTTGTTTGGTAGATGCATGTTGAAATGTCTTTCTTTTCTAGACTATAAACATTCTAATGGCAAGGAGCATGTCTTTATTTCTATTCCCAGGATCTGGCACAGTACTGGCCTGATTTGTATTTGTTGAACAAATAAATACAACAATAATATAATGTTACTATAAAGAAAAAGAATTGGTTTTGCAAATCATAAATCACATCACTCTCACTTCTGATATTTGTATGCCTTTTTCTGTTTTAATAAGGGTGACTTGCCTTCCCAGCTGCATTGTATGAGTTTATGTGGGCAGAGGCTGCGTGTTATAGATAGTTGGTGCTGCTTTGGTCCTCAGCATAATGTTAAGTATATAACAAAATCTCTGAAAATATTGTTTGATTAATGAGAGACCAAATTTTGTAGCATACATTTTGATCATTTATGTTTTACCTTTTAAATTATGTCTTTTTATTAAAATAATGGTATGACAATTAGTACTAATAATGTACCAGTTACTTGAATTAGGTGACATATGTAAAAAGGTTTAAATGCTGAGGTACAGTTTTACTCCCCCTTTGTTGGAGCTAATGCCATATGGCTGCCAGGTGTTACAGTCAGTTTCTGCCTTTCTCCAGTAACCCAGACTCCTAGAGAGGTCCATTTTGAGGATCTCAGCAGGTCTTAAAACTTCCTTGTGGTTTGCTCACTAATTTTAATCTTTTTTTCTTTCTCAGAAACAGAAAATCTAAGAAAACCATGTATTTTCACTCTTAATCTGAATATATCTTGTCAAAAATATTTATTTATTTGAGAGAGAGAGAGAGAGCGTATGGGGAGGAGCAGAGGGAGAGGGAGAGAGAAAATCTCAAGTAGACTCCCTGCTGAGCATGGAGCCCTGTGTGGGGCTTGATGTCATGACCCTGAGATCATGACCTGAGCCAAAATCAAGAGTCAGACACCCAACCTACTGTGCCACCCAGGTGCCCCTAATCTACACATAATCTTATGAGTACACTTTGGTTTTTATTTTTCTTTTTAGGAGAGATTGCCTCTCTTTCCAATGATCTAAAAATGACTTAGGATGAGATCTTTTAATAGCCAAAGTTTATTAGATTGCTGTCTCTTGGCAGTGCTTTAAATTGCTGGTTGTCAAAGTGTGGTCCCCAGAGCAACAGCATCAGCATCACTCAGGAACTTGTTAGAGGTAGACATTCTTGGCCCCCACTCAGGCCTACTAACTCAGAAACTCTAGGGGTGCAGCAATCTGTGCTTTAACAAGCTCTCTAGGGGATTCTGATACATGCCAAAGTTTGAAAATCACAAAAGTTTAAACCTTTAGCCAAGGGTCTAAAAGGAATAAATATCTTCTTCCCCCATCTTTTCCTTTATGATTATTTTAAAGACTTAAACAGCATCTGTTTTAAAGCAGTCATACAATGGTGTTAGAGCAAGATGTGATTAGGCACATAGTAGCCAGAAAGACAGAGTAGAACAGTCATTAGGAAAAGAACTCTGAGACCAGAAGCTGGCTTGTGTTCATGTCCTGCCTCCACCATTTCATCCTTGTGTGACCTTAAGCTTGTTACTCAACTTTTCCACGGTTCTGATTCCTCATCTGTAACATTGAGATCATGTCAATACCTATCTTATGGGGAGGGTTGTTGCTAGGAATGAAGGATTCATATTAATAAGTGCTTAGAATAGTGTCTGGTATGCAATGAGCGCTCTGTAAGTGATTATTCAATAAAATAAATGAACTTGAAGCCAAAGATTTCATAATCTGGGATAGTCCCCTACAAGAGGGACACAGAACAGGTGGATGGAGCAAGTCATACCCCCTGTGGAGTGCCCTTTGCTACTGGGTGCTGGTGGCCACTGTCTGTGTATCAGGCCAGAGCTGTTCTCCCAGATGCTGAAGGAGAGAACTGGACCACCTGTGACCACAGAGCACAGGAAATCTATATAATATTTAAGCAGAATTCACACTTGTGCTGCTCTGAATCCTGGAGAGGGAGGAAATAAGAAATGCAGTTATCCTTTACCAGAATGTAGCAGGTATCTGAGATCCCTGGGCCGCAATATGGCCAAATCTTGGATGTCAGAGCTTTCATATGTACTGCTTTCAGAAAAAATCCATTCAACATGAACTAGGCACCAACATCCATTTCTGTTGGTTGTTGGTGTATACTCCATCACTTGGCAGATTTGATGTATTTTAACCTAGCTTTCAGCTTTCTGTAATCTCGCTTCATCAATCCTTCTCTGCTCAGGCATGTCTGCCTTCATTTGGCAGACATGGCAGGTTTTTCATTTCCCCCATGTAAATGACTTGTTTATTACAGTAGGGGTCCCTGGTCTTTGGAAACAGTTTATAGATATCCTCACATAGAGCTCAGAAAGGGCTTCATGAATAATAATGCCCAAGTAAACCTGAGATGAGCTTGGACGTTGCCTCTTTGAAATTCATACATCATTCTAAGTGCCATCATTTAAATAGAAAATGTGGAAGGCTTCCTGGGAAGGCTGGGTCTGAAATATGCCTTCTTTACAAAACTTATCATTTCAGCACAAAACAAACAAACAGCAGAAAGCAAAGGTGGGACTATGTGATTCCTGGTATGTGTTTTACTTGAGCATAAAATTTGTTTTTCTGATTGTACTGGGATTCTTCACAGCACCTGGTTTTAACTTTTTAATTTGCATTTCTTTTTCTACTAAATGCTTCTCAGCTTCCTTTGAATTTATGGTAAAAAGCACAAAACTGAAGATGAGAAGACAGCCACCCAGGGTAAGTTAACTCTCAATTCCACTTGTCTTGGGCGACAAAAGAGAATTATTAATGCATTTGTAGTATGGACTTCAGCTTCTGTCCGGACCAGAGGTCCTCAAACTTGGTTGTACATGGGAATCACTTGGAGACTGTTAAAAATACTGATGCCCAGGACCCATCCAAGCTGTCCTGTTCTGGGTGTGCCTGGACCCTGTGATTTTTCAAAGATGCCCAGGTGATTCTAATGTGCAAGCAAGTTTAAGAATCACAGGGGCATTTTGTGTCGACTACAGAGATTGGGAGATAGCCAGCCATTTATGGAGAAAGCCATATGACCCAACCAAAGTCTATTTAGAGGTGGACTGAGTGGCCTCTGAAGAGAGAACCCATCCTGAGGGAGGAACAACGCAGGCATACTCAGGTACGAAAGCTGAGGCGTTCTACTTCTGGGTATACTCACTTCACTCTGTGCCTTCCCTCCTGTTATGGTTGCAAATCTCAGACAGAGGGAGCAAGAAGACTGAGCAGAAATAGAAGTGTTTTTCCAGTAAAAGTTCTGCGAGGCACTGGGTCCCAGCAGAAGTGGTAACAGAGTGTGACATAATGACATACAGGAGATGGATTCCTCTGCCTTGTCTGTACACTATGCAGCAATTCAGGACTGGAGGCTGGAGGGCAGTGTGGTATAAATGGCCCAGCGAGTCAGAGTGACCTCTTGCAGAGCCCCGTGTGATCTGAAATGGGACGTGCAGTGTCAGGAGATGTCTGCACTGTGGGGCGTGCAGAGCGGGTGCTGCATCTGGCAGAAATGCTGGGAGGACAGTAGATTTGTCAGAGCGCTGAGGTCACAGATGTTGGGAGGTTACAAGGTAGAATTTGCTTTTTATAATCCAGGTGTGTGTGTATCTACCAGCAGGTGAGTCCTGGGGACTCAGCCTCGTTTATCCGTGTAAGTTAGGATGTAAAGATAAAACTATACTGTTATATATAGAAACTCAGAATGCTGTCTTGCTACCTTCTAGCTTCCCCATATTGGGTTAGCTCCCCTAAAGAATGTTAGACGTTAATAGGATGCCCTTTGTTTGAATTGAGGAAGTAGCTACGTAAGACCATTGCCATTGGCCATTGCTGTGAAGCTGCTGTCAAAGAGAATGTTCATTAAATCCTTCAATGGTCCTCTTAAGGCCCCAAGTGATAAATTCCATGTGGAATTCAAGAGGGAATCTGTCTTGAATAATTGGTATGCCTCCATTTATGAGATAATAAGAACTGTGCAAACCATTACATTTCCTGCCCTCCTCCCTGCCTCAGCTGTCAAGAATTTCAAAACCAAATACAACGCTTTCTTGCAATAAATATAACCTCTGGTGTTAACAACATTGAGTCCTTCTTATTACAGCTTTGCTGTGGTTTAATACATTTTTCTGTGTGTGTCTTTTGTTTTAAACCACACTAAAATATTTTTAAAAGAAGCAAAGGGTGGGGTGCCTGGGTGGCTCAGTTGATTAAGCATCTGCCTTGAGCTCAGGTCATGATCTCAGGGTTCTGGGATCAAGCTCAGTGAGGAGTCAGGCTCCCTGCTCAGTGGGGAGCCTGCTTGTCCCTCTCCCTCTGCTCCTCCTCCCACTTGTGTTCTCTCTCTTTCTCTTTCAAATATATAAAGTTTAAAAAAGAAGCAAAGGAAAAACATAAATACCTCAGTTAAATAGAATCTGATTTTAAAATTCTTTTTTATAACTTTATTGTGGCATAACATATACAATAAAATGCACATATTTAAAGTGTAATATTTGTAAGTTTTGACATAACATATACCCCTGAAACCATTACCATGATTGAAATGATGAACATATTTATCATTCCCCAAAAGTCTCCACATGTTCCATTATAATCTCTCCCCACAACTCCCTCTGTCCCTAGGCAACTACTGATCTGCTTTTTGATACTATAGACTAGTTCGCATTTTCTAGAGTCTTACACAATTTGATTCATACATCATGTTCCTTTTCTTGTCTGAAATTTTCCACTCAGCATAATTATTTTGAGGTTGATCCATCTTATTGAATGCATTAATAGTTTATTGCTAAGTAGTATTCCACTGAGTAGATACATACCCAATTGTTTCTATTCAGCTGTTGATAAACATTTGGGTTGCCTCCAGGTTTAGCTAACTATACATAGAGCTGCAATAAATATTCGGGAACAAGTCTTTGTGTGGACATAGGCTTTCATTAATCTTGAGTAAGTGAATGGAATGGCTAGATTGTATGGCACAGGCACATGTAGCTTTTTAAGAAACTGTTGAAGTGTTTTGACAAAGTGGTTGTACCATTTTACATTCCTATCAGTGGTGTATGAAAGTTCTAGTTGCGCCAAATCCTCCCCAGCACTTGGTATGATCAGTCTTTTAAATTTTAGCCATCCTATGGGTTAGTAGTCATATGTTTTTTTGGTTTTGGCTTACATTTCCCTAATGACTAATGATGCCGAACATCTGTTCATGTGTTTATTTCAATTAATATGTCTTTGGTGAGATGGCTTTTCGAATCTTTAGCCAATCTTCAAAAACTGAGTTGTTTATTTTCTCATTGTTGTGTTTTGCTGGTTCTTTATATATTCTTGAATAGAAGTCCTTCATTAAATTAAGTGATTTGAAAATAATTTTCTCATAGACTATGACTTATTTTGTAGACTCTGATTGTTACATTTAAACCACTCCAGCACAATCTAGGCATGTGGAACTGTGAGAAGTGGTGTTTAAAATTATGACTCTGAGACTCTGTAACATCCTCAGGCATCATCGTTCCCTACAGTTGTATTTACTGAATGTCCTGGGCTAGCATAACTGGCCCCAATTCATTCTTGTCTTATAAACCTCACTTTATCTGCACTTCCTCCAGCCTCTGCCACATAACCATATAAAGATATTGATACCTGCTCATTGAATGGACACCTAGTTGCTAAAATAGCCCTCACTGATCTTTCTAAAAAAAGATTTATTTATTTTAAAGAAAGAGAGAGAGCATGTGCTGGGGTGGGGGGAGCAGGAGGACAGGGAAGGAGAATCTCAAGCAGACTCTGTGCTCAGTGCAGAGCTCAACTGGGGGCTCAGTCTCACAACCCTGGGATTACTACCTTAGCTGAAACCGAGAATTAAATGCTTAACCCAATGCACCACCCAGGCATCCCAGCATTCATTCATCTTTGATATGCTTGACATACAAGAGATTGAAAGAACTCATATCTTTCCTCAGAGACTAAAAGCTGGCTCTGCTGGCCTGGGGGAGACGGAGAACCTCACAGTCTACCCTTTGTATTTAGGTCGAACCAAATGAAATTACTGCTTTTTTTTTGTTGGTAAGAAAGTATCAACTACAGGTGTATTTGTATTTGGTCACCATAACAAAGTACCAAATATTTGGGTGGCTTAAACAGCAGAAAGTTATTGTCTCATGGTTCTGGAGGCTAGAAGTCGAAGATCAAGGTGTCAGCAGAGCTGTTTTCCTCTGAGGACCGTGAGGAAGAATCTGTACAGACCTCTCTCCCAGCTTCCAGTGGTTGGTTGGTAATTGTTGGCATTCCTTGGCTTTTAGATATACCATCCCAAACTCTGCCTTTATCTTTGCATGGTGTTCTCCTTGTATGTGTGTCTCTGTTTCTAAATTTCTCCTTTTCATAGGGACACCAATCATATTTGGTTAGGACTCCTAAAGATCTCATTTTAACTAATTATATCCGCAAAGACCCTATTTCCAAATAAGGTCACATTCTGACATACTGGGAGTTAGGGCTTCAACATATGAATTTTTGAGGAATATAGCTCAACACATAACAATAGGCTATTGTATATAGTTCAGCCTAACAAAAACTTTCAACACATTTACTTGCTTTTAGCTCCTGACTTCCTTACACCTTCTGCTTTTGATTGGTTCCTCCAATTCCTAAACTTTTCCAGGGCACCTTAGTGTCAAATTCGCTGTGTCTTATTAGTTTTCTCATACTTTCATCCCACAGGTACTTAGAGTTGACTTTTCTTCTTTAGGTCTGCTATGACATTTGACATTCATCGGATGTTCAATTCATTGAAGTTAAATTGTTGTTTTATAATCTTTGGTCTTAGCTTAGTCAAGGCTTTTTGGGCAGTGTAAAAAATCTGTTCAGAAGTTCTCCTGTTGTTAGAATGGGAGTTTGGTGTCAAGACAATAAAGTTTGGACTCAGAACACTTGGGTTTGGGCTATGACCATACTATTTACCAGCCCTATGAAACTGGACAAATTGGTGGCTTAGTTTCCTCATCTGCACAATATGAAAACGATGTTGCTTGGCGTCTACACGAATTGTGGAGAATAACATGGAGGATAATTTTGATAACATATTTGTGTTTGGTAAAGCTTTATCTAACCATTAATTATTATGACAAAAAGAATTATTTTGCAGTTGTGGAAAACTACAAAATTGAATAACAGCAAATATGTACTGAGGTTACTTTGCACAGTTACATTTCCTAGCCTCTTTGCACTTTGACTCATTTAATCATCACAACTACTGTATCACATTGTTACCATTTGGGCTCCACTGGAGAGAGAAGGAAACTGAGGCACAGAGGTGGTATGTGTTAATCTCCTCTTTAAAAAATCCCCTGCTCCACACAAAACCCAAAGCATTTGTCATTTTTTTCCCTCTGCAGAACACTTCCCAAGTGTCTTTTCTCACATTTTCTTTGATGACAGAGAAAGTAATTCCTCTCTTCTTCATTTATAGTTTTTTTTTTCATTGGGGCCCTGGATCCTCTTCTCTCTTTATCTCATGAAAACTTCCATTGTCCTGAATTCTCTCTCATTCCATATCATGCCAGTTTCCTGTATTTATAGGTTCAGTTTCTTACCTATCCAGAAAAGTTTAGGAGTCTAATAAAAACAGGAAAACTGCTCAAACTGTTGTCTCTTTTATCTACCTCTTATTTGGACTCATTCCTTTTTGCATCAAATAGGACTCAACGTGTGGTCTGTACCTAGCTTCAGTTCACGATTCTTCCTAACTCCTACAATCTGGCTTCTAATTTCTCCCGTCCAAACACAGTATGAAAGCAAATCTCCCCGAATTTCCTTCTCTGCAAGATTCGAGACCTGTTCTGTCTTCATCTCTTACCCTTCCCCACCTACATGAGACTTCTGGCAGCACCCATCTGACTGAAACCTCACAGTCCTGTGCTCTTTCTTTCTAACTTGTATTTTGCAGATTTGATCCAGTTGCTTTCCTTCCCACCTGGATAACTCCATCTCCTCTGTTTTATTTCACTTTGAGAAATTATTACCACTTGAAACCATATCACCTATGAATATTTTCTTTTCTGTCTGACATCAGTTGTCTTCTTTCTTCAACTTGTCTAATTCCATGGCCAATATTTTTATGAGAGGCAGGGGCCAGTGGGACAGAATGAAAAATAATTCAGCCGTTTCTATTTTTTTATCTGAAAACAGAATATTGCTTTCATCAAGTCTTTTTGGCCTTTGAAGAATCACTTGAGGGCTTCTTTGCATGTTCTTTCTGAAACTACTAGTGGTTCTGGGGTTGACAGGAACAACACAGAGAACGTAGGAGGAGACAAGGTGGGAATAAATCAAGGCAATGATAGTGATATTTCTTATGGACATGGAGTCAGGCCAAAGCTGGTGAAGGAATAAGTTCAAAACAGGTTGAAATATTGAATCTTGGATATTGGCATGGATTGAGGTCAAGAGACTATGCCATAGGGTAAGTGAGAGAGGCCTAGATTGGCTAGAGGTGAGATAAGGAGTGGTTGATTCTGGATCTATGAGTAGAACACATGAGATTTGTGGTTAGATTAGGTATAGGGGCTAAAGGAAAGAGGAGTCAAGGATTACCCTCAGTTTGGGACCCTGAGCAACCTGGCAGTTGTGTCATTTACTAATAGGGAAGGAGCAGATTTGTGGGGTAAATCCCACAGTGTGGTTTTAGATATGATGTTTAAAATATTTAGATGTGATGTTTTTCACAGGCTAGGGGATGCAGAAGAAACTGTCTTTTTTGGCTGGAAGAGTTCTCTCCTATAGATTTAAAAGCTTTCTCATGGTGTGAATTTTCTGATGTATACAAAACTCTGTAAACCAGGTGAAATGAGTGGTGGCATAGACTGGTTGGCAAGGCTTCCCACATCCATCACACACATAGGATTTTTCCTGTACTAATTTCCTAATCAGAGATGGCAAATTATTTCATGGTGCCTGCCAAAGTAAAGAAATAGTCCTCATTAACAATTTCATGTGCCATGGGTAGAATACTAATAAATCAATATGATTTACTATAAAATATTTAATAGGAGTACATTTTACCACTGAGTCTAATAAAAATAATACAAAAATTTGATCAATATTGATGATATCATTTTTAATTTGTTTTACTATATAAAGCTGTTCTTTTCTGTTGGGAACAAAGAATAGTAATTTCTGCCTGGATATAATTTGTAGAGCAAAGATTATCAGGAAAGATTACCTATTGGAAAAAATTATCAAATAAAAGTTTTATTCTTTAAGAGTTATAAAAAGTATTAGGTTATAATTTTGGAATGTGCAGACACTACAACCTCAACCTGCAGATAATACAGCGAGCATTGATGTCAACTCAGGTCAAATTTAAATGTGTATAAAAGCTATTTTGATCTTTATTTTTCAAAACTTAAGCTTATTTATGGCTTTAAAAATAAATTTGTCATTTTGGGGGACTTGAATGGTTCAGTCCGTTAAGTGTCCAACTCTCGATCTCAGCTCAGGTCTTGATCTCAGGGTCATGAGTTCAAGCCCTGTGTTGGGTTCCATGCTGGACATGGAGCCTACTTAAAAATAAATAAATAAGTAAATAAATAAATAAATAAATAATCATTAAAAATGGTTAACCCATAAATTTGACAGACATTTATTAAATACCTACTATGTGTCAGCCTCTAGATTAAATGCTGAGTATACATAAGTGATGGGAACAAACAAAGTTGAGACTTCATGGAAATTGGTTTCAGACATAAAAGTATGAAACAAATCTCTCTTACATAATTTGAAATGCTTACAAGTTTCAATTATGTATTTGTTTGATATGTTTTAAATGCTGGGGAATAATTTCTTATGTTCACCTATATTTTTCTGGCTGATTTACCTATGACTTAAACTGTCTTTTTTGCAGAAAATAATATACAATGAATTGATTTACAGCACATGACACATGAGGATGTATCTCTGTTTTACAAAATTCTAGTTAGTAGCTCACAATTATTTCAATCATGTATGTCTTCTCTCTCCTACTAAATTTGAAAATTCAACTGGACAGTCAATGTAATTTTAAAAAAAATCAAATAAAATTCATGTTAGTTTTTTTAACAGAATTTTAAGGTGTCAATAAAATCATTAATGCAAGAAGCCAATATTAAAATATTCACAACTCTCAGGCTCTGAATCAAATTATGACACCCAAACCAAATGGAAAGCCTTTGAGTCGGGTTTTAAAAGTCGTTTGTAATAAAACAGTAAAACAGCACACTTGATAGACTAGAGAACTACACAGAAAAGATTTCCAAACAACACGAACATTCAGCTATATATCGAATCATTAGGATTATGCTTAGGCAAGGTATAAAGCATGTGCGATCGTGTGGCTCAACATCATAGGTAGTATTGTCGGATGTCATTTTAGTCACAGAATTATTGTCATGTGATTCATTATGTGATTTTATATTGTCCACAGAAAGACAAAGGCATCTCTAAGTTCATTATAATAAAACTCAAGTAAGAAATTCAAATTAATAAAAATCCCAATCTTTAAAAATTCATTTTCTTTTAAAAATTTAATTGGAATGCCAGATGAGATTATTAAAGTGAAACATTAATTTAAAAATCTTTTCTATGATAATATTGCCAAATGAGCTGTAAGGTGTGTGTATGTCTGTACCTGTAGATATAGATGTAGATATACACACACACTTACCATTCCTACCTGAATGTATATCAAGACAGATGTGCTTCTACATTCTTTATGTCCATATGTTCCCCTTCCCCCCCGCCCCCTCAGGATGAATTTCTTTTTTTTTTTTTTTTAAGATTTTATTTATTTATTCATCACACACACACACACACACACACACACACACACACACACAAACACAGAGAGGCAGAGACACAGGCAGAGGGAGGAGCAGGCTCCATGCAGGGAGCCCGATGTGGGGGGGGGGGGGGGGAGAGAGAGTGAGAGAGAGAGAGAGAGAAGCAGAGACACAGGCAGAGGGAGGAGCAGGCTCCAAGCAGGGAGCCCGATGTGGGACTTGATCCCTTGACTCCAGGATCACGCCCTGGGCCAAAGGCAGGCGCTACACCACTGAGCCACCCAGGGATTCCCCTCTCAGGATGGATTTATGAAGATGAATGAGAAATTTATTCTGTGGGAATAGTTTGTGTAGAACAAACTATGTCTATGGCCTCTAAGCTGCTATAACTTGGGCCATCTTGCTTGGTTAGAATGTACAACTGTTCTTTAGAACTCAGAGAGTGAATCACTAATCTTTTCTGAGGGTGAAGGCCTGACAACTTCTGCAGGTGGAGTGAAATCATGTCTCAGGAATAAAAATATCACACTTGGGAGTCAGGAGATTTCACTTGAAGTTTTAATTCTACCACCACCTCAATATGTGAAACCCAAGCTTCCCAAGACTTTGCTTAACTTTTGGGTATAAAACCAAATTATATCAATGCCACCCACCCCCACCAACCCCAAAAGAAAGATGTCTTATTCTCTTATTTTTTTGGACGAGACAGCCATTCCTTCAAAAATTTTGTGTCTTAGGCAGCACCTACAGCTTAGGCCAAATTGTCTCCCACCACTTTGGATACATTGACCCCTTCAAGAGACATTCCTGCCTAGTCACAGTAGGATCTGTGCAGAACCCCTGGACCCTAAGAGATTTACTTAGAAATTTAGTATTTATCCACATCCAAAAGAATCTCAGAAATTTCAAGATTAGTTAGAGTCTTCACTTGATCTTAGCCAAAAGGCCAAGAGGTGATGGAGAATAGTTGGTCTTAAACATGCTCTGATACTATCAACTTTTGTGTGCAATGCTGCACCAGAAATTATTGAGCCTGGAAGCTGATTGGACCATCCAGAATTTTGTCCTGCCCCACTTTCTGACAAATTTTACCTCCTGAATAACAGCTGGCTTGAAACATGGAACAGCTCTTTGATAGACTTTCATGCTGCACCAGTACTGCTCCCACAGCTATCTCTGCAACTAGCTTAGCTCATAAAGTCTAGGAACAACATATATCCATCTCTGTCCATTGATAATCAAAAATCAGTAAATGAACTTACTCCATAGCTGAATATTCTTCGCTTGCCAAATTATGAAAACAAAAATCTCCATTGTTAAACTGATGCTGTTACCAATCAAAAGCTTTAAAGCCCCCTAGTAAAGGGGGAGGAAAACTTTAGAGGGAGGATGAAAAGGACAATGAAGCATAGGCAAAAGGGCCGAAATAATATCTGGCAAGTGTGGGAGATTAATTGAAAACAAAACAAAACAAAACAAAACAGTGGCCAATTAGAGAATCACCGACCTGTACTGACTTTTACCCACAAACTTTCATTCCTTTCCTTTTTATCTTTCACAATAGAGCAGCCCAGGAAATCATAATATCTTCTCTTTGTCCAGTAACACTGAATTTAAGTGCCTTGTTGGCTTGGGGGTCAGACCTAAATATCCTTCAATTTAAGAGCTCAAGATTTCTCCCATTTTTGGGACGCCTGGGTGGCTCAGCGGTTGAGTGTCCGCCTTTGGCTCAGGGCGTGATTCCGGGATCCGGGATCGAGTCCCACATTGGGCTCCCTGCGAGGAGCCTGCTCCTCCCTCTGCCTGTGTCTCTGTCCCTCTCTCTGTGTCTCTCATGAATAAATAAATAAATCTTCAAAAAAAAAAAAAAAGACTTCTCCCATTTTCCATGAACTTCTGTTATTTAAGGCAGTAGAAATTTCCCATCATAACGTCCCATTCTGAAAATATCTCCCTGACCAACATATTTTCCTTTTAAGCCTGTTTTCTCCCACCAATCTGATAGATCTTCTGTAAGATGAGATACTACTCATTTCTGAGCGGGAATTCTTTGTATGTGCTTAATTTCCCTCTCCAGAACTTCCTTCCTAACAACCTCAAGGAATTTTTGCATCTACATTTTCCCACCCATTCTTTTGTCTCAAAGCACAAATGATGTCAGACTCACTCCTTTGCCCACTAGTAAACTCAATGGAAGTCCTACCAATCCCTTCCTATGTTACCTGAAACTGCTTGCAGCTGGAGTCAATAATATTTTTCCTACCCTATTCTTCTAGTTTAAAACAACAAAATCTGTCAAAATACTTTCCTTTAGGATCTTCAAATGGTAGGTACTCAGGCTTGCCTTCTCCTGTCATATTATAACCACAACTCAAATATTTTTGTGATACATTTTGTTCTTTCTTTTTCATAATAATAGATCTTGACAGGCAATTTCTGTTTACTTTCTTCCTATTAAGGTTTCCATTTCACCTAGGCCAGAATTTCCCAAGACTAAAATCCAAAATCTTAAAAGTGATTTAGATTACATTAGGTTTCCTGAAAACTCTGTTCAACACATTAGTGACCTAATGTTAGCCTTTCTCTGCTTAGAAGCCTGCAAATAATATGCTTTCATCTTGCTTCTCCAGCACTCAGGGCTACAAAAGCCTCTGATGACTAATTACAGTAAAGCCAAGTTTGCCCTGAGTTGTCTATGACTTTAGGAAATGGCATCTCAGCAGGATAGAAACACTTCTCCTCCTGACTGGTGGCTATCCTCGGGACTCATGGGCCCTGCAACCTCATGATGCACACCTTTGCTTATGTGGCCAGGTATGGTGGGGAGTGGAGACAATATTGTATTTTAGTGGAACAGTTTCTTTCACATCGAATTGAAACTGACAATCTAGAACGAACAGTAGCACCATCTTCTCTTTGACCAAAACACAATCCATTTTGTAATGTTGATTTCTTTCCCCTGGTCATAGTACTGACACTCATTGGTACTAAATTTTGCCTCTTCAGTTTTGATAAAAGACCCAGAATCTCATTATTATCTTCAAGTTAACCACTCATGTGATTAAATCTCATGAGGTTTTCCAAGACCACCCCACTTGAAAATTATGATCTCATCTTTTATTTAAGTGAGCCTGATTCAAGATTCTCAGAGAAAGATGGTCCCAGATGAAGTTGTAAGATTTCCCTCTTATATTTTGCTCGAGGGACCAAAACCTCTCCCAACTGCCCAACCTAGAGGTACATCTTCTTTTCACAAGTCTTTGCTTTAGCATCATTGATTATACACAATTATGGAATCAGTATGGATTTTCATTTCTGCAAAAAGCACAATCTCTAATGGGCCTATTCCCCCTTTTATACTGAAACTTCCATAATGCCTGTTGTGCAGTGGAAGGCTTTGATGAAGTTACACATAATCTCTGACTAATGCTCTGGCTGCTGTTCCATGACAATGAGGAGCCATTTGCCCTTCTCTGGACATGCCCTTGTTTCTATCCCTACTTCTTTAATATTATCTCTGCTTTTGCTATCACATTATTATACTTTTGCTATCACATAATAATGATGTCATTTCTACCAGCACTGCCATGAAGGGCCATGTTCTTCATATTGGATTCATAATCTTAATGGCTAGATGCTGCTGCTCCAGGAAATAATCCCAACCCATTGTCTGATTGTGTTGGCACCTTAAGGAAACATGGCCTACCCTAACAGCTACTGCTGAAGTCACTTGTGCATGCCAATGAGCAATCACCCAGGTTGTTGTTAGTTTCTGCATTATTTTCTTGCTTGACCTACTAATAAAGGTGAAAGGGATTAAAGAATAGCTGTTTGTTACAGAATGAAGAAGGTTTGCTTCTCCCACTAGGTAAAGCATTTAGGTATTGGGTCTATATTAGTTTGCTAGGGTTGCTCTAACAACCACAACCTAGGTGGCTTACAAAACAGAAATTTATTTTTGTGAAGTTCTAGAGGCTAGGAGTCTGGAAATCAAGTTGTTGGAGAGGTTGTTTCCTTCTGGGAGTTGTGAGGGGAGGCTCTGCTCTTGCCTTGTTTCTTGGTTTGAAGATGGCCTTCCTCTCTCTGTGCCTCTTCACACTGTCTTCCCTCTGTATGTGTCTCTGTGTCCAAATCCTATCCCTCTTTCTAAGAAAGATTTATTTATTTTGAGGGAGAGAGAGAAAGAGAGAGAAAGGGAGAAAGGCAGAGAGAGTCCCAAGTGTAGAGCCTGACTCAGGGCTTGATCTCATAATCCTGAGATTATCTGAACAACCTGAGCCAAAACCAAGAGTCAGATGCTTTAACGGATTGCATTACCCAAGTGTCCCTGGATTTCCTCTTTTTTATATGGAAACCAGTCATATTGGATTAGGGCCTTCCTAATGACCTAACTTTAATTTGATTATCTCTGTAAGGACCATATTGCCAAATAAGGTCACCTTCTAAGGTACTGGGCGTTAGAACTTCAACATAGAAGTTTTTTTGGGAGGGATACAATTCCTTTTTATTTTTTATTTTTATATTTTGATACAATTATTTTTAAAAAAAAATCATTTAAATGCAATTAATTAACATATAATGTATTATTGGTTTCAGAGGTAGAGGTCAGTGATTCATTAGTCTTATATAATATCCAGTGCTAATTACATCATATGTCTACTGGGTCACCCTGTCCCCCCACCTCCCTCCCCTCCAGTAACCTTCAGTTATTTTTCCTATGATTAAGAGTCTCTTATGGTTTGTCTCCCTCTCTGATTTTGTCTTGTCTTATTTTTTCCTCTTTTTGGAGAGGGATATAATTCAACCCACAATAGGCTTTATCTCCTAGTGTCATATAGTTCACACTGTAGACAGTAATAAATATATGCACACCTCTGAACCTTAATCATGGACAAGAATAGATTGGGTTTTTTTCCCCACAAGAATTTTATTCACACTTAGTAAACATAATTTATATGGCCTAGCTTGATCCTCCCACAACGAAGCTGGTATGTTGGACATATCCAAGTATTACCTCTAATTACTAGTAATACAGTTCCTAACCTTCAGAATTTACAGAAACAATGTCAATAGAAATAGCATAACTACTAAAGGAGGTAATCTCTCAGGAAAAAAATAAATATGCATCAGGGAGAACATTCTAAAAGAGTTGGGTTTGAGCTTTGGAAGATAGATAAAGTGTAAACACTTGTGAAAGGAGTTGATGGTAGAGATAATTCCAGACAAAAAGACTTATTTACAAATGTCTTAGAGTTTCTGGGTATTAGATTGCAAGGAGACTTGTGTAGATGCAGTAAGCTTTTCCATTACTGTTTGGGAGGAGGGTAGTATGTGAGGCAGGATGGGATTGTGAAGGCTCTGCTATTTACCCCAGAGATTACTGAGCACAACCAAATGTTTTCGAGGAGATGAGTGACATGATGGAGAAATGTTTAGGGGACAAACAACTGAGTGGAGTGGAGGGTATCCAGTGAGGGGAGGTAGAGGCTTGATGGTTATAGGTTCAAGCATGTTTATAAAGTCATGATGATGTCAACACTGGATGTTGATAGAATAGAGATTATGAAGATCTGTATTGGGCAGGTGGGGAAGTGTGTGTGGTTAGAAAAGAGGCAATGGGGTCAAAGAGAGCTAATACAGGAAATTAATACATAGTGATGAAAATGAAGCCTAAGAAATTCCTAATGTAATTATATTTCTTAGAATGGAGGAGAATATCAAAATATTTAACTGAGTATTTTGCACTAAAAGTAATTGCCTATAAGGAGCAGGCAATAGTGTGGATGGAGATGGGGAGGAGAGGCAGACCAAGGGGCTCTTTTTGTAAAAAGAACCAAAACAAACCAAACTCATAGAACCACTTGAATCTCTAAAGTGTGTCTATATGTAACTTTGATAAAATTAAAGATTAAATTCAGAAAAGAATGGTAATAACAACAGTGAGTTGTTTTTGTCTATCAGATTGGAAAAGTTTTAAAATATTGACAATTTTTCTAAAAGCCTGTTTGATAACACATATTAAAAATTTAAGCTATATACTTTTTTTTTTCTCAGAATCCCTGGTTCTGAAAATTGACCCTAAAGAGTAAAGTACAACTATGTTTAAAAGTAATGTCAAAACTGTTCTGATAAGCATCCATGCCAGCTGCTGTTTATGAGCCTTTTATATGCCTGACACTAGTGGAAAGCATCTGATTTAATCCCAGTGACAGCACCATTACCTAGATATTATAGATTCTCCTTTGTATACAAGGAAATAGCTCTCTCTTGTTCTTGCTCTCCTTCTTCTCTATTTGTCCTCTTTTCTTTCTTTCCTGCTCACTTACTGTCCACTCCTCTCTTCCTCCACTTTCTCTTTCTATATAGTAGGACACTAGGATAGGACCTCCCATGGAGGCCTATCCATTTATTTAATGGATAATAAATGGAGTCTTCCATTTATTTAACAAATGTGATTAGATGCATCTCAAGGAATAGAAAGGGAAAGCTCCCTTTTGTCCAAGAATATGTTCTGTAATATAGCTTTTTTTTTTTTTTTAAAGTAAGTGCTGTATTTTGTTCCTCTTTTTCTCAATTGGTGAGAACCAGAGGTGGAGGACAGTGGGTGATCAGCCAGATGAACCTCCAAACATCCATGTTGTAGAAAGTCTTAGTAATTAATAGACTACGGACTAAAAGAAACTTTGGTACAGTAAGAAAACATGCCAGATTGGAAAGATCGATGTGAACCCATAACTTTATAAGGAAGGAGATATTCTAGCTAAAAAAGTGGCCCATGGCAATAATATTTTCAACAGTAGCCATTTTGCTCATCACTAGTCTCATGTGTCTAGTGCCAGATTTTCATTTGTTTTCTTTTTATCCACCGAAAGAACTAGATTTTCTTTAAAAGTAGTCAATTTCCGATGTCTTGGTAGGAAAATTCAGATGAGTCTAGAATATCTTGCTGTTACTAGAAAGCAAGGATGCTTTCAAGGTGTCAACTCACTAGTCAAAGCATATCAGGAACATATTTAAATTTATTTAGCTTGCTAAGCAAGGAAGAAGACACTCCAGGAGAACCGTCTCCATCTGGGATTTGGGAGGGGCTTACTATAATATTTGTGCTTATGCTGAATGATTTTTATGAAGAGATTAGAAATGTAGGGAGAATCTCTGGATTGGATAATGTCAAGAAGCTAGGAGCAGTTCGGTGATTTAGCATCTCAGTAATCTCTGTTCAGAAGTAGGAGGAATGAAGCCAGGCTGGTGATCTCATTGGTAAGAAAGCAAAATCACTCAGAGATCTTTTTTCCTCCAGTTGCATTATGGCTTTAATTATGTAAGAGATTGTTTATCATAGCTTGATAGCCACTAGGGCTGATTTTCACTTTCTCAAAAATATTCAAGGCAGTGCTAAAAGAATAAAGGAACCAACTTGAAGGGTCTCCCATTGGCCAAATTGAGACAATATGAGCATCAAATAGAGAACGATAATTATAATCATTAGAGCTATGGTTATTAAGATACTAAAAATTAAAGGTTTATAAAATTATACAAAATGTAGCTATAATAAAAATGTAAATATGATAGAATATATGTAATTTTTACTGATTTCAAGTTTCCAATTAATAATACCCACAGATGAACATTTAGTACCTACACATTAAGAAATGTCAGCCATCCAAACATTAAATAATACATCATTTCTGGGAAAGCAATACATTTCAAAAGTTTGAAACCTCCATGAAAGGCAGACACTTAAAAATCTCATGATGTATCAAGTAAACCTTTATTATAAAAAGGGACTCTGCCTAATGCCCCATGGCTTGGTTTGAAATTACGGTGGTCTGTCTACACAATCAGGATCCTTGGCTAACCAAGATCAGTGGCAAAATTCCAGAACCTGCCATTTCAGCTGACATGAGATGGTATTCTTCTTTTGTGACTGGTAAAATCACTTCAGCCTTGGGAAACTTTGATAAAACATAAAACCAAAAATCCTAGGGATGAAGAAGCACAAGACTATATGATGAAATTAAAATTCATATTGACTTGAACACCTTTATTACTGGTTTAAAGTGAAAGTGTAATAAAAATTATTTAAAGCTTTATTTTATTTTTTGTATTTTGTTGGATTTTTTTCAGAAAAACATGAAATATTTATAATCATAATTTTAATTACACTGTTTAGAACATTTTATTAGATAAGCTTATAACCAATTAATAAGTTTGGAGAAGTTTAATTTCTTAGGTTCCAAGTCCAGACATTAGTTTTGAAGATACTGTGTGAAAAATTAGAATAGTGACTGCTTACTCCTTAAAAAGAATGTTAATTTTTTTTAATGAAGTATAATTGACACACAATGTTACATTAGTTTCAAGTGTACAACAAAGTGATTGGACAAGTCTAGATGTTATGCTATGCTTGCCACAAGCGTAGCCACCACCTGTAGGTTAATCCTTTAATGATATCATATAATTAACAAATTATACATTGTGTAATAGTAATGAATATTCTTCTTTATGAACAGAATTTTTTCAGACATCAGAGAGTTTACAAAGAAAACAGAGGTAAGGATATAATAGAACTGAAAAGCAAGTTATTGAAGAATCATTCATCCATTCTTTTAAAATGTTTCCAGAACAAAGACTCTTCTTTGAGAGCAGGCTTCATTTACATCCCCTGAGAACCTTGTGATTCTATGGTCTTGGCCATAAATAATTAGGTTAGAGGAGATGATGTTTGTTTCTCTTGGCCTTTTCCTATTGGTCACAAAATGGTGCCCTCAGGATCAGGCAGGTGGCCAGGAAGATTGTGCTCAGAGCTGTCTATACAAGAGTGCAAGCCTGGGTCAACTCAATCAGGATTACCCCATCCACTCCCATTATGGCTCTCTATATGGAAATCATACATTGCAATACATCAAAGTTCCCATTCCTAACATGAATTCCTGGGGGACATCTCCATTTGCCGACTAATGGACAAATGTGTTGCCACTACTGTCTCTTTGGCTAGGAATATAAGGAAGGTTGAAAAGGAAGAATTTATGTGTATTATTGCCCCTCTGAAAAAACTTGGGCCATTTAAGACAAGAAAAATGGATATTGGGTGACAAGTAGCTGTATCTGCCACAGGGGTGATCAATTGTACAAACCAAGTATAATCTTCCAATTGGGAAAAAGAAAAGAAAAATGGTGCACAGAGGGAAAAATCCCTGGAGATGCTTACCCTGCTGTGAACCATGCAAATAGAGCATTTGGACACAGGAAGATGCTATGTTTTGTGATTTGGGGATGGCCTGTGGCAGATAGAGTCATCAATTGTGCACTCTCAGAGCCCTTGACTTTATCTACAATCAGCAATTTCCCTCCCTCTGGGCTCTCACACTTCTCCGATCTCAGAGCTAGCAGAGACCTGCTGTCTATTGAAGCATCCTTGTAACCTGCCCTGTGGACCCCATCGATTTCATCTCTCCTGCATCCCTGTCTTTCTGTGTGCCTCCTACTCTGCTGCTTCATCTCTCCTATCCTCTCGCACTCAGGCATTTGTACATGTCCCTTTGTAAAATATGAAACCTCAGTCCTGACATCAATCCACCCATATTTTTTTCCATTATTCTATACTAAAGACTTTGATTCTGTGGCTCTCACCCACAGTATCCTTTTTTCTTTCCTGCCCTTGAAATTTGGAGTTTCCCATTTCACTATGTTATTAAATCTGCTCCTTGGAGGATACTCTAGATTTCTTCCTATTCAAATATAATAGATTAAAAGAAACCTTTTATTGTCAACAACCAACTTCCTTTTGTAACAGAGAGTCTTGACCTTCTGCTCTTCCTGAAGGCCTTTCCTCTTGGGTTTTCCTTTCTTTCATAACTACTTTCTTAGTAGCTTTTCTCTCTCTTTCCCAACCTGCAGATATTCTGAGGACTGGGTGTTGTTTTTGTTATTTCTCACTCTCTCTTCTGCCTTGAAAGAAAAAGTATGGGAGTATTTCCCTGAGTCTTTGTTCTCTGCGCTAAGTTTCTGACCCACATGCACAGCTGATCCACATGCACAGCATCCACCTCTAGCTCCCTGGTGTCTCCCCTGCTCTTGCTGTACTTTCACATTCTGAGGTGACGTGGGAGATTTCCACTTTGAGGTCTCCTCACCTTTTAAACCTGAATTCATCTCCTGCAAAACCACTTCCCCTTCCCATTGCTTCCATCTCCAACAGGGTGGCACAGTGTTTACTAGCATGAACTTTGGAATCAAACAGAAGTGCAATACTGACCTGATGAGGGACTTTGGGCACATATAGAGTAACAACCTCTATATGTCTCTTTTCTTACCTGCAAAATGAGAACACCCACCTCAGAGGGCCTGGTTCTCCAGCATAGTTATTAGCTGTTTTACAAATATTTAATTCTTTCTTCCAAGGCAAATGGGAGAGCTGTACTATCCTGCCCCACTGAACTCAGGTTGGCCGTGTGATTTGCAATGGCCTAAAAATGTGAGCAGAAGTGAAGAGTGTCATTGCTCAACAGAACCTTCAAAAGCCATGATCCTTTTCCCTCTGCTACAATACCAGCAATGTCCCCATGGTGACTTCTCTGTCATTCTGGTGTCTCTGTCCCACCAATCTTTGATGGATGTGTAATGTTAGTGAGAAGTGAGTCTTTGTGGCTTAAAGCCACTGAAATTTAGGGTTCTTTTGGCACTGTAGCATAACAGAGCTTATACTGACCGTTATGTCCCATACAAGACAGCTGGAGCTTATAGCTGAATGGAGAAGAAAAATGCTGGAAAGTAATTATACAAGGCTTTTCTGACTGCAATAGCTCTTGCCTTGTTTTGTCCTCACAATTCAGCCTTTAATACTGTCAAATGGTATTAGTTCTCTGACACAAAGCTTCCCCTTTTAGTTGCCATGAAAAATCTTTGTTTCACTTAAGAGGCTCTCAAATGTAAACATGCATCAAAATCACCTAGAGGGCTTATTTAAAAAAATTTTTTGATTGGAATTCAATTTGCCAACATATAGCATAACACCCAGTGCTCATCTTGCCAAGTGCCCCCATCAGTGCCCATTAGAGGGCTTGTTAAACCACAGATTGCTGGGTTTATTCCCAGACATTCTGATTCAGGGGGTCTTGGGTGGGGCCAAGAGCTTGCTTTTTAACAAGCTCCCAAATGATGCTCGTGCTGCTGTGCCAAGGACCACACCTCCAGAACCACTGTTTCACTGGTTGTGGTTTTTAAGGATATGAGGCATCCTCGGTTCTCAGTCTTTGGATACTCAATAGTTAACGTCAGGTCTGACTTTAGTCTTCAAGGGAAGTGTTTATGTAATACCAGAAGGGAAAGAATATTGGGGGCCACTTGGGAAGAAAAGCTTGAAGTCAGGGGTAGTGACATTTATTTATTTATAAAGATTTTATCCATTTATTTTTGAGAGAGAGAGACAGAGAGACAGAGAGAGACAGAGAGGGATAGAGAGAGAGAGAGAGAGAGAGAAAGAGAGAGAGAGAGAGAGAGAGAGAGAGAGAGAGAGAACAACAGGAGGGCCAGAGGGAGAAGCAGACTCCCCCCTGAGCAGGGAACCCAATGTGGGACTCCATGCCAGGACCCTAGGATCATGACCTGAGCCAAAGAAGATGCTTAACTGACTGAGCCACCCAGGTTTCCTGGGTAGTGGCATTTAGATACCCCAGGGGCTTTGTGATAATAGCAGGGCAAGGCAAAAAAACCCTCAAGCTGGACTCTGAATCCATGGAGCAACTCAATACTGATCTTATTGATTAGTGAGAGGACCACATTGACCTGCTAAGAGCCTATCCCAGCAGAAAACAATGGGATTCAATCCTCCCCAGAACATCAACCTCCTACATCCAGTTGTCAGCTACCATGAAAAGTTCCACTCTTCCAGAATTGGGTCCAGATAAAAATCAAATATCTGGTGTATATTGAACAATGTCGATTTAGCCATAAGATACAGGTTTGTTGATTTTCTTGAGACAGAACAGAAGATACTGGGACAATTTTCATTTAAAGCACAGAAAACATCAAATGTATCTTATATGCCAAGTCTTCCCTTGCCATTCCTTTAAGAATACTAAGCATTTATGCTCTTTAACAAATAACTTGTTTTCCTTCTAAAGTTTGTGGCCCTTTGAGCAATAATAAAGACAACTAGTTTCTGCTACATCCCAGACACCATGCTAAACCCTTTTATTACTCATTATCTTATTAAATCCTAACTTGAACACTTTTTTTTAAGATTATTTATTTATTTATTCAGAGAGAGAGAGAGAGAGAGAGAGAGAGAGAGAGAGAGGCAGACACACAGGCAGAGGGAGAAGCAGGCTCCATGCAGGGAGCCTGATGTGGGATTCAATCCCCGGTCTCCAGGATTACACCCCGGGCTGCAGGCAGCGCTAAACCGCTGCGCCACTGGAGCTCCCTAACTTGAACACTTTGGTGTAGGTATTGTAATTCTCATTTTTGTTTATAGTTAAGAAAACTTTGGGAGCTTCCTAAATTGCCCAGTGTTACCTGGCTAGTACATGGCAGCACGGAGGCTCAAACTGTGGCTGTCTGATTCCACATAGTAAATCAAGTAAATAACATGCCATGAACCCAGGTTGGGCTTACAATTAAACTTGAAATCCTCTCCTTCCTTCTAGGCATTTTCAAACCTTCCTTTTTGTGTCAAAAGCCCCAGAATAGGATCATCAGGTGACAGAAGGAGCTGTAGCAGGGGTGCTATAAGAGTCGCTCTAGGTAGATTTGTCTCCAAAATTGACTTGCTTTTGCCTCTAAAGCAAAATGGAAGAATTTCATCTTTTGGGTGGCATTCCCAGGTTCATGTTCTTACTTTTAACTCTTTTCTATGTTTTAAATTAAAGCCAGAACCCTCACATATTTGCCCAATTACTCAGTAAGATATTTTAGCCAAATGGTAGGCCAATATCCTCAGTCTGCCCTGGGTGTAAGATGTTTGGACATTCCCCCTTCCCTCCAGTGACGATGCCTTTCCTCAAACAATCTCTAACATGGCACGCCGATAGATGAAAGGCATGCTACTGCCAGTAGTGGTGCTACTGAAGGAGGAGTTGAGCTCCTCCTTCACTGACCCTTCCTTCCAATCAATGGCTCTAAGGACATGGGGGACCACCTCGTCCTGATGACTCATCCCCTTAGAGTGCTTACCTACAGCCCCCCTTATGCCGGGACCACTAACCACACATTAACTGGACATTCAGCCAGGATTCCTCCTCTCAGCACCACCTTCACCTCCTCTTTCAGTCCACCTGGTGCTACTAGGTCCTGAGCATTTTGGAGTCCTTCTATAAAAATGAATTTGCTCTTACTTTCCCTTGGTTTTGGCATTTGGGGTCTGCTAAGTTAGCTTCCATGTCTGTCTGCTTCTCAGCTTTTATGCGTATGTATGTACATATGTATGTACTTTATATAGTTTGCTTTTCCCTTTATTTTGGGAGGTTATGCATTTAAAAACCCACGACTGGTCATTTCAGTGGAGTTTTGAGAGATGCAGGGGAGCCTCTTGGAGTGGAAACCATCATAAACTCTTTAAATCTTGCTTTCCTGCCTCTTCTCTTTTCTTCCCTGCTTCTGGAACAACTGTTGGGCATATGTGATGGTTTGTAGTCTGTTCTCCTATGGATATCAACTTCTAATTCATAGTTTAAACATCTATTTTCTACATTTGAATCAGTTTCTTAGTATTTTCTTCTTAGTGAATGAGCATTCATTTAATTGTCCTCTTTTCATTCCCTGAATTGTCCTCTTCCACTGTGATTATTTTACTTTTGTGATTACAGTTTAATTTTCAGTATTTTGAATTCAATCTTTATAAAATCTTTATCTGTTTTTGATTCATAATTGCCTGTTTTTGCTGCTTAATTTTTGAGGGGTATATTGATATGATATGAGTTATTACTTTATTTCATTGAAACATACTATTTTTAAATTATCATTTTTAAAAATTTCAATTCCAGTATAGTTAACATACAGTGTTATATTAATTTCAGGTGTACAATAGAGTGATTCAACAATTCTATATATTACTCAGTGCTTGTCATGGTAAGTGTGTTCTTCATCCTTTTATTTATTTCATACCTCCTCCATCCACTCCTCATCCCCCCATCCGCCCATAACCATCAGTTTGTTCTCTATAGTTAAGAGTCTGTTTCTGGTGTGTCTCTTTTCTTCTTTGTTTGTTTTGTTTCTCAAATTCCATATATGAGTGAAATCATACAGTATTTGTCTTTCTCTGGCTAACTTATTTTACTTAGCATTACATCCTCTAGCTCCATCCATGTCATTGCAAATGGCAAGATTTCATTCTTTTTAATGGTTGAGGAATATCCCTATATTAGCTATATATATATATTATATATATACCTATATATATATAATATATATATATATATACACCACATCTTTACCCACTCATCTATGGATGAACACTTGGGCGGCTTCCATAATTTGACTCTTGTTAAATAATACTGCAATAAGTGTAGGGTGCATATATCTTTTTTAAATTAATGTTTTCATGTTTTTTGGGCAAACACCCAGTAGTGGAATTACTGGATCATATGGTAATTCTATTTTTAATTTTTGAGGAACGTCCATACTGTTTTCCACAGTGGCAGCACCTGTTTGCATTCCCACCAGATGTGACAGAGATTCCTTTTTCTCTACATCCTCTCCAATACTGATTGTTTCTTGTGTTTTTGATTTTAGCCATTCTGACAGGTGTGAGGTCATATCTTGTGGTTTTGATTTGCATTTCCCTGATGATGAGTGATGTTGAGCATTTTTCCCTTTGTTTGTTGGCCATCTATATGTCTTCTTTGGAGAAATGTCTTTTCATGCCTTCTTCCCATTTTTAATTGGATTATTTGTTTTTTTTTTTTTTGGTGTTGGGTTTTATAAGTTCTTTATAGGTTTTGGATATTAACCCTTTATTTAATATGTCATTTGCAAATATCTTCTTCCATTAAGTATGTTGTCTTTTAGTTTTGTTGATTGTTTCCTTTGCTGTGCAGTAACTTTTTCTTCTGATGTAGTTCTAATAATTTATTTTTGCTTTCATTTCCCTTGCTTCAGGAGACATATCTAGAAAAATGTTGCTATGGCCAATGTTAGAAACATTACTGCCTGTATTCTCTTCTAGGATTTTTATGGTTTCAGGTCTCACATGTAGGCCCTTAATCTGTTTTGAGTTTTTTTGTGTGTGCATATGGTGTAGAGAGTGGGCCAGTTTCCTTCTTCTGCATGTTTCTGTCCAGTTTTCCCAGCACCATTTCTTGAAGAGACTGTCTTTTTCCCATTACATATTTTTGCCTCCTTTGTCAAAGATTAAGTGACCATATATCATTGTGGGTTTGTTTCTGGGCTCTATATTCTGTTCTATTGATCTATATGTCTATTTTTGTGCCAGTACCATACTGTTTTCATTACTACAGCTTTGTAGTATACCTTGAAATCTGGGACTGTGATACCTCCTGTTTTGTTCTTTTAAATATTTCTTTGGCTATTCAGGGTCTTTTGTGGTTCCGTACAAATATTAGAATTTTTTGTTCTAGTTCTGTGAAAAATGCTGTTTGTATTTTGACAGGATTTCATTAACTCTATATATTGTTTTGGGTAATATGGACACTTTAATAATATTTGTTCTTCCGATCCATGAGCATAGACCATACTATTTTAAAGTCTTTTTTTTTTACAAAAGATTAAATTATTATTTAGAATCCTGTAAAAGAGAAATATCTCATTTGTTTAATTTGTTGTTTTTTTCAGTTTTATAGAGATATAGTTGACATATAACATTGTGTAAGTTTACGGTACGTGACATGTTGTTTGATAAACTTACATACTGCAAAATGATTACAACTCTGACATTAGCTAATACCTCCATCATATCACATAATTACCACTTTTTTGTGGTGAGAACATTTAATCTACTTTCATAGCAGTTTTCAAGTATATAATACAGTATTATTAACTGTAATCACCATGGTGTACATTAGATCTCCAGAACTTACTCATCTTACAACTGGAAATTTGTACCCTTTGTGATCTACCTTCCTCCCTTCCCCCCACCTCCTAGCCCCTGGTAATCACCACTCTACTCTCTGAGTTTGGCTTTTTTAGATTCCACATATAAATGAATATAGTATTTGTCTTTCTCTGCCTGACTTATTTCATGTAGCATGATGCTCTCAAGGTCCATCCATTGTTGCCCAAAGCAGCAGGATTTCATTCTTTCTCATGTATGAATAATACTCCATTAAATTACATATATATATTTTCAAATCTTGGCTATTGTGGATAATGCTGCAATGAGTGCAGATATCTTTAAATATATACCCAGAAATGGAATAGCTGGATCATGTGGTAGTTCTGTTTTTAATTTTTTGAGGACCCTTCATATCATTCTCCACAATGGCTGCACTAGTTTGCATTCCCACCAACAGCGCACAAGCGTTTCCTTTTTGTACACATCCTCACTAACATTTGTAATGTTAGGTCCTGTTTTTTTTTTTTTTTAAGATTTTATTTATTTATTCATGATAGACATAGAGAGAGAGAGAGGCAGAGACACAGGCAGAGGGAGAAGCAGGCTGCTTGCTGGGAGCCCGACGCGGGACTCAATCCCGGGACTCCAGGATTGCACCCTGGGCCAAAGGGTGGCGCTAAACCGCTGAGCCACCCAGGGATCCCACGTCCTGTTTTTTTGATGTGGCTTTTTTCTGACATTAGTTTTACTCACTTGCTTTGGAATTTTGATATTTGTGAGCAGAGGGTGGGTTCAGAGTCATGTGTCCATCTTTTTCTTATTGTGCGCTTTCATACAGTTTCCTCCATTCCCCTCAAAGGACCTGTAGGTCCGAAGCAGCATTATACTAGATGACTTAAAGTTCTCGTTTTCCAAAGATGTTGCAGATCAGATTCCTGAGATCACAGGCAGCTGCCTCTGCTTCCTCTTGCCTTTCCTCTAGGTGACAGGAGGGGATGCCAATCCCAGTGCCAGTTTTACTGTAGGGGCCTGGCTTTGGTCTCCCAATGTCCTCAGGGATTATTAGCTTGACAAAGCCCAGTAGACCTAGAGCTGCAGCTGGTTTTATATCATGTTTTAATGTTTCTCACCTCCTCAGTAGTGTAAGCCTTGTTCTATTTATATTGTTTGAGTGAAGTAAAGATTTGATTATTGTTTTTGGGGTGGATGAAGGTTCTGTGTGATTCATAGTGCCATCTTGCCTGCAAATCAGGTCCTTTAGATTCTGTGTTATAAAAATGTGCAAGACACACCTTCCTCTTGTTAATATTTACAAGTTTTATAGCATAACTTCCACAAATTATTGAATTATGAGGCTAATAGAGCTTAAGTCTCCTTACCACAGATCCCTGCTCAAACCTTTCTGCAATAAAGTTTAAGTAAGGAGTTACGAGTGGAAGGAAACTCTGTTCTGCCACAAAATAAGTGTTTTTCAGGTCAGCACGATTAGCTAACACTGATCTTATTTCTGAACTTATACAACTTGAAACCTTTAAAGGTATTTTCGTGTTTAGTTCTTGGACTTTAGTTGTCTTGAAGGCTTAGCTCCAGACTTCTGCCTCCTCCGTGATATCTTTTCTCACTTTTTGAACCCATGCTGTCCCCTATTGCTGCATGCAGACCAAGTTTGTACTTTATAGTGTCTTGTGTAATCCTGTACTTTTGGGGGGAGGGGATGTTGAGCTGTAATTATTCTGTATGGGTTTCAGTCTTGCCTCCTTAATAGTATAAGTCCTACAAGGGCAGACTGTGTCTTTTGTTACTTTTGTGAGCACAGTATGATGGCTTATGTAACAATAAGTGGGTATTGAGTATGGACTTATTTTCTTGGAGACCAGTGGCATCCAGCCAGCAATACTACCTATGCTAGGTGTGCTGATTTGGATACACCTCTTAAGACTATACCTCCAGGACCAGAATGCATTGTATAGTGTGATCTATTTCATGTATCCAGTGTGATAGGATGTTAGTTTATCAGATAATCCTAGGGTTGGAAGGGAACATTAGGGACATACAATCTTGTGGTTCTCAAATGTGTTTTTAGTCAGGAAACACTGCCTTCAAAAATCCTAATATAAAATGGATAAAAGAGGTGGTGGCAGAGCTCTTCTTTTTACATGAGATCTGGGGGAGAGACACAGACACTCTTTGCCTCCACTCCCTTACCACACTTTCCTCCACCTCTTGGGATGTGACCCAATGTGTAACTGGAGAGTCCAGAATCCACAAAATGTATTTGAAAACCCTAATCTACTCCATACCCCTTATTTGTGCAAACTGAGACCCACGGAGGAAAAGTGGTTTGTTTAGTCTCATAGCTGGTCTGATTTAGGACTGACTTTTCATCTGATTCCCTTCTTACTTCCTTTTCCACTCAACCAGGGTCTCCTAACAGAGGTAGAAAAACTGAAAATTTATTGTTATTATTATTATTTTTAAGATTTTATTTATTTATTCATGAGAGACACACAGAGAGAGGCAGAGGGAGAAGCAGACTCCTTGAGGTGAGCCTGATGCAGGACTCGATCCCAAAACCCTGGGATCATGACCTGAGCCAAAGGCAGATGCTCAGCACTGAGCTACCCAGGCATCCATAAAAAGGCTGAAAATTTAAATTGAACTGTTAAATTTTATGGGGTGCTCCCTCTTTTTTATGTTCTACCTCCAGATACCTCCTTCTATGGTGAGCCCAAATGGCAGAGCAAGCCCTTCCCCGCTGTCAACCCCACTGGCTTACTTCTTTGGGACAAACAACTTCCTGAAGACATGTGAGAAAGCTTCAGCTTAATCCACCATTCCAGAAAGTGTTTCCCTGGGTGTTTATCAAAGCCTAACCTTTTAACTTAGCTCAGTTCTTCCTTCTAGCCCCCATTAAGCTTCTGATTCACCCACAACACCCCAGGCCAGGAAGTTTTCAGAAACAGTACAACTGAAGGGTTGGGGGCGGGCAGAGTCTGGAGGGACTCAGGTACTGAGTGAGAAGGTTTAGAAACATGCTAGGTAAAAAAAAAAAAAAAAAAAAAAAAAAGAAAGAAACATGCTAGGTTAAAAAAAAAAAAAGATTCTATGAACTTCTCTACCAAATTTTTGAAGTTGAATATACCAATGGTTCATCAAACAGCTGGAGACCAAGGGGCACCTGGGTGGGTCAGTTGGTTAAATGTCAGACTCTTGATTTCATCTCAGGTCATGAGATGGAGCCCTGAGTCTGGCTCTGTGCTCAGCATGGTGTCTGCTTGTCCCTCTCTCTCTGCTCCTTCCCTCCCACTCACTCTCTCTCTCTCAAATAAAAAGAGAGACCAAGATTCTAGACAGATTCAGGATTAAAAAATATATTCATAGAAAATTCAATAATTAGATCTCTTGAAAGAAATGAATAATCTTCAGGATATGGAAGAAAACTATGAGAGACAACAGCTATTAAGCTTTCACATATCATTCAGCTAAATTAATGAACATATTTAGACAGCATTACAGTATGAATACTTTAAGGATATCATCTCATTGAATTTTTACACTACCACTGAGAAAAAAGTATTCATAGAACTATTTTACAGATGAGTAAATTGAGGCTGGGAGCAGATAAATAACAGCTTGCCCAAAGTCGCACAATTCAAAGTGGTGAAAATAGGCCCCCGATCCAGATGCTTCTGTTCCTGGATTTCATATTCTTTTGTGCCCTTTAAAAGGCAGACTGCTGGACAGGACAGACCATTGATCTGAGCCAGTTCGGTAGTTTTTATGTACAGTGATGCCTCATTAATCTCCTATTACTGAGGAATGAGCTGTTCTACATAAGTGAATATTTCATGTAATGGAAGCGTTAAGCACTAAAGCTTAACATAAAACTTAACCATTTTAAAGGGAATCTTTCTGGCTTGTATTAGATATTTTTGTTCTGTAGGTCACTTCCTGTGCCAGCCCCACTTTCTCTGTCTCCAGTATAGTCTGTCATCTGCAGAACCAATCCTGCCCAGGCCTAGGGCCAACAAAACCATGGGCCTGGGTGTGCATGGGTAGTCCCCACCTTGTGGAAACTGGGACCTGAGTTTGGGGCTCCAGTTTCTTATTGAAATGTGGATGGATTTATGCCTGAGGACCTTCATGATCACTGAGCTGTCACTCCCTGGTCTGACACCATTTTGTGCCTGGATAACGGATGTGAGGGAGCTTTTTTGTAAGTGCCTGCTGCTCAGTTATCCATTAGAGACTATGGATTCTGAAGTGCAGGCTGGTTATTGTCTAGCAGAGCTGAAGGCCTAACCCATACTCTCCATGGCCACTTTACCCCAGACAGAGCCCTCCTTCAATATTTTTGATATTTTTGAGGCTCTTAATTATAGACTTGTGCCTTCACCTGATGTCAGGAAGCACACATTCCCAGAGTATCTTCATTCTATCTCACCCCACCTCTTTGGACATGACCCCTTGGACCTTGGTGATGGCTCAGGTTATCCTGGATTGGCAGGTCTGGTCAGTTTTCTTTAGCCCTCATACCATGGTCATTCTAACTTGATTGTACCCATGCTCTACTCTTTAGGTGAAAACTCCAAGCATAACCCCTGGCTTGGGTCAGGCTATTTATGAATATCCAATTTCATATTTAAAGTCACTTAAAATTGTACCAAAATTAGAAGGCTGTTAAAGGAAACAAACAAAAAAACAAATCCAGAAATGCATAGCTCTACTCCTCCATAAACTCTTGAGCGTAATGTTAGTCCTTGATTTATCAGATGTTATCATTTTACACTTTTCATTGGCTTTTTATTATGAAGATGAGGACTTCACATCCTTATATGATCCAACATCTTTGCTTTCCCTCCTGTTTTCGAAATAATTTGATAATTATATCAAAATGTCTAGTTAAAGCAATGTAAAATATTTGCCTGATTTTCTGTCTAGTATTTTACAATTACACTTCCTTTCTTGTTCAAAATATTTTGCTTCCTGGAGTTAATAGTTAACTTTATTCCCCCCCCCCTTATTTGTCTATGTTCTTATCAGTAGTTATTTTCCAACTTTCCAACTCCAATAACTATTATTTCCCATCCAGCCCAAAGCATTAGCTTTTCTTTGTTCTTGGAGATGGTCTGCTGGGAGTCCTCTGCCCTTCAGCTGCTATCTGACCCAGCTATGGTCTAGACATGCTGTACAGATGTGCTTCTGGCTCTTCTCTTTGCTCCTCTCCTGAGATGTGTTTCTTGTTTCCTAAATCCCACCTCTTTCTCATCCTTCGTGTATAACCTAATTTCAGTAGGGCATATTCTTCAGTAGTTTGTTGAGAAAGCACGCATGAGAAATATTTTTTGAGACCCTGAAAGTGTTGATATGTATTATTATCTCTTCACATATAACTGATGATTTGACTGAATGTAGAATTCTAGGATACAAATATTTATCAACATTTGAAGCTATTGCTCCATTGACTTCTAGCTTTGACTATGTGGCTGAGAAGTCAGATGACATTCATATTTATGATTGTTTGATGTGAACTAGTTATTTATGACTTGAAGATTTTAGTATCTTCTTGTATCCCAGGGCTCTGAAATTTCACATCAGTGTAACTTGACGTGGGTGTTTCTCTATTCATTGTGCTGTACATTCAGTAGGCTTTTATAATCTGAATATGCCTCCCAGTTATGAGAATATTTTGTACATCAATATTTTAATAATTTCTTTTATTTTACTCTTCTCTTTTTCTGGAACTCTTACACAGTGGTTAGACTTCCTGAGCTGACTGATACTCAAATTTCTTCATATCTCCTACCATTTATCTGTCTTTTTGTTGAGCTTTTTTGAGAAACTCTTTTGACTTTACATTCCAAAATTGTTACTGAATTTTTTCTGTTGAATCTTCTATTCAGCTATCATATTGTCAAACTGTAATAGTTCTAATTTGTTTTCTATTCCTTAAAAAACAGAGCATTCTGTTCTTTTGCTATGAAGAGGATTTTCTCCTCTCTCTCTCAGGATATCAATTACATACGTTCAAAGTTTTCTTCTCTATTCGCTGCCTTGATTTCCTCTGAGTTCTTTTGTTAGTTTGTTTTGGTCTTGCTTTTCCTTATTGGGGGTTTATTTCTGTTGTTTTTGGTCTGATTATATTGGAACAGATTGGTCACTTTCGGGGAGGGGAGAAGCAGGGCTTGTCAACTATGGAAAAACGCTACACTGAGAGTATAGTATCTGTAAATACCAAGCGTCAGTATTTAGAGATCTTTTCTCTGGATATATTCTGTTTCCACAGGTAAGAATTCTCCAGTTTCCTGCCTTGTCCTAGTGCCTCTCATTTGAATCTTTCCAGAAATCTGAGGCCTGACCTGGCTGGCTTCCATCTGCAGGCCTTTGCTATTCTGCCTTATTATCTGAAATCATTTCATTTGATACTTTCTAGCCTAGAAATGTTGGCTGACATCTCTTGCCCATTGTGGATCTTTTTCCTTGTGGAAATCACATACTCACATATCACTGTACTGTCATTTTAAGTAGGGTATTAGGAGGGAAGCAGAGACAACACCTGTGTTCACTCTCCCATGTTTAACTAGATGTCATCGTTTGCTATCCCAATGAGAGCTTACTAAGCATAGTTTAAATTTCTCTTGCTATCTTGGCCACCCGCCTGGATACTAACTGCAGTGTGTACAAGTCTTTGAGAGGTTCTTCAGATGTGTATGGTCATTTGTAGCTGTACTAAGTGTTCCCTGACCACTGTACTTAAAACAATTTTATCTTCTTTTTGTAGGTATCGCTTTTGTTCATTTATTCATCCATCTAATCATTCATTCATTATAACATTTATTGTGCATATACTATATACCTGACACTGGGTATATAGCAATGAACCAGATAACGTCCTGACTTCCTGAAGTTTTGTGTTCTCTCCTTTCACTTCTTATCATTGTCAGTATTCTTGCCTATTTCATCTAATTTTCCCCTTCTAATATATTGTGAGCCTAGCAAATAGAGCAATCAAGTTAGTAGGCCAGTGAAGGAAGGAAGCATAAATGGATTGTGAGCATGGGCCTGCCAGGTTCTGGGAGGTATAAAATGTATGGACTTTGTAATATCAACTTATGCTTTTCATGGGTTCTTTCTCTCTTTCTGCCTTCCTTTTGATTCATGGTTGTATTTTTGATAGTTAAAATAGTCAGAAAAGGGGCTTCCAAGTATAGAAATTGTTTGGATCAAGGAATTTTAGAGCTGGGGGATATCTTTGAGGGCACACAATAAAATCTTTTTATTTTATAGTTGTGATAATTCATACCTACAGAGGTAAAAAGAATTGCTCAAGGTCACACGGTTAGTGATTGGCTGATCCAAGGCTGGAACTGAGATCCCTGAGGGCTTTGCACGAAGAAATGCTCAGATTTATAAACTTAAGAAGTATGCATGGAAAATTAGCTGCCAGTTCAGATAGTGGGAAACGACAACAGTGATAAGACTGCCTCTTCAGAAGGAAGAAAGTGGATCTCATTAGAATACCAGGGCATGTCAGCTTGAGCCAACCTGAGGCTGGGGCAGGAAGAGCTTTAATATCCGCACCCCTCTTCTGTGTAAGGTAATTACATTTTCACTTCAGCTTAACTGGAAAAAGAGCTTGAATTTACACTGCACACGATTTTTACGTGATTTCTGCTGATCACTGTTTAACAAGGTATTCCACAGGAGAGGTTTGTTAGCTTTAATAGCCCTTAAATTACTTATGGCAATTACCTGCCTCACTTTCAACTCCATGGAGGTTATTAAAATGCTCTCATGGCAACTGTAAAGAAATATAAAAATAGGTAAAGATGAAATTATACCCTTTCCCTGAAGGCATTTTCTTGGAATGTATTTGCATTGCTTTTATATGAGGGGATGCATTTAGTTCAAGATAAATATCCTAACCACGGAGGTTTAATCAACCTAAAAGCAGACATATCTCATTTAAATTTCTTTTTTCTCATCCCATCAGATTTATTCCAGTGCTATCCTCATAGAGGTAACTGGGAAATATTTTGGCTGAGATTTAATAAGCATTTGTTGAATCTCTAGGATATATCATCCACTCTACCAGATAATGTCACATGTGCTATTTCATCTGAATTCGAAGAACTCCCGCGAGCTATGTGAAATTCTACCTATTTTACAGATTAGGAAACTTAGCTTCAGAGAACTGAAGTGAAAATCATAAGATCACAGAGCTAGTAAATAAGATACATGGGATTCCAATTCAACCTCAATTCCAGCATAACTTATACTATATTACAACTACCATCTGCTAATTGGATGACTTTACCTGTAAACAGAGTACTTCTGTGGTGGTGTTTGCAGGATTCTGGGGAGGTTTTTTTCCTTTGACCTGATTGCTGAAATTCCATCACTTGTAGGCTGAAGTGCTTTCTTTCTGGGATTCTCTTATAGAAATCAAAACCCAGATTTGAGTAAAGCTTTACTTAGTCTCTAACCCCTAATGCCTTGCTTATTCGAAGTGTGGTCTGTGGGCCAGTAGCATTAGCATCACTGGGAACATGTCAGAAAAGTAAAATTTTAGGCCCCACCCCAGACCTACTCAGTCAGAATCCACATTTTAACAAGATCCCCAGGTAATGGACATGCACATTCAACTTTGGGAAGCACTCTTCTAGTATAAGTGAGTTTGCCAGAGACTTCTATTTGAGGGTATTGATCATTTGGAAGTGTATGAATAGAGAGATAGAGGTAGAGAGAGAGAGAGAGAGAGAGAGAGGACTCAGCAGAGGAGAAAGTCCTGCTTCATGGAAGGACTTTGCATATGGATCTCATCTACACTCTCACCATGTCTGGGACCTCTGAGTAACTAATACAGGAGGGAAATAGTACATATGCATACAGCAATTATTTCCTTACAATGCCCATTGTGATTATTTCCTTAGAAAATGGCCCACAGCATTTTCATGTGAAATGGGCAGATGTGTCTCTACCTCCTATAGTAAGGAAGACCTCTCCAAACCATCCCTCCCTAGCCTTTACTTTTCAGCTTGTCCTCTCCCTGGGCTCCAATATCTCTCTCTGACTTTTTTTTTTCTGAGCGTCATAATCCAAAAGCCTTATAGAAGCTTCTAATGCAAAATACCTAACTCCCAACACATCACCTTTCCTCCTCTCCTTCAACATAATTGTTTTTATCAGTGGTCAATGATGACATTGATTTATTAATACAGTCAATCATTCTGCAAGAAGTTATTATAGAGGTGCTATGAGTTGGTCACTGTTCATGAGCCTGTTTTTAAAGGCGGGCACTCTAACAGGGCAGATGAACACACAAACACAATTACACTGCAATGTGCTAAGAGTTAGGTTAGGCTGCCCTTTTCAGTTTAGCATCCATTAGCCACATCTCCTACTCACTGAGTACTGGAAATATGGCCAGTGTGAATTGACGTGTGCTGTAAGTATACAAGACTCACTATTTCAGAGATGTAGAATGAAAAAAAAAAAAGAATGTAAAATATCTCAATATTTTATTTTTATTTATTAAAGATTTTTTACTTATTTGAGAGAAAGAGAGCACAAGAGAGTACAAGTGGGAGAGGGAGAGAGAATCTCAAGCAGACTCTGTGCTAAGCATGAGCCTGATGTGGGGCTTGATCTTAGATCCTGAGATCATGACCTGAGCCAAAATCAAGAGTGGTGCTTAACTGACTGCACCACACAGGCATCCTTCTCAGTATTTTAAAATATTTTTTTAAAGATTTATTTTATATATATAGAGAGTAAGCAGATAGAGGGGCAGAGGGAGAGAATCATCAAGACTCCCTGCTGAGTGAGGAGACAGGTGTGGGGCTTGATCTCATGATCTTGAAATCATGACCTGAGCCAAAACCAAGAGTAAGACACCCAGCTGACTGAGCCACCCAAGTGCCCCTCAGTATTGATTACATGTTAAATTGATACTGTTTGGGATATATTGGGTTAAATAAAATATATTATTGAAATTAGATTCACCTGATTCTTTTTTAAAATACTGTATCCAGACAATTTAGAATTACATGTTGGCTGGCATTATATTTCAAATGGGCCATGCTCTATATGGGTTCTGGAATGTAGTAGAGCCAGAGTCAGGGAGGTTTTGAAAGGGTGAAGGGGCAATAGAAGGAGTTTTCAATGGCTTTAGTGACCAGGAAGGCACGTGAGTTGAAATGAAAGGAAATTAAGAGAACTATTGCTTTGCCATTACCAGCAACCATACTGCAATGGAGAGAAATAGGAAGCTTCAGGATGTGTCCAGTTAGAGCAGTGGATTATCTCTTGTGCAGTTACATGATCCAGTCAAACCCTCCCTCATTTTTATTTTTATTATTATTTATTTATTTATTTATTTACTTATTATTTTATTATTTTATTTTATTTTTATTCCTGGCGGTTCCACTGCAGGGCTTTCTGAAGAATCACCCTCACTAACCTGCACTCCCCTTGAAGTGGAGTCCTTGCTTCTAAGTGCAGGCTGCAGCATGAGAGAGTGAAATAAAATCCATTTCCAGCTGCAGATGAAGGGCTAAGGATAGTTCAAGGTTTGTGTGTGTTGTTCCATTGTGTCTGCTAAGTCGTGACTTAAAATCAATTATAATCAAATAGAAAGAGGCAGAAATTGCTGATTTCTGAGACTTTGGGGCAGGATGGGAGAGATCAAGATTTCTCTCTCATTTTTTCCCCCTTAGATAAAACCTGACACTTGAGATCTCAGGTTTATCATGTGGTGAGAGTTCTGAGGTATGGCACATTTACAATAGATGGGAAACTTCTACCCCAATTCTGTGACAGTGAGGACTGTGAGATAGCACAGGGGAGGGATGGCTCATTTCTCAGCAGAGCGGCAGCTGGCCTCATGGTTGCTGTGGGTCTGTCATCTCTCTTCTGTTTTGGGAAAACACAAGTTTCCTCTAGGAGGTCACAGGACTTCAAAGATGAAAGGAAGAGACAGAGGCCAATGAACAACCTAGGCAACCTTCCAACTGATGGACTCCAGATTCACCTTTTAGCCTGAGACAAAGATCTTGTAGAGGAGGATAACCGGAGATTTTACCTGTAGACTGAGAGCTGGTTCTGGATAAAATGTGAAGTTTATTCAGTAAACATTTGGTGAGTTATTTCTCTATGCTAGGCACTGATTGGGGTGGAAGAAAAGGAAGGACAACACCATAATCCTGTGAGACAGGTAGTTTTGTCCCTATTTGATGGATGAGAAAACTGAGGTTACATTCTTTGCTCCAGATCGTCTTTTTTTTTTTTTTAAGATTTTATTTATTTATTCATGAGAGACACACAGAGAGAGGCAGAGACATAGGCAGAGGGAGAAGCAGGCTCCCTGCCGGAGCCTGACGCAGAACTTGATCCCAGGACCCTGGGATCATGACCTGAGCCAAAGCCAGACGCTCAACCACTGAGCCACCCAGGTGCCCTGCTCTAGGTGGTCTTAAACTCCAGGTCACTAACCGGGGCTTTCTTGTCTTATCCTCTCCAAAGCCTCCCCTGTTCTATTTCTTCTCTGTTGAGGGCCCCAGGTCCACATTGGTCCCAAGAGGGAGGGGTTGGGAGAAGTGGTTGAGATGGGCTCTGAGTACCCACCTCTCTTAGTATGCTTCAAGGGGTAAGCAGTGGGGTTCAGGTCTTGAGTAAGCAAGCTTAGCAAATCCTGCCAAATACCTTCCTAGTTAGTTGCTTTTTTTGGTGAGGAGAGGAAAGACTGCTTACAACACAATTCTCTTTATTTTTATTCTTACTTTTGTGACTTGGTGTCTCTGAGACTGACTACAAATATGTTTATGATATAGAGTAAAATTTCCTCTAGTTTATCATATAATACATCATAATCTCCATCCCCCAGGCCAGCCAAAGCACCTGGAGAGCACACAGTTCTTCTGAGCTCCGGCTGCCAGATGTCTGAATCCAACCCTGAGAAGTCAGCTTTGAATTTTCAGGAACCAAACTGTGAAAATATCAGACATATAAGTAGAATAAGTTTATCCCTTTTTGGCTGATAAATATTTATCAAGTGTATGAGGTATTTTTGTTGAAACCATCTGGCAAATGTACCTCTCCTTTCTACTCCTTCAGACACACCAAATTTAATGTCTGAAGACCCTTTCTGGACTGAATGCTTATATCCACTCCCCCCCCCCCATTAATATGTTGAAGCCCTTATCCCTAATGTAATGGTATTAGCGAGTGGGACTTTGGGGAGGTAATTAGGTTTAGATTAGATGGTTAGGATGGAGCCCCATGATAAGATTAATGTCCTCATAAGAAGAGGAGACACGGGAGCTTCCTTCTTTCTTCATGTGAGGACACAACAAAAGAGCAGTCATCTGTAAGCCTGGGAGAACTCGACCAAGCTGACACTCTGATCTCGGACTTCCCAGCCTCAAGAACTGTGAGAAATAAATGTCTGTTGTTTAAGCATTCAGTCTTGGTATTTTGTTGTGATAGTCTGAGCTGATCAAGACAAGACCTAAATGTCACCATGTCAAGGTGAGCACGAAAGAAAGGAAGGATCCAGCCATCAAAGAGAAAGTCAGCTGAGGAGGGATGTAGAAATCCATTCTGCCCCTTGTTTGACAGACATGGCTAGTGAGCCCAGAAGAGGGGAAGGGACAGGGTAACATAACCTGTGGCAGTCAAGGCCAGGCTGGGAACAGAGTTCCTGAGGGCTGGCTCAGTTCTCTCTTAGGAAGGGAGCCATGGGGCTGCCTTCAGTTAGGGAGCAGAGAACATGGAAATCTCCTAGCCTCTTTCATCAAAAACAACTCAGTCCTTGCTCTGAGCTGGAAACGCTGTGCTATGTGGAGGAGCTCATACAGGTCTGGAGAGAAATTTGGCATTCGGCTCCACACTCCACCATGGCGAGGTTTTGTTACCTCAAATGAGGCTCTGAAATGTTTGGTACCTCCCTCTCCCTGTCATTGGTTGAGGGGCCAGTTGTACTTGCTGGATTAATCAGGTGAGGTGTGGAGAGATGTCAAGAGACCCTCTGGAGAATCCAAATCAATACCACACATGAAAACAAAGCAGGCTTTGAAGCCCCTGAGTTCACAAAGGAAAGTTTCTTTGCTGTTAAGACAAGTTAGAACAACACAAAAATGGTTAAAACTAGTTTAAGAATTTTCTTTTTTCCCTTCAGAAAGTTTTGGCATTGGGGAGGGATTTTCCCACAGTATATCTAGGCATATATGGATCAATATGAGGAGGAAAGAAACATGAAGGTAAACAAGTTTGCCTTTGGTTGGTAATTGCTCATCTGGAAAGCTCTCTGTCTCTGTCCTGGCTCTGAGGACTCATGCTCCTGATTGCTCCTGTCTACCCAATTGAGCCCAGTCTTCCTGAGCCCGGGCTCTCATTCTGGAACTTTTCCTCCTTCCGCCCCAACTTATATGTGCCTTACCTACTCACCCTCACCTCAATCCTTCAAAGCCTTGGTCACAAGTGCTTGAATTTTGTTAGATAGTCAAATCTTATTCAAGTTTGTTGTGTTGGATATCATTGCTTTACTCACAAGAGAGGCTAATGCTCCGTGGCTTGGGACAGGGGTAAGCAGTGGGGGTCGAATGCTTTACTGTCTGGAAGCCTCCATTTTCTTATCTGTGAATAATCGAGCCATGATCTACCAACCAGAAGATTGTGGCAAGATTCAAGACCCATGTGAATGAATGAATGAATGAATGAATGAAAAGGTCCTTGTCAAACTGTAGCATGCCTTATAAAATGTAAGATGGCATTATTAAACCCCTTGGTTTAAAGAAGTAAATTTCTGAGGTTGAGCACCTGGGTGGCTCAGTGGTTGAGTGTTGGCCTGGGATCGAGTCCTGCATCAGGCTTCCCACGGGGAGTCTGCTTCTCCCTCTGCCTATGTCTCTGCCTCTCTTTCTGTGTCTCTCATGAATAAATAGTTGAAATCTTAAAAAAAATGGTTTAATTTTCTGAGCTCATGTCACGTTAAGGGGAAGATAATTATTGGTAGGTGCCCCCTAACGCACTTTGTGACTTGCCCACATAGGCCTTGCATTTCTCTACCCATGGCTCAGCCTTGCCCCACTCCTTTGTTTAATCCCTCTTCTTCTAAAGATAGCAGGAAGTGATGTTAGATGATCTAACCTTTCATGAGTTCTAACACAGATGGAGCAGTGATGAACCAAAGCAGGTCTTACATGAGCCTCCCAGAGTGGAACTGCAGGAAGCCATGCGGGGAAGAATCAGAATACTTTGTCTTTTACTCCTTCCAGGGGCCCAATTGAGCCCTGGACTAGACTCTCTTGGGAGTACATGTTGAGCAGGACTTTTCAGTTACCCAGGACTAGGCATCCAAAAATTAGGTTGAAGAGGCACCACATGAGCTACATTCTAAAGAGAGAAGTTAAAGATGCATCCCTCTCCTGGCCCAGCCTTACCGAGAGGTGCAGCTCTCTTGGGCAAGGCTCCCCACTCCTGGCTGTGTAGGAGTTCATTGCTTGGAGAGGATGCAGGGAAGGGAGAGAATTCTCAGTGTCCAGAGCCTCAGGACCTGAGGGCCCTGGGAGAGGTACTTCCCTGCCCTCCCTGCTGGGGAGAGGAAGAGTGTGCTTTTCCCTCCCTGAGGCTGAAAGAAGACAGGGGAGGGCTCCAAGAGTATCACATATGAAGATTCTAGGTACCTGCAAGGAGGGACAGATGATGTTTCATTTTCTAGAGGGATGTTCATTGCTGCTCTGTTCTGGGCCATATGTGCAGGGGACAGAGTAAGTATCATAGAAATAGTCTGCATTCATGTTTGGTGGGCAGAGATGTGACAATTTCCTGTGGGTTAAGGAAACCAAACAGGGGGTTCAGCAAACAGGGCTGCCAGAAGAGAAGAAGATACTGTTCAGTCCACTCCTGGCAATGGTCTGCAGGGGGTGGGCGGCGGCGAGCTGGGAACTGTGCTCAGGGAGTCTTTACAGCCCCCTCCAAGAAACCCCGGTGTGGGGTCCCTATGGGAGAGCAAGCACTTGATTTTCTGCCACACGGGGCCGATTTCTGTTTGCCAGGAATGCAGCTACAACCGATAGTGAGAGTGCTCTGTGAGTGGCAGTTTATTTGAGTAGAGACATTCGACCCTGACGTCACCCTCTTGCCCCCTGAAGAATGAAGGGGAAGGAGGCACCCAGAACTAGACCAGGCCCCCCGACTTCCTTTGCTCCAAGAGTCAGGGTTTCTGCTCAGTCCTCTACTTGGCTGAGAGATGGAAAGTGAGAGACGTTTAAAACTGGACCGATTAAGTTTTAATAACCTGAAGTGTCCCCAAAATGATGAATTCTGTTCAACTGTCTTTAAGAAGCCTGCTTTCCAGTGGGAAGGGATAAGAGAGTTAAAAAAAAAAAAAAGGAAAAGATTTGTATTTGCACCTGCCATTGAGCTGCGACACATCAGTAACCCACCTGCACTGAGGAAAAGCAGCAGTGGGAATGAGACTAGACGGCAAGAGCGCCTTAGGTACTCAGTTCCTTGCCCACAGGCCTCTGCATCCTGCTTTCTTATCCCGAGTCTGTCCCAAAGACCTAGTGTAATGACCAGTCCATCAGAAGTGGGTTCCTGGCACGTCTTTGGCCGCAGCAGTAAGAGGAACCTGAAGAGATGAGCACTGAAGTCCCGGGAGTCCGCAGAAATGTCTACAGGCAGGTGTTCTGAGGTCCTGCTCAGAAGGTCACTGGCCAGGCCAGATGTGAGGTCAGCGGAAGCCTCCAGAGTTCTGCCCAGGATCAGCGGTCAGATAGCTCTCCTGGTCCATTGGTCTTGATCCGGGCACCTGTGTCATTTCGTGGCCTCAGGACTTTGATCGTCCTTCAGATTGATCCGGTCGGGAAGCCTTCCCCGGGGCCCCTTCACCAAGGAGCAGCCTCGCGTGGGCACCGCCTCGGGCTCCGTTGCTTACTCTGGGTTTTTTGGGTCGTAGCCCCAGGAGCGCCACCTGCACAGATTATCCTGCAAGGTGTTAGGGGACTGCAGGCCACAAGGTGGCAGCAGAGGACTAGCCTGCTCAGAGGCCACTGGCAGGCGCAGGTGGGAGGCCCCGTGGGGGAAGGGAGATGGTGGTTTCCTTGCCACAAGGGCAGGTTGGAAGGAGAGGGGAGTGAGCCAGCGTTTTGGGGGGCTGGGACATCAGTTCTAAGAGGTGCAGAAAGATTCCCGACCGGTGTTGAGATGAAACTTGAAGAGAAAGACTAATAATCACGAATGTTTACCGTGAGTTGGCAATGCGCTCAACACTGGACATACATTATAGGATCCATTTCTTAGAACATCCTTGTAATTATCCCTGTTCTACTTGCGAGAAAAATAGAGGTTCAGATTAATTCAATTACGTGCCCAAGTCCACACAGCTACCAGGAAGGAGCCAGGAATGAAATCAAGTCTGTCTGACTTCAAAGCCTGGGCTCTGCACCTGTGTTAAACAGTTCAAGTGTCAGGACAGACCAGTGGTTCTCAAAGTGTGGTCCTGGGAGCCCCAGAGCTGGCATTACTGGGTGACTTGTTAGAAATGCAAACTCTCAGGCCCCACCCCCGGTCTACTGAATGGGGAACTCTGGAACAGGGCTCAGCCATCTGTGTTTTGTAAAGCCCCCCTGAGGGATTCAGATGCCAAGTCTGGGAACCACTAGCATAGACAGTAGTGCAACCTGCTTAAATGCTGGGCTGTGGCTTTGCTTCTGGGAGTCCCCTCTCACTGTATAGTCGCTGCTTTGCCCTGAGCTGGAATAACCTTGCTCCTGACTTTAGGCCAACTTGCCCCAAAGATAAAGTAGTTATCTAAGGGTTGCCCCAATTCTGCCCCTGACTTGCCAACATCTCTTTCTCTCCTTCAGCTGTGGGGGGAAAAAGTCTTTGTGGAACTTGGAACTTTTCTCTTCATTAACATGACAAACAGGCTCCCTCTATCAAGGGCAGCCGGGTGAGACCAGCCTGGAATTTAGAATCTCCTTATAAATAAAGTCTCAGCTTTAAGCATTAATGAAAGACATGGGATCTTTATGGCACCATTCATTTCTGATCTTGCCAATTCAGTAGCTGGAGAGTGTCTTCTATCTTCGCCCCTGCCACTAATTATGGAACTCTGCCCTAATGTGCGGGAGTTCAGGATCTTAGCGAAATCGTTATTCATCTAAAAATATTATGCAATATGTAAGACTGGAGGAAAAGACTCCAAATTGTTAATATTTGTATCTCTAGCCAGGAATTTGTTTCTTCATGCTTTTACTTACTTATTTTTAACTTTGGAGTATGTTTAACTTTTTTCAGGAAGAGAAGGAAATAATACACAAATCTTTTAATCTGGAAGATGGACCCAGTGGAATGAAAGTTAGAAGCCTGAAATTCCTGATGGGGATGATTTGACTAGGGAAGAGCTGTTTGAAGTTTACATATAGCTATTTAAAGGGGAAAGAAAATCTCATTAATTTTCACTTTCTTCATTTGAAATTTATGATCACATCCGTAGGAAGTAGGAGCCCTTTCTGCTGAGGGTATGAAAGGACATGAAGGTCAAGACAATGTTTAGGAGAACAGATTGTTTACGTGGAGTTTGAATGACCTCCCACATTCTCATTTATGTGCTTATTTTACACTTTTCTTACATAGTCATTAGTCAGATCATAGGTAGTAACCCTCTGTATGAGCATCTATCTCCAGCCTTGACGTCAGATTGTAGGATGTATCAGGATATCAACTATACCAGTATACCAACTATGTCAAACTCTAAGTATTCATGAATGTTTTTTATCCAGAGAGATATGCAAATCCTGTCTCCAGGCTGAATCCCAGACATTCAATGGGTTGGATGTTTGATGCTGTAGAAGAAACAAAGCAACGAGATCTACAGAAGTGACCACCTCTCAGAGAGTGGGCCTCTGGACATTTCAAAACTCGAAGCCATGCAGCTTTGGGGAGGTGAAGATATCTTAAGGGCAAACTCGTCATTATCAAAGCATCCTTCCTCTGATGCCCACAAACTACTGCTGGGCCCTCCTCAAGGGCAAGCCGGTTCTCGGACTCCTATCCTGGACTTACCTCTCAGGTAAGCCTTTGAGGACAGCGTACCTCAGCAATGGTGGTTATAGTATGCGCCAGTGGATCCCCATGAACTCAATCACTGAGGAATCCCCTGTCCTTACCAGAAAGTAAGTGGCTCCTCAGAGTCTGAGAGGACTGAGCAGAAATACTGAGCCCTTCTTTACAGGACTCTGGGCACACAGGACTCAAGACTGAAAGATTTGTATGACTGAACACCATCTCATGGACATATTTGTTTCTTGTTTGCCTCCCTCATTAGAATATAAGCTTCCTAAGGGCCAGACCTTGTCTCTCAACTCCATAGCGGTATCCTCAGCAGCTAGAACATAGTAGACAATACTCAATAAATATGCACTGAATGGATGTGTGAAGGTTATAATAAACTCTATGTTTATGGCATTTGCTGACACTTCTGTTAAGTTAGGGAGCTTTCCTCATAATTCAGGCAATTATTTTCTTTTCAGCAGCGGCATATAAGAACTCCAGTAACCAGGGTACCAGTAGGGAACATCTAAAGCGATGCTGAGAAAAAGTTTTCTTGCTACAAAAACCCCATGGACTCTTTACATCTAAGAACTTTAAAACAGTGGTTCAAACTTGTTTATTTTGGTAGCAGCAGAGCTCTTTCTTCAGCGGAAATCTGAGGCAGAGTCCCAGTATATCAACAAGATAAAAGTGGGGATGCTCAGGTTCAAGCTAAAGAAAGCAGGGGAGGGGAGGCTCTGAGCTTGCCTTCTTTTCTTCCTCCAAGGAATCCCAAAGCAGCTCCCTGCCATACCTGGGATGGTGACTCTCAGCCTTGGCTGCATATTAGAATCACACCTAGGCGGCTTAAAAACCCTAGCCATCCAAATCACACCCTGTGAACTGCCGATGCCTGGGGGCAGAGGAGCAAGTTGTGCTCTGATTCCATTGGTTGTTTAGCTCTCTCTTGAGAGCACACACGTGATTTTCTGTTTGATTTTGCCTTTATTTCAGAACAGTGTTGAAAGAGTGTAGGACTCAGAGTCAGAAAGAGCAAGGTTCCAATCTGAGCTCTAACACTTTCCAGTTTTGTACATTTGGACTAAATACTTTAGATGTTTGTGGACAAAATCCACGAGAGAATAAAGTCTGTCAGAGCAGGAATATCACCTATCTTGCTTATCAGTGTTTCTAAGTATCAGCGCATCAGTATTGGCACACAGGATACTCAGTAAGCATTAGTTCATTTAAGAATACCTTCCTTCATTATTCATTGCCTCATTGGATTGAATCTAGGTTTTAAAGTTCCCAACACGGTGCACATAGTAGGTGATCCGAAAATGTTAGGTGCTGTTATCACCTGGTCATCTCCTGCCAAGTTCTCAAAGGCACCAGACCTAGTTGTGCTCTTACTGCACCGTCTCCTTTCAGTGTGGGCTTCATGGGCAAACTGAACAAGGAAGGAAGAGTGCATGGAATGTGGGTGTGCCTCTCCAAGTCTGCTCACAGAGATGGAAGAGCGGATGTGGGGAGGGAACCTGGAAAGCTCTGAACCACAGGATTGGAAGGCCATTCATTCATTTGTTTAACTCATTATTAGTTAATTACTTTACTAGTTTTGCCCTCTCTCTGATTCCCACCTGGCAGAATGATCAATCCCCTTACCTGCATTTCATGGCCTTCTATGCGTATCTTTGCTGAAGCTCTTATCACATTATATCACTGATTCTCCTGTCTGTCCCTGATAACATTTTATGAGCTTGTCTAGAGGGGATTTAAAAAAAAATATTTATTTATTCATGAGAGACACTGAGAGAGAGGCAGAGGGAGAAGCAGGCTCCCTATGAAGAGCCCAATGCAAGACTCGATCCCAGGACCCCAGGATCATGACCTGAACTGAAGGCAGATGCTCAACCACCGAGCCACCCAGGTGTCCCGAGGGGACATTCTGATTTATTTATCTTTATGTCTTCAGTTCCTAATATAGTACCTGGCACCTAGTAGGTACTGAATTTGTTTTCTAAGTTAGATCAAATCATTGAAAATGCTCCACAAGAAGGCTCATTCCAGAGAGACTGGAGAATCTAACCATTTACCTATGTGTGGACTTGGTCATTTGATTCTCCATCATTGACAAGCTATGTTGGATTAATCTGCACATGCTGAGTTTTATTACAAGAGTAAAAAGCCTCCAGAAATTGCCATTTATGTAGGGGATGCAACAGTACTGCTCATAGTTTAAAATGAAAGGAAAGAATATTTCATTCGGAAGAAGCTTATTCTATTAAATGGAAAGGTGATGAGCACACCCGTCTGTCTTGCAGTGGTTGCTAATGGGGGCATTCTTCCACAGTGCTGTTCGTCCCTTCTATAATGAAAGCTTGGCTGCTGGAAGTCCAGGCTTCTCTCCATGCCAATATTCACTTCAACCCTGGGCAGGTAGAGTGCTTACTCATAAATCAGAGAAGAATAACCAGGCAGGAGCAGCTCAGCTCTTTCCATTCTTCTTGTATTTCCTGAGTGTGAAGAACGTTCTCCTCTACTGCTCCATTCTGCCAGTTGTGCAGGGACCTTTCCTATGCAGGGAGGCATGCCTTGGCCCAGTATCATCTGTGATAGCATGAGGAAGTGTGTCGCCAAAACCTGGGGTGTAGTTAGAGGCCCTGTTGGCTCTCATGTTAAGCTGTATCTCCCAACTTACTTTTTGTCAGTATTAGATTGATATTTTGGCCACCATCTTTGCTTTGTTTTTTTTTTTTCCCCTTTTTATTTTTTTTTAATAAATTAATTTTTTATTGGTGTTCAATTTACCAACATACAGAATAACACCCAGTGCTCATCCCGTCAAGTGCCCCTCTCAGTGCCCATCACCCATTAATCCCCACCCCCCGCCCTCCTCCCCTTCCACCACCCCTAGTTCGTTTCCCAGAGTTAGGAGTCTTTATGTTCTGTCTCCCTTTCTGATATTTCCCACACATTTCTTCTCCCTTCCTTTATATTCCCTTTCACTATTATTTATATTCCCCAAATGAATGAGAACATACACTGTTTGTCCTTCTCCGATTGACTTACTTCACTCAGCATAATACCCTCCAGTTCCATCCACATTGAAGCAAATGGTGGGTATTTGTCATTTCTAATGGCTGAGGAATATTCCATTGTATACATAAACCACATCTTCTTTATCCATTCATCTTTCGATGGACACCAAGGCTCCTTCCACAGTTTGGCTATTGTGGCCATTGCTGCTAGAAACATCGGGGTGCAGGTGTCCCGGCGTTTCATTGCATCTGAATCTTTGGGGTAAATCCCCAACAGTGCAATTGCTGGGTCATAGGGCAGGTCTATTTTTAACTGTTTGAGGAACCTCCACACAGTTTTCCAGAGTGGCTGCACCAGTTCACATTCCCACCAACAGTGTAAGAGGGTTCCCCTTTCTCCGCATCCTCTCCAACATTTGTTGTTTCCTGCCTTGTTAATTTTCCCCATTCTCACTGGTGTCAGGTGGTATCTCATTGTGGTTGTGATTTGTATTTCCCTGATGGCCAGTGATGCAGAGCATTTTCTCATGTGCTTGTTGGCCATGTCTGTGTCTTCCTCTGTGAGATTTCTCTTCATGTCTTTTGCCCATTTCATGATTGGATTGTTTCTTTGGTGTTGAGTTTAAGAAGTTCTTTATAGATCTTGGAAACTAGCCCTTTATCTGATATGTCATTTGCAAATATCTTCTCCCATTCTGTAGGTTGTCTTTTAGTTTTGTTGACTGTATCCTTTGCTGTGCAAAAGCTTCTTATCTTGATGAAGTCCCAATTTTTGCTTTTGTTTCTTTTGCCTTCGTGGATGTATCTTGCAAGAAGTTACTGTGGCCAAGTTCAAAAAGGGTGTTGCCTGTGTTCTCCTCTAGGATTTTGATGGAATCTTGTCTCACATTTAGATCTTTCATCCATTTTGAGTTTATCTTTGTGTATGGTGCAAGAGAGTGGTCTAGTCATTTTTCTGCATGTGGACCATCTTTGCTTTGTATCTTATTTCTCAACTTGTTCAAAGCTCAGGTAGAGAAGGTGAGTACTATTTTTGAAACTACCTCTCTGAGATGCCAACAGCAGACACTCCATGGAATTTAGCTTCATTTGGTATATATTTTTTTGTATACGTTTTTAAACAAGGATTTTACTTAGCTTCCATCAAGCAAAAATATGAAGCCTAGAACTTTTACATATGGAAGATTTAAGAACAGGTCCCATGTTGGCATCCTCAAACACAAGGCACAGGGCAGGGGTGGAGGGGTAATAAAATATTACACTTCTGGAGGGCTTGCTCAGTAGTAACTCATGCACAGTCCCTCAGCTGGTAAAGATTGGAACCATTCTGTGGACACCTGTCCAGTCAGAGTGCCTGAGGTTTGGTAGAGACTCAACAGAGGGGTAGGTGCAAGAGATAATGAGTAAATAAGTAAATTAGTGAATGAACAAGAGAAATTGAGGAGTGAATGAAGGAAAAACAGAGGAAGGAACAAAAAGGGAGAAGGAAGAGGAGATGAAATTCAGGCACTTTTGGAGGGTCATCATTATTGCCAGCTCTCACAGGAGGCTCTTCAAAGTACAAATGGCTTAATTCTCCTTAAAGTACTTTGTCTTTCAAGATTCTTAGGCCTAGTGAGCTTGCTCCTTAGCAAGCTAACCAGTGCAAGATAGATTGAGGAATTGATACGAGTGGTTTCCGCTCAGTAAGAACAAGAGGATACTTAACAAAAATATTTCAGTAGAGTTATGAAAATGAGGCATGGTCACAGATGCCTCCTCCCATTCACTCACCTGGGAGATACAGTTTATAAAGTCTGTAGACTGTGTTTTTATTTTACCCTTTTAAGAAACTTCTTGAGGTAGGCAAAATAGATATTGTTATCTCCATTTTATAGATTCATAAATAGAAGTGCGTGAAAATCAAAACAATCACCCAAAGATTCATGGCTATTAAAGGGAGGTCATTGGAGATCAACTCTAAAACTTCTGATACCATTTTTAGAAAAAGATTTATAGATTCATCATCACCATTCTTTCATAGGGTTTGTGACTAGTAACGAGTTGATCAGGTATTCAAAATTCATGGTTCCATAATGTCTACCCCAACAACCAGCTTCACTCTCATATTTTAGCAGGCTGGTCACATCTGGAAAATGTTGAAGCTAGGGAAAGTGTCTGCATCCTCAGAAGTAGCATCATCCAAGTGAGAGAGAAACTATTTCTTCAGATATAATTCAGAAGGTCTCAGCCTGTCATTGATGTTGCAAAGCATATTATTAGTAGTGTTGTCTAGGAATTACTGGTGGGCTGGGAGCTGATTACCCATATCATAGCTTTGGGTTATTAACTGACACAGCCATTACTTTCATGTGAAGGTCTTGAACTCTTATCTTTTTAAAAATTTTCATTTATTTATTTAAAGTAGCCTCCAGGTCCAGCATGGAGCCTAATGCAACACTTGAATTCACGACCCTGAGATCAAGACCTGTGCTGAGATTAATAGTCAGACACATAACCAACTGAGCCATCCAGGTGCCCTGAGCTCTTATCTTTCTAAATGCTGATGGAAGCTATTTTAAGGAAAATCAAAGGCCTTTTTATTTTTTTTAGGGGGGAGGGAGGGTTGGTTAGAGAGTCTTAAAAAATTAGATATTGTGTACAAACCTTTTTGTGGTAGAGTTCTTGGGGGTGTGAGTGTGTGTACTTCCCAGGTCATGTTCAAGGTTTGTCTCTGATATTTGGGAAAATAAGTGAGGAAAGTAACCTTGTCAAAAGAAGTACTTACGGAGGCACAATTGAATTAGTCCTTTCATTTGATATTTTGGTTCAGAAAACAATATCTGAACAAATTGGTTAAATTCATTACAGAGGAGAGAGTGCCACTGGGAAGGGGCTAGAGTTGGGGCCATAGCATCTAGGCTGGGCTGAATTATGGCCCTGGCCACCTGCAGCTTTTGTATTTATTCTCTAGACTTCCACTGCCCCAGAGAGGTAGATGGGGTTTGACATCTGTCACCTGGGCTCTTAGGATGGCCCTGGAGTGGATACTATTGATTTTTGTCTGCCTGCCTTCCATTCCTCCTCCTAACAGCACCTTGGTTTCCTTCTGGGGAAATTACTGCTCTATCTTGTGGAGCAATACAGGAAGGTGCTGAACCTCCCACCACAGACCCTTTCGAGTAACCCCTAGGGATTCCCTCTCAGCCCTGGATGGCCAGAGAGCAGCATATGATACAAACTAGATTGATTGGATTTTTTTTCCCCAAACCCTGAACCTGAAACAGAATGATCAAAATAGGATGAATGGTAAGCATCTGTGTATCTAGCAGCAGTGTCCAGTGGGGGCAGGGGGTGGATGTCCAGAGAACTAGTGGTGCTTGTTTTCACACTTTCTAGAGCTGCCTTGTTGCTGAGGGCTCTAAGCCTGGTTTTCTAGCTTCCTGAATCCCATGAGTACCTCCACAGCCTTGGATAAACTCTTTTCCTTCAGTTGTTCAGAGTTGTATTCTATCATTTGTCATCATCATACCTGAACTAGAAAAGCCCTTCTCTAGCCTCTTTCCTCCAGAAATACTGCACATTTTTCTTAACAGCAAGTATAACCATAACAAACCTGAAATTCTTTCAATGTATCTCTCTTGCTGCTTTTGTCTATGGGAAAGCTCATGCTCCTTAGCACGGAAGAGAAGTCTCTTCCTTACCAAACCAGGATGTGAATACAGCCTCCCGCTCAAGAATCATTGCTTTCACGCTGTTACCTTCTTACATCAATTTACTTGGTAAACACCTCATCTCTCTGAGCTTTTTCCGTTACAAAATCTTTGAACTTTTTCTTCCTAGGATTGACTACTCTGTCTGTAATTCTGTTCTGATCCACTTATTTGGATCTCCACGACCCTAGTAAATGAACTTTCATTGAAGGAAGGCATTATGGTATATTTACCTTTGCATTCCTGTTATCTAGGCACAGAGTAGACGTTCATTTTGTGTTTTCAGAATAGTTGGATGGGTGAAGGAGTGGTCACATTCCTTAGGACACACTCACACACATCAGTCGGGCACCTGTTCTAAATTCCTGGCCTAGAGAATGCACCCGATTTATAATCGGGGAAAAGACCCCGAGAGCCCACAGGAGTGGAAAAGCCGGTTTGTAAAGGTGGCCGCAGTGACACCTCCCTTCTGGTGGATATACATGTTTGCACTTTAACCTTATCTCTCTTCCCATCAAGAAGTGGGTTTAATGTTCCTCCCGCTGAATCAGACCTTGTGACTTACCCTTACCAATGGCCATGTTTGAGCTGACGTTGTGGGACTTCTGAATTAGACCTCAAATTGCCTAGCAGTTTCTACTTTGGCCCTTTTTCCTTGCTGACTCAAGACCACTGTGGAAAGCAGCCTTGGCCAGCCTGCTGGAGCAGGGCAACTCAGACATTGCAGCCGATAGCTAGTGCCGATTGCCAGACATGTGAATGGGGCCATCTTCCAACAGTCCCCCTGGTTAGGATGCTGAACAATTGCAGCCAAGTGGGTGACCTTGGGAGAGACCAGCAGAAGCGCAACCCAGATGATGTTGGCCTGAGTTGCTGGCCCACAGAGTTGTGAGCTGACGAGTGGTGGTTGTTCAAAGCTGCTAAGCTATCGGTGGTTTGTTATGCAGTGATGGAGAACTGACACAGAGATACTGGGAAATTTCTCGGTAGATGTAAAAAACCGGGGTGCACTGTCCCCTTAATAGTTCTTCTTCTTTAATAATTGTGACTTATTACCTCTGGTGTCCACTTAGGGTGCTGACGAATGCTCCAGCTGGGCATAGTTAATCCCAGCCTCTCTGCATCGACTCATTAATGAGTGAGTAGCTTAAACAATAGAAATGTATTGTCTCACAGTGCCAGAGGCTGGAAGCCCCAGATCAAGGTGTCAGCAGGGTTGTCTTCCTTTAAGACCCTGCTGCTTGGCTGTGTACGCTGTCTCCTCTCTGTGTTGTTACATCGTCTTCTGTGTGTCTGTGTCCTAATCTCCTCTGCATATAGAGACAATTTTCATATTGGATTAGGGTGCACCCGTAAGACTTTATTTGACCTTAATTTCTTCTTTCATGGATTTATCTCCAAGTGTAGTCACACTCTGAGGTACTGGGGGCTAGAATTTCAACAAATGAACCTTGGTGTGGGCCACAATTCAGCCTATGACACTGCCTGAAGCCTAAGCCGTAGCTTATTTTGCCCTCCACTTCTCGTCTACTGGCAGTTGGAGAAGCAATTGTACTATGTGTGGACTGACCCATCATTAAGTGGCCAGCTACCATTGTTAATAATACACTTCCAGATGTGAAAAACCCATGGAACAATTCAGTGGGGACAGGTGCATATGTCACCATCCAAGTCCATGTCTTTGCTGGCTGCATTCTGGGGTTGCCTGTGTATCCTCTGGAGGCACACTGCAAAAGACAAGAAGACGCCAGCATCTGTGGAGGTCTCCATAAGCTGTGGCCATCACTGCTGATGCCACAGTGTTCCTGTCAAAGAAGAGATCCTCATGTGTAAGGGGCGGGGTGGGAATGAACTTCTGCTATACTCTCAAGAAGAAATGCAAATTCATATGGAAACTCTGGAAAGAAGGAATTTGCACAAATTCTAAGCCTGAGAGCTGGTGTCTCTGCAGCCACCCCCCAAATGGAGACCAGGAAGTAGAGGGTGGAGGTGGTGGCAGGGTGGATGGTGCCCATGTGTGTCTGTGAATGTTTACCTTGGTTAATCAATATATACAGCAATGGAGGAATTTGTAATAGAATTAGCTAGATTTCTGAAGGGTAATCAGTATTTATTAAATGTTTGCTATGTGTGAAGCCATGTGTTATGGGTTGTGAAGAAAAATTCCAGTCTTAACTCCCTCTGTTAACTAATTTCTGAAATTCCTGAGTCAACTTTTCTGCCTAATTGAATCTAAGTTGGATCATAAGACTGAATCTGGTGACCTGGCTCCTCTATAGCCTCAGGGCGCTAATTCTCAACGTCTACTGATCACTGGCACTGGGCTGGAACTAGCCTGGAAAGAAGATTGGGCCACGTGTCAACAGATCCAGTTTGTGCTTTCATCTGTTGATTCAACAAGCATTTGCTGAAGATCTCATAATAGGTGTCAGGCTTGTGCTGTGAACCCTAAGATCCACAGACCATGAAGCCACGGCCACTATGCCAGAGAGCTCAGAGCCCAAGGGTGGTTTCAAGACTCCACCTAGAAGCTCATTTGCATGCGTTCTTGAAAATAACAGCAGTGTCCCAGTTACTTGCATTCTTGACATTCTAAAAGTGATTCGGCGAAAATATTCTCATTAATGCCAGTTAGTTAGGTTATGTGATATTTTCTTGCGTGTACACCTAAGTTGTACGCTTTTGTGTGTGTTGCATACACATACATACAACTGTATACGATGATCACACAATCTCACTAATCAAATCATTACTGTGACACACCTGCCCTTGCTTACCTGTGTACCTGCAGACAAACACACGCCATTGACCTATGTATATAAACTTATTTGTGCAAGGGAAGGAGCTTTGACAAGGTTCCTGTGCTGCCCGTCCCTTGGTGAGTGGTCAAGTTTAGGCAGTGACATTCACTGGAAAAGCAGTCTGTGGTGATAAAAAGCAACCCAGGGCTGGCTTGGGATAAGTGACCAGGGGTAGAGATAAGGTGACAGAGTAACAAATAATGTATGGAGTATTCAATAGGGTGACACTGATTCTTCTTGGTAATTCTGGTGGTCAGTGCCTCTGCGGGAGGCTGGATGATATAAAGGGTTCTCACGCTGAAGCCAAGAAAACCTTGTTCTGAATCCCAGCACTTCCAGCATGTCCACAATCAGTTATCTCCCTCTCATGCTTTTGGGAGGATTAAATGCATAACATATATAAAGCAGTTATTACTTTGCAGTCTTTCAACAAATGCTAACTTTTTTCCTTCTCTGGCTCGAAGCCACATTCTGTGTCTTGAAGCTGCCACCCAGAGACATGAAAAAGAAACAGATCATGCAGTGGGGCTCAAACAATTCGAATATACATCCCTGAGTGATAAAACTTGAGAAATCTTTCTGTTTTCCACCACTTTCGGAGCTATTTAACTTCCCAGAGAGCATGGGAAATATCCAGGGCGAATTGACTTCTGCTCTCTCTGATCTTAAAGCCTATGGAATGAGGCTGTCCTCTTGGTAGGAGGCTGAGGCACCTGCAGGTGGCAAGTGAAGCACACAGATATTGACAGGTGTGGGGAAATCATGTAAGAAGTCCGAAGAAATTCTTCGGGTGGACTGTGTGCCATGAAGGTGAGGAGCCTCCCAGGGTCGTGTTTCTTGGCTATTTTTGATGACTGGCAAGCGGCAAGGACTGATTGTGGGCTCTGAGTGAGCTGGGGGAGGAACTTTAGGGCAGAAAAAACATATAGCCATATTCCATAAAGCATTTATTGTGCCAGGACTTCTTTCTTCTGAGCATTTTTATGTTTATTAACTCATTGAACCCTCATAAAAAACTCTGTAAAGTAGCTACTACTACAGCTGGAGAAACAAGGCACAGAGAAGTTAAGCAACTTCTCAGAGTCACACAGCCAGTGAGTAACCGAGCCACACACAGACTCCAACGTGAGCAGCCTGCTTCCCAGTCCATGCTCAAATGCATGAAGCTACAGCCTCTATTGTAACTGGACAGAGAAGTTTGAGACATTTTCAGATTTCATGTTGGAGGGATAAAATACCTAAAAGTGAAAAGCAGAATTATAAATCTTTTTGCAGTGAGTACAGAGCAATATCTTTATGTTCTTGGAATAAGGAAGGATTTCTTAAATTAGACCCCTAAAGCACTAACTCTAAGGGAAAGACTGATAAATTCAACTGAGGATAAAAACCTCTCGGGGTACCTGGCCGGCTCAGTTGGTTAAGAGTTTGCCTTCAGCTCAGGTCATGACCTTAGGGTCCTGGGATGAAGCCTTCTGGTTGCCTGGGCTCCCTGCTCAGCAAGGAGTCTGTTTCTCCCTCTCCTTCTGCCCCCTAACTCCCCCCCCCGCCCCCCGCTTGTGTGTGTGTGCACACATGCACTCTGTCTCTCTCAAATAAACAAAATCTTATAAAAAATTCAAAAAATAAACGAAAGACTTCTGTTCAACAAAACACATCAACAAGAAAGCGAAAATACACACTTTGGGGTGGGAAAGATATTTTCAACAATTATCATGACAAAAGGCTGGTGACCAGAAAATGTAACCAACTCCTTCAAACTATTAAGAAAAAGACAAACAATTCAAAGGAAGAATCAGCAAAAGACTTCAACCCACTTTTCATAAAAAGGAAATATAAATGGCCAGTAAATACGTGAGAATGTACTTAACTTCATTAGTCATCCAGGAAATGCAAAGTAAAACCACCAAGGAATATCATTAAAACTCACCAGAATGGCTAAAATTAAACACTCTGAAATACCAAGTGTTGATGTAATGTGGAGCAGAGGAAATTCTCCCTCATGCTGGTCGGAACATAAAATAGTACAAACACTTTGGAAAACCACAATTGAAGATATCTGTTCTTTATGACCCGGAGCATCATTTTCTGGGGATAAAGCTAGAGAAATATGGGCATAAGGGCACCAGGAGACATACATCAACAATAAACAATGTTTACAACAGCTTTGTTCCTAATTGTCCCACACTAGAAGAACCTAAGTGTCTATTAACGGAGGAATGGATCAATAAATGCATACAATTGAAGAGTGTCCAGCAGTAAAAGGCGCTACACACAGCAGCTACATTCAATGGCAAGCATGAATATTACAAACATAATGATGAGTAACGAACACAAGAAAAGTAATATCACTTCTAGTGGAAGTGTCCGCCTCTCACATTTTCCCTAATAAAACATACCTGCACAATCTTACTTGGGGAGTTCTGGGGCCAGCATCGCATTTCAGGAAAAGCTCTGCTGTTACATGGGTTTCCTCTTTCTGAATTCCTGTGCATCTGTTTTCCATCTCTATGCCTCTCCAGGAATAGAGAGATTTCTCTTTTCCTCTCATCCATAAGCATGACCTCTGTGCCAGCTACTAGTCTTCATTCTTTGCATTTATTATTTTATTTAATCTCCATGGAAGCCCACGAGGGATCCAGTTTCATTATCCTCATTTTGCCAACAAGAAAACCGAGGCATACTCTCTCTCTCTCTATCTGAATAAATAAATAAATAAATCTTAAAAAAAAAAAAAGAAAGAAAGAAAAGAAAATCGAGGCACGGAACAGCTAGGCAACTGGTTTAAAGTTGCACAGCTGGTAAATGACAGAGTTAGGATTCAAACACAGGCAGTCACATTCCAGAGTCTACGATCTTGTCCCTGACTCTTTACTGTCTCCCACTAAAGCATTTCTTCTAGGTACATACAAAACTCTCCAGAAAGGGGATTTTGATGAATGAAAACCTCTTCATTTCTTCCCGAAACCATGTGTATTTCTCAATTTTGCATTGGATAGTCAACATTAGGAATACGAAAGATTTGAAATACTATTTTATTGACTCTGAGACACTATTGATGGAAAGATGCACCATTATTTTGTTCACCATTCAAACTATGACACAGGATCTTAGTGATAGGGCAGCATGACCCATGACTTGGTCACATTGTTTCAAATTTTCTTTAACAAATTTCAAAGTTCTGGGCAATTTCTCCTGCCTTCAAGCTCAGTAACAAAATATATGTGGCTTTATTCATTTATGGATATCTTTCTTTATTAGGTCTTTGAAAGAGCTAGCTTGTTAGCTTCCAATATATAAATAAAATTGCACTTATTCCTTCAATGTCAAATATTTGTTTTACTGATACCACATTGACACTGTGCTGCTCTGTTTTCTCCTTTTCTGAAAACACAAAAGGCATTTTGCTTCAATGTTGAATTATTGTACATTTTGGAGGATTTTTTCCTCATTTGATTAAGGAAATGTTTAAACATATAAAAAAGTGGAAAGAAAGAATAGAATAATGAACCCCCATGAATCTATTATCTAACTTCAACAATTACCAACATTTTACTGTTCTGGTTTGAAGGCATTTTAATCTGTAATTAAACTTAGTATGTGGTTAAAGACAATGGAACTAGTTCTGACCAGGCTGGGGCACGTGGGCAACAGCCATTCCACCATAATTGACTCATGGCTGGGAGAGATGGGGCCCACCATCACTGCAATGTACAACCCAATCTCAGAGATGTTAAAACGTGAGAAAACATGAAGCTTAGATTGGTCACATGCAGCAGTGGTGAGGCCGGTTGCATTTTACTTCTGAGTCAGTACCCAAGGGATCAGGATTGTCCTTATTCAGTGCTTTTGAGGTTTTCTGTTTTTTACCCCCTTTTCAGTTTCTCCCCATCACCAAAACACAAACAGGAAAGAATTTTTTAAAAAAGATTATTTATTTATGAGAGAGAGACAGAGAGAGAGAGAGAGAGAGAGAGAGAGAGAGAGAGAGAGAAAGAGAGGCAGAGACACAGGCAGAGGGAGAAGCAGGCCCCTCACAGGGAGCCTCATGTGGGACTTGATCCCGGGTCTCCAGGATCACGCCCTGGGCCAAAGGCAGGCTCTAAACAGCTGAGCCATCCAGGCATCCCTACAGGAAAGAATTTTTGCATGTTTCCTGGAGAGTCTCCTTCTCCTCCCCCAGTCCTTGGACTGTCAGAGCTGGGCAGCCCTTTAGAAACCCCCTGATGACTACTGTGGGGCCTAGTTACAGAGAACCCAGGGCTATTTCTTTTCCTCCCTCTGGGTCATTCCTATGTGTCTGAATGTGTACAGCTTAGTTCTGGCTTGCTCTGGGCATTTGAGTCCAGTCCAGAGATGTTGTTTTTGTGAACCACAAGGGATGCTTATTGTTTGCAAATTTAGTACTTGAACCAGGTGCTAAATCACCTGTACCCTCTCTTGCCCTGATGGTCTTACCACTTGGACTCAAGGACTTAGCTTCCTTCTTACTTGACTTTTGTCATGGTTACTATCCTCCCTTTTGCAGATGTGTGTCCCTGGATTGATATCCTGGTGACAGATCCCTTAGGCCTGGAAATAAGACCCCATATCTACGAATTCTCATGTCAGATACTCTACTAGTTTGTGAGGCTGAGCATTCTCGGCTGAGTATCTGAAGCCTGGGAGGACAGTGTGGCCAAGAGATGTCTTCTCTAGGCTCTGACCCAGTAGTGCTGCCATGTATGGGAAGAACAACCCTAGCGGGAAGCAGTCTGAGCAGAAGCCTCTTGAGGTCAAGAGTGTTCATCCATAATGTCAGAGGAGAGCATGATATGATAGAATGGGGAGATCCTAGTGGGATGTCTGGCAACCGGAGTTCTGGTCTTAGCTCTGCCCATTACTAGCTGTCAATGACTGTGATGCCGCACACATATTCAGGGCAACTTACCACTTCAGTGCACTGTGGCCAAGCTCCAACTGTCAGCCCCTGATTTCATTTTTCTTTAGCCTTTCTTCAAGAGCCATGGAAGGCCACCCTATCCACACTCTGCCCCAGCAGCCTTCAACAAATGACTCTGGGGAGCAGGCATATAAACACTCCAGCTCCCTCACTGCCTGGGTGGGATAACTCTGAGGCCTGTGTTCTGCTGCATTTTCAGAATTTCCTCAGGGAAGTAATCTTCTGGTACTCACAGTGGTTATCTGGACTGCTAACACATCCTTTACTGGCTGCTTTCTCTTCTTTGGCTCACTTTCCCATGACTCTGTTTTCTTGGATTTCTTAAACTATGTGCATTCAAACTCTTGTTTCAGGGTCTGTTTCTTGGGGGAGCCAAACCAAAAGAATGGACAAATAGGTTGTTTAATTTCCTCAGGCTACAGGTTTCTCACCTGTTAGATAGTAGCAAAGTTTGCAAGTATGTTGTGTGGTGTTAGAGTTCCCAAAGCATTTTTTGCATATACCATATTATTTGGAGTTCTGGACAGACTTGTGAGCAGGCGAGGTCTTGTCCCATTTTTCAGATGAGGAATGAGAAGCCCTGAGAAGTTTTGTGATCTGTCCAAGGCCCCTCCACTGGTAAATGGCTGAACTGAGACTGGCGCATAGCCCCTTGAACTCTGATATCACTCAGTTTCCTTTCCAGTGTTTCCTGGTCTTCGCTGTTCCCTTCCAAAAGTTGTTCTTAGATTTCTTAGTCCAAGAAAAACAGTTCAGTGTTGAAGACAAATTTCATCATCTGGCCTTTGTCCTTTGGGACTGTGTGGTCAGCCCTGGCTAAGGGAGGTGCTCCCAGGGGTAAGTCTCTGATGCCCTGGATAGGCTTAAAGCCTCTTCCATAGGTCTCCCAAGGGTGCTGAACTCCCAGGGTCACTGAGCCTTAAGGAATACATTTACAGGGCTGTCTGGGTGGCTCAGTGGTTGAGTGTCTGCCTTGGGCTCAGGGTGTGATCCCGGGTCCGGGGATCAAGTCCCACCCACATTGGGCTCCCTGTGGGGAGCCTGCTTCTCCCTCTGCCTATATCTCTGCCTCTCTCTCTCTTAGAAGCTTGCCAAGGGAGAAGGAAAGAAAATTCTCTCTCTCTCTCTCTGTGTCTCTCATGAATGAATAAATAAAATCTTAAAAAAAAAAAAGGAATACATTCACATCTCACGATCCTACTTCTGGTAGTTCTCTTCAATTGGCTTTGGGCCATCAGCCTCAGTGTCATGGTAGAACCCAGAAGCACAGTCAGAGTGGGTTACGTATACTGGCTCCGCATCTCCACTTGGTTGCATCTTTGTAAAAACATTAACTGGCCTTGGTACTGACTCTTAGCAAGGCCTTTGACTTACTTCCTGGGTGGAAGATCATTCAGTTCTGAGGAAGGAGGGTAGGGACCCTCCTGGAGGCGTTTTCCCCAGTAAGATATTAGCTTTATCATTAGTCCATCCTAGGGACGGTATCTTTGGACCCCTTTGGACCCTAACCCTATACCTCTAACCTGACCTCACATCCCACTCAGTCATCAGACAAGAAAACATGTGTAAGTCTCTGAATTTAGTTAACGCTCTTGGTCTTCTTGACTTCTCTCCCTCGTTTGTTCATGAACATTCCTTCATCCTAGCAGCTTTCTCTGTTACCTCTGTTCCTTATTTTTCATTTCATGCTCTCCCTTATTTTTTGGAATGTGATAAATCTAACCAATCCTACTTTGATTTGGCATTCCATAGGACAAGTTTACAGCCACCTCCACCCCAATCTGTTTCTGGCTATTTCAGCTAACTGATTCCCCGGAGCCAGTTCTAGCTACTAGAGCCTGGTCAGGTGTTGATTTCTTGGCCAGCATCTGGCTGGGCACAGTCATGAACACCCACAATGAGTATTTGAAAGGTAGACTTTACATCTGTGGGCAGAAGCAGCAAAGACTATGTTAATGAGCCTTTGCAACCTCAAAGCTATCTGGATAAGCTTATTATTTTTTAAATTTCATGGGCTGTTTTTATTTTGAGAGATTATGTTTGGCCACTGGCCATAATCATGGTCAGGTGATGCTCTGACTAAGGGAAGCTGGAAATAGTCTCGGCCCCCACTCAGTAATATCTATGCTTATTAGCCTGAAACTCTGACATCAGTGTGGGGTGTGTGTTGAGTTAATAGAACCCTTGTCAAGGCTGCAGTACGGTCAGGAAGGGGTACCACTGGAATGACTTTTGATCTTAACTACTCTAGCACTCCTGCAGAAAATCATGACTCTCAGAGTGAAGGGCATTCCCCAGGAAATTTATTTTTTTAATTTTTTAAAAAATATTTTATTTATTTATTCATGAGAGACACAGAGAAAGAGGCAGAGACATAGGCAGAGGGAGAAGCAGGTTTCCTGTGGGGAGCCTGATGCGAAACTGAATCCTAGGACCTCGGGATCACGACCTGAGCCAAAGGAAGCCCCTCAACCACTGAGCCACCAGGTGCCCCAACCCCCGGAAGTTTAATGACCAGATTAGATTAGCCACTTAGAAGTGAGGGAGTAGACACAGGTAAGGACAGGTAAGTTTTGAAGAGAGGGAAGGAGTAGTGATGTCAGAGTGTAGGGTGCTGCTCATGTGGGCAATATGGAAGGGTTGCCTTGCTTAGCAAAGGTGCAAAATGAGGGCCTTGGACTTTGGAGAGTAGGGGGCAAAAGGGAACTCAGGACCGCGAAGGGGTTCTTCACAGCTTTGCCTCAGATCAGCGCTTACCTTCATCTACCTCATCCAAGCTTTACTGTAATCTTTCCTACCCACCTGCAAGTTGTGACACCTCAATTTTTCATCCTATTCCTTTTTACAGCAGTGCAGAAAAACAAACAAGCAGAAGTCAAAAGGTAATACTTGAGTCTCCTCTTTCTTATCTCTAGAATGGGAGAAATACAGAATTATTGTGAGGATCCAATAAGATCATGTGTCTACAGTGTTTTGTAAACCATGAAACTCCTAGGCAAATGTCCATTTGAATTTTCTTGGAAAATGCTTCCCTTTGCACTGTCAATCACTCTCACCTTTTGGAAATTAGCCGAAGATTTCACATCTTTTTGAGGTAACCAGACACCCCTTTGGGTTTTAGAAAACCAGAGTGGAAAGTTATTCTACTGGGTCTGCAGGCAGCTGTTATTGTTCCCCTGGGACTCACCTGGAAGGAACTGTCCAAGATGTCATGTCTGGGGAGGTTCAGAGGAGAGGGTAATGGGCATGAGGAGGCAGATGGTGACTTGTCAACAACCCTTCAAACAGGAAAGGCTGTGCTGCTTGAAACTTTCTGTTTGGTACTCTTTCAGTCTGCAACAAAAAGTCTTTCCCAATTTGTGAGGTGCACAACGACAGGCATTGTTGCCCGCGAATCCTCTGCAAATGGCAAACCCATTATCAGGCTGAGGAAGGCAAGGTTTTAATTGAGCTCTTCCTCCAATCTTCCGCCCTCCACAGCCATAATAGGCCTGCTGTGCCATCACGGCCTTTTTATACGACCCAGATTGGAAAGAAGCAAATGATCTCTAAAGAAATGTTTGAACTGGAATAAGTCTGAACTTGAAGTGTTTGTTTTTTTATGTCCCTGTATCTTCTTGCTGCTAACATTTCTTGCTCACAGGATGAGGACACTATCCATCACAACAGGTCTTCAATGCAGGTAAAAGAAAAATGCAAGCAAGGAAGGTAGAGGGAGAATCCGGCTGACACTTTGAAGGTCATGTCCTGGCAACTCTATAAAGGTGCTCCAACTATCTTCCATCTTAAACACTACCCTCTCTCACCCCACCCCACCCCACTCTCTTTTAACCATGAATTTTCTTTCCTTATCCCTTGGCAAGCTTCTAAAAAAATATATAATTTACACTTGCTCTTTACATTCCAAAGCTTGCCCACCCACTTGGGCTAGTTCATTGGCCTTACCTTTGTCATATCACCAGTGGCCTCCCAATTATAATTCATTTACTCTCTCTGGCCCCACTTCTCCTTTATTTTAGGCTGCCATAATTTCTCAGTTGGATTATTTCAACAGCTTCTTAACTGGTCTCTACTTCCTGTATCTTGCCCCTTTGGAACACATTCTTTTCACTGTCTCCAAAGGGATCTTCAAAGGCATGTTAGGCCCCTCGGGATGTTCTAAATTCCCTTGCTTGGTTTATGGAGCTATTTGAATACAGCCATTGCCTACCCTGCTCCCTGCTCCCTCCTTCCTGCCAGCCCCTTGTCACATGTGGCACTCCCACTGTACTGATTTATTTGTAATTTCCCTAACTTGCTCTGCTGTTCCTTTTCTCAGGATCTTTGCATGGCTGCTTCCCTGTCAGAAATGCTCTCCCATTTTGCTAGGCTGATCCCTACTCACCCCTGCAGTGTTAGCATAGACTTCCTTGACTCCTGGAAGCCCTGTCTGTTCCCATGAGTCTAGATCCTGTGCCCCGTCTGTGTCCCTCTGGTGTTGTTTCTCCCACTTTTTCTCACAGTATTTACTGTTCATTTGCTCCTCCCTTTTCTAGAGAGTGAGCACCTCAAAGGCCTCAGGAGCAAGACTCTAACAAGAGAGGTTAAGGGTAGGTGATATTCTAAAGGAAATTCTCCCTGGGGACCCTGGCAGGGAGTTGGGGGAGCAGGGCAGCAAGGGGGAGGGAGCCAAGCAAAGGCCTGTCCTCAGGAAACATCCTAGAGGGTGATTATAGTCTGGTCTTTCAGAGGGCTCTGGAGTGTAGGTGGTGCCCCAGCATTGCTCCATGGGAGAAGTGGGTTATGGTATCACCACACATATAGGTCACTAGCCAAAGGCTGCCATGGATAAAATAAATCCCCAGGATTCTAGCTCTCTTGTGTGGGGTGGGAAGCAGGGACAGATAATATGCAATAAACATAATTAAACTAGAAATTATGTAATATGTTAAAGGGAAAAGGAAAAGAAAAGCAGGATGAGCAAGATAGAAGTCTGAGGACACAGAAGGCAGGGGGAGATTACAATTTCAGATAAGATGATCAGGGTAGTCCTCATTGAGAAGATGACATTTGACCAAAGCTCTGAAGTTGCTTGAGGGAGTCAGCTGTACTGTTGTCTATGGGAAGAGCATCTAGGCAGAGGGAACTTCCAGTGCAAATGCCCTAAGATACATTCTTATGTTCAAGGAATGAGGAGGAGACCTGTGTGGCTAGAGCAGAATGATCTCAAGGAAGAGAAGTAGGAGATGAGTTCAAATGGAAGTAGGGGTTGGGTAGATCATGTAGAGTCCAGAGGGTTATGGTAAGGACTTTTGATCTGAGTGACCAAGTAGCATTGCAGGGCTTTGAACAAAGGTGTGAAATATTTGACTTATAACCCCAATATCTCTCTCCTGTCTCTAGACTGGTATATTCAATTGATTTTGGCATATCCCATGGGCATGTAAAGTTAAAAGCAGTTGGTCTTCATCATTTGCAGATTCCATTTCTGTGAATTTACTTACTAGCTAAAATTTATTCTTAATCCCCAGATTAATATTTGGAATGCTTTTTAAATCATTTATGGACATGGGCAGAGCAGTAAACAATTTTGATAGCATGTTCTCAGCTAAGGTTGAACAAGGTAACACCTCACCTTCTTAGTTCAGCTCTCAGACTGTAGACAAATATTCTTTTCACTATTTGTTGCCACATTTTTTTTTCATTTTTGTGCTTTTTCTTAGTGATTTAACTGTTTAAAATGGCCCCAACCTTAGTGCTGATGTGCTGTGTTCCTAAACACAAGGAGGCTGCAATGTGCTTTATAAAGAAAATGCGTGTGTGAGATAAGCTTCATTCAGGCATGAGTTACAGTGCTGTTGGCTGTAAGCTCAGTGTCAATGAATCAACAATATATATTAAACAAGGAGTCTTTAAACAGAAATGCACATTAAACAAGGTTATGTATTGATTAATTGATGAAAAGTTGTGGCCAGCAGCTTGCAGGAACTTAACCTTGCATTTCCCCTAGGAGCAATGGTTCAGTATTCATTAATTCAGTGTTTGCAGTGAGTATAGGACATAACTACAATGAATAACGAGAATTGACTGTATATAAAATACAACACTTATTTTTAGTTCCATCATTCAACAAAACACCCTAGCCAGATAGAATTCCTACTTCCTCATTCCTTATATCAAATCAGTCTGAAGCTCCTCCTTAAACATCCTCTTCTCCCCATCTCCACTGTCACAGCCTTGCTTAGATTTTCATTTTGCCTGCACTGATACAGCAATCTGATATTTCTGCTTCTCATCTGGCCCCTTTCAATTTCTTCTTCATGCATTTTCCAAGAGAGGTCTTCCTAAAATGCAGCTCTGATCACATTATTTTTCTGTGCACAATCTTTAGGGGCTCCTTTTTATTCCTCCACCAGCAGTGACTTGGCACTCACTGCTAAATACTTACTGACTAGCCACCTTCCAACTTTACCAGGTGGCAATGGGCCCAGCTCACCTCCTTAGACCGCTTTGTAGCATGTGGCCCAATGCTGTTCAATGAGATGTATGCACAAGTCACTGGTTGGAACTGATGGGAAATCCCTTAAAGAGGACACATATGACAAGGGCAACAGAGGGCAACAGTTTGCCTTTTGATTGTTCTTCCCTTGGATGTGCTTTTGATGCAGCAGCCATCTTGCTAATCTTGACACAGAAATGAAACACAAAGGATAGTGTTTCAGTTGTCTATTGCTGTGTAACAAACCACCCAAGACTTGGTGGCTTAAAATAGTACCATTTATTTGCTCACAATTCTAATATCTGGAAGGCTAAGCTAGGTGGTTCTTCTGCAAGTCTTTCCCTGGGATTGTGTATGTTAAGGAAATGGCTAAGGGTTGGTTGGTCCTGGATGGCTTCAACAATAACATGTTTGGAGCCTTGCTGGAGATATCTGGAAAGGCTGTATTGGCTGGGCCTTTCTCCATCTGACTTCATTCTCTTTCTTCATTTGGTCTCTTTCTCTATCTGGTTTTTCTTTCTCTAGGAGGCTAGGGCATTCCTACATGATGCTTTCAGGGCAAGATGGTGAAAGCAGATACAAGACTTCTTGAGGATAAGGCTAAGAAGTCACACAGAGAAATTTTTGCCATATGTTATTGGTCAAAGGAAGTCACATAGCCAGCTCAGATTAAAGAATATGTATCCATATTGGATACATTGGAGCAATTGGAGCAATTGTTGCGATCACCTTAGCAAGCAATCTGCCATACATGACAAAATCAGAGGACGGAAGGAGCCTGGATCCCCATGGTTATTGGGAGCCCTCATATCTGCACTGAATTGTTTACCTCTAGACTTCTTGTTATGTAAGAAATAGAAATCTTATTTATTTAGCCCCTGGGATAGTTGTTTTTATCACATGGAATTGAACATATTCCTGACTGGTTCTAGTTGTTCTTAACTATGTTTTTATTGTACCTTGGTGGTTCTCATCAGTGGTTGAAATCTCGCAGTTAATTTATCATTAGTAATAAAGTGCCCAAATTTTTGAATAATTAATAGAGCTTAAAAAATAAATTAGGATTCAAGGTCCCACTTCTGAATTGCCCATCTCCTCTGTCATGGGGATAAAAGCCAGAGATACACTGTCCTGTAAAAGCAGTCCATTGTCATTTGCTTGTGGCTAATGTTAACGTTCATAAGGGACCATATCTTTAGGTCCCCTTTGGCTTTATTGCGCATCTCTGACTCCCACCCCCAAACCAGGCTCTTCCCTATTTATTTCTGAGAACCCCTGAGAGTGCTTCCATGTATATACAAAGCACTCTCAATTGTTATTTGTTATTGTGGCTTCCACATTCCTGACAAACTCCATGAGATACTGCTCTGAGCTATGACTATTTTCCCCTTGATGTTGCCTGGGGTTCCTCAGACCTGGAGGGCCTCTGATGTTCTTCTGACTCCTCCCACTACCAGGTAGTATTTTTCACTCCTCCTCACAGCACTGACACCTGTTAATATCCCTTTCATCTTCCAAACAAGAAGGAAGATGCTCCTTTCTGGTTACATTTTATTTGAGCGCCCAAGCAAGGTGGCCCAAATGCAAAAGTTTTACAGTGGAAAATTTTTGTGCTCTCTGCTGGAGCTGTGATGAGACTGCCACTTTCTCTTTGTTCTTGACACTGTTGTGGACAGTGAAGCTGAAATGTCTACACCAATTTGACCCTACCCCAGTGCCAGAGACCACTCAACACCCAAGTAGGCCCTTGTGCATTGAGAAGGATGTTGTCTCTTTGTTTTATTCAGAAGTTGTTCAACAGTGCTGTTGCTCGGGCCCTGGTTAGTGATACAACTTTTTCCTTTAAGAATACGTATTTCTTTAAGTTTTTGAAGAGTAACTTCACACGTGTGATTAAAAGCAAAAAATCCAAGCAGTACAAAAAGATACAACAGTGGAAAGCAGATCTCTCTAATCCTGAAAACCACTTCTTTGGTCTCCTTTATTTGAACAAACTTCCAGAGGAGTTTATGCATCCTCATGAATACATGATCCTGTCTTCTTAATTCATGAACACAGCTCCAGTTGAACCAGTGGCCTACGTTAGAAGAAGTTCTGGAATAAGGTACCATACCACATCCAGACCCTCACTCCACTCTGATCCTCAGGTTTCGCTTTCTTTGGCCAGCCTCTTTCTTTTTTCATGGAAACTTCCTTATTCATCTCTTCATTCTATCTGTTGTCTTTTTTCCCCTCTAGTCTTATTGAGATATAATTGACATCCAGCTCTGTTGAATACCTTTAAGATGTACCTTATAGTGACTTGACATATGTATATTGCAAAAATGATTACCAAGATAAATGTGATTAACATCTATCTCCTCAGTTACAAAAAACTCTCTCTTTTTTTTTTCTCTTTGTGATGAGAATTTTTAAATTCTACTCTCAGCAACTTTCAAATATACCATACAGCCCATCTGCTGTTTTTGAGGTCATCAGACATGTTAGCACCTGTTCAAACCTCACTACTGGACAGGGTTCAACTATTTTTCCTAGGAGGTTTGTGAGCTCCTATGTGAGGGTGAGAAGTCGTCTACTTCCAGCTTTCAGATATGGCTGGAAACAAGATCCAGCTGATCCAGCACAGCTTCTTACATCTGTCCCAAGATCCCTCACAGTGTAATTCCTGGCTGCTTGGCCTGCCTTATTCCCAATCCCACCCTCATGCCATGTTCCTCTTCTAAAAATACTCTGCAAGTCCTCAGTGCAGAGGCTTCACACTCCTGTGTCTTTGCAAAGGCTTTCCTTCTTCTTGGAATACTCTTTTACTATTGTTCTCTTTGGAAATTCCTATTTTTCCACCAAGACTAAACTTAACTGTTACTTTTTCTGTGAATGTCTCACATGATTTATTTCCCCTCCAAACCCCTGAGTTGCATCATTACATTGATGTTGGTCACTGCTGTTCCTGGTACTTATTTCAGTTATACAAATAATCACACTGTACTACAACTTTATTTTTGCTTATATTTTTCTCTCCCTTTGGTATTATGAGCAACTTGAGGATAAGTACTTGGTGTTAAAATTTATGCATGTCACATAGGTGGCCGTCAACAAACTTTTCTTAAATAAGCTCCCACATATAATATATAATTTTTGCACTTAGGCAGCTCTGGTGTTCACTTGAATTTGGAATCAAGTGAAAAAGATTGGGAGCTCTTGTCCTATAGGCCAGAGCTCACAGTCCTTTGTATGCAAGCTGGTATCCCTTGTATCAGGAGACTGGCTTTAAATCGTCAACCATTTAGCAGTTGCAATAGTGGCCAGTCACTTAATTCCACTGAGCTCTGGTTTTCTTGTTGGAAAAAAAGAGGATTTATACATCTTATAGCGTTCTGGGAACTAATTGCAACTATGAGAAGCTGCCTTGAAGGGTGTCAGGTACCTACTGGGTGTTCAATACATGTTCATTTAATGAATGGATAAATAAATGGATTTAGTAATATCTCTCATGTTACAGTAACTGACATCTGGACTAACATAGCTTCCAAAGGAGAAAAGTTTATATAAATACCAATAGGAACAACATTATGTATCTTTGTGCTTCTCTGTTTCATTCTTGTTCATACACACACACACACACACACACACACACACACACACACAGGGAGATTTGCTCTTCCTCTCTTGTACATACAATTCTAGTTCCGCATTTTGTTTGCTAGTTACACGGCAAACGTCCAGGATGAGGTCTTGCAGGTAACAGAGAAGTTGAGGCAGCTTTACTTGCAGTTTTGACATTATGCCCCAGTGATGTTTCGTTTTCATGTCTGCTTTTCCAAGGCTGTTACACACCTTTCCTTTATGTGCACAGCTGGGGAGGGCTGCTTCCTCTGCTTTTGTGAGTTGTTTTGATGGCCTGCTGTCCACATTGGTATTCTATGAGCCTAGGATTTCTAGTCTTCCTGGAAAGCCCCGATATCTTATCATGTGGACGCAGGAAGTTTTTTTCAATGCTTACTTTGCTTCCATTTTTCAGTGTGATTGAATTCTGCAAAGGCCTCTCAGTGAAAGAATGTTTTTTGATAAGTACTTGAAATCCTCCATTTGTCAGATTTTGCCTTTAGTTGGTGTTTGGGCTACTTTATACCACACAGGCACCCCAGGCTCTCAGTCTCTCTGTCACATGCATGTGTATCTGCACATGTCCCCTCACTGCCTGATTTCCAGCCCCACAGAGCAGAGGAGTCTACCTACGTTCAGTCCCTGCTCCAGCTTTGAGCCCATTTGGGGGAAAGTGAACTTCTCTCATGTCTTTTCCTGGACTGACCTCTACTTAGCGTGCTTCACTGTCAGGCCCAGCTCCATCTTAGTTCTGAGGTGGTAGTCACTGATAACTTTGGCCCTTGGGGGCTACAGTCTTCCATCAGTAAGAAGCTGCTATCCCCTTGGTGTTCCCAGAGACAGAGCGTGTTTGGGAGGAACTGTGAGGAAGGTCATGTCTCTGCCCCATGCCTTGCACACCACTTCAATTCTCCTTAGCAGCACCATTGTGGTGTTAACAGTCTCAGAATGAAATCTTGGGGCTGCCAAAAGAGATAATAATACAGAACAGAGATACCTTGAAACTCTTCCTCAAGTTGACTAGCCCTTCTTAATGGGAATCTCTCCCTGCTCCTGTCTCACTTGGGGTCCCAGCCTGCTGCTGGCTTGATGAGTTGGAGGTTTCTTCTCAAAGATGGTTTCTCCACCTTGTTCATTACTGAGCTCAGGGGCCCCAACCCTCCTTATCAGGTTGTTCAACAAAAAGCTCAAAGGAAACTCCTTTACTACTCAGAGTAGTTATGTTCCCTCCATCTCCACCATTCTCTGGAACCTTTAGCCCCCATTTCACCTTTAAATACCCATTGGGAGTGTCTTGCCAAATAACAGAGCAAATTTCCCCCCTTCTCAAATTTTGCCACTCCCTGTAGAATATGAGACTGGCTACATTTAGTTTCAATTTTTAAAATTGGTAACTTTTTTTCTCCTTATGACACACAGATCTTACCCTTTCAGATAATCACTTCCAGTTTTATCCTCCAAACAGGTATTTTCCTATTGGTCAATTAAAAAGAAGACACTTCAAGTTCATTAATCCATGTCCCTTTCAGTTATAATTAATCTACTAATTCATACCTATTGTAAATATTATGATAATTATAAATGACAAGGGAAATGATTAATTGTTGGCATATAATGTATCTGTTATAAATATTTGTGGTAACTCATAACTACATGCCCATTACTGAATAAAAGAAGCTTCTCTGTAGAGTCTCATAGCTAGGATGTGTTTAGCTAGTGTGTTGCACCAGAGTGGTGTACGGTACCAGCCAGGGCATATTAGATTGCTTCACTGTGACTGTTCTTACTGATAGGAGCACTGCTAAATATTTTCAGTATTACCTTTTCCATACTCATGTCTGGCATCAAATAAACAATTGAAAATTAAATCAGTCAAGTTTCTACCTACTTGCAACATATAAGTCCAAGCACTAATTTATTGTAATGACTGGATTAGTTTAACTAGCCAGGTCCTTGATAGTAGAACAGGCATCGAGTGTGTAGAACCTCATCCCAGAGGTCGGGACAGTGTTCAGGGAACTAAAGCCCTAATTAAGTAGATAGGATTACACCACATAAGGCATGCTTTATGCTTTTGTATATTGTGTTTGTTTTCCCAGGCCCTTCCGATTCTTGAGATGTCTTTGGCCATCTTGATGATGATAATGGTTTTGACCCTGGTTGTATCCTCAGGACTCTTTGTGTCTTTCTTGAGTTTCTGGTGGCTTATTCACTCCTCTATGGTGGTTTACTATCCTTGGTGGTTCCTGGCTGGCAGGTAATTTTCTTGCCTGTGTTCTTCTTACCTTGTCTGAATGGCCCTCCTGGGTTACCAGAAGACCTGGGGGTTCCAGCCTGAACTAGTGGTAGGAAGGACTGGGTGACAGCTGTGGGCTGGAGAGCAAAGGGACACCAAAACCGACATGTCAGACACTGTGTGAAGTCCAGTAGAAAGTTTTACAGACTGGCTAGGAAGCAAAACTTAGAGCATGCTGGCTAAGGAGGTCAAGCAGGTGAAAGAGCCACAGGAGATCTTTGAGGCAATGATCTACAGGAAGTGGAAGACTTCATAGGGCCTGGTGAATGCATGGGAGGGAACTGTGAAAGCTGGCAATCCTTTGCACTTTTTTTCTGCCACTGTAGGTATCTTTATTCAGCAGACGACTCTGAATTTACACCTCTAGCACCTGACTGCTCCTGACGCTGGAACGGAGCCTGAGACTGCACGTTTTAGCCAAGATGGCATGATCTGATATCTAAGTAATGACTGATCTCGAGTCTTGTAATTGTCTTACCCTTTCACTTATAAAACTTGAAATGAGTTTTCAAGCGAGCTTGACAACTGTGAAATTACCTAGAACTACCCTCACACTAATGGGCTATATTGGGTCCCACATATTTCAGCACTCTTCTACTTCCAGTGTGCTCTCTGTCCTTCTGGGACATCCTCTTTAGCAGACTCTTCCTTGTGGGGTTGGACAGCCATTACTTCCCCCTTTGTCCAAAAGTCATAATTCCTATGTCTGAGGGCCAGATCTTTGGTCTCTGAGTCCCTGTTAAATAGCATCATAGTGTCCTTTCTTGGAAGTTCAGTGGGGGTACACAGGTGTCTACCCTGACATCTTGGAAATGTAGAGTCTGTAGTGATTGTAGGTGTGAAGCTTTGCTGTGGCTATTAATATCAAGGAAGTAGGGGACCCTCACTCTCAGGTTGGTGCTTCCTTCCTCTGTTTTAGTGTACTGTCTGCCTGATACCCCTGACTTCCTCTCTTATGTCCCAGGTCTGGCTTGCCAGCCTGATGAAGTGACCTCAATACTAATTGTCCCCCTCCCTTCTGCTTTTGAGTACCGTTTCTACAAGTCAATGCTTCTCTCAACAGGAGTAGGGTGAAGAATTCTCAACACTTGGTTCTCACTGTGCACCTCTAGTTGCTGCAAGGCCAGATCTACTTGACAAGAGCTGGACAAGGGATCACTGCCTGGTGTGCAAACCTGTCAGTCATTGTCATTTATGGGCAATGCACTTCAGCCTCTGATGATGTTCCAGGAAGGAGGCCTAAAAGATGTTTTTCCCTTCTGCTTGAAAATCACAAGATCCAGGTCATCATTGGTGGTGAAATGGACCCTGCTTTTCTGTAAATAGTACCTATTTCCACATTCTCTTTTGAGAGAGAAAATTAACAAGGTGACCTCCTCCACCAACCCCCATGAAGGCTGATGGTCTGGTTTGGGAGCCTGAAAATGTCTTGAGCTTAATTTTTTCCCCAATGTCTCCCAACTTTCAATGAATAACTCTCCCAGTATCTGAAAAATCCTAAATTGAGGATTCTATAGGAGAGACCTAGGCTTAGCAGCATGCAAAATAGCCCTTAAGGCCATGGTTTTTTACTTTTTTGAGTTATGGACTGCCTTGAGCATCTGATGAAGTACACACACACACACATACACACACACACTTGCATAAGAATAAACACCCCTGCACTCACACACACACCCAGATAAACACATGTAAAATTTTTTTTTGCATATCATATTCAAAAAGTGTATATATCCTGGAAGCCCATCCATTAACTCAATGTCAAGAAGTCCTGGCTTAGAGGATCCAATCAACATAGTGTAGTGTGTGAAGTGTATAGAAGTATAGAGTGTTCAGTGATCGTCCAGATCTAATCTTTTCACATCAGCTGATGCTGGGAATTTGTGCTCTGTTTTCAAGTGAGTCTTTCAAAAGATGTGGACAAACCAGACACTTTCAGAGGAGAGTGGCCTTGGAATCTTGTTAGATACCAAAAAGCTGAGGAGCCTCAAAAAATCTCCTGGAGAAGAAAGTAGAAAGGCATGCAGTGCTTGCAATGATGACCCTGAAGACTCAAGGAAGTCTCAAATATTAGAGATAATATTCACAACAGATTTTGGGATTCTGAGTAACCCTCAGTTAACCAGAAATTTGAGTTAATAAGGAGCTTTTATTTCCCTAGTCCTCTAGTTAATTTTATTGTACTGACCTGGATGCATAAATGAAAGAGTATGGCCAATGACAGCTCTGATTCTGTGTGGTAAACATGATGGTCTAGGACAGATGTGGAGGCTGGATCAACCAAGCATTCAGGGACTTTATATAGACTCCCTAAGTAAGCTCTAAAAGACACCAAGAGGATCTTTTACCTTAGTACCTACCCAGAGTTTCCATCCTCCATGCTTTGCCAGATGTCATAACGTTCTAGATGGTTCTGGCCACGAGCTCAGATGTGCAGCATAAATGCAACTTCCTTTATTTTTTAATGTAACAATGTATTTTCTATCTCAAGCCCCTATTCTGCCTAGATAATCTATGTTGTTTTTCATCTAAGTCTGTCATTTCCAGGTTTTCTAGGCCATTTTGGGTACAAACTCAATCAATTCAGAATTTCTCTTCCCTCTTTCTTTAAATTCTGGATGCTGATGTAGATGGAAGAAATGTGGGTTATGAGGTCTCCAGATGTTGGAAGGGTCACGTGGATCTTAGTTATAATGGCTTTGGATGAGCTATACATCATCTTTATTTATTTTTTTAAAGATTGTATTTATTTATTCATGAGAGACATAGAGAGAGAGAGAGAGAGAGAGAGGCAGGCAGAGGCACAGGCAGAGGGAGAAGCAGGCTCCATGCAGGGAGCCTGACATGGGACTCAATCCCAGGTCTCCAGGATCCCACCCTGGGCTGAAGGCGGCGCTAAATCACTGAGCCACCAGGGCTGCCCTATGCATCATCTTTAATAGCTCTGGGCTACTGGTCTCTATTCCCACCAATATCCACTGAAATATCTATTCACTCTGCCATCTGGCTATAGTTACACATATTTATATTCTCTGTCTCTGGGGTTGATAGGTCCTTGCAGCCAACTTCCAAGACCCTCTAAGGATCTGTTCACATATTGGGATGGGAGCGGGGCTCTGTCTTAAATCCTATTTCTGTCAAAACACATCATACTCTAGGTACTCCCCACTTGCTGTTCTACCATGTTGGTGCATGAAGCTGTTCTTCCCCAAGACATAAGGCACTGGGGTCTTTTATTCTTAAATTCTTCAATGCATCTGGTATATCTGCCCTCTCCTTCTCTTTTGCTTTCCCTTCCCCAGTTCAGTACAGGACCAAGACATCCACAGGAAAGTTTACACTTTTCTTTTTATTCTCTCTGACTTTAACCTGCCCTCACCCCCAAAATCTAGTCTAGATTGTGGGGACCCTGGCACTTCAGATCTCTTTTTTATTTGAAGAAGCTCACATTTCATGCTTTGTATTCTTTTAGGGCTTAGGCTCCCAACCAAAAAAACCCAAAGGTTTGCAAATAAAAAGCCATGACTTTTAAGTATTTGCTGCAATTCTTCAAAATTTATTTAGAAGCTCAAAAGCATTGTGAGCCTCTGTTTCTTTGTATTCCAGTTAAGGCCTCCTAGGAGGTAACATTTGCCACTGACACAGGAGGTGTAGATGAAAAAATTGATAAGAAAGTGTGGAGGTAGGAGGTTGTAGGAACAGACGATCCTGTAATACAATGGGATATATATTAACTTATTTAGTGTAAGTCCATTTTCCTCTGCTGGACATAAATATCCCATGGCAGAAACAAATGGAGGATTTATCATCAGTCATTATTAGTAACTTAACATGAATTAGTTTCTTATCTTTACACAGGCTGGGTTCTGAGAACAGGCTTGACGTGGGAGAGTGGAGAGGCAGGTGTGAAATGAGGCAGCCAAACAGCCAGGTGTGGTGAAGGGAGGTGCATCCAGGGGCATTTTGGGGGAAGTAGAAGGCTGAGATGGAAGATTAAAGCATGAGGAGAAGCCAAAAGACAGCACCAGGGATAAGCTTCACACATTTCCCAATGATGCCAGAGCTGGGGAGACACGGGGTCAGCATTTTCAGGCAGAAGAGCAGTAAGGTCTGTGTTTAGACCCAGCTCAAGAATTGACTTAATGATTTGAAGGACACACTTCTCAAATTTCCAGGTGACCCCAAGTGATGGAGGTAATCTTTTATAAGACAGAAGTTAAAACATCAAAAGAAAAATGACCATGTAAGGGAATGTCTGAGTCCAGCAGTGAGAATATAGGAGGGAAGAATGACATCCATTCTGGGCCAAACCCATTCTGGGCTGGGGGATGGACAGCTTGGAGGATGGGCAGAGAGACAGCATCCCAAAATTAGAGTTATGACACTGGAATTGAGACAAAACAGAACCATGATTTTATTATGTGTGATGCGAAAATAGGCCTGTCTTCATGTTCCTTTCATGTTCAGCATTCTCCCTCTTGCTCTGCTTCTGTGTGAAGAAACACAGTCCTTCCCAAACTTTTGCTGTGATCAGAAGAATCAGAAAGTGTCACATTGCTGGGAGGCAGGTAAAGGAAGGATTCAGCTTTTCTTCTTCTTCTTCTTCTTCTTCTTTTTTTTTTTCCCCTTGAAAGCTCCTTGTGTTCAGAGTTTTAGACTCTCTTTTTAGGACATCTTCACTAAAAACCATTCTATCACACTATGGCAGTAGAGATATAATCTAAATTTATAAGCTCTCATGCATGGATGCATCCCAATGGAGAGAAAAGTCTAATTTATGTTTGTCCATATATATTTCTTCAGGTGGTGTTTGTGTTCTAAGTTTCTGGAGACATCAAACATAGAAAGGCCCTGTAATTCCAGATGGGATTAATACAGACAATATTTCATTCAGGAGGTAAGACAATAAATAAGAAGAGGTCCTTTTAGACGGCCTCTAAATTTTTTGAGATACCACTCAAGTGCCCGTAAAAACCAAAGTCAACTTTCTACTTACATTCTTAATTTTCTCTGCACCTCATTTCTTTCCTAGATAGAAACAATTTTTCAGGCTGGACAGAAGATGAAGAACATCTCTGAAAGACTCAGGCTTTTCCCTTTCATGTTATCTTTACCCTTCTGTTTCTGTCAAAGGAAAATTTTCTTGGATCCTAAATAGTGATAAACAATGCAACAAGAAAAATGTGGAATCCATTAGGATGTACAAAAACTTTTGTTTTAGGAAGATTTGTATGTTTTGCTATTCTCTCTGGCTATGCTTGTCTCAAACCACAAAAGAATTCTGTAGAACAACCAATGTCTTCTTCAATAATGCCAGATTTTCTCCTGTGAGAAAAAACAAATGCCCCTCAGGATTCAGTAATTCATCTGACACACTAGTGATAACCATTATGTGCCATGCACTAGAGAAATAATACTAATTTAAGTGATCATTATTAAGTGGCCATTAGTCACATGCCACAGTGCTCCAAGTTCCTTACACAAATTATCCCATTTGATCCTCACTGTCTTGCCATAAGGCAGTTACCAGAAATATCCTTGTTCATCTTACAGATGGGGAAACTGAGACACTGGGAGGAAAGTAACAAAATCAGACAGCTAGCCAGGGACTGACCATGATTAGTAACCAGGCAGTCTGGCTTCAAAGTCCATGCTCTTAACCATGGAGCTGCAGGAGACAAGGCTCTTTCTGAAAGTAGTCTATAATCTAATAATAAATGAAAGCTTACAATCAAAGCTTACATGCTGCATCAAAGTGAGATGGCATTCTGGTGCCACATTGGATATGATGTATGAAAAATGTTAGCCTAGAACATGGGTCAATTCATTACAGGTTTATGGTTTGTATAGGGTAAAATTAATAGATGTGCTGCTGAAGCAAGCACTATATAGAGAAAAGATAAAACATAGGAAACTCTCCCATCTAGAGAGTGAGATGTACATTTCATTGCCTTAATTCTTCATTCTGGGCATTGCAAGGTTTTATACGGGGCTTTCAACAAGGGCATGAGGGTATTTAGACTTGGTTTTAATTGGAGATTCAATTTAGGGGAAGAAAGCCATGGTGATTGGTCTGTATTCTGGGAAATATTTTGGCTTGAGTGCTTTTGTGGGGTTGTCTCTTTTTCACTGACTATTTCCCCCTCTTTAGATGCTTTTCTCCTACAAGTCCTATTTGAATCTGGGAAGCTCAGAGAAGATAAGAAAGAAGGCTACATAGTTGTGGTGCCCAATTTAAGCATGATGGGAGTCTTCAAATCTCCTTCTAGTTTGTCTACCTCAGCTCCTCTGGGATGAGAAAGGAGGCACGGATTCAGGGTAGAAGTGCAGTCCAGGAATAGACAACATGCATTTATCTGAAACATCTTTTGTGTTATAATTTTTAGGAACAAGGGTGAGGCAGATGGAGTATATGAACCCAACACTAATCTCTTATGAAAACATATGAAAATTAATTCTCTGCCTGAATAGCAAAGGTGTCAGTAAATCGTATTCTTGGTACATCCAAAATTCTGTTAACTTTATATTTTCCAATTAAATTTCATGTTAAGAATAACTTGGAGTTGTTTAGCTCTTCTTGTCCTAGAAAAAACTATTATTTTTGGATAATTTTAGTTCTCTCTGTTTTTGCTTTTCTGTATTTTGAAATCTGCATGGATGAGTTAGAAATTAGTTATCTAAAAACACCTGCTTTCTCTATACTTTTAGAAAGAAGAGATGATTAAGATCTCTTCTAGTCTACTTTTAACTGTCTAAAGTTTGAGATAACCATCTTCAGAAGATAGATAATCGAATTGAGGCCATTCTTAGGGATCATGGCATTAAATGGTGCTAAGGATACTCAAAATGACCAAAATCCAAGGAATAAAAATAATGCTTGACTTTCATTTTACTGTGGAACCATTTGAACTATTAAAAGTGAGAAAATTTATTGTAGTGCAACAGTTTACGCTTTCCCATTTCTAAAGAGATAAATAAATAGAGAAATGGGGCCATATTTCTCCAAAGATGAATGGCTTAAGACAACAGAGAGACAATTCACTAAAAGCCATAATGAGTAGGGGCTAAAAATATAGCCACTTTATGATGTCTGCAGGAGCTCTTCAGCTATCTGCATTTTATAGGGTAGAAGAGAAAGTATCTTCACTGTCCTGACTTATTCTATTCAATGCACTTATTCTATCTCTCAACACCATTAGCTGGTGTTCAAGGTATTTCCTTTTATTTTCACAATAGCCAAGAAGCAGTTTGGCTTAGCAGGCCAATCTGAAGATGAAGGTGAAGGTGAAGGAGAAGGCAAGACATGCTGTTACAGTTTTGACCAAAATGGCTGTGTGAATCTAAAATCTTAGAAGTGAAACTTTAGTCATTTGTCCTCACTTTTTAAACTCTATGTTGCCAAACATCTTTATTAAGAATCAATAAGCTAATATTATGAGATAGGAAAAGGCCTCTGTGTTGACTAGTAGGATTACCCTCAGGTTACTTGTAAGTAGTCCACATTCTTTTCTATGGTAGGTGCATCTGTATGCCCTATAGAGAGGAAGGGGTCCATTTTAAATCTACACTTGCCCTGATTCAGAGACTCACGTAGGGCCCAATAGGACAAAATAGGACCATTAGCTCTGACATGAGTTCAAAGAGTAAATAAACCCCTGGAGAAGTGGGAAGGAGTAAGGCTCACAGCCTCGGTACTGCAGAAAGTAGAGGGCCTTCTAATCAGCTCACTGTTCTGTTTACCATACTCATCAAAATTCAGAGGTAACTGGAATAAAGTATTATTGTCTCCTTTCACAGTGTAAATTCTTTTGATTGGCTTTACATGATTCTCTGTAAGGGGCAAACCAACCTGGCCAGCTCTGGGCTGCTGCTCACTTCACAAAAAGGCTGTGGAATATTAGATATTCTTATTGTAATGGGCTAGCTGAGCCCACATCCCAACCTTTCCCATTTTCTGGAAACTATTCTCCTTTCCTCATCTACAAGGGGTGGCCTCCCTCTGTCCATGTGTGTTCTGCATAACTCCTTCCCTTGGGAATAACTAACTCTGTCAGGAGTTGAAATCTGTCTCAAACTGGGAATATTCTCTTTTTCAGGATTTGGAAGAGACAGAGGGAGAGACAGGGAGAGAATAAAGGGGTACCGTGCTATGTGAGGGGCTGTGGGGTAACCATACTCCCTTGCAATCAAAGGAGAGGGAGCTGAGAAAGCTGATCTGGAGTAAAAGTGAGGAAAAACAGCAGTTTTCTAGTTTTTTTCTCCTTAATTTTTGTGAGAAGCCCCACATCCCCGTAATAAATTGCTCCAATTTATTTTATCTAGATTGAATTGGTTTCTGTAACTTGCAATCAAAGGATCCTAACTAGAACACAGACTAAAGAAGACACTGATGATTTATTTGGCTTGTGGATTTATTTCCAATAATTTAAAATACAAATCTGCAAAATTGTATCTTGGCTTGTATCCAATTTAATATGACTTTAGAACAGGAAAGTCAGGTATGGACTAAATGTGACATGAGAGTGTGCTCTGGAATTGATACAGAACAGGTATCAGCCTCTTGTTATCTTTAAGAAAGTAGGTATATTATTTAATCTCTCTGAGCCTTAGTTTCCTTGACTTCAAAATGGAAATCATATGTATCTCATCGGATTGTTGTTAAATTTAGTGGGCTACAATATGTGAAGTAACTAGCTAGCACAGTAAAGTCATCCATCCCCTCCTAGTTATGGGAAGTTTCTCTTGAGGGAAAAGCTATCAGTTTGCCATTTGCTTCTTTGTTGTCATTGTTTTTGGTACTGCTTAGTGTTGGGTCAGGAACTGGACAGAACTGAATCTAGGCACGGAGGAGTTACAGTGTCTCCAGGTGGAGTTGGGGGGGCAGGAGTGCAGATGGCCCAAGGAAGTTGGAAACAGCAAAGGTAGAAAGAGGGAGGGCATGCATAAGCTTCAACTGCCTGGTTAGTCTTGGTGATGGCCTGCCCAAGCTGAGATCTGCAAAAACCTGCTGAGAACCTACAACGACAGTACTACAGGGGTCATTCCCCTTCCCACTAGCCTGGGGTTCTGATGTATGTACACATTCTGCTGAGTTTATATGCAGCACCCATGTTTCACAGAATCCCTTAAATAGGGTTTCTCATTCTCAATACTATTGTCATTTGGGGCCCAAATTTCTTCATTGCAAGGGCCATTCTGTGCATTGCAGGGATGTTTACCAGCATTTCTGTCCTTTCTCCATCATGTGGGATAACCAAAAATGTCATAAATGTCTGAGGACATTGCCAAATAGCCCATGGGGTGGTGATGGTGCAAAATCATTCCCGTTTGAGAACCACAGTTTAAAAATAAATTTTTATAGATTAGTGACTCTGTTTTAATTAAGGATTCTAATCATAGAATCAACCATCAGTAGAAATGGAACATTTTACTTCCCTATTCTGCCCCGTGCCAGCCCTGCCCATTTCTTATTTTTGCAAACTTGGCCCTGATTGCACCATATGCAACTTGTGAGAAGACTGGATTTGGAATGAGAAGACCTGGGTCCAGATTCTTTGGCTGCCTCCTACCTGGTGAGGGACTGTGATGATATCTGAGTTGGGGAGTCCAATTTCCAGCTCTCCGGATTCTGATTGTTAGCATTAGAAGATTACTAGTCATACAGTGATCAAGTCCAGAGTTCATATCCAGGCAATTGCAAAACTACACCTAAATGCCTGGTCACGTGGATGCGGAAATGTAACTTAGACCGGGATTTAGTCTCACCTGTAGGAACCCTTGGGACCCAGTGCTTGGGGAGATCTGCCTAAGAAATTTTGAAGCATTCTCCCTCAGCCACTTCCCAAATCTTTTCAGGGCACACAGAAAGCAGTGGGCCTCACCCACCCACTTACATATGGAGTTTAAACTCAGGACCAAGAATCCTGTTAGAAGAGTGGCCGAGAACCAGATATCTAGATTCCCACTGCCCATTGCAGAGGACCTTACCTTCTCCCTGTCCCCTAGAACTGAGGCTCAGTCAGTGACGACTATCACTAACCAGAGGAGCCCCTCCTTTGGGAAGCATGAGGGGGAGGAAGGGAATCTGGACTCACATGCTTCTCTCCAATTTTCTGGCTTTAGGGGAAGAACTGGGGGTTCTTTTCCACAGAAATAGAAACACAGTAGAGGGGATGAAGGCAAGTGCCCTCCCTAAGGTGCACTTCATTTTTCCTCTTTATATTCTGGGTGTGTGGGAGGAAAAAGAAAAGAGAATATATGGGACTGATTACCAGTAGTTATCATTGCTATTTTAAAGAAGAGTTTGAATAGCTACAGAGAACAATCTGGTGGTGGCCAGAGACGAGGAGGTTGGAGGGATGTGCAAAACAGAGAAAGTGGATTAAAAGGTACAAACTTCCAGTTATTAAATCAATAAGAAATAGAGATAAAATGCACAGCATAGGAAATAAAATTAATAATATATAACAACTTTGTAAGGTGCAAAGATGGTAACTAGATTTCTCATGTTGATCACTTTGTATTGTATAAAATGTTGAATCCCTGTAGCATATGTCTGAAATGAATATACTATTGTATGTCAACTCACTCCAGTAAAAAATGAATACATTTGATGTTTTGTCTACCTAAAAGTCACCAGAGTTCAAATTCAACAAGATCCTTCCTTTAATTCATCACTCCACACTCATATTTTGGAGGGCAGAGGAGGTTATGTTGACTTGGCATCTGAGACTCATTTGGACCAGCTTGGGGTTAAAATGTTAAATGTCCAAATCTCAGAGTGCACTTTATTTGGGAGTTATGAGGATCCCAGAGGTTATACATTAAGCCCACCCCTTTAAGCAGTATTAAAAAATATATTTAAAAAGTTGGTGTAATCCTTAGATGATCTTGAACAGAGGGCAGTGAACACCATCTGTTCTGTATTATTTTGTTTTGGGAATGATGTAGATAACTCCTGCTAACCCTTGGTGTATGCACAGCATGGTCCCTGTGGGCACAGACAGATCTGCTTCTGGGTTTCTTATGCCTGCTTTTCCTAGTTGCTTTTGTCTATCATCAGAGGTAGTAACTCACTATTGTTAGAATTTGTTTATCAAAAAATCCTTCTAATTTCCTGCTTGAAAATCAAGTATAAGCTAAGATATCAAAAGGCTAACCTTATTAGTGTCTAGAATAGGGAGTAAATAGACTCTACATGAGGCCTTCACATTTTTCTGAGTAAGTTGTAAGTAGTAATCGTAATTTTTTAATAATAAAAATAAAAAATAATATAATAAAATAATAAAATAATATAATAAAAATTTTCTTTATAATATGTATTTTGAAAGTATATGACCTTTAGTCTTCTTGCTTATTAAAAACAAACATTGTTTTGTTCTGTGTAAGTGAGGTTTTTAATAACTAACCTTTATTAAACTTACATGATAGAATACATACTAATACCACCTAAATTCAAACAATATTTGGAAATGAACATTTTTAGGAAGGGAATCAATTGTACCATTAGATTTCTTTGTCAGGAACCAAAGAACAACTCAGAAGTAAACAAAGAATTGAAGGAGAATACATTAATACTATATTTGGGAAAAAATTGTTTAAAGTGTGTACATACATCTTTGTCAACTTAACTAAATAAACTGCTTAGCCCTAACAACTTAGCCTAGAAATCATGTACTCAAGATGTACTTCTGTTGAATAATGTTTTAAAATGAGTATTGCAAGGACACTTTTGATACAATAAAACTTCTTTTGTCTAAAGCTAAAGCTCATTGAAAATGCCTATGATGAAGGCCACCAGAGTGAGACAGGCAACTTTGGAGTTTTGCTGGGAAGGGAGAGAGTTATATCTAGAAAATTCAGAAATTCATCAGGATCAGATGTCCTCAAAGGTTGATGGAGTCTAGGGTCTGTGACCTTTTTTGTATAGGTTATATTTCTTGTGTTCCTGTTACAGTGAGAACCCTTTCTGGAAGACAGGCATCCTGGAAATTCATCTGGCCTGTCTGGACAACTTCTCTTTTCTGTAGATTAGGAGTATTTTCTACTTGTAATTTGGGCTAGTCTGGGAAGGCAGGTTCCAGGTTTGCTGGATTGGGACAAAATAGAACCAAACAGTTTAATGTTTAGTGGGTCCAAATCCTGCTCAAATCTTTGTCAGCTGTGTGACATGGGGTGAGATTTCTAATGAGATAATGTTTTTAAAGCGCTAGCAGAGTGCTCAATGCACAGTAAATACTCAACAAACTAATGTTTTATAATCTTAATATTACTATTATTGAAGCACTCTTGTTTATTTATGATTAATTGAAGCTATCTGACAATGGAAAGTGTCCTCCCTGTCCAGTGCTATGGAATGTAAGGGTCAGACGATATGACCCTGCACCAAATGGGTTCACCCAAAGCAGATGAGTTTTATCAAGTTGACCCAATGTGATGATGATGACAATGATAGTTTCATGTATGGTTTTCTAGATACCCTCTGACTGAGTCTCAGTTGACCCTAAGATTGATGTGAGTGGAACTGAAAATCTTTAGTCCCCAAACACTTTTTCACCACTTTGTCTCAGTGTCTAGAATTCCTACCACAGGCCACTCCTGCCTACTGGCACGGGAAATTTTGCAGAAGCAAGGGTGTGTTTGACTAGTTCATTCTTCCCTATTAGAGGTGACAAAACAGAGGAGAGGGTCCTCCCCCATCCAAGCTCTTGGCGCTATCATCAGAGACAGGCTTCTGGACAGGAGCGGCCATGGACAGCTTTTCAGGTGTTAAAGTTTTTTAATGTTTTCCATGAGTGATTTCTGTAGGAATAAATGCATAACATAGGAGCAATTTCTCAGTGCCTTGAATTGACATCCGTGGACTTTCAATGGAATCCTGGCCTCAGGCTTTAGAGGTTCATATGTCATTCTCCACTTTAGCTGTAGAAGCAGCAGGTGGAGTGAAAAGAGCCTGTTTAGAGCAGCCAGATTTTGTTTTTGGTTGTCAGCTAAAACAGAAACCCCATCATTCTGGACTTGGCAGCTTGTTAGTAGAAAAGCCACCGGGAAGCTCTGAGTTGGTAATTTGGAGCACAGACTTATTCTCTGATACAGCTGCAGAGCAGCAGGTGGCTGTGACTTAAGCAAACACTAGCTTTAAAAAACGAAATAAGAAAATGGAGAATTTTTGCCTTTGCACACATCAATATGGTTAAGGATGTGGGAGTTCATATCTTGTTCCTTTGGATTCTCATTATTAACTTGCTTAGGCATATATAAGAGAGCATCTCACTCTATCCAATTCAGTTTAACAAACATTTGTCAAGCACCTACTGTGTGCCAGACACAGTGCTAGGTTTCTGGGAATCTGCATTCCCTTGGCTTGGAGTTTGATATGGAGACAGACATGTACATAGATTTATAACAAAGAAACAAAGCTATTCCTTCAGAGCCCTGGACAGGGATTGATTGTGATCAGGGTATGGGAGAAGCCTTCAAGGAGAAAGTGAGCAGAAGCTAAAGGGATAAGTGGAACAGAAATGGATTGGAGGAAGAAGGTTGCAGGCAGCGGGAGTTGTCAGAGAGAAATCTGAAGGACATCAGAATGATTGAGTGTGGGAGGAAATAAAATAGGGATGTCATTGAATTCATAATTGATTATATAATTCTATCATGTCCAAATATGGTCCTAATTTTGAAAAAAGTTTACAGCTGTGTACATATTTACAAATTTTACAATGGGAGTAGGTGTACTTAGTAATAGTGAATATTGATGCTGTTAGAGTTAGAGATTATTTTAATTTCATTTTTCCAGATCTGCTACAAAGAATTTGAAACTGGAAAATAAAGCATACATACTCCATTTTCAACAGCCTGATCTCAGCGCCTATTGCAGAACACTCTTCCAGAAATAGTGGCATTAAAGCATTCAGCAATTGGAGTGGAAAGTGTGGAAATAAGAATGTTGATGGCAGTGAGATTAGTGCCAGCACTGGGCTGCCCCGGATTCATGGCAACCTGGAAGACCTGGAGGCCCCAGAGGACAGGGAGTGTGAACAGTTTGTAAAAAAATTCAGGAATCACACCTTTCTCCCCGCTCTTCTCTGCTCTCTCTGCGCTGCTGTTCACACACCCAGAGTCAGAAGAAGGATGGAGTTTGCCAGGGAACTGAAGGGCTGGCGAAACTGTGCCTGGGCTGAGCTCTGGGGCTACGACTTGATCCACGTCAGTCCTCTGTGTGTGGAGGACAGCTGCTCTGACCTCCAGAAGAACCTGGTATGTAAATTAGAAGAAAAACGCTTTCTTCTTTGAGCAGAGGACAGAGTGGAGAATCAGAGGGAATGGCGGTTACATGCACCGAGTCTCTTACTTCAGCAAGCTGGCAGATCTTCATCAAACAGCACGATGAGTGAGAGTTCCCACTACTCCAAGAGAAAGAGGTTGGCTACAAGTGGGTTAGAGCTGAGGGTAAGACCCAGAGAGAACACAGGTGCACCGAAATTAACACTGAAGTAGGGCAGGCCATGTTCTATTTATGTATTCTCTCTCTCTTCTATATTTATTAAGCATCTACTGAACACCACCATACTCTGGGATCCCTGGTTCCAACCTTCAAAAAGCTACCCTTCTGGTCCAGGTTGCCCTTTAGGGACTCTGCAATTGGCTCATATCCTCTTCCAGAGTTTCCTGATATCCTATCATTCCCTCCCTTGCCCCCCTGCCCCCCCGCCCCAGCCTCCCAGTCATTCTTCCCTGAGGGTCGCAGTGAGTGATAATCTGGGCTCTCTTCTATGATATTAGCTAGATAGTAGGATTTAACCCCTTTCTCTCTCGAAGGTGTCAGATTCTGGGAAGACAAAAAGGACAAGTGCCTAACTCAGTGGAGTAGAGTTAAGGGGTAGGAGTAGGAGAACCTTCTTAAAGTGTGAATTTTCAGGGCACCTGGGTGGCTCAGTCAGTTAAGCATCCGACTCTTGATCTCAGCTCAGACTTTGATCTGAGTAATGAATTCAAGCCCCCTGTTGGGCCCCAGGTTGAGCATGAAGCCTACTTAAAAATGCAGATTCCTGGGCCCATATCCATTTATTCTGAATAAATCCAGGGTGGGGCCCAGACTGCCTTCTTAACAAGGTCCCTGGTTGACTCTGAGACAGATGGCACTTTGGGAAATGTTGCTCTAGGCTTTGAGTCCTTGCCATCTTGATGGACTCTCTGCTTCTCTCTGTTTCACATCTCATTGGTGATGGATTCTGTCTGTGGCCTGCAGAATCTTCTGTGAACAACTGTTAGGTGTCCAATCAGGCAAGGTCAGTTCAGCCCCACTTCTTGACTCCTTCTTGTTGAGCCCTCTCTGTCATTGTACAACTGGATCGAGAAGCAGCATTTTGAAGGGGCTTGCTCAATATCTTCTAGATTTTGAGAAAAGTCCTACAGAGATTTGCTTTATTCTCAGTAGAATTTCAGAAGGGTCTCCTTCAGGTCAGTGTAGTGATAACATGGTAACCAGGCTTATTTTCCAAGAGGGAAATTTGGGTCAGTCAGTGCAGAATAACCCTCCGACACATGCCTTTCAGATAGGCTGTGGTAGTTTATCCTAGCTACCAATTTCCTTTCCCTACAAGGAAGGAGACAGCATTTAAGGATCTTCTTGATTTTACCTCTTTCACTTGCCATGTTCTGTTCACTCACCCTTCTGTCCCCTTCCATTTCAGTGTGAGTTGTGGGTTCTTATTCTGGTTGAGTCTGTTCATCTGCTTCTCAGATCTCAGCATTGGCCAAGTTCAAGAATTTGGTTTATTGAATCTTCAAACCTGACCTTGACCTTTTACCTCTGACCCCAAGTATTCTCTGATCCAAGTTTTATTTCCCAGTATTGCTGCTCAGCATGATGACTGAGAATAATGACAAAGCATGATACAGGGTGGCCCTGTATTGCTAAAGTGCTAACTTTAGAAACATATGGTCAGTGTGCTCTGAGGAGCTTTGCCAGCTTCACAGACACATCTAAGGTTCTGCCATGGTGGAAAGTCTCCGCCCTTGCCTCTGGATGTTTTATCAACAAATTATAATATGGGACCTTTGGTTAAATTTCCACCTTTATGTATTTCATTGAAGTGAAAAACAAAAGGCCCAGACTCCACAGGGATTGGAGAAACCTGATCTCATGCTGCATTTGAGAGTTGAAAATTATTTAACCAAGGTCTGAGAAGCAATGATAAGAAGTATTTCATTTTGGTTCATGATGAGGCTCATGCAATGTGCCTGGGAAGGTGGCTAAACCCTGTGAAAAGTAAACAGACCCTGCTGCTTCTGTTCTTTGTAACACCTGTAAAATCAGATAGATTTGTGGAGGAAATGATGGAAGACCATATTTGCATGGGTTGGCAAGACCACTTTATCTCTTTCCTGATTTGGCCTACTGGTTGTGTTACTTCTGAGTCACTTCTGCAAAGGATCTCTTTCTCTTTGGCGGTTTTCCTACATGATTCCACCACTCCCTTTTTCCCCCTCTGATTTCCCCTTCCTCTGAATGCTCAGAACTTATTGTCCACATTGATCATTTTCCATTAACTATCTCATCCTTTTCTGCTTCTGAGCTCTGCAATTTGAAAGCCTATTCCATATTGCCTTTTCTTGTATTGGGAAGACAAGTGTTCTATCCCTTCTCCCCTACTTTTTGCCCCATCTGCCTGTCTCTCTTCCCGTTTCCTCTACCCTGCAACCTGTTCTCAAGAGTGATGGAGCTGCTACTCTGAGGGTTCACCAGCTGGGAGTGAGTTGTTAGTGAGCGCAGCCACACTGTGCTTTGAAAAGTCAGCACAGGCTGCAGTACTTACTCTGGGACTTCTCTCTCTTATGTGACAAGTGTATCCTGGCAGGCTATTTTCTCCTCCTTCATATGTTAGTGTTCTGCAGGCTTCTGTCTATCGAGGCCTGAGCATCTCCTGTTTGGTGCTGGAGGGGGTGGAGTTATTTATGTTAGTTGCTTGCGCATGCACGCATGTGTGCGTACGTGTCTGCGTGTGTACGAGGGTGGAGACGAGACTGAAATGCAATCTGTGTCCTCTGAGTCAGCTGTTACCAGACAACCCTGCACTGGGTTTTTAGCTTATTCTATCCGAGGCAAGCCAGACTCCACAAAGAAATCTTAACACAGTGCATTTTCCATAGTGCTTTCACATTGTGCATGCTTGAAGGAGTGAGCAAAAGAAAGAAGTAATGAAGAAGCAAAAGAAAGGATCTTTAGAGAGATATCTTAAAAAGTAATTTGAATGTCTGACAGTAATGGAAGAAGACACATTGCCCCTGTCTGGGAAGGGCTAGCCTGAGGCAAAGTTGTCAAGTAGTTAGCCAGGTTGTCAGGGGCCTTCTTCCTCGCTCAGTCATCTCGTTTGCTAATCCTATCTTCAGGCTGTTCAGTTTCTTCATGTTTTTATTCTTCTAGCTTTCATTTCTGTATTTGCCCCCCTAGACACTGTTAAGGGGAAATAATAAGGGGAAATAATTTCAGTGTTTGAATGCTAGCATATTTGGAGGCATGGACCTAAGGTCCATAGGAAATGCTTTTCAGAGCATTGTGGGGAAGGGGAACAGGAGAATCTGTTTGAAGTTGTTGGCCTGTGAGAAGTGGAAGAGGGAGGAAGGGAATTATCCTACAAGTTAGTTCCTTTCGGTTTATTGTAGACAAGAGGCTTCCAGGGTCTGATATAGGGCCAATAAGTGGACATACACTTAACATGGAGGAAGGCTCATATGGAGGAGAATGTTAGCCTTCCCTGTGAAGAGAAATCAGGTCACAAGTGAGTGTAGCTGCCCATGTGGTATGAGTAGGTATGAGTAGGAAAAATCTTGTTGAAAAATCATCCCTTTGCTGACCTATCATGCTGCTAGGAAATGCTTACCCCTGTGGATTTAGGTATATCTTGCAAAGCCTTTGCCAAATAATAATCAGGTTAATGAGGAGGTAATGTACTGTACCAGCAAATACCCTAACCAGGGGTGGTAATATATAATAAACTGAAATACATAGGAAACACAGGCACAGGGTACTTGGTAAAGTGTGATTACTTATACCTGAGCCTAGGGGATGGAATGGAGGTCGAGCCTGTTTTGAGAAGCTAGTGTGTTGCCAGAGGGGGCATGTATGAAGATTCTGGGGATGAAGAAGGAATGTGAGGTTTTTGGGTACTTGGAGGAGAAAAGGGGAAAATCATACAGGGAGAAAGATATTTAGATAGAAAATGAGGCACTGAATATATCTTTTATTTCTTTTTTTTTTAATTTAAAGATTTTATTTATTAGAAGAAGAGAGAGAGAGCATGAGTGGGAAGAGGGGCAGAGAGAGAGGGAGAAGCAAACCCCCATGGAATGCAGAGCTCAACATGGGGCTCAATCCCCAGACCCTGAGTTCATGACCTGAGCTGAAGGCAGGCACTTAACTGACTGAGCCACCCAGGTGCCCCCCATAATCTTTTCTAACTTCACAATTTTCCCAACTTTGATTTTTTCTGTTGCTATTTTTATTTATATTGAAATATTTGAAGAGTGGATCAATAGCTCACCATAAAGGAGAGACTTTAACTGCCTGTTAGAATGTATTAGATTGTCAAGCTGGTTGTCTCAGGCCTATCAAATTCGTCTATCCAGAGTAGTAATCTCTATGGGCTGATTGTCTATATTACCCAAATGAATGACATAATTGATAGCTGCCCTTAAGAATCACTCCATAATACCTAAGGAGAACAAAAATGGCCCTTTTTATAATAGCCTAGGTTTTAGCCCGGCTTGCACTTGCTCTGCAAGAGGGAGGGAGCGATTTGTGTATCCTGTAAATTGCAGAATTAAGATGATATCCATGATCTCCTCTTAACATTTACTAGGATAAACAGGAATATCTCTGACCATCAGAGTGTTGAGTTAGAAAAATAAGCATATTCCTTCTTTCTAATTAATCTGGCTAGTCCCTACAGCAACTTTAACAAGCTATGATATGCAGAGAGATGAAACATTCCAATTATTTTTCTATAATGCTATAATCCTTTTACAAGTGCTTCCCTCTGATGTATAATCTCCTAAATCAGACACTAAAGAAGAAATAGCTTTGATTTGACAAGCCTATCCTTCTCACTGAGGCGGGGTGAAAAACAACCCACCAAAAACCTTGATTCTCTCAACAGTTGTGAAGTATTCCCTTCAGAGGGAAGCCTTTCTGCAGCTGAGTGCTGAGTACTCCTACTGTGCTTGATTTGTTTCCTGCAGGGGCCACCACTGATTATGGCATTTGGATTCAGCCACTGTTTTCTTTCTGATGAGCGTGAACACAGCATGAAGCGAGTGGGAGTGGGCACTGGAGGAGGAGCAGCAATGATGAGAAAGAAAAGCATGAGTGGAAAGAGAGGAGCAGAAAAGAGGAAAGGGCACAGAGAGGAGGAAGGTGCATGGCAAGCAACCAAACTTGAGCAGGCCAGCTCATAAAAAGAGACCGACCGGGACAGCTCCGGAGGAGAAACTGGCTGGGCATGGCAACAGAAACCTAGGCTTTGAGTTCCATGGGATCTGAGAACTGCTTTTGAGCCTGGGTCTCTTCTTTTCTAGCTGTGGTGATTTTAACTGCCATAATTAACCATTGTAAGATTTTTTTAAATTTAAATTTTTAAAAAAAGATTTTTATTTATTCATTTGAGGCAGAGAGAGCAAAGGAAAGCACGAGCAGTGGGGAGGGACAAAGGGAGAGGCAGTAGCAGACTCCTGGCTGAGCAGGAAGCCTGATTGATGATGATGATGATGATGATGATGATGATGACGATTATGACGATTATGAAGATGAAGAGGTTGGGCTCAATCCCAGGACCCTGGGATCATGACTTGAGTTGAAGGTAAACACTTAACTGTCAGAGCCACCGAGGCACCCCAAGATTTTTAAAAAATATTTTATTTATTTATTCATGAGAGACATAGACAGAGGGAGAAGCAGGCTCCCCATGGGGAGCCCAATGTGGGACTCAATCCCAGGACCCTGGGATCATAATCTGAGCTGAAGGTGGACGCTCAACCACTTATGCACCCAGGCATCCCCAAGATTTTTTTAAAGTCAAAGAACCATGTGGATCGAAGCCACCATACAAATAAGAATCATTCTTAGATATTTTATTGAGATGCCTTTTGATCCATATAGAGTTAGATTGAGAACCAGCAGGAGAGACAACGCTTATACTCATTTAGGAAAATTTCAGAGTGTCAATTATATGGGACAAATTTATCGAAGAGTTTCCACTCATTGGGGGGAAGAAACAGGAAATGGATTCTTTTTTTTTTTTTCTAAACAAGTTACCAGCTCCGCACTCTCCAACCTTTCTGCTTGGTAGCAAGATTCTTTATGGCCTCAATCTGATTTCCTAATTTCTCAGACACTTTCTGTTAACAAAGCAGTCTCAAATCCATTGTGTGAGACTCAGTTTTGATTATTTTAAAACTTCATTCTCATGCTTCAATCAAAGCTATTGTCTCCCCAGTACTTGGAGTTGGATCAGGTGTATGAAGGAAAGAGGAGGCGGAGGTCCCTACCTCCACAGTGACATGACTCCCTTTCCTCTGTGCCCACCTTCACCTTTCATTTAGGTCTTTGCCTGTGGGCTAGTGTAATTATTGCCAGCAAGAGATCCAACACTCAAACTGCTCCTCATGCATAGATGGTCCCTTCTGGCTGACCCTCACCTGGAGGCTCCCCCAAGGAGTCCTCTGCTCAGAGTGCCTATTTGCATTGTGGCTGATTTCAGCGGGCACTTTGAAGAAATAGCTTCTCTCTCTCTCTCTCTCTTTTTTCTTTAAACTTAGCTGTATCCCTTAGTTGTCAAAACTAGGAAAATTGAGGAGAAACTAATTTCTCTGGAGTTTAATATATTTATTGTTATGTAAGTGTATAATATGTATACATTCATGTATGTATTAAACTTTAGCAAGATCTATCATCATTTATCCTCTATCTACAGTCTTCAATCTTTTTTTTTAAGATTTTATTTATTTATTCATGACAGAGAGAGAGAAAGAGAGAGAGAGAGAGAGAGAGAGAGAGAGGCAGAGACACAGGCAGAGGGAGAAACAGGCTCTATGCCAGGAGCCCGACGCGGGACTCGATTCTGGGACTCCAGGATTGCGCCCTGGGCCAAAGGCAGGCGCTAAAGCGCTGAGCCAACCAGGGATCCCCTACAGTCTTCAATCTTTATCTAAATCCCAGCATAAGAAATCTTGAAACCCTTTCTTGAGTACAAGTCTTTTCAAACTTCTTTATTTTGAAAAGGGGCTCCCTTTCATTTTACAGAAAAAATCACTTTCATGATGCTATAGTTTCTCTTGTAAATTCAAACTTTTTTCCAGTGTTATTGAGATATAATTGACATCTAACACTGTATAAGTTTAAAGAGTACAGTGTAAAATTTAATATACATATATATTGCAAAATGGCTACTACTGTGAGTTAAGCCATCCATCACCCTGGCATTGGTGGTGGTAGGTTTTCCTGGTATCTAGAACTTAAATATTTTCTAAGCCTTCCTAAGGACCAGCCAGTGCTATTATCTCTTTCTGCTTCTTCTGCTTTTAGAAGCTTTGAGATGGGAAACTGAAGGGACCCTATGAAGGACTGCTTTTTTTTTTTTTTTTTTGCTGGGACCTACACCCCCACCCCAAACATGGCTATTAGTACTGATAATGTATGTCCTCCTGTAAAGCTTAAAGAGTTAATGATTTCTTTGGAGTCTTCCAGCACAATAGATAGCATCTAAGGAGTGGATGGGCAAGATTGTCATACATGTTTTCCAAGACCAAGGACTCCAGATATCACTGGAACCAAGACCCCTGGCTCTGGAGTATAATGGACTAGCAGAGGACTTCTGGAGGACACCTGAGCACTTGTCTTTGCTGGACCAGTTCCTGGATGCCTCAGAAGACACGTACGCCAGACCACTGTCCTCAGTAAGAACCCCAAGACCTCAAGCAAAAATGAGACTCTCTCTCCTTTCCTTTTGGAGTCACCCAGATATTGTCTATTCCTGCATTCTCTATATACTTTCAATAACCTCTCCTCTTACTTCGTCGTGGCTCACATTTGACTTCTTTACCATGCTTAGCCACGGACTCTGTTGGCTGGTTCTGTGGGATTTCCTCTGGGTCCTTGGACCTGGCCTGCCTGCATCAGCTTGGCCTTCCAAAATGCAAGCACGGAAGCACTTTCCGTAAGATTGGCTCCAATTTTAGGCTCAGCTAAGACTTTTCCAAAAAATCTAGAAAAACTGCTTTGCTTTCCCAAGCCCTTAGCAAGGATCCCATTGTTGTGGACTGTCTCCTGCTGTCTCTCAGCAATGTCATTTTTTTCAGTTCAGAATGCCAGAGGCTCCCATTTAGGTGTGTAGCCAAATGTGCCCGACAGCTGCCTTCCCTAAATTGGGCTACAGAAGCTGAAAATCTGCCCAGAGTAGAACTGGGCAGATTTTTGGCTTTAGGGAAATCCTGGAGCAGCTCACAACTTTGCTTCCCCACATGTCTGCAACAGAAGGTGCATGGAATAATGATCAAGTGTTGCTTCCTAGGTGATTTTGTACCGTCTGGACCATGATTGGAGAGGGAGGTTTTCATGATGTTTCCAAAAACGTACATTGTTCTTCGTTTCTTGTAATGAACATCTTTCTGAGGAGAAGGAATCTTCCCAGAGGATGAAGAACCATGGCCTCTGGGCTTGGTTCCAAATATAATTGTGGAGCCACAGAGCAGATACAGCTTTATCATCTTTGGAAGCTCTAAATCTAAATCTGGTCCAAGTGGGCAGTCTCACCTTCTGACCCTAGGGCCAGGCCTCCAGATCGGTTTTTAAATTCCCCTAATGTTAATGATTTGCCTTCATAGTTACAAACTTCTGGGGATGATGGAATGTTCCATCTCTCTCTGCCTCTTAAGAAGGTAAAATGATGTTTTATTCTTTCTTATTAAAGAAGGTAGATACACAGTTCTGAAAATAGCATTTTCCTGCTAATGACATCAAGATCGGTCTCTATTCTTAAAATGTAATGATATTTTCTTAGGTGGGGATTCAGCATCAGGGATGGTTTTCAGCAGCCTTTTCCCTTTGATCATTATAATTGAATAATTATTATATACATTCAAATGTTCTATTTATGCTAATGCATTGGTTATAAAGAATGACACAACTATTCAGATTACGCTGGTTGCATTAAGAATGGAAAAAAGGCCGCATCGAGGTAATTTCATTTCATTATTTTTGTAATTATTTCTTCCTCATTAATGCTCTTTGAAATCTTCATATTCAAAGCTAGTGTTTATTGAACAAAATTGCCCTCGTTTAGGCTGCATCATTATTCACAAAGCCCATAAGCCTGGGAAACATTTGAGTATCCACCCTCTCTATGTTTATCAGTTGAGATTGATTTCTTCTCTTGGTAAAAGAGACCCAAACTAAAGAACTTAGAAATTTATTTCTGTCTGACATGGAAGTGTGGAGCATGAGGCAGTCTAAGGCTGGTGTTGTGCTCTATTCTACACCTTGTGAGCAATTCAGGCTCCTTCCAGCATGTTCATTCACTTTTTGTGCCTTATATTGTTAATGTCAATCAATGGCCCAAGATGGTTGCATTGGCTTCAGCTCTCTGGTTTACATTCCAACCTTACAGAAAGGAGGAAGGGCTGAGGCATGCTTTGTGGGTCTACTAGCCTTTAAGAAAGTTCCCTGGAGGTGCAACACATCATTCATTTTTGTTTAGATCTCATCAGCCAGATTTTAGGCATTTGGCCCCATTTAATGGCAAAGGAGCCTGAGAAACAACCCACCCACCCCTCCCCCCCACCTTTTTTCTCTCTGAGCAGTCATGGACTAAGATAAAACAACAACAACAGCAACAAAAACAAACATAAAACTCAAAAAAAAAAAAAAATCCCCAGGATTCTATCACAATGGAAGACCAGAGAAAGTCTATTGGTAGTCAGCCAGTCGTCTCGGCCTCACTGTCCTCCAGCCTTTGAATGAGCCAGAGGGACGTGGTTGGAGCTTCCTTGAAAAGTAATCTAAATGAGGCCAATGGAGGGTCATTCATATTCTGTCCCCACTGCTGGCCTGATGGGCAGTTCGCCTTGGCTCTCTGGGGAAAGACATTTCTTCCTCTCAGCCTGCATTTATTACGGGACCCGTTCATGCTCTTTAAGATGTTAAAGCTTTGAATAAAATGCAAATGTTCTCTGTGAATATTAATGGATTAGCTGGCATAATGTAGTACAAAGAACACAGATGTTAGAATTAGACAGAACCACATGTAATTCTGAGTCTGTCACTTAATAAATGAGTGAATATGGGAATAAATGTGAATATCCTGGCCTCAGTTTTCTCATCTATAGAAAAAGTGCAATAATACTTTACTTGTTTTATGTATGCATAAATTATATCACGTTTACAAAGTGCACAGTTGGTGATTAAAAATGATCCCTCCTTTGCCTTTTCCTATTAGCCATGAACATAACAGCTCTAAGAAGATTCTTATATTACCACAGCATTAGGCTTCGAGCAGATGTAACTGATGATGGGTAAGTTTTGATAGGGGATGGCCAGAATTATTCTGGGGCCAAGGGAGAGCTTTCTGACAGAGCTACCTGAGTTGCTATGGTACAAGATTCTAATCAACATTAGGCAGGATTAGAACTCCCAATTGCATCCAGGAGGGTGTTTATTTTGACCTGTTGCTGTGATAGTCTAATTCAGTCATTTTAGCATGGGAGCATTTTGATATAATCTGAAATATAAACCACTCAACTTTCACCTGTTACAAATTGTCAGTCAGCAGGGGAAACCAGCATCCGGAGTGAACGTCAGGGGGTGTTTGAACAGTGGGGTGTGTGGTAAGAGTGAAGGTGAGACTCCAGCATGGGGTAAGGACCAGAGATAGCTCTTGCACATTTTTTCTTTTTTTAATAATAAGGAAAAATCTTGTCATTATTTTTTATCTTGGATACTGAAACACCCAAATCACCTTGTCAAATGAATCATGCCAAAATGTCCTCTTTCAAGTGCAATCTCAGTGCTGAATAAGCATAGCATATATCCTGCTTTGGAAAAAGACAGTCATTTAGGAGATGTGCAGTCTTTTAGAACTTCAGGAAATCATCAGGGAAAATGCAAGGACTTAAGATCCTTCAGAGGAACTTAGAGCAATCAGCATGCTGCACACCCACCATGTGTGCTGATAGTGTTTTTGAGCTTTTGAATTTGGGCATCGGCACGTGCTGTGGTCTAGGGTGGGGTTGGCCATGGGTGATTTTACTCCTCATAAATGACTGTTGTGAAGAATTGCTCCCTTCTTCCTCATTTACTGCGACCATCTCCATGCTGTATATGAGTTCAGTGAAGCAATAATGCACTAACGATGCCTTTCAGAGCTGTGTAAATCCTTTCCTTGATAAACTAGGAGCCTGTGGATGAGATAAATGCTGGAGAAGTGCGGAAGCTATCCAGAATCCTAAAGAAAAAGACTGATATGGGTCATAATAGGCACGTAGAGAAATTCCACTCAGAAGAGTATTTTTTAGGCCTCAGAGTTTTGTGTCATATTATGCTTTACTGTTTAAAAACATTTTGTCTGGCAATGCCTAAAAATTTAAGAGGAAAGAAAAAGAATCAGATAAATGTGACTGTATATCTTATCTTTGTTACAATGCAGTGGTGATTCTCTTTGTGTCAGCTTTGCTGTCCCTAAATAGGGATTTAAGGGGTAAAGTGAGGTAGCCATCATTCAAAGAAATATGGTATATTTTTAAAATTACTGATACATGACACTACACTTATGGAGTTATATCTGAGAAAGCAGTGAAGAGAGGATTTTGAAAAAGAAATACGTTAAACTGTCAGCTCTTACTTATAAGCGTTACAAATAGTTCCTGGATCAGATATATCAATGCCAGGGTCCTGTATCATAATTGTGAGGTGTAAATAAGACATTATGGTAGCAAAAAGTCATGTGACTTTTATGTAGAGAAATAAAAATGACCGATTGTCTACTATAAATTGGGGTGCGGGTATCATGTGAGGCAAATGTTAGGCCAAGAAATAAAATATGTGTAATATACGGTCATAATTTTCTAAGGTTTAAATCTCTCCATAAGGAAGTTGATCTTAAGTGAAACTGTGGATTGAATCTTGAATCCTTAAATTAACTATATGAATTTGCTGAATTTAAAAATGAACTCAAAATACATACTTTCATCCCAACAGAAATAAAACCTATTTTTCTTTTCTTTCTTTTTTCTTTTCTTTTCTTTTCTTTTCTTTTCTTTTCTTTTCTTTTCTTTTCTTTTCTTTTCTTTCTTTCCTTTTCTTTTCTTTCTTTTTTCTTTTTTTCTTTCTTTTCTTTTCTTTTCTTCTTTTCTTTTCTTTCTTTTCTTTTCTTTTCTTTTCTTTTCTTTTCTTTTCTTTCCAACCAGGGAACCAGTTTGAACTGGATCAAGACTTAAATGTATTCAAAGTCCAAAGGTGTAAACAAAGATATGCCTGGGTCAAATAAAAATCCACTTTATCACCTCTTAAGAGGGTCAAACCATCAAAGTATTCTTATGAACAGATATCATTATTGGACAATAGGACAGGAAGAAGCAAGCCCCATCCCCTCCCTTTTATACATTCGACTCTGGTATACCTTGCAGCTTTAGATTTTTCATTCAGTCACATGGCACATTTTTCATTGTAAATATTTGCTTAATATATGACAGATTTCTCATTTCTCTAATATTTGATTTCATCTTGGGCTTTCTTGTTGGTTTTAATTGAAAGTTTCTTCAAGGAAATATGTTGGACTCCCAAGTCTAGATTCATCCATTCATGGAGGACACAGCTTGCTTGTGCCCTGAAATGCTGTGTTTATTGATTGACATGCTGAGGATTTAGACAGGTGTTCTTGCAGAGCGAGGATGCAGAAAGATAGTGGAAGAGAGAAATCTGGAAGCTGATAACGTGCCTCTCTTTACAAATGTTCACATGTGTTGAAGAAATTGATGACAAGCTCAGATTTTTTTTTTTTTTTTTTAGTATGACTGATGTTCAGTTTAGTTTAGATAGAAGAAGAGCCATCTACTGTCTCTGATTAATCACCAAGGTGACTTGCAGTGAAAAACAGTCTCTGAGAAATTGCTGAGATTGAGAGAATGACAACAGGAGAGACACTTGAATGTCTTCAAAACCACTTTCCAAGCATTCAGACCTTGTCAGAGCCTGCCCTGGTTTTACACTGGGTGAACACTTCTTAGTACTTTCTCTCTCCCCAGCTAACATTCCCACATTTATTTACAGGCTACTTGGTGCTTACATTGGTGTGCCCAGGGTTTGGTATTTGGTGCTACATTATTTTTGTTTTATCTTCCCTTCAAATGCATTGAATTGAATTGAAAAATACTGCCATTAAGACACAGGCACGCACAGGAAAGGAAGGAGCAGGTCTGGCACCGTGAGGCAGGAATTGGGTTTGCTCTGCACTGGGGCTGGGTGTACCCGCAGAAGCGAGATCCAGCTTCTCCCAAAGGGGGTGGGAGCAGAAATGAAGAACATCTGAAATAAAGACTATGAACATTTTTTTAAAAAGGATTTTATTTATTTGAGAGAGAGGGAGAAAGAGAGAGAGAGCGAGCATGAGCAGGTGAGGGGGGTGAGGGCAGTGGGAGGAGCAGAGGGAGAGAGAGAAGCAGGCTCCTACTGAGCAGGAGCCTCACTAGGGCTCGATCCCAGAGTCCTGGGATCATGACCTGAGCTGAAGGCAGATGCTTAAGTGACTGAGCCACCCAGGTGCCCAAGACTATGAAAAGTTTTTAAAACTCCTGGATAAAAGATGCTTAATAAATCTACCACCTTAATTTTGTTTCTATTGGTTTCACTTTCATTTTGTTTTGTGTTTGGTGTGAATATCCCTAACATGTGTGGCTATTTTGATCAAATACTAAAGCTACCCTTTTGGACAAAGGACAGAGTCATGCTTACTCATCATTTTTCTTCCCCTGGTTATGTACCTTGGAATCAGAATGCTGGGCTGATGTGACCATGGGCTTAACCTAATGGCAAACTCTCATGGGCTGTGTTAGAGAGAAATTTGTATTTTGTTATCTTCGTGTTTCCTTGGAAGGAGATGTGTCCTTCCTCCCTGCAGGATGGCGGTGGCATTGGGGTGACCAGTGTGGCTCTCCCTGAGGCATCTTTACTCAGGCCTCTGCTGGGGAGGAGGAATGACTTATTTCATTGGTGAGATTGGTGAAAGGCTAATTTCTGTTGGACCTTATCACCTAGGCAACAAGGCTCAGCATTGAAAAGACAAGTGCCCATCACTTCTGCTCTTGGAGTCTCCATTTTAATGATTAAGCTTGTGAATGGGCTGTACCTTGCACTTTGGACTTTCGTTTAGGAGGTTGATGCTTTGATCCCCATCTTGTCAGTAGTCTTCATGTTTGTGTCTTTACCCTACTATAAGGAAGAGGAGGGGAGTAATTGGTCTTCTCAGTGCATCCTCTGACCAGGTGCTGGCCCGATGGCTGCCTAGGGCTCCCCACTGTTGAGACCTTTCCAGGACTGACCTGCTGTGGCTCCTCAACCATGTTGATTATCAGAATCTTTTGGGATGCCCGTCAAGGATACATATTCTTTGTACCAACTCCAGAGCTAAAGAATCAACCCTTCATGGAGTAGGGTACAAAATTCCCTATTTCGAACAAGTTCTGCAGGTAAGTGTGGTGATTGGCCAAGTTTGAGAAGCATCTCCTGAGACTTTTCCCAATATCCTCCTCCATAATGAAAACTTCACTTTATCTTGTCATATTCTTTCAGGTTGCTATTTAGGAACTGCTCAATGATTCAGGTAGGAACAATTGGCTTAATATATGACAGTTCCAAAAGAGGGTATCTGTGTGTGTCAACAAAGACCTTCTGTAAACAATGCTAGAACTGAAAGAGGGATGCCATTCCAGGCTCTGTGTCAGCCTGAGGCAGTGTACAGGGGTAGCGGTGATAGGAGCCCTCCGAGCATTGTGCAAATCACATCTTGCAGGCCACAGCTTCCTGTAGAACCCACACAGGCCCTCAGCGTGTATTTCAGGGTGACAGTCTTTTCTGTCCATGCTGCTGGACTTGGAATGAGAGAGTAGATGAAATGTAAATCCAAGCACATTTGGGAATGAGCAGTTCGTTCTTTTGAATAGATTGGCATGGAGTAGAAGATGCAGGTGACAGGCCAGGAGCTGGTGACATTCATAAATTATCAGATCCTAAAATTCACATTCTAACAGGATTATTTTAAAGAAGCTTAGCTCTCTTTGGGCGCATAATGTCTTATTCTTTCATCTTAAGCATTCATGTTTGATAAGAACGATCCCTCATGTAAATTCATTTATTGTAATTCAATCCTTCGTAAATTCCCTTGATATGGAGCTACAGAATGTTACTTTTCTTTTTCCTCTTGAGAAAGGTGCTAAAAATGCAATACTGCCTTATGGTATATGAATTCATCCAAAATCCTTGCAACAAATTCTATTGCCTTTTAGAAGCTCTGCCCCTCTCTAACTTGTTTTTCGTCTGCCAAATTATTGTCCACTTTTGAGATTTTATACGTATCTTTAAATTGTATACATATATATTAACTATATACATATACATATGTGAATTGGATTCAACCAAAGTTCTCCAATTGCTCAGTTTACTCCCTTCTCCTTTCCTGAGTAGTCTACCTTTCACTACTTTGATGCTTTTCAGCAATTTTGTTCCTCTCCACGGGATCGAATGCACCTTCAGAGTGACCATTCTAGTTAACCCCATGCCCCTGCCAACCAGAATCATAGTATTGGCAGGGCTGCCAAGAGATGATTGATGTGAGAATTGGTCACTGAACTTCCTGATGCTGACCTTAAGGCTATAAAGGTGTATTGTTTGTCTTTCTCTGGCAATCACAAGCTAAAATTAACATGATATGCCAGGTAGTATTAGTCTTGTGAGTATTTAGTTTATCGATTGAGTTAGTAGACGTCTGCCAGGCATTAAGAGTCTAAGAAAGAAGGGTTCTGGGTGCTTTGCTTTGCTGCAGATGAAGAAGCAGAGGGATTTAATCTGCATGTGAAGTAGTTCTTTCTGTTCTGTTGCACGATCAATGGGATTCGGTGTTCTACTTTGTAGATGGTTTATGCCTGGCAAATGGAGCTGCTCAGCCTTGGAGCCAGTGATGCTGTGTCTTACCAGTGATATGTCTGTAGGACATAGGTTTATTGAAATAGTAGTTGCTATGGGACAGTGAGTGAAGAATTCGGCTGCAAGAAGCAAGCAGAGCAGGAGGCCCTGTGTTTGCTCTGACCTCTGCAGTCTGATTTAGGACCAACGGAAAAATGCTTTGGTGTTCCAAATCCTAACCTCAGAAATTAATTTCTTTGAGATAATATACTTTACTTCCAGGAATTCTATGTGAACATGTTAAGTGTTTATGCTCCCTATGGTGTCAAGTTGTTATTTTTAGCCCTCTGAAATGCATCCTGATCACTCCCCAGGTACTAACAGCATTCTGAGAGCTGAGCCCAAAGATCAGGAAGTCTGAGAGCAGGTTAGAGTGGGATGCCACTGCTTACTTTCTCCTAAGAAAGGCACCTTGGTCCTTTGGCACAGTTGGCAGTAAGTTGCAATGGGCAGTGAGAGTAGTTGCCTGGTATTCAACCCAATAAGCAGATGCTTAAAATGGAGTCCTGAAACGTCTAAAGTCTGTGCTTGACTAATTGTTTTACAAGTCATTTTCTTGGTTCTTGAGAACCCTGTGCTCTCCTCTAATGCTTCCTAGGAAGGGAGTCCCATGGGAAGGCCCTCCTATCCTGGCTGCTTAGACTCATGTTTCTCCTGATGCAACTTCACTCAGGGATTTTTCATAGAGTTTTGGATGTCACAATAAATTGCTGTCTGCCCATCCTTACTTAGGAATATGATTTAAATTTTAAAATATTTATACTCTTTTTTACATTGAGCATAAATACCTTTGATGCTGCTCCTTAAATCATAATCATTTTTAAGTAAAGGGAAAGATTAGCCAAAGAGATTGACTTTTAGGATGGACAGCTTACTGGTTTCTAAGGAAAAATGTATTTGTCAAACTACGTAAACATAGCCAGGAGGTATTAGTGACTAACACACTCCTTTACTTTCTACTGTCTTGTTTGTGGAAAGGGATGTGAGCCTTGCTCTTAGGCATGTGGGACAACGCATGGGGCAGTTTTCCACTTATTCTGAACCCCAGATCCTACTTTCAAAGTCCTTGGGTAATTGTATGCCTTGCCATTATGCTTAATTTTTTTTTTTTAAGATTTTATTTATGTATTCATGAGAGACACACAGAGAGACAGAGGCAGAGACACAGGTAGAGGGAGAAGCAGGTTCCATGCAGGGAACCCAATGCAGGACTCGATCCGGGGACTCCAGGAACACACCCTGGGCTGAAGGCAGGCGCTAAACCACTAAGCCACCCAGGCATCCCTGTGCTTAATGTTTTGTAATTTCATCCTTATAATTTCTATGAAAGGCAATCAGGGATTTTATCTTTCTTTTTATAAGTCGCACTGTAAACAGGAATAATGGGTCTTTTCCAGAGAAGGAAACAGAACACAGATATATGGATTTATACGTGTGTGTGTGTGTGTGTGTGTGTAGTCAATTCTATGCTATACTATAAAAAAGGTAAAGGAGATGGAGAGGAGCAACACAGAGACTACAAATAGACAGTTTTGATATACATCTGAGAATGGCAAAGGCTCTAAAGACTGAAAATGTTTATATTCACAGTACATTATAAGAAACTGATAAAGTGGCTCCTACCCAGGACAAGTCAATTTTATTTGAAATTAAATTCTCTATAGTCTGCACCTTGAGTTTATAAAACACAGCCATGTAGACTTTTGCAAATAAAATCATAACAAATTCTCCAAAGCAGAAATTATAAGCTTAGAATCATTAATATTACCCTGTATGTTAACTAACTGGGACTTAAATAAAAACTAAAAAAGAGAAAAAACATAAAATGCATTAACATTTGAAATAAAGGGGATCTTTGTCAATTCACCTAAAACAAAACAATACAAAACAAAAGTTTCTGAACATCATATGATTTAAAGAGAAGTTAAGATGGAATTTATGCATTGCTTAATACAAAAGGGGAGTAAGGACCTTATATATAGAAACCTATGAAATCAAGTTGAATGTTACTCAAAGAAAAATTCATAGATTTTAATTCATTTATTAGAAACAAAGATTGAAAATCAGTGAGCTAAGTGGCACCTGGGTAGCTCAGTTGATTAAGCATATCTGCCTTTGGCTCAGATCATGATCCCCGGGTTCTAGGATCCAGTCCCCTCTCACCCTCTCTTTCTGCCCCTCCCCCTGTACATGCTCTCTCTCTCTTTCACTCTCTGTTTCAAATAAATAAATAAAATCTTTTTTTAAAAAAAGAAGAAAATAAGTGAGCTAAGATTTCAACTGAAGAAACTAAAAGAGGATAACAAAGTAAATCAAAAGAATCCAGAGGGAAATATTAATGCAGACAAAAGAAATCAGTATAGACAAATGCAGACATCACCAGAATAGAAAATAAAATGTAGAAAATGCTTAGTCCAAATAGAAACTTTTTCTTAGAAATAATGAATGAAATTGTTAAAACTCTGCCAATGTGATCAAGCCAAAAACAATAAACGAATGACAAAAAAAATTAAGAACAAAGAAAGAGGATTTACCTGAAGCTAAAGAAGACATTAAAAATATAGAAGGGCAGGATTTACTTTGGTATGAGAGCATGTGGAGCTCCATAATCACATTCCTCAGGAACAAAAACAAAGCCAGGGAAAACTTTTTTTTTTTTTTTTTTAAGTTTAATGTCTCTGTGCATAACCTTACAGGCAAATAACAAATGAAGAAATAGTTTATTCAAAAAAAATCTACTAAAACTTTATAAGGACTGTGAGAGTCTATGGCATTTGAACAATGGCCCTCTCCCTCATCAACCATACCCCAGCTCAGCTTGAGGAAAGCTCTGTCTTGGATGGTGGTAGCCCAGAAGATGGGGCATGCTCTTCCTTCAGCTTTCAATAAAAGCTTACCTGTCTCACTGAAAACGGTAAACAATGACTATTTCTCATTCCCTCTAACTCCAAATTGAAGAGGTCAAGATCCAGTTGAATGTGGTCTAGAAGTCAAGGGCTTGTTTTCTCCATCTAGCCCCTAACCATGGGATGGAGGCTGTATCCCCCGTGTAAAGAAATGACACCAGTTGGCCTCTCCAACCCACAGAAACAAGCAAAAAGAATGAGAAAAGGTGAATATAAAGGTATATAACAAAATATAAATATATAATTATTCTTCTTTCTTTTCTCAATGTCTCAGATATGAAATTGTATAAAGTAAGAATTATAACAATATATTGATGGGTTTGTAATGTACATAGATACAATATGCAGAACAAGAATAGCACAAGAAAGGATAGAAGGGAATAGAGTTATATAGGAGTAAGATTTTTATCTCATTGGAATTAAGTTAGTATAAATCTGAAGTCATTTGGTAAGTTAAAAGGACTGTGATAAGCCCTGGAACAGCCATTAAAAAAATGACTTGAAAAAAATCATTCAGGGAATTAAAATATTCCACAAGAACATACTCACTTGAGAAAGGATACAGTAAAGGAGAAAGGAAGGAGCAAAAAAAAAAAAAAAAAAAAAAAAATGACCTAAGTAAGATACATAGAAAACAAAAAGTAAAATGTCAGCTATAAATCCAATTATGTCAATAATAACAATAAATATGGAGGAATTAAACAATATACTCGTAATGCAGAGATTACTAGCATGGATAAATAAAAATGATCCAACCATATGCTATCCACAACAGAAACACTTTAGATTCAGATATAAATAGATTTAAAGCAAAAGGATGGAAGAGAATGTATCATACAAGCAACAATTGTAAGTAAACTAGAGTGCCTATACTAATATCAGACAAAATAGAGTTTAAAATAAACAATGTTTTTAGAGATAAAGAGGAGCATCTTATAATGATAAAAGTTTCAAACTATCAGAAAATTATAATGATCATAAACATATATGCACCTAACAAAATATGTGAAGCAAAAGCTGATTGGATTGAGTGAAGAAGTAGAGAATTTAACAATTAGAGTCAGAGATTTCAATACTTTACTTCAATAATGAATAGAAAACAAGGCAGAAGTAGAAAGCCTGGCAACACTATATACAAGGTAGTCGATATCTCTAGTAGAGCACTCCACTCAGCCATATTAAAGTGCCTTTTATCTCAAGCACACATGGAACATTCTCTAGGATGGACCAACTGCTACACAATAAAACAAGTGCCAATATACTTAAAACGATTGTTATCATACAAAGTATGTTCTCTGATCACAATGGATTGAAATTTGAAATCATTAACAGAAAAAGACCAGGGAAATTCACAAATATGCGGAAATGAACACACTATTAAATAACCAATGGGTCAACAAAGAAATGGCAAGTTGAATTAGAGAACGTTTGAAATGAAAGCACACGAAGACACAACACACCAAAACTTATGGGCTACAGCTAAATAAAATGGTGCTTAAAGGAAAATTTATAATGATACACATCTATATTGGAAAAGAAGAAAGATCTAAAACCAATAACCTAAACTTCCTTTTTAAGAAAGTAGACAAAGAAGAGAAAATAAAACTCAAGTAAGCAGGAGAAAGAAAACAATGATGATCACAACAGAAATAAATGAAATGGAGAATAGAAAAAACAATAGAGAATATTAGCTTAGCCAGAAGTTGGCTTTTCAAAAAGAAGAATAAAAGACACAGATCTTTAGCTAGGCTGACCTAGACAAAAGTGAGAACAATCAAATTAGTAAAATAAAAAGTTAAAGAGGGAACACTACTGCCAAACTTACTGAAGTATGAAGAATGATAAGGGAGTGCTGTAAACAGCTGTATGCCAATGATTTGATGACTCCGACATAATGGACACGTTCCTAGAGAGAAAGATACTACCTAACTTGGCCAGTGAGAAATAGAGAGTCTGCATCTAGAAAAAGATTGAAATAATAATAAAGGCTTTCTAGAAAAGAAAAACCTGGGACTGGATGACTTCACTGGTAAGAGCTCCCAAACATGTAAAGAAGAGTTAATACCAATTCTTCACAAACTCTACCAAAAAGTAGAAGAGGAGGAAACACTTTGACTCATTCCATGAAGCTAGTATTACCCTGATATCGAAATCAAACAAAAACACTGAAAGGAAACAAGAAGGCAATATATCTTATGCAGACAAACATAAAAATCCTCAACAAAATACTAGCAACCGAGATTATGAGCCATGACCAAGTGGTCTAGAATATAGTCCGTGCTGGAGAAACAATAGACTATTGACCAAGAGTTTTATATCTAGTAAAACTATTGCTCACAAATGAATAAGAAATTGGTATTTTGATATTAAAAAAACTTAGAGAATTCTTCAAGGGCTGACCTGCCTTACAAAAAATACTAAAGGAAATCTCAGGCTGAAATGAAAAAAAAAAAAAAAACTAGAGGGTAGCTTGAATCCATATGAAGAGATAAGCAGTACGTGGTGTCATCCCCAGCTGCATTCAGATCCCAGGTCAATCATTTTTGACGATGACAGTCACACAATGACTTACCCTCTCTCACCTATCCCTTCATGGACAAAGAATGGTTAATCACACATGCAAACATGGAAATCAACACAGGTAAAGCTCCTGGCAAAATGCTTGGCACATGGTAGGTGTCCAGGAACAAGTGGCTGTGTCTTGCATTTGTTTTTCCATCCTCATGGTGTTTGTTAGCGAGGGTATTTTTTTTTTTTAATTTTTTATTTATTTATGATAGTCACAGAGAGAGGGAGAGAAAGAGAGACAGGCAGAGGGAGAAGCAGGCTCCATGCACCGGGAGCCCGATGTGGGATTCGATCCCGGGTCTCCAGGATCGCGCCCTGGGCCAAAGGCAGGCGCCAAACCGCTGTGCCACCCAGGGATCCCTAGCGAGGGTATTTTTCTCCAAGTTCTTGACTTTTCTCTTCTTCCTGAAGGGCAGGAAAGCTTTCCAGCCCTTGGGCATGTAATGTTTAATTTATTTATTCCAGAGCCGAAGAGATCTTTGGAGGATTGCGCTCTAGGCAGTGCCACTGGGGTCCTTCTTTGTCCTTTGCATGAGACAGGTACTCACAGCTGCTGCACCACCCTGCCCCCCAGCCCAGCTGGTGTCAGCCAGAGGCCAGAGGCCAAGAAGCTGCAGCTGCTGTAGTTGATCGCTGCTCCCCCCACTCAGTAGGAGTGGCCTCAGGACTCTCCTGGGGAGAGTGGTGGGGCTGGCTGTTACTACTGCAACCAGTTGGGGGGAGGGGGGTCAGCTCCATGGCTGTTTCTCTACCTGTTCTTCAATCCTGCTTGCCCTATGCATGTCCTCCTCGACGGCCCCAGCTCCATGTATCAGCACTGGTCATCCTGGTCATCCTGAATCAGAAGACACCTGCTCATGGTGTGTACTTTTGGGTCCCTTGAAATTTTGCCTCTGTGATGCTGAAGATAGATGGGTCTATTTGGACATTGCCTTTAAAAAACTCATCTCTTCTTGACAAACCATGAGAGACTCCTAACTGGGAAGCAAACACAGAATTGCAGAAGGGGAAAGGGGTGGGGGGATGGGGTAACTGGGTGACGGACATTAAGGAGGGTGCTTGATGGGATGAGGGCTCGGTGTTATACCATATGTTGGCAAATTGAATTTAAATAAAATATTAAAAAAAACTTCATCTCTTCTCTATCCATACCCTACTGTTTCTTTCACAATAAAATTTTTGTAAATATTTAATGTCTGAGGGGGTTCACACATGGCTGTGAGTTATCTGATCTCATTCTGGCTGGAGCCGAGATTGTGCAAGAATTCCAGGGTGCTTTGGCCTCTCACTGGCCAGAGAATATGAGTTGGACCAACAGCATGGAAAGACTCCGGCTGTAACTGTCAGCCGCTCCAGGACCTGTTAGAAAAACTCGTGTGTATGGAGCATCTGTCTGGAGATAAGGAAATGGGGTTTGGTATTTCCTTTCTGTGCCAATGTCCTTCAAATTAACCTATGCAAAGTAAGAGAACAGACCCCTCTGAAAAATCTTGTTATGTCGCACATTATTTACTCTGCCATTTTCATATTGTTTTCATGCTCCTCACAGGCCGTGAGTTACTCAAGGTTAGGCGCTTCCCTTCCTCTGTGTCTGCAGATGCATCTTCAGATCTACCTGAAAGCAAAAGCTCTGTTTTTTTGCTGGACTGCTAAAAGGTTCTAATGAAAGCAGTGGTTTGCTTTGCTAAAAGTGAAGTTGAAAACCTTTTCATTTTAGTAATGGTTGTAGGTGATAGGAGGGCTTTTCTGCTTTATTGGATCTTACCTAGCAAAACTGGCAGCGGAAACTCTCAGAGCTGTTATTCTGAACCTCACTTTGCCACGTTCAGGCCTCAGGAGGGAGCCGAGGCCGGAGTAAGCAGGGCTGGCAGAGAGAAGACTTGAGTCACTGCTTTGGCATCCAGTGCCCAAGGCAAACATCAATATTTTATCACTGAGCTCAGACACGGCAGTAGATTTTTCCTGGGGGGGTGCTCCAGGCAGGCACTACCTGCTGATGGGAAATGGCAGTGGAGATGAAGTCCGTTTGCCAGTTTACGTGGACTGAGTCCCAGATGTCCTCTAAATCTCCCTTTTTGACTAACCTCTTACTATCCACTCACATTTCTCCTTTTGCCTAATAAATAGGGACCTCTCCAAATCTGAGCATAGTCAGCGGACCCTTTCCCTTAAGATTCATTTGGTGTTATTATTAACACTTAAAGTGTTACTAATGATTTAATGAGCATTTGTTCAATTATATTTTGCACTGGTTGAGTTCAATAAACCTGGTCTCGCAGTAGACGCAAAGTTTATTTTTTCCTCGAGAAAGTACTTGCACTCAAAAAATGCCACACTTGCCCATCTCTAGGAGATACTGCTTCTTTGCCCTCAAAACCTCTTCTTTCTCCCTCAACTATCTATATCCCACGTATTCTACAAGACCTAGAACTTTCAGGCCTCACCGTCCTTTCTGAATTTCTCTCACTACCCCAGCTGTCATGGCTCTCAGTTCTTTCTCCAAAGGGAACCTGGAGGACCATGCTTAGTTGACCTCTTTAGGGGAAAAATATGTAGATTAAAAGCTGGTAGAATCTCTGGTAGTGCTGGAGATAGTACTTGGCATATAGTGGGCTTCTAGTCAATGTCTGCGAAGTGACTGGACAGGTATGTATAGAGATTTACAGTTTATCGAATTTTCTTTCACACACATTGTTTTCCTATTAAATCCTCAAAATGTTTCTGCAGGCAATTATCATTCCAGAAGAGAATTCTGAAGCTCAGAAAGATTGGGTAACTGTTTTGGAGATGCACAGCCAAGTAAGAGACAGAATTGAGACTCAAACCTTCCAACTCTAAACTCTCATTCCTCCTCCCGCCTCCCTAATGTCCTGGTACTTTCTGGTTATGAGCCATTAAGCTGTGACATGTCATTCACTGCTAGATTCTGGGTTCATGTGGTCTGTACATCTAGATTATAAACTCCTCAAGGGTAAGGTAAATATCTTACTTTTATTCTCCTTGCACCTCTTCTCTCATTATTGTAATAGGTTGGCAATTCTAAAAGCATGCATTGGATATTGTCTGATCACTGGATGCCACAAATCACTATAAGATTAATTTTTTTAGACTTGCTTTGCCAAAAAACTGATTTGTCTAATGAGGTCATTAAAAAGAAGCATGAAATATATTCAAAAGAGTATGGAATTTTATGCTGCGATGGCAGTATCTGAGCTGCCTGAGCACATATAAAAAACCATTAAAGAAGCTGGTGTGCTTATTAAATCTTACAAAAAATTTTCCTTTAGTCATTGTAATTGAAAAGACTTCAATATAACACTTGCCTGCCAAGAATCACAGATGATCTAGTGGGACAGAGTCTAATAATAAATTCTGGCACTTAGAGATAGGTCCTAATTCTGTAAAGGTCTCTTGCCCCCTTTTCTGAATAAGAATTTTCCCAGCAAAGGAACAATGGTCAGGTAAACCTAATACGTCCCCTTGAACTCATCCGCATTATGCAAATATATAAATATGTATTCTAAAGTAAAATTAATGCTACCTTCTGGGTTATACAACAATTTCTCTGATATCTAATGCTACCAGTTAGCTAACTTCTGGTTGTGATATGGCCCAATTTTGTTCTGTAATATATGGTCTGAAATCATATTCTCATTCAGCAAGAGCTGAGGGCAAAACCATCCCATGGTTAGTCATTATAAGATCTTATGTTCAGCCAAAATCTTACTACTTGTGACTTTAAATCTTTTTATTATATTTTCTTGCTGGAGAAAACGAAAGAAATTCTTTCAAATCTATAACGAATCAATGAATATAAATGCAATTTAGGGAGGCTTTCATGGTTGCCTGTGATGTAGAAGCCATCAGGCTAGGGACAGAGGTACAAGGGTGAGGGACAGGCATTATCCCTTCAAATAGCTTAGAAGTGGGTATGGAGTTAAGACAAATATGTTTTTAAGGTAAATTCTGCAAGAGATGTTTAACCACAGGGCAGTAAACAGGAAGGAGAGATTATAGCTGGCTTAAACAATTAGGATAGGCTTCATGAAGGTAGAATTCAGACTGAGTCTTAAATGTGAAATTGGATTTTGAATGACAAGGGAACATCATGGGTGAAGTTAGCAGTGAAAAATCCAGTTTCCCCAATCTCAGTATATGCAAAACAATAGTGGAAAATAACTGGAAATGTAGATGGAGTGATTGGGTGTGTGGGGTCATGATCAACGAGGACTTTGAATCTTTTTGTGTAGACTGTGAGATCTTCTATTGGAAGATTTTTAACCAAGGTACTTCCAGGTGTTGGAAGTCTGGGAGAGATCATAAAATCTGGTTTAAGAGGGACAATTAGAGCCCTAAGGGTGCATAAATTTGGGATATGATTGTATACTTTCAAATACTGAAAGACAGTTTTCATGTCTGGCCAACAGTCAACTTTTGATCCTATGTGAGTATTCTCTGTTGGCTTCCCAAGTTTATCCTCTACCCTTTCCCACCTGCTTAACCCCACATAAACTGACATATATGGACTGATGTTAGTGGGTATGATTGCTCTTTGATTTCTGGCATTGTCAATGGAAGGTACTGGGTGGAATTCTGGGGCAAGGTGCTAGTGGTCATGGCATTATTCCCCTGGCTCCTCCATGCCATGGCATGGTGCAGATTGGCAGTGGCCAGGCTCCTTTAGCTACAGGACTCACAGGGTTTTGGTAAGACCTTCCCCCCACCTTCAGTTCTAGGGGAGTGACCTCTGTGGAGGGTTACCTCCCTTGTTGGTTCTCTTACTTCTTTAGATTTTCCTCAGTTGTCCATTTTGAGTGTGTCACATGTTTCCTGAGGGTACCTTTAACTGTTTGTCATTTATCTTGGTTTTAATAGTGACTAAGCTGGGGCAATTTTCCAACTTTCCTCAAAATGAGAAGCCAGAATTGCACATAGGGCTTCAAAAAGTGGTTTAATCACTGAAGAAGAGAGCGGGGTCTCACTCTCATTAGCCTTTAAGCCAGGTTTCTATTAAGGCACAATTAATTTCTTCTTAGAGGAATTGTTTACAGCTAGATTAACATAATATTGTTTACCCAACACTGACCTGTGAAAATAGCTGTGTTCACAAAAAGTCTCTGTTGTAGTACAGTTTATTATAATCGGTTTTCTCTGATTTACCACAAAGCCAAGTTTGTCCTAAAAAACCCAAGTTGGACTTGGAGATGGGTGACACATGTGTAATACAGGGTTGGTTCCACTGGGAAACTCATCCCCATTGCCAGGACAGCCAGGGCCCCTTGAGATGCATTCATGGGGACTTATAGAAGAGTTCGTCTTCATTGTCACCTCTGAATTTTCAAATGTTTCAAAAGAAGCTTTTTTTTTTCTTTTCTGTTTTGTTTAACTTACATCTTATTACCTCCATGAGGCAGAGAAGGATATTTCCACAGATGTAAATTTCACCTTCTCTGACTTTGCTTCTCCCTCCATCTTGTCCTTGATGCTTCAAATGAAAGCTCTTTTCCCTAGGAGCTGAAATTTCCCCACTTCTCTGAAGGCTTGCTTCTCTGAAGGACCAGGAATGTGTTCTACAATCCTTTTGATGTCCCCCATCACTTGGAATGGAAGAGGCCCTTAGTTTTTCTGGACTGGTGAAAGGATAACAAAGTGGTTTCTTGGATAAAAAACAATTTGAAAATGGGAACTCACATATGCCTTGCTCAGTTAATTGAAGAATTATAAATAAAGTCTTTTAATTTAAGAACTGGAAATATTTCTATTTATATTTCTGTGTGACATTTCTTAGTTGGCTCTTACTGGTCCTTCAGAGCTTATCTCCAGAATATGCCTGGCCTTAATGCATATATTGTGCCTTGACTTCAACTGAGCTAGGATTGGATGTCACTCCTCAGCATACTTAGACCACCTTGGTCACAAGACTTTATACTGCTGAGTTGGTCTCAAGTAGCTTCCATTCCAACCCCCCACCCTCTTTTTTAAAGATTTTATTTATTCATGAGAGACACAGAGAGAGAAAGGCAGTCATAAGCAGAGGGAGAAGCAGGCTCCGCAGGGAGCCCAATATAGGATTCCATACCAGGACCTCCGGATCATGACCTCAGCCAAAGGCAGACACTCAACCATTGAGCCACCCAGACATCCCCATTTTTTCCCCTTTTAAATGATAAACTTCTTGAGGGTATGCACCATCTCCTTTTAACTTTCCTGATATACTTGATGCTAAGCACAGAGCCTGACACATGATAGGTATATAACAAGAGCTTATTGAAAGCAAGAATGAACACAAATGAAGATAAAAACCATTATATGGGCTTCTCTATTTAGGATCTGAGTTTTAGTGTATACAAGAATAGCTGAGAAAAAGCTTTCCAAAAAAATAAAAATAAAATAAATAGAAGAGCATACTCTTGTACTCTGCCCTTCTGTGTCCCTTCTCCCCAGGAGAGATTCTGTTTCATCAAGACTGGGGAAAAGCTCCAGAATGTAAATGTTTGAGAACACACACTAGTGGTTATGGCAGAGGCAAAAGATAAGAATCATTGATCTGATTTCTCCTGGGAGCAAGAGGGGTGCTAGGGAATTTTGCCTCTGGAATTCACTGAAAACTGCAGGAAACTTGAAGCTTCAGATGCCTTGCTTTACTCTGTTTTGTTACAAGTCAGTGTTTGGGAATCAAGAGAACACTTTACTCTTCCCAGTTTGAAATTAATGGTTTTGTGAAGACCTGATGGATTGGCTGAATGGCTTTGCATTACGAACACACTGAAACAAACCATGGTAAGAATTAAAGAACGTTTTGGTGAAAATTTAAAATTCTTAAAAGATTACCCAGGATATCAGGAGCTTTCAGGTTGAGATTTTCCATTTTTTCTGGGAAAGTTAAAATTTCCCCCTTAACTGGCTGCTCTCAGTGAATTCTTGCCTTTGTGAAGAATTTGCTTGGTCAAGTGACCTACCTCTCTCCACATTATTAATTTTCTCATTTTCGGATTCTTTCCAACAGCAAAGATGCTAAAATATCTCATATCTCTTTTTCAAAAAATTATAGTCTCCACTTAACCCTCCAGCTAATATTCTATTTTTCTGCTCTCATTTATAGCCAAACTTTATGGTAGAAACTTGAAGAACACTATCTGGACTGATGGGGACACATTTAGCACTGCAGTCATAAACAAAAGAAGCGGGTTTTGGAAAGGGCTCAAAGAAGGGATAAGAGTATGATTTATGTAGGCTAGCAGAGCAGCAGTCTAAAAATACTTATTGGACTCACTCAGGGCCTAGAAGTGAGAGTGGTAGACAAATCTAGCCATCAGTTGAAGAGCACAGACTGAAGGGAGACAGGGAAGGAGGACAGTGAATCTGTACTTTTCTTCTAACAGCTTTTCTGTGAAGAGAAGAAAAGATGAAGACACATGCTCAGAGGAACATCAACTTGAAAATTATGTGGCATTATGGAATCTGGGTGAAGATTGGGCCATTGGATTATTTGGAACAGAAGGGTGAGATTACTTAATTAAAATTGGTTGCACTTGACTGTGTGAACTGCACTCTTGTCCTCAGACTCATCAGCTGATTTTCTGATTTTTATGGTCTAGGAGTTGGAAGAGGGATCATGTATACCCCAGAGAGATTCTCTTCTTATGGTACCGGAATAACATTGAGCAACACTAAGTACCTGGTGTTGTCAAGTTCAGAGGGACCTCCATGTGAGATACCGAATTGTCATGGTTGACAAAGGGACGTTGAACATCAGTAACGCCTGAGGTCAATTCTGTCCAGTGCATTCTCCTTCCAATGTGACTACAATACAAGAAATACCATCATTAGAGCTGATTCCAAGAACATGATGTTAACATATTGAATTGTATTAGCTTAGATTTGGAAGAGTTCCTGTAGTGAAGTTAAACCTGTGATCCAGTTTAGAAAACTATTTCACTATCATTATATAAAACCTTAGTTTGAACCTGCCTATGAGATGCTTACTCATTTCCAATTCATTTTTCTTCACGAGGAGAACTAATTGCCATCTGAGTTAACTAGAGCACCTTGCTGTCACTTAACCAAGGGGAGGGTCCTCAGAGAATGTCTCAGATTCAATTGCTGGTTTCACCTCAAGCTAATTATTCCTGTTACCTCTTTAACTTACAGGTACTTTTCTGGGAAATGGATACACTGATCATACTTATCTCATCGAGCCTATGTAAATATATATACATCCACATACATCCACTCATAGGTATTTCTTTCTCTGTCCATCTTTTTTTCTTTCTCTCTAAAGAACCATAAAATCATACTTGAGGCATACTTCCATGGCAGAAACTGTTCTACGTATTTCCCATAAATAAACTCATTTAATTTTCAAGACAGATCTGTGTGTTTAGGTAGCTTCACATATGAAGAAACAGGCACACAAAAGTTAAGTAACTCACTCAGCTGGGATTTGAAGTCAGGCAAAGTAGCTACTGAGTCGGTACTCAATCCTCATGCCACCTTTCCAAGGTAATGCATGTAAAATTCTGTGACATTGGGCCTGCCACAGTTTTTTTCCTTTGCACTACTATTATTACTTTAGTCTCACGTTAAACTCTTGTTATGGTTCAGAGTATCTCCCAAAGTGGGAGAAATAAGATCGCCGAAGCTGAGAGACTAGGAGAGGATGATTCTCACTCCCCAGGATACAAACAGTAGTGTGTTTTGGCAATAACCTCTGTCTGCTTCTCCAGCATTTATTTGAGTTTTGTTAAATGTGATTATATGACACACCCCCTAGGGAGAAACTAATTTCCTGGGGTTCTCAGTACAGCATCTAGTATAGCACACACACTTGACAGTTTACTTCCAAAGTGATTATCACACTTGTGTTAATCTATCAGCCAGCAAATGACCCCCAAAGATTCACGGAGACTGAACAATGTGGTGCTAGATCAATATCATATTTCACTTTGTCGGCAATGGATGTCTGGGATAGCTGAGTGGGATGAGAGTTAAATGAACTATCGGATTATTGAGCGGGTTCCCTCTGGAGTCATCCCAGGATTCATCAGATATTAACTAGAAGCCGAATTTTTGTTGACCATGGACCCAGAAGGAGATAAAAAGTCTTTTATTTGATAGCTGATAAAGTATAACTTATGGTCCATGTTGTGATTAATGAGAAGTTTTCCTAGTGATAAAGAAAAGAGCCCTTCTATATTGGGGTAGTAATTGCTTATATGTTGATAGCCCCCTCTAATTCTCTAAGCTTTTGAATGCATTATATTTCCATGAATATTCCCTTTCACCTTGTATACCTTCACTTCTTATTCTTCTCAGCACTTTTGGAGGAAAAATTAGTTTTCCTGGATAATTTTTCTCCCCTTTTTGCTTTGGCACTGGATTGTGAAGGTCAGTTATTTAACAAACATTTCTGTACTATTTTCTCTGGGTTCTGTGGTAAGCAGAGTCAAAAGCACATTACCTATCATCACAGAGCTTATAGTCAAATGGGGAGAGAAAAACAAAAAGTAAGAAATAACTGCATATCTGGGAGCCAGTTTTACTTTGTAAGGTGCCTGATGCTTTGAAAAGGGAAGAAGAGAGTGTGAGAGGTGAAATGATCCACATTTAAGTCACAAGGGGGATGAACAGAGGAGACATTGGTTGGCAAAGAACCAGGGCTCTGTGTGTGTGTGTCTGTGTCCTGTGTGTACTGTGTGCATATATGCTATGTATGTTCGTGTGCTGTGTGTGTGTGCTGTGTGTGTGTGTACATACAGGATGGATCTTAGGAGTTCTATTCCATCAAAATATCTGGGAACTGGCTCATGGCAGAAGGGTGATTAGTCAGGGTAGGATACACCATGCTGCAGAGACAACTCTTAAATCTTCACTGCTTATTATAACGAATGACTTTTCTCGCTCACACTATTTGACCCCTTCAGGTCTGCTGTGGCTTCTACTGCAACATTTCCTTACTTTTGGACTCCCTCTTACAGAGCAGCCACCATCTTGAATGCTGTGAGCTGTTGTATCAGAAGGAAAAAGAGAGTGAGCTTCTTGAACTGGCCATGAAATGCTCTCAACTAATTGACCAGAACCGGTATTCTTGAAGAGCCAGAGATGAACTGGAAGTATAATATCACCCTGTGCCCCTGAAGGTAGGGAGCTGGAAATATTTGGTGAAAAGCAGAAGAGATAAACTCTAACTACCAAAGAACCTGCAACCGGGAAAATCAACTGCTAGTGAAAGACATTTCAGGCTCTTTTCCCAGCATTGGGGAACAGCAGTGAGCAGTGGTGAGATGCACAGAGGAATAAAAACCAGGACAACCTGATTCTAACCCCAAACCAGCTAGCTGCCTGACCAAGGATATGTCTCTAGGTCAGTTTCCTTATCAAAACCGGTTTTAAAGGACTGTTTTAGAAAGTACAGGATACTGATGTTTTGTGGGTAATAAGGGTGAGGAGCCCTTAGAGATTTCCTGTCCTTCTCTTGCCTGCTGTGGTGTCTCCTGCCCTACTCAGTTGGTTGTGGGTTGTGTTTTCTCCAAAGTCAAATGAATGAAAACAGCTGGAGTATTTGTGTCAAGAAATGGTCATGACTGAGTCTTCAAGGAAAAGAAGGTATGAAGCTGAACGGGAGGCCAGCTGGCAGTGGCTCTCATCCAGGGGGCCTGCTGCCCCCTGCCAGATGTGTTTGAACACATGAAGGGGCATTTTGGATGTTCACAGTGACCGGGTGCTCTGGTGGCATTTGGCAAGTGTTTACTAAGGGATGCTAATTGTCCTGCCATGCCCAGGACAGTCCTGAACAGTAAAGGATGGTGCCGTTCCAAACACAATATTTGAGGAAACACTGGTAGGAGAGAAGCAGCTGTCAGCACCAAGTGCAGCACTGAGTTCCGTGATTTGAGACAGCTCTGAGCTCCAGAGAAGCTTGCGGTCAGGTTGCCAGATTGAGAATGGGTTTTAGACTTCTTTTTCTACTAGGTGGCAATGCACACAGTGATTGCTCAATTAAATATGTGGCGAGCGAATGCCCCAATTACTGTGTTCCTGGCTCTTGCCTAGCTTGCATGACAGTGTTCCTTCCTTAAGATAGCTAGAGACTTAAAAGGAAGGTTTAGGCAAATTCACAGATGGTATTCTAACAAGTTAAAAAGGACAGAGAGGGACAGCTGGGGCATGTTCCTAAACTCTTTAAGTCAGCATCAGGGCGGCTGGTAGTGCCTCTTGCTTGCATGCTCCTTGATGCCTGGACCGCTGCCAGAGACAAGACTCTTCCAGAGGTGCAGAGCCTGGTCCTAAGTTTGGGTTATTCTTTGGCTTATATACTCTCCCTGCTTGTCTGCTATTGGCCACCTTTCCAAATTCTACTCTTCTCAATGTCAGACTCAGTTCTATTTCAGCAAAGGAACACTGACAGGGTCCTGAATAAACCATGATCTCCTTTAAAATCCCACCTCATCTACCACTGGAAACATCCTCTGCACTGCCTGTTCTCTTCTGAGAGATCCTAAGCAAAAGATGAGCTCTGTGTTTGGGATAATTTATTCTGCAAGTGGAATGGAGGGTGACGATGAGAGATAAAAACCCCAAAATTTTATATACAGTCAGTTGTGTTATGAAGCTTGCTTTGAAAACACAAATTTTTTCCAACACGCTCGAAATATTAGGGAATGGCTTGAGCACAGGGTGAATGGAGTGTTTGCTTATGGCATGGTTCTGACACAGCAAACACCAGGTGGATGTGGAAACCACTCTGCTGCTCTGAGCCCTGGGGAGTACACAGGGTAGACCCAAACACACCTTCTGGCTCCCGAGGTCACTGCCTGTGTTATGAATCATGTCCATCCACACCGGCCTTTCGACACTTGGTCTGATTTCCAGTAGCCTCCTTCTACCACTGCATGATGACTCGCAGCTATAATCCTCCAACACCTACAGACACAGACAAACTTCAGGGCTTTCTTAACCATGTCAAACGTGTACAGCTGTTTTGCCATTTTTGTTTCCTGGCTTCTGTTTATGTGTCGCTTGCAAAGTTTTTGAATGTGGTGTCCCCAACCCCATTTCTCCCATAACCCTATATTTTTTATTGCACAATATCGCATGGCCCGGTGATTTTTAGGAATGCTCAGGTACATTCCAGCAGAATTGAATGTGCTTTTTGCAATTCAGATTTTGGGATTCTTGGTCAAGGTTGCTTGCAAGGAGGAGAAGGTGGGGCCGGACTTTTACCTGACTCATCATCCCAGGAAGCCACATTGCATAATAACTAATAAAGACCGTTATCAACAGAGAACAATAAAGGGAAGGTTTGGGGGAAGAAATCCTGCATGTGAAATGACTATGAAATTACTCTTACCTCTGTGAACATGTCTTCTCTGGTCTTTGTGGATCTTTTCCTTTTGTTCCACACAGTGGGGGTGGCAAGGATGGAAGGGGGAAGAGAGATGACTCTTTTCCACTTCTACAGACCTGCCACAAATTCCTCCATAGAACATTTCCTGTGGTGAGTTCTAGATCACTTATTTTAATTTATGTCTTCAAGGCATGAATCAGAGTTGTTTCTTTACCTATATTCCATACATAACAAAATTCCGGAGTAGTAAGTGATGTTTATGATTTTACTGTAATGGCATCAAGACAATAAACAATAAACATCCTTTTTAGTTTTGCAATAAAATCCCAAACTCATCTTTTCCTTAAATAATAAAACAGTGCAAGTTTGGGAATAGGCTTGTTTTATAATGCAATGAAACTGGGTCCTGTTAGAGAATAATGGAAAAGTCTGAGAGTGAGAGGGGAGGACAGGATTTATTCTGGAGCTAAGGGAATTTCCAGCTCTTTCTTTCTGCCACTCTTGGCTTTTCCTTCCATCTTGAGTATCTATTGTTTACTTGGACAGGGTTGGCCTTGTCTTTACAGACTGGTCAAAAACTCTGTGATTAAGGCAGACATGGCATCAATCCTCCTAGGGAATGTCTAGTTTATAGATGATATTTAAAAACTAAAGAGACTTCATGATTCAAAGGACTGAACTGTGGATGGTAAAATTCCAGACATTGTAATGGGTGTTTCTGAGTTTTGTCTATGGGTTGAGGGTTTATTAAAATTATACGTGTTTTTAGAGAACAATTCATAGCTTTAGGAAACCCGAAACAAGTACAAAGTGGGTCAGTGGTATTCATTAGGTTCAAGAGGGCAAGTGGAGACCATCGAGTCTGAGCTTTTTGAACTCTGCTTGGGGATTTCCTTGGTGGGTTGGATGCAGAGTAGAAGGCAAATAACCAGGTTTCAGCTTAGATTCACATGCATTTTATGTAACATTTCTTTTAAGAGTTAAGCTACTTAAGGGGTGCCTGGGTGGTACTCCGTTAAATGTCCAACTCTTGGTTTTGACTCAGGCTGTGATCTCAGGGTTGTGATCTCAGGGTTGTGAGATCCACCTCCACGTCGGGCTCTGTGCTCAGCATGGACTCCGCCTGGGACTCTATCTCCCTCTCACTCTGTGCCTCCTGCATATGCTCTCTCTCTCTCTCTCTCAAATAAATAAATCTTAAAAAAAAAAGAGTGAAGCTGCTTAAAAATATTTACAAACCAGTGGCTTAGTCTCACATTTGTGGGGCTCTTGGCTCAGTGTTTTCTCCATCAATTGTCTTTTGGGAAAGAAGTTCTTTTTAAATTAGAGGACTTCGCTCCTTCGCATCCAGGTGACTCAGAGAAAGGCTTAGTCTTGATGAGTAGGAGAAGGATTAAAGAAACGAACATTTATTGATGGCTCATGATAGGCAGCAAGCTGGGCTGGGAATACTTCCCATCCCTAGAGATGTTTCAGTAACATGAGAAAGCAGATGTTATCACCCCCATTTTGAGGTTGAGTAAACCGAGGCTCAGAGGTTACGTCCCAAGTCCCAGGATTTGGCAGTTAGGAAGCTTTCCTGGAGTCCTGGCCTTTTATCTGAAAACAAAACAAAGCAAAACCAAACAACAACAACACGTATCTTTCACTCATCACACGGTGTCGAGTTGGGAGCAGGTTAGCAGAAGAGAGCCAAGGCCTTACTGTGTCTGCTGCAAGCTGACCTGAGGCGGAGGCTAAGACATGCTCAGTATTCAGGTGTCTTTGGGGAGAGACGGTCCTATTTGAAAGTTCCCTTGGCTCTTCCAGCTTCACGCGGTGGCTTAGCCACAGCAAACTGCCCCGTGTTTTCAGCCCCTCCCCCCCCCCAGGTCTCTAGGCATCAGTGCACACACACGCTGTCATTCGTCGCCCGCCCAGTGCTATAGGGACTCACGTGTGAGCTGGGGGGTGGCCTTGGCTCAGTCCTCTCCCTCCCAGGAGGCAGGTACTAAGCGTCAGGGAGAGGTGCTGGCGCCCCCGTCTCCGTCTCGCCTGTTACTACCGTCTTCTTTCCCTTTCTGCCCTGCCTTTCCGGCTGCTCCTACAGAGTCGGCCTGGGGTCTCTACCACTAAGGCTCCAGTGTTCGGGTGAACACAGACCTGGGTGGAACATCGTGCTGCGCCCTTGTTGTCTCCTTAGCGCCCAGAAGATGGCAAGAGACACGTCCGATGTCCCCGTGCGCCAGCAGGTTTGTGTAAGGATGACTCATCTTTGAGGTGGTCCCCCCCAAGCCCCCCTGGGGGAGGAGGGAGATGGTATCACACGAGCACTGTCCCCAGTTCTTCGTTCATCTTGCACCAGGGACACTTCTATGGGTTCTTTGCAGAAGCTTGGGGCTCCCAGTGGGTTGTTTGGGGGTCTGAGAAGTTGGAAGTGAAGACAGAAGAGAGTAGTTAAGAGGCCTTTCCTAGGATAGTGGACTGAAGTGCGGGGCTTCCTTTTCCTCTTCCCACCCCAACGCCAAGGTTCCTTTGGTCACAGAGCCCTGCCACCGGGCCCAGGCAGGGCAGGGGGTGAATGAGGCTTTGTGTGTGAGATTTTGTTACCTACTAGAATTTCTGATAATGAGGTCCGAAAATGCAGCAGAGGGTCACTTCCCTTTTATCTTACCACATTTTATGGCTTTATTTTGTATCAGTTGTTTAGAGATGGTGTCCTTCATTTCCTCCTTTGGTAAGGAAATTGTTTTCCCGTGGCTTATTTAAATTGGATGTGAAGCTACCAGGCCATGGGGAGCACACACATGGATGTAAGTGATATATTAGATGCCTGACTTGTTGAGGGTGATGGAATATATCCAGGGAGTTTAGACAGTGCTCCCTGGCAAGGGCTATTTATTGAAAACTGCTAAAAATCTACAAGATACAAATGGCATCTCTCCCAAAATAGATATCAAAAGCTTCCCGCCTTTTGCTCCTTCTAAGGAAGTGCTAACAGTTTCTTCTGGATCATGGATTGCGCTGTTTACAATAGGTACTCCCTCCCTGAGCTTTTGGTTGCAAAGAGAGAGTGAAGACACTGCTGGCCTTTTTGCTCCTCCTGGTCCTTCAGGGTCTCTCTTCCACTTTCTGCCAGAAGTGAAATGGCTCTCCCCTTCCCGGTGCCCAGCTTCCTGTCCTTGACCCTCTCTGTACTCTATTCCTAAACTCAAGTTTTGTTTGATATGTAGAGAGCAACTTTGGGAGTTTGGAAAACCATTTGCTCCTTCGACACAGCTAGGATTTTAAGATTATGGTTTTACCCTTGATTTGAAAAACCCAATTTGAAACTCAGCACTGAGCAATGACCCCTTTACTTTAGGGTGGATCCTCCCTCTACTGATTCAGTGTGGTGGGGAATGCTGGGCGATGACATTCACAGGGAACGGAGGACATTTCAGTTGAATGTCTCAATATATTATTACTGAAACAGAGTTTATGAGATAACCACATGCTAATTGGTCACCTCTCTGATTTCTGAGAGAATCTATAGGCTTCTCTGAATCCTGAGGCATCTTGCCCTCCAAAAAATGTGATGCCATATTTCTAAAGCTGGAATAATTTGTTTCTGTTACAGTGTTACTCAAATAGGTACACATATAGGCTCCAAGTGCAAATTTCTTGTGTTTTCTTGTGTATAGCTCTGAATGCTATAAACACAACTAGTAACTGGAAAGAACTAGTAAATGGAAAGAATGTATCAATTACGATTGATATTCTAATAACATTCCAAGGAATGCCACTAATTTAATATGGTTGCTAATGTTTTAGATTCGTGTATTGAACTTTTTACAAAATTACAGTTGGGCCCTCTGGGATTCTCTGTGAGAGAGTTATGCTCTGTGAGGTACAGTTATGCTTTTCTGGACTTTATTATTTCTCCAAGTAAGTGGGGATAACCAGGGATTCCCACATTTGCTGTTCATGTTGTGTTTTGTAATCCAGCATCAGGGGCTAGATTGATCTTTATATTTCCTTTCCTCTATATGATTCAGGTCAATGTGGACCAAAAGCAGTGTATAAGGATGCACACAGAACCTCCATGATATAACACAGAATGGCACTAGCACATACTGCTGTTAGAAAGAGGTTTAATGATGTTTCCAAGGAAATACCATGGGGTCCATATTTCTTTTCAAAGGGACAATGTGCTTTCAGCTCAGAAATCTTCAGGGAAGTTCCCATCACCTAAGATTGTCAGAGAGCCTATAGGGTACAGAAGGAAGGAAGGCTCACAGCGTTTATATGCAGAAAGAGAGACAGAACCAACACCATGCCCCCAGAAAGGACAGACATCTTTAGAAGATAAAATGTCTGAAACAGCACAGGAACCTAATTCATATTTGTCAAAAATAATAAATAGCAATTAAAGGAGATGCCAGACACAAAATATTTTTAACAATGTATTTGATAAGGGATCTAAAAAGCAAAATTTAACGGTTGTATAAGAAGAAATAGAGAGGCGCACCTGGGTGGCTCAGTGGATGAGTGTCTGCCTTTGGCTCAAGTCATGATCTCAGGATTCTGGGATTGAGTCCTGCACCAGGTTGCTTCTCCCTCTGCCTATGTCTCTGCCTCTCTATCTCTGTCTCTCATGAATAAATAAATAAAATCTTTTTTTTAAGAAAGAAGAAATAGAGAATTTCCAAAAGCAAAATGCCAGTTTAGACTAACATAAGGTAGTAATTGTGTGGGGCATGCAAGGGAGGGTCAGAAGAATCTAGACTTTAGAAGAAGAGGAATCTTAGACTACTAACTGTGTATCTTGGTTTGTCTGGCACATAACTGTCTTATGAGTTTTGAGACATCACTTATACTGTGTTTTGAGATAATCACTTTTACTGTCCTCTTTCACTCTTAAAATGTTCTGCTTTCAATGGTAAATGGTAATGTCACTCTCCCCTTAGCAAATGTCTAGGAACTATCATAGAGCCTGCATGGAATAAATTGTAAATGAATATTATCAGAATCCTATTCCTGGGGCACCTGGGTGGTTCACTGGTTGAGCATCTGCTTTTGGCTCAGGGCATGATCTCGGGGTCCTGGGATTGAGTCTCTCATCAAGCTCCCCACAGAGAGCCTGCCTCTCCCTCTGCCTATGTCTCTGCCTTTCTCTATGTCTCTCATGAATAAATGAATAAAATCTTTAAAAAATCCCATTAAAATATTAATTTTAATAATATATTATTTTTAACTAGATATAACAAAAATATCTTTTCAACATGTGGTCAACATAAAAGTATTGAGACATTTTCCCCAAATTTTTATTTAAATTCTAGTTAACATATTAATGAGAATTTTTAAAAATTATTTTATTTATTTATTCATGAGAGACACAGGCAGAGGGGAGAAACAGGCTCCATGCAGGGATCCTGATGTGGGACTCGAGTCTGGGACTCCAGGATAAAGCCCTGGGTGGAAGGCAGACTCTAAACTGCTGAGCCACCCAGGGATCCCCATTAATGAGAAATTTTACATTCTTTTTCACACACTAAGATTTTGAAATTCAGTGTGCATTTACTTGCAGCACATGTCAATTTACTAGCCACATTTCAAGTGCTCAATAGGCACATGTGGCTAATAATTACTGCAATAGAGAGAACAGCTATGGAATGTAGAATTTGTTGAATATAACTGTATGATGCTAACTGCATGGTGAACAGTGTGTAGCTTCTATTCCATGATGTGGCTTAGTCATTCTTGAGTCATCTGTTGTCATGATAAAACCAGGTTAAAGAATCCCTCAGCATTAGGATTGTTTCTTCATCTTTGGCTCTGCTTTATTCTACTTTAATTTTCAGTCAAGCTCTTCCTTTCCAACAGCAATATGGTCACTAGGGATTCTAGATTTATTCTCTACCAAAGTGAAAGTACCTTACTCTTTCTCAGTAGTTCTAGCAAGTGTCTAGGCAGTGAGTCTGATTTGACCAACTGGGTCACATGCCTATCCCTGATGCAGTCACCAGCTCAGGGGATGGAAAATTCTGACCAGTCACATACCTGCCCCTGGAGCTCTAGAGGAGGGGTTATGTTCCATCGAAACGTGATGAGCAGTGAATGGGGAAAGCCCTTCCCAGGAGAATCCAAGTGCTATTACCAGAAGGGAAATGCATGTAGATGTGAGAAAACATTAGAAGTACAGGGACTATACCTTAGGGGAAAGAGGTATTGCCTAGATATTCCAGGGATATAGGCAGCCTTAAGTAGTTCTGTACCAGCCCCCTACCCTCAACTGCAAGAAATTTGCTAGAGGCCACCAATGAAATCCCTTCTCTATATTTCTCTGTCAATGGACTTTAGTTACTCATACTGATTGTGACCTGTGACTAAAAGATCCAGTGTCAGCTTCCAGTAGGAAAATTGTGATGAATGTATTAGTTTGTCCTCAAACCAGGGATTCAGGATCTCTGAGGCTGGAAGGGAAAAACATCCATTATATCCAGGTTTCTTTGGGTTCTCTCTCACATTTGATGTAAATGTTAATGCTCCAGAAAGGACCAGGACCAGGACCTGTAACTATGGATATTCAACAGTCCACACCTTAAGGGATGGAGATTAGTAGCATCACCAGAGCCTAAAGGGCAAGTGGATCCCAGGCTAGCTATAAGAACCTGATGGACTTTAGGGTATGGTGTAGGCCTTGGCCACATTTGGTGGGGTGAAAAAAAGCTATTCAAAGCAGGTGGGGAATTCTAGAGCATCATGTACTACAGGAATTGGTTAGAACCGTAACAGGATAGGTTGAGCCTGGGCTAAGAAAGGAATCATCAGAGTGGTAATCTTGTTCCTACATGCTGCTGTATCTAACAAAGCTTTGGGAGCTCCATTATTTTGGTGCTACCTGAGGCTTAAGAGAGGAAGCCCAGCTCTGTGAGTGGCAATCCTGAAGAGGTAAGTCCCCACAGTCTTCAGCCAGCAGAAAATCACTATGTCATCTGCTGGGATTGAGGACTGGATATAATTCTCCCATTCACTGAGATCAGCAGAATTCAGCATTTTGCATGCATCCTTCTGAAGAATACACCACTGATGGTGAGAAGATAGTCATTGAAGAAGTTTTGTGCTTTGTGTACTCTTAATCACCACACCCATGCCAAACTCCCTCACTGGTCAGTGTAGTGGGGCTGAGAAACAGAAAGCCTGGATGGAATCCTCACTCTGCCTCCACTGAACTGTATGATTCTGAGATAATCCCTAAAATGTTCTGTACCTCAATTGCTTTATCTGAGAAATGGACATAGTTATAATGCTGGTCTTACTTTATTTTCCTTTTATGAGTTCATTTATTCATTCATACTGGCACTGACTTAGGCATTGGGTATAAGGCAAATTTGGTTCCTGGTCTAATAGAGGAGCTCAAATAAGATATTAGATAAAGTTTATAAAGATAAAGTTTATCCCATAAACCTTAAGATGTAATAGACATGTAAATGGTGATCATGATGATCACGTTATATTAATAATAAAACTTCTTATTTTCTCAGACAGCTATTTATCTCCTAACCTCTCCCCAATAGCATGTTGAACATACAATGTCAGCAGTTTTCCCCCTTTGTAGCTGAGATGACATTTTCTCTGTCAGTCTAGGCAAGCCTTCTGCAGTGTTTGTATTTATAATTGCTCCCACACAGGTTCCTGGGGGGGGACCCCAGGGGCCAGATGTGCCAAGGTTATTAAGAGGCAGCCTCCCTGGCTCTTGTCACTGTGCAATCATCAGCCCCTAGAGCCACACAGGCAAATATGTCACTGATGTGTAATTAATGAAGAGGGAATCTAGCCCCACATTAACACAAACGAATCAAGACCTTGTCAGCCATGAGGGTGTCAATGGGACTTTTGTTCTTTTAGCAATATTTATTGTTACAAAATGCTGCACAGTTGAGTGGGAAAGGAGTGCCTTTGTGGCATTGGTGATGTGGCTGTTTGCAGCAATCCAGGTATCAGCTGGATCCTTCAATTAATTCATGGCTCCATAGGCTGAAGCAGAGCGGAAGCTAGAGGGAACATTCTTCAGTTTAAAATGTGTGAACAGATTCCCTGATTGTGAGCAGTCCTTGGTTTCTGCAAGCCTAGAGGATTTTAAGAACTTTTGTTCACTCCAATGAGAGAAATTTACTGAGAATTCCCTGTATACAGGTGAGAGAACAGGACATTGCTCGTGAGTTCAGGTACTTTACATTCGGTTGATAAGAACTGGGGTTCCCTGCTGCTCAGGCAATCAGAGATTGAAGGAATCTTAGAGCTCATGTTGTCCAACACACTAGGCAGGAATCCTGTCCATGTGATGACTTCTGGATGCTTACCCATATTTTTCCTGTCTATGGTTGGACCAATAGAGCAATGGGTCACAGCATCTAATCCCAATTCCTCACTTTTGGAGAGAAGACAGAGATGGGGGTAAAGAAAAATGAAAGAGGAAAAGTGACATCCTTCCTCCTCTCTGAAGGCTCAAGGAGAGCAAAAAACATGAAAACAACTGGCAAATCCAAAGCAGTCTTACAGTGTATCTCTAAACTACAATCAGTTTTAATTCATGGTCATCAGACCACACATGTTGGGTTGTCTAGTTCTGGGGCATCCCTTAGCCCTGATCCATATCTAAAATTTTATGTTTTAGAGGCAGCTTTACCTGTCTCTGAACAAAACTTCCTGTCTCTCCAGCCCCTTGCTGCTTCTCTTTCATCACACGTATTCTTCAACCTCACCTCTGCTCCCTCCTTCCACTCTCCAGTCATAGCTTTTCTGTCTTTCCTGGGCTATGGTGTATCACTTCAGTCATTGCCTTGCCTTGAGTGTGTCCAATTATCTCACTCCAGGGGCTTTTGTTGCAGCTTCCCCATACATTTCCCACTTTTGATCAATTTGACCGTCTGCTTCTCTGCTTCAGGCCCCAGATGGCTGGATGCTGTAGATAGGGGAAAAGCACATGCGGGTACAGGTGTGGTTTCCAACTTTAGCTAGATTCTCAGTACTGCTCTATGATCTTCCTACAAGGTCCCAGTTGGTATCCTCATCTGTTCATCACAGCAGCAGCTCTTATACAACTCCATCCACTCCTCAAATTCATTCTGCAAAGATGGTCTTGCTTTCTCTTATCACAGAAGAAGTTAAAGCCATTAGCCATGAACTCTCTCATCTCTCTCTCCTTCCTGCTGTAGATCTAATCATGTGACTCATGTCATAAAGGGGTCTTTGTTTGGATTCTCTATAGATCAATGATTCCACTGGGTATAGTTTATTTGGGAGGCGATCCCAGGAAACAGCAGTAGGAGAGTGTGAAGTGGACAGAAAGGAAAGGCAGCCAATAAAAGCTGTGTTATCAAGCAAGTTTTCTCTGTAAGTTGCTGAAGTTCAAGCCTATTGGGAACTCTAGGAGTCTGCATAGAACATGGGCCTTGAGTTATCCCCTTGAGGAATGGAGGGTATTTACACACCATCTCCCATTGTCTTTGACCAAAGGCTGCTCCAGGGGTCATTAATTTTTCAGAACCCCTGGTCTTGTGCAGTTACATTCTCTTGGAAGGGAAAGACCTTGTATTAGCTGGTAAACCTTTAAAACTTTGAATGATCTACCTAGCTCCTATATATTCTGTTTTCTCTTCTCAATATATAATTTACCTAGAAATATTAGGCCTTTTCCCTAATGTAATGGTTATTTAGTCCTTATGTAAAGATTTTTAGCATAATAAAAGTATCATCCTCAATCAAGCACCTGGCTCCTGCATTTGAAAGCATGGTTTTCAAGAGACTTGTGTGTGTGTGTACATGTGTGCACATACACATTTGCATGGCCTATAAGTCTACAAAAGACTACCTATGGCTTGATCTTGTTTTGGTGTATCTTCTTGGAGGTAATTAGCTGCATTTTTTGGCTCTGTATTTAGTATTGAAGGGAGACAAATGATGATGATGATGATGATGATGATGATGATGATGATGATGATTTATCATTATGATAAAATATCCCTGAGAAATAAAAAATAAATTGGGAAAAATTTAAAAATATTATCTCCCCACATCTTATCTGTCCCCCCTACTTGGTTGCCCATATCACTGATCATACTACTGATGGCTGCTGGCCCCACATACTGGTTCTAAAATTGATGTCCACCAGCATCCCACCTGATGCCCAGAACTGGCATCACTCATGTTTGGCTCCTTTCTGCTCAGCCTGTTGTCACTAAAGCTGCTCCAGTTCTGAGTTCTCCATGTCTCTCAAGACTTTAGCATAACCATGCTTAGCTTTTGTTTCTACCCTGTATTTCCAGCTTTTGGCCCTGAGAATTAGTCATGAACTCTTGTGGCTTACACTTACTTCTAAGCCTCTGGTTTCCTGAATGTCTATAAAACGTATCCTGGCTGGGCATCTGGGCTCAGTCAATTAAGTGTCTACCTTTGGCTTAGGTCATGATCTCAGGGTCCTGAGATCAAGCCCTGCATCAGGCTCTCTGCTTAGCAGGGAGTCTGCTTCTCTCTCTCCCTCTGCTACTCCCTCCTGTCATTTGTGCTCTTTCTCTCTCTCAAATAAACAAAATATTTTAAAGAAAATATGTCTAGTCATCCCCACATCCACTGGTGTAGAGTCTCATCACCTCCTGCCTGGCCCCAAGTTGGGACATAAATAAGTGAAGCACATCATACAAAGCACTTTGCACAGTCCTGGTATATCATATATGTTGTCCACCAAACTGAGTCTCATAATCTGTATTCTTTCCATTCTCCAAACTGTTCTAAAGCCTGCTCTAAAATAGTCTTTCCAAAAGCATAAATAAATCACAGAAAAACCTCAGGCACCTCAGTGCCTATAGCATGAAGGCACATCTCCTGAGCACATGCCCAAGACTTCCCATGAATTGGCTTTTGCCTTTCTGCCCAGGCTCATCTCTCCCTTCAGCCTCTTTTTTGCCTACTGTCTGAACTCATGAACTCAGTCCGGCATCTGAGCCCACACATGTTCTGTGACTACACTATGACCTCTTTCCCTTTGCTCCTCCTGCTCTGTGAGCCCTTTCCCTGCTATATGCTCGATTACTCTAGATGGCTTTAGAAGCTTGGCTCAGTCACCTCTTCTCTGGAGCTCTTGTGTTCTCTCAGTAGAATAGGTCACTATGCCTCTCCCAGGTCCTCATATGTAAAAGGTGGATGAGGACAGTAGCAACCACATAGGTGGCTATAGGGGATTAGTGATTATGACATGAAACATGTAACTGCTCCTGTTGCAGAATCAATACTTGATGTATATTAACTTTCTAAATTAATATTTTATAAATCTCTACCATGAAAATCATAACCCATGATTGTTATTAATGTGCACAATTCCCAATGCCTACCGGATATGAACTGTGTCTTATTCATTTTTATGTCACCAGTACTTAGCATTAGGTTAAATAAATGAAGGAAGGAAGCCTATCATTGCTACAAGCTAATACTTATCTAGAAATTGGTAGGTCAAAAAAATACTCCTCAATTGTTTCACTTAATTCTTAAGTCTTTAAATTAGGGCTGCGAAACTATTCTGTATGATACTACAATGGTGGATACGTGATATTAGGCATTTGTCTAAATTCACTGAGTACAGCATCCTAATGTAAACTATGGACATTAGTTAATAATAACATATCAATATTGAAGCATCAATTGTAACAAATGTGGTACATGAATGCAAGGCATTAATCACAGGAGAAACAGGGTAGAGGAAGGTAAGCGTATATGGGAACTCTACTTGCTATTCAGTTGTTCTCTAAACCAACACTGCTCCGAAAAATAATTTAAAAGAAAGTTGCTTCGTGAAGCAGTGAAGGCTAGTGGACTGTATTACCTAAAAATTAGAATAACTTGTGTGAATGGTGCAAGGCCACGCAACGAAATCAGTTGGAGATAGGATTCAAGTTTTCCTATGTTGCACTTTCCATAGTTAGTACAGGATAGATTTTAATCTCTGTTCTTTTTCGTTTTGGTGAGGAATCAAGCAACCTCATCATTGATATTCTCCTTTCTGCACTTTTGGTAAGTAAGTCTTAGGTGGAGTGGAGTTTATTAGGGACTGTATGAGAATACCCTTCACAAGACTAATTTAGAGTCTTTATGACTCAGTAGAGGCTGTCAATCCTAAGTTATTTGACGTTTAATTCCTGCTGATGTAAATTTTATATGACAAATAGTTTCATTTAATTGTGTCACCTCTGGCTTATATACACCATAAAAGGTTTCAGTTTTAACAGCCAGCAACAAAAGAGCCCTGGATGAGAGGAATAATGTCGAGAAAACTTGCAAGGGCATGGCTGGCTGGGGAAGATCTCTGGGTGGGAAGATCTCTGGAAGGAGGCTGGGCTTGGGGCAGAAGTATACCTGCAGCTGTGTTTGTCCTGAGTGCCTGGACAGGTAAGGGTGCTACTTCCTTTTGAGATTTTCACTGATACACTTTCCTTCTGGCAGTGAGTCCATCCACCTGCCCCTCCTCTGGCTCTTCCTTTCCACTGATGGATTTTCCACAAAGATTACTTGCTTTGTAAAAGCTCTGGCATAAACTAATAGCAATTTCATAATAAAATGAGAATTCCCTAACTTTGAATCTTTGTTTCTCCATATAAAATCACTATGCTTAGTCACGATGTCATAACTGAATCCCATTAAATATTGGGAAGTGCTGGGACACCTGGGTGGCTCAGCGGTTGAGCACCTATCCCTGGCTCAGGGCGTGATCTGCGGTCTCAGGATCAAGTCCCCCATCAGGCTCCCTGCCTGGAGCCTGCTTCTCCCTCTGCCTATGTCTCTGCCTTTCTCTCTCTCTGTCTTTCATGAATAAATAAATAAAATCCTTTAAAATAAATATTGGGAAGTGCTGATTTGTTTCTATGTATCAACAATTTATTGAGCATCTACCATATGCTAGGTTCTGTGGTAGATACTGTGGAAAATGAGTGGTCTCAATCCTGAAGAAGCTGTCAGTTTACTGGGAAAATCCAATATACCTATATAATGGGACAATAGTAAAAGGCATATATGGGAACAGCATTTCTGGCTTATTAAGGACTTTCATGTGTCTGTTGCAACAACACTCTCTAGGGGAGTAGAGAGTATATTTCTCCCATTTAATTGGTAATGACTCTGAGATCCATGGTGTGATAGCTGGACTTGTACTTCCCAGAGCTGGTGGTCTGTTTTCATCACATTTTGTGCATATGCTTCTATACACACACTACAAAGTCTTCTGATAAAATAGGAGTTCTTTTAAGATGTTAATAACACAAAATATATACTACTTCTTTGTATGCCACTGGTGACAGTGCTTTGGTCCTGATGATGGGCAATTTGTACATTTCTAATTATAAGGAAATTGAAATAGAGACTGGCTAATATAGGTTCATTCTATGTAATAAAATATTTGTTAATATCCCTCTAACCAAATGTGTTTTTTATTAGGGTACAGTGTATATTAGATCTTTCTCATTTTGAATATTTTTAATATTCCTCCACAGTAACATCCTTGCTTATTTTATTAAAGGATTTTATTTATTTATTTGACAGAGAGAGAGCACACACATATATACAAGCAGGGGGAGGGGCAGAGGGAAAGGGAGAAGCAGATTCCCTGGCTAGTGGGGCTCCACAGGGACTGGACTGCAGAACCCTAAGCAGAAGTTAGAACTGAGTGGAAAGGACCTGAGCAGATCATGACCTGAGCTGAAATCAGATGCTTAACTGACTGAGTCACCCAGGGCACCCCCTTCCTCCCCCCCCCCCACTGAGTCATAGGAACCCCTCCTATTGACAAAGGAAACACCTTATTTATAAACAATCCCTTTATTCAACCCTTCTTAAATTATCCTAATCTGAGTGTGCCTTTTGCTTCCAATTGGGACACTATTTTATCTATGTTGGATCCTTAAAGAGTCTCTGTACTTCGAAAGGTCCGTGCTCCATATACCTGCCTCTCTCTGGCTTATCCTTTCTAATAATAGATATTTTCTAAAATAAAAATAAGCACAGTGAGCTTGGAAGGAAAACCCAGGCCATATGAGGGCTAGAAAAAGTATATGAGGTGAATGATGGGGTAGGAGTGGAGGTGGGCAGGGCTGGAGATGAGAGAAAAGGTAAGAAGTCTCTGTTCCTTTTCTTTGGGTGACTTACAGTGTCTTTGGAGGACATTTTGAGAAACACAGAAGAAATTTTCCCTGGAAAGATCTATTGCTAAAATGTATATATATGTATATTAGGGAAATAGAGCATAGTGTAGTGCAGTGGGAAGAGACTAGGGATAAATTTGTGATCCACTGGGTTTGGTAGACTTATCTATAAAGTGCCATGTGCCCTTAATATAGAATAAGCATCTCTATTATTATTAGTGGTTGAATTATATTTTAGACATGTAGAAATATATTTTCCCTAGTGAAAAAAATTTTTTTGTGGGGGGACTTCATTTGTATCATATATAGAGGAAGTATGGATTAATATTTACCCTGAGAATTAAGTTCTCCCAAAGTCATCAAGACCAGACTCTCCAGGGTTGGGACAACCTCAGCTGATATTAGCCTACCACAAGAGAAGTTTTTGGAATCAGGATTCCGGAACTGAGGACCCCACATTGTATCATTAAATGCATCTCTTAGCAAAAAGTTTATTAAGTAACTGAGTGCCTGCTGTATTTTTGCAAGACTCTGTATTCGGTACTTCAGATATAAAAAATAAATAGGTAATGGTCTTTTCAAATTCAAGGAGACTGCAGCCCAGTTAGCGAGAAAGGATAAGAGGTGATCTAGCAAGATCGTAATTCATGTCCTCTTAGCCTTTGCCTTCCCGGTGCTAACATAGATCCCAGTCCATTGTAGGCATCATAAAAGCTCGCTGAATTTGAAAATATTGCTAACTAGCAATGCCAGGCATAAGAGGCAAAGGCACAAAGTGCAATGGAAATTCAAAGGAGAGAGAGCACCTCGTGGCCTTAAAAGTTTTATAAAGTTGGAAGAAATTATTTTGGATCTTGATAGATGTATAGATTTCAGTAGGTTTAGAGGGGGTGAGGACAACACTTCAGGGGACTAATTATTTGCTTGGTATAGATTCATTGAAATCAAATTACGAGATAAAGTGGTATGAATTTTAATAGGAAGTGATTTACAGACACAAACTTACATAGTCTTAATTTTATTAGGACTTGAGTTACATACACCATGGAGAAGATTGTGTGTGTGTGTGTGTGTGTGTGTATAATAATTATTATTATTTTTAATGCAACCAACAATATGTGAAAGTACTGTTTCACCATAACACAACTAGCATAGTGTGTTATCTTTGAAAAATATTGGGGCAAAAGGAGAACACTGGAGGAAAGTGGATTATGGGAAGAGGATGTATGACACAGAAAAAGAGGCTGGGGGCGGGGGCCGCGGGGTTGGTGCTATTTTTGGCTTGTGTAGGTGTCAGGAGCCAGTAGTTTATTGGTTAAAAGAAGACCAGGCTTCTCCATTTATTAGTCATTTGATTTTGAGCAAAGCACTTTACCCATTTGTATCTCAGTTGACTCACTAGCAAAATAGGACTGCTGTGGAATTTAAGTGAGATGTTACACTTAACATGAATGGAATGGTGTCTGGCACTGTTGTAGGATTGTGACAGGAGGCAGTATTTTTTTCTGTTGCTTTATCTCATGTTGTTGGTGGAAAAGGTGGTTATGTGTTGTTTTATAAGGATGAGAGGGCTGAAGGTCAGTGTTGTCAGCAGGGATAAAAGGGAGGTAATGGTCTCTACATTTTTAAAAATAAAATAGATTTATAGTCTACAGTAAAAAAAAAAAAAAAAGTTGGAGAATGCCCCAGGGGTTGTTGGAGGAATGGTTAACATCCTCCTAAATCTCCTAAGTCTTGGGGCAGCAGAATTCCTTTAAATGCAAAGTGACTCTTGGAAAGGAAGTATAGCAGGAATCAGGGCAAAAAGTTAACATTTTTTTTTTTATTAGTTCAGAGGTTTAGTGATTCATCAGTTCCATATAACACCCAGTGCTCATCACACCAAATACCCTCCTTAGTGCCTGTCACCCAGTTACCCTTCCCCCCCACCCACTTGTCCTTCAGCAACCCTCAGTTTGTTTCCTAGGGTTCAACGTCTCTTTTGATTTGCCTCTTTCTCAATTTTCATCTTATTTTATTTTTCCATCCCTTCACCTATGTTCATCTGTTTTGTTTCTTAAATTCCACATATGAGTGTGATCATCCAGTATTTGTAGTTCTCTGACTGACTTATGTCGCTTAGCATAATACCCTCTGGCTTCATCCATGGTGTTGCAAATGTGTATATATATATACATATATATATCTCACATCTTCTTTACCCATTCATCTATCATAAAAGCTATCTATGAAAAACCCACAGCAAATATCATCCTTAATGGGGAAGAACTGAGAATTATTCCCCAAAGGTCAGGAACTCAATAACGATGTCCACTCTCACCACTGTTATACAGCATAGTATTGGAAGTCCTAGCCTCAGCTATCAGACAACAAGCAGTTAACTTTGCTGCAGAGATTCTGACTCACTGGAAGGAGAGGAAAAATCTAGACTGGCTTTTTGAACTCAGGTCAAACATGACTCTTTCTGGTAGGCAGCTGGGGTACAGCCTGACTTCTGCCTTTCACAAAACCCAGGAGTCCCTACGTGCCCATCACAGTCTTGGCTTAATCTTGATTTTCTGCTCCTTTATGTGGAAGTTTATATGGGTGTCGTCTGTTTTGATGGGCTTTGCTCCATAAGGTGAGCTTATGAGCTTTGCAAAAATAGCCTTGTTTTTAGTAACCATGGGTTCCTCCATTTTTCATTCTTCTTTATCTGTTTGGTCTGTGGCCTTTTTTTTCTTCTTGGTGTGGCCTGATGAGAACAAGTGAATATTTCCTGGCAAGTTTTAGCCCAGAGTTTACAGCTTCTGCTATGTTTCAGATTATTCTATACTTTGTCTGAAGCTGCAGCAGTGTGAGGCCTGTGTGTCATGATGATTTGGGCACAGGCTGAAAGACATCTACCCTCTGTGTACCCAGAGACAGAAGTGCCCAAAGAGCCCAAGTCCAGATTCAAGGTACACATGTCCATTGGAATGGGAAAAGAGCTTCCAAACATTGAATTTGGCACAAAGGACCCTCTCTCCTTAGATGAGACTAAATTGCAGAATCCATCAAACAATTATTTGGCTGTGGTCACCTCAGTCATGGATGAGTTTATAACATTTACTCCCTTGTAGGTGTTTTAGCAGAACAGGCCACTTCTGACAAAGGGACAGGAGCCAGGAAACATCTGGGACTTGAGTAGGAGGTGAGAATGTGCAATACTGTCACAGGGGGCTCTGGGGAACTAAAGAAAGTGCTTGAGCACACTCTCTGCTTGGTTTTGTCTGTGATGGTGGTGGTGGTTGGAAAGAAGAAGCTTGTAAAGGTAAAGGGAGTTTGGGAAAATCATCACAGGTTTTTGCTGACAACCTTGCTTATACAGTGTTGGGTTATTCACCAATATCCATCAATCAGAGCAAGAGGATGTGGAGAGAAAGCCAGTGTGGAAGGGGCAGTGCTGAGATTCCCAATGAATATTTCTTTCCTTACCAGCCCATTGGAGGGGAGCAGGTTCAAGCACACACACACACATGCAAATAACTTAAGAGATATTGGATGGTACAATGATTTTTTCCTTTCACAGAACAAAAATGAATCCCTCATATCTTTCCATTACTTGGTGAGTTGTGTCAGTGGTGGTTCTCAAATTGTTGTTATGTGGGCTCGGTGGATCTAGGAATGGGGTCAAAATTTATTTTCAAGTGTTTGAGGCATAACCCATTGCATATCCATTAAAGAGAAAAAAAAAGATACAGTTGCTTTTTCAACATCCACACTAACTAGATTAACTTTCTTACGTGCTTGCGAGCATTCTTTATACACCTCTGATTCCAAACCTCTTTTTCCAGTTTTTCCTTTCCTGTCCAATCTCACAAATCCAGCTCACATTTTGCCTTCTCTACCATTTCTTCTTCTAAGCATACAGATTGATGTTCCTTCAGCTCTAATTATTGTTTTCTGAGTATGTTCCAGTTTGTTCACTTCCTTCTTGAAGTGTGATGCTCAAATTTAACACAATACATCAGATGTGATCAAATTGACGTTAGCTAAAAATAAAACAACAATTATTTTCCAATTTTCAATATTGTGTTTCTGTTTATGGCATTGAAGATGAGCCACAATCTGCAATGAGTTCTATATCCCCTAAAATTTCTGAGTCTTTTCTCTTTAACTGCTACTGGGCCCAGCCTGTTTGTGCAGTAGACTATTTAGAGCCAACTGTAGAAATTTGCATTTATCTTTGTAAAAATGACATCTTGTAAGATTCAGCTCATCACCATAGCCTGTTAAGAGACATTTGAAGCTGGATTACAAGAAATTAATTTTCTTTTCAGCCTAATGTCATTCGTGCAGTTGATATGCACAGCTAGGAATTCATAAACATGTTGAAAAAGACATAACTGAAGACATACTCAAGTCCAGGATGGCTGTGCTGATTCCAAAAGCTTCTGTCCCAAGCCTAATCCAGGCCCACAGGGATCACTCAGCTCAGGTCTGCTCCCAACATTAAGCTTCCAGGGGCTCCTCTACTTGAGCCTTCTGCTGTCCATCCTGACCAACTTTTCTGTCCTTTTCAGATCCTTCATTCCTGGAAAAGACTGGAATGTCCCCTTTCTAAGCTTTACCTTTCCTTGTGGTTGGTCACATGATTCAAGCCCACATTAATTAATGTCTCCTATTCCTGGATCACTCTTTGGCCCTGGTTTATATTCCTCATTACTAAAATAATTATTACACTAGCAATCGTTAATGTTGCTTGAGCCTTTAATATGTACCTGGCGCTATGCTGAGTGTATTATATACATTGTCTAATTTATCTTCACAGAATGTCTATGTGCTCTTATTATTGCCCCATTCTGTAAATGAGAAATCTGATGCCTAGAAACTTTAAGTCACTGGTTCAAGCTCACCTTGCTGTGTCATGGCTTGAATATAGGTCTATCTGGGTCTTTACAAGTTGCCCCCTTTTTGGGTTGTAATGTCTTTGAGGGCGGAGACTGGTGTTAAATGTCTCTGTTATTCTACCTTACAGAGTACTGAGAGTGAAGGTGCAGTGGTTCTTAGTATGTATGTATTGAGTTAAGGAGTAAATTAATAAATGAAACAGATGTTTTACAATATTCTTTTTCTTTCTGATAGTATGTAAACAACTGGAGACTTTTTCAGGCTAAGAGAGATGACAATATAGACTTGTCTGGAATACTGCATGTCTTAATTTGCTAGAGTTGCCAGAAAGTACCACAGACTGGGGAACTTAAGAACCGAAGTTTACCCTATGACCCAGCAATTGCACTGCTGGGGATTTACCCCAAAGATACAGATGCAGTGAAATGGCAGGACACCTGCACCCCAGTGGTTATAGCAGCAATGTCCACAATAGCCAAACTGTGGAAGGAGCCTCGGTGTCCATCGAAAGATGAATGGATAAAGAAGCTGTGGTCTATGTATACAATGGAATATTACTCAGCCATTAGAAATGACGAATACCCACCATTTACTTTGACGTGGTTGGAACTGGAGGGTATTATGCTGAGTGAAGTAAGTCAATCGGAGAAGGACAAACATTATATGGTCTCATTCATTTGGGGAAGATTAAAAATTGGAAAAGGGAATAAAGGGGAAAGGAGAGAAAATGAGTGGGAAATATCAGTGAGGATGACAGAATATGAGAGACATCTAATTCTGGGAAATGAACAAGGAGTGGTGGGAAGGGAGGTGGGTGGGGAGTTGGGGTGACTGGGTGACAGGCAGGCACTGGGGGGGCACTTGATAGGATAAGCACTGGGTGTTATGCTATATGCTGGCAAATCGAACTCCAATAAAAAATATACAAAAATAAAAAAAGGAAAGTAAGGGGCACGTCTGGGAACAAGCACCAGGGGGTCTTAGGTGCATGCTCAGTGGGGTGCAGAACAGAAGAGCCAATATTCCTGTGGACTTCCTTCCATACACCTGAGCAAGCCGTGGACCATGAACACTTCCCACCCCAAGTCCTCATCTTATTATTGACATCCTGGGCAGATGCAACATGCTTAGTTATTCCCCATGAGAAATAAAAATTAAATTAAAACAATAATAAAAAAAAAGAGAACGGAAGTTTATTTTCTCACGATTCTGGAGGCTAGAAGTCCAAGATCCAGCTGTTAGCAGAGTTGTTTTTTTCTGAGGTCTCTGTCTCCTTGGCTTGTAGATGGCTGTCCTCTCCCTGTGTGTTCACCTGGTCTTCCTTCCGTATGTGTCTGTGTCCTGAACTCTTCTTCTTCTTAGCAGACTGGTCATGTTGGATTAGGGCTCACTCAATGATCTCATTTAACTGCTGTCACCTCTTTAAAAACCCTATTTCCATGGGATCCCTGGGTGGCTCAGTGGTTTGGTGCTTGCCTTAGGCCCCTGGCGTAATCCTGAGTCCCAGGATCAAGTCCCACGTCCGGCTCCCTGCATGGCGCCTGCTTCTCCCTCTGCCTGTGTCACTGCCTCTCTCTCTGTGTCTCTCATGAATAAATAAATAAAATCTTAAAAAAAAATAAAAACCCTATTTCCAAATATAGTCACATTATGAGGTTCTGGGAGGTAGGGTTTCAATATATGAATTTTGGGAGGACACAGTTGAATCCATAACACTAGCAAACAGAATTCAGTGAGCATCATGAAAGTTCCAGGGTGTGTATTCTTGGAATCTTTCACCAAGTTGGTGCTAATAGATTTGTTATAAGCTAGAGGAAAAATCAATCTTCCCTTTGGACATATTTTTCTCAGCAGTTTGATCTTTTCTTCTTAATCAAGTCAAAAGTATTTTAGATATTTGGGGGTCTTTGTTCCTTTTCTAAAAGTAAAATCAATGAAGTTAATAGGGTGAAATAGGGTAAGTCTATTGAATGAGAAGGATCTAATTAAGAGGCGAATTTTTTCCCTGCATATTGTTTCCTTAATTTGGCTCTCTTTGCATACTTTACTTAAAAGCATTTAAAGTTAACATTTGACAAAGTTGACATGTAAGATGTTGAAAAGTGATTTTGGGATAGGCATGCCTAGATTTTTATTGTTACTCTATTATCAGCTGCCAGGTTGAACCTTATTACTTCTTACTCTGTCATTAGCCTATGCCACTCACATATTCAGGAGCTGTCAATGTTTTGTGATTTCAAGGGTACCTAGGGAACGATGGCTGCTATCCTACTCTGAAACTCCAACCTGTTATTTTAACTTTGATTCCAGTTAAAGAACAAATACCCTGGGAGGGTTATGCTAAGACTTAATCTTAGGCTGCTCATAGAGCTCTAGAATCCAGTCAGTTGTGTTTCTCATGGCTTCTTCATGGTTCACTTTGTGAACCATCAGTTCATAGTCACTTAATTTTCTCTTTTAGGACACCCACAGAACACTTTGATTTATCCCATGGAATTTAGTGCCCCGGGCCATCCTGTTGACCAGGATAGGACTTGTGCTTGGAAGGAGTTAGATTTGCTTCATGATATGTTTGGGAGGCTCCAAATCTTTCTGTTTTGTATCTGGCACTGCTCAACCCCTCCCCAGAGAATATCTGAAAAATTGGCAATTCAGACTCTTCCTGAGTTTCCAGCTTCCCACTACTTCATAAAGAAAGTCTTCCTACTTAGGGCAGATGCAGCCACTACAGTATTCTTAAATTGAGCCCAAAGATTCCTCCTATTGGCCCCAGTTCTGGCAGTATGTAGAATAAACCATTCTAATGTTTTTTTCCTTTCTTATTCTATTTTCTATTTTGCTGTTTTTCTTTTGCTGGGAAGCAGCATATGTCTCAGTCAGCTGAGATACAGACCATGACCTCCCTTACAAACAAAAATAAATACTGCCTTTCTTAGACTTTTTCCTCCTTCACATCTGCCCTTGACATTCTTTTAATGTATATTTCAGATGGAGGACTACACCGCCTGTGTGAGAAAGTGGCAGCTGGTGCAGATCACTGACACCTGGAAACCTGCTCCATGCACCAACGAGAGCATGTTCTGCTGAGCTTGATAGGTTTTCTACTCACCTTTTGGAATTGGAGAATGCCATGGTTTGAGGGAAGGCTGTGAGGAACACATGTGCTGAAATGTCCAGGAAGGGCCTTGTGATTATCCAAAGTCTGCTTGCCTGTCTACAATCCAAAAGCATTGTAGATGGTGGGAAACCAGGGATCTTCAGCATGAAGAAGTCCAAACTTCCATTTTTTTGTGTGTAAAATGAGGTGAATGGTTACCTGTGAACCAGAGGCAGAGGTGATCTCGGAAATTTCAGTTCTTATTTGCATCTCAAACAGGCCTTGGAAATATATATACATATAGCATTTTGTGTATTCTAAGCTTATCGCAATGCATTTCAGATACATTCAAGATCACAGAGGAGGATAGATTCATCATCCAAGGATATTCCATGACAAGCACAAATACAAGCATTGTCAGCTGATTCCACCCTGAGCTTTGAGATGTGAGTAAAACTAACATCCCATTGAACATCCTGTGGGAAATACAGTGCCCTACCTGAGATTTCTGTGAATTCCTGGGAATTTCTTTGTCACAGGCATGTCTGAAGCAGAGCACCTGTCCCCCTAAGTCCTCACTCTTCCTCAGTCTCATTTCTCTGTTCTATTCCTTTGGCTTTATGCTTATCCAGCTCTAGAGCTCAGCACTTTCCCATTGCCTTTCCTCCAAATCATGCACACAAAGCATTTAAAAATGTCACAGATTCTATGGAAGCACTGCAGAGCAGATAAGATAATTTATAGTAACATAAATAAATTTAAGTGGGTTATGAGATGTCCTTGTTCTTAAAGGCTCTTCAGTTACCCCGTCACTGGGAATTTCTGACTGGTCACTTCACCTGTGGAGCAAACCATCTGCCATATTTCTTTGCCTTTCTCTCTTCCTTTCTCATCCCACCTCCCTTCCCTGCTTCCAGTTCCCCTAATTCCTGTTCATTTCTCATATAAAACCAGTTATTGATCAGTTTGATCCGCCACCATCTTGTAAACTATGGCCTAACCTACTATACTCAAAGGGGCTTTTCTACACAGTTTAGGCTCTCTTTAGAATAAACCTAAGCACAGATAATTCCCTTATGGGAACTCCCTAAATCTTATCTTCACCCTCTACATATTACTTATATCCTGAACAGTATTTTACTGGAAAGTTTGTGGCTGCTGGTGCTAGAGTTATTGATATATCAGGCTCCCTCTAGACCAGGAGGTCTATTAGGGCTGAGAACTTCTGTGTTATTACCTGTGCATGCACAGGGCCTTGTGGAGCCCCAGAGCAAAAGGGATACTTGGGGTATATTAAACCTGACTTGGTCATTATAGAATTGTTATATCATGTTGTACACTTGGAACTAATATAACACTGTATGTTAATTATACTTCAATTAAAAAAAGACAAAAGAATGACTTGGTCATTGTTCTCCTTCTGGATCTGCATGGTGGTTATCACTTCTTAATAGTTTGAGCTGCACACTTACAAGTTGCTCATTCTTTTGTTTGTATTACATTTCACTAAGTCTGCTTTTTAGGAAGTGACTTGGACAAGATGACACAGTTGTTAAGTGACAGGCTTGGGTCTGTGGACTTGTGGTGAGGGGTGTCCCCCCTCAAACTGAGCTGCTTCTCCAAAGACTAGAGTGGGTTGGCTGCCTTCTCTAAGACACAGTGAAAGTAAATCGAGAGGATAGTTGAACACTCAGGAAGTCATAAGTAAGTGGCATCTGAGCATATATGATGGGCACTATTTTTGAGGTGGGAGGACAGCTCCCCAGAGATGGTGATACTTCATGTCCAGAAGCAGAGCTGGGCCACCATATTGGCGAGGAAGAGGGACAGTGCAAGAGCTAAAGATCCTGGGTGACACAGGAGGGGACACAGGGTGAGTGATCACATCTCATGAATGGATATCCTGGGTTTGGCTGGTCATTCAAACCAAGTATCAAACTCAGACCCCAGGAGCTGAGGCTAACCTTAGGGCTCTGGCTTAATTCTCAGACTCACCTGGTCCTGCTGCTGCTGCTGACCTCTTTGCATTTGAGACTGTTGTGACAAGGCTGGCCTGCTGCTGAGGGGCACCAACTACAGGAGTTGGAAAAGGCACCAGAAGGTGACAGAGGCCTAGATTTTATTAGCTCTTGGGCCTCAACTTAGTTGGCTCCTTTTTTCTTCTTTTACCTCATTTCCTAGTTGTTACACAGTCTACCTACCATCTGGAGGCTAGACTGCCATTTGGATGGTGACGACTGTGTCAGGTGCTAGAAGTAGAATTCCTGTGCTCATCACACACCTGGAAGGTGTCTAACTTCATCAGGTGCTCATCATGTCCTCCAGGGTCATTGCAGACTTGTAGGGAAAAGGCAGAAGTGCTTGCCTATGGATTTTTCTGGTAGGTTTCCAGGCTTATCTACTGACTTGTCCCTTACAGCCTTCACTCAGCTGTGTCAGCCACCAACCCCCAACTTGGCTTGCAGCTGTCTCTTGGACTTTCTCTTCTCTCTTCTTCATCCTGTTCCCAAATCTTCCTTCATGCTTTGGAAGAATTATACCTTTCCTTCTGAGACTTGCTTATAAACTAAGAAGCCATTCCATATTCTCTCAGTGGCCATTGCCTTTCTCACCTATGCCTCAGCACAGACTGTTGTCTTCATCATCCTACTTATTACATGCTGCTCTGAGGTCAGCATTTAGTGAGCATTTAATATGTTACTCCTGTAAATATTAGTACTACGATGTTGCTAATGTTGGTTACATTGTGCTAAACTATTTACTACCTATCTCATTTATTCCTCTCAAAAATTCTATCAGGCTGGTATTGTTTTAAGTCTTATTTTACAAGATGGGTAAACTGAGTTTTAAAGATTAAGTGCGTGCAGGGGCACCTGGGTGGCTCAGTTGGTTAAGTATCTTACTCTTGATTTTGGCTCAGGTCATGATCTCAGGGTTGTGAGATCCAGCCCTGCATGGGGCTCTGTGCTCAGCAGGAGTCTGCTTGAGATTCTCTTCCTCTCCTCAGTCCCTTCCCTTGCTTGCTCTCTCTCTCTCTCAAAATAAATAAATTAATCCTTAAAACAAAAGATTCAGTGGGTACAGATATGGGCTATCAACCTAGACAGTCTTGTCTACCTCAGGGGCTGGGAGGTCATGGGATACAGGAGTATGTTTTATGAGATTTATGAGTATCTTTTTTGTACCCACTATTGCTGTTTCTGTATGGTACTATGACCTTGCTTCTGAATTTGCATAATGTTTATTGGATTGTTTTGTTTGACTTATGTAAATGAAACATGCAGACTTAGGAAAATGCAGTGATCAATAGCTCCAGTGAAAATGATTGCTTGTTTAAATGTAAAATGTACAGTTTTGGTCATTGGAACCAAGGCTGCCTCTAGGGTGTATGGAGATGAGCTAGTACTTTTTGTGGGGTTCTTATCTGGGTAAACACTTTGAGTCACCCCAAACCAGCTTGTCAGCTCTATTCTTGCAGGCCAGTCTTGTGCAATTCTATTAAAGGAAAATTACCTTGGAGGATTAGGAACATGCTGGTCCAGAAGGGAACTGGAGCTCAGATGGGACTCCATCAGACTCAGTGTACCTCATCTAGCTCTGGTCTGGCCCTCATGGTCCCATCACCAGAAGGGGACTTAGGAAATATAGAGGAAGATGCTCCCAAGCTTGGGAGTGCCCAGAGGGGGCAGAGCTGAATCCTACTGGCCTAGGTCTAAAGTGTGATACTGGCTAGAAATCTATAATAGGCAAATAATGGCTCAGATAATTGCACCAGAAGGCTTGATAGACATAGCCCAAACTCTATCCTGTGTAGGCATTTAATATATCTCAGGACAACTTGGTATTTTAACCCTAAGTTTATAATTGATTTCTTGCTTTCTCACTCATAAACTCTGTGACTGGACTGGCAGCTAAATTCTCTGCACCTGCTTCCTCATGAATGTAATGGGCAGTGATGGCATCCTGCCAAGGTCACGTGCATAGGTGCTGTTATCATCATAATAGCCTGCACTTATGAATCATTATGTGCCAGGTACTAGTCTAAATGTGTTACATGGATTAGCTCATTTACACCGCACCACAACCCACTGAGGTGGGTTTTTTAATTCTCTTTTAATACATGAAAAAATGAGGTATGGAATGGTACTCTATTTGGACCTGTGAGTCTAATGCTAGGGCCTAAGCACACAACCATCATGCCATATCACCTGGCTCAGTTCCTCTCAGCACTGGGTGCACAGTAGAATTGCTTGAGGAGCCAGTGACCGGGCACTCCCTTCCCAGCCCCAAATTCCAATTTAATAGGGGCATAGGCATCAATCCTTTGAACAGCTGCCCAGGCAATTCACATGGCAGCTAGTGCTGAGTATTAATAGAGAGCAGGCATACGGTGAACTTGTGTTGAGTCTCAGTCAGGGGGAGTCACACCTGACATCACCAAATGAGCAAATGTGCCTGAGTGCACTTTAAAACCAAGTACTCCACATGTATACGAAATTAGATTTGATATTTGCTAAGCCAGTACTTACCCAGGGTCTTCTTTGTTCATACCACTAACTAGAAAAATAAATTGGTACAGAGCATCTCTTAAGCAGGAGCAGGGGAGGGCAGGATGGGCAGGTGATGAGATGGGGAAGGTGGTCTGCTGCAGAGGGGATGAGCAGTTTATCACTGACCATAGTTAGCAGTGTGCAGGCATGATGAGAAGAAAAAGCAGACTGACTTGTGGTTTGCTTCATTATTATTTAAGAATTTTCAAAAAAAAAAAAAAAGAATTTTCTGTCATCTTGTCCCATTCACATGCTACCACTTAATATGTCACTGCTGTTGCTTTTAAGTATATCACCAAAGTGATAAATTAAATGCATATAAAAATAAAATTATTTACTATCAATATATGTAAATAATATACACTATATAATATGTTAAGATTATATTTCTCTGTAAATCATCCATATATTTATACTAAATAAAGAAATATATGAATAAAGTTGCATAAATTAAAAATATTTATATTTTTCTAAGGATTATTATCCCCATTTTACAAATGAAAAACTTGAAACAGATTAAGTCACTCACTCAATGCTAGGAAACTAGTAGTAAGTGGAAGACATTTGCTGTACATTTACTGTGTAGTTCACTTAACTTATTTCTTTTGATTCAACAATCCTTTGAAGAGGTACTATTAGTCTTTTTTTTTTTTTTTTTAATAAAAGGCATAGGAGAAGGATAAAACCAAGTCCAAGGCATAGGATGTCAAAGTAATTTTTTTTAAGCTTCTCCCAATTAGTAAGTGGCTGAGCCAAAAGTTGGCCCCAGCTGATTGGCACCTGACATTTATTCTTACACATATTCCATACCACCTCTTATGAAGGAGGAGGTACAACCCAAATATCTTTTCTCAGTATACTGCCCCCCTTTACTCTCTTTACTTTCCTCTCTGATTATTCCTATCCTGTCTTCAATTTCTAGATCCCTATTGATTGAAGGAAACTATAATATGTCACTCCAAAATATGCTAATATGGTGTAAGGAATATCTTGATCTCAAGGCAACTTAGAAGAAGTAGATTCAAGGAAAGCTCGCTGCCCTCCTTCTATTTGCCTAAAAATGGGACATACAGTTTCAAAGGTGTCCCTCCTCCTTTCTCCACCAGGAGGGACAAAAGTTAATCACCAGAGGAGACAATTTTAGACTCATATCAGTCTTGAGATGGGAAGCAGAGGAATCTGCATAATGAGCTTCACTAAGTAACCTTTATCAGTTTCCTGCATATTTACTTCCCTACACTTTGCCATCCTTGAAAGCCTAGAAACTCTTTCCTTTGTCTTGTCATTTCTCCACAGATTTGTTTTTGTTGAAGATGCTATATAAGCCTGAATTCTAAGCTACCTCTTTGAGCTACTCTTCTCTGAGTTTCTCCCAAGTATATATGGAATACACATGTTAACGAACCTGTTTGTTTTTCTCTTGTTAACCTGTCTTTTCTTATAGAGCACCATCAAGAGTCTATGGTGGGTAGAGGACACATTTTCCTTCACTGTACCAAATGATGCACACAGCTTATTGTGTTTCTCTTTAATTCTATGATATGAGCACTTCTTCCTGGTTCGGCCATGAGTACCTCACTCAACAAGTCTGAAATTAGACTCCTGCACTTGCCCCGACATCTGCATTCTTCTTGTGTCAAGAGTCTGGCTAACTGTATCAGTGTCCACCAGTCTGCTACACTAGACTCCCACTTTCCACCTGGGAATTGTTTTGTCATCTCCCCAGGCAGGAACGTGACTATAGAGCATATATAGCTAGTATCTGAGCTCACCCTCTCTATCTCCTGGGTGCTTCTTTGCTTCTACACTCCTAAATTCTTTCAAAAAAGACTACCATACTGGAGAGAACTTGAAACTAAAGTTGGTGGCTGTGTCCTTGGAGACTTAGCGAATCTCCCTCTTAGATCCTTTCAACTGCAAATTGGGATAATGTTAAGACTCTGATGGAGGTCATGAGGTGGAAAAGTCTGGTAGATAAGTAATCATCATTAAGAGGACATGCTTCCTTGAAGGAGAGGGCAGGTGTATTTATTCTGCCTGTCTTTCTAGATTCAGAGTGAGCTGGAGGCCTGGAGTTTGGAAAATCTCATTTCATCTGTGATTGGAATTGAAAGGTTGATGTGATGACTGATATGGACTAAGTTGTGTCTTCTGCAAATTTATATGCTGCTAACCTCTAATATGACTGTACATGGAAATTGGGCCATTAAAGAGGTCATTAGGTTAAATAAGATCATACAGGTAGGGCTCTAATCCAAAATGACTGGTGTCCTTATAAGAAAACAGTTAGGCACTGGGGGTGCATGTGTCCATGTGAGGACACAGGCAGAGGCAGCCATCTAGCCTTTTTGGAGAGATTAGCTTCCGGAAAAACCAAACTTACTGATCCCTTGGTCTTGAACTTCCAGCCCCCAAAACCATGAAAACATAAATTTCTGTTGTTTCAGCCATCTAGTCTGGGGTGTTTTGTTATGGCAGTCCTAGCAAACTAATACAACTACTTTTGCACTATAAAATTTATTTAAAAGTGAGTGTTTCCTATGTGTTCATTTGATCAAGACTCCATAATAGCATGTATATGAGAAACATTCAAGTCTTGGCTATCCCCAAAGTGACTTTCATTACTTCATTTTAAGAATGAAATGATCACCTCAATTTGCATGCAAAGAATTTTATCACTTTGGCCCAACTTGCATAAACAGCTTTCATCTTTCTGGAAGGAAAAAGAAATCAATTTTCTCTTTGTACAGCACTTTTGGTCTTTTGTGTCTTCTAAGAGGCTTGACCCTTTAAAGAGACTTTGATGTTTGTCTCAATTTTATTTTTGTTATTAAACCTTTCTGCCTGGCAGGGATACTCAGTGGAGGCTTATGCCATACTCTCCCTCTTAATTGGACCTGATATTGAGTGACAGATCAAATGATCTTAAATTAATAACAATGACAAATTGCCTTCAAATGGCACTTGTACATAAAAGGAAACACTTCCATTAAACAAATGTTATGTCATCAAGAAACCCATTAATAGCTCTGCCAGTGATCATAGCTGTGTAATTTTTCTCATCAGTGTTAATAACCAGCAAAGTTATAATTGCATATGGAGCTTAATTAAAATTTTCTATCCTATTAATGAGTGTCCATGCTTCAGATCTCCCATCAAATGGAGTGCAAAATTTAGGCCATTTTTCTTGAGGTCCAAGCTCTTAGAAGACATGAACAGGTACAGACAATATGCTGTGATTATTAACCACTGGTTATTAGAGGTGGAATTGGTCTTAAATATTATTTAAGCTAACTCTAGTATTTTAAGCTGATTTTTATTTTATATATTTGTATCTCTTACATGCAACATAATATAAATGACAAAGAAAAATTGCCTGTTTCCTAAGTAAATAAATCATTAACTGAGCAAGTAAATCTACCTTCCTACTCTTCATTTTTACATCCTCTTACTATCCATTGATATACATATTGTGGCACAGATGGAGCAGATGCACAACAGACCTACCTTCCCTTCTTCCTGAGCATTACATACTCACCTGCATTCTTCCTGAGCATTACAATACTCACCTGCATTACATCTTCCAGCCCCCTTCATCTAGGTTCTGTCAGGGACCACGTGACTCATTCCTGCCAAAGTCCTTGAGCAGAAGCCATGTTTGTCACTTTCAAGTGGAGAAGGTTAAGGGCAGGTAAGCCTTCTCCACTTCACATTTCTTCCATCTGCCTTTCACATAAGGAGGATACAGAGGATGAGGCAACCAAAAAGTGATGGGAACACTGGTTGGAAAGATCCTGGGTCCCTAAATAACTGTGTGGAGTAGAGACCAACCACCCACCACTTGCCCACTGGTCTAAATTAGACTATGATGTGAGGTGAGAGATTAAGCTTTTATTAATTTCAGCTACTGAGGTTTTGAGATTATTTTTTTATAGCATGTGGCCTGCCTTAATGCATATATTTAACCTAATTGCATAGGTAGTTATAATTTTTTCCTACCAAAAAAATTTGGCATCACTAGATATAGAGTTTCTACATGCTATACAGTCTTTTCTGTGATATAGAATTATGATTCAAATTACTGAATAATATTCTATGTTAAGTATATGTCAAATAAACATCATTTTAAAAATATCGTGCAGATCATTTCTTGTGTTTTCCTCTTTATGAACTATCCTCATATATAATAGATTTCCTTAAAATTGTGTTGACAAATTAACTTTTTATAATCATGTCAGTTTGCAGTGCCCCTGGCCATTATAAGAGTATAAGTAAAATTAACCTTTCTAAAATTGAGAATTTTTGTACTTTTAAAATTTACTTGACAATAAATGATACCTTGTATGTAAATACATTGTATATATAACATATATATAAACACATGATATTTAAACTCTTGTTACGTAAAGTGTATATATGTGTGTGTATATATATATATATACTTTATATAACAAATATGCATGCATATTTATACACATTTTATAATTTGTGCTTCTTTAATAACTGGTGAATTTTATACTTTCCATATATGTTTGCTTATACAAACATATTTACTCCTTTCACACTGAGAATGTAATCCTGTCCACTGGGGAGCATACGATCCTTCAATTTAGCAGATGACACAACTGAGAATGGAGGGCATTACTGAAGGAGGCAATGTTAAGATTATAACTGAGTATCAGAATATAGATCTTACCATTTAAATACAGGGATTTTTTTTATATAGCAAAACCTCCAAGTTTATGAAATATGATATGTCATTCTGGTCATTATGACTGTCATCTTGGAAAGAATGATCATGACATAAATAAAACATGCACCTCACCCTGTATCATTCCCTGTCATTTAATAGACAAGTTGAATTCAATAGAGACATGATATTTGAGCAGTAGTAGATGATCCTGAAGAACTTACCTAGGGAAGAAGCAGAAGAGAATGCTGAAAAGACAAGCTAGAGCTGGGAAAACTGAATTCAATTAGCAAGTACTGAATTCCTACTAGGTGCCAGGCTCTCCCATAAATACAGGCTGAATGAATTTTTACCAGATAAAAGCTTTGTTTGAACTCTTAATCAAATAAGAGAGAGTATAGTTTAGTGAAGAAGTCAAGAGGTTTTTAATTGGCCTGAAGCAGGAGACTCAAGTCTAAATTTGGTAATATTGGACAAACTACCTCATTATAACTTTCCCCATACATAAATTCAAGATAATTATAGCAATGGGTTTGTTGGGAAGAAAACCTGGGAGATAAGATCTGCAAAGATTGTAATACCCTCATCGGTGCAAATTGTGCCCACTAAAATACTAGTTATTAAGTGTCATTAACTGGGAAGACCAACTGTGAAAACAGTATAATACAGCATGACCAAATGCAACAGTAAAAAACACACAAAAAATAGTCCAGAAGAGACCTGTAGATATATTGTTAATCTGAAAATGAATTGAATTATTGATACTAATTCTTTACCTTCCCATGTCCATGGCCTGTGCCATGTAATTTATTCAGTTACTGCCATAATTAAATTAAAATAGTATCTATTCCCCTGAAAGAAGAAAATCCATTGTAGCAATAATTAAAATGACAGATTTTTAGAAAGTGACAAAAAAAGCACAAAATTAAACAAAGTTAATTGTCATTAATTTCACACCAAAATGAGTGATGCACTATCCTAGGGTTTTTGCTTTCTACCTATAATTTCTATGACCAATCCCTCCTTCCCTTACCATTTAATTCTGTATATAGTCAACGAGTTTCTCTCTTTAGATCTCTTAGGGCTCTTGAACAGATTTTCATCCTTTTTAAGTTATAGTAAAAAGATCATTGGACTGGGAATCAGATGTTCCTGGCTGTTGTCCTGCTTAGCCAATGATTTGTTTTGCATCCTTGCACAAGTTCTTTTATTGCTTTGGTTTTGACTGGATATTCTTTAACATCCCATCTAGTATTGATATCCATGCATCTCTCCATCCAAAAAATATTTCTTGAGTCTCTACTACATGCCTAACAATGCCCTGGATCTTGTTCTCCTTTTGCAGGTAGAAGGCAGTCAGTAAACAAATAAATTGATGAGTGAGAACAATGTTTGATGCCACTAAGTGTTCTGCAGAAAAATTAAGATATGATGTGACATGATTATAATTTGGTGGCTGCTTTACATTGAGTGGATGGTATAAAACGTGGTCTCCCCAAGGGGGTGACATTTCAGTTGAGAAGGAGCAAATGAAAAAAAGTGGCCAGCCCTGTCAGGATGGGGGGAAAAGTATATTTATCCTAAGTGACAACTCTCAGGAACTTCTGTAAATACGCAGGATGATGGGACCAAGCTATGTAAGGTCATCACTTAAATTGTCAAATGGCTTATATTGCTCCATGATTGGTTAGTTCTAAACAGACTGCTCAAAAGACCAATTTGTCTGCAGGCAGGAGGCATAGGGTACTGCAGACTAGTAGCACAGGAGATCAAGTCATGAAGTAGAGCCTGGGATACAGATGGAAGTAAGTATAAATTCCACCACTAGGGTGCAGCATAATCACTTAAAACTATGAGAAGAACATCAGAGCAAATCTGGCCCAGCCCCCTTATTCTCAGATCTGGAAACAAATCCAGAGAGGTAGAGTGATTTACCTAAAGTCATAAGGGTCTACTCTGTAAGTCATGTGTCCAGTTTCTAAGAATCACTAATCATGTAAATCACGAATCAAAGCTCTGATGGGACTTATATATTTAAGGTGGGGATGGGGAGCGGAAAGGAAGCTAGCTCTAATTTTGCTATAGCCAGCTGGAGAGTAAAGTTACCTCCTATTCCTAAATTTCACTACTTCTCCATATTCAGGTTCCATTTGAAAAGAGCAGAATTATTACAACATTTGTACACCAATCGAGAGCCCTAAAAAAAAAAAAAAAAAAAAAAAAAGCCTGCTTAATTCTATAGCACAGCCTCGTTCCCATTTGGCTAATTCTGGCAGATGTGAGTCCTAGACCTGATTTGTGACTAACTAAGGGGAAGAGTTATGTAGCAGCAGAAAAACGCCAAACTCCTGGAATCATGGTCAGAAGTCCTGTGTTCATTCACTATGGTCAATCTTAAATTGTTCATTTCCCAGCCCACAAAATGACGTCACTTGCCTTGCCTATCACATGTGATTATTAAGAGTTAAGTAGAGACCTCAGGGTAATACTTTGTATATCAAACAGTAAACGTAAAAATGACTGGATTGTTTACTAACTGAAATGATGTATTAGCTAGATTGCTTCATTTGGGGGGGGGTCACAGTACTCCATTTTTTTTTTTTTTTTAAAGAAAGAATTAGATTAAATAAACTGTCAGGCTCTTCTAGATCTAACAGCCTTTGATTTTATGAAAAAATAGTAGCCTTAAATCCTTGAAAAAGTATCCTCTAGTTCTTTCATCTTTACTATGGAGTTTGCCACTGGCAACCCAATATATTCTGTGGTATCGAAGGGAGGATTTCATTACTGGGAAGTTGCCTATCCTACTTCATCCATATACAAAATCATAAGGCACATTTGAGTTGAAGCTAGAAAGGTTGTTAGACCTCACAGTACTCTTTTTTGGAGTGGACTGACACGGAATCACAATTCCTCAAGTTGATTTTGGCAATGTAGCTAATCAGGTAATTCCATGATGCCTCTTGCAAGGTTTTCAAATGACCACCCGATGAACCATAAATCTGACTGGATTTACACTGCAGGAGTAGAATTCTTTCTGAGTTCCCGGTTATAGATAACCTCTTCTCATTCCAGTTCTCAGGGCAGGATTCTGTAAATCACTGAATAGAATAATTGCTCCTGAATAGTAAAGCAAACTCATTAGGAGCCCATGAGAAATTAAGTCATTCTGAAGGGACAGATGAATCGGTCAATTTCCTAGATATTTCCAAACAGGATGGGCATCCTGAAGCCAGTAGCTCTTAAACTTTTTTTTGTCAGATGTTCACTTGTAGGAAGCAAAATACAGTAAAGGCCTTTTTCATTTGCTTCATTTCCAAAGCCGGGGAAAAAAACACTCTTGTTTAATTATAAAGGAGTGTTATTAGACAAATTTTTGGGGAAATTATGTATCCATCTCTTAGAAATGGGAGGGAAGGTGATGCATGATCTTTTACTTGCAAAATATGCAGTAGTCCCTCCTTATCTGTGGTTTCACTTTCCATGGTTTCTGTCACTCATAGTCAACCATGGTCTGGAAGCAGATGATCCTTTTTCTGACATATTGTACTGTCAGAAGGTTAATAGTAGCCTAACGCTATGTCACTGTGCCTATATCATTTACCTCACTTCATCTGATCACATAGGCATTTTTTTTTTTTTTAAATCCCTGGGTGGCGCAGCTGTTTGGCGCCTGCCTTTGGCCCAGGGCGGGATCCTGGAGACCCCGGATCGAATCCCACATCAGGCTCCCGGTGCATGGAGCCTGCTTCTCCCTCTGCCTGTGTCTCTGCCTCTCTCTCTCTCTCTCTGTGACTATCATAAATAATTAAAAAATAATTAAAAAAAATAAAAGACTTTATTTATTTATTAACATTTCTTTTTCCCCCTTCTTGGCAACCCAGGCTTGCCTCCAATTTTAGGTCCTTTAGTTTGCTTCTGCAAGCAGAGAACACCTACCTGAGGGGGCTCCTTTCCCTCATGTACAGTTAAAGTAAAAATCAAGAATCTTTTGTAAAACTATGAAAATTTACCATGTAAATGCCTGATGGAATCTTTCCCTGCTAGTGTAACTTTTGGAAGGTGCTTTCACCATTTATTTAAAACTACCTGTGCAATTAAAAAGTGCAATGCAAAAAAAAAAAAAAAAAAAAAAAACAACAGAGAGAGAGAATGTGAGAGAGATAGCACACAAGCAGGAAGGAGGGTCAGAGGGAGGAGGGAGGGAGGGAGGGTCAGAGGGAGAGGGAGGAACAGATCCCCCACTAAGCAGGAAACCCACTGTGGGGGTAAATCTTAGGACCTTGGGATCATGACTTGAGCCAAAGGAAAACACTTAACTGACTGAGCCACCCAAGTGCCCCTAATCATGTAGGTATTTTATGATCTCACATCATCATAAGAAGGGTGAATACAGTATAATAAGATATTTTGAGAGACAGGGACAGAGAGACAGAGAGAGACCACCATCACATAACTTTTGTTATTAGTTATATGTTTGTTATTAGTTATATGTTCAGTTAGAACATGTTCTAACTGCTTCATTTTATTATTAGTTATTAGTGTAAATCTCTTATTGTGCCTGATTTATAGATTAAAATTTGTCATAGATATGTATATATAGGAAAAACAGTAAATATAGGGTTTGTACTGTCTGTGGTATCAAGCATCTGATGGGGATCTTGGAACATATGCCCTGCAGATAAAGGGGGGGCACAAAGGTACATAACTGAAAGTCTGATTATTCGGAAAATTTCAGTTAAAAATCCTAATAAACATGTACATTAATTTGTATGATAGATTTTTAAAAATACTCAATGTTAATAGTATTGACAATGATAAAAATAACTCAGAGTATTTTGAAATTGGAAAGCAAAAATGTCAGCAAATGATAAACCATGCCCCACTGAAGACAGCACTGATGATGCATCGACAATTGTCTTATGGTATTACTGAAGATCTTTACGCATACATTGACATTAGGATCTCCACAGGATAGTCAAGAAGAGTTGAGCAGAAGGACTTAGCAGAATACTGAATTAGAGTTTCTGGTAAACTCTTACAACATCCTACTTCTTTTTTGAATATCAAGTTCTACTAACCGTGAATAAACTAAGTTAGGAAGTCAGAAGTCGTAAGTATTCTTCATTGTTGCAAACTTGAGTCTACTCATTCAACCTCAAAACTTAAGAAAATTTGTAAACCCATGGGGAAAAAGTCATGGGTCCTGTAGTAGGCTAACTGCCTGATGCTTAATAGTACTTATATGTTTTTTTTTTTTTTTTTTTTTTAGATTTATTTGCCTATTTTAGAGAGACAGTGAGAGAGCAAGTGGGTGGAGAGGCAGAGGGAGAGAATCTTCAAGCAGACTCCCCACTGAGCATGGAGCCTGACTCAGGGCTCCATCTCATCATCCATGAGATCATGACCCAAGCCAAAACCAAGAGTTGGATGCTTAACTGACTGAGTCCCCCAGGGACCCCAGTTCTTAAATGCTTTTTATGTGGAAGCTTTGGTATTCTGTATAGGACTAAATTTTAATATAAAATTTTAGTATACAATGGATCATATTCTTTCACTGAATCACTTAATTCTAGGAATTGTAGACTTAATCAAGTACTTACCAAAGATCATATTTTCAGTTTAGTAATTACCTGAAATAGAGGGAAGAAGGGACTATTACTAATCATTCACTGAATATCAGGAATTTTGCTAGATATTTTACATATGTTATTGTGTTTAATGTTTTAAACAGTTTTTTGTGATATTTATTATTTTTCCTGATTTATGGATTAGGAGATAGAGACTCAGAAAGTTAATTAAGTTGCTCAAGTCCATACAACTGGCAAGTTGTGGAGCAGAGATTTGAACCAAATATCTTTTCATTTCAAAGCTAGTCTTTTCACATTATTGCTCCTACAAATGTGACAAATATCATTCTCCAAGATTAGAGCACATAGTTTTCAATCTCTGCCATCAGTATGATAGATTAGTTTATAATTTTGCCCATGGTCTGGAGGGCACAGCAACCATGAACTGCTGAGCAACAATGAAGGGCCAGCATTCAAGTTTAGCACATGATATGAATTTCTTGAGAGTTTTTTTAAGGAATAGAATGTACCAATCCCAGCTTCTTCATGTGACAACAGAAGGAAAAAAAATCATTTTCCCCCTTGTTTTCTTTTTAAGAATCAAAGGAATGGAGAACTTGGTAAGTATCATCAACTAATTCTTTGAAAAAAAGCCAATGAGAGGAACATTTAGTTTCCTGGGGATGTGATAAAAGTTCAAAGCAGCAGTATCATATCTCATCTCCCCTCATCCCATAGGTCTAGCCCTGCCCCCCCCCCCCCCCAGGAATGCCACTGGGGAATTCTAATGCTTTTGAGAGCAAAATATCAAAGAACAGGGAATAAATAAGTCATAGATGTGGGGAGAGTCTTTTGCCACTTTGCTTTTAGAGTATGGTACTTCAGAGGCAGCTCTACAGTAAAGTTAGGTGAAAATAAACATCTTGCTTCTATGAGCATAATACCAGGAGCCCTGCCAGATAATTTATGTGAGTAAGTGTCTATAATTACACATGTTCATACATATTCATTCCCATGCTCCTAATTTTAGAGAACAGAGAAGTGAATAAATTGATTAGTAATTTGATTGTATTTGATTCAGCTGGCTCTCTTAAGTGCCTTATAAAAGGTCCCAGAATGAGTTTCCACTAATACAGAATTCAGTTCAGGCTTGAGACCTTGGGAGTAGTAGATTGGGTGATGATGGGATGATTGAGCCATTCATTTATTCAAACATTTTATTTATTCATTCATTCAACAATTATGCCCAGGTACTGTGCAAGATACAGAGGATATCCAGTTTGGTAAATTATTGGACCTGCAATGTCTACTGTCTATCCTTGTGGTGAAGATAATCAAGCAATGAAGGCACTGATTACAGGCCATTGTAGCCAAGTGCTAAAGGCATCCAACACAGGCTGGAGTTTCAGAAATGAGTTCTTAATGATGAAGAAATCTGAGCTGTGATTTGAGGAAAAGTTAAGAGCCATCTGGATGATGAAGCACGGAAGGCATTCCATTTGGAGGCATAGCAGTAAGAAGGGCTCTGGACCATAAAGTTCCAGCAATTTTGTACCATTAGAAGGAAATGGGAGAGCAGTTGAAAAAGAGGCTCCAGTTACATGGAGTTACATGGAGTCAAATGGTTGCTTCTGCTGAAAACCAGGATGGGGCCTGGAAGGGTTTTAATCCGAAGGGTTAATACACTAGGTTTTTATCTCAGAAAGTTCACACAACCTTCTGTGTGGAGGACAGACTGGATATGGCACAGACTCTGGGCAGAGTCAAGTTAGAAAACTGATGGAGGAATTCACACAAGGAATGATGAAACTTGGAGCTGAATTCATAACAATAGAGACTATGGAAAGGAGGAAAAGACTTGATAGAAATAAGTAAGATAGAACTTGCACACCTTGGAGATAATATGGTAAATAAAAAGGGATATAAAAGTAAAACAAGGTTTGGTTTGAGGATTCTTATTGGAGGATACCATTCATGAGGAGAATACACTGGAACAGTTTAGATGAGGAACGTGAGTCACATTAGTTCAGAAACATGGGAAGTTTAAGAAGTTATGAATTCATGCAGAGCTTAGCTGCAGTATCCAAGTGATATAGGACAGTTTTCAGACCTCTGTTTCTTTCTTTTCACACCTCTGTTCCATCTATTTGGAATGCTTCCTGTTCCTCTCTTTCCCTCCCCCTGTACCTCCCCCTCAAACAAGCTTATATTTTCTGTTTTTAAGGTCATCTCGAATCCTGCTTTCTTTATGAAGACTTCCGTTGTCCTCTTACCTTCTCCCCTCTATGGTTCACTCCATCCCCATCCTTAGTGCCCTGGAAAAGCTAAGTCCTATCTCCCTTTTAGTCCTCATCACAGTGAATTGTCATTACATGTACCCATGATGGTCCTGGAATCCTGTGAGCTCTCCTTGAGGGTAGAGATCCACACCTCATTCAATACCTTTGTAACCTCAGCTCCTAACAGAGCTTGACACCTAAAGGGCACCCAATAAATGTTTATTCCTTAAATCTTTTTCTTACCTGGCATTCTATTCTCACATAAAGATACATTTATAGCTTTCTAAGTGAGGAAAGAGGGAATTAGACCTTGATGCTGCTCGTCTATTGATGGCTGTATCCCTGGGAAGTGGTGGAGCACGGTGGGTCTGTTTCTCACAGAGATTAGGAGGGGTCCTAAGAGGATTCTTAGGATAGAAAAGAACACTCTTCCAGTTCATTGCAATTCACTCCTCTGGTTTCAGTTCTCTGGTGCAGTGTGCTTGTCAGGCACACATAGTGACAGAGCCCTCAGGAGCAGAGTGGGCTGGAGAACTCATGGTTATTATACAAGGCTTCTCTCTGAACCTAGTCTAGGGAGACTCAGCCTGCCAATATCTATGATTACATGGTTATAGCTTAGTGGTAGCCTTCCCCTTACACAATTTCAATGTGGAACCTTAGTGATCTACAAGTTGGGAGTCCCAGTCCCACCTGGCTGTGGTGAGGATTGCCTTAAGAGGAGCCCACTAAACCCCCAAAACAAAACAAACCCAACCTGACCCTAATGTTAGCAGCACCTTGATTGGCCATAGCAAGTCGTGTCTATACAAAGTCTATTCTTGGATATTCTGTACCTAATGATCAAAGACATAGAAGTGAAAGCATGTACCCAGGCAATGAGCCTGCCCACATCCCCCCTTCTTCTAACTGGATTTAAGCTTTTGAAGATTAGACCACGAGCCAGCTCTGTCTTCCAATTTCTTCTCGAGGGGGCTGCAATCCTAGGGCTTTAAGTATAAGCTAAACCTGTTTTCTAGGTTTAGTAGGCCCCAAAATATGCCTACTTCTTCTTGTACCTTGGCCTCATGGCTAAGATTTGTTTCTCATAATCTATTGATCATCCTAGACTCAACTCAATTACCTTATTTTCTCTTACTGTGATAACTGCTTCAACCTGGCACTCTTGATGTGTTCTTGCCTTCCTGTTTTTGCTTGTATATTCTTAAGACTCTCACACTTTCTCCGACTGTTGTTAAAAAAAACCCCACCCTGTTCCTGGGGTTCTGTTAGATGACACCAGCCTTTATTTGCACTAGGATGTAGTCCCTGCTTATTTGCTCATCACTACTGCAGGACCCTGTAGCATGCGGAGCAGCTAGTGTCAACACTTGATCTCCTTTCCTTGTATACACAATGGCCACCATTTGTAGCTGACTCATTTACTACCCTGGAGTTTGTGGAATGAAGGTATATAAAAGAGCAGAGAGATTTGTTCTTGGAGGGAGCCAGGGAAGCCAGATCTGTTACTTCCTCCTTCCCAGACAATGCTAGGCAGAACCCAGAAGCCAGGCCATTTAGCTTAGGAGAACTAGAGAACATCCAAACTGGCAGATGCTCTGGAACTGCACTGTCAAGACCCAATAGCCAGGGCTTCAGGAAGAGGAGGCATGCAAAGACAATAGGAAAATGGAGAAACCAATTGGACCTGAATCAATATAGAGTAGAAGATATTCTGAGGGACAGATGTGTGGAATTAACCTTACTTGAAATGTATTTGCCAGGACCATGCTGAGAATCAGAGTATCACAAATTCACAGAACCTCAGGGCTGGGAAAATTGTGAGATGATAGTAAAGAAGCCCTTGGGGGCAAGGTGGGCAATGTAAAGAAGCGAATAAGTGAGGATGATGGCAGATGGTGAGTGGTAACCCCTGCACAGATAATTGGTACCATGCAGCAAGTTGGCCCAGTGCTGCAAGACCTACACACTTTTCAAGAGAATCCAGAAATCCAAATTTTATGTGAACTTTCATGATTTCTAAATGTTGTCAAGTAATTAAAATTGTTTTCAGACACAGCAAAATCAAAACATATATGTGGGCTGGATGTAGCCTCCAATTTAAATGGATCTTCTATTTTTGAGGTGATAAGAGAGGAGGCCCAGGGAAGTAGATAGATTTCTCAAGATCCAATAATTGTAGGAGAGGAGGTAACTGATGGCTCAGTGTACTGTCTGCTCTGCCTTCCTCCCTTTTTCTCTCTCCTGTTCCAATCTAACACGTTGTGGAGATGTAGGGAACATAAGGCATTTGACCCTCTCTCCAACCAATGCAATGGAATGGGAACAGAGACCCTTTGTTGCTTCTTGACTTCCTGTTGGCTTGCTCCTTCCTTGAGAGGTTCACCCTCCTGTTCAGTGCAGTGAGAGTGGAAAGAGACTGGATCGCATTCTATCTCAGGCTTAGCTCCTAACCTTGTAGCCTTGGCAAATTCTGTTTTTTGGACCTCAATCTCTTTGTAGATACAATGAGGCTGTCAGTCTGGTAACCTTCAAGTTTCTTAAGTGAACCCAAACTTGCTTTAAATATCTTTTAAATGCTTATTCTGTTAGTACTTCCTCCTGCTCCATCCTCCTCCCCCAGCATCTATCACATATCCTGAGTACCTAGTACCCTCATGCTGCTCCCCAAAGCCTGGAGTTTACCATTTAAATAAAATTGTTCCAATGGTCTGCAGTGATCTACATTATCTGACCCCTGTTATGGGATTTTCTCAAATTCTATTCCTCTAGGTATTCCTCAAAGGCACCCTGAATGTAAAATTGTAAAATGGTGACGTTGCTTGAAAAAGAAATTGACAGTTCCTCAAAATGTCAAACAGAGTTACCATATGACCCAACAATTTAACTCCTAGGTATGCACCCAAGAGAAATTAAAACATATGTCCACACAAAAACTTGTATACAGGTATTCATAGCAGCATTGTTCATAATAGCAAGAAATGCAAATGACCCAAATGTCCATCACCTCATGAAGGACTAAAGAAAATGTGGTATATCCCTGGAAGGAATATAATTAGATAATAAATTATTAAGAATGAAGTATTAATACACGCTAGAACATGGATTAACCTTGGAAACTATGCTAAATGAAAGGAGCCAGTTGCAAAAGATCACATATTGTATGAATCTGCTTATATGAAATGTTCAGAATGAACAAAATCTCCAGAGACAGAAGGTAGATTAGTGGTTGCCAAGGGCTAGGGTGTTGTTGTTGGGGTTTCTGTGTGTGGGTGGAGGAGACTGGTGGAGGAGAATGAGAGAATGACTGCTAATAGTTATATGGAATTTTTTTGGGTGATGAAAATGTAAAATTGGTCATGAGGATGATTTTACAACTCTGTGAATATGCTAAAAATCATTAAATTGTGTACTTTAAATAGGTCAATTGTATATGTAAATGATATTTCAATAAAACTGTCCAAAAAGGTAAAATGAAAAAAAAAAAAAAACCCCTAAAACCCAAAAAGGTAAAATGATAAATGTTTACAAAGGGCTTTTGCATATGTTATCTCATCATTTCCCTAAGTGACCAGGACAGTATATGATAGAAACGTGGGATCACTTCCATGGTGCAGAAGAGAAACCCAAGTTTCAAGTTTAGCCATATATCCAAGGTCACTCCACTGGTAACTGAATCACCCAAAATGCTGCCTGTGTTCTCCTATAGGATTTTGATGGATTCCTGTCTCACATTTAGATCTTTCATCCGTTTTTGAGATTATCTTTGTGTATGGTATAAAAGAGCAGTCTAGTTTCATTCTTCTGCACATGGCTGTCCAATTTTCCCAGCACTATTTATTGAAGACACTGTCTTTTTTTCCATTGGATGTTCTTTCCTGCTTTGTCAAAGATTAGTTGACCATATAGTTGAGTGTCTATTTCTGGGTTCTCTATCCTGTTCCATTGATCTATGTGTCTGTTTTTTGCCAGTACCATGCTGTCTTGATGATCACACCTTTGTAATATAGCTCGAAGTCAGGCATTGTGATGCCCCCAGTTTTGGTTTTCTTTTTTCAACATTTCTCTAGCTATTCAGGGTCTTTTCTGGTTCCACAAAAATCTTAGGATTATTTTTTCCAGCTCTTTGAAAAATGTCAGTGGTATTTTGATAGGAATTTCATTGAATGTGTAGATTTTGTCTGAGTGGCATAGACACTTTAACAGTATTTATTCTTCCAATCCACAAGCATGGAATATTTTTCCATTCTTTGTGTCTTCCTCAATTTCTTTCATAAGTGTTCGGTAGTTTTTACAGTACAGATCCTTTTTACCTCTTTGGTTAGGTTTATTCCTAGGTATCTTATGGTTTTTGGTACAATTGTAAATGGGATCAATTCCTTAATTTCTCTTTCTTCAGTCTCATTGTTCATGTATAGAAATGCAACTCATGTTTGTGCATTGATTTTGTAACCTGCCACATTGCTGAATTCCTGTTTGAGTTCTAACAATTTTGGGGTGGAGGCTTTTGAATATTCCATGTACAATATCATGTCATCCTCAAAGAGTGAGAGTTTGACTTCTTCTTTGCCAATTTGAATGCTTTTTATTCCTTTTTGTTGCCTGATTGCTGAGGCTAGGACTTCTAGTACAATGTTGAACAACAGTGGTGAGAGTGGGCATCCCTGTCATGTTCCTGACCTTAAGGGAAAGCTCTCAGTTTTTCCCCATTGAGAATGATATTCACTGTGGGCTTTTCATAGATGACTTATATGATATTGTGGAATATTCCCTCTATCTGTACACTTTGAAGAATTTAATCAAGAAAGGATGTTGTATTTTGTCAAACACTTTTTCTGCATCAATTGAGATCATACGGTTTTTGTTTTTTTTTCTTTTATTAATGTGATCTATCACATTGATTGGTTTTTGAATATTGGACCACCCTTGTATCCTAGGAATAAATCCCACTTGGTCATGGTGAATAATCCTTTTAATATACTGTTGGGTCCTATTGGCTAGTACCTTGGTATTTTGACATCTGTGTTCATTAGGAATATTGGTCTGTAATTCTCCTTTTTAGTGGGGTCTTTGTCTGGTTTGGGGATCAAGGTAATTCTGGCTTCATAGAACAAGTTCGGAAGTTTTCCTTTCATTTCTATTTTTTTGAAATAGCTTCAGTAGAGTAAGTAATATTTCTTCTTTAAATGTTTGGTAGAATTCCCTTGGGAAGCCACCTGGCCCTGGACCAGGATCTTTTTGGGAGATTTTTTATTACTGCTTCAATTTCCTTGCTGGTTATGGGTCTGTTCAGGTTTTCTAGTTCTTCCTATTTCAGTTATTAAGTAACTTATTCAAAGACATACTTTTTGGTTAATTAATATACCTTAAACATTTTCAGTATAAAGAGAGATTCATAAACAAAAGCATTTTATCCCATAACAAATACTGTCCTATAGCTCATAAAACAGAGAGCCATCTTTGAAGGGAGCCATCAGCTCCAACATCCATTCATCTTCTATTCACAGGGAACTCAGCTTTTGTCTCCCGTGGAAACAGTGGTAGGATAATAGATGGTGGTTTCTGCCTTGTGGGGCTCATGATTTTGTTGGGGAAACAGCAATCACTCAAATAACTGAGTGGACTGCAGTTAGAACTTAAAAACAGTGTGAGGAAGAAAAAGAACCAGCCATTTTGAGGAGGATGTGTGATTTCATTAGCATCTTCCTGAGAAAATGAGATTTCAGTTGAGAACTGAAGTATAAGTAGGAGTCACTGAATGAGGGGATTGAGAATTTGGATGAAGAGCATTCTAGGTAGAGGAACTAGCTCATTCCAAAAATGAAATGAAGATTAGCCTATCTGAGAAACTGAAACAAGCCTAGTAAGGCTGAAGTATGGTGAGGGCAATGGTCTTGGGATTCTCAGAGGCTCCCTTTTATCTGGAGGCTGCCATCCTCCTAGCATGAGGTGGAGCAGAAATGATTATTCTCCTTCTGATCAGAATCCATGCAATGAACTCTCATTAAAAAACTTGACAGAATTTCCAGAAAGAAAAAAAACTTCAATTTTTCAATTATGAAATATTAGTTTTAATTATATTATTGAATCTTGGGATGTTTAAAAATAAGACCAAGGGACTACATTGAAAATACTGGAAAATTAGTTATGGCTGATTGCATTTTTCAACTAACTTTAATAAACAGAGTGGGATTGAAATAAATGAAAATATTGCTATATCATGTCAAAAAACAGTAGTACTGTAATGCGGACAATTTGATGATCTGAGAAATCTATGTGACATAATAGTATCTATGCCCAAAGTGTAGTGGAGATTAGCAGTTGTAGTCAGGGTCCTGGTGGGAAACAGACCACTTACTTCAAAGGCTAACTCAGGAGTTTAATGAAAGGAATATTTATAGCAGTGCACACCAAGTTAAGGGAACCCACAAGAGATGGGCAGATGATGACACACCCAAGGACTAGTGGGAAATCAGTGCCACACATAGACCTGAAGAGACATGGATGTACTGACTGTATTTTCTTATTTTCTGTATTATTTATATTATGGCATCTGAGGCCTTGATCCTGGAGCAATTGCACCTCCAAGGGCTGATTTCTAGAGACAGCAAAAGACTCTCCCGCCTTTAATAGGCAAACAAACCAATCCAGAGCTTGTACACAACCATCAGCTCAAATTCTTACTTACCAAGCCAATATTTCCCCTCTTGGAAATTCACCCCCTTCCCTTCCAGGGCCAGGTAATAAACAACTAAGGACCATCCCTAGAGCCCAGAGCATGTTGAAATTATTCAAGGTCTCCAATCCTAAATTTACTTAGCATGCCTATCTTGCCTCACCCCAACTTCTGTGAAAACCCCAGTGAGGTTTCTGGGCCATCCCTTGCCCTCACTCTCGTGACCTGCTGACCTATTCTGTTCTTCCCCCATCTGGCCCTGTGTGGTGTGTATTGCCTTCTGTTTCTAAGGATCTGTAAGTATAAACTTCTCTCATGGCAGTTATTTCCATGTCCCCATGTCTTACAATACTTGATTAAAATAAGTTCCAAACACATTTTAAGCGTGACTCGTAAGGAGTTATTCTTGGAATCTATGGAGAGTTACAGCCACTGAAGAGGGGCCATTCAACAGGAACCATGGATTTATGGAGGGGGTTGCAGCTCCTGTCAAGCTACAAATAGTCTGAGAGTCAGGAGAATAAATACCCAACCTCTCTTTTCCTCCTCTCTGATCTGCTGGCTGGGCTTCTTACAAACAAATGCCAAATTGAAGCCAAGGCCCAATGAAGTCCAGGTGATAAAGACTTGTAGAGGTCTGTTCCTTTGGCGCAGAGCAGGACAGAGAACGGTGGAAAATGAATGAAGAGGTAGCACACGGGTGAAGAACCTGTCAGTGGCTATCTCATGAATTCCAGCCATGAAGGCTGTTCTTGCAATAGTAGCACCAAAGGGATTTTGAACATAGCATAGATTTGGCACATGGAAGTGCACTGAAAAGAACAAAACTCATTGTCAATTTAAATGAGCCCTAATGCTCCCTTAATCTCCATTGATGAGCTATATTGTGGAAAAGTCACAGACAGTGCAACTATTTCACCAGTATTTCCATCTCCAATCACTCATATTTCTGATCCACCTTGTTACCTTTCCAGAGCACTAGTCAGATGATGTGACTTACTTCTTCAAAAATTTGCAAGGGCTGCCCGTTGCCTTAAGAAGCAGGATCACTGATGTGCTCCACCTGCCTGGTCCTGCACTCAAGACTCATGCTTAGCCTTTCCACCCCTTCCCATTTGTTTTCCTTGTCCTTGCACACTGAATTCCTCTTTATTCCTTAAGCATGTTGAACTCTTTCAAAGTGCAGAATTCTGAAAACCTTTGCATATGCTGTGCCTACCGTTCAACTTATTTTTTCTAATCTTTGCCTGATAAACTCCTTTAATGATTTAGCTCAAATACCACCTCCCCCATAACATCACTACTCTTTTCCCTTCCCATAATAAACAGTCACTCCCCCCTTCCTCCATAGTACTTTGCTCAAACATCTATTAACAGTGCATACAGCCTTGTATTATTTAACTAATCAGCTTTTCTTTCTTTCCTGTTTGTTAGGAGGTTTAAGCTTGTGTCATTATACCCAATAGAGCTGTAGGGGGCTCAAGAGTTATTTAGTTGAATAAATAGACGAGTGAATTAGTGAGTGACTCAATTCACATTTATTTATGAAATAGTCCAACTCCACTAGGAAATTGGAGATTTAGTTGGGGATTTGGAGATCAAGAAGGAGGGAAAGGAGACAAGTAATTGAGTATTTTTAGTGTAGTGCTGGCTGCTGGTAGACTGCCATCTCTCAACATTCATGAGCTGGAAGGCCCCAGGGATTGAGAAAGGGACAACTCAAGGATGGGAGTAAAGTATAGGGAGAGAACCAAGAAGAGGCCAAAAAAAGAGGATGTACACTGCTTAAGGCAGTGATGTTCAAGCTTCAAGTACTACTTAAACATTTTTACCACAGTTGTGTACCACTAGTGTGCTATTAATATTTTTCTTTAAATTAACATACTTTAAAAATATTAATTAAAAAAGCCTACTTGCTACCATAATGGAAAACCAGTATGTCTTTTTTTATAGTTGCTCATTCTGCTTTATTTATTTATTTTAATTTAAATTTGATTAGCCAACATATAGTACATCATTAGTTTTCAGCTGTAGTGTTCAGTAATTTATCAGTTGCATACAATACCCACGGCTTATCACATCATGTGCCCTCCTTAATGCCCATCATTCCATTACCCCATTCCCTCACCAACCTCCCCTCTAGCAATCCCTTAGTTTATTTCCTAGAGTTAAGAGTCTTTTATGGTTTGTCTCCCTCTCTGATTTCTTCTCATTCAAAAACCAGTATGTCTTGCCCAAATCAGCAGGTAATGATAAAAATAAACATAGAAAAGCAGAGCCTTATTGCTAATTTCAAGCTGGACACTGCTACCTACTGAAATTCAGAGCCTGAGACCTAAGCCCTCTTACTTAAAAAGATAATCTGGCAAGCCTTAGGAGGTATTAAGAACATATATGTACTAAACTAATACTTTCTCCTGTAAATGATCAGAAAACTTAAATGTAAATTGAGAAGAATGACTCTCATAGTGGGAGTCAAAGGCTTTCTAGTTCCCTGGCCACATGCCGTAAAGTCAACTTGTGAGCATACACGTTCTGGATCATGCTGCTCCTGGGTGGTCACTGCCCTTCTCTCTAAGCCAAGGTTAATAGGCTTCTCTAGAAACCTCACCACTGATGATACTGTTTCTATGTAAAAAGACATTCCTCATACCCCTGCAGCAGTTTCCTAAGGAACTTTCTGAAAAGAGGAATAGTCAGAAGATACTTTTTGGTTTCCAGCTCCTAGACCTAGCCGAAGTCCTTTGTCTTCCATGAGCTTCATTTTCTTTAACTGTGAAGTGTGCTTGATGATACCCGTCCAATTGTATTCACAATGCCAAATTAGCAAGTACACCTAAAGTGCTGTACAAAATGTGTTGAATTAGCAATTGGCAGCAGGCAGCACATAGGAAATATTATTTGTTAGTTTTGGATTGTTGATTTGAGTGACTATCTGGAAATTATATAGAAACTTTCACAATCATTTATTTATTTACTATTAAGTATTAGATGCGTACAGTTGAGCACATACCCATCTTCAAGATGTGATAGTGGTTAACATTTTATCATATTTGCTGCAGATTGGTTTTTAAGAACCACTATCTTCAAGTTATAATTAGAGCTTTCTTTGTATTCAGCCTAACTACGTTTTTTTCTCTCTCTATAAAATATTTTATACATTTGCTATGTACATATTAAGTCATAGACATTTTAGATTATTTTACTTTGTATGTTTTTGTTTTAGATTTTATTTATTTATTTAAGAGAGACACAGAGAGAGAGGCAGAGACACAGGCAGAAGGAGAAGCAGGGAGGAGTAGAAGGAGGCAGAAGGCAGAGAGAAGGAGCATGCAGGAAGCCCAATATCGGACTCGATCCTGGGAATCCAGGATCAATGCTCTGAGCCAAAGGCAGACACTTTAACCACTGAGCCACCCAGGCATCCCACTTTGTATGTTTTTAAAACTTAAATAAGTAATATACATTGCATATACTATTTTGCTACGTGCCTTTTTCATTCAAAATTTTATTTTTGAAATTTATCCATATTCTCTATTTATCTGTAATGTATTTTAAGTGCTACATATTATTCCATGTACAAATATACTGTGTTACTTATGTAATCTCAAATAATGGAAACCCACCACTCCATTCTTTACTATAACAGATATGCAGAGTGTATACCCAGAATATTGCTACTCTATTTATTTCTAGTGTGTGTATTTTAGTGGAATTGCTAAATATTGTATATATGCCTTTAAGTTAATCACATATTGCCAAGTTGTTTTCCAATTATAATAATCTGTGCCTTTTTCTATGAGTATATCAAGAGAAGAGGTATACTCTGAGTGGTGGTAACAGGTAAGGGAAGTGGGAGGCATTGATAGGTAGATAAATTCTTGTGACAAGAGCCTTCCGCTGATTCTTCTTGGTCTCCCAATAAGCATCTTCTACTATGGCTATTAGTTCTTATATTTTCCCTTTCCTGCATGTATTAAACTACCATGAGATTTCATCTTGGCTTCTGCTCAGATGGTCACAGGTGTACTGAATTCCCAGCTGCAACACTTCCTCACTACATGAAGACAACTTTTGGAATAATGGGAACAGTTAAGTTCCATAGGCACATAACCAATTGCGGATGTTACATTAGAAATCTATTTCTTAACATGGTATCAACCCTACTCTGTAACAAGGGGAATCCAGGTATTTTCCGCAGGGCTCTTCAACCAAAGAAGCTACCTGTACTTATTGTTCTATAGAGAATAATTTTTCACTGTCAGAATAATAAAATGCATTTAGTATTCAGAATCAGGATTGCTCTCTACTGTCTCACCCCCACCCCCATGTCACTTAATGGTCATAACTCCAGACCTTTGGGGAATCTTTTATCTTTGCTCTACATTAGTAGTTCTTGATCTTCGTTGCACACTGGAGCCATCTTGGGAGATTTTAAAAATATATATTTATGGACAAGTCCCATTGCTGGAAATTCTGATTTAATTGGTTTGGTGTATGGCCTGGGTATGGGGAGTTTTAAGAAATTTCTGGATGATTCAAATAGGGAGCCAGCACTGAGAACCACTTTTTTAGAGTTTCACATTTTCTCTTGTGGCTAAGTTCCACATTATTATCTCTTCCACAATATCTTACAAAACATTTTGATTTCTCTTGCTTTGTTTCTTATAATGAAGCACAATGTTTCATATGGAACATTTTCCCCAACAAAATGACAACACCTCTGCCTTTGAATTTTCTTTAGTTCCTATCCCAGCTCTGTGTACATAGTAGGCACTTAATGAGTATCCAGTGGGTCAATGTTCTGGAGATCACAGAGTAGCATCCATTCTCTTCTTCCTTCCAGTTGGAGCAAGCCTCCCATTCCAGAGGGAGCGGAAAGCCAGAAGGTCAAGAAGATAAATTGGTTTTGAGAATGTCAACATGAAAAATGAGAAAACTACTTTTAACAGTTGGAAACCTATTTAAACTCCTAATCCTCTATTAAACCTGTTTGAAGACAGCCTGGAGAAACTGATGCTATAGATACTTCCATTTACCATCCAGATGTACAAAATAAATAATGGAATTTGAATCAGCTGGAGAAGCTGCTGAGCCCTAACACCTGATGAGATTCTTTTATTCATTTTTCCCCTGGGAAAACTAATTACAGCAAACTGTTTCATCAAACTGTCCTGGAGAGTGGTTGTATTTGGTAGTGCCACTCTTGGAGAGAGGGAGTTTACTTGATAAAAGGCTATGATCTCAATTCCATTACATTAAGGTAACAGAAACCAATTGCATGTGTGTGGTGGTCATAGGGGCTGTTGTTATAAATAAGCCTACAGGAGAAGGAAAATATAACTGTTTAAAGAACCCTTGACCCAATCTTCAAAAGCTTTATGTGTATAATTGTTAGAAACGGTTTATTGTTATATGTACTTGACACTACGTTGGCAGGTTTCAGATACATGTTTTTTTTTTTTTCCCTTAAATTTTCACAGTAATGTTGAAAGGGAGAGAACAGTAGAAATAAACAGACTCAGAAGTTACTTGTTCAAAGTTGCATAGGTGTTCAGTGTGAGAACAGACAAGATTTCAGCTAATTTATTTGTTTTTCACCTTTTATTATGGTGAAAAAAAAAAGCCGAGAGCTTTCTTAGGAATATAGTACATGTGTAAATTTTGTTCTTTTAAGCTATACAAAGGTATATGTGGATTAAAATCCCTGACTAAAGAACAGTGAATCAAATGAGCACCACCCAGAGGGTACCAGTGAGGGCAGGGCTTTTGTGACCCATGCTTTTTCTTTTTTTCTTTTTCTTTTTCTTTTTCTTTTTCTTTCTTTTTCTTTCTTTTTCTTTTTCTTTTTCTTTTTTTTTTTTTTTTTTCCTTTGGGACCTGAGGCACTGAGGGAAGGAGATCTCATTTCTACTGGACACTAACCCGGACACTGCATTTGATTCTGCTCCTGGTGTTTGCACTTATTGCAATACAGCTCCTGTCTTGGCGATGGCTGCTTCAAAGTGCCTGCTACATTTTGTCACCATCATTGGGCTTTGCTTTATCCCTGTTCCCTCATACCTGGATTACAGCATTAGTCTTCATGTCGGGTCCCTTGATTTCATTTTCTCCCTCTTCTTCATTCTCAGGCCAGAGACTTCTCTTTTTAATGCCACTCGCTCTCTCTGGGTCCCTCACCTGCTTCCAAACCTGCACTGGCTCCTGTCACATCTCATTGCTCTGACTCACCTGCAGGTTCCTTTTCTTCTCCGTACATAGTAGCCACCTCCCAGGTGTGCCTTCTGTTTCAGTCTGCCAGGTTCACACTCTGTATTTTCTGCCTTTGTTATTCCTTCCATCTTCTCCCTTCATTTCTGGACACTCCTCATTTCTTTCTCCTCTGCACATAAAAGTCCTACATGTTTCCAATTTCTATTACACAAAGGTTCCTTTGCTGATCCATCCCTCACTCTTAGAATTTGTTCCTAAATATTCTGTCTTCTATTGTTCCTCATGGTTCTCATTTGTGTTCCTGGTATGTTTCCCATAGTGCTGAGCAATCAGTAGACAGTCAATGAACTTCCAGTATTTGCTGGGAAACAGGGAGAAGGTGAGGTAACATGTGTTGTAAACCTATGAGATTTCCTTCAATTCAGGAAGAAAAACAAACAAACAAAGATAATTACATCTGGAATGATTTTATGCTGCTAGTCAGTGTTTCAGAAAATGTTCCTCTTCAAGGATAGCTTATCAGCCTAAAGACAGATGACGGAATATGTTGATCTGTTTATTCATTTGGTCAGTCATCCGTGCTCCTTTGTCTTCCAGAACATGAGGCCAATTGACCCAGTATTCCTTACATAGTGCATCATTTCCACACTGATTTGAAATAATCCTTTTATCATCCACTAACATCTCATTTGTCCGAGTTAGTATCTTTCTGTGTTAGCACTCCAGTAGCTATTTGACTTGGTTCAATAACTGTTAGAGAAAAAAAAAATTCCTGTAGTTTTTCTTATTTTTAAGAATATTCTTGGCTCTATTCATCCATTAATTTTTGAGATAAAAATTCAAATTTACTATGACAAGTTAAAAAATTCTATTCAGGTTTTGATTAGAATTTTATTAAAACTGTACATTAATTTGAGGGAGAGTTAACGTCATCACTTACAATAACCTCCTTTGAGAACATAGTTCGCGTCAGTGTTTATTCAAGATTTCTTTTATACTTTCAGACACACAAATATTTAGTTTTCTCATTTGTAAAGTGGAGACAATAGAATCTACCTCGTAGGATATTGTGAAGGTTGTGATGACAGCCATAGAACCCAAATACGCCCTGTACATATTAAGTATTCAGTAAATGTGAACTTTCATGATGTTTATCAGAGTGAGGATGATGTCTCTTAGTAAAGAATGATCATTTGCTTTTATAGTACCTGCATATTTCTCATTCACCCTAAGTGCTTAATACCCTTATTGTGAGCAGATCATTTATTTTTCATATGATGATTTACAGCTGGTTACTGCTAGCAAAGAGAGAAACATTTTACTTTATTAAACACTTATTTTTAGCTGGACAACTTACTGAACTCTTATGGGTTCCATTAGTTTTCAGTGGATGCACCTGTATTTTCTAGGCAAAAACTGCAACAGCAGCAAAAATACAATGAAATAAAATTGATATTTTCAATAGTTCTATTTCTTAACCCACTTTGTTTTTTACATTTTATTTCATTGACCTGAATTTATAGATCAATGTTAAGTGATGGTGATGATGAGGGTAGGGATTCTCATTTTATCCTGCTGAGAATGTACTATTTGATGCACAAAGGAGTACATATTGTACAGCTTATGAGTGGAATATTAAGAGCTTTGCTTTTAGGAGGGGAGAGTATCCTGTGTTCAGATAAATTAGGATAATCTACTAAATTTAAGCAATTTTGCCTATTACAAGACTTTTTGCAAGCAGTAGGCACTGTGTACCTAAGGGTAAGACTATAGACTGCCGAATTTCTCGAACACATCTGACACATATTTGACCCTTTTCTTTCATTGCACATGTGTCAGTATCTCCTAAAGCAGTGTCTTGTTATATACCAGTTTGGGCATCATCGCCCTGATGATTGACTCCTCTGTTGAGAGGTGCACTGAAATGGGCAAGCTTTACAATTCTTACAAAGAGCCTTACTCCTAACATAGAAAAAAACGTGGAAGTAAACTTTAATAAATGGCTGAGATCTAATGAAAGCTTTCAGGGTGAAATAGTCAAAAGCATAGATTCTGGAGTCGCACTACCTGGGCTTAAGTCCCAGGCCATCTCTTGTCAGTTGTGACAAAAAGTCACAACTTTAAAAAGTCAAAGCAGGTATTTGACTTTTTAACACCATCCTCAACTATACAATGGGGATAGTAATTTTACCTATTTCATTGATTAGCAATGAGGCTCAAATGAATGAATGAGCAAGGCCTGAATATAGTAGGAACTATATTATCATTTATTAGACATTAAATAAAAATAGAATAATGCATCTAGCCCCACAGGATGAGATCCTTAGGTATTTTCCCATAATAATGAACAAGTTAGAACCCCTGTATTCTGGGTATCACTTCATCCTTCCCCCTCCATCTTCATCCAGAGAAAAAGAAAGGAGCAGGAATATGCTAGATTCCCTGTGTAAGTCATCCCTGCAAATCAAGACCACCTTGCTTGAAATGAGTGACAGGAATTGCCCAGACAGGAATCTGGACTAGCTGACAGAATGAAAAAAATTTCCATTTGATCCAAGGTTATCCTGTATGGACTTTCTGTCCTCGGGCAAGGGGCTTTACCAAGTTGGAAGCCTAGCATTTCTTTTTTTTTTTTTTTTAAAGATTTTTAAAAATTTATTTATTTATTTATGATAGTCACAGAGAGAGAGAGAGAGAGAGAGAGAGGCAGAGACACAGGCAGAGGGAGAAGCAGGCTCCATGCACCAGGGAGCCCGACATGGGATTCGATCCCGGGTCTCCAGGATCGCGCCCTGGGCCAAAGGCAGGCGCCAAACCGCTGTGCCACCCAGGGATCCCAGAAACCTAGCATTTCTTATCATAATTTTGAGTATTTGTCTTTGCTCTTTACTTTATTTGCTTTAATATTCTAGAACTTTATTTGGAGAGGAATTTTGTTTTCAAAGTAGTCACTTCTTTTACTTATCCTACTGTCCCCCCCACCCCCCCCCCGGGATTTATGTTTGTTCTTCTACTTATTTTCTTCTTAATTCCTTTCTCTTGCTTTCTTTACTATTTCATCTTTGTTCTTTTCCTTATTTGAGTTCAAGGCACAGTTTAATTTATTTTCCTTGTTTTTGGCTTACTAACAAAACAATTTAAGTTTATGATAATGCCTCTCGATATGGCTTTTCTTGTCTGCCCCTTAGAATCAATACATAGAGTTATTCATGTCTAATATCTATAATTTCAGTGTTGAGTTCTTCATTGACATTAGTATTTTTATAACAGTAAAGGTGTTTGTTTGCTTCATTATGAGTTTTTTCCTTCAATATCCATGTGGTCATTTATTTTTGTTTAAACTTTTGTTTCCATTTTATTAACTCTTGTCAGAGACCATGTCTTGTGCATGTCTGACTGGGAAAATTTATTGAGATTTCCTTAGTGACTGAATATACAAAGTACTTACATTTTACAAATGTTCCACAAATTCTTCAATAAAATGTTTATTTTTCTTGGAAGCATTTGTAACGTTTCCTTTTCCAGTGCAACTCAAATCCGATTTATTACTAAACTCTGTTGGATTTACCAAAAACTTATTTCATGTCAGCCTCTTTGTGGAAGCTTCCATTGCTCCCACCACCCTCTAAGCAGCTACTATCTTTCTCTTGGTCCACTGGAATAGACGCCTTCCTCCTGCTGTGATTCTTGTTCCTTCCCAACACACTTTCTACCTGCCAGCCATGTGACTTAAAGAAATGAATCAATTTGCAGCCTTCCCCTAACAGGGTGAATGTTCCTTTTTGTATCTGCTCTCAGGACAGAATTAAGACCTGAGCATATTGCAGAGCTGTCCCCTTTCCTCTTGCTTATATTCAATCTGGCCACAGAAGCACCTGCCTTCTTTTGGTCCTTAAACATATCAAACTTTCCCTTTTTTTGACTCATGGTACATGGTGTCCTTCTGCCAGGAATGGTCTCTGTGTGTTTGCCTGCCCCTGGCCTTGTCTTTCTGACAGGCCTTCCCAAGCCACCTAATCTAAAGGAAATTGACCCCTCCCACTCCATATTCTCTTTCCCTGTACCCATACATTCCCCTTATAGCATTTATTGCAATTTGTAATTGAATATTAATTGGTTACTTGTTCAGAGACTATCTCTTCTACCAGGTGGAAAGCTCCAGGAGTGCAGGATCTTTATTTATGACCCATAGCAAACCTATTGCTTAGCACAATTCCAATGTATACTAGTCTCTCAAAAATATGCTGAATGGAAGAACGATTTGTACAGAGCACAGAGTATGATATGTTTCCTCAAATTTAGTCTTATTATTTTTAGTATTCAGAACATATATCCTTATTTATTTGTTCTTCTTCATCAGTCAAGTATAGAGCAATAAGTATTAAACTTCCCACTACAATTGTGTTTCTGTCAATTTCTTCTCATATTTCTGGCGTATTTCACTTTATGTATGCTAAGGTAATGTTGTTCAGAGCATAAGTGTTTTTTGACTGTTATAATTTTGTATGATTTAGATCTCTATTGGTTGTAACCAATAGAATCAAATGTGAGCTTGTAGCAGCAGACCAAAAAAAAGGAGGTTTACAATGTTGCAGGGGCAGGAATGTAGCAAGGCCTGAAGATGTCTGTATGTGCATATATTTTTTTGTGTGTGTGTGCACCTTTGATTGATGTTTAAGTCTATGAAGACCTTGAACTTGCTCAGATACAATGTATGTTGATTTTACTTGTTTTTTTTTTTTCTCAATGATTATGACATGGATTCTTCCTACATCATGGGCAAAAGCCTGGTAAACATGGCCATCTTAGGAGGGGATTTGGTGTTCACACTGTATCTTGTCTGTGTTTGGTGAAGTAGCCTTTCTGTAGTCTAACCCTTTATTTATACTTGACCTATCTGTCTGGCTAGATTTCCAGAGGTCACTGACCAGCGGCACTTGGCCTTTTGTCTTCCTACCTACTCATCCTAGCTGTGTAATTGGGCAAAGCCTCTGTTGGCTTTCTGAAAGATACTATCATTTTTCCCCAATGTTGTTGAACTATAGTAGCAAACAGATAGCAAAGAGCTTATCTCTCATCTGTTCTACAGCCCATTCTCACTTTTGCTCATCAACCCTAATGGGAGTATGTGATCATGGGAAAGGGTTCCTCCCCTTTCCCTCACTCAAGGCCATGCCCCTGCCACACTGCTGACTTTCTGCCCAGTATAGCAACCTTTCAACCCAGACTTTCTCAGGATTGCTCCTCCATTAAAATGCTCTTTAAAACAAAAAGTTTTGAGAGTTCCCTATACATTATATTTGGGAGGTATTATGGTTGAGTGGTATCTGAGCCTGTGGTTCCAGTAAAGAGCACATTATAAAATCAGCCCCCCCCCCCCCGCCCGCCCCCTGCTCCGACTAGCTGTGCTCCAGAAAGCAGCTAACTGCAAAGAACCACCCTTCCCTGTGTGAGAAGACTCCCAGTGCCCCTTGTTTATCTCTGCTGAGGCCAGGCACAGCTCCTCCAGATTCCCATTCTCTGCCTCATAAATGATTAGCTAAACTGACTGTCTTCACTGATTAATCAGAACAAAATGCTTGTTAACTACACTTTAGTTAAGATTTGTTCCTTCTCTTAGCTCTCAAACCTTTTATCCACCCTCAGGCTGAGCCATCATGCAGCTCATTAAGGGCCCTTAAAGGACAATGGGCTGACCTCAGGGTAAAATATTCCTTCTTGCTACCTTTTCATCCCACTTGCCATGATCGTACACTCTTCAATCAGCTCTGTCTGGCTTCTGTCCTAAAGCTCCCCATTTTCTACCACTAATGACCTCCATGTTGTCAGATTTGATGGACTTTTCTCAGTCCTAATATTCTCTAGCTCTTGGTAGCATTTGGTACAGGTGGCCACTTCCTCCTCTCTTCTTGGAATGTTAAGTGCTTTTGGCCTCCATGAAACCATATTCTTCTGTGCTTGTTCCTGCTCATCTAGCAGTGACTCCTGTCTCCTTTGTTTTCTGTTCCAATGCCAGTGTTATTTTGTAAGGCTCAGATCTTCTCATGCTTTATACTTTCTTGAGATAACATTCATTTCTACTCCTATAAATATTATATCTTTGTCTGTGATCCTCCAATTTCTTTCTCCACTACATATTTCTTTCCTTAACCCTAGATCCATATATCCGATGCTTGAAATCAATTTTGTCTAAAATGAGTTTCAAACTTCAAATATCTCAAGTCAATTAATTTTTATTTTCAATTGTATGTCTCTGATGGTCCCTCATTCATTTCATCCACTTTGTTGCATAATCTGCAAATTTGCACCCCTCTTTCCTCATCCTCTCTTCAAATCCATTGCCAAGTCCTGTTTGACCTCAGGTCATGTCCTGGGTCAGTCCAGTTTTCTCTGTTCTCCACTATAACATTCAGAGTTCCAACCACCATTATCTATCATACAAGTTGCTGCTGTAGCCTCCAACTGACTTCCCTCAGCCTGTCATATTGCCCATCCAGTCAGTTTCCCATTCGATGGCCAAAGTAAGCTTTTAAAATCTCCTGATCAAAATATATTAAGGATGCCTCTGGCACTTGAGTTAGAAACCATAATCTATAGCAGAGTTTTTTCAGTCTCAGCACTATTGACATCTTGTTCTGGATAATTATTTGTTATAGGGCACTGTCTTATACTTTCAAAGAAGTTTAATATATCATTGGCTCCCACCCACCAGATGCCAGAAGCATCCTTGGTCTTCCTCCTCTCCTCCATCCAGTGGTGACATCAAAAATTCTCTAGATATTGCCATGTTCCCGGGAGAGGGGAGCACAAACACCCCTGGTTGAGAACCACTGATCTATACCACTTGTAAGGCTCTGCCTTCACTGTGGCTGCTGATTTCTTTTTCTTCATGTAATGCTTTGTTATTGTCTTTGACATCTTTTTCATCTATCAAAATTCGGTTCAAGGCCTATTACATGTCAGATCTTTCATGGGCCCTTTCTGAGATTTCCCAACACACAAAACTGTCTCCCAGCAAAATACATGGCTCCCTCTCTTGTCCTCTTTTAGCCTTCCATTTATACTCCAACTACAACATTTATCATTTTGTGTTCATCACAATTAGTTAGATACATATTTTTCTTCTGACTTTCGAATGACATACCCAGGATAGTACCTAAGATATTTGGAACATAGTAAATTTTAACTGGATCATTTTATCCTCTTTTTTTCTGAAAAAAGTTGCATTGCTCCTATCCCTCTTGCCATTCTGTTTCCACAGATATGGGGATGTACTTTTGCTGTATTCCTTTTTGAGCCAGCTCTTTTCCTGACGGGACTTCCTCTTCTATCTACTTTTAATTTACCGCCTCCCCCCAAAGAGGTTTCATTACTAATATTTCTGCCTCTAACACCAATACTCAAAGCCACTTATTTGGCTATTGTGCAAAGTAGAAAAGCCACCAGGAAACTAAGTGGTCCAGGGTCACTTGGCTTATCTGAGGCAAAGCTAGCCCTCAAACAGTCTGCAATCCATGGTTCCTACACTGCCTTCCTAACAGATGGTCTATTGGAAAGGACAACTGAGACCAAAAATAGACCTGTAATGGCTTATTAAGAGGCATTTATAGAGAGAGGGAACACACTTCCCCATGTCCAACAAAGTGATAAAAGCTGTAACTTGCAGTTGTATGAAACTTTTTGAAAACATTTTATCTTACCTCTGCTGCACAGAGTGTTCCTTATGGCCAACACTCAACCTCCTGGTGCAGTGAAAATATGCCTGCTGCTGGGATGCTGTTTTTGAGGTTTTGAGAGGAGTTCTCTGTTTTCCAAAATTCCTCTCCTTGCTGACCAAAGGACAGTAGACACATGGCTTTGAGTGCTTTTCTGTGGTCTGTAGCCAAACAAGAGAACTGGCCATAATTTAAATGTGAAAAGCCCCTGCAGGAGGCCTTGATTGATACATGTTCGCATGATTTGAAGGACTAAATATATTTGAAGCCTCCTTTAAAGAAAGTTCACTGTTTTTTTGGTCAAGAACAAGTTTTGGAAGGAGGTTTGGATATAGAATGAAACGTACCTCAGCCAGAGTTTAGAAGAGAGAAAACAGCAAAAGAGGAGAGTATGAAGACCCAGATACCTCATTAACACAGTGGAGGGGGATCCTGGTGGTGTCCCTAGGGACAGGATATAAGTCCCCAGGACCTGGTGAAAATGAGCAAGGAAATAAGAAACCACCATTCACAGTTGTGGCTCCAGCTTGAACCTAGAAATATGAGATCCTATGAAATGGGGAAATGCAAGTTCAGCCAGACACCGTTTCAGCCCTCTGATGAATTGTTCCTATTGCATTTGTGAACAAGTACTTTAAGAATATCGTGGCATCTAGAGCCAGAATTTTGTATTTGTTAAATCATCACATACAAATAAGAAATGGGTATTAGAAGGCACTCCATTATTTTGATACACTATCTGTACACATTTAGTTTCCTCTTTATTCATCATATTTTGAAAAGAAATATTGTTTTAGGGGATAGAGCTCACCATATATTTGTCACAGTGTTGTTATTCTCAACATCTGCATGTGTAATTAAAGAGAGAAAAAAAGATAGGTTATCTCTCCTCGTTTACGGAAAGAACAGAATGAGAGGAATTATTTTTGGAATTGATGAGATGATGTTTGTTAATGGTTTAAAATAGGATTAGAAATGAAGATAGCCACAAACTTTATTCTAATCTTGGCCTATGAAATTGTTGTCTGGAAGTATATACCAAACCAGGAATTTTACATTACAACTGTTTGAACTCACAGGAACTTTAAAGTTAACCTATTAGCAAGTAAAAAATTTAATTACACACACACACACACACACACACACACACACACACTTTTTTCTCAATACAGACCACCAGAATCAGGGATTTATAGGTCATTGAATAAGGATATACAAGAGATATAAGAAGGCTTTTTTGTTGTTGCTGTTGTTTGTTTGTTTATTTATTTATTTATTTAAGACGCAGAGAGAGAGAGAGAGAGAGAGAGAGAGAGGCAGAGACACAGGCAGAGGGAGAAGCAGGCTCCATGCAGGGAGCCTGATGTGGGACTCGATCCCGGGACCCTAGGATCATGCCCTGAGCTGAAGGCAGACACTTAACCACTGAGCTGCCGAGGCATCCTGTAAAAGGACTTTTCCAAGGTCACACAGCATCTACCTTGATCTCTAATCTTTCCATTCCTCCTGCCACTTTTGTTCTACTTCTCCCTTTAGACTTGCAGTGACTGAAGAAAAACTGGGTCAAGGAAAGAAAGAAAAAAAGATGGTACAACATGTCCTGGGGTAAAGAGTGAAGCCTCTACATCCTGTCTTAGTTCCAAGTCACTCCCACTGGGATTTCCAGTTGATAGACACCTGACATGGAATGAGGCTTAGTATCTCTGTGAGCAGGATCTGGGGTTGGGGGTAGATAAGTTTAGTATAGAACAATGGATTAAAAACAGTGCTAGAAACAAAGTCATCTGATGTCTGTGACCTATCTTGTAGGATAGATAGTGAGGATCAAGGAAGCACCATTTTGGACAGCCACTTTTTTTGGAGCAAGTCTTATTATCCCAAGGATGAGACTCTGGCTCAAGGTGAATCATATTATCGTGTACCAGTTTACATCATCTCCTGTGGTACCTTCTCTCCGGCACCCAGTCTTGGTACCTTTTCATGAACCCCACTTTCATTGGAGTACTTGGATTACTTGACCTCCTTTCATCATACAGTGCTGGGTACTGTAACAGAAGTCTCAGCAGGTAAATTTCTTCTGTTCTGGTATTTTTCTGTCTGTTTTATTGCCTTTTTTATTTTGACTCTCTAACCACCTCTTCATATTTACCTACCTAATATGTTCTGTGTTCCCACAAAACCTTCTTTTAAGAACAATTGAAGATGTGGGGCAAATACAGATAGCAGTAATTTTAATTTTGAAAGATAATATTCACCAAGGATTCCTTAAGGAAAGGAAATCCATTCATTTCTCTATGGTAGAGGTGTGCATTGGGCTTCTCTGGAGAGCTTTTAAAAAACACAGATTCCTGGTGCCTGCTCCGATCTTCTAAACTGGACTTTGAGGAATAAAAGCCCAGTGGATTTTGAAAAATGCCTAGAATTAGTTTAGATTATCTGAATTTTACTTCAAGACCAAAGCAATTTGTTGGAAAACTGATTACTTGAACTACATTCTTTAGTGCCTAATAGAATTGCATTTATGAAATTGTTCTTTGGCCTTATCTGCTCAGGTTGAATTGAATAGCCTTATGAAAATTGCTAATATAAAGTAAATTGGGTATTAAGGATATTGTCTACAACTTCACATACAACTTCACATTTGCAACAGACTCTTGGATAAAAATGTCTCTTAGACTTACGTGCTGCAATTGAGTGGGGGCAAGAAGGGAGACAGAAAACAATTATTCATCTTGAGAAATTTCTATCTGTTGTGCTCAAAATTATCAGGTTCCCTCTTTTCTTCATAGTCTACTACAAAATTCCCAAATTAAGTCCAAGTTCAAAGTAACCCATGTTTAGCAATTGTGTACATCCTTCTGGTATACACACCTGTGTATAACCTTGGTTTCATTTTATTTTTCAAATTATATTTTGGCCTTCATTTCTTATTCTCTTTCCATTATTTTGAATTTGTTATTAGAAATTGCATTAAATTTTTATGCGACTAACAACAAAGCACAAACATACACATAACAGTGATTGCATTTTTTCCCTTTTATGAAGTTCATTATTAGATGTGGGAGCAAATATTATACACTCTAGGGTTTGAAAAAGTATAATAGATGATGGATGAAGAAACTTGAAATTAGAAATAATATCTTCATGCAAACTTTCATTAATAGATATGTATCAATTATTAACACTGTCTTTTAAATAGGATGATTACATTTATGCAAATAGTGTGACTTTTCTCCTAATCATTTTTCTCTCGTAATGTCTGGTTTGCTTTTACAACTTTTCTATGTTATAACTAGCATTACAATTATTTTTATTACTTTAAAGTTGAAAAAATCAAAATATTTTATAACATCCACAGAAGTGTTATTCCAATATAGTGGAGGCATTCAGAAATTGCTGCTCTGGCTCTACTGTTGATCATTTAAGATCGTCTATGTCTACAAAATTCATTTAATGTTTGTTAAATGCATGAAGCATGAATGGCATTGTACCAGAGACTATGGTAAATATAGAAAGAATAATGTAGCTCCTGATCTCAAGATATTAAAACTCAGTTGGAGGGAAAGACATATGAACAAGTGATTTTAAGGGAGAACTAAACAAATAAATAGCATAATAAAGTATCAGTTCAGAATTAGCAATTATAGAAAAATTATGGTGATGTTATTTTATTAGTTGTCTATCAAGTTGATAAGGACAATATACATATCATATTTAAAACTGTTTAAGGGGCAGTGATCTGAATATATCTTAATATGCTTTTGAGTTACAGTTTCTTTACAAATATTATGAAGGATAATTCATTAATCTATATTAGAGGTCTCAAATATGTTCATATCCTTGGACTCAATAGTTCTACCTCTATAACTCTAACCTGAGAAAATAATTGAAGACATAATCAAAGGTGTATCTATGAGACTGTATAAAGCTAAGATATTTATAGGACTTTACATGTACAATCACAGGAAACAAAGGAGAAAAAAATCAAGTTATTAGTATTGTTTATCTCTGAATTTAAATTTTTTATACATATTGAAATATTCCAAATTTTTATGGGATAGGGTATTATGTTGATAAGGAGAAAAATCCAACCATAAATCTAATTTTCAAATTCTCATCAGAGAAAGCAGTTATGGGATCCTATGTAAAGCCAGGTGTCCAGATGTTTAGAAATATCTAATTAGTAGTATCCAATTTTAGCTGGTTTATTGCAGAAGAAAGAATGAACAGTGGGTTTGGAGTTTGCATCCACAATCTTCCAGTGTAGCTAACGTAGTTAGAGAAACAAGATATTTCAAGTAGAAATCTCTGTAAGGGCAGCTAGTGTGCACCATCTTCCAGGAGAGGAAGTGGACTTTGATCTGCTTCTTTTGCCAGAGTCATATGAGCTGACACCAGTCTACATGGGGAAGAGGGACACTATATTCTGAGTGTGGCTGTCATGCCACAGCTGCTCCTGCCATCTGTTCCGCCTTTGATTCATATTGTTTGTCATTTCCCTTGTGCCTTTTTTGTAGGCGGCTGTCCAGTGCTCATTTTTAAGTGACTTCTCTGAGACTAGGGGATTGATGGTCATAACAGCATGATTTCAATTCTATTTTACCTGGAGGGCTTCAGTTTCAGAAAAAGAAATCCAAGTCATATATCAGCAATCCATGTGAGGCTTTGAAAATTCAATTCAAGAAGTTAATCAAGTTTTTGTGATCCCCTTGTTCTGATGACCTACTTAAGTAACTTGAAGATGCTAGAGGGGATACAGTTGGCTTGAGTGTAGACAGAAGGATAGAGACATGGTTTAGATGGTACATAGACTTCAAGTGACAGCCCAGAGAGGGCTATTTTTGGGTCAAATCAGTCACTACATTTTTAGTGTCTTAATTGCTCTCAATCTCATGTTTTATTTAATTGATGGTTTTTGCCTTTTTCAGATCCTTCTTTGAAAGAGTGAATAGAGACAACTAAATTTGTTTCTTGACTAGGGTGAGGTTCAGCCCTATCTCATTGAAACAATGTCTGTGAAGACTCCCTGGAAGAAAAGCACTGAAAGATTGTTACAGAAGGAGAGAGATTAAATAAAAAAAGAAAGAGGAGAAACTTAGAAGAGAATGATGAAATCTGAAAATAGAAAATGATATGTTAGGACAGTTTTGTCATTTGAAAGGGAAGTCAGTTGATCATTCCCTTGCTTTTAGGTCAACCAAAAGGTAGTTTATTTTTCTACTTCCTGGAGATCCCTGTTGAAAGTGTCCTGAGACATTCCTGTAACAAGCCATTTAGATATTCCCATAAAAGACCCTGCGGGGGTGGGGGGGTCTCATTTTGCCCTCCATGTCCACTCCAACTTCTGCTATGCAGGACCAGTACAGTGTCTGCTAAGATTCGCTCCAATGCAATGTAAAACAATTTCCTCCTGTTTGATAATCACAGCATCTGCAAATAGTGTCTGCAAACATTCTGTGTGCTTTGTTGTGAAGATTGCTTTGCATTTTTTACCTTATTTAATTCTTACCACCACCTGGGAGGCTGGCATTTCATTATCCTCACTTAATAGCAGAGGCCATTTGGACTCAGAGAATTAAGAAACTTGTGGAAAAACATTAAGTCGTAAGGGCCAGACTCATTTCAGGTTGCTCTGATCCAACAGTCATGGTTTAAAGCACAGGTTGTTTTAAGGATATGAAGAACAACTGGTTGTCATTGCTACCATTTGCCAAATATTTCTGGTTCTTTACTCTTCAAAAAAATTGTTAGGATTGTATTTCCTGGCTCCTTCATGGTGCAGTAGGGCCCTGCAACTAGTATAGCCCATGAATTGAAAGCCTAAGGTAGTTGCTGGCATTGAGTCTCCAGAATTTCCCTCTCTCAGATAAAAGCTGGCAATATTCAAGATGGTGACTACTCACTTAGCCTTTGACCCATGATGGTCAAAATCAAAACAAATGCTTTCATTTGTAATCCATTGTGATTTTAGCAGTAGAAATAAGCATATTCTGATCAGCACAAACTCTAAGATCTTGCACTTCCACACAAGAAGATCCTCTTTGTGTGATTCTCCTCTTGTGTTCCCTCTAAGGCACTAAGATCATGATTGAAAGAGTAATCTGCTCTTCTGAGAATTTACTAAGACTATAAGTAGATAATTTGAAATTGACTATACCCACATCGTGAAATGAACTTGATACATTTATTGAACAGCTAAGTGTGTATTTATTGTAAGTTCCCACTAAAAACCCAGTGGTTATTACAGAAAGGTCTCTTTGATCAGATCGAGGCAGATGTGAGACAATTATTCTATGTGAGTTTTGAAACTACGGAAACACCATTGGGATTTGGGTTATTTCCTGGGACTCTTTCCTAGGAAGACTTGTTTTTTTTTTTTTTTTTTTTTTCTAGGAAGACTTGTTAAATGTCAATAGCTAAGAATGTTCTAAGATATGATTTCCAAATCTAGATATATTTAGCATCATAGGGGGAGCTTTTATAGCTCCAGATTCCTAGACCCCATCCCTAGATATTCTGTCACCGTGTTTGGCATGAGCCCAGGGAAACTGTATTTTAGAATGAAAGCCAAAATCTCAACTCCAGAAATTCTCCTTGGATAGTGATGACCACAGCCAAGTTGGGCTGTTTTAAAATATCCTTCCCTTCAGAAATCCCTCTGTAAACACACACTTGGAGCCCCCTGGATGAGTTCTGGTTGCCTGAAAGTTTTCAAAACATGAATTTCTTGGGGTCCCAGAGAGGAGACAAGCCTGAGGGGACTGGGTAGGAAATAAAGAGCAGAAAATACTATCTATTCCATTAGTAGAGGGGATCACTGCATAAAGATAGCTGGATTCCTTGCAGAGCCTTTTATCTTCAGTCAGAAATATACAGACAAAGCCTATGCATATTAAGCAGGAGTTTGAATCAAACAACCAGTAATTTATTTTTTGGAGGGAAGAGGAATCTATCTTATTTATTCATATATATTTTTAAAGATTTTATTTATTTATTCATGAGAGACACAGAGAGAGAGAGAGGTGGAGACACAGGCAGAGGGAGAAGCAGGCTCCATGTAGGGACCCCAATGTGGGACTCACTCCTGGGTCTCCAGGATCAGGCCCTGGGTAGAAGGTGGCGCTAAACTGCTGAGCCACCCTGGCTGCCCCATAATTTTTTAACACTGAGAAAAACCAGTCCCGGAATTGGTAGGACCATCATGGAAGGCAGAATTTTTCTGCAAGGACTCACATATGTGTCTGAGTGACATGCTGCTGTCCATTTGACATGCACCTCAGAGAAATGAGGTAGCCCCTAGACAGTTTCCAATTTCCACTTCCAGGTCATGTAATACACAGAACTAGACTCTTCCACCTCCTTTCTTCATATCCATATATCTTAGCCATCTCCTGATTCTTTGATTTCTAGCTAAAGGCCCCTGGTCTCAGGATTTCACACTCTGGCATTCCCTGAGTCCTGAAGCATGGAGCTGGTTAACTGTTATCCTTGAAAATATTCTCCTTTCTTTCTTACAGATTCTCACCTTCAGTTATTTACAAATTAATACACAGAATTAAATGATGATCAACGATGAATGTAGTTTGGACTTATGTGGATCCTTATGTTTTTCCTTTTCTTTAGGAATTATCAACCTTATAAAAAGTAATCTTATTATTAAAAGCCTACAGGGTGCCCGGGTGGCTCCATCGGTTAAACATTTGCCTTTGGCTCAGGTCATGATCTCAGAGTCCTGGGATTGAGTCCCATCCCTCTCCCTCTGCCTGCTTGTGCTCTCGGTCTCTCTCTCTGTCAAATAAATAAATAAAACCTTTAAATAGGCCTATGAAGTCTTACCAAAATGCTACGAAACTGTGTCTATTTTCAAGTTTGTATAGAATGGAGAGGGAAGAGAGGTGATTGTCTCATGCTCACCTGGAGCTGGTGAAGCAAATTAGCTCAGTTGAGTTATCACATTCACGTTGCCCAGTTCTATTTCACATTGTTTTGGTGTAGAATTCATCTTTTCCCCTTAATTTTCATAAGATGAAACAAAACAAAATCATTAAAGCACCCACAGAACACACTGGTATGTGTGAAAAAACTTCACTGAAGAATTGGAGGAAAGGCAGGGATCGACAGAACATAAGGGTAAACAGCTAGAAGTTTGATGGCAGTTATTTTATTCTTACAAGCGCTCAGCTGTTCCATAGCCCAAGCTTTAACTTCCTCCATGTTGTCCTACTCTCTCTCCCTTCCTTTCCTCACCCTCCCTCAAGTTCATGTTCTTTTCCACATAGAACAATTTACCTATTATGTTTACGTAATAGGTCTTAGATCCTAATGGCCAAATCCTCTGGATCTTATTTTCTTTTTTCTTTTTTTCTTTTTTGAATCTTATTTTCTATTCTCAATAGGGTAATCAAAGTATGTTTTCAAAAGATCCTTTGTAGCTGAGAGTAGCTATTAAGAATGCAAGAATATACATATGAATAGCCCTCTACAGAAATATTAAAAAAATTATGAAGAAAACTGGAAAGACGCTGTGTCAACATGAATCTCGGGAAGACATGCTGGTCACTGTTCAGGTTGGTGGGAATGTGTATGTAAAGTGCAGAAGTAACAACTAAGGAATAACAAAAAGAAACAAATCAAAACATAACATTACAGACATTAACTTCACTTTTAAAAAGGGATTTATTTATTTGAGAGAGAGAGAGAGAGAGTGAGTGAGCAGGGGCAGAGGGAGAAGGAGAGAGAAAGAATACTCAAGCCAACTTCCCACTGAATGAGGAGACTGACGTGGCCAAAATCAAGAGTCAGCTGCTCAACTGATGGAACCACCCAGACGCTCCTTAACTTCACTTTCTTAGGAAATATACTGTTAGTAATTTTAAGGAACTGATGTAAACCTTCAGATATATCTAACACCTGCTATTCTATGGAAGTGTTTTTTCACCCTAATCTTATACACAAACGCAGATCTGAAATCAGACCTTGCAGACTTTCTTTGATACTATGCTTTTCTGGTAAGAATTTCCCTCTCAGCTTATGTCATAAGTTGCTGGGTTGGCTGCAAAGCACACTTGCAATGAGAAGCTTGGACCTCAAAGGACCTGATCCAGCTAGCTGTAGAATTCATCAGAAAGTATAGTAGCCTCCCTGATCTTGGCAGGTTTGAGTATCCAGGAGGTCCAATGTGGGGACTAGGGCTTGACCATAGGAGTACTAGATAAAAAACAGTCCTCAGCCCCAGGCAGATGGCAGAATGGATTGGTTCAGAATAGGAGAAAACTAACAAACTGGAATGGAAAATGAGGCCCTACTTTCCTCTGTCTGTCCCCCTGAGACAGGAGCCTAGAAAGAGTTGGATAGGGTGTGAGCACCTCCACTATATGTGCTAGGCTTAGGGAAAGGTTTCCACACTGGGAGTTGGAGAATCAAAAGCAGAAAAGGGGAGGCAGAAGTCCAGCACTATGGGTGCTAAGTGAAGGCTATGATTCAAAAGCTACTGAGGCTAGTTCCCACGCACACTGCACAGGGCTCAGCCCCTGCCCAGTCTGCAGTGGTGGGACTGAAAGGCTAACACTCCTGTGCAGGAGCTGTGCAAATGGGGCTGACTTGGGAATGACACAGGTGGGGCTTACAGGTGAAGGGCTCAGGGACTCCAGGCAAACAGAGCTAGGGAGAGCAAGAAGCCATAGGACCTTGAGCTTATTCAAGAGACAGTCATTGGTTGGCTGTCTTCTCTACTTTTTCATTAACCTAGAGTTCTATTTCTCTCTAGCTTTGTCTTAGCAAGAAGGTTGCATTAGTCATACACTCTCAAATCCTGGCTCTAGAAGCTCACCTGGCTCTAGGTGTTCACCCAATTATATTTATATCCTATTAACCTGTTCTGTGGTTTCATTAGCTTGTTTATAATTTGCAGACCTTTTTTTTTTCAAATCTCTGTGATCTGACTCATGCTATTCAATCTGCCTGGAATAATTTTTCCTCCTCCTTCTCTGTTTCCTCTTCCTCTTCCTCCTAGTCCTCCTACTCCTTTTTTCTTTCTTTGTCGTTTTCCTCCTCCTCCTCCTCCTCCTCCTCCTCCTCCTCCTCCTCCTCCTCCTCCTCCTCCTCCTCCTCCTCCTCCTCCTTCTTCTTCTTCTTCTTCTTCTTCTTCTTCTTCTTCTTCTTCTTCTTCTTCTTCTTCTTCTTCTTTCTTCTTCTTCTTTTCCTTTTATTTTTCTCCCTAAACTCCTAACTATTCTCCAAAGCTCAGCTCAACTGTTACCCATTGCTAAAAATCTGATCAAAGCCTCTCAGAATTGGGGATTATTCCTCTTTTGTACCTGAGAACATATTTATACTTCTTCCTTAGCCCTTAATGTTAAACATTAAAATTATTCTTATTACTACATTCTTGTCTCCACCAGTGTAGGAAGTTGTTCACTCTGGTGCCCTCAGTCCTGAAGATACATTAAGTGTTCAGCTGAATCAAATAAACGATATGGTTATAAGGAAGTGTTTTGTTAGGAGGTTGGAAAGTGATCCTTTGAATGTCTGTACATGTTATTTTTTTTTAAAATAGTTGCTGTTTGGTTTTTATAAAAGCCATCATGCTCATTAAAGTATTAAACAGAAGAAAGCATGAAAAAATGAAAAAAAATGAGCATAAATTCCATCAACCAGAAAAAAAAAAAACAGAAAAAAACTCCTGTTACTCTCAGGAGAATATTATCCTGACATCTCTCTTTGCCTATGTACAGATGGATGAAAATAATTTTGTAAAATTGTATGTGATGTATTATTTTGAGTGTAATTTTAAAATTTATTTTTATTTGGATTTATTAAAAGAAAATAAAATGAAGCAGAATAAATTACTGAATTTTGGATAAACAGTCCCTTCTCAGCAGAAATATTCATCTCCAGAAATTCCTTCTAAGTTGAAGACAAAAAGATTAGGAGGAATATTACAAATTTAGAATCATTGTGTCTTGTCTTATCATGGATTTCACTTGTGTACAGTATAGGCTTCCTGCTATGACAGAAAAGGAAAATGGCCCTGCCACTTATTTCCCTACCTTTTCTCTTATCACTTCCACATTGCTGTTGGTCATATTGTATTTTATTTTATTTTTAGATATTAGTGATTTTTAAAAATGTTTTAAATTTTTATCTAAATTCTGGTTAGTTAACATACAGTGTAATAATGGTTTCAGGTGTACAATATAGTGATTCAACACTTCCATACAACATGTTGCTCACATTTTAATTTTCATTTTGTTGGGCCTTACCATATTTCTATACTTTTGTAATTAACCTAATGGAGAAATGTCCTGGTATCAATTACTCTTTAGTAGTTTAAAAAACACACATATATTTTTAAACTGAAGGTTCAGTACTTTCTTCAAAGACAAAATACTTTAAAATCATATTTCTGAATACTTCTTATTGTATTTGATGGCTTCTCATTCTTAAAATTTCAACTACTCCTATTTGAATAATTTGTATTTGTCCTAGCTGTTATCATCTCTCAAATTAATTTAATCTCTAGTCTTTTCCCGTTGCATTCATTGTGTGAAAATACATATGTGCAGGAAATGTCTTTTAGGAAGTACATAACTGTGTCTGTAGAAGTTCTGTGACAGTATCTGAGCGTCACAGGGCCTCGGGTGTGGGTGGAGTGGCAGGGGGGCAATTTATGAGAGTTACAAGTAAAGGGAATGTAGGTTACTCATAGGTTAATCACATTAGATAGCTAGTTGACCCAGCTAGAGATCCCAGTGTGACCTTGATTGTGTTACTTAATTGTATAGAGACTCCATTTCCTTATTTGTAACATGGAGTTAATAACACAGGGTTTATTGTGCTATTATCAGCCAAATTAAGATAATATGATATGACTGACACATAGTAGGTCTTCAATATATTAAAACAAAACCAAAAGCAACTTAAGTAAGTTTGAGTAGTAAGGTAGCATTATTTATGCTTATGCCAGACAGTAACCTAGTTTTTCTAAAAACAAACTTCATTTCTTTAATTTTTGTGTTAAACTTAAGGATGAGCTCAGTGAAAAGTGGCAAAAAGTTGTTTGATGCATACAGTTAATTTTGGAATGAACTAAGTGACTTAGTAAGGTAATTAGCAATAGCCAGATAATGACAGAAAAAAGGGTAAAGAACAGATACCTGAAAAGGTCCAAGTTTGCCTCAAACAGCTACATCAACACAAAAATGGATGCGAAAGTGGTTCATAAAATGTGAAGTTGGATAGAAATATTTGCATTAACTTTGTCTTGTTTTGAGATGTCATGTTTAGAGAAGACCAAAAGAGCTTTGGAATTAGGCAGACTCCAGTTTGTATTTCACATTTGCCATTTTAATAATATCAGATTGCATTCATTAAAAAAAAAAAAAACAACTTTATCTCGGTTTCCTTTTTGGGAGTATTGGGAAATTGACTCCAACTTTGCAAGGCTATTAGAACTAGTGTGATGTGAAATAAGTCCCCATTGTTGTTCTCCAGTAGATCAAATCATCAGTTCCAATTCCCTTGCTCTCTCTGTATTTGCAGTTCATCTGTCTAGAGGTGGGACTTGAATGTGGGCTTCTATTCTGTTTTGGCAGAAGACAGGACACAAGCAGAGACTGGAGATGCACTGATATAATTCTATCTGCCCTCTTTTGCTTCTGCCAACATTGTCAGAAGAGCTGCCCTCGAGTAGATGCCTCTCCTTTGGGCTGGGACTTCTTCTTCTTCTTCTTTTTTTTTTTTTTAGATTTTATTTACTTATTTGAGAGAGAAAGCATGGGTGGAGTGAGGGGCAGAGGGAGAAGCAGATTCCCTCACTGAGCAGGGATCCTGATGTGAGCAGGATTCTGGATCATCACTGAGCTGAAGGCAGAAGCCTAACCAACTGAGCCACCCAGGTGCCCCCTAAGCTGGAACTTCAGAACGAAGCCACATATAAGGGATGGGGCCTAACCCACAGGGAAGAGTCAAACATAGACTGAAGCAGAGATACTCAGTTCCTCTGGGTTTAAATTTGCTCATCTACATCCACCTGTGAGAGAAAAAGCTCACTAAGATCTTGAGAAGGTGATCACACGGTGCTTCTGTGGTGATAGATGACTGGCATTCTCCCGCATTCATGTGCTCAACATAAGTATACATGATAATTTGTATGATTATTAGTGACATTGCTATGACCATTTTTGAAGAGGAAGCTGAGCAAAGCAAGAGCATCAACAGATGGGATAGACAAATGGGCAGAGAGTATAGTCAGACTTTTTGGAGATTACCTTTTGTGGAATTTTAAAAGATCACAAAGGATGGGGGACCCAGATTTTCATTTTCCCTCAGGTCCCTGAAATAACTTTATATATTACCTAACCTGAATCCCATAAACATGTATTAGAATTGGTAAGATTGATAAAGGAAAAAAATCAACAAGTATGATTGTGCTGCAACCAACCTAAGGTGCAAGAGAAAGCGCTGTTAGATAACTTTGTAAATAATTTTGCTCTGGCTGTACTCTTTTGATGAGTAGGAGTAACCCATGCCAGAAAGCTGGAAGGAAGATCCCATTACTGCTTATGAATCAGACGTGAGTTCAGATCTTATCTCTCCCATTTCCTTGGTAGGTGGCTTGAGCCAAAGAAATAGATACTCTGAGTCTTATATTTATAACATCTTAAGTGAATGTGTGAATTCAAGAAGATTATAGTAGTGCTTCATACAGTGCCTAGGTTTTCCTAATGAATAGAGGATGAGTGGTGAAGCATGGTCATCACCATGCAGGCCCCAAACTCACACCTGTCATCTTCCCTGGTCAACCCTTTGTTTTCGTAACTGGCGTCTCCAGTGGTCTTCCCACTTTAAATCCATTTTCTTTCTATTTGAAGTCTCCTCCTTTCATGGTTAAAACTCTGCAACTCCTCAGAACAGTTTGGTGTCCTGTTGCCTTCTGCCTTGAAAATCTTCCAGAACACACATGCACTCCACAGGTGGCTATCTCTGCAGTCAGTTCTTGTATTTTTACAGCTTTCTGCCCTGAAGCACTTCTTTGTTTCAGAGAAACTAGATTTAAAAAACGGACCTATGCCCAGAGAGTTTACACATCTTTATAAAAAGTATCATGTACTAAATAATGAGTATGTGAATGCCAAAAGCCAAGAAAATTACATAGCAACCTATTCCCTAATGGATTAGAGTATTTTTATTCCATTTAAAAGAATTAAAACACCAATTTCCTGATCCTTCAAGGGTAAGTGAAAATTCCAACTGTTTTTTTTTATTATTATTTAAACCTGCCATTTGACATGTACTTTTTAAAAATCATATATATATATATATATATATATATATATATATATGGCTACTTTAAAAAAGGAAATAATCTATCACTTAGCTTAGCCTACCTAACATGGGAAAGAACAACTGAAATGTATGATTTTGAAAACAGAATTTTTGTGTAAGGATGTATTAAACATGGACAGAAATATGCACCGAGTGACTGGTGAGCTGAAATACACTAAATATTTTTTCTTGGATACCATTCAACCTTATCTTTTTGGCTTTAGAATTCAATGAAAGTAGAAATATGTTAATGAAGCCTCTTAATGCCAAAAGCAATGGAATTGTATTGAGCTATTAAAAAAGAAATTGGTAAGAAATGACTGAGTATGAAGACATTATAGGTACATTCTGTGAATTTTATTCAAAGTTATTCTCCTTGGTTGCTATTAATAGCACCTCATAATTTGGTCCATTTTTCCTCAAAGAGGAGAATTCCCAAAGAGAGAGGCAGATCATCATCTCCTGTATGGCTTCTATACATTTCTAACACTCCCTTAAATTGAGAAAATTGCCAAAGTTATACTTGTCTGGAAATGGAGGAGTGCTTCACACCCATAGAGCTATTCAAAAATGATATTTTATAGTCTTTTTAAGGCTACCATCTTCGAAAGTTGAAATGAAAGGATAAATCATTATCTCGAACTTTTAAAACTGGTGATAATGGCACAAACAGCATGGCTCTTTCTTAGGCTACAGCTAATTTCCACTGGAGGCAATATTTTGTGTCCAAGGGACTAGGTTAATTCAACTTTGAGTCTCAGTTCTGTTCTCTATGCTTCAAGTTCAAGTCATGCAGCAGCTGCTGCTTCTTTTTTAAGATTTTATTTATTTATTTGACAGAGAGTGCAAGAGCACAAGCAGGGGGAGAAACAGGGAGAGGGAGAAGCAGGGACTCCAATGCAGGACTCAGTGCAGCTCAATCCCAGGAGCCTGGGATCATGACCTGAGCTGAAGGCAGGTGCTTAACTAACTAAGCCACCCAGGTATCTCCAAGTCAGCACTTCTTATAAGGAAGTAGCTTGCCTTATTTGCTAGGAATCTTTGTAGGGCTATTTGCCACTATGCTTTTTTACCTCCGTGTGTCTCTCTTTTCCTCTATTCCACAATACTGTTTGTCATTCTTGGTATGCATGAAATCATACTAGGAGTTTAATGAACAGAAAATACTATAAAGCACATAGAGCAGATATTAAAGTGTCTGTATTACAAATGAATATTGACAGTGTTCACATTATCTCAGGCCATTTGCCTTATTTTCTTATATTTAATTCATCTTCTCTCTCCCTCTCTTTGCAGGGTTTGAAAATACAGCCTTTGGGGTTGGTTGAGCTTTGCTAAGCCCACATAATTCCTGGATTCCTAAAGCTACCCCTTGTAATGGTTTGAGGATCCTTCATCATCTGGGCCATGTGCTTCCCAATGTTCATTCTTCTCTAGGGCTAGACTAGAGTGCAGTTGGGAAAAACTTATTCAGGTTCACATCAGCAGAACTTTCTTCTTTGGTGCTAAAATTCAGGACCTTTTTCCCAAATTCTTATTCAGGGTGCCTCCTTTTTATAAATACCTAAAAAGGGAGTCATCTACCCACCTGCACTAGAATCATCCAGGGGTGCTTTAGATTTTTTTTTTAATTCAAATTCTTGGGCTCTTCCTATAAATCACTGAGCCAGACTTTTAGGGAGTGAGCCAGAGAATGAAATAGTTAAAAGCTCTCCAGGTGATTCCTATACACATTAGGATGTGAGGACTGCCACAATAAATGGCACCATTAGCCATCCAATTGCTCATGCCAAAGTCTGGCAGTCATCCCTAAGATTTTATGTCTCTCACCCTCCCCACATTTAATCAATAACCTAATCTACAAATTTACCTCTTAGAGATGTCATGGTTATAAGAGATACTGTCTGAGACAGTGATTTATAATCTGATTAGGTAGGACGCTGAAGCATTAAATTAATTAATTCCTATGTGCAATTTACACTCTTTCCACAAAACTTAAAGATAAATACTCTTTAGGGAATAAGATGCTGAGTGGTTGAACAAGATGCTAAATCAAAGCACTCGAGGTCTAATCTACCAGATTCCCTCATCCTTTTTTGGGTTTCGACTCCCCTTGCTTATCATTTCCTGATTATCTCTCTGAATCTCAAATAGACACTGTAACCTTCCTTAATTCCTATTTTTGGCGAAAAGGAATAATGTACTTTACTTTAGTACATTAAGGATCACAATGTTAAATCATGTGTTCTGCTGCCAGGTGATAGAAACTAATTTTCCAGAAGCTTAAATAACCCAGAACATTTTATTTTTGCTACAAAGTAAGACAGAATAGAAACTTGAGGATGAATTTTTTTGTAATTGTGTCTTATGGTACCATTTTCTTGAATTGCTTCCTGATAGAATCCTTTCATAATGACCATTGTTCTAGCTAATGTTTCTAAATGTATTTCTTGGTAACTCTAGTATTTGCTTTTTCACTTAAAATCTTAATACCTTTTTTCTTATAAATATTTGACATTGGTATGTAATTTCTTAAAATTAACTTCTGTTTTTTTTCTGATTGTAATGTAATAATGACTAATAGACATAAGTTGAAAAACAAAAATATAAAGGCAAAGGGAAAAATCAACTATAATTCTACAAAATATGTATCTTATTTTTTTAAGGTTTTATTTATTTATTCCTGAGAGGCACACAGAGAGAGAGGCAGAGACACAGGCAGAGGGAGAAGCAGGCTCCATGCAGGGAGCCCGATGTGGGACTCAATCCCAGGACCAGGATCACGCCCTGGGCCGAAGGCAGGTGCTAAACTGCTGAGCCACCCAGGGATTCCCCCCAAATATGTATCTTTACATAAAATAAGGCTTAAAGAGGAGTTATGAAACTCTAATACATTTACGAAGCTCACAAATCCCTTTCAGGAAAAATGGCAATAAATGTTTATTAAGCACATACTTTGTCCCAGGCATGGGCTGATCTATGAGCATTTAGTGGTGAATCATTTAGATACAGATCCTACAGACTCTCATGGAGTGTAGAGTCCTGAATTTTATTTTATTTTATCTTATTTTATTTTATATTTTATATTTTATATTTTATATTTTTTGGTTTGGCAGAAGTTACCGTGGACTTTCCATTAAGTGAAATGGTATCTTACACTAACCCAATTCACTTATTCAACAAATATTTATCAAATGTTATTTTACCCAGTATAGGTAACACTAGCTCCTTTTAAAAATGCCTTAGAAGTCTTAGTGGTTTACACTAGTAATACTTTGTTTTCTAGTTCATGTTTCAATTGGATGGAGGTTGGAAAGGACTCCAAGTCCTCTTCTGCGGATTCTGACATCTACTTTGTAATGGCATCATTTTTAGCACATACTCTCCTGGAAGAATGTGGATTATCACATGGGGTCATTATCACAAGGGCTAGACCTGGACTATCTTATATTATAAGGTAATACTCCTTTGGTCATTCTTGATCATATGGCTCCCAACTCAGCTGCTAATGAGGGACCCAGGGAGAGGAGAATGAAAAGGGACTCTGAACACTTAGCTTTGTCTCTGCCACAGCTCTCCAAATGTCCATCTCACTATTTCCCAGCCCTTCATCTGCAGCAACCTAAAATCCCAGTGACTGAATACTGAGACATCCCATCTTGGAGATAGTAGAGGGAAAATATGCCCTAATTAGTAATAGGAAGAACTTATCTCTGAAAATGATCTTCAACAAGACATACAAGTAAGATTTAAAAGGCATCAAAAATATCAAACTTACGTGGGTTATTGGAAAGGGTTTTCATCTGGAAAAGTATAGAACAAAGTCTGTTTCATAATAAGCATGCATTTAACATCAGTTAACAAGATCAGTTATATACTTTTGGCTGCCGGTAATAAAAGACTAATTCAAACTGGCCTTAAATGAGGAAATTTATTATCTCATAAACCCTAAAATCCAGATATGGTACAGGTTTCAAAGCAGGATTACATAATGGCTCCATGTTCTTTCTTTCTCTTTGCTCTGTTCAAGGGGTCCTCAGAGGCTGACAGCTCCAATAGGGCAGCACACTTTTTTGATCACATACTATGGGAAAGAAGCTAAAGCCTTCACCTTAACTCTGGAGTGAGTTCTTTACCATCAGTCTGATTGGAACAACTTAGGTCACACACCTATCCTGGACCAATAACAATCCTCAGGCTAATGTCACATGCTGATAGGTTTGACCTTAGAATCCACCCCAGAAGCTGAAAGGGGCTTCCCATCTTCTGGGTCACATGGACCATATGAGGTTGGCAAGGGTTGTGGCTGGGAAACTGTGTGAGTACATTTTACTTACTTTATGTTGAATATTGTGTCAATTGCTGGACATTTTAAGATATGTGTGACACAATCTAAAAAAGAAAAAAAAAAAACAACCCTAAAACATTCTATAAATTAACTGTGGAGGAAAGCTCAGGGTGTTCTGGGAATGCATGAAAGAGACACATAATTTGGAGGTGGTGAGTCAGGAAGGGCACAATGGAAGAGGAACAGTAACCCCAGAGGGGTGGGATGTGAATGGGGAGGAGGGGGAGTATTCAAGCCAGAGGTAACACAGGAAAGACTGAAGAAAATGCAGGTGTCTTAGATTCACACTATGGGATATGTAGCTACTGGCCACGTGTGACTACTGAACACTTGAAATGTGGCTAATGCCACATATTGGAATAATAATATTTGGGGTATATTGGATTAAATATAATATTTTATTAAAATTCATTTCACTTGTTACTCTTAAACCTTTTTTTTCCTTTTAAGTATGGCTTCCATCACATTTCTCTTGGGCAGTGCTGGCTTAGACAGAAATGAAAGTGCAGGGGGTTGCTGTGGAGAGAAGGGAATTTGGGGCACTAAGAAGGAGATAGCTCATTTGGGGTCTTGAATGCTCAGCCATGGAATTCAAATGTGATCGTTTTATTGTCGGGGTGTTATTGAAGGTCTGATGTGTGTTCCAGCAAGTTTACCAGCTGCTTTTGGAGAATGGATTGAAGGGAGCAAAACAGTGGGCAAGGAGCCCAGGAGATAGATGCAGCGATTCAGGCAAGAAGTAGCATGAAAAAATAGCAGTGGAGATGATGAATGAACAGATTCAAGAAGCAGGAAGGTGACAGGGTCAGCAGAATTTTGTGATTGATTAGATGGTTGGGCAGAGCTGAGGAAGAAGATAGTATGACTTGCAGGTTTCTGGCTTTGGGTACCTGGGTTCCTGTGAGCAGTGATACAGGAAATACACATTAAAGGGAGGGAGTGTGGGTTCAAGATTGACTAAAGTGCCATGTGGTAGGAGAGGAAGATAAAAAACAAAAAAACATTATGGCGGTAGGAATTGAGGATGGTTGTCTTCACCATGCCCTTACCAAAATAGTCTTTTTGGAGGATAGTCAAAATGAGTCATAGGATCAGTGGAGCTGTTCTTGATGTTTGTTTGTTTATTATGTTCAGGGTGTTATTCTTCTAAGTTATTGTCTTTCCTGGTGTTTGGGATCAAGGATATTTTTATTCCCCCAATTTCTCTAATAACTTAGCTCACACTCTGACTTTTATTAATGGATTAAGGAGTCCAAGTTTCTATGAGTTTCTCAGGGTGTCTCATTATTAATTGCAGGTAATTTTAGTTTTTGCTCACATCAGAAACTAAATCATCTCTGAGCCTCTCAGCTTTGTCAGTGCATTTGGCTTGTACGGCAAAATGTCTAGCCTGTTTCAATTGTCTTTTGAGTTGCTAGGTACAAATGAATGGGGATTTGGAATTCTAATAGTTCTGTGTGTTTTCTTTCCACATATCCTACACTATGTTATGCTTTACTATACAGCTACCTATGTTTGCATGTATAAATGTGATTTTATCTTCCTGGAGAGATATTGAAAGACAGAGAGATTTTTGTGTTCCCTTTGGTGTTTGGAATCACTAGTGCAATTGCTATAGCAGCAGTATCCAGAGACAAGAATACATATGCTTTATGGAGGGACGTTGGAGATGATAGCTATCAAGAGAAGTCTTTCGACTATAATGACAAATTTTCCTGAATCGCTTTGATCAGGCTTTTGTTATTTTTAAAACAAGTATTTCACCAGACAAGAGAAGAAAAGTATAGCATTTTCTTTCAGGATTTTGGATAGAGTCAGGTCAATTAGATACCAGCATAGATACGATTCTCAGGTATAAACAGAAAGAGGCTGTGTTATTGATGAAGAGCCTTTAATAAGCCCTCTTTCCGTGGCTGACCTAAATCCAGCAAATTATTATGTGGTCCTTTATTCTGAAATGAGTCCATTTTCTCTTCAACACTCATACTAAGAGTCTCATAATAATCAAGAGAGTTTCTGTGGGTTGAGCATCTACCACATGCCGGCTGCTTTACATGTATGTATTTTTCTGATCCTTAAAGCAAATCTGCCAATTAGACATCATCACCCCCAATTTTTTTTGTTGGACTTCAGATACAAATATAGTTTTGTCATAGATGTCTGCGTCTTTTATGTAGTTTTGTTGTTTTCAGTTTTGTAAAAAGCTCATAATATTAAATGTAATCTTTTGGCATTTACTCTTGTTTGCTCAATATTATATTATTAAGATTTATTCTTTCTGTGTCTGTGTAGCTATAATTCATACAATTTTACTATTGTGTAATAATCCATCCTATAAAAAACCATAATCACTTAATTATGCTATTAATGGTTTTTGCTAACATGAAAAATGCTGTCATGAACATTTTACATATGTCTCCTGATGTACATTTGTGATTTTCTTTTGAATATCTAAGAATCTTATTCTCCTATTTCCTATTGTTTCCTAATCCTATTTCTCCTATTATTAACATATTGTATTAATGTGTTTCATTTGTCACAACTGATATACTAATGTGGATACATTATTATTAATTCAATTCCATGATATATGTTAAAGGTCACTTTTTGTCTTGGGTAGTTTTATGGATTTGACAAATGTAAAATGTCATGTAGGCATCATTACAATATCTTACAAAATACTTTCACTCCTTAAATATCTCTGTGCTCCACTTATTCATCTCTCTCCACACCTATGCTTGAATCTCTGGCAACCACTGATCTTTTTACTGTCTGTAATTTTGCCTTTTCCAGAATGTCATATAGATGGAATCATACATACAGTATAGAGCTTTTTAAAACTGGCTATTCAAAATGTTTTTATTTTTTCCTTTCCTCTTGAGTTGTTTTGCCAGAGTTTACTCAATCTTTTAAAAGATAGTTTAGGGATCCCTGGGTGGCTCAGCGGTTTAGCGCCTGCCTTTGGCCCAGGGCCGATCCTGGAGATCTGGGATCGAATCCCACATCGGGCTCCCGGTGCATGGAGCCTGCTTTTCCCTCTGCCTGTGTCTCTGCCTCTCTCTCTCTCTCTCACTGTGTGCCTATCATAAATAAATAAAAAATTAAAAAAAAATAAAAGATCGTTTATGGCTTTATTGATCTCAATTGGATCTCTTTTCTATTTCACCGATTTCTGGTCTTATTTTCTTTCTTTTTTTTTCTGTTTCTGGGGTTATTTTGTTGTTTATTCCAATTAAAAAAATTAGTTTCTTACCTTACTAATGTTTAGATTTTATTATTTCCTAAGAGAAGTACATGTAACTTTTCCTTGACCCCGCATTAGGTGTAGTCCACAGGTTTTGATATGTAGTGTTTTCATTATTAAGTAGTTCTAGGTAATTATGATATCTCCTCATGAGTTATTTAGGTACATTTGTTTTCAAATTTCAAAATGTATAGGACATTTTAACTTTTTATAATTAATTTTAACTCATTTGCATTATAACCAAGAAAGTCTGTTTTAACCTATTCTTTGAAATTTATGAAGGCCTGCTTTGTATTCCAGTATATGATGAATCAGTATAAAGTCACTTATATTCTTGAGAAGCAGGTTTATTCTGAAATAGTTTAGTACAGCATTCTACTTATGTCCATGTATAGGTCAAGCTTTGTAATTGTGTTTAAATCCTTTGTATAGCTTATTAGATCTGATCAATTAGTAATGAGAAAGTTACACTGAAATTTCCCATTCTGATGATGAATTTATGTATTTGCAACTGTAGCTCTAACATTTTATTATATAACATATAGAAGATCATTTTTTAGTTATATATATGTTTAAAATTATTATGTTTTCCATCATAGTGAATAAAACCTTCTATCAATGTGTAGGACACTTCTCTATCCCTAATAAACATGTTCCAAATTTAAATCTCATTTTGTCTAATATTCATGGAGACGTACTAGAATATTTTTCTTTAAAATTTGGCTGATACCTCTTTTTGCACCCTTTTAATTTCAACGTTTCCAAATTCCCATGGTTTAAGTGTGTCTGTTTCTTCTCTGCATATATTTTTAAAATTCAACCTGATGATCTCTTTTATTTGCTGAGCTTATTCTTTGTAATATTTATTGTAATTATTAATATATTTGGAATAATTTCTATTATCTTTGTTTATTGTTCAATTATCCTACCTCTTCTTTGTTTTGTTTTTTTTTTCTTATCATTTTTTTGTAAGAATTGATATAGTTAGCCAAACTGCAAGATTAAGGGCACAGGCATCCAGAATGCAAAATCTGCCTAGACTTCTGACATTAGCTGCAAGTTCCCAGGTTCCCAGGGCTACCCTCACTTCAGATTAGCTAGTTACAAACTTCAGGGTCATCATGGACCCCTTTAGATTCGATAATTTTCTAGAATGACTTACAGAACTCAGGAAAGTATTATACTTATGATTTCTGTTTCATTATGGAAAAAGAATAAAAAAAAGTCAGAAATAGTTAAAGGAACAAAGCAGAGGGTGGAATCTGGGACTGGTAGGCTTCCAAATGTAAAGCTTCTGTATTCTTAGGGATGGGTTACCCTTCTGACTTTGACATATGATAATACTCAGAATACTGCCAACCTAGGAAGCTCACCCTAGCATCCAGAGCATTTTTTGAGGTTTCATTACAGGGGCATTATTGATTGAGTTATTGCTCATATAGCTGAACTCAGTCTCCATCCCCTTTTTCCCAGAAGTTGAGCTGATTTCATGTGGCTCAAACTCCAACCCTTTAATCACATGATTGGTTTTTCTAGCATGGACAGCCTCCACCTAAGTCATCTTATTAGCATAAACTTTCAGTTTCAGGGATCCATCAGGAATAACAAAGATACTCCTATCATTTGGGAAAGCATGCATTGGTTACTCCCCAAGGGCCAAACCTCTCTTTGGGTAAAGTTAATTTTTGACTACGCTGTATTGTGTTCATTTCAAAAATTATACTTGCATAACTAATAGTTATAATTGGATAGCTTAACATTATTTCTTTTTTTACATAATATTATATATATTACATTTACTATAAAATTTCTCAATCTGGGGGAACCCTGGATAGCTTAGCGGTTTAGCACTTGCCTTCTGCCCAGGGCGTGATCCTGGAGTCCCGGGATGGAGTCCCACATCAGGCCCCTGGATGGAGCCTGCTTCTCCCTCTGCCTGTGTCTCTGCCTCTATTTCTTACTGTGTGTCTCTCATGAATAAATAAATAAAATCTTTTTAAAAAAATTTCTCATTCTGTTTAAGATCTCTGCCCCTGATGGTGTCTGTTATCTAGTTCATTGCTTTCTCTTATTTGCTTTTTCATCCTTATTGAGGCATACAATAAAGGTATTGAAGTATGACTGGTATACAAAAAGTTTCACATAATTAATACATGCAATTTGATGGGTTTGGATGTATACACTGATGTATGTGTATATGTGTATATGTATACACTGATGTTACCGTCACCACAGTTAAGGTAACAAACATATCCATTACCTCCAAAAGTTTCCTTGTGTCCCTCTCCACCTTCTGCTTATGTAGTATTTCAAATAACTCTTCATGCCTCCAAATATTTCGCATAGTTGTTTCTGTTATTTCTTAAGTTTCTAAAAGTTTCATTAGTTCTCCAATATACTGATCTCAGGAGAAGTCAGTAGCCTGTGCTAATTCTGCTTCTTGTTGGAAATTAGAATCAAGGGCTAGTTTTTAATCCCCAACACAAAGATGGGGCATCATAGGCTAAGTTAAATAAGTGTTCAAGAATCCATCACTAATAAGGAGTTTAAACCAGATTTCGAAACTCCTCTGCCTGAATTCAGTCTATGCTCTTTCCCCTCCATTTTTCTCTGTTTCTATGAGGCTTTAGACTGACTGAATTTATCTTTCTTGTAGCTTTGTAACAATTGTGTCTTTTCCTTACCTACTGTTAAGTAAGGAAAATCCAACTGAGGAAATGTGACAATCTAATTGGCTTTAGTCAGTGATGCATGAAATGGGCAGAGTCCTATCTGGCAAGTAGAAAGGGGCTCCAAGGAGCCCTATGATCATTTCAGGGAAAGTCACTTTCCTTTGGGGCAAGGGCAGGGGTCTATCAGATTGCCTTATCAGTGCTGTTCAGGAAATTACAGGCTGGCTGGTTAAACATTACATTCCTGCAATTAAATCTTAGTTTGCTGTCGTGGCAAGTTAACCCCATTTTGGGCCTGTTGTTGGTTTCACACTACTCTTATTGCTACCTGAGGAAAAAGCAATTGGCATGGTTATGAAATGTCTGCAGAGTGGCAAGTGCTCTGAAGCTCTGCAAATGAGCAATTACAATAATAAACAGCAGTACATCCCCCTCTGTGTTTTCCACAGAATAAATTCATTGCTGGTTTGTCTGACCTTGAAACCTTGTGATACTGCTTTGTGCAATTAGCAGACTCTAAATGTATATTCAGGTCACATCTGTGCTGAATTGTTTTATTTATGTTGATTGATTGTGGATTATGACACAGCATACTTACTTATTCAGAGTAAGTGGAGTGAGGAGTTTTAAGGACAGTGAACCAGCTGCAGAAAGGTCGAGAAGACAGAAGAGTGTAATACTGCAACTTGATAATGTAAACTTCAAGAAGGAATTTTTATTAAACCATAAAAAACATCTGTACCTTCTTCAGACTGAAAGTTCAGGCTTATTAGGCACTGGCTGCATAATGAATTTTTCATACAGTCATCATAAAACTCTCCTCCACCTGCCATGGCACCTATGGAGGAGCATTTAGTTTATTCCTTACCTGGGAAGTATTTCAAACTTCCACTAAATATCCTCTAATGGCCAATAAGAGTTAGTGAATCTCTTTGGGGTGATAGCCTGAAGTAGCTATAGAAAATCCTTATAGAAAATTCAAAAAACATTTCTTTGAAAGAGTTTTACTTTAAAAACATATCAGTTTTACACACTATTCCGTAAGATAGCCATGTTTGGTTTAATCAATAAAAATATCACCCACTGCCTTAATCTTGATGTTTGGGACATAACTGAATTCCACCGAATTAAAATCACAGAGATACAGACTCGTGCATATTTTTGTGTTCAGATAGTAGCCAAATTGAAAGCCGTGGTAGGAAGATGTCTCAGTTGTCATGTGGCTTCGTATACACCTTGGCATAGGAATGAGCAGGTCTGCTTAAGAAGTGAGGAGCTCTGAAGATTGGATTCTAGTCTCTAAATCTGGCGAGTCATTAAAGGTATGAGGCTACAAGGACAAATCAGAACAGCATGGTGAAGATTTCTGATGAGATACTTACCAGCTGAACAGTGTTGGGTATGACTCCACTTTAAGGAGACAGCAAAAACCCGGCTAGGTCATTGACCATGCAAGTTGCAGCTTTGTCTATCGGAGGCCAATAAATTTTAAAGAAAAGGGCCACATTACAAAATTGTCTTCTTCAAAATGTTTGTGATAGGAGTTTGATCTATTGCTCATTCAGAGGTATGAACAAAAAAATAGCTCTCCTAGGCTCCCCTCTCACCCTCTGTAGTTTGGGTATAGCTCACTACCTCAGTCAGCTGCGGCACCCACTTTGTGTGGGCTCTTGCTTGTGGTCGCCAAGGGAGAGAAAGGGAAGAAAAAGCAGAAAGGCCTACTAGAAAGTCACTTTTTCTAGTAGTGTCATCAGTAGCAGAAATTATTGGTTTCTCTTTGAATATTCATTCCCCAATCTTTACCCCCACCCCTCCAAACTGAACCATGGTTTAAGTTCAGATGTCCACCTATTCCCCACATGACTCTGGGGAAATTCTGATGATGACTTGTTTTTTTTTTAGTCTTTTTTATTCAGTGATTGTTTAGGATGTGCTTGTGACCCAACTCTGGCCAGAATCCAAAAAGACAGTTCAACTTAAGTGTTTCTCTTCTTAAGCAGGAGATTCTGGAGAATTTGTATTTTTTCTGCCTTAGGCTATTATCTTGTGTGGATGTAATATCTTGAATTCCAGCAGCCATCTTCCTCTGTTAGAGGAACCAGCTCAGAGGCAAAACTGAGCCATTGAAGATGGTACAGAGGGGGCACCTGAGTGGCTCAGCTCAGTCAGTGAAGGGTCTGCTTTCCCCTCAGGTCATGATCCCAGGCTCCTGGGATGAAGCCCTGTGGAGCAAGTGTCATGCTCCCAGCTCAGTGGTGAGCCTGCTTCTCTCTCGCCTTCTGCTGCTCTCCTTGCTTGTGTTCTCTCTCTCTGTCAAATAAATAAAATAAAATAAAAAAAGATAGGGCAGGGAAGGGACAGGATAGAAAGAAATAGGGTCCTTGATGATGCCACTCAGTCACTAAATCAATAAAACCTAGAGCTCTTCCTTGAACTCTCTCTCTCTCTCCCTCTTTTTTTTTTTTTTTTTTTTTTTTTTTTACTTTCTTTTTTGCTTTTTGGAGACTTTAAGGTTTACAGAAAAGTTGAGCAGAAAGCAGAGATTTCCTACGTACCCTCCACCATCACCCAACACCCTTCCTCCACCATCAACATTCTGCACCAGACTGATACATTCGTTACAATTGATGTATGTACAGAATCATTTTTATGATCTCCCTTCAATCATGGCTTCCATTTACCTTTTACCCTGGTCTTCAAAAGTTCCTTGAGGTGACTGAAAGCTATTATTTGATTCTGTTTTGTCTTTTTTATTTTAGTGTATTTGTTGCTTTATGTTTCGGTCGTGTGTGTATGTGTGTGAACATTGAGGGAAGCAGGGTGATGGCAGATTAGAAGATCCAGTTGGCAGAAAAGAAATTTTAAATTAGCCATAATTAGGTGTCTAAATATATACTTCCTCTTACATTAAATGCCATTTGATGGAAAGGGTACAGTTCTGTCCTGGTGAAATATTTTAAAATGGGATTTTGAAAACATTAATAATCAGGAACTGATCTGTCTAATAAAAGGGACAACCAAATGTTTATTGAAGCTTGTCACTGTCAGGCTTGTTGTGTTCTGGTTTATAGGGAGTAAGAAAGAACCATTATGAGGGAATTAACACCGCAAAATATAAATCTTGCAAGTAATTAGGCAGCTGTATATTTATCAGTACAGAATGTATTTTAATTTTTAATCAGGGCTTTTGTTTCAACTGACAAAGTAATGGCTTGTTTGCAGTCTTCCACTGAAACAGATTTCCCAAAATGGGATTTGGTGGATCAGTGGGACCCTCAGTGTTTCATCTGCTATCAAGTCTGATGCATCATGTAATCCCCCCCACTGAGAAGCCCCAAAGAAAATACTGTGCTGCTTTCGAATTGGCTATTTTTTCTCATATATGATTCACAAGGTAAATAAAAATGGTCTGTTTAAGCAATGCATTTCTATTTGCAGGGAAATGAAAGAGAAATATTATTACAAAGGTACTGGAATTATTATATGAGGAGCCAGAATGGTTTTTACAGGCCCAGAATGCAGATTAATTCTCCAGAGAAACTACAAAATTGAAGAACTCCAATTGGGATAGTTATTATCTTGCCCATGGCAGAAATCTTCCTGCTTATCTCCACCTCAATCATGAACAATATGTACATAATTTAGATGCCAAGGATAATGGGATTTCAGAAACATACCTCTGTATCCCTCGCAATCATTTCCTAAAGAAATATTATTTGCTAAAATTAGTAGATATGAAGATGTCTGCGGCTCATTTGATAAAACACTAGAAGGAGCTCCAGAATTTAATCAGAAAACCCGAATATGAATCCAGACTCTCCAGTTTATTAAGCGTGAAGCTTGAGTAAGTGATTTTTAGCTCTCTGTGTTTTAGTCTCCTCTTTGGTAAAATGAGAATCATTCTACCTGACCAATAATTTTGTTGGGCAAACTATTTGAATTTTGACTTTGCCACTTAGTTACTGTGACATTTGCAAGTTTTCTTACCATTAAAGAGACTCAGTTTACAACAAGTGCAACATGGAGATAACGATGCCTATCTCATAGGGTTCTTGTGAGGATTTCTCAAAATCCTGGTAGAAAAGACTTCATGGACATTTTAGGAGTGTAATCATGTTTGTTGAATGAATTAGTATAGTCCTTGTTCTCAAGAACTCATATAAACTTTGCTAATGAAAGTACAATAGAATCCATTTCAAGGTGATTTGGGAAGTTGGGAGAAGTTTTATTCATAAGAAACTGAAAATGATATCTGGCCCATGAATAGTCGTTGAGCCCATGAAAGAGGTAGTCTATCACGGGCTGGGTGATAAGCATCTTAGGTGGCTACATACTATGTGTCTCTGTCATACCCCTTCAACACTGCCATTGTGGCACAAAAACTTTATTTATGGTAGGTAAAAGCCTCGAGGGAGAAAGGAGCATGCCTCCTTGAAGGAACCATGAGAACTCATGATGATATCCCTTTTCTTCATCGGGAGTCATTTCCAGGGAAGAATAAGGACATTGCCATGTTGATCCAGTCTCCTTATTTCTTTACACTGAGATTTCTTCCTTGTTAGAAGTAAATAACCATTGTTGTGAAGGCATTAAAATATAAAACCCTGTGCCAGTGGTGATTATCATTAGCGGAATACAGTGAATATCTTGAATTGAGGTGTCAGAAGGGACAAGTTCTCTGCACTCCTGGAAATGCCATTGGTATCAATAGGAGAAGATCTACTGACTACTAGCTGTCAGGCCAACTCCTCAGAGGGCTTACGCTGGTCTGTCTGCATCCAAAGTCCACACTCCGGTCACTGTGTCATGGTCTATAGTGTAATGGAAATTGCCAGTCAATCTGGTGCCCACCACTAACAGTTGTATGATACCAGGCTGGTCACCTTTCTATTTGGAGCCTCAATCTCCACATCTGTAGAAGGAATGGGTTGGTTTAGATGATCAAGAGAATTCTAACAGGTCTTTCCCTTGTATCTATCCCATGGACTGAGACTGTATACACTGAAACCTTCCTGCCTTTGCAGAGCAGCTGATAGGCATAAGGTCTTTCAGACCCTTGAGGATAATCCTCCTTTTGGATAAGCCCCCAGATAGCCTAACTTTGTACTGAATTTCATGGTTTGGTGAACAATAACAGTAAACTTATCCTTTTACTAAATTACATTTAGTAAGAGACAGAACTCACTTTACCTGTTGTTCTTTTTCACTATGATCCCCCATAACTCATGGACATTTAGCCCTGTCTTTTTAGGATTTGGAGAACACATTGCTACTTATCTTAACCAGCTCCTTAAATGGAGTGAAGAGGCAGTACAGTATGGTTGTTACTGCCATAGGCTGTGATGTCAGGGAGATAGGAGTCCTGGTTCTAGGTTTGTATTTAGTATCTGTGTGATTCTACTTTGTCTTGGTTTCACATTAGCAAAATAAGCACAATGCCTACTTCATGGGGAAATTTCGATGAGTAAGTGTGACAATGGCAATAAAGTTGTCAAGCATATTAACTGGGGCACAGTAAATGTTCAAAAATAATTAATACTTCTTACTTTTACTTTTTGGTTCTTCACAGAAAGTTAAGCTTTTTCTTTGCACCAAAAAGACAGATTTGGAAGATGTCTTTTTCCTTCTCTTTTAGCTCTCATAACTGGCTGCTTTGCCATTGGACTACCCTCTGGAGGAATGTTCCATCTCCCTGAGCATGGTGGAGAACAATTGTGACAAACATGGGCAAACGCCATCACTGTATCATATGATGGTACCTTGGTGTCTTCATTAGCTGCTAACGTATTAATTAAGTCAGGAGGAGCCATGAGGCAGAAAGTGATCATTTTTTCCCTTAACAAGTCAGATGCTACTTGAATAAAACTTACAGATCTATTTTTAATGGTATTGTACTATGGTGTGGGGTGTCAGTGGTGTGGATATAAGATGGGGTGTCAAGGCCTAGGGATCTCAAAAATGCCTAGGAGGTAGGAATTGGAAGTTCCAGCAAGGTCAGAGCAGGTGGGCCAGGCAGAGGACTTATGAAGTGAGTCATCCATGGAGAGCAGTCAGTCTAGAGCAGAAGCTGGCAAACTTCATAATCAACTGGCTAGGAAATTGTTTAGGTTGTTGGGTGTTATGTGTCTGTCTCACCTACTCAAGTAGCTCTGCCATTGAAGCACAATTAGCAGATACAGAATACTATGAATGGGGGTAGCTGTGTTCCGATTAAATTTTATTCATGGACACTGAAATTTGAATTTTATTTATCCTTTTGTTGTTGCTTTGTTCTGTATTTAAAAATGTAAAAATCAGAGATGCCTGGGTGGCTTAGTGATTGAGCGTCTGCCTTCGGTCCAGGCCGTGATCCTGGAGTCCCAGGATTGAGTCCCACATCGGGCTCCCTGCATGGAGCCTGCTGCTCCCTCTGCCTGTTTCTCTGTCTCTCTCTCTGTGTGTCTCTCATGAATAAATAAAATCTTTAATAAAAAAAATGTGAAAATCAAAAAAAAATGTGAAAATCATTCTTAGCTCTCTTGCAGTACAAAAACATAGGGTGGGTGGTATTTTGCTGACTATTAGTCTAGAGAATTTGAAATTGCAAATTACAGAGACTTGAGCAAGATATGACACCAAAAATGAAAAATACCCAGTGCAAAAATACAGCTGTTGGACAAGCCCCGGCTCCTTGGTATCAGCTGGGCAGGCTCTTGCCTCTGCCAGAAAATGTGACTGCACTTTCCGTGAAGGTCTCAGCTAATCTTTAAGCGTGGCCTGAGGCCATCAGGATTTGTAGAGGGACACAAAAGAAAATGAGGACGGTGACAGACAGGTTCTGGCTCTGGCAGGTCCTGACCTACTTTTTCCTATTATTTCTAAAATATTTTCTTTCAAAGCTACCAGATCTCCTTCTTCTACTGGTGTTGACATGTGTCCTTTAAAAAAACCTTCTGCTATATCCCTGCTGTCCTTCTGAACAAATGCCCTGAGCCTTTGCTAAAACCCAATTTGCTCTACAAGGAGATTTTGTGTAAGGTGGGCACACCCTTGGATTTCATACAAGGAACTTGCCAAAGAACTAAAGGAGTTCCTGACAAGCCAGTCTCACCCAAAGTGACTGTTACAGAGCAGATTCTTTGGTACACACATAGACACAGTGACTGTTCTTAAAGGTCCTCTCTTAATTAATTCCGCTCTGAAAACCTGTGCTTCTTTCCCTTATTTGCATTAAACACCTGAAAGCGTACATCACTGAAGACAATGTCAAGCCTGGATAAATTCAGGCTTCATCACATGCTGATTAAATGACCTTGGACACATGCATTTTTCAAACACATTTGGTGATAACTCCTGGTCCAATGATGCAGGTATTGGCCAGCTTTTAGAATATATGAAAACAGAAGTGTCAGGCCGGTTTAATTAATTTGTATATTCCACTCTGTGTGTGTGTTTTAAGTCATTTGGAAATATATATCAAATATTGCATGGAGTCTTTTAAGCACACACACACACACACACACACACACGCACTCACTCCCACACGCTGTAGTAGATGGCATGGAGAGACAAAAGTTGCATATGTGACTTCTGATTTCAAAAGGTTCTCTCTGAGCAGGAACAGTGTGGTACAGCAAGAGGAGCCCTGGCTTTAGAGGCAAAGCACTAGGACTTGCATTATAGGCCTAGATCCATCCCTAATTAGCGGTAACAGTAGAAAAGTTGCTTAACATCTCTGAATCTTTATTTCTTCATTTTTAAAAATGGGTATATTAACTCTTGCCCTCATCACCGGATTATTTTAAGAATCAACTAAAATAACGAAAAGTGTTTTATAAAAAGTAAAGTGCTATGCAAATGTAAGTCTTGCCTCATTAGCATCATTTTCTCCCCTGTGGCACCCTGAAAGTCTGCTCAAAAATTCTAGGGATCCAGAGTTTGGAAACCGTTAGCAGCTAAAATGGCAAACTTTCAGAAAAAGGTAATGGTTCATTGACAGGTGAAATATTATACTTGCTGGATTTTTCTATGTATGACTAGGAGGCCAACTTCAAAGTGTGCTTTATTAAAATCCAAAAGGTACCCTTCAAGGTTCAACGATGGGATTTTTACTAAATCCAATAAATAAGAGATCCTTCCTACGCAGTCCACAAATGTGTATCTATTACTTTTCCTTGCATATGTTAATACAACAAAATGTCGAGTCACTTAAGCACCAGGGGTCTGAAGCTCCCTTTTATTGGAGAAAGGAAAAACAATATCTCTGCCAGAGTCATGGTGAGAAGAAAACTCCTTCCTAGCTTCTAAAAAAGGTCAGACAACTGGCCAATTTTACCAGAGCAGTCAAGCAGTTAGTTGAACTAATTGCTTCCCCGAAATGACTTTTTTCTAACTGAATATACTTGAGTCCAGAGGGCTGATCTCATATTGCTTGCTTGACCATCTACCACCCAAAGCCTCAGGCAACATAGTATAAAACAAAACACAACAAAAGCAGTTAGAGAAGTGGTCCTGGGGCATGTACAGTGTGACTGGAATTAGGCAGACAGTCTCATGTCTGACATTAATTTGACAATATCGTGGGAGCCTCTCCCCTCTCCCCCTCCCCCCCCAGCCTTCACCCACCCATCCAGGGACTCAAATTCTCAGTCCTTATTGTTTCAAATATTTCTTCTGTTCCTTTCTCTCTTTCTTCTCCTTCTGGTATTCCCTCTCTGCGTATGTTACATCTTTTATAGTTGTCCCAGTCTTTGGATATTCTGTTCTGTTTTTTCAGTCTTTGTTCTCTTTGGTTTTCGGTTTTTGAAGTTTCTATTGATAGATCTGCAAGCTCGGAGAGTCTGTCTTCAGCTGTGTCCTACGGAGGACATTCTTCATTTCTGTGACAGTGTTTTGATCCCTGGCATGTCTTTGAATTCTCTTAGGATTTCCATCTCGCGGCTTACATTACTCATCTGTTCTTACGTATGTCTACTTGTTAGAGCTCTCAGCCTATTAATCATAATTGTTTTAATTTCCAGGTCTTGTAATTCTAATATCTCTGCTATGTTTGGTTCTGAGGCTTGCTCCGTCTCTTCAAATTGTACTCTTTGTTTCTTAGTGTCCCTTGTAATTTTGTCTGCAAAGAACAGAATATACCGGGTAAAAGGAACTGCTGTAAATAGATCTTCAGTAATATGGTGGTGAGGTATGGAGAGGGGCAGGGAAGCTTTCTAGCTTATGAATAGGTCTCAGTTTCTTAGTAAGCCTGAGCCTCTGAACTGTTAACATGTGTTTCTCAGTTTTTTCTTCTCTTTCGGTGAAACAGGATGGCTACAGTGGGCTGGAATTGTATGTTTTCATTTTGCTGTGTGGAAGGGTAGAGCTGACTGGTGTTGAGTATTTCTCTTCTCCTGGATCATTTGGGCTCTGGTAATACCCCAGCAGTTTAGGCTCTGGTTGACTAGCTTCTCCTGAGGGCAGGCCTTGTTAGGAACAGAGTGCTCTGTGGCATTTCAAAATGGTTCCTTTCCTGCGCTCCCTGCCAGAAACATGGGAGGATTTTTCTTGGCTATTTATCCTGGGAACCTGGTTAAGCTCCTGGAGATTTGTAAATCTTAGTATTGTGGAAGCCCCCTCCTTTACTAAGATTTGTAAATCTTAGTATTGTGGGTCCCTTTGGGGTTTTTAGTTCTCAGACTCATCCATAATGAGTGTCCAGCAAATTGTGAGTCATAGTTCAGATTTTCTTACCTCAGCATTGGTTTCCTTCAGCAGTTTCTGCTCAGAAGTCTCTGGTAAGTTGTAACTCCCTTTATACAATCTTGTCTCCAGTTTGCTCTGTGTCCTCCACAGATCCTGGGACCCTTATGGATCCAAGAACAGTTGTTAATTTTTCAATATACTCAGATTTTTAATTGTTAGGGTGGAGTGACAATTTCTAAACTTCCATGTGAGATTAGAAACCCTAAATCTATTCCTTTTCTTTTCTTTTTCTTTTTTATTCCTTTACTTTTCATCCCTCTGATGTTCATTAAGTACTTGCAATGTGCCATTATTTTGTAAGTGCTGGGGACATGATGCTGTAAAAAATAATTTTTCTGGTATCATAGAGAATTCTTAGTGGCAAGAAGGAAACCATAAATAACTTAAGGAGACACATATGGTAAAAAACTTTGAAAAGGAAACCAAGTCATGTCATAGGTAGAAACTGAATGGGGAATAAAGGAAAGTTAATTTAGATGTAGTGGTCAGGGAAGGCCTTGTGGCAGAGGTTGACTTGTGAGCAGAGAAGTTGCCATCAAGGAGTGAACAGCATTCTGGGTAAAGGAAACAAGTGCAGTTGTCTTTAACTTGGTGTCTTTGAGGAATGCAAAGGACATCAATGTGGCTGGAACATAGTGAAAACTAGTGAACTAGTGAAAACTAGTGAAGTAGCAAACTCCAGATTATGCAGTGTACCATAGACCAGGCAAGGATTTTGAAGTATATTATAAATGTAAAGGGATGCTAAAGGGGATTAATATGGGAAAAAACATTGCGAGACTATATTTTTAATTACCACTCCAGCTCTACACTGAACTGGATTTGAAGCTGCAGAAACAATGAATGTATTTAAGCATTTTTGTTACTATCTTTTGTTGGTGTATGTGTGTATGGTGAGAACATTGAAGACCTAATCTCTCTCTTTTTTAAAAAAGATTTTATTTATTTATACATGATAGACATAGAGAGAGAGAGAGAGAGAGAGAGAGAGGCAGAGACACAGGCAGAGGGAGAAGCAGGCTCCATGCTCCATGCAGGGAGCCCGACGTGGAACTCAATCCCGGGACTCCAGGATCATGCCCTGGGCCAAAGGCAGGCGCTGAATCGCTGAGCCACCCGGGATCCCTAAGACCTAATCTCATAGCAACTTTCAAGTATATAATACAATATTGTTGACTATAGTCATCATCTGTGCATTAGACCTGAGAACTTACTCATAACTGAAAGTTTGTCCCCTTTGACCACATCTTGTTTTCTTCAGCTCCTATCCCATGGCAACCAACATTCTACTTGCTATTCTGTGATTTAGGCTTTTTTAGATTCCATATGTAAGTTATATCATGCAATATTTGTCTTTCTTTGTCTAATGCATTTCATTTAGCACAATGTCCCTAAGGTACATCCATGTCATTGCAAATGGCAGGAATGCCTTCTTCTTTGTGGCTGTATAGTATTCCACTGCATACACACACACACACATTTTCTTTATCCATTCATACATTGATTGACATTTAGGTTATTTCCAGTGTTGGGTATTGTGAACAAAACTGTAATGAACATGGGGATGCAGTTAGCTCTTTGAGATAGTAATTTTATTTCTTTGGATATACACCCAGAAGTGAGATTGCTGGATTATACAATGGTTCTATTTTTAATTTTTGAGGAACCTTAATACTGTTTTCCAGAGTACCAGTTTGCATCTCACCAACAGTGTGCATGGTTCCCTTTTCTCCATATTCTCACCATTACTTGTTTTGTCTCTCTCCATTCTACCTGGTGTAAGGTGATATCTCATTGTGGTTTTGATTTGAATTTCCCTGATGATTATGTAGTGATGCTGAGAATCTTTTCCTTCAGTTGTTGGTCATTTGTATGTCTTCTTTGGAAAAATGTCTGTCTAGTTCCCTGACCATTTTTTAATCAGATTGTTTGCTTTTTGATATTGAGTTGTATGACTTCTTTATTTTTTGCATATTATCCCCTATTAGATAGATGATTTGCAAATATTTTCTCCCATGCCATCCGTAAGTTAGAGATGCATGTATTTAACTTTTCTTTAGTATTCACTTCATATTTTGTGGGATATAAAGATACCAAAATATTTTAGAAGATTGCAGTACATTTAGATGGATAAGATATGTGCAGTGCAGTACAAGGCAGCATTTGAGAACAGTAATATGGATGGTTCATTAATCATGTATTCAGATTTTTAAAAAACAAGGAATTGCACTCAGCTGGCTTAGTTAGAGGAGGTATCATGGGAGAAGGCTGGAGGGCTGAGAAGACTCATGCAGTGAACCTTGAATGGTGTGTTGATTTTCTATCTCATGACCATTTGCACAAATAGCATGCCACCATTCACTTAGTCAACCAAGGATAAAACTAGGAATCAACATTGGCTCCTCCCTTTATTTATTTATTACCCACAGTAGAAATTTTGCTGTGGTTGATATTGAGTAATACTTGAATGATTGCTTCAGACCTCAAGGAATCTAGTTAATCAATCCTCTTTTTCTTTGCCTTTGAGCTATCTTCTTTTTCTAACCGTTCTTGGTACTAACTAGGAGATTGTGTGTTCTAGAGAAAATAACACAGATTTTGCAATCATAAATGGCTTTGGTGTAAATACTGTGTCTACTACTGAGTTTGCAATCAAAGGAACATTTTTCTTACTTGTTTCATTCCCAGGCTTTGCATTTCTACATTGAAGGAATATTGGTTGGAATTATGTTTAGTTTAAGATAACAGAAACCTCAAATTATGTACCTTAGATATTTTTATCACATGGAAAAATGTTTTGAAGTAGGAGATCCAGAGATGGTATATAGCTGCACATAGATGTCAGATATTCAGGTCAATTTCAACTCACTGCTGTGACATGGAAGGTAATACATATTGTCAAGCTTCAACCAACACATATGCATTCCAGACAGCAGATGGAAGAAAGGATAATGGAAAAAGGTACAGAGAACATACACCAGCTATCTACTGAGGACATTTTTAAGAAGCTATAACACAATACTTCCACTTATAGTTCAGTGCCCAGAATTTAGTCACGTGACAACATCTAGTTGTAAAGGAAGTTGGGAAATGTGTTCTTTAGTTTTGTGCCATGTGCATAGCTAAAAATTAGGGAGATTTGTTATTAAGAAAAATAACAAGAGGAAAAAAACCCAAATATTACTATAGTGTCTAGTTCATAGTATCTAGTTAAATTAGTTAAATTAGTATTTAATTTTTGTCTTTCTGATCCCATCTTGCTTTCCCTAAATTATATTTTCCAATATTATCTTGTGTCAAATATATCATGAATTTGGATATGCCCATTCTTTATCAGACTGTTATTATACTAGTTCATGTTTATAAAATGAAACTAAATATTTAAATAATTATTTGAACAGACTAAAATCTGGCTCAGAATAGGTATTTCAGTCTTCACAAACTGGAAGGGGAAACCAAATATTTAAGTTACAGGAATAGGTATAAAAACTCCAATGAGAAGTATAGGAAATGAGATTAGAACTCGGCTGACTTGTCTATATTGCATATGCTTAATTTGTTGTTGGTACCATCAGATTCCTGTTCAAATTTCTCCCACAACTCCTCTCTTCATGTTTTCACATACCTATGCATTATCTCTTGTACCTTCTACCAAAACTTGGGAGATCTCATTTGTTCCCTTACCAAAAACTGCTCTCTTCTTTATTTTGAGGACACTGAATAAAAAATCATGGGGGACAGCTTAAAGCAATTAAGATAACACAGGTATCAAGCCTTGAACACAGGTATAAGAAAACATGTGTAGAATTCCAAGAACAATGGCATGAAGGATTTGCCAACACCAATTACTCATGGGACTTACCCTTTCTTTTTTTTTTTATTTTTTATTTATTTATGATAGTCACAGAGAGAGAGAGAGGCAGAGACACAGGCAGAGGGAGAAGCAGGCTCCATGCACCGGGAGCCTGATGTGGGATTCGATCCCGGGTCTCCAGGATCGCGCCCTGGGCCAAAGGCAGGCGCCAAACCGCTGCGCCACCCAGGGATCCCCGGGACTTACCCTTTCAAAGCCAGGTTTATGAAGCTGTCAGGATTCCTTTCCATAGGCCTGAGTTTCCACATCTGTGAAATGAGAGCTGGACGCAATATTACCAATTTCATATGCCAAGGGGCACCATTTGCGATGTATCACCCAGCTGTGCCAGTCTTAAAAAATGAAAGGCAAATGGTATCTCTTGTATTGGGCAACATTGTCCTAGATAACACCTGATATAAAACTGGAGAATACCCTACTTTGATCAGACCAAATCCTTGTAAAAATCTGTATTAGAATCACCAACTTGTGTTTTCGTTGTATTTGTTTTGCTTCTATATATTTTCCTATTGACTTTATGAATTAAACCATTTACTATTCAAGATATGATCTGTGCTTGCAGAGAAAATACTATAACTTTTATTCAATTGAACAAAATGGTGGAGGTTTATGATCGTCAGTGGGGTTGTGTTTTGTTCAAAGTAAAGATGAACAACTTTATTAACCATGTGCTGTGTATCATCATTATCGTTATTATTCTAGGTTGTGAGCAGATGATTCATGATTCCTAAGCAGTAAGTAAATATATGAACAGAGTTTACTATTGTGATAAAATAAAACTTACAGCACAGTTTATCTGACTTTTATGGAACACATAATCCTTATTGTGTTGCACAGTAAACAGGCATAAATTGTAAACTATTCCCTTTAAGGCTTATGATTAAAATTACTTTTTTTTACAAAGAAATAATGTTTTCAATTTTCTTATTTTATTTAGTTTTCTTGTATATAGAATCAACATCAATGGAGTTTGGCAATCAGAAAATGATTCATAATGGGGTATCTACCACTACTTAAAAGAAGAATGTGTGATTTCTCTAAGTTCACTATAGCTTTAGCTAGAGGAAGAAGTGATGGCCTTTTCATGTTCCAGAAGTAGGAGCAAATTGTCCGGAATTTTAGTTAATAGGACATTCATAGGGGAGTGGATCTGAGGGTTGAGTATGTCTACTAGAATGTGGAATTAAAAAAATAAAACTGTAATAATTACACTTCTTACTGTAAGTGTTAAAAGTGTAAGCCAGGATGATTTGATCATTTGTTACCTGCTAGTAAGATCCAAGCTGGATCAGAAAGAAGAAACACAGTGCAGAAAGAAGAAATACAGTCCATATAATGGACCTTATAATGTTAAAAATATTTAGGGCGCCTGGGTGGCTCAGTCAGTTAAGTGTCTGTCTTTGGCTCAGGTCATGATCTCTAGGTCCTGGGATCAAGCCCGGTGTTGGGCTTCCTGCTCAGCAGGGAGTCTGCTTCTCCCTCTCCCTCTCCCCTGGCCCCTCCCTCACTTGTGCATGTGCTTGTGCACACGTGTGCTCTCCCTCAAGTAAATAAAATCTTTAAAAAAAAATAAAAAATCTGCTGCCCGCTCCTTATGAGAGGAGTATACTTTCCCACCAACATGGGGTTTAGTCATGTGACTTGCTTAGTCCAAAGAATATGAGGGAAGTGATGTCTGCCATACTGGAGCATAAGCTTTAAGAGGACTGTGAGGTTTTACTATGATCTCTTTTCCTTTTGTTTGAAGACTGGCATGTTCCATATATGCTTCTTAGCCTGGGTCCCAGAATGAAGATAATATGAAGTAAAGTCATAGATAACCTATACAGGGCAGGTTAACATGAGGAATAAATAAGCCTTTGTCGTGCAAGCCACTGAGCTTTGATGTATCAAAACTCAAGTCATACCAGCCAATATAAGAAAATGTCTTGTGTTCTATGTTGATATCGGTTAACGAATGTAGAGGCAATTAAATTATACAAACAAGGAGGATTTATGATGCATAATATGAAAGCTAAGAGTCCAAGAGTCAAGCATTGTAAATACAAGTGGGTAAACAGAAAAAAATATCACAATGCAAGTAGCAGTACTAAAATGCCAGGGAAATTGTAAAACAATGTAATTAAAGTATAAAATATGATTGACTTTTATAGAGGCTCACCTTCATTTAATGAACATTTAGGGGACACCTTCTTTAATTATGGCATTGTGCTAAATCTTTTGAACAGTGTTATCTCAGCTGTGCTCAGGGAAGTTAATCCCTAGAAATAAATACCACTTGGAGGTGAGGAGGTGGTGGAGAATCTGTGGTTCCAAAAGTTTGGGAAAAGCTACAAACTATATCTCTCTCTTGGGAATTCATAAGACACACAGGAAGTAAAGCCTTGAGAATTCCTATACCAGATACCTATGTTATTTGATTTATTCCAGTATTTCTGAACCTTTTTTGGACATAATGTGAAAAACATGGTCTTGAGGTATTTAAAGATTAATAAGATATGCTCTATTTCAACTCCCTCCTATCTCCCATGGTAGGTAGTAGGGGGATAGAAAAACTCTACACAAACTTCACAAGGGAGTGCATGAATGGGATAAGAGGAAATGGGGAAGGGCTGAATGTGCAAATGGCCAGTCCCCAAGCTCCAATTCAGAACATTAGTGCTATATGGGAAGGAGCAGACATTTTTAAACCCTGACCCAGTAGCAAGGGCATTCCTTTAACACATCATATATGAGTTACAACTGTCTCCTGACTGTCCATTTTGTCCTTGACCTCTTCGATTTTATGCTGCCCTTCACATCTTTACTATTTAATCTTTGGAAGGCCATAGCTTAATTTCCTTCTCAAAATCTTCTGTGGCTTTCATTCTCTTCAGATGATATCTATGTAATTGAATGATTTGTAAGAAGTTTGTATTACATAATGTATGTCTCTACTTGGGTGACTTTTATTACATTGTCATTGAATTTTTTTAACCATTCATTTAACAAGCATTAACCATGTATTCTCTCTGCATCTAGTATGAAGCTAAGCAGTGGGTTTTGTAGAGAAAAAAGCTTGGAGCTTGGTGTCAGGCCCCCGGCCTTCAAATTCATTCTTTTAGTCTCTGGTGATTTAGTTGTCAGTGACCAAATCTGAAAAGTAAAGATACTAATACATGTATCTCAGTGTCTTACAGATTAGATATGATTAATTTACATGAAAAATACTTCACTAGATGCTTAGATCAAAATAGATGCTCAAACAATACTAGTTGTTTAATCTAAATCTATGTTATATAAGGTATACAAAGTGGTGGATTCAGTCCTTGAAGTTTAAGGAATTTAAAGCAACCAGAGAAGGAATAATATAAATGCAAAAGCAAACAATGAAAATAAACAAAAACAGAGAAGAATCCAGACTGCATTTAAAAGTAGGGTGTACGCTTTTGCGTGTTACAGTTTGCCACAGGGTGCTTGAGTTTGCCTTTGGTAATCAGATATATGGATTCAAATCCTAGTCTCATCTCTTGCTAACTCTATGACTTTGGTAAAATTTTTTTAAACTCGCTGGGCCTCTTCTTTTTTGTAAAACAATTCAGATGAAACCTCATAGAATTGATGTTGAAATTAACCTGTCTCCATGGAAGACATAAGTCTTTGATATGAATCTTTAAAGAAGTATAGATATGAGATATATAAGAGAAGCAGGCAGCATCCCAAATGAATGAAGAGCTGAGGGGGAGAAAGGATTGTGTGCACCACCGTGGGGGGTGCTCTTAGAGCCAGGATCCTTGGACTCCTGGGAAGTGCTGAGAGCCAGGCTATGCCTGACCAAGAGAGCATGGTCATCGCGGGGTGGAGGCAAGAAGAGGACACTTCCGTCATAAATGAGGGAGGTGTCCTGGGACAGACAAGCAAGTGGATGATATGAACCATGGGAACAAAGTAGAGACTGCCTCCATTCAAGGTGAAATCCCCGCTCAGCTCTACGCTTACATGCTGCCTCAGTGGGGCCAGGTCTTCTAATTTTTTTAGAAGCAGCTGGCAATGTGGAACTTTCTGTGGACTTCCAGAACTGTTCATGTTCTTTGACCCCTTCATATCTTTAGGCTTGCCTTTTCCTCGGCTACAATAATCTGTTCCTCCTTTCTCTTTGACTAAGTTCAATATATCCCCCAATGTCATTTGCTTTGCGGAACTACTTCCTCATCCTGAGGGATTTTATCCTGCCTCTGTTCCAGCACTTTCCATATTGGAGTACAGCCTTGAGGCTGGGAGCTGCACCGGACTGTTATCTGCACAGCCCCTAGGCAGTCCCGTATAGACTCCTAGGGAGAGTGAGCTCCTCGGAATCGGAATCCTGTGCACAGGCATCTCTGAGGGCAGGGCCTGCCCTAACCATTGTTAAAATGCTGAGCACAGCGTCTGACACAGAAAAGTATTCAATGAGCATGCACTGCATGTCTGTATTGGGCTGGATTCCTGGGTGGCAGGGGATGGTAAGTTTATCATCCATCTCTGTAATAGAGGAAACACTAGAGGAACAAGTTTCTTTTCAGATAAAAAAAAAATTAAGCTCAGGGTAGCATAAGAACCATATTTTGAAAATATTTTGGAAAATTATTTAAAAATTCGCAGTTCTTCTGTGTCAGATACGTCTACACATTTTCCCCCCTCTAAGCGCTACCAATGAGGTTTTGAAAATAGAGAACAAATCACACACACACAAATGGACATGCTTATGTGTCAGGCAACTGTATCCATTAGTCAGGGGGGCATGTTAAAGCTCTGTTCTAGTAGAAGTAAATCTAGAGAAGAAAGAGAAAGGAGTACAGAGCCGGGCCATGCTGGTAGAGGGTCATGGTTTCCATGCTAAGAAGGAAATGTTTAAATGGTAAGGGGTGTTAGGGTATCTCATGGAAGGACTCGGGTGGTATCCAGAAAATGTTCTGGTGCCACTCCCTTCTGTTAAAATGCTAACAGAGAACGCTGATGCACCAACCACATAAAGCTTGTCGAATAACACCATTGTCAGCAGAGCTATGGAGTCCCAGAGTCCTCACTTCCTCTTTGTTTCCTTCCTGATTTCTCCCTCCTTCTTTCCCTTCCTCCTGCCTCCTTCCTTCCTGCCTCCTTTCCTCCCCTCTTTTCCATGAGTCCTTCTTCTACTATCTCTTCTCTTTTTCTCTTCCTCCTCCTTTTCCTACTCATGTTCTTCCTCTCATTCTTGTCATCTTCCTTCTTCTTTGTCCCTCTGTTGTTCTCATCTTTCCTCCTTCTTCTCTTTCTTCTCTTAAAGGAAGATGTAGCTCTAATTGTGGAAGGAAGTAGGGCAGCAGAATTGATCTGAGAGCCAATTTTGCTAGGCTGCATCTACTCTAGAATAGGAGGGCTAATTTTAAAATATTGTACGATAAACTTTGGCAGATTAATCACATTTTAATTAATCCTAGTTACTTTTGCAGTGGTAACAGAGTTTTTATCTGTCCTGTGTCACTTTCCTTTAGGCATCTTATGTAATTCAGAGTAAGTGGGTTAAATTTTTAATTAACTATGGTCAGTCAATGAGACAGAGTTGCCAGTATCTTCTCATCTGCCTTATTTCGTCTTTTGAAACAGATTTGAACATAGGAAAAATCTGTCTTGTTTGGTTTAATTTTATTCTTTAATTTAAATTTTTTAAAAGGTGCCTATGTTCCATGTACTTGGGACATGATTTAGAATATTTTGCATTTTCAGTGATTAATATGACTATTTCCATGAAATTTAATTATTTCCTGATTGTATATATTCTCTCTAATCTTAGGATACTAGAATTTCTAGATATCAAATATTCCATAACAGTCCTAATTAAAATCCATGTGGGTTGTTAAAGCTGCATGTCATGCTTAAAACTTGACAGTACATATTTTTGTAAAGTGAAGTGGGATGAAAGATATGTAAATGATGAGTTACCTGTGATAAAGGGTTTATTGATTTTTCATATTGCAATTTTAATAGAAAAATGTCACTTTTTAAAACAGTACTTTATAATAAACCAACATTACCATATATGGATGAAGACTAATAAGGTTATTAAAATTGTTTTTTTCTAGGGCACATAAGGTACATCTGCTATTTTGAGACTCTGCTCTAAATATGCCTAGGTTTATTTATCATCTATTCGGTTTCCCAGCTATATAACTATAATTTTGTATTACTTTAATGAACTTAAGGCAATTTATGTATATGCATTGTATTTTTTAAAATAAATAGAACTTGTGACATTAGAAAACATTATTTCTACCTTTAAGAATTATAAAATATCTTTTGTGTTCTTGTTCTCATTCTTTCTTGTCTATTGCTTATGCTCCTTAATATTGCCTGGACCTGCTCTTTTCCTGTAAATGACACTCCTACACACCTTGGGTCATTCATGCTCTATTGGTCTTGATTTAGCTCCCATCATATGAATCAGGGGGTCAGATCTTTTGGTAATTCCACCTTGGTCCTAGCCATTATCATGTCTTGTCCCAAGTGAATCTCCCTGTGAATGTCCTCATTTCTGTTGCCCATTTCATTCATCCTATTGAAGAGCTGCAATGAATTTGTTAAAACGCAAATCTGTTCAACACCCCATCCTCTCTAATCTGGCAATGGCTTCCTACTGACCTTGGTATGAAGACTAGTTGGTTTTTCACAAGATGAATCTGTCTCTGCAATGTCCATGATCTTTTTCTTTGTTCTTCAGCTCTCCCTCTCACCATACCAACCCAGAAACTCAAGCCTCTGAACTGTTGCATTTTCCAACAAGCCAAGCCAATGTGCCAGTTTTGGCACATTCTATTCTGTATGCCTTAAATGATTCCTCTCCCTTTAGTTTCACATGTTATGAATAAAATAAATATACTTCAAGTTTGTGAAAATAATGTCTCTACTTAAATTGTATTTTTAAAATGAAAATACAAATCCATTAAAATTGATATTCCATTTCAGTTTTCTCATTTAGAATAAGAAGGTTGTACCTACCTGAAGTGACTGAATCATTTTTTCATCACTATTGAAAATTTCTGTCTTTTATTTGGTGCACTTAGATCATTCATATTTAAAATGATTATTGATGCAGTTGCATTAATATTTAGCATGCGTATAACTGTTTAAAGTGCTTCATTTTTTTCTTCATTTTTCTCTACCATTTTTGCTGTCTTCTTTGGGTTTAACTGAGTACTTTATATAATTCCATTTTTTCTTCTCTCTTAGCATATCAATTACACTTCTTTTAAAAACTATTTTGGTGGTTTCCTTGGAGTTTACAACTAATCTAAGTCCACTTTCAAATAACACAATACCACTTCATGAGTAGTGTGGGTACTCCCTAATAGGGAATTCCCAATTTCTCCCTCTAGTTACTTATTACATTGCTATAAGAAATTTTATATAGGCATTGACTTATAATAGTCATTTAAAGTATATAATCTATTAGAATTTCCATTTTATGGATAAGCTAATCGAAGTTGACAGAGAATAAGGAAGGAAGATAATGGATTGGATATCTTGTATCTCCTTGACACCAATAAGAAGGATCTTGCCAAGACCCTAAAATAATTCTACCAAGAGCCCTTGTAATTGCTATCTCTTGGTGATGTGGCCTGGACTATCTTTACTGGCTGAAAACCATTTACAAAATAAATGCATCTACCAGATTCATAACACGGTTCCTCATCAGAACTTGATCACAGTCAGCAAACACATGAATGCTCATACACAAACACAAAATTGCTCTCCATTAGACATGAATGTTCCTTCTAATCAAGACTAGGTTTGCCTCATTCCTATATTAAATTTATTAAATTAGTGATTAACCCATCAAAGACCTTTTTTTATTATGCTTCTGTCCTTAAGATTCTGCCACATAGTCTTTCGCTTTCTGTCATGTCCCACTGGTTAATTCTGATTATCAAAGGAATTGACATGCTTTTTGGTAAAGCCCAGAATGTCTTCCACATTCCCCATTGTGTAATACAGCAGGCACTGGCTTTCCTGTACCCTATGTAATTAGAGGAAATTTTATAAATCTTAAACCCCCCATTAACATTTCTTGATTTATGCCAAAGTATTTGTTTTCAGTTACCTTATTAGTCACCTTAGTCATACTTATTCGATTATAGATTCCCATACTTCTTATTTGGCCAACTTATACAGCTTTTTAAATTTCTCATCTTCTAGTTTTTAAAATAAAAACTGATGAGTCCCAGGGACGAGTGACAGAGGAACTCAAGCTTTCATTATTAGATTTACAAAACAAGACGTTTTATATGTTGGAAACTCTGATATTATATCAGTATAAAGGAAGAGTTTTTTGAGGATTTCCTGGAAAAGGACTCAAAAGAGAATGATTTTAATTATTTGGTTTGTATATACACCAATCTTGAAGATGGTGTGAAATTTTTAATTGCATAGGAGATACAATGCAATTACGACCTCTTTGGTCAATGCTGAGTAGCTTCAGAAGAAACATTTACTGATGCTTTGGGATTATATTTACTCTGGGAGAAGCTGTGATGAAGATCAGAGCATAGCTTTGTCATTCTTTTTAAAGACTTTCCTTGCTGTTGGACTTTTAAAATGCTTCAGGTGTTAAGTGTGGAAATGCATCCAACATATATGGGAAAGTTAAATGGTTGCTATTGTAAAGAGCAAACAACATCTTTCTGAATATAAATCTTCTTCATTCATTTGCTTATAATAATTTCCTCACTTGAAGTGACCTCTCTATCTTGGTAGACTCCTTATTATCCTTCAAGACCCTGCTTAGACATAATTCTTTGCTGAAACCTTCTCCTACTGTCCTCCTCACTCAAATTGCTATGTATTCATTCCCTTACCCATTTACTCACTCATTCATTCATTCATTCATTCATTCATTCATTCATTCATTCAGTGTTTCTACATCACCTACTGGGAATTGAGGCTATAAACTCCAGTAAGATTTAATATCTATCCTTAAGACATACATAATATATTCAGAGGATACATATGTTGAGAAAATATAGATGCAATGCTTGTCAAACCTTCTATTAGAGAAGTCAAAATGACGGTTAAAGAGGTTGCAAAGTCAAGGACTATTAACAACCTTGGGAACTACAAACGTGTCATAGGGAAGGAGGCATTTGTGATTATCTTGAGGAATGTGTATATTTGGCCAGTGCAGCTGAAGTTCTTTTAGTCTGCCTATTTTTTTTTAATCTTTATATTATCAGTGCCTACTGGCTCAAATGTTACTGGACTCGACTCTTTGGCTACGCCCATGATAGGCTAGACATGCTGGGAATGAACCATTCTCTTTAAGCAGCCCTCTATCATAGATACATGGTTTACAATGAGGAGAAAGTTCTGGGACAGAGTATTAAATACAGAAATTGGTGGATAAATACAATATCTCTGGCTGAGATAACTCAGGAATGTGTACCACACTGATTAGGAATCACCTAGCAAGCATAAACTCCAGTTACTCACAGTATTAATTTGCTTTGTAATGTACATTTATTAACTAACTTCTCTTTCCTGTCTCACTTCCCTATTTTCTTACTCCTCAAATAAACTACTTCTATTCTGTTATGGGATGATTTTTTTTTTTAAAGTAAAATCAAGATTCTCATACCACTATGCAATGAACACATATCACATACTACCTTATTGATTAATGAGGGAAATGAGGGCACCAATAAGATCACACGGGGTCAAAGGTAGGATCACCAGATGCTTATATAAATTTGAATTGCTAACAAACAACTTATAATTTTTCAGGATGAATATGTCCCAAATATTACATGGGACCATACTTACATTAAAAAGGATGATTTATTTGAAATTCAAATATAACTGGACATCCTGCTATTTTGATTTCCTAAATATGACAACCGTATTCAAAGGAGAATTTCAATATTTGCGAGTACATGGAGTGATGAACTATACAAAGAAAACAAAGGAATAAGAGGCATAGAATTCAGGGTCACACTGACGTCTGGGAGTGGGAAGCAAGGCAGAGGGATGTGTGGGAGGGAGAAGAAGTAAATTATTGGCAATGTTTCAGTATTGGAGTTGGCTGTATTGTAGGAGCTTATTATCTTAATGATTTAAATAAGTACATGTAATATAATACAATAAAAAGACACATGCATGAAGCAATAATAGGTCATGAACTAGGATTATAATTAATCTAGTTTTGTACATACGTGGTTCACCAAAAAAAAAAAAAAAGAGAGAGAGAGACAGAAAGAAGAAAAAGAAAGAAAGAAAGAAAGAAAGAAAGAAAGAAAGAAAGAAAGAAAGAAAGAAAGAAAGAAAGAAAAGAAAAACCCAGAGACCTAGTTATACTAGGTTGGGGAAGAATGAGTCCACAAGTAAGCTTAGTGAGTGGGAAGAAGAGTAAATGCTCCCTTTGCTTGCACTTAAGACATCAAGTTTTTTTCAAAGAGTTGTCTTTGCCCTAGCTTACATACGTGTAAGAAGGGCAAGCTTTGACTGGCTCTTCAAAACATGGGAACATCTTGTCAAAGTCTAAGGGCAAGGTAAAGATGAAAGCTAAAATGTCAGGACTGCATTTACATAAACCAAGTGGAAGTGATCTGAAGGTCTAAAGAGAAGGTTTCATCATCAACTTAATTATGGATCTTGATGTTAATGCTGGCGTTCAGAGTTTCCTCTTTCTCAAGTAAAGGTTATTCTGTCAAAGAATAAAGGATAGAGGGTGACCTGTCAGAGATAAGGCTCTGTGGTGGTACCAAATGGTCTAATTAGATAAAACCAAGGCTCCAAAAAACAGATGAAGGAAAAATTGAGAACTCCTCAAGGAAGACACTTCTCTCAATTTTATAAAGTGACTTTACATATAAAAAACATCCTATAATGCAACAGTGGTAGAAACACTGAAACTTGTTATTAAATAATGTAACTTTCTCCAATATTTTTCTTATGTGCCTGAGAGGAAAAACAAAACCTCAGACAGGCTTGAAATTGCTGGGTATTGGTGATGTTTGGAGGGTCCTTGACCAAGACAGGTTTCAATACCAATTGGAATCCTCGTGGCCCTGGATGCTTCAGTCTTCTCTCACCCACAATTACCCTGCACACAAGACACCACGGTATTAGTATGCTAGTAGAACTGGAAAATGGTGTTCTAGGTTTAAGTGTAATAACTGAGAAAGAGAAGGGAAACATCTCTCAGGGACAGGATAAGGCAGCATGCACTCTCAAATCCACTCTCTTAAACTGGGCAAACTAATGAAGGTTCTTTTTTTTTTCACCTCTCATTCTGTTGATAGTGTCCACCTTTCCTTGGGCTGCAAAGCTGGAACACCCATTCTGCCTGGCTAGTGTCAAGTGATGTCCTGGAAAGTGAGAGAAGTGCCTATGACATAGCAATTGCTGATACATTCATAAGGTTGGCTATCTATAAAAACTGACTTAACAAATTGGAGAAAACTTGGATCAATTTAAAAGCTATCCTGGAACATTTGTATGAAGTAGCCGACTAGGGTATTCAATGGAGCAGATGGACTCTTGGAATGTGGTAAGTAGCATCTGGTGACAAGTGTCTGCTTTCTCTGACTTCTAGTCATTTCAGTTTTAAATTGGGGAAGGGGAAAAGTAAAAAGATGCAAAAGAGTGCCTGATTCTAGAGAATGTTGTTGATTTTTTCCTCTATTCAGCAGATGTTTGCCTTGGTGATACCACAATATGGTCAACAATTGTGTGAGATTAGCAACGCTGATTTCTAGGGCAGCTATTATGGGCACTGAAGTGGCTTTCAAATAGGTAGTAGCATTTAGTCACTGTGTAAGGAAATGTTTAAGTAGCTCAGCAAATATGTCACATTATCTTGTTTAGATGTTCATGAAGGAAAAGCACAGGACTTATACCCAGCTATTGCTAAAACTGTATTATATATCTGTCAAGGCTGGAGTTGGCTAAAAGACCTGAGTGGTGGAACCAAGCTCATTGAGATACATGTTGGAGTAAAAGAATAAAATCAACTGTCAAAGGAAATATCTCATGGGCCATTTGCAGTGATTATGACAGTTTGTCCCTTTTGTCCAGCTGGAGAGAAGCCATACTTCATTTCTGCCAACTCCTTGCATTTCCCAAGTAGAAATCCCAGCACTGGGCAAATGCCTGTGTGAGGCTGACCTACTCCTAAGACAGAGAAGGCTGCCTATAGGGGGTCATGATCCCAGAGAATAGATTCAGAAGACTACTTCAACTGACAACCTTCTAGCCATGATGCATCCTTTCAACAAACATTGTGTTTTTCAAAAAGAGCTACGATCATGTAGTTTGGACATTCAGATTGCTTTCTAAGAGCTGTTTGGTCAAGCAGAGGTTTTTGACAGGAATCAGCTCTCAAGACTGACAAGGAATATGGTTTGTGGAGGTTAGGAAGGGGGGTGGGTTGAGGAGGTTCCAAAGAGACAGACATAGTGAGTGTGTGGGAAGTGTATCAGTCAGAAACTGAGACCTCTCTTGACTCAATTTATCATCTGTTTCTTTTTTATTTTATTTTTATTTTATTTTATTTCACACATAAAGTCTAGTTTTATTCAGAGAATATTGAAGGAACTTGACAGATATCTGTACAGTGACTGATAGAATTTTCTTCAGCATGGTGATTACTTTATAACATCTATAATAGTGATTTGTTCAATGATGAATGGCTGGCCATGGCTGACCCTTGGCTTACCTCTGAGATTATGGCCAAAAGAAGATTAGAAACTGCCAGGTAAATCTTGCTTCTAAGTGAGGATGGGGTAGAAATGTCAGGATTACCTACTGGGTTGCTTTTTGTGTGCTAGGTATGAGTAATTCCTACAGGAGAACAAGGAAAGGTTATAAGCAAACAGGTTTATACATATTTTCCTCTGGGGGAATGGCACTGGAGAATGAGGGAGGCATCACACTTTTACTTAGTGCACTTTTGTCTTGTTTGATTTTTTTTTTCTCACTGTTCAAGGACATTCATGTGTTAAAAACTGAACTGGCATCCAGAGTCTATGAAAGATCTCTGTTCTGGCTGAAATATTCCTTGCAGGATCAGAGGCTGATTTTTGTTGTTGTTGTTATTTGTTATCAGTCTCTTTTTTCCTACTGACCTTGAAAATATATATGACACCAAATGCTTATAAGGGAAACAGAAAGATTTAGTCTAAAATCTGAATGTCAAATATTTAATATTTGAAGAACATATCATCTGTAATGTTTTAATTGCTTTGGAAAGTGATTTCTGAATCTGTATGTGGCTTCAGATATATTAATGTGTTGCTATACTACTCATTTGAAAATAAATCAGTAAAACCAATTAATTGAGCTTGTGAAACAATGGAAGAAATGCTATTTTTGTTGAGTTTTCTCAGTCTTGCGTGCTAACTCCAATTCAGCAGTCTTCTACTCAGTTCCTTGTATGTGCAAAATACTGCATTTAATATAAGATGAATCAGTTATAAATGCTAATCTATAGAAGTTGACTTCTAACTGGTGAAAAATACAAGATTAAGTAAGTGCTACTTGGAGGGGAAAAACAAAGATCTGTGGGGTGCAAGGGAGTGAGTCATAGTCCTGAGGAATAGCCAACTGAAGATAAAGTTGTTTTTATTTTTTTTCCTGGATTGGATATTATTCCCACAATGATAACATACCTCATCTCTTACAATAATAAAATGATTAAGAACTAAAGTTTAGGGACACCTAAGTGGCTCAGCGGTTAAATGTCTGCCTTCGGCTCAGGGCGTGATCCTGGAGTCCCAGGATCAAGTCCCACATCAGGCTCCCTGCATGAAGTCTGCTTCTCCCTCTGCTTATGTCTCTGCTTCTCTCTGTCTCTGTCTCTGTCTCTGTCTCTCTCTGTCTCTTGTGAATAAATAAATAAAATCTTTAAAAAAAAGAACTAAAGTTTATAGTGGGATACAGATAGCACTTGGCTGTCTATCCAAATATCTGGATTTCAGTCTTAGCTCTTCTATGGGCCAATTTTATTGGGTAGATGCTTGTCAATCATAAGGTTCAAGGTTCCTCTCTGGTCCCCTCTTTACCTCACTAACCCCTCAGAATGGGGAATTGATATAGGTGTGTACAAGTCTAAGGATCATTACTAAGTCTTTGAGCTATGCTGGAGTTAGTCATGATGAAGGGAAGGATTAATGTGCTGAGCCTCTGGGTTGAATGTTCCTCTTTGGAACCTTTTGTAGTTCATCTCTATGGTGACTTCTTTCTTCCCTCCTTGGTGAGTACTTAAATGCTTCAGGATCTCTTTTACCTTAGAAGGAAGGGCTTAGAGAATCCATATGAATCATAGCCCTTCCAAGGAAAGGAGGCATAAAGAGTAACTTAGTCCTGTAGGTTTAAGTCTTTAAGACCTAAAAGACCTCTAAAAGAGACCTCTTCTTTCCTCCATCCTTTACCCTGGAATTTCATTCAGCATTGAGATACTAAGTGTAGATCAGAGGATTCAGAATTGGGTATGGACTGGGGGTAAAGACTGGGAAAACCAATGAGTTGGCTTTTGACTTCACTTTTAGGCTCATTCATGTTGAGCCAAAGGTTTCTTCATAGCTCTAGTCTATGAAAGTCTAATGTTGTTTCAGGAAAATATCTCATTTGACTAAATAAAATAATTTTGCCCGGTTGATCATCTTTTTATTTTCCTTGGGATCTTGAGGGCATTGAAAGGAGGATGGTTGAGGATTTATGTTATTAGGATGACAAGACTGGCCATATTTGTTTTGTTTTTTTTCCAAAGGAAAAGAAATTGGTTCAGCTCTGACTTGTGTCTTTTCCTTTTTCTTTTTTTCTGTGTGTGTTTTTTTTAAAGAGTGTATTTATTTATTCACGAGACACAGAGAGAGAGAGAGGCAGAGACACAGGCAGAGGGAGAAGCAGGCTCCATGCAGGGAGTCCGACATGGGACTCGATCCCGGGTCTCCAGGATCAGGCCCTGGGCTGAAGGCAGTGCTTAACTGCTGGCCCATCGTGTTGTTTTTATAAGTATATTCACTCTACTTTGTCACAAGCAAAGGCAGGAAGGCACTGGTTATAGGAAAATGCATGTATCCTTGTTTGAAACTCAAAGCCTAGGGGTAGCTGCAGGCAACTCAGGAGATTAGTATATATGTTTGTATAGCATTCATAAGACAATTCATAAACTAATGGATTATTAATTAAAGGAATGTCTGTTAAGTTTCTTCTATGTAATGCTATCTTTTTAAATTTATTATTATTTTTTTATTGGAGTTCAATTTGCCAACATATAGCATATCACTCAGTGCTCATCCTGTCAAGTGCCCACCTCATTGCCTATCACCCAGTCACCCCAACCCCCCACCCACCTCCCTTTCTACCACCCCTTGTTCATTTCTGAGTTAGGAGTCTCTCATGTTCTGTCATCCTCACTGATATTTTCACTCATTTTTCTCTTCTTTCCCCTTTATTCCCTTTCACTATTTTTTATATTCCTTAAATGAATGAGACCATATAATGTTTGTCCTTCTCTGATTGACATATTTCACTCAGCATAATACCCTCCGGTTCCACCCATGTCGAAACAAATGGTGGGTATTTGTCATTTCTGATGGCTGAGTAATATTCCATTGTAAACATAGACCACATCTTTATCCATTCATCTTTTGATGGACACCAAGGCTCCTTCCACAGTCTGGCTATTGTGGACATTGCTGCTATAAACATCGGGGTGCAGGTGTTCCGCCATTTCACTGCATCGGTATCTTTAGGGTAAATCCCCAGCAGTGCAATTGCTGGGTCCTAGGGCAGACCTATTTTTAATTCTTTGAGGAACCTCCACACAGTTTTCCAGAGTGGCTGCACCAGTTCACATTCCCACCAACAGTGCAGGAGGGTTCCCCTTTCTCCACATCCCCTCCAACATTTGTGGTCTCCCGTCTTGTTAATTTTCCCCATTCTCACTGGTGTGAGGTGGTATCTCATGGTGGTTTTGATTTGTATTTCTCTGATGGCCAGTGATGCGGAGCATTTTCTCATGTGCTTGTTGGCCATGTCTATGTCTTCCTCTGTGAGATTTCTGTTTATGTCTTTTGCCCATGTCATGATTGGATTGCTTGTTTCTTTGCTGTTGAGTTTAAGAAGTTCTTTATAGATCTTAGAAACTAGCCCTTTATCTGATATGTCATTTGCAAATATCTTCTCCCATTCTGTAGGTTGTCTTTTAGTTTTGTTGACTGTGTCTTTTGCTGTGCAAAAGCTTTTTATCTTGATGAAGTCCCAATAATTCATTTTTGCTTTTGTTTTTCTTGCCTTCATAGATGTATCTTATAAGAAGTTGCTGTGGCCAAGTAGAAAAAGGGTGTTGCCTGTATTCTCCTCTAGGATTCTGATGGAATCTGGTCTCACATTTAGGTCTTTCATCCATTTTGAGTTTATCTTTGTGTAGGGTGTAAGAGAATTGTCTAGTTTCATTCTTCTGCATGTGGCTGTCCAGTTATCTCATCACCATTTATTGGAGAGACCGTCCTTTTTCCAGGGGATAGTCGTTCCTGTTTTGTCAAATATTAGTTGACCATAGAGTTGAGGGTCCATTTCTGGATTCTCTATTCTGCTCCTTTGATCTATGTGTCGGTTTTTGTGCCAGTACCACACTATCTTGATGACCACAGCTTTGTAGTACAACCTGAAATCTGGCATTGTGATGCCCCCAGCTATGGTTTTCTTTTTTAATATTCCCCTGGCTATTCGGGGTCTTTTCTGATTCCACACAAACCTTAAGATGATTTGTTCCAACTCTCTGAAGAAAGTCCGTAGTATTTTGATAGGGATTGCATTAAATGTGTAAATTGCCCTGGGTAGTACTGACATTTTCACAGTATTAATTCTTCCAATCCATGAGCATGGAATTCTTTTCCATTTCTCCATGTCTTCCTCAATTTCTTTCCTCAAGTGTTCTGTAGTTTTTAGGGAACAGATCCTTTACCTCTTTGGTTAGGTTTATTCCTAGGTATCTTATGCTTTTGGGTGCAATTGTAAATGAGATTAACTCCTTAATTTCTCTTTCTTCAGTCTCATTGTTAGTATATAGAAATGCCACTGGTTTCTGGGCATTGATTTTTTTTTAAGTTTTTGTACATTTCTTTTTTTTAAATAAATTTCTTTTTTATTGGTGTTCAATTTGCCGACATACAGAATAACACCCAGTGCTCATCCCGTCAAGTGCCCCACTCAGGGCCTGCCAACCAGTCACCCCCACCCCCTGCCCTCTTCCCCTTCCACTACCCCTAGTTCGTTTCCCAGAGTTAGGAGTCTTCCATGTTCTGTCTCCCTTTCTGATATTTCCTACCCATTTCTTCTCCCTTCCCCTCTATTCCCTTTCACTATTATTTATATTCCCCAAATGAATGAGAACATACAATGTCCTTCTACGATTGACTTACTTCACTCAGCATAATACCCTCCAGTTCCATCCACGTTGAAGCAAATGGTGGCTATTTGTCATTTCTAATGGCTGAGTAATATTCCATTGTATACATAAACCACATCTTCTTTATCCATTCATCTTTCGATGGACACCGAAGCTCCTTCCACAGTTTGGCTATTGTGGACATTGCTGCTAGAAACATCGGGGTGCAGGTGTCCCGGCGTTTCATTACCTCTGTATCTTTGGGGTAAATCCCCAAACGTGCAATTGCTGGGTTGTAGGGCAGGTCTATTTTTAACTCACAGAGGAAGACATAGACATGGCCAACACCCACATGAGAAAATGCTCTGCATCACTTGCCATCAGGGAAATACAAATCAAAACCACAATGAGATACCACCTTACACCAATGAGAATGGGGAAAATTAACAAGGCAGGAAACCACAAATTTTGGAGAGGATGCGGAGAAAAGGGAACCCTCTTACACTGTTGGTGGGAATGTGAACTGGTGCAGCCACTCTGGAAAACTGTGTGGAGGTTCCTCAAAGAGTTAAAAATGGGCATTGATTTTGTATCCTGCCACACTGCCGAATTGCTGTATGAGTTCTAGCCATCTTTGGGTGGAGTCTTTTGGGTTTTCTATGTACAGTATCATGTCATTTGCAAAGAGGGAAAATTTGACTTCTTCATGCCAATTTGAATGCCTTTTATTTCTTTTTGTTGCCTGATTGCTGAGGCTGGGACTTCCAGTACTATATTGAATAGGACTGGTGAGAGTGGACATCCCTGTCTTGTTCCTGATCTTAGGGGAAAGGCTCCCAGTGCTTCCCCATTGAGAATGCTATTTGCTGTGGGCTTTTCATAGATGGCTTTTCGTAGATGGCTGAGGAATGTTCCCTCTATCCCTACACTCTGAGGAGTTTTGATCAGGAATGGATGCTGCATTTTGTCAAATGCTTTCTCTGCATCTATTGAGAAGATCATAATGGTTCTTGTTTTTTCTCTTGTTGATATGATCTATCACATTGGTTGCTTTACAAGTGTTGAACCAGCCTTGCATCCCAGGGATAAATCCCAATTGGTCATGGTGAATAATCTTCTTAATGTACTATTGGATCCTATTGGCTAATATCTTGTTGAGAACTTTTGCATCTGTGTTCATCAGGGATATTGGTCTATAATTCTCCTTTTTTGTGGGGTGTTTGTCTGGTTTTGGAATTAAGGTGATTCTGGCCTCATAGGACGAGTTTGGAAGTACTCCATCTCTTTCTTTCAGAACAGCTTTAGTAGAATAGGTATTGTTTCTTCTATAAACATTTGATAGAATTCCCCAGGGAAGCCATCTGCCCTTTTGTGTCTTGGGAAGTTTTTGATGACTGCTCCAATTTCCTCCCTGGTTATTGGCCTGTTCAAGTTTTCTATTTCTTTCTGTTCCAGTTTTGGTAGTTTGTGGTTTTCCAGAAATGGGTCCATTTCTTCTAGATTGCCTAATTTATTGGCATATAGCTGCTCACAGTGTGTTTTAATATTGTTTGTATTTCCTTGGTATTGGTGGTGATCTCTCCTTTTTCATTCATGATTTTATTAATTTGATTCTTTTCTCTTTTGTTTTTAATAAGGCTGGCTAATGGTTTATCTATCTTATTAATTCTTTCAAAGAACCAACTTCTGGTTTTGTTTATCTGTTCCACAGTTCTTCTGGTCTCTATTTCATTGAGTTCTGCTCAAATCTTTATTAACTCTCTTCTTCTGCTGGGTGTAGCTTTTATTTGCTGTTCTTTCTCCAGTTCCTTTAGGTGCAAGGTTAGTTTTTGTATTATAGTTTTTTCCAGTTTTTTTGAGGGATGCTTGTATTGAGATGTATTTCCTTCTCAGGACTGCTTTTGCTGTATCCCAACAATTTTGAACTCTTGTATCTTCATTCGCACTAGTTTCCATGAACCTTTTTAATTCTTCTCTAATTTCCTGGTTGACCCTTTCATCTTTTAGCAAGATGGTCTTTAATCTACACATGCTTGAATTTCTTCCAAATTTCTTCTTGTGATTGAGTTCTAGTTTCAAAGCATCATGGTCTGAAAATCATATGCAGGGGACAATCCCAATCTTTTGGTATCGGTTAAGACCTGATTTATGACCCAATATGTCATCGTAATGCTATCTTCTACATTAAGCTTTAACCTAGGGCTTCTAATTTGAGAGCCTTAACCCTTGAAGGGTCCAAGTATGATTTTCAGAAGGCTACAAGTCTCCTGAATTTATATATAATCTTTGTGTATGTAATTAACTAAAAATATGAATCCATAGTTTTGATAGAATTTCCAGAGATCTATAACCTCAAAAATGCAAAAACAACTACTTTTAAATCTACATTCTCTAAGGTCACAGGCCTTTTATTTTTTGGTTTCTGCTAGTAAAGAGATCTAATGGACAATACAAAATCAACAATGTGGATTAACTTACTCAATACAATGGGCCTTTACTAAATGGGCATTTGGGTCCAGGTAAGATGTTAATATGCTAGGCAAATAAAGTTGAAGGTGAGGAAGGGAGGGGAGTTCCAGAGCTACCCAGGAAGCTCATTCTTATCTAACACTTACTGAATCAGAATTTCAGGAGCAGAGATAGGCATAGATGGATGAACTACAAACAAGGTTTTCCAAGTAATCCTGTATGGTCTCATCTCCTATCCAGGTTGAAAATCACTGAACTGGTGGGAAAAATAGATAGACATTAAACAAATATATTTCAAGACAGGATGAACTGCCTTCTAAAAAGAGATCTCATTAACAGGAACTAGGAAGCAGAGAGATCTATGTAAATTTCAGAATATTTATAGCTTTGAGCTGGACCTTGAAGTGTGAGAAAATTTCAATAAAGACAGAATAATAAGGCTTGAAAATGCTGAGTATAGAAGTTCTGATGTTGGAGAAGGGAAGAGAAACAGAATTTTTGGATTTTCTCCTTTGAGAGAGTGTTGAAATAAGGTAGAACTTAGTATAGGAATTAGGTACAAATATATTAGTACAGGGCAGTACACAAAGGACTAGGTCAATTGATCAGTGTTGGCTGACAATATACCTTAATAACTGATGTAGCTGCACCATAAATTCATCCTCCTTTTGTTCCTACCAGTCTACTATTAATAGTATGTACAATTTGACTTGACTTACACAAGCAGGTAGAATTTCTAAGAGCCAATTTAGCATAATCAATATAACTTTTTAAAAATCACATTTACCAACACTTCTCAATAAAAAACAAACAAAAAACTCATTATGAGAAAAGTACTCAGGATCTTAGGAATATCTCGACAGGGTCAGTATTTGTCATTGAGGCTGACAATTCAGCTTCAATGATTTCCTGTATCTTGATTCCATTAGTCAGTATTTGGCTAGCCACATAGTATTTTCTTTGGAAATTTCACTCAAGAAACTAGCTATTGAATATTGTACTGGCTTCCTGTGGTTGCTATAACAAGTTACAATAAAGTTGTTTTTTTAAAACAACAGAAATTTATTCTCCCACAGTTTTGGAGGCCTAAAGCCCAAAATCAAGGTGTCTATAGGGATGCAGTCCCTCTGGAGTCTCTAGGGGAGAATGTATTGCTTACATCTTCCAGCCTTTGGTGACTGCTCCAATATCAGCCTCCAAGGCAAAGGCTGATATTCTTTGCCTTGTGGATGCATGCCTCTGTTCCATGTCTTCTATTCTGTGAGTTTCCTTGGTATATCTCTCAAAACTCCATTTTCTCCTTTTATATGGACAATTGTGATGAGATTTTCAATTTCATTGATTTCTGCTCAAGTTTTTATTATTTCTTTTCTTTTACTTACTAGGGCTATAATTTGCTCTTTTTTGTTTGTTTGTTTCCTAAGGTAGATGCTTAGATCTTTTGTTTTATTTTATTTTATTTTTTAAAAGATTTTATTTATTTATTCATGAGACACACACACACACAGAGGCAGAGACATAGGCAGAGAGAGAAGCAGGCTCCATGCAGGGAGCCCAATGTGGGACTCAATCTCCGGACTCCAGGATCATGCCTTGAGCTGTAGGAAGACGCTTAACCACTGAACCACCCAGGCATCCTGTTCATTGATTTTAGATATTTCTTCAGTTCTAATATATGTGTTCAATGGTATGCATTTCCCTCTAAGTACTGCTTTCACTCCATTCTACACATTTTGATTTTCATTTTCACTTAGTTTGAAATATTTAAAAATTTCTCTAGATTTTTTTTTTGATCCATATGTTATTTAGATGTTGTTTAATCTCCGGATATTTTAGGATTTTTCCAGCTACCTTTGTTACTGTTTTCTAGTTTAATACCATTTCAGTCTTAAGATTTTCTATTCTTTTAGATTCATTAAGGTGTGTTTTATGGGCCAGAATGTGTTTTATCTTGATGAATGCTCTATAGGAGCTTCAGAAGAATATCTTGGATGAAGTAGTGTATAAGTGTCAGTTAGACTAAGGTTTTTGTTTCTTAACATGTCTGATAAGTTTTTGTTGAATGGCACACATGATGTGCTGGATAAAAGGAATTGAGGCAAATAGGGCTTTAGTGTGAGAGTTTATGTTTATCTGGTTAGGAGTAAGGCTATAATTATTGTTTGATATAGCTGTGGTATCATAGGCTAAAATTTCCTTTCATGTCTTGTTTTTATTTTCCTGTTTCCCTGGAGACTCCTTAACTAAAGTCAGAGCCTTGCTGTCCTTTCAGATGTAATCTCCTGTTATGCAGGAGTCCTGGTATAGTGGTAGGTTCTGAGGGAGGGGCAGACTTTTATAATCCTAGGATTAGATCTCAGTGTTTTAGTGAGACAGTGTCCCTGGGTGTGACTTTGGTAAGTGTTTCACAGTTAACCCTCTCCCTTTAGGTGAAACAGGAAGGCTAGAGGGGGATGGAGTTGGGTAGTTCCCTTCCTCCAGGTCAGTAAGGCTCTGGTAAAATAGTTACCCTTGAGGACAGGCCGTTGTTGAAAATGAAGCACTTAAAAAAAAAAAAAAAAAAAAAAAAAAAAAAAAAAAAGAAAGAAAGAAAAGAGAAAAGAAAATGAAGCACTTTGAATTTATTTAAAAATTGTTACTTTCCTGGGGTGCTTGGGTGGCTCAGTCAGTTAAATGTCTCACTCTTGATCTCAGCTCAGGTCTCGGTATCACAGTTATGAGTTCAAGCCTTACACTGGGCTCCACACTAGTCATGGAGCTTACCTTAAGAAAGTAATTTTCTCCCTTTCTCTGCCAGAAACATGAAAGGGTTTTTCTTTGATCTTCACAGTGAAAACTTGGTGGAGCTCTTTGAAGTGAAACTGAAGAAAGTATGGGAACCTCCCCTAAGAATGGGCTTCCAGGATTTTTTATCTCTCAAACATTATTGCATTTCTAGCAATTATTCAATTACCCTCTCCTCTAAGTATTCCTAGTAGACTCCAGCAGAAACTTCTGTTGCGGGTAAACCGTGATTATGTGTTCACTTATTTCTTTAGTTTTCAGGGTAGTGGTTTGCCCTGTGACTTAAGTTCTCTGATGGATCTAAGAAGAGTTGTTGCTTTTCAATTCATTCAGCTTTTTCATTGTTGTAAATATGGGAGTGATGATCCCAATTTTTTTGCGTGTCAGACTGGAAACTGTATCAAGACCCACTTTTTTAGATATTATAGAGTGGGTATATTTACCAGGAAAAAGAGTGGTACTTAATAATCTCTAAATTCTCTTCCAGGTCTGATTTTTTTTCTACTTCTAACAAGTTTTGCCTTTTAAATTTTGCCTCATAAAACCGAGTGAAAAGCCATTATAATTTCTTTAACATTACAGTTTTGAAGCAATATACATATGGGGTAGAGGAAAGCCTGTATATAAATCTTGAAGTTGAGGTCTTAGTTTCAGCTTGCCACTTGTGTTGGGTCTAGAAAAAGCTGCTTCATGTCTCTGGATTTTAGCTCCTTCATTTATAGAATATGGCAGTTGGCTTACGTTGCCAATTAATGTTAACATTCTGCTGTTCTAGAGGATGAATCTTTAAAGGATAATAGCAAAAATGTGCCTAATTTATTGCTCACAACCTTGGTTTTCATACATGAAATACCTTATTGGCATTAAGCAAATAGCTGTTTAAATGTCAGCAGTTGATCTGGGTACTTTATCTGGCAGCTTTCCATTTTCTAAATGGAAAGGAGAGGTCTTGCTGGTGCTCCCACTTACTTTAAACATAAGAAATATAGTTCCTGATAGTTATCAGATCTCCTGAAAACTAGACAAATTGGCCTCAGTTGAGCAAGATGGTTTTTGAATAGCTGATTAACTAAAAGGAGAATAAAAGCTACAGATATTAAATACTGATTTTCAGCAGTGAATACTCAAATTATTGAATCTGCCAACAGATTGGAACATGAAAAGTTCAATCAGTCAGTGGGCTATTTAGGCTATCATGCTCCCAAAAGACAGATTTTCTTTCTTTCTTCTTTTTCTTCTTCACAGATTTGAATATATTTTTGTGGGAGCTGACCAAATAGACTTTCCTTTGTTACTGTGTTGGCACAGAATAATTCTTGTGCTTGTCCATATGCAATACATTTAAATGTGTTCTGTACTTTCATCTTCTAATCAATTCAAATATCACATAGTTAATAATGGCATGTCAGGTTCTATTTTAAAGTTTGAAAATAAAGAAAGAAAAAGAGACAGGCCAGTCTTCAAAGAGTTCACAGTTTTGTATGGGGCAGAAACATCCTGACAACATTGGATCTTGAAAGTTATACCAGAGCTAAGGAATTTATTGGAGAATCATCAACCTATAGATAAGAAATGAAGACAGGATTGTGGCTGAGCTCTATCTATCAGTGGATGGGACTGGAGAATCCACAATATTTAAAGTTTCAGTGAGAGGAAACACTACTGAAGAGAAAAATTCAAGGAAGTAACTATACAATTTAAATTTTGTCTTCATTTGGATTCCATAAGAAGCAGACTCCAAGACAAGGTTTGAGTGCAAGGAATTTATTTGGTGAATGATCCTAGGAAGTCCCAGTAGATGAGTAAGGAGGTGAGACAGAGAAGAGAGCCAGTGAAGGTTGCAAATTACAGCTTTGATTAATTGAAGCTTCACTTCACCGTGGAACTCTGCAATAAGAGCCAGTATAGACATGTCTCCCAGAACTGTCTTGGCTGAAGGGTGAAGAAACTGGAGTATTTGTTCACCAATTGCTCTCAGTCATTGGTTAAGGATTGTTCTTAACGGAGAGTTCTTAATTCCCTGGCATTGTTGACCTATCCATCACATGTGCATCAAAAGTAGGTTCCAGGGGTCAGAGAGAATCTTCTGGTAAAAAAAATGTCTACTGATGGTGGGTGTAGGTCTAGACCATCATGCACAGAAATGGTAAGTGCTTAAGAGCTATGAATAGAGCATTAATGGCACTTGCTAAAGTTTAATGCCTTTAGACTTCCAAAGGAAGAGAGAGTTTCTGGGAAGAGGAAGTAGTAAATAATGTCAAAGAGATGGACAAGTCACATAAGTAAAAGAACTGGGAATGAGTGATGAGCCAAGGGGAAGGCACTAACAGAAACAAAAGATTTTAAAATGGTGATAGAAAATGAATATTTGATAGGGTAAGTTGCAAGAGGTGATGGAATGAGGGGCATGCACTTATTTATAACAAATTCAAAATACACCCAAAGATAAAATAAAATCATCATTAAAAATAAAATGCCTTTTTATGATTTAATTCATTTATCAATTTATTCAGGACACTCTCCTTGACTGCCAAGTCTGGCTTAAAGGTCACTTTTTCTTCCAGTGCACACCACCCTTTCCTCATTTTTAAGATGGGATTTACCACACAGACTCCAGGTTATTTATTTGCTGCTTATGCAGGGATGGTATCAGGCACAGAGAGAAGTTAGAGCTCCATTTGGTTCATCTGAGCTATAAAGCATTGAATTACTTTGTGCCCAGCAATCTTAGGACACATGAATAGAAACTAAACCAGCATCCTGGAGGATATAAACCTGGTCACACAGTGTCCATCTCACAGTGAGGTTAGTCACGTCCTTGATATTCTCTCCTGACATACTGATGAGCTGCACTGCAACCCAGCATCAGAATACAGGATGACTTCTTTGGAGCAATTACATTTTTCCTAAACAGGCTCTAGATGGAGATATTCATCTATTGTTCCTTTGTTTTTTCAGCAGTTGAGGTGAACAATATACTTGACAACTAAAAAAGTAAATTAAAATTATTCCTCATTTTTAAGTCTCTCAAAGACTCATAGAAATGATTTAGAATATTATTTAAGGCAGATAAGATATGAAAAATATTTTTGAATTGCTAATCTGGGTAATTTATTAAAGTGGGACACTGCTGCATGTTACCTCTTTCTATCTATGGACATTTTCTGAAGAAGATACAGATCAATTGCTTTTTTATATGAAACAGATTTAATCTGAAATACAAAGGAGTTAAAACATTTCAATTCATTCTTTAAAATCTGCATTTTGTAAACAATGATGGGGAATACCAAAGTCAATCCACAATAGGAAAAAAAAAAGCAAAATTTGCAATTGTTTTTGCATAGATTTTAACCTTTAGGTAAGGTTTAAGAAGTTAGTATTTAGTATTGTTATTATTATTGTTTTTGAATAATCACACATATCACTTCCCCCAGGAAATGGGTGTGTTGGCACCCTGTGAATGTAAGTTTCCAGCGGGAGAGGAAAAGGAAAGGGAAATTAATATGGAATAGGAAGAGACGCGGAGTGATGGAAGGAGAAGGTAACTAGCTCCTGATGCAACTGGGAGAACCTTAACCTCTCTGTGCTGTCAAATGGGGAAAATTTTTTCCTGCTGTGCTTATTTTGTAGAATGACTAAGGTAAGAAAAAAGAAGTGGTGTGAGGAGTCGATGGTCAGGGCCAGGCAGCAGCAGGACGGGCCACGGTGCCAAGTGAATGCCCCTTCTGCCCCTCAGCTACCTGCAACTTCTTCTGCTGGTGGTGGAGCTGGACCAGGCCTAGGGTTTTTGAAGTTGAGCTTGATTAACACAAATGCTATAGACATATGCATGCCTAGTACTGGGCTCCCCCCCATCCTGCTGACAGTTTGCATGACTATGATCTTGTTAATGACTATGGATTTATCACAGAAACTACTGGAAATTTTCTGACCACTATTTTGAATGAAGAAAGCAGCCACAGAAATGTACATAAATCATGATCTGCTTTTTGAGGTCACTCTGTGGAAAGGCCTGTACAGACTGGCATCATTCAGCTGTACCAGCAGGGACTCCAAAGTTCTGAGCCCTTTGCTACTCCTTGCAAAGCCATAGCTTTCATCCTCTCAGTGGGCTTTCCCCTGTGTTTTCAATCAATGCAGGAGCTCTAGGTCCCGTCTCCCCCTTCCTTCCTCCCAGGAGGAGTTACAGAAGGGGGGCACACAGCTCTCTCCAAATGTGAGACACTTGCTATCATGTTCACCTCTAGCAAGAAAACTCTGCTTCAGGTCTTAGATAGACATCTCAACCTTAGCCAAGGAAAAATGGAAGGTTCTCCTGGATCTGTTCTAAAACAAAAGATGCACTTCCAGGAAGGTAAGATGTAGCTTCAGCTAGCAAGAGGCAGGCATATCTCAGAGTTGAGCATGCTGAAGCCAACATTTGATATTACTACTTTAGGAATGTTAGCAGTAGTACAGGCAGCTGTACAATGCCTAGCCCAAATCCTCCCACTGTCTAGGTCAAGATTTCATAGAACACTCCAGAGTAATTCTTCAGCCACTCAAGGATAAGTCTTGAGAATTCTTCTGTAAGATGTCAACTGCCTGAGAATATGATCAACTTGCTTCTGATCCTTGGGGAGGGGAGCATTCTTCTGAAAGTGGGAGCACAAAAAGAAGAAGGGAAAAGACAATGTAATTTGAAATTAAATAATTCCATAAGTGACAAGTAATTATTTGTTTTTTTGTTCTTTCTTCTTTTCTCCCCCCCACCTCTTTTGCATTGGGAACTGGAGAAACCATATACAATTGTAAGGTGTAGGGTAAAGTGTGAAGATCAGTTTTAGAGTTCAAGAATCATGTGAGGTTTCTGGGTGTTTGATGTGGGTGTCAGCACTGAAGACTGACTACCACCAAAATAAATTCTTTTTTTAAATTTATTTATGATAGTCACAGAGAGAGAGAGAGAGGGGCAGAGACACAGGCAGAGGGAGAAGCAGGCTCCATGCACTGGGAGCCCGATGTGGGATTCGATCCCGGGTCTCCAGGATCGTGCCCTGGGCCAAAGGCAGGCGCCAAACCGCTGTGCCACCCAGGGATCCCTAAATTCTATTATAGATTTATTAATAGCTTGTTACAAAAAAGATGGCATTATTGTACAATGAACCTTCAGTCAAATCATTATTTCAATTAATTATCATGATTAAACTGATAATCAGTTTAATAATTTTAGACAGATTAGAACTGTAACTTCTGGGCCCTTACTGGGACTTGTTTGCTTCTCAGACTGGTTTAAGGAAACCTCATCCAATATAGTATTGCTATACAGCTCTCTTAACCAGGTCTTGTGATTTAACATCTTAGTGACTAGTAGCTTTGGACAATTTCATGTGCTGTGCCAGGTAATTAGTCAACAAGAGACTTTCCAAGGAGCATTTGCCTTGGACAGTTCATCATGGACCAGCATCTGGCCTTCAGTTCTGCAATTTTGAAGATGGATTTTATCAGCACACTTACCACTGGGGATGAATGAACTCAATAACTAGAATTAAGAGACTAATGTAAATTAAGCTGCTACTACAGTACATTTACAGAGAAGTCTAATAAACAAAATAAACAAACAAAAACTGATTGTGACAGTGTTGTAAAAAGACGTTATATACAAAGGAGGCATTACAACAGCCTTTGAATATAAACCGGAGTATCCAGAACAGATCCAGCCTAGAAGCAGAAGCTTAATTCCTGGAAATAAGAAAGTTGTGGCTCTAACCCCTTGATCCGTTTTCCTGATCTTGAAAATCCAGCTGACTTTTCTGTCCCTTTGTTACATAATCTGCAAAAGTGAGCTGTCGGTGAAGCAGCAAAGGTGAGGTTGTCTGCAAGTACAACACACTAAGATAATTAGCCACAGGAGATTGTTTTGTTCAAAGAAGTTCAAGTTTTCTGAAACTCTAGTTGGTGAGATTGTTTTCATGCTTTTCAAGTTGGCATTTGAACTTTCAGATGAAAAACTGTTCTTTTTACACGGCTAGGGGTGTGATATAATTTTATTTCTGCCTTTCTTGAATTGACACTGAGTCAGGACACGAAGCAGCAGAGTTGAACAGCTTCTGCTTTAGAGCAGACTGGGCACCCTTACATGCCAAATGTAGGTGTGTTATTCAAATGCAGTGGGGTGTCCCCCCCCCATTGTTTTACTGAAAGGTGATACATAGAATGCTAATTACAACACTATTGATCTCAGACAAACAGTCCAAAGACACACACTCTCACACATTCATTACATTACACTTAGTTTCTTCTTTTCTTAACATTGTGAATGATAAATTGAACATTAGCTCAGCTGCTAGATGTGGACTGACCCCATCACACATTCATGGTCTACTGGCTCCATTTATTGCCCAAAGATTTCAGGGCACGTACTGAGTTTTCTCTCTTTTGTGTGACATCATCTCTGTGCTTACCTTCCCGTGGTCTTGTTTTCTGTCATCATTTTCATTCTAATGAACACTTTTGACTCAAGGATATGCATGTGGTCACACTGGAAGTTTCACAGAGTGCCAAGACAGATACAAATGACATTAAAAGTAGCTTTGTGTGTATTTTACAGCAGTTCAAAGCAAGAGAGTATAATCAAGGAACTGTTTTAGGAGCAGATGATCAAAATCAGCCTTCAAAAGGAGATCGGAAAAATTCTTTGAGTAGAGGGCATCTAATCAGAGGGAGTGACCAACAATAAAATAAATAGACACTAGAAGAGGGAATGGCCAGAGACATGACAGGATTCCAAGTGTATGTTGCCCAGAATGTATTTCCATGGGGCCTTTGCTTTGGCCTAACAACATAGATTTACTTAGTAATTGCATTTCCAGGAGGATATTCTTTTCCCATTGTGGCATTCCAGTAAATATGGGTTTTAACTCTAATTTCAAAGTGAGAGTGAGGGATTTTCTCACCACCAAGCAATTCTCAGACACCAGCTGGGTGTCCTACAATTCAGTTCAATTCTGGCACTATCTCCCTAGAGATAGCATCAGATCCCACAGGATAACAGCTCAGTCCCACAGGCTGTTCTCCATTTCAGATGCCAAAGGCAAGCCCAGGTTGTTACCTGGGCTTCTGACCTGCCAATTACTGACTGGCAGTTCACACGACTCCTTCCTTGGGTTTGATTAATTCCCACAGAGCCCAGGAACCCATTTATTCACTAGATTACTGGTTTGTTACAAAGAATATTAAAATATATGAATCAACAGCCAGATGAAGAGATACATAAGTGAGGTCCTGAACAAAAGAGCTTCTGTCCTTATGGAATTTGGGGCCTGGCACTATGGCACATGAAAGCATTCTAGTTCCCCAGTCTGAAAGCTCTCTAGACCCTCTCCATTACATAAGCATGTTTGATTAAATCACTAGTTACGGATGATTGATTCAACCTCCAGTCTCTTTCTCTTCTCCAGAAATCAGGGGCTAGGAACTGCCCTCTATTCATTGTTGGTTCCCCTGGCAACCAGCCTTAGGAGCTTTCCAAAAGTCCTATCATTACTATAAACTCAGTTATGGTGGAAAGGGGCTTATTATGAGTAAAAGGACACCCATTTCACCGTTAAGGCTCTGAAGGGGAATTGCATGTTGTCCTACATGGTGTGCAGTGTCCTTCTCTTCTAGGCTGTAAGTATATGTGATGGATAAATTGCTGTCAATCTCATCTGTCCAGTGTCAGTTGTTGTAGGTGTCATTCCTGCAACCCCAAGGCAAGAATCCATTCCTCACCAACAAGTGATAAGTGATTAAAACACTTCACAAAGGACAAGGGCTCTTTTCAATGGCTCAATTCACTGTTATGAACTTTAATGTCTGAGATAAGAATTGTAAATAAGGTTCTAGTCAGTTCCAGAATGTGTAGGGGCCAAGGGCAGGCTGTCCCAAAATGTGCCACTTTGGCATATTGATTATTTTAAATTAAAAGTTACTTTAAAAATAGCCAGTGCAAAAAAGAATGCTTTGATCTCTCTTTGTCTCCAGAAACCTGGAAGTTAATCTCCCTTATGAAGGGTATCCTATCTGTACCAGGAGGTAAAGACACATTGTTATCATCTGAGATAACGAATTCAGAGAAGAGAAGGCTATATAAAGAACCCTTGTTGCTTTTTATTAATTTACTACCCCAGCTTAAATCCTGCTTAGAATTCCTTATTAATTAGAACTTCTGAATATAAGTTTTAATGATCCTGTCAATTCCTCACAGATTTATTGTCTTTTTGTCTAAAAAGTATAAAAATTGTCCAGTCATTTTTTTTTTTGCCCACTGTCATTTCTTTGAGTCTCAATTTCATTATTGGTTCTTTGTGCACATATGATTAATTTTTTTTCTCCTAAGGTTAATGTCTCACATCAATTTAATTCTTAGGCCAGCTAGAGGAACCTTGCAGGGTAGAGGAAAACAGATGTCTGCCATCACACAGGTGTTAACCACTGACATCTTATTTCAACAATTATTCCCTTGGTTATTTCTGCAATACTTTTGTCACTCAGTCCCCTAAATTCCCTCTCTACTGTGTCCCTAGATGTTATTGTCCAGATCCACATATTAGGAATTCTGAATGCCTAAATCCTGCTTTGAGAAATTGAAATTGGTTCAGAGTCTCAGTCAAACGATGCAAGTACAACTTCCAGGGAAGGTGGTGGAGTAGGACTGGCCCACTAACAACACAGGGACCAGACTCTCCTCAAAATAGGCAAAAAGAACCATTGTGGATGACAGGACTGAAGGCAAAAGTGGCTTAGCCACAACAGTAGGAGGCATGCAACACACATAGGAGATATCTCTCTAGTGCCAGGTTCTGGTGTACAGAAGATAGTGCATTGCAGGGTACTACAGAGTCTCATCTTCATAAAGCCGCTACTTTCAAGAGTAGGAGATATAGCTGACTTTCCTAAAACTTAGAAACAGCTATAGAGAATTAGACAACAAGAGAAAGAAGAATATGTTCCAAATGAAAGAACAGGAAAAAAATCACAGTAAGAGAATTAAATGAGATGGAGATAAGTAACATGCCTAATAGAGAACTTAGCGTAATGGTCATAGAGATACCCAGTGGACTTGAGAAAAGAATGGAGAAACTGAGGGTGCCTGGGTGGCTCAGCCATTGAGTGTCTGCCTTCAGCTCAGGGCGTGATCCCAGGATCTGGGATCGAGTCCCACATCAGGCTCCCTGCGAGGAGCCTGCTTCTCCTTCTGCCTATGTCTCTGCCTCTTTATCTCTGTGTCTCTCATGAATAAACAAATAAATCTTAAGAAAAAGAATGGAGAACCTCATTGTGACCATCAACAGATAGATAGAAAACAAAAGAACCAATCAGAGGTGAAGAACACAATAAGTGAATTTAGAAATATACTGAATGGAATAAATAGTAGTCAAGAGAAAGCAGAAGAACAGATTAACAACCTGGAGGACAAAGTAATGGAAAGCAATCAAGTTGAGTAAGGGAGTGAAAAATGAATATTAATAAAAGAAAATAGATTCAGGGAAATCAGTGACACCATCAAGTGTAGTAACATTCGCATTATGGGGCTCACAGAAGAAGATAGAAAAAGAGGCAGAAAATTTATTTGAAGCAATATAGCTGAAAAATTATCAAATTTGGGGAAGAAACAGAAATCCAGATCAGGGAGGCATAGCGTCTCCCAACAAAATCAACCCAAAAAGTTCCATACCAAGACACATATAAATAAAATGGCAAAAGTAGTAATAAATAGAATTTTAAAAGCAGTATGAGAAAAGAATATAGTTGTAGACAAAGGAAACCCCTTAAGACTATCAGTAAGTGGGTTTTTCTGCAGGAACTTTGCCGGCCAGAGGAAAGTGGCATGATATATTCAAAATGCTGAAAGAAAAAAACCCTGCAGTCATGAATACACTACCCAGAAAGGCTATCATTCAGAATAGAAGGAGAGATCAAGAGTTTCCCAGACAAACAAAAGTTAAGGAGTTCATCATCACTAAACCATCCTTACAAAAAATATTAAGGGGGACTCTTTGAGTGGAAAGGAAAGACCGTAAGTGGAGTAAGAAAAGCAGGAAGCAGAAAAGCATTAAAATTAAATATATTTATAAAAATCAGTCAAGGGACTCACAAAATAAAAGGATGTAAAGTATGATTCCATATACCTAAAACGTGGGGGAAGAAGAGTGAATATTTAGTGATTCTAGAATGGGTTCACACTTAAGTGGCCATCAACTTAATATAGACTGCTATATGCATAAGATGTTAAATATAAACTCAATGATACACACAAATAAAAAAAGCAGTAAGAGATATGTAAAGAATAAAGAGAAAGGAATCCAAGTATATCACTAAAAACGCCAGCAAACCATGAGAGAAGAGAGCAAGAGAAAAAAGAAACAGAACTACAAAAACTACTGTAAAACAAGTAACAAAATGGCAATAAGTACAAATCTATGAATAATAACTTTGAATATAAATGGACTAAATGCTGTGATCAAAATACATAGGGTGATGGAATGGATAAAAAAGAAAGATCCATCTGTATTCTGCCTACAAGAGACTCATTTTAGACCTGAAGACACATGCCAATTGAAAGTGAACGGATGGAAAAGCATTAATCATGCAAATAGAAGTGAAAAGAAAGCTGAGGTAGCAATACTTAGACAAGATAGACTTTAAAACAAGGACTGTAACAAGAGAAAAAGAAGGCCACTACATAATCCTTAATGGAACAATCCAACAAGAAGACACAATTGCAAGTATTTATGCACTCAACATGGTAGCAGCCAAATTCATAAAGCAACTAATAACAAATATAAAGGAAATAATTGATAGTAACACAATAATAGTAGTGAACTTTAATACCCCACATACATTAATGGATAGATCATCTAAACAGAAAATCAACAAGGAAACAGTGGCTTTGAATTACACATTGGGGGATGCCTGGGTGGCTCAGTGGTTGAGCATCCGCCTTCAGCTCAGGGCATGATCCTGGGGTCTGGGTTTGAGTCCCACATCAGGCTCCTTGTGGGGAGTCTGCTTCTCCCTCTGTCTGTGTTTCTGCCCCTCTTGCTGTCTGTGTCTCTCATGAATACAAATAAATAAAATCCTTTAAAAAAAAAAAGAATTACACATTGGGCCTGATGGATCTAACAAATATATTTAGAATTTTTCATCTTAAATCAGTGCAATATACATTCTTTTCAAGTGCATAGGGAACATTCTCCAGAATTGGTTACATATTAGGCCACAAAACAAGTCTCAACAAATTTAAAGAGATCAAAGTGATTCCATGCATCTTTTCTGACTACAACACTATGAAACTGAAGTCAACCACAAGAAAAAAGTTTAGAAAGAGCACACAAACATGGAAGTTAAATAACATGCTACTAAAAATTGAATAGGTCAACCAAAAAATCAAAGAGGACATAAAAAATACATGGAGACAAATGAAAATGAAAATACAATGGTCCAAAATCTTTGGGATGCAGTAAAAGCTGTTCTAAGGGGGAAGGAAAATTTATACTAATAAAAGCCTACTTCAAGAAGCAAGAAAAATGTCAAATAAACAATCTAACCTTACACTTACAGAAGCCAGAAAAAGAAAAACAAATGAAACCCAAAACCAATAGAAGGAAGGAAACAATAAAGATTAGAGAAGAAATAAACAAAACAGAAACTGAAAAAACAATAGAACAGATCAATGAAACCAGGAGCTGGTTCTTTGAAAAGATCTATAAAATTGATAAACTTTTAGCCAGACTCCTAGAAAAAGAGGGAGAGGGCTCAAATAAACAAAACCAGAAATGAAAGAGGAGAAAAAAACCAACACCACAGAAATACAAAAGATTATAAGAACATATTATGAAAAGTTATATGCCGAAAACTGGACAACCTAGAAGAAATGGATAAATTCCTAGAAACATTTAATCTTCCAAAACTGAATCAGGAATAAATAAAAAATTTGAATAGACCAATTATCAGTAATGATATTGAGTCAGTAATAAAAACATCCAACCAACAAAAGTCTAGGACCCTATGGCTTCCCAGGTGAATTCCACCAAACATTTAAGGAAGAGTTAATACCTATTCTCAAACTATTCCAAATAACAGAAGGGGAAGGAGAACTTCCAAATTCTTTCTATGAGGCAGTCATTATTTCACTGATATCAAAACCAGATAAAGACACCACAAGAAAAGCGAACTATAGGCCAGTATCTCTGATATACATAGATGCACAAATCCTCAATAAAATACTAGCAAACAAAATCCAACAATACATTAGAAAAATCTTCACCATGATCAAATGGGATTTATTCCAGGAATCAAGGAGTGGTCCAATATTTGCAAGTCAATGAACATGATACAATCACATCAATAAGAGGACAAAAAAAAATATGATCATTTCAATAGATGTAGACAAAGCATTTGACAAAGTACAACATCCATTCATGATAAAAACCTGCAGCAAAATACGTTTAGAGGGAGCATACATCAACAGAATAAAGGCCATATATGAAAAATCCACAGTTAACATTATACTCAATGGTAAAAAACTGAGAGTTTTCCCCCTAAGATCAGGAACAAAGGAAAGGATATTCACTCTTGCCACTTTTATTCTACATATTACTGGAAATCTTAGCCACAGCAATCAGACAACAAAAAGAAATAAAAGGCATCCAAATTGGTAAGGAATAAATAAAACTACCACTATTTGTAGATGACATTATACTATGCATAGAAAACCCTAAAGACTCTACCAAAAAACTACTAGAACCAATAAATGAATTTAGTAAGGTCACAGGATACAAAATTGATAGAGGAATCCATTGCATTTCTATACACTTGTCATGAAGTAACAGAAAGAGAAATTAAGAAAACAGCCCCATTTTTAACTGAACCAAAAATAATAAGATATCTAGAAATAAACTTACCAAAGAGGTGAAAGGCCTGTACTCCAAAAACTACAAAATATTGATGAAAGAAATTGAAGATGACACAAACAAATGGAAAGACATTCCATGCTCATGGACTGGGAGAACAAATACTGTTAAAATGGCCATATGACCCAAATCAATTTACAGATTTAACGCAGTCCCTATCAAAACACCAACAGCATATTTCACAGAACAAAAAAAATCCTAAAATTTGTATGGGACCACAAAAGACCCTGAATAGCTAAAGTGATCTTGAAAAAGAAGAACAAAACTGAAATTATCATAATTCCAGATTTCAAAATATACCACAAAATTGTAGTGATCAAAATGGCATGGAATTGGCACAAAAATAAGCACACAGAATGATATAATAGACCAGAAAGCCCAGAGACAAGCCCATGAGTATATGGACAATTAAACTTTGACAATACTCAGTGGGGAAAAGACAGTCTCTTCAACAAATGGTGTTGGAAAACTGGACAGCTACATGCAAAAGAAGAAAACTGGCCCACTCTCTTACACCATACACAAAAACTCAACATAGTTGAAGGACCTAAATGTAAGACCTAAAGCCATAAATATCATAGAAGAGAGCACAGGCAGTAATTTCTCTTATGTAGGTCGTAGCAACATTTTTCTAGATATGTGTCCTGAGGGAAGGGAAGTTAAAGCAGAAATAAACTACTGAGACTAAATCAAAATAAAAATTGCCTGCACTGCAAAGGAAAAAATCAACAAAGCAGAGAAGACAATCTACTGAATGGGAGAAGATACTTTCAAATGACATATTTGATCAAGGGTTAGTATATCAAATATATAAAGAACTTCTGCAACTCAACACCAAAAAAACAAATAATCCAATTAAAAATGGCAGAAAGCATGAACAGACATTTCTTCAAAGAAGACATACAGATAGATGGCCAACAGACACAAAAAGATTCTCAGCACCATTCATCATCAGGGTAATGCAAATTAAAATCAAAATGAGCTATCATCTCATACCTGTCAGATGGCTAAAATAAAAACCACAAGAAATAACAAGTATTGGCAAGGATGTGGAGAAAAAGGAACTCTCAAATACAGTTGGCAGGAATGCAAACTGGCAAAGCCACTGTGGAAAATAGTATGGAGGCACCTCAAAAAATTAAAAATAGAATTATCATATAAACCCCACTAATTCTGCTACTGGGTATTTAACAGAAGAATATGAAAATGCTAATTCAAATTATGCACACCTCTATGTTTATTGCAGCATTATTTACAATAGCCAAATTATGGAAGCAATCCAACTATCATTGGTAGATGAATGGATGAAAGAAAAGTGGTGTATATGTACAATGAAATATTACTCAGCTATGGAAATGAGTGAAATCTTACATCTGCAACAACATGGATGGAATATAGAGGGTATAATGCTAAGTGAAATAAGTCAGTCAGAGAAAGACAAGTATCATATGATTTCACTTATATATGGAATTTAAGAACCAAAAGTGAAAATGAACAAAGAAAATAGAGACAACCCCAAAAATAGACACTTAATTCCATGGAGAACAAACTGATAGTTACCAGAGACATAAGGGACATTAAGAATACACTTATTTTGATGAGCATTGAATAATGGATAGAATTATCTCATTATATTGTACATCTGAAACCAATATAATACTGTAGGCTCATTATGCTGGGGCTAGAAAAAAGATACAGGTATGATGAATTTTTTTATCTCTGTCATCAAAATATACTCCATCTGTCAAATTCAACTTTTATCTAAGGCTTTATTCTTTCTATATCTCTCATTCATTTGCATGTTTCACTTACCCCTTTTAAGGTTATTACTTTCAAATATCTCTCTATTTTGGCTTCACTCCTGAGGGGCAGTTTCATATTTCCAATTACCACATGGATAATTTGGATGTTTGGTCTATCATCAACTCCTATTCTACATTTTAAATGAATTTATGCTTCCTTTAACACAAATTTTCTTCTATGGTTGACTTATTCCTAATAGTCCATTTTCTCCACCTACATTTTCTATCTCTTTTGCAGATGGATTGGAGCCTACAGGTATATAGTCTTATTCTAAAAAGACTAGCTGGGCACTGTGCCAACCTAGAGCAGTCATGCACTACCCAAAGGAGGCAGCCCTCTGCAATGGCATATTATTTGCATGCAGAGATGTGAATGTATTGTGCTTCATGTGATTTTTTTAGGTGAATCCAGAAATCCAGGTTTTGATGTGAAATTTTCAATTTTTAAATATTAGTTCAAATTTGCTTATTACTATTTGCCATGAAAATGTTTGTGGACTATATTCTGCCCATGAGACACTTGTTTGCAATCTGGAACTGAATGATTTCTAGGTCTTTCTCAACAAATAGCACCACCTCCACCTAGGCAGATGTTCCCACATTGGTCCATAATAATATTATGAAAGTATCTATTTCATTGTATATAATCCTGCTTTAAGAGCAAAAATTAAACAAAAATCCCAGAGCTCCTGGCCTTTAAACCTTGTACTACCCACTCTAAGCAAATGCATCTTCATAAAAATGTGCTGTGTTCATTTATTTGTGTGTGTGTATCTTTCTACTGTGTTTGCCACCATGTGATCATCTATGTCCCTGCTGTTTAGCCAAATCCTATCAATCCTTAATGGTCACTCAACTCATTCAAAGCAACGTTCCTTGATCAGTACTGTCATCACTGGACTAGAGGTCAAATCAAATTTCTCTGATTTCATTTTGAATCCTTGATGCATTTATAGCCGAGAGCACATAAGTTGCTTTTAAATACATCATCATATATTAGTAGTACTATTCCAAGTATATTAGCACTCTCTCTTAAACAAGACTGAGGGCTGGAACAGTTCTTGACTCATGCCATTCTTATATTTCTCAAAGTGCTCAGCACCATTCTTCAGCATTATGTGACAAGTTTTCCTGTGTCACTCAGACTGCTAGTGCATAGGACAATAACTCTAATACTCTAGCATAAATGTAGCTGGTATCACCCTTTACAGCAGATAAGTGAGAATGTCATAACTTGAAAGCAGCCTGTGTCTGGTAAAAGGTACAGGAGATGGAGAAAGAAGGTGAGCAAGTAGATAGAAGCCAGAGGAACATCTAACACATCTTAAAATAACTACTTATTTACTATATAAAAAGGCAAGGAGAAAAGGTCATGATTACTTAACAGAGAATTTGAATTCCCAAATAAATTACCTTACAAAAGAAATCAAACTTGCCCTTACGTACATTTTTGAACTGGTTAAAATGGAATAAAAATCACATTTCAGAGAAAAATCTGTAGGCTTGTATAGCAAGTCAGGTAGTTATAAAATAAATAAATCCTTCAAATATTTTACACAAATTTAAATTAAAAAAAATAGGTCAAATGTTTACCCTATGTTTGGTGCACTGAAACACCATTTATCAAACTGACGTTAAACTGGACTGACTGCAAATCATATCCTACAAATAGTACAGGGGTGTAACTGAGGCTGATATGCACATGTGCATATTACATACATATAAAATGGTTAACACTGCTGTGCATACTATTTCCATAAGTACTTTTACCCTCTAAAAGTTCTTTAGACTATTTTGAATTGAATTGCAAAGCAACAGTAAAGGAAAATGCTTTGACACTTGGTCAAAGCATTTGAAAATGCAAAAATTGCAATGGTTTTGGGATTTAAGATGATTGAACATGGGATAAAGTCAATATTCCTCACAAAATACCTGTATATGGAGAGTATATTAGCATACTCATGTAACAAGTGCAAGAAGAAGGTATATTACAGAACTCTGGCTTCATTAGGTCTATTCCCATTGTTTTATTCTAAGTTTTACCTAGACTTGTTTGGAAATTTAATCAAATAATATTGTATTTTTTTCAGTTCTAATAACCACCTTTAAGAAGAAGTGCACTGAAAGGGTATACATCCTTCTGTACCCATACTTCTATGGCCAATTTGATTTTTATTATGATGTGATATTGTAATTAACATTATGCTAAAACTAAAATCAACTGCATTATGGTTTCATCCACAACATTCAAGTATCTTATTGCTAAAATATTCCAAAATGAATCCAGTAAACATTTGCTATTTCCAATAGCCTGAGAGATGGATCCAGCCCTTTTTAGCAATTACAACTAAACTAGGCTCAGAACAGCTGTGTTAAAACCTCACAAACCAAAGCCAGTCATCCAAAAATCTAAAATGCTAACGTTTTCTATCCAAGATAGAAAAACAAGCATCCAAAGTAAAGAAAACCCCACTATTAATCAAGTAACCAATCAACATTCACTTTGTTATTCAAGCTAATAGTTCTTTAAAGTTTGAAGTTTCTGCCTTTGTTATTTATTGGTGGTTCCTAGAGTCACAGTTTCAATGTCAAATGGGAGAGTCCTACTGACTCTTTTGTCCAGAAGTAACTTTGGGCAGCTGATTATATTTTTCTTAAAAAATGGTAACATTTGCGCTAATGCACAATGCTTCTACATAGTCACATCCATCCTGTGCTGTGCATACACTCCTATTTGTCTCTTGTCTAGTTACATTTCTCCTTCAACTATGAGTGTTAATGTCTGCCCACAGAAATAAATTGGAGTGCTGGAGCTGGATTGAGAATCATTCTGGTGTATTCCATTTCTTTGATTGCTCAGACAGTACCTCTCAAGGCCAGCTTTTCACTCATGAGTCACCAATGTGGAATGACATATCTGGGGGATGCTGCAAGCACTTGACTCCTATCAGCCATCTCCTCCATCAGAACTGATCATCAACATTGGAGTCTATGTGCAATGCTGTGAGTTTCATGTCGTGGTTACATGTATATCCTCAAAGTGATTGGAAGTACATTTACAGAACTGGTGCCTATAATCTTGGGCTCCAAAGTTACCATCCACATCATACCATTGTACTGTGTTGCTTCCAGGGTTCTTTATTAGTTCTTGTATATGTTCTAGTGGGTAGGATGCCACCATACATGGTTTAAAATGTAGTCTTTCACTATATTAAGAACTGAGTCATCCAATTGACTGGATAAACAAAGCACATCTACAAGTAAGGTCATTTCTGGAAACCTATCCTACTGGATATGTGAGACTTTTTTTGTAAAGTACCCCAGTTTCTCATTCTGTTTTCATACACCGCCAAGACTGGTGATCCCTCCTTCTCAGATTAAATCCTCTGCAGTGTTAGTTCCATGCTCTAGGACTTCTAGAAGTCATCTATTGGTTTACTAGTCTCCTGCTCAGTGGTGTCCACTTCTTATAAGAGAGACACCAACTGTTTATCCTGAAGCTTCCCTTTAAATCACTAAAATGCTATATCAGGACATCCTTTGTGATGTTCTCTTTTTGATCTCTGGAACAATGAGTTAATCCTGTCTAAGTTTGGTCCATTTTTGAGAATCTTGATGAGAGATGTATAGACTCAATTCCCAGAAAAGTAATAATCCATACCCTGCTCCTGTGTCTCCTGCAAAAGCAGCTCAGGTGCAGTTCTAGAGTCCCCTTTACCAGCTTACATGGCTGGTAGCTGTGCTTTCAGGTTCTTCATTTCCCAGCCCTCACCGAGCCATTCACCACCTGAAGTAGCTCTTTTGAGGGAGAAATGGACTCTGAAGAAAGCCAACATTCTTTGATAGGTTATGCCTGAACTGCCTTCAGCATGACTTTTGCTCCTTCCAGATTGGTTGTGTAGCGTTGGCAATGAGAAAAAAAATTAAAAAAAAAAAAAAGTTCTATTTGGCTGCATATGGTACCTCTCAGCCTGTGGTTGATGGTACGAATGCCTAGGGGGCAAAGGGCCAGGTCAAGTGATCAATTTATAACAAAGAAGAAGTCAGTGAACCAGGCTGACTAGTTGGTAAACCTAATTTCTAACTTCCAACTCCAAACTCTATGTTCACTTAGTAGTTATTTAATTTTCCTCTCTTCATCTATTTTCTAATTACTCCAGTTGGTTTTGAGAAAAAAAAACAACAACAACACTTTTTCTGGTTAAATTATATACAACTTCTAAGGAAGAATTTAAGAAAGTTGAGCTAGGGGAATTAACACTGAAATGATTTTTATAAGCTTCAACAACATTATTACTCAGGAATAAAGTAATAATTTTAAAAGCTTTGAATGTTTTATGAGAAGAAAATGAGTTAGATACAGAAGGACGAATCCAAGAGTTGTCGTTTGGCATTGCGTTCCCCACAGCTCATATGTTGCCTAGAGTGGTGACCTATAACTGTGAAGGTTACAAGAAAAAGGCATGGCATGATGTAGAAGATTGAGATGTAAAGGGTATTAGCCCGGGGGATGTGTGGGCTGCATACACTCCAGTTAGGTCACATGAAAAGAGAGAGATTTAAGTTTCTTCTTCCATGGGGTTGGGCCCGTGTGGGACCTTTGGTTTCTTCTGACTCTGTTACTTGGGTTTCTAGGACTGCCTGTTGAAAGAGAAAGCAAATGTGGAACAGACAGCAAGCAACATATGCCTTGTGGCTAGGCATTTTGTATGCTGTTCCTGGTGCTGCTATCACAAACTCTAACCTTTCTGCCCATCTGGGACTCTGGACTCACCCACCTCTTTCTGTCTCAGTGAACTTCATCCTGGCCCACTGTCCTCCTGGACTGCAGAACATGCCCAGCTTTTTCTGATCTAGACCCTTTCTCTCCCTGGCTTATTCTAAATAAAACCCCAGTACAACTTACCACTTTGTTCTTTTTTCTTCAATGATCATAGGCATGAGGGAGAATGTAGCTAAATGACTCTGCTAACCTTTTTTGACTGTTTACTGTGTGCCAGGCACTGTTCTAAATGCTTTACTCATATCAACTTGTTTAATTCTTTGACTATGTGAAGTCCATATAATTATCCCTATGCAGTAATTTGCCCAAGGTAACACAGATATTAGGGGACAGAGCCAAGATCCAGATAGTTTGGCTCCCAAAGATTGAACTCTTAACCATTGAAACATAAAACATAGGCCTCTGTAAATAAACACCCAGGTGGTAAAATAGGAGATCCAGACCAGCCAGTGAAATCATTCAATATTTATCATATTTGTATTCTGTGCCAGGCTCCTATGCCTGCAATGACAGATCCTAAGTTATACCAGGTAACAGTTTTACATTCTCTGAGTTCCCAATCTACTGAACAATAAAATAAAGGACACTGTGATCATGGCTAGAAGGAAATGCAGTCTGATTTACTAAGAGAGCACAAGGGAGAAAGTGAGCAGTCCAAGGGTGGAAGATCAGGGAATGCTTCATGGTTGAGCCAGAGTTTGATCTGGATCCAAGAATTGTATTTGGGTATTAAGAGGGAAGACAGAAGGCAGCAGTTCCAGGAAGGGGACTAACAGAGAGTCTCAAGGGCATGCTGTATACAGAGGCAGTACAAAACCTAGGATAAGAACTCTAATAGGACCAGAGCATAGAGATGAGAGGGCAAGGCCAGAATCTAGAAGACCTCATATTCCAGGTCAGTGTTTGCATAAAGACTAAAGGGTGACATATATCAGAGGTCTTGAGCATGCTTCAGGAGGATTGATGGGGCAGTAGAGTATGACATCAATTGGAGCTAGGAGCAACTAGATAGGAGGTAATACAGTCTCTTAGTTAGAAAGGTCATAAGGCAAGTACTAGGCAAGGTGGGGAGATGAGCTTGAGAGGTAGAGATAAAGGTCCTGCTGAGTTGGATGAGACGTGAAGAAGAGTGAATTGTTGGAGCTGGTGAGAGTCAGAGTGCCCAGGCCTTTGCCCAAGGGTAAAAAGCTTTTCCTTTCACCTGGTTTCTTAGTACATTTCACCCAACAGACATGAAGTATAAGGCCTCTACCTCTACTACTCTGTGACCCTCAACAGAGGAAGAATAAAGTGGGTCTTGACTGAGATGGCATGTGATCAAATCCCTCTTGGTATCTATGAAATTCATACTGACAAGTGCATTGAGCACTTATGGAAAATTTGTAAGGCTTCACTTAGAAATTGCATTAATTCTTATAGCCACAGTTCTTAAAAAGAGTCAGGAGAACTCCCAAAGTAGCCCAGAGAGCCATAGCTTATACAATGATGTGTTGAGTTGTTTACTTAGATCTTTATTTTGTTCTGGGATCTCAGGAAGGGAAACAGATGAAGTACTGTTTTGAGAAGGGCTTTGAGAACAGGTGTGATCTGAGCAGCAATGCTGGGTTTGGATATAGGATGGGGGATAATGGAAACGCACCACACATAAGCTATCCCAACTCAGGCCCAGTTTTTGTGGAATCCTGGAGTTGAAATAGGTGAAAATCTGTAGGGATAAGATACCTTGAATATCTTTGGGGGACTTTCGGGATTCTGGCTTTTTTCTCTGAGCACTTCTTAACGGAAATGTCACTAACCTTAAAAAAAACAAGGTATGGAGATTATTTTGCTTTGTTAGTGGTCTTAGGAGAATAGCAGATATTTTGGACCTTGTTTTGGCAAATGATTTCATGTTCTCCCTTCAAAGAGAAGAATAGGACCTAGTGTGATGGATACATGGGGATTGCCACTGACTGAGATTTAATACTCTTTCATTAGCACTGGCCCAAAAGAGACCAACTGCCCTTAAAATTCCTTTTCTGGTGTTTCCCTTCTTTTGGTCCCAGAAGAGTGAGATAATGAGACAGAACTAGATGGCTTAGATCTACCTATCTCTTCTTTCTAGAATACCAAATGCTTCCTTCCTGTCACTTTGTCACATGCCAATCGATATGCACAGAGTCTGTTGTTTGCTCAACTATCACTCCTCTTATTCAGCTGAAAGCCAAGTGTCCCTACCATTGGTCCCTACCAATGAAACTTCATAAAAGAGGCTGATATGACTGCCTAAAACCCGAAGTGTTATTTAGTTTCATCAATCCTAAGAGATCTCCTTTATCTTCTTTAGGGGTTGTTGGACTGTGGTTGTATTAAGTTGTTATCTCTCAGTTTATCTGTGTGAGTCAGGTAATGGCCGATATTGTATTAATCCTGATTTCCACAACTGATACCTGATCTTATGAGCAGATGTCAATCATTTTAGAGGTAGGGGCATAAACAAAACTTGGCAGTGACATAGCAGAATCTTTCACTCAAGGGCTAGAATCAAGATTCTCTGAGCATTGAATTTATCAGGATGTGGCATGGGTAAGAGATGGTTGTAGAGGTCAATGAAGCAAGGTCTCCATATCTAGAATACCAGACCTGGTTATAAGTTAGCCACACCTCAGTAAACCCAGAAATACTTCCTCCTTGACTAATTACTAGAAAACAACTTATTCCCAGTATGTATGAGGTTTACCTTTTGCTCTTTGCTCTGTGTGAATATTCAACTCAGCCAATGAGGAATTTGGAAGAAACATTTTCATGCATAATTGAAATATTTTCACATGGATCGATAAGATAGAAATGTAACTCTTTAGAGTGTCTAAATCTATAGCAATTCAGAGAAGTCATTTTGTATGATTTATACTGGAATTTATCCAACACTGTCACAGGTCCCAAAGATAAGCATCCTGGGGCCTATGATGGCTGCATAATAAATCAAGCTGAGTATAATAGGAGAGGTCAAACATCAAAAAGCAAACCCCTTATCTACCACCAAATCTTTTTAAAAAAACTGAATCCCTAGAAAGAGGTCACACTGTTACCTTTGCTATGTTGGGATTCAGGCTTATTCACCAGTAATTGCACCCAGGAGAGATTTCTTAGCCTCTACTTGAAAAGCAGGGCCAGGAGGGGAAATAACTTCAGGTGGGAGGTTTTTCATGGTCCATCAAATCTCATACACAGGTTTCTTATTCTAAAATAGAAAAAGCTGGTCAGGATGGCTTTGTTTTACTCTCTTGGCTCACTTTTTTAAAGACTTATTTGGTTTTATATTTGACAAACAATTATCAAGAAACAGCTGTTTGCTTGGCAGAGTGCTAAGCATATTTGCCTAGTTTTTCCACTAAATAACTTATTATGAGGAAAAAGATATTCAGATCTTAATTTCAAAGATTAGGAAGCTGGATTTCAGAAATCCACAGTGCATCACCCAAGGTCACATGGTGAGGAAATGGCATCACAAGGATCTGAACATGGTTTTCTCTTAGCCTAGGATTCTTCAGATGGCAAAATGCCATCTCTTTAATTTTATATCTACATTATAAAAATTTTTATATCAACAATGTTGATGTCTTTATCTTCTTATGTATAAAACTGTACTTTTTATTTTCAACTTTTGAGAACCTAGAAGCAGAAAACATGCCCCTTGTTTAGTGGAAGAATGTTAAGTGCATTTGAGGTGCAGATCTCGGTTTAATGAAATATTATCTGATAATTTCCTATTAGATCAATAAAATTACACAGGAAAGCTATCTTAAGTGGAATTTAACGAGCACAAAATTTATTCTAATATATTCTTTTTGATCCCTAATATATCAACACAGGTGAAATCCCAGAGTAACTGTATAACACTTTCAGTTGACTCATCTATAATAAGAAGGTAGGTATTTTAATTTTTATTGTTTTACCCTTATAACCCATGTCTCTGCAGTTGGTTAGTTTAATTCAAGGCAAGTCTCAGACCAAAACTGAGGCAATTACTATCCCATCATGAGAGGTAATTAATAGATTATTCATTCAAATTACTGAAGATTTTGATTCCAGCATTTTCACCTGGTAGATCTTTAGGATGCCAGACTGCATACTCTGTAGGTAAGTAGCTTAACACACTATCTGTTCATTTTTCCTATAATTCCTAGTCTGGACTTTCTGTGCTATGAAACTGTCAAGTTTCTATTTTGCATCTTTCTATTCAAGGAATTCTCATCTTGTATTTCTAACTCTTTCCCTCTCTGAGGGCTCCCTCCCTGGTCTCACTGACCCACAGACCACTTTTGCCAGAGGGGAAAAGTGACATTCTCCTCTTTTCAGTCAAGTATGTAATGGATATCATCAATCCTTAGAGTCTCCTCACTCATGAAAAGTGGAAAATCAGAGACAATGATCTCTTTCTGTGAAAGTAATCACTTGGAATGGCAGAGAACCCCAGAAATCTCCAAATTCAGATGTCTTCCTGGCTGGAGGACATCTGCTCTTCCTAATGGCATCTTTGGAAAAGAAGATTCTCTCAGCTGCTCCTCCTGGTAGCAATTTCTAGCCCTGTTCTTTTTGCTGCCTGAAGAATTTGCTTCAAGCTCCATGGGTTATAGGAAAAGTTGTATTGTGTTTAGTTCTACCTTCTGATTTTTTTTCTTAATACAGAGCCCATTAGTGGTATCTGTGAGACCTTGCAACTAATTTATGGATCAGTTTTTAGAAAGTTTCTTTTTAAAGTTCCAAAGAATTTCACCAGGAAGTAAATGGGGACATCTCAGTAGCACATATTTAGTTCATCCTTTCTGCCCTTTCTGCCATGTTGCAAGGGAGAGCTGAGTCTCATCGATTCCCTGGCTAGGATTAATATTCATTTACTCATGTATCAAACACTAAGTATTTACTTAGTACTAGTATTTACTTTGTACTAGTCACAGTTTCAAGCAGATTTCAAGTCAAGTTTCAATACAGGATGTAACCAAAGAGAAAAATTCCTGCCTCCATCAAACTTATTTTCAATTTGGAAAGAGATAATAAAACACATATATAATATATGTAAGATAGTAGATGATAAATCAGGGGAGAATATTCTGGATTGTGTGTAGGGTGCCATGTTCTTCAACCCTTCCTCATCCTCAATGTCTTTAGACAGTGTCTGAATTCAGATTACTGGATAATTCAGTCAGATAATGTACCTTGACTTTACTGCCTATCTAATATCCTTACTCCCTTGTCCTTTACTAACAGAATTCTGATTTTCTCTGTGCAATATCATACTAATATTCCCAGACTCCTTTGCAGCTACAGAAGGCAATGCAACTCAGTTCTAGTCATGAGATACAAGCAAATGATCTTGAGATGGCTGTCTCAGAGACTTTAGAGAAGACTCTCTATTTCCTCTCTGTTTGTCCTGCCCAGAATGTGGGCACAATTTCTGGAGTTGCAGCAGTCACCTTGCAATCAGGAGGCAATATCATGCCAGAGATGGCAGAGCAGGAAAATGAAACTCAAGCAGCTATATCAGCCTGGACTACCTTCTTCTCTCATAACCAACGCATTGCGTAAGCCCTGCGGTGGGGTGGGGTGTCCATTCACATTGCAGCCTCTGCATATGGGACACACTGGACCAAATTCTAAAGGCTGAAATATGTATGAGATTCTCGGGAATTGTGTAATACTGCAGCACTGTGTGTGTGTCTAATAATTCTGTGGTTTGTTCACAGTAGTATTACATGCAGCCAAACACAACCTTAAACCCTGGTTCACTAGAGGATTAATGGTGGCTACATTTCCTTTTCTAAACTTTTCTGTCAGGATACAGAGGCACATACTCAAGTTGAGTCCTAGGACGATGCAAATATCTTACATGGCAGTTATGTAAAGTGGGCTGTAATAGTCACTCTGTTAGGATGATTCATCTGTCAAGTTAATTTTCTTGCCAACCCAACAGCTTCTCAGAACCCAACTTGTTCAGAAGGGAGAATTAAAGAAAGGATGAGGTTGAAAGCATTAGATGTTAAGTCAAACAATGAGAATTCTATCTTACATGATACAGGTTCAAGGGGTGGCTGTTCTTCAACCCCATATCCAAGTGCTCACACATCTGTCAAGACAATCCTCTGGAATTCAGAATCTGTGTTCATTGTCATTGAACATATTCAGCCTTATCTGTCTTGTTCAAGCCATTGCATTTCCCTTGTTCTTGGTCTCCTTGGCTTCATTTAAGTTTCCTCTAAGTAAGTCTCCATATTACCACAGACTTGACTTCCTCAAAATTGCATTTTCTATCACTTTTTTTCTTTATAACTTCCTTCGATAAATGCTGCCACCTGAACAAAGTCCAGATGCCTTAACTTGGCATGCTAGGTTCCTTATGTTATGGCAGCAGTTGACTTTCCAGCTCCAATTCCTGCCACTCACCACACCTTGACAATTTCTGAATACATGGTGTCATTTATAATTTCGTGCCTTTCTTTTTCATGGGTTTTCTTTCTGTAAGAATGTTCCTCTTCTCTTAACTTTCTGTGTTCCCCTTGCTCTTCTGACAAAGCTAAGAGAATAAAACTGTCTCTGAAATTTTTCCTGATTTATGCAGTTGGTTATTCCTTACCCTGCATTCTTCTTATTTATTTATTTATATATTTTTTAAGGATTTTATTTATTTATTCATGAGAGACACACATAGAGAGAGAGAGGCCGAGACACAGGCAGAGGGAGAAGCAGGCTCCATGCAGGAAGCCTGATGTGGGACTTGATCCGGGGTCCCAGGATCACACCCTGAGCCAAAGGCAGATGCTCAACCACTGAGCCTTCCAGGTGCTCTGCTTCTTCCTTTTTAAAAAGATTTATTTATTTATTTATTTTAGAGAGAGAATGTGGTGGGGAGGAGCAGAGGGAGAGAGAGTCTTATGCAGACTCTACACTGAGTGCAGAAGCCTACTCAGGGCTCAATCTTATGGCCCAGAGATCACAACCTGAGCCACAACCTGGAGTCAAACACTCAACTGACTGTACCCCAAAATATCCCTACCCTGCATTATTCTTTACACATCACTTGGTACAACTTCTAGCAACACTTATGTCACCCCATTACAATGATCAACTATCATTTGTTTATATCTGTCTCTCTTTCCATATTATGTGTTCTCAAGGGTTCGTGCCCTTATCTTATTAATCTTTATATCTCAGTTTTTAGTATAAGTGCTTGCCAAACATGAGTTTTCTAAACATGAGCTTAAATTTTTTTTTAAAGATTTAATTTATTTGTTCATGAGAAACACAAAGAGGAGGGAGAGAGGCAGAGGGAGAAGCAGGCTCCTTGCAGGGAGCCTGACTTGGGACTCGATCCCAGGACTCCAGGATCACGCCCTGGGCTGAAGATGGCGTTAAACTGCTGAGCCACCTGGGCTGCCCTTAACATTTTTTTAAATTTAGAATTTAATCTAAGTAATTGTCTCCATCGTAAGTGACCTGGTTAAATCAGAGATGAAGATGAAGTAACCAAAAATGCCAAATGCAGAGCTTCTGAATTATTTGGAATCAGAGTCAAAGCCTTGAATTATGTTGAAAATGACTAATCTGAGGCCATTAGTAAAATAGAGAACGAGCTGCATTCAGTATATCAGTGCACAGCATAACTATCAATAATATGGGTGGATATATCTTCATATACCTAAAAGGAGGAAATATATCGTAGTGTATTTTGTTACTAACCAAAGCAATAATATTTTATGAGATTATACTATACAGCTATACTTAATTTTCAGTTGGCTGGGATAAGAACTCATCTAATTTGATTAGATGGCAGTGGTATAAACAATACATATTGATATCAAGGGAGCCTATTGTGTTTAATGCTGATGGATGCTAACAACAGCAATTCACACGTGGCTCCAATAGCAGTGACTAGTAACATTGCTTTTAGGTGCAAGCCTATTAATAAATAAAGCTCATTATAACATTGTTGTGCCCAAGATTGCGAATCCGAGAAACCATCAAGGAGCTGACACTGATGCAAACGCACAAGGGTTTATTTGCAAGCTCGAGCTTGGGTCCAAGTATACCCGACACAGTCGAGCAGGGACTTGGACCCCGAAATGGGTTACAGCTGGGTTTTTTATAGGCTGATCTAGGGGATTTTCAGAAGGGGTGGAGGAATTTCTCAAGTTCTGTTTACATTCTGATATGGGGTTTCAAGGGCATTGAGCTCTGTTTTCATTCTAATATGGGGCTTTCTACCACGGGTGTGGGCTCTGTTGTCTTTCTGATATGGGATTCCCTGCCGAGGACATTCTGCAGTTTTTCCTGAAGAGTTCAGCTCCTATTCACAGGGGCCTAAGATGGCTGTACTTGTGCTAATGCTAAACTTGAGGTGGAATGGCCTTAATTTTTCTCTGCCTCCACAAACATGTCATCCAGTGGGCATATCTTTCCACATTGGAAAAAAAAAAAAAAGCTAAATGCTTATATGTGATGTTCAAATGCTTGAACTAGGAGACAGATGTGTAACTACTATGCTCTGTATTGGAAATCTTTAGGTTGCTATGAGAAAGTCGAACCAGAAGGGCACTGCCTGACCAAAATTTTACACTTAGTAGTGGCATTTATATCCTTTCCCTCTCTGTCTCTGTCTTTGTCTCTGTCTTTGTCTCACCTTCTCTCTCCCAAATGGACATTTTGTTTGGGCCCATTGTATTTGAATGGGTCGTTATATTGTCCGTACTTTAAAATACATCCATATAAGCTGTATAGTACATATGTGTGTGAGAGAATGAACTTCGCACCAAAGTAATTATTTAACACCTGATATGACTCATTCAGATCCCCATTCCAAGTAGTTCATGAGCTTTTTAAAGATCCTAATCAGGAGTCTGCATTTCAAAGAAGGCTCAAACTGACACTTGAATATCACCATCTAAATCTGCACTAGCCTCTTGCTCTTTAGTGGGGTTCAGAGACCAGTAACAGGTATTACCTACAAGCTTGTTAGAATGTAGAATCGCAGGCCCTCAACCCAGACATAATGAATCAGAGTCTACATTTTAACATAACTCCCAATGGATTCTGTGAGCATTTGAGAATCACTGCACTAGGCAATTTTTAATTAGCATATGAGATTTTAAGAAATAGTTTTTGCATTGGTGAAATGAGTAATGACCAAACACATGGTATTTTAGAAATATTGCATAGGTACCTCTGTTCTTGTGGGAATATGGGGAGTCCCACTAGCTTTTTGGGTGGCACTCCAAAATGAATCTAGGACTCATTTGGTCTTGTGCCTCCCCACTTAATAGAAGATTCTGGCATCTGCTCTGACTGCAAGGTTAGCTGGCCCTGCTGTCAACATATTGTTACATTTACCTTGGATTAAAACTTTCATGAAAGGTGCTTGTCATTGTCTACAAGGACAGAGAATGAGGATGTCATATGAATGCTTTTGTACTTGCCTGTTTGTATGTGTTTGTTGGTTTGGAAACCTCCTGGGGGTTTGCTGGATATAATCTGAAACTGGCCCTTGTAAACACAGAGCAAGGAGAGACAAAGAAAGAGGCAGGCCACTCCAGATTAGGTAGATGGCAGATTTAAAACTCAAGGGCACTATGAGGCTTGTTTTAGGCAGCCCCAAGACCAGTAGATCTCTTAACTCACTGGCCAAATCTTAAAGCTTTATATAGAGGCCTTATCTGGGTTTAATTACACCCAGATGGTCTCAATACCATATCACCATCTCAGGGCTGTGTCCTTGGGGGCAGCTTCTGCTTTTTAATGCAAGCAGAAGTAAAAAACAAAAACACGAACAAAAAACAAAAAGCAAGCAGAATGCACATTCCAAGGACAGGGAGGGAGGAGCCTCTGATTGCCAGGGCCAGCTCAAAGGTCAACTGGTGGTCATGTGCTCTCAGTGATCTTCCACAACAGAGTGTGTAAGTTTGTTTGTCTGAGACTTCTTACATTATAATGTTACAACATGCCACCTGGTAGGGAGCACACTTAAAAGCCTAACAACCCTGCCATTTTGATATTGGCACCTACTGTCTCTTCATTTTGCTTGAAATCCTCCTAATTCTCAGTATAATGAATCTTTTTATTTTTTGAAAACTGTAGCTTTTTGTATTGTTATAACCCTAGATCTTATTTAAACCTTTTCTTTTAACTGAGGATCTCTGACACCACATCAGCAGAAGGGAGGGTGTTACCTCATTATTGTCTGGTGGCTATAAAAACCCAGGTTCCTTAGTCTTTGTTGACATTTAGATAGGAATCCTATTACTGCTTGGCCCAGTGGGAGTTCCAATACCCCATATGGTTTCTATTGCCAGTGCACTAGTGGTAGTCTCATTCCTACTGGGTGATTATGAGAGTTGTCTCTCCACTGGCCTCTTCTGACTCCACCTGAGCAGGAAGTGGGTAGAGGCACCTCATTATTGTGTGTGTGGGAGGAGGTGGGAGGGTGGAAGTGTAGGTTTCCCACTTGGTCTCCACTGTGGATAAACGCCAGTGATTGTTGACTCCAGACTCCTAACAAGTTCACTATAATAAAACTGATTTTAAATAAGAAAATTGAATTCTCCAAATGAGAGGAAACATCTGAAATCTTTGAGAAATCAAATCTAGTGGAAAATGGAAAGGGAAATATTCCTTATGATTTTGTTCTTGAAGCTGCCTTTTCTGCCAGTCCTTACTTAATATGTTTATTTTGCATTCCCCCATCTCCTCTATTATATGCTTTGTTTATGTGGGTGCTTCTGCATTGAAGACCAAGCAACGGTATCTTTAGAGGGGAAGTTGTAGTGGCTTCACAGAAACATTTTGATCTCTCTGAAAGAAATTGCTTTTGCAATGCTGTATTTGCACACTGTTTCTCTCCCTGCATTCCAGTTAAGATACAACTCTATACGGGTGAGTACATCTCTGGAAATATTCTCTGCTACCAATTTCCCCATGCCAGGAATCTCCGTTGTAGAAAGCTCATGGTACATTATTCTTAAAGAAAATAATAATTTTTATAAGAAAGTTCAGGTCTTGACCACATATTGTCAACACGTCTAAATTTTTTTAGAAATATCAACTTATTCTATTTTCCTTTTGCTTAATGTCAATAAAGTGCATAGATTGATACTGTTTATGGAAATTACATATCTGGGCTATGGAGGGAGAGATTTTCTGACCAAAGCTTTTCCTTATCTCATGCGCAGTTCTTACAGTGCAGAATCAAATTCAAGAGGCAGCAAAGGAGATTAGACTCTAAGAAGCACCAGTGTTTTAAGGGAAATGTCAGAAACTATTGATGTTCAGATTCTGGGACAAAAAAAAAAAAAATATATATATCTATATCTCAATCCAGAAAATAGATCCAAGCATGAAGGATTTGAAAAAGGCTACAAAAGCAAGTACATGAAAAAAATAAAGGTTATTTCTGTTGAGGAGATATGACAAACTGTGAGACTATTGTCCACTTGAGGTACTAGTTTTCTTTTTGAACCTTGGTAAGACTTAATTGTGGTCATTACTGAATCTCACTATTCTAGAAGTAGTATTAATCTGAATATTACAGATAATATCCATTTCTGCCATGTCATTTGGAGGGATGTGTCTAAGATTTAGTTTGCAAAAAGTAAGGGGAGCGATATGGAGAATAGTAGCAGTGCTGCAGCTTCTGAAGACCTGTCAACAAAAAAGTGAAAAATTTAGAAAAAAGCTCTATGTTCTCCTGTTAAAATTCAGTTTTGTCTTTTTACAATATTTTCTTATTATTCTTCTTTATTTCTCGAGCCATCTTTTCTCCCCTTTTCATTCTATTTCAGAGAGATTGTTGATTGTGTGGAAAAGAGGGAGGAAGAGACCCCTTTTGAGGATTCTCAGCCTTCCCACCTTTGATTCATGCTATGTTCCTCTGGAAGCAATTTTCCTCCTAAACATAACTCTTCTGCTGTATTAATACATTGTATTAACTGCCTCCTGCTTTTCCCCATTCTTCCACTCCCAAATATCCTGCATATACACCCCTTGCCTGGATCACTTCAAAATCAAATCGTTCTTCCTGGGGTTATACATGAATAGCACATACTTAGGATCAGAATGCTGATGAGGAATTTTAATATTCAGGGTCTGTGCGTGTAAGGAACTAAAAATGTTCACTTTTTTCCTTTTTATGCTTGAAATCTAACTATTTTAAGAGTAGTTTTAGATGTTGGTATCCTTTTGTGAATTTTATCTGATTCTGGATAAACCTTCAGTTGTGGTTTTAACACTCATTCTTCACTTTTAGAATTTCTATTTCCATTTTCCTGTGGATTATTCCTTCTGTCCCATTTTCTAGATTTCCCTGTAGTCCTGCCAGTTATTCATAGGCTTGATCTCCATTGTCGGTCTATCATGTTTATTATTTGTCTCAGTTTGCATGGTTTTTACACGGTTCTTGGAGAGTTCCGTAAGTTCTTCATTTACATATTAAGATGAGCGAGCATGGGATGGGGGCACACTATTATGAATAGCCCCAGCCAAATTCATTGTGTAGTGGAGGCATGTGGCCAGACCTTGCTTAAGTAAGGTGAGAGCTTCTCTGCCTTGAATACGGTGAATTTCTTTCTGTGCATTATGAAGCAGGTGGTAATTCTTATTTCTCCAAAGGAATTGCATGAAAACTCTAACCCCCAAACTGCTCTGTCTTCACAGTCTTCACCTATCTCTTCAGCTTCCTATGTCACCTTGACACTTAAACATGGAGGGGGCCACCCTCTTCTTGAGATGTGCACTGGAAGGGGAGTGAAGAGGGCAGTGCCAGTCTCTAGCTGCCTCAAAACATACACATTTTAGTTTTGTTTCTATTTGGGGTAAGAACCATATTTTTAAGGAATGCAGTTAGGTTGCAATGGTCTATCATTTTCCTTTATGACTCAGTTGTTCAGTTTCAGGCATCCAAGCCTGTGTCAGAAGTCAAAGCTGATATTTCCCAATACAAGCCTATTTGGTGATATAGTTAACAGAAATACCTGGATCTCTCTCTCTTTTTTTTTTTTCAAAACATTTATTTACATCTGTAATACTAGGTTATTGTTTGCTTCTCTGCCTATTGTCTCTTTCTACATTAACATAAACACCCTGTGAGCAGGGAATTTGATTGCTTTGGTTGCTGCTGGATTCTTAGTGCTTGGCACACAGTAGGTAGTTCAGTAGATGTTTGTTAAGAGGAGATAAAGGACATAACCATACATCGGAGACAACAAAGATAACTGTCAGTTGTCAGTCTCTACTTCCTTGACTCTATATTTCCAATATATAAGTGTCTAAAGTTGAGGATGAATGGTTTAGGAAGGAGGTAGGTGGTTTATTAGAGAACATATTGGGTTTCAGGTGCCTAAGAGACATCTTCATGGAGATGTCAACTGCAAATTTAGATTGAAAAGCTGAAGCTAAAGGGACACTTTTGTGCTGAAGAAGAGATTGAAGATTCAATAGCATCTATGTAGTATCTGGTGCAGGAAGAAAACTAAGCTGATTTTATAGCTTGAAATAATCAGTGTACTGAAGACTGAACCGTTGGCACACAATGTGGAACTTAAAGAAGATATTTTTTGCATCATTAGGGCCTTCTAAGCAAAGAACACTAAGTAAAAAGGACAAACATCGGATGTTACAGAGTGACTGTATAGAGACCTCCGTGATAGAGATTTATCTTCAGGAGTATTGTTTTTATATTTCAAAAGGGGATAAAATCCCTGGGGCCATCTGTTTATAATTAAAAGGATTGTAAAACAGCAGGGAGCAAAGATTTATCTCAGTTTTTCTGGAAGGAGAGTGGTAGTTTAGTGGTAGTTCCTATATGAGCTCCCAGATTCATTGGGATTCTTCTCTTTAGAGCCAAAGAATAAATTATTTGTGCATGCAAGGTTACATCTGGCTTCCATTGTGTCACCTTGAAGAGGGATAGTGGGGCATGGGGACCAACACATTTGTTGCTGTAACATAATAATATTACGTCTTTGATCTAAAAACCTAATGTTTGATTTCAGGATAAAATTAATACACATACATCTTAGAAACATTGACTAATACTTACAAGCCATTGAGAGAAAACAACAACAACAAAACAACTCATGCATATGATTGAGAACTGAGAGAAGATGGCATCTTAGAAGATAACTGAGTTTTCAAGTATTTAAACTCTCAGGAAGAAGATAAATTTAATCTAATCTTAATCTAGATCATAAAGGGCTGTATAAAGGTCAGTTGTTGCATATTACTGGGAAACAAGTTCTGGTACAAAGAAGGAAAGCATTTTTATCAAAGTTTTCAGTAATGGACTACCATAGTCCCTTATAATTCGAGAAGTAATATGTTGTAATGCAAAGAATACTGCATCAGGAATAGGACAATTCCTGGGATTTTAAAAAATACTCCTAGCCATGTTTCTTTCAGGCACATTGTCATATTTGAATCTATGTTTTCTCATCCTTAATCTATTTAACAGTCCTATCCTGAAGATCAGTCATGTAAAATTATTGATGTACAAAAATATGTAAATTTTTAAATGCCAAATGAATCCGAAATAAATTATCCTGAATTAAAGTATATAAAGTACAAAAACAGAGACTATGTGGCTACTTCTCAAGCCATCTTGGATGTCTGATATTCTGATGACTCTATCCCATTTGTCTGAGTGCAGCCTCATGGGAGACACCAGTTGGGAACATCCAGTGGAGTCCAGTCAACCCACATAACCATGAGAGACAACAATAAATTGTTTTAAATTGAAGGGTAGTGCTACATATATCTGTATATCTAAATCTATATGTATACCATCTATATCTATAAAGAAAGGGGGATAGACACATATCTCAGTGTATTTCCTGTATGAACTGTCAATATATAAGAAACTACACTACCTGAAGATTCCCAAACCCAACCATCCAGATACATTTGCTAAAAATATATCCTTTGTTCTTATCTCAGGGTTAACTGGAACTTTTTAAATTTTATGTGCTCATTTTTGCAAGCCTCCAATTCAGGGCTCTGTGGAATAACTTCACTCTGACTCTAGCTACCTGAGAGGATATAACTCAATGTTCCTTTCCAAAGCAATTTATGGTTACCAAGGATGTGCTGCAAATATATTGCATAGGGAGAACACCTGGATTCCCCTTATAATATTTTCTTTGCTTAAGAAAATAGAATTATGTAAAGAAAAAGAAATATATCCCTTGAGAGGTGCCATAAGCACCTAAGAATTGCATGAGAGTATGTCTTTTTTTTTTTTTTTTTTAGGAAATGGACTATTTTGGGCATACTTTTCCTAAAGATAGAATGCGTGATGTTATTTCACCGTAGGGCATGGCCATTCCTCAGTAAGGAAGTATGTGATAGATCTATATATTAAAATATATTAAAACTGCCTTTAACTTGTCAAAATGCTTTCGTATATATATATATTTTTTTAATTTTTTTAAATTTATTTATGATAGTCACACAGAGAGAAAGAGAGAGAGGCAGAGACACAGGCAGAGGGAGAAGCAGGCTCCATGCACCGGGAGCCCAATATGGGATTCGATCCCAGGTCTCCAGGATCGCGCCCTGGGCCAAAGGCAGGCGCCAAACCGCTGTGCCACCCAGGGATCCCTGCTTTCGTATATATTAACAAGATTAAAGTGAATGAGAATGTTAGACGAAAACAAATCTAATTCAATTCTTTCATTTTCCAAATAAGGACAATGGAGGCTAGTCAGTAAATTACTTTGCTCATTGACATTTAGCTAGTTGGTGGCAGAACCCAGATTCTTCAATCTCTTACCTTTCAACCATTTCTGTCTTGGGAGAGTCCTCTGTGGTAAGTACAGCAGCATTTGTCTAGTTTTACAATGAGTGAATTAAGGTGGAATATCACTATGTTGGAATGATTTAATTGAAGTCAAAAAGGTGATTTAAAAAATAACCCCAAGCACTGCTAAGACCCTTTATCATCTCAGCAATTCTACTCCTGGGCATATAATGCCAAAAAATGCAAGCATACATCCAAATAAAAACTTGTGTATGTTGGGCTCCCTGCATAGAGCCTGCTTCTCCCTCTGCCTGTGTCTCTGCCTCTCTTTCTCTCTCTCTCTCTCTGTGTGTGTGTGTGTCTCTCATGAATAAATAAATAAAATCTTAAAAAAAATGTGTACATAAATGTCAATGGCACCATTTATGATAGCCAAAAGTGAACACAACCCAAATATCCACCAACTGATGAATGGGTAAACAAACTGTGGTATTTCCATGCAATGGAATATTATTCAGCAATAAGAAGTAACAAAACAGTGATATATTCCACAACATGAATTAGTTTTGAAAACATTATGTTAAATGTAAGAAACCAGACACAAAAAGTCCCATATTGTATGACTTCATTTATATGGAATACCTAAAATAGGCAAATCCATAGAGTCAGAAAGTAGATAAGTGGTTGCTTAGGGCTGGGGGGTCATGGGAGAATAGGGATGACTAATAAAGCATATGGGGTTTCCTTTTGCAGTGATGAAAATGTTATAGAACAGATTGTGGTGATGACTGCAGAACTGTGTGAGTATACCATTGAGAAATGTCATCAAAAAGGTATGACTGCTGATTGACTGTGAGCTGGATCTGGGCACTCAGAGGTTCTCACCCTCTCCCCTGTCCTTGGAATGTGGGTTCTGCTCACCTTTCCAGCTCCCAGAGGCTGCTCCAAAGACATAGCCTTAAGATGGTGATGTGTTGAAAACACCTACATGGTATATGTGACTGAGCCCAGTTAGGGCCTCTTTATAAACTTTTAAGATTTGGAGGGGATGCAGGGATCCATTCATCTTGCTATAGCTCAAGACAAGCCTTGCATGCAAGTTCCCTTTGCTTATTAAAACTGCTACCTACCAATCTAGAATGGCCTGTCTCTTTAGTTTCTTCTTGCCGTCTGTTTTTAGGGGCCAGTTTCAGATTACACCTTGGAAGCTCCTGAGATGGCTGCAAACCAACATATATCATTGAATTATACTCTTAAAATGGGTCAATTTTATGATATGTGAGCTATACCTTAATAAAGCTCTCTCTTATGAGATAGCCAGCCAGACAGACAGATAAAGGAAAAAAGAAGAAGAAAACTCTTCCTCTTGACCAAGGAAACCAGGATTGAATTTAAAAATGGCACATTCTATAATACTGAAATATGCCAGCTGAGTAATTCCATTAAAGTAGATTGCAAATAAGGTTGTGATTTATTCCTCAAGTGGGTCAGGTTTGCCTAAAGCAGCATTTTCTAAAGTGTGGTAAACCTTCTCTTGATGGCACACATGATGATATTAAGGAGTACCCAGATTTTAATTACCATGGAATTAATTAGTTGATGCTGATATTCCATTTATGATGGTAATATAAAGTTCTCTTTGGAAATATATCAATTTTAGTTAAAATGAATTAATCAAAAGAAACAAAAAAGTATAAAAAATGGCACAGTTGGAATGAAGATTTGGTAATAATTATGAAGATGGCTCATGAACAGTTCACTTTTGGAACACTCTAGAGTAAACTTCTCTCAACACTCAGATTATTCTCTAAACTTCTTTAGCATTAGTGAGTTTTTGGTTACCTAAGAGGAGGATTAGGTGTGTGTGTGTGGGGTATATGGCTTGAAGTCACCTGATCTCAAACCAGGGGGCACATAGCTTAAAATGGCAAATCAAAAGTGTCTCACTTCTGTATGAAAGACCATATCTCATGTTTGTTTCAGTGATATGGTGAAAAAAAATAAGGGCTGTTAGCTCAAGGAATTTGGATTTGAATATTTGCTCTGTGATTTGTTAAACTTTGGGTACATCGCAGTATCTTTGAGTCTGTGTCTTATGGGTGAAATGGAAATCCTAGGACTTATTTTAATAGCATGGTTGTGAGAATTAACTAAAACAACTCAAGTGACATATCTTACCCTACATAAAGTAGATAATTAAAGACTAGTCGCCTTCCTTTCATTGTTGGTTGTACAAGCACATTCCAGGAACAGAATGGAAAGTTAATTGGCTGTGTCATTTCTGTCAAGAAGATACATGCTAAGGCCCTTGTAGGGCTGAAGGGTGAGCCCCTCTGGTCTTTCCAAGTCAAGTACAGTTATTGGTCAGTCACACTTCAGGGGCAATTAGCACATTCTCTGGACAAAATTCACTTCCTTTCAAAAGATTTCTCTGTTGAATTGTGCCATTGTGATTACTATTCTAGACTCTTCGGTTGTTATGCAGAATTGTGTGTGTGTGTGTGTGTGTGTGTGTGAGCGCGCGCGCGGTGTGTGGTGACTGCTGTATCTTTTCTGCATATAGACTGGAAGATCATCCAGGGAATTCCTTTGGGGTCCCAGATACTTCCCATTATAGGAGACTGATCACCAAGAGCCTAGTAGTTTAGTTCATTTAGAGATGGAGCAGAAATGCCCTCCCCTTAAGTACCATTATATCTTTCATAGAAATTACATAATTAGGTCTTTATTCAGTATGCAATATGAGGATTTGGTAAATGGAGCATGGGCTGTGCAATTTTACATACTTGCATGTACCTGTTCATTTGTTTTTCTTGGCCTCAGAGTTCTCTTTGATGAAAAAAGAAGATAAAAGAAGAGATAGGGAGAAGGAGGAAAAAAAGAGAGGAAGGAAAATAGGGAGGGAAGAAGGAATGAAAAAGTTAATGAAGGGAAGAAAGGAATGAAGAAGATTAATATCTTTTGGGGGATTTTACTCTTCCATCAAGATGTGAGAATAAACAAAAATGAGGTAATTTGGGAGAGTTAGTCACGTAGTAAATACATTTGTTCCCTCTAGTCTTCTCTTTTGACTCAATTTTGGAGTTTGAGAGCCTTTGTTAAGTAACTAATCTATTTAGATATGATGGGTAGAGATTACAGAAGCCATAAGGGTATACTTCTTATCATTAAAAACAACTACCACTTAGATAAGACAAAAATATATTTGAAATAAATTGGATTGTGGAGCAATGGTCAGGAACTATACGTAAAAGCTAATAAAAATCCTTATAAATACCACTGAGAAGCTTCCACTGAGAGAGTCTCCTTTCTTCTATATCACCTCCTTACAGTGACATTTCAGTCAATATATTTTTGACTTGATGAATGAGTGGCTTTGTCCTTAGGCAGTGAATACTGTTTTGCTAGCAAACTTGTCATACTTACAGAAACATGAAGATGAGGCCATACTATTACTGTTCCTTTACAGATGGAAGAATTAAGGCTCACTGAGGTAGAGTAACACACCCAACGTCATATAACTAGGGAGGGAGCCCTCAGACTCTGCTCTATCCAATCCTAGAGACTACTCCTTGTCATCATGTGTCACAACCTCTCCAGGTCTTGAAGAGAGTTGGGGGAGAGTAGGTTGTTTGGCAGAGAGCATGTGTGAAGCACATTCTGTTGGTTTTCAGAAATGACAAGATAAAAGCCTTAGGAGGTTCTCAAGGAAGAGACATCAGACAATGTGGCACATTTAGAGCAGAGGCACGGGCTAACTAAGGTAGCCACTGGAGCACTTTGGGAATATTACTGATTCCAGGCGTAAAAGAGCAAAGCACAAGTTTTAAAGAGCACGGTCCGAGTACTTGCTTCTGAAATAATTAACTTTCCTTTGTTTCTTGGGTTGGGCAGACAAAAATGACTCTGCCATCAGCTTCCTTTTTCTCTTATTAAAAACTCAGTAATCACAGCAGTCTGGGTTAAAATTACCGCTCACATGCACATGGAGACCAACCCTTTCCATTTGTTTGTGGAAAGGCCGTCAAGATGCGAGGTAAGGAAAATGCTGATAGACTTTGTCTTTTGAAGGGAATGATCTCAGTTTCTGTGAAACTATCCATTACATCTTTAGTGTCATTTACAGCATTTTGCAGAGAATGCATGATTTTTTACTGCTACTTAAACTTTTGTAAGATGGATACTGTTTACAAAATATTGTGATCAATGTGAGCATAAGGAAGGGTGATGTTTGGGTTCTCTGTGGTGAATGTTGCAGGCATGTGGGGTTCTTCCTTTAGTTGAAAGCTGGTCTAGGCAAAGTGATACTTTGGATACATACATACAAGTTTGTCTTTGGGGCATCTCTTTCTCTCCTTTTGGTGAGCCTCTGTCTCCCACCTCCTGAAATCCTATTTCTTCATGAAATTGCTCCAGCCTTACTCTCTTGGATTTAATCCATACATCAAACACTGTCCTCTGACAACAATTTCTAGAGCTAGAGGTTCAGTTTTTTGGGAACAAGAGTAGTAAAAAAAAAATATCCTTTTCTCTCATCTCAAGTGAAGCAAGCATATCACAGACTTTGCCACTTAAAGCAGGGTCCAGGGACCAACAGCATAAGCACCACCCGGGTGTTTGTGAGAAATGTAGAAGTCTGGGATCCATTCCAACCGACTGAATCAGAATTGGCCCTTTAACAAGATTCTCAGGTGATAAAGATGGAGAAAGTCTGCTCGAGAAACCCACTGCCTTCCATGGGAGAGAAAATCCAGGATGGGGTTTCCTAAGTATCATGTCTCAGCACAGAACACTAACCCTATATGGTCTTAACATATATGAGAGTATAAACTCAATTAGCTCAGGTTCCTTTGGGAATCTCTGGGTTAAATTAAACGGGTAGTGATAATCATAAAAATACTAACGTTACTACTACTGCCACCAGCTGCCATGTTTGAATACTTACTCTATCAAGATACACTTGGAAAGTTTTCTTATTTTATTTTCACCATGATCCTATGAGGTAAGTACAATAAATATCTCTGTTTCATGTGTGGAGAAATCAAACTTCACAGCTGGTGAATTAGAGATTAGGTCAAAACCTAGGTAATCTGGCTCTAAAGCCTAAAATAGTATTTTGACCACACTTGAAGTTCTTAGAAGCTTTAGAATTTTGATCTGCTTTGTGAATCTTCAAACCAGAAATGTAGCAGCTAAGGTTTCTCAAATGAATTTGTCAGAGAACCTCTTTTAAAATGATGGAACAACACTCTAGAATAGACTCTACGGAACATCTGGGAGCTGTCTTGTCTTGTCATAACTTACAGATGATGATGGACATAGGGAATATAGTGGGGCAGACCAGTGGGCACTTTGCATGTAACTCTGAGGCACTGAATGGCCTAAAATTCTCTGACAGGTCTGTGATTAGTATGAAGCTATTGCTACTACATTCATTTTGTGTAACCACTGAAAACCATTTTGTTAAGCCTTCCTCTTCAACTCTTTGTCAGGCCTCCAGTAAGCAGCAGGGCTTAGATTTTCTTTCTGAACATAGTGAGGAGCCAAAGCAGGTTTTTCTCAGGCTCAAATTTTATTTCAAGTTTCATTCTTCAAGCTTCAAAATTGGTGTAACTTTTGCTTTCTGCTCTGGGCTGTATATTATTTGCTTCTCCAGATTCACTTATTACCCTCCTCTTCCTTGCTCTGGGCTCTCATAGCCACCCTCTACTGATGGCACTAATACTGATGGCACCCTTGCCCTCCAGCTTATGGTTGGATTCAGCCAAAGGTTGATGATATGTCAGAGTACAGAGGGGTAGGAAGTCAAGTTACTTATTTACTTGGCTCTCTGCCTGCTGGGCTATACCTTCAGTGCATCCTTGCTAAGAAATGTCCCAGCTTCATTTGGGGGTTCTTTCTTACAGGTGCAGATTATCCCAGGCTCCCTCTGGTCCTAGAGTGAGAACGTATCCCTGCTGTTAGGATGATTCACTGCCCCTTGTTGGTTTCTCTTAATTCTACCCATTCATCTGAAAATAGTCCTTTATCAGACTCTGCTCATCTTCACCACTTAATCACATCATTTATTTCCTGCTTGGATCTTGAATAATACATAAATCAACATATAATCAGGTATACTTAAATTAAAATGTTATTTAAATTATTTTATAACTTTGTGTTACTTCTTTCTCATCTATTCCCTTATTTCCCAAGTCTTCAGATAAAATCAATGTACCAGAAAATGTGCCATGTTCCTTCACTGGCTTCTTTCAGATATTTCCAAGGGTATTATGAGTACACCAGATGGACGATGCTGTGAAACTGATATGAATGTTCACACCTGAGAGACATGAATAGAACAAAAAGCAGAGCCCTGAGGGGCTAATTTCTTTTAATCAGAGAAATGGAAGAACATGATGTGGGTCACCGTCTTGGATGAGAACCCTTGTGAATCATTGCAGTAGGGTGTGGAACGGGGTAGAGCTGAGGGGGAAAAGGGGAATGCTATCAGGAAGACTGCTATGGAGAAAAAAATAAAACAAAATTTCTGCCCTGGAAAGTCCTTATGGTCTCAAATGGGAGTGAGAATGTGGGAATGTAAGGTGTAAGATGTTTTCATAGTTGTGAGAGATATGCTAGAGCATCTCTGGATCCAGATGGGGACTGTCAGAGCACGAACATCTCTTCTGGAGCTGAGAGACATCTGGACCAGGTCAGATATGCCAAAGGTGCCAGATTAGAAAGGGGTAAGGAAAACTGACAAGAGACTGAGAGGCCCTTTGGGGAGCTAGTGAGAAGGGCTGTGAGAAGAGCCTTCCCCCACGTATGGAGGGGCACACGGAGAGCAGACTGAGGGAATGCTGATAAAATGACCACCTGAGCTCAGTAGACTAAATAAAGCTCCTGGGAAATGGTTGGTGGACTCTTCTTTGTCAATAAAGGTGACTGCCAGGACAGAATTTGTGATCTGGATCCACAGAAAATGAGAAAAATGGGAGCTTAGAGTTTCTTGAACAGAGTAGTCTCAATTTTATCCTCCTACAGATTTTTTTTTTCCTTTCCATTTCATACTTGAGGAAAGTGAGGGTGGAAACTGACTAGCAGGAGGTCATGAAACTAGTATGTATTAGAGCCAGACTCAAATCCAGATTTGGAGCCAGCTGTCTGAAGCATCCTCCTCCTAAGGCCCAGAGAAGGTCACTTCCCTGTGGCACCGTGGATGAAGGGATAAGCAGAAAGCAGCCAGCATAGGGTTGGAGTGGTAATAATTCAGACAATTAAGAACTGATTCATACACCCAAAGCCTGAAGGAAGAAGTCTATGAACTGGAAAGAGGAAAAATTGAGAAACTCCCTGAAAGAGATGATTTTAAACTTGCCATCTGTGGCCAATGAAGTGAATAAGGTGAAAGCCCATATTTTAAACTTACATTTACCATATGTATTATGCAGTTAGACTCCACAGCCCCCTCCCACTCCAGCAATCTCAGCTGAATATCAGAATGCATTTGAAGTGCCAGACCACAAAATGACTACATTGAGAAAACTGATCCCAAATTTACTGTGCATGAAAATCACCCAGGAGTGACCATTAAAACACAGACTCCTAGTCCCCACCAGATTTAACAGGTCTGAACTGGAACCCAGGAATCTGCATTATAACAAGCACCCAGGTGACTTTGATGGAGGTTGATCATCTGCTTGAAGCTAGGGGTTTGAAGCAATTTGACTTGAAATCTGACCTATGAAGTGATCTCAGTAAGAAAACAAGGATATATGGCATATATGTAAATGAAATGGGTCATTAGGGGTTGATTGATACAACTCTGTACTTTTTTTCACCTATTTTTCTATTTGCTTAGTCTCCTGTTCATCCATCATCCACTCACTCTTGGATCATTTAATAGCGTTTATTATTGAGATTCTTAAAAATATTCTTTTTTTACCCATTACTCCATCTAATCTGGTGTATACCAAAAAGTATTTTTTTCCATGCCATTTCATGATGCCATTCTTTTCCACAAAACTCCAAGTTTTCTTAATGATTAAGGGATAAAGGCTAGCTAGTCCCTTTGTGGTGACATTTAAAGTTCTCTAAAATCTAGCTCCTCCTTATCTTCCAGGATAATCTCCTATATCCTACATAGAAAAAACTTGTGTCCTCTTCTTTACCAAGTTCACTTTAAACAGCCCTTCTTCCATGTGCCTGCTAATCCTCCAGTTATAAGGAATGAAACTCGTTACTCCTTCTACCTGGTGGTAGGCTGGGGAGGTGTAAGGACTGGGCAGTGGTATGCTGGTAAAAGGTTAACAATCAGCTCCCTTTGGAGAAAAAAAATCCTGATTTTTAGGATTTCAATTTCCATGGTGTAAATAATCCCATTAGGGCTGATTTCAAGCTACCAAAATGATGGCACTGAAATAAGGCATGGAAGCACTGTGCACAGCTGGCCTCCTGTGGTAGGCCTATCTGAGCTAACCAGAGCATACCACTGGGACTAGAGGTTACTCCCTCTCATTCCACATACCCAGTCATGTCTGGCTATAGGGGAAACTCTATACATCTCTTCCACATTGGTTGGAATGGTGACTAGTCTACATGCAAAATTGGTTATGCCCCAGGTCTTGGCTGGTTTCTGGCCTGATAGCCTCTGTCTTGGGCAGTATTCAGTGTCCTGCTAGCAGCTGCTGAAGTCTAGTTGGTGAATTATGCAGTCTACACTCTTGGTACTTTCAAGGCCCTGAGCCCCATCCCCAGTAGCTACCTTGCTTCACCTCAGCTCTAGCTGTGGCTACAGTCTCTTTGTTATGGTCCACTTGGCTCTTTTTTTAAAAATATATATATATTTATTTTTTATTGGTGTTCAATTTGCCAACATATAGAATAACACCCAGTGCTCATCCCATCAAGTGCCCCCCTCAGTGCCCGTCACACAATCACCCCCCCACCTCCCCTTCCACCACCCCTAGTTTGTTTCCCAGAGTTAGGAATCTCTCAGGTTCTGTCTCCCTTTCTGATATTTCCCACTTGTTTTTTCTCCTTTCCCCTTTATTCCCTTTCACTATTATTTATATTCTCCAAATGAATGAGAGCATAAAATGTTTGTCCTTCTCTGATTGACTTATTTCACTCAGCATAATACCCTCCAGTTCCACCCACGTCGAAGCAAATGGTGGGTATTTGTCATTTCTGATGGCTGAGTAATATTCCATTGTATACATAGACCACAGCTTCTTTATCCATTCATCTTTCGATGGACACCGAGGCTCCTTCCACAGTTTGGCTATTGTGGACATTGCTGCTAGAAACATCGGGGTGCAGGTGTCCCGGCGTTTCATTGCATCTGTATCTTTGGGGCAAATCCCCAGGAGTGCAATTGCTGAGTCGTAGGGCAGGTCTATTTTTAACTTTTTCGGGAACCTCCACACAGTTTTCCAGAGTGGCTGCACCAGTTCACATTCCCACCAACAATGCAAGAGGGTTCCCCTTTCTCCACATCCTCTCCAACATTTGGGGTTTCCTGCCTTGTTAATTTCCCCCATTCTCACTGGTGTGAGGTGGTATCTCATTGTGGTTTTGATTTGTATTTCCCTGATGGCCAGTGATGCGGAGCATTCTCTCATGTGCTTGTTGGCCATATCAATGTCTTCCTCTGTGAGATTTCTGTTCATGCCTTTTGCCCATTTCATGATTGGATTGTTTGTTTCTTTGCTGTTGAATTTAATAAGTTCTTTATAGATCTTGGATACTAGCCCTTTATCTGATAGGTCATTTGCAAATATCTTCTCCCATTCTGTAGGCTGTCTTTTAGTTTTGTTGACTGTATCTTTTGCTATGCAAAAACTTCTTATCTTGATTGCTAGAACTCATACAGCAATTTGGCAGTGTGGCAGGATACAAAATCAATGCCCAGAAGTCAGTGGCATTTCTATACATGAACAATGAGACTGAAGAAAGAGAAATTAAGGAGTCAATCCCATTTACAATTGCACTGAAAAGCATAAGATACCTAAGAATAAACCTAACCAAAGAGGAAAGGATCTATACCCTAAAAACTACAGAACACTTGAGGAAAGAAATTGAGGAAGACACAAAGAGATGGAAAAATATTCCATGCTCATGGATTGGCAGAATTAATATTGTGAAAATGTCAATGTTACCCAGGGCAATTTACACGTTTAATGCAATCCCTATCAAAATACCGTGGACTTTCTTCAGAGAGTTGGAACAAATTATTTTAAGATTTGTGTGGAATCAGAAAAGACCCCGAATAGCCAGGGGAATTTTAAAAAAGAAAACCATATCTGGGGGCATCACAATGCCAGACTTCAGGTTGTACCACAAAGCTGTGGTCATCAAGACAGTGTGGTACTGGCACAAAAACAGACACATAGATCAATGGAACAGAATAGAGAAACCGGAAGTGGACCCTCAACTTTATGGCCAACTAATATTCGACAAAGGAGGAAATACTATTCACTGGAAAAAAGACAGTCTCTTCAATAAATGGTGCTGGGAAAATTGGACATTCACATGCAGAAGAATGAAACTGGACCATTCTCTTGCACCATACACAAAGATAAACTCAAAATGGATGAAAGATCAAAATGTGATACAGGATTCCATCAAAATCCTAGAGGAGAACACAGGCAACACCCTTTTTGAACTCAGCCACAGTAACTTCTTGCAAGATACATACATGGAGGCAAGAGAAAAAAAAAGCAAAAATGAACTATTGGGACTTCATCAAGATAAGGAGCTTTTCCACTTGGTTCTTGACTCAGGTGTGGCTCCCATAAATTGCTTCCCCCTGCCAGCCTGTGGGTCCCATTTCGGCTATCTTCCAGGTACTGACTGGGTGCAAGCAGGGATTTCCTGATCCCCAATCCAGGTTGCTAAGGAAACTCTAGGGCATCATCAATGACCTTCTCTCTGTGTAGTCTCATCCCTCCTTTCTTTTCCTCCATATAGATAGGAACATGCTAGTCAGAGATTGTCTAGGAGAACTACAAAGCTCCCCAGTCTTCATTAGAAGGATTGAGGAGTGAGTGCCAGTATTCTGGGGTCCCCTAACTTGTTTTTAAAACCATCAGCAGTACTCTTTGCCCTCGGTTTCAGCTTAACAGTGGTGAGCAGGTTACAACTGTCCTCTCTGTCCTTCCCTATCCTGTCTCCCCTGACTTTAATTTCTCTTGCCAGAGGGCTCCTATTTCCATTTCTTTTTTGGAAAGTCACTTTTCTTATATATTGAGTTCTCCCTACAAATGACTACAGGTAGAATAAATAAACAAACAAACAAATACAGTCTCTCATATATTGAGTCAATACACAAATTCATTCTCTCCACAGGTACAAACAAAGGGATATGAGCAGCAAATAAAACGTAAAATGACAAATTAACTTAGACTCTGGAATGTGCCAGAAAAATGATCGAGCCTTCAGTCACTCCAAATTTCTTCCATTAATTTCTCAGGCTGGCATATGCTCTCATCTTAGGTAGACCAGGGTATGCGGTCTCAGGGGCACCAATCCTGCTGTGTTTATTTCTGCTGCCCTGAGGTGTCTTTTTTCTTTTTCATAAGGTTACCAGGTTTTTAAGTTTAATGTTCAGATTTTTAAGATTTCTGGGTTTTGAAATTGTAGTTGCAAAGATGTCAGCTTTGAGATTCCAATCTGTTTGCTGACCTCTGGTAAATACTTTTATCTTTCTCCGCTTAAGGAGCTTCATGATTTAACCTTAATGGTGAGAGAGTATGCCGAAGAATGGGGGGGGGGGGAATCTCCTACCGTAATATTTTTGAATACTATGTTGGTTCACAGTGTTTATTGGGTTCTCTTTCTAATACATCTTTGCTATCCTCTCTCCATAAGAAGTGATATTTTATTATGGGTGTAGCTACTCTGCTCACAGTCGGGAACTCTTTTATTTCTTGTACTCGGGAATGGTGTTTATTCTTTTTTATTGCAGGAAACACCCTTGGGTGGTGGTTGCCAGAAGAATCCCATCCTCTCTGTTCTGAAGTGAGGCCAGGTCTGAACTGAAGACCCGGTTATCTCTAATCTGAGAGGTAGGAAGCCTACCTTGGCACTTGAGCATATTTGATCTCAAACTGTATTTGAGGGAACAGGTACTTGCTCAAATATATTATTTTTTTCCTTTTAGGTTGTTGCTCTGTGGCTATACTCCATGTGTCAGGCTCTGGAAAGGAGGAGGGGTATGTGACAGTTCTTAGCCCTAATATTTCCCACCATGAGGAGACTTCTTTCATTTATTCATTCCAATTTTTGCATTTAATCACAGATCAGCTTAAATCTCAATTTGTCAGTTACACATCACCTTTTTTAGCTGTATTTCAAGTTATTCATCAGTCTGGGTCATTGATCTGATAAGCCTGCTTTTGAAAGTAGCGACAGTATCTTATAATTCTTTGTATCTAGCTACATTTGGCATAACATAACCTTCCTTAAATAAATATTAATTAGCCAACTAATAATTGCACTGCATTTGATATTTTATAAGCTCTCATTTGGTGAGTTTGCTAGATATTTACACACTTAACATATTAGAAATCCACATTTCAGAGGAAGCATAGTTTTCTCAGACAAGGGATCTGCCTCTATAGAGACAAGAGACAAGAAGAATAATCCTGGCTACCTTGCTTTCCACTCCTATCATTGTGCCCAGAGCCTAAGTTCTGAGACTCAAGGGCTTGAAACAGAACTACAGATGAGTCAGCAATTATCCTGATGGCAATTCTCCCAGAGAGAAAACATTGAACAACTGGAATGACTTGTCCCTTCAGGGTCTTAAGTATTTAGGGGGGTAATCTTCTCACTGGGTATTTCTAAATTATTTAAACTAAATTGGCCTGCCCTGTGGTCTGTTCTCTCCACAGGATTTGAAAGGCTGACTATTTCCTTCTCACAAATGGGTAGGTTTATAGCTTAATCAAAATGACAATTACCTAAGGCATTATGCCTATTATAAACCACATCCATTACAGGGTCACCAAGGCAGGGAAGAGGGAGGGTAAGGAAGAAGTTCAGGCTGCTAGTGTAACTGGAAAGCAGTTTCTCCTCTTTGCCTTGTATGCTTTCCCTTGAAGGTTACAAGTGAGCCCGCCTTTGGGGCAATTCATCCTTCCCAGAGGCAAGTTCAATGGCCCATTTCTGGGGTCATTATGTAAGGTGGGGTCAGTATGTAAGCATGCTGGTGTATCACCTCTACATATTTGATATACTTGAAGGCCAGGAATTCAGGCTGCCTTTGTCCTCTATGCCTCTAGATCATTTCTCTCACAATACACAGGACTTCCATTATTTTGATAAAAGGAATAATAGAGAGTGCTGAGATATGCAGACATTCTAACATTTTAGGAGCTGATGTTTGATCTAGGGATTTATATTTTTCGGTGTGGAAGCTCTGAAAGTGGTATGTTTCCTGCAAGAAAGTCGTATTGAAACCCATGGGTGAAAGTTGTACTGAGGTTGTTTTCAGTTTTAGCTAACCTTACTAGGTCACATCTGCATAGATAGATATGAACAGCATATAATTTTTTTTTTAAAGAGAAAGAATGAGGGTGGGGTAGAGGGAGAGAGAATCTTAAGCAGGCTTTACACCCAGTGGAGAGCCCGATGTGGGTCTCAATCTTATGATCCTGAGATCATGAACTGAGCTGAAATCAAGAGTCAGATGCTTAACTGACTGACCCATTCAGGCACCCCCATAAAAATTTTATAATGACATTAAACTTTGACTCTAGAATTCACTAGAAATATGGAAGCTCCAGTCCCTAAAAATGTCTTCTGCAGGTTGGCACATATGCTCATAATGGCAAACCAAACTACCTGTTTAAGTACTAATCCCACTCTGTGGTATTTCTTTTTCCTGTACTGATGCAACAGAAATAAATCAATGTTACTTTTTTCTCTTTCATAAGGTTATTTGTCAGTTGATCTCTAGTCACAGTGGTTACTAAACCAATCTTCTTGCCTTAGGTGGTCATGGCCACTTTAACAGTTCAACAATTAGATTAATTCTCTATTATTCCAAGACTGTGTACTGCCCCTCCCCTATGGTGATTTGGACATACTATTTGCACATAAACTTTTTGCAGAACAAATTAGGTGAAGTGAAGTGAGGAGAAAACTGGCAGAAGGGAAATTTTTTCTTGAGTCCTTAAAGCAGGGAGCAATTTATCCACTAAATGAGATCTTCATTCTCTGGGAGGCCCCCATGGCTAAGCTCATTAAAAAATACAGCCATAAGCACATCATAAACCAGGTAAAAGGTCTCAGTGTGATCCTTGGAAAGGTGCCAACATAGAGAATCACAAAGGGAGGTTGGGGACCCCAAGATGAGAAATCTGGATCTACCTTGCTCTGTGGATATATCTCTCCAAATTACAGTGAAAAAAAAAATGCTTGGAAACAGAGCTGCATAGGTAGAAACTTGGTTTTCTTTCAGGAACTATCCCTATTCATTAGTCTTGAAAATAAGGATTGTTGCCTCTGTAAAGATCTGTAGGAATGGGATGGGATAAGTTGAAAATAAAGCCTTGCTTGTATTTTAATAAGGATATAATGCACTGAATTATTAAGCTATCATTGTGAGAAGAGGAATAAGAACACAAGCAGAGAATAAGTACAAAGACAATATAGTTTAGGCAACATCACTGGGGACATATGGATATACAGGAAGTAGAGTAGGCTTTTTGAATGTAGAATCATTAAACCCCTAAAGTCATATGTTTGCCATATGATGAATTGATTTAGATATCCTATTAGGGGAAAAAAATCAGGAATTGTCACTGACTGAGATTCCTGAAGACGATGTTTTTATGGCTTCTTTAAAATAACTTAGAAGAGAGTGATGCAAATGATGGTTTGTTCTAAGCTCTCTGGGGGCTACTTGAAAGATTTGGCACAAAGGATTTGTTTCTTTTTCTTTTTTTTAAAGATTTTATTTATTTATTTGAGAGAGAGTGCGAAAGAGCAAGCATGAACAGGGAGGCAGGGCAGAGGGAGAGGGAGAAACAGACAGTGAGACTGATGAGGGGCTCAATGTGGGGCTCATCCCAGGACCCTGAGATCATGACCTGAGATGAAAGCAGACACTTCCACCCAGGCGTCCCACGAGGGATTTGTTTCTGTTTCGCCTGACTTGGAATTCACTCAGGATAGCAAAGCAGTGGGCATTGCCTGAAAACATTAAAGGCACACAGAAAACCTATAGCCACCTGGGACAATAGATTATGGTTGAGATATATAATAATCAAACATGAGGAGAGTTTTTTTTTTTTTCTTAGAAATCAGGGCATTTAAATGCTCCCATGTATACTTGACAATTTATAAAGACACACACATGCCTAGGACTTGATGCATGCTCAGAAGAGGTCTGTGAAAACCCTGAGCTGCCATCTTTGGCTGAGCTCTAGGCTCATGCAAGCAGGAAATTAAGGCTAAGGCAGAGCTGTAAATGGTCTGCCTGAGTAGTACTGCAAAGTGTGGAAGATATTTTTTTTTTAAAGCTTCTAGGATTCAAGGAAATCTCTTTCAAAATACCAGCTGAAAACAGGCTAAAGGAACAGAGTTTTTGGTGATCACACATGGAAAGAAATACAACCTTTGTAAAAGCAGACTGGAAAACTTACTAATCAAATGGTTGGCTGGGCATCTGTGGAAAATCCAAAGCTAATGTATTTAAGGAAGAAAGACTGAAAGCTTTCTGCCTAGATGGGGATGTCCACTGTTATTAACCACTGCTATTTAACATTGTGCTGCAAATTTTAGCCATGGAAAATTACTTTTAATTAATTAATTACTTTTAAATTCATTAAATTTTGTCCTTTAGTATCACCCTTGACATTTTAGAAAGTCTTTCTGTTTTCTGTCAATTGTATGATAAATCTAGAACCATTCTGATATTTTGTTGGCCAAGTCATGGAATCAGATGCCTTCCAAAGTACCCACTGATTTTCCCAGTTCCACATATTGTGCTGCTCAACATTACTTTTTTAGGATAAGGCTTCCTCAGCCAATAAGGCTTTTTTCTACCCAGATTATTTATAAAAAAAGAGATCACAGGAAGCCAGTATGAGAAAATGCAGGATATCCTTGCCACTTTGATATGGAGGATAGATCAGTGGAGGTGATACAACAGCAGAACTCTACCTTGGGCGGCATCACAAGAGTAGTGTGTGAAGGGTGCTTCTCAGATTCAGAGTTGTGCTCATTCTGTACAAGCAGCTGCTTTGATGGGAACAATGAGAATATGCTGATAGTGAGATTAGCAGATGGTTATTTTAATAGGTAAAAAACCCCAGGGTAACTTGGCCAAGATCTGTACAAACCAGCCACTTCATAGCAGTGCCACACAAATCATTTGCAACGTTAGCCAACTGTAATTGTGAGTCCTAGATGGTAATATAAATATACAATAATATGAATATAATGTGAACACACAGCATTTTAGTTTGCTAAGGCTATCATGACAAAGTACTGCAGACTTGGGTTAAACAACAGAAATTTATTTTCTTATAGTTTTGGAGGTTAGAAGTCCGAGATCAAGGTGTCAGTATGTTGGTGTTTTCTAGAGCCTCTCTTTTTGGCTTGCAGATGTCCATCTTCTCTCTGTGTCTTCACTTTTGTCTGTCTGTGCTCTGATTTCCTCTTGTTGTAAGGGTGCCAGGCATATTGGATTAGGGCCCATGCTAATGAATTTATTTTAACTTTCTTTCTTTAAAAACCCTATCTCCAAATATTCTGAGGTACTGGAGGTTAGGACTTCAACATATGAATTTTAAAGGGGACACAATTCAGTCCATAACACTGTAGTAGCTTCCTAATTTTGGTCAGGTGCATTGACTTGCAACCAATGTAATAGCATCACATTCTCAAGTCCATGCTCCAAATAGAAGTAGTTTAGCAGGTCTTTCCGAGATGAAAATGGGTGTGAAATATATAATTAAGAAGTGGAAGCATATAATAATACCTATAACTTCTTTGTAGAAGGAATATTAACATTTTAGCAGAATTTTGTAGCTAGATATATTTTAATAAGCCTACCTATTTGCAGAAGGTATTGTAAAAGCTGGTTTTAAAATCTCAGTGTTACTAAAGCACTGCTTTGCCCCTTTCTCCTTTGTTCAGTAATATTGGAACATATGCTAATGTAGGAGGATATTAGAAATTAATGACCCTCATAGTCAAAGTGAATAGATTTGAACTTATCCTATTTACCATCAAATCTGTTCTTTCTTTAGTATGACCTGTGTCTTTTAATGATAATACCAGTTAACTGTCACCCAGATTGTGCCATGTTTGACTTTCTTCTTTTCTTTCTCTTTATTATAATGTAATAGTTGGAACCAAACAGATCAAGGTTTAAAATCTAGGTTTGCCACTTACTCTTTGTGACCTTGACGTGTTATTTATGCTCTTACTTTACTTCATTTTCCACATTTGCAAAATATGGGCAATAATAGTTGCCATTTCATGGAACTATTGATAGAGTCAAATGATAAAAATGGATGTATAGTAAATATTACTAATCATTGCTATTATTGCTAAGTACCCCTGATTCTATCTCTAGATTTCCTCTAATAGTTGCACATTTCTCTGTGTTCATACTGTTCCTGTCCTGATTTAGGGCTAGTCTTCTTGCTGCTCTGTGCTCTTGGAAATCTAATGCAATCTACTCTTTTCACAGACATTTATTCCTTATCTTACCCTGTTTCCTGTATAAACCTTTAATGACTTCAAATTATCCAGAAAATGAGGTTGAAATGTCTTGAGCTGGCTTTTTAGACCCTTAAAGTTTTAGGCGAATGTCCCTTTTCAATTCTCTTTGGTCTCAAACTGCTCTTAACCTGTTGTATTGTCTTGAATCAGTCACTAGACTTGGCCATGAGGATGCCTACTCCCAAGGTTTATTTTGAAGATTATTTAGTTTGATTTCTAGAAGTTCTGGTTTTGAGAGCTCCATTAACCAGTAGAGTAGCTTTGGGAAAATCGATGAACTTCCCTGTGCTTTATTTTGCTAATCTGTACATTGAAATGGCTCTCAAACTTCAGTGTCCATAAGAATTACCCAGAGAACTTATGAAACATGGAGATTCTAGCCCTTATCCTAGAGATTTTAATAATTTAAAAAATTTTTTAAAGTTAAGGCATAACATGCAGTAATTGTACAAAGTACACTAATAGGTGCACATCTTGATTTTTTATGGGCATGCTCTTGTACGAACACCATCCAGGTCAAGATGTACAATATTTCCAAGCATCCAAGACATATCTCATGACTTCCCAGTCCATGTCTTTTCTAGAGATAGCCACCATTCTTACGTCTTTCACAACTGCATTTTAACAATCTACATTAGATAATTTTGGGTGTTCCTTTTAGATCTGGTTTTATCTCATTCTATATTTGTAATTGAGATGGAGAAGTACTTTGAGTAAGTTCACATTCGTATTCTCAATTTAGATATTTAAAAACATTTCTGTACTCCCTGTCCTCACCCTTGTAGGAAACAGAGGAAGTTTCTCTCCTTTGATTCTCCATCTCCTCAAACCTTCATATTCTTTCCTATTCTTTAGCTTTCTAGTGGTTCCTTCTCAAGCTAGGCTAGAAAGACAGAATATTAAAGTTAGAGGTCAAGTGTTCCAAACCCCATCTCTTAGAGGAACTCCATCTGCAACATTTCTGGCAAATGGTTTTTTACCTCTGTTTGAAAGCTTTTAGTGCCTGAGACATGATTACATCCATTCTTTTTCTTTGCTAGAAAGGGCATTCATATGTTGAGCTTGATAAAATATTCTTTGATACATTTGATCATAGTTATACTCTTTAGAATAATGAAGATTATTTTGTCTTTTTTCTTATGGCAGCCTTTCAAATATTTAAGGTAGTTGACATATACACCCTGAGATTTTTCTTCTCTGGTAGTCAGAATCAGGACTCCCAACACCTTACTAGATCCTGCCATTGCTTTCAAAAACCTGACCCCAAAGGGGGCTATGCAGTTAAAAGTCACAATAACCTACCAGGAGAGAAATTACACTTTATACTGTAACACAACTGTTGAAGCAATAATGTATAGGTTCTACCCCACTGGAACATATAGAACAGAACATACCTCTTCCCTTCCTTCAGGTTCAGCTTTGTGGACATGCAATGTATGCAGTATCCCTGGCCTCATACTTAAAGGGTCCTCATGCTTGGTCCCCTTTCCGCTATTGCTATCTCAAAAATCTTTTTTTTTTTTTAAATAATGAGTTTTTTTAAATATTATTTATTTATGAGAGACTCACACACAGAGAGAGGGGCAGAGAGGCAGAGACACAGGCAGAGGGAGAAGCAGGCTCCATGCAGGGAACCTGGTTTCCAGAATCATGCCCGGGGCTGAATGTGGCACTAAACCGCTGAGCCACCCGGGTTGCTCTCTATCTCAAAATTCTTAATATATTTTGGAAAAGGGGCCTGGCATTTCATTTTGCAGTGGGTCTCACACATTAGACAGTCTTTCTGGTTATATTGCATTTGCTAATGTCCTACATATTTCAATTTTTTCTTCTTTAATAATGCTTCCTATAAGTGCCATTAGGAGTGCATTTATTATATTTTGTCGTCCTTTTTACTTATTTCAAAAAGCTTTCCTTAGAGCAATGAAGATAGGTTCAGCATTATAATCACGCTTATGTTACAGATGAACAACCTAAGGCTTAAAGAAATGAAGTGAATTGCTAGGTTTATATAGATTAGTAAGAAAGTTGAGACAGAGCTAGATCTCCTGACTTGAGGATCCTTTGGATAGGCCCCTCTTGCCCTTCTCTTAGAATAGCACTATATTCCAAATTTCTAGGGTCTAAGTTGGATATCTAATCTTACTAATTTTCCCGGTTCCTAGAGTTCCCCTTTTGGTTTAAGCTCTCAGCGTCATGCTTCTACTTGACACTGAGTATTGCTGACTCATATTTACTCTAGAGTTCCATTTATTCCTCAGGTCATTTACCCATAATTGCCTAGTCCTTTCTTATCTAATAATTGAAGCTTATTTTTCTACCCTAAGTGATTTACCCTGAGCTTGCATTTTTTAAAAAGTAATCTCAGGTTAATTTTGAGAGAATTTCCAATGCAATCTCATTTTTTCCTCCCTCGATTATAATTCTGATCTATAGCTAATCTCCAGATCATTAAGGATGTTCCAGTAATTGGAAAGAAATCGCCATGTTTTTTTTTTCATTAAGTGCTCATCTAACTTGTGGAGGGAAGTTAAACTAACTTAAGCTGCTGAGACTTGCCTTATTTGACCAAAAAGAAATCCAAAGCAATTCTATGAAAATGTAGCTTCATTTGCAATTATATTAGGGGAAAGGAAATGGAGAGTATAATGCAACAAGGTTATAATGACTATCTTAATATGGCAAGGTTGATAGTGGCATGAAGCCTCAACATTGGCGTTACCTCTGCATCCTCCACAGACTGATGTCTTAGCATTGTGAGCTGTCTAGCCCAAGTGCTGTCTTTGTCTTCTGGTGAAAACTCTGACCCAGACTCTGCTTTCTGGATAGCCCAAGCTAAAATATACATTTTCATACTTAGTGCCTACCACCTGAGTTAGTCTACCAGCATTATTAATTAATTTCTGGAGGATAAAAATAAAAGGACTTGATTGAAATTCTTTAATTGTCCTTATGTCTGTAACATTGCCAGCTATGGGATGGTGCCACTTTGAGCAAGTACCACTGCTCGAGAAATAAACTGAACTAGTAATTTCTATCCTAGTCAATGACACCACCATCTTCTCCATCCATTGAAGGGTTAAAAACCAGGGCACTATCCTTGTTCACTCATTTTCCTTTATCCCTACATCCAATCAAACAACTAAGCCCTGTAGCTTCTATCTCCAAATATACCTCAGAGGACTTCTGCTCCCCATTCACAGCTACCCTACACAATGCACAGTACACTCATCCACCATAAACTATACCTACTCACTAAAACATATCAGTGCTGCTTCTCACCTGGTCTCTGTAATAAACCTTAACTGGTCTTCCTCTTGGCACCTTTATCTATGAGCCATGTTCCACATAGCAATGAGATTGGGTTTTTAATAATGCAAATAAGATTATGTCATTCCTCTGATTACGCCTCCACCCTAATTCTGCATCCCTTTATTCTGTTCTTCTTCTAAATATAGCACTTACTACCATCTATATACTTTCCCCTCTTATTTATGTTGTTCTCTTCTTTCTTTCAACCCCCAATCTAGAATGAAAAAAAGGGGCATCCTGTTTTGGCCATCATTATCTCCCTATGCTTAGAAGAGTGCTGTCACCCAGTAGATGCTCACAAATTATGAACTGCAAAAATAAATGAGCCTGCAAGCCAGGACTGAAGTCTAGGCATCTCTTCTTATTTTAGCTTGTTCTTTCCAATACCCTAGTGCTACCTCCAAGCCTGAGAAAACTCTCACTTAGGCTCACTTAGCATTGGCCTTCAGGCCTTGCACCTCCTTTGCTTACACCTTTGGCTTAGCTATAGCCAGAGACCTCACTTTGATTAGGGCCTGGCTTCCCATCTTTCCCTCATGCTCTTCTGAAATATATCTTCAGTTCTATAATTCTAGGAGCAATTATCCCTCCCCTTTGATTTCAGCCTCTGATTAGTCATGCCTTCCTGTCTTTCCTCTCTCTATTTCCAAGGTTGACTAGGTTGCTATTCCCAGCTTCCACTGCTCCTGCTCCTTCCCTGAGCCAATACTTGCAAATCATCATCTACCCTTTAAACCCGGTAGGGTTCAGCGGATCTCAGGTGGAAAGTGCTTGGAGCAACTAAGCCAGATGAGTGCCTCTGTGTGATCACATAACATATTCAGGATAAATGTTTCCTCCAAGCTGAGATTTGCAACTCCTCACTGCTTAAAAATAAGCCCTTGTTTTATAAAAATAGTTTGCATATTTGTGCTCACTGAGTCCACCTATGAATCTATGATGAGAATACCATTGCTCGGCCCCTGGAGAAAAATTGAGCTGTATTTGAATTATTCCCAACTGTTCTCTGATCTTAAAACTTAGCAGTTCACGTAGAAGTCAAGAAAGATTGCAATAAGCAGCTGGCAAAACAATCGTAATGGCAGAGATGGGATGTTGAGCACAACTTTGGCTGGCATTTTCAGGAATTTTAAATGCTTGGCTGCAACTGTCACTTCCTTAAGGATTTCATGAAGATTAATAATGTAAGGAAAAGGCCATATTTCAAGTAACTGAACACGGTAACTTAGGATTTTTTTCTGGCAAAATACAGAAGAAAGCTGTCTCCTTGTATGCCCATCCCTATTTTTATTTTATTTATTTTTTATTTATTTATTTTTTGCTTTAAAAATCTGCACTCCGTTGTTTGTCAAGTACATCTCAATGAATTTGCATTTCTACTACCATTAGGTCATGGTAATAGCAATAATATATAAATATATGCATACATGCAGATATATGTACACATATGTTTGTACATATGTGTAATATTTTGTAGGGTTATTTTGATGATAACAATGTGAATAAATGAACTGGACTAGTAAATGCACTATAATAAGTCCTCAATAAATATTGTCCACTGTAATTGTTATAGTATTATCATTTCTATAAATAATTAATGCATGAAAATAGAAAAGGAAAATCAACTTCCAGCATAACACTGTGGGGAGCTTCACTGTCCTGCTCCCTAGTGAAACTGGAAAAAACTATAAAAAGTCAACTATTTAAGAGTCTCTGTAAAATGGTCCTAACAGCAGAAAGCAAATAAACATCAATTCAGAAGAAGCTCTGAAAAGTCAGTAAGAGAAGTAATAGTGTATAGTATTTGAATCAACAGATTCCTCCCAGCTCAGCAAGGCAAATGCTCCACTCTGGATTACTACAACCAAGAACATAGGGCTCCTACTCCCCTAGCACACAGACAGAGCACTTTACTCTTGGATCTCAGCATTTCTTAGTCTGCCCAACTGAGGCAAATTTCCAGGTGAATGTGGTTAAAAGGTAAGGATGCCCTTCTGAGTATAAATCCTAAGGTGATTTGGATCAATTAGGATGTAAATGGTAAACCTCAGAGCAATCCCTATAAAAATAACTTTAAAAAGGTGTCATAAAGAAATGACAATGTGACATTAGAAAATATTCACTTAGTGTAAACAAAAGCAATGGAGGAAAAATAGGATCACAAAAGACAAGACATATAGAACAGAAAAGCTCAAATTGCAGACATAAATGAAATTACAGTTGATTCTTATTTTTTTGTGATGGTTATGCCCTATAAAATGGACACTAACTCTATTGTTGTCTCTAAACAGAAAACCTGCTGCCATGAACAAGTGAAGTATCCAAGGGAGAGAAAGTACATGAAGAGAGTAAGCCTGGACGGTCTACTCCTTGCTACTAAAGGTGTGGTCCACAGGCAGCAGCACCAGCAGTACCTGAGAGTGTGTTAGAAATGCAGAACCCCAGGTCCCCACTCCAGAACTAGAGTCAGGATCTGCTTTTAATGAGGTCCCCAGGGGATCCTGGGCACATTCAAGAAAGCAATGGAGGATGTACAGCTAAGTTAGCTCATGCTACAGAAGGTCTGTGGGGGAGTAGAGATGATGAAAATCCCAAGATCCCCTAAGAAGGACTATATGTTACATGCTCTGACAAAGGTCAGTTCCCAGGTGAGTAGTTTTTGAAGGATTCACACCAGCCAGAGATCAGTGACTGTGTAGAAAGATTTTTGCTGAGATTTTATTCTAACAACACAATCTTGTTTTGTGTGATCTGAATATATTTAGTTAAGTCAGTATTTAGCATCATTTACTTTTTGGCCCTAAATCTCTCTTGTTTCTGGTACAAGGAGAGGGGAGCCTGAACTTCGCCCCTTAAAGGCCAAGCTGTTTGTCAGCTCTTTCTGCCCTACCTTGTGCTTCTGTAGAAAGTGCCAGTGTTTCCTCTTTCTAACATGCATAGCCGGAGCAAGTATCAATGTAATAATGTTGGTGAACATTCTCTGAGAACTGTTGTTAATTATTTTTAAAACCAGGGATCATTTCCTTTTTTTCCATCCTAATGATGGGAGATGAGTTGACATTCATGGCCTTCCCTTCCTAAAGAGCTCTGTCTGCATTTGCGTCTATGTGCATTAAGTATGTACATTCACTTGGGCACAGTGAGATGCTGGAGCTCACGGTGGTGTTGGATGTTAGTAGTAGCAACATGCTCATGTTTATTCCCACTTCCTCCATCTTCATATTAAGCATTTCCATTCTCCCACGTGCTTGATAATGTTTCCTAAACACTACTGTTTGTAGTATAACCCTTTGCATTTTACTCTCACTTCCAGATCTCTGTGTCTCTGCTTCAATCTGGAACACACACTGGGAGTATTCCATTGGTGGTGCTTCCCTGCTCAAGCTCATGGATGCTTTCTTTTTCAGGCCACATGGAGCTAATTTTGTCATTAACATTTCAGGAAACACACAGTGGCATTTTAAATGAAATACGAATGAGAAAATTCTGCTGTTCTTAGTTACTCTTTTCTCCCAAATTTGAGAAGAAATCACTGTCATATTACCCGAGTCATATTTATCCTTTTTCAACTGCCTTGCTTGTTTTCATTCTTCTGCCAAACTCTCTCTTTCTAACCCCTCAGATAGAAATTATGCCCCTTTTGGAACAATGGCAGGAAGAAAACAAGTGTGATATATTTAGAGGAAAATCAATTCCATCAGGCACAAAGAGGGCTATGTCTCTGAGCCCTTGGCACATACTTCTGCTTTGTCGGCTCTTGTAGATGTGAATGTGTGAATCCATGTTGGACCGACACAATTTCTGGATCATAGTAATCAATCAATATAAGTTGATTCGTCAACTGATTGATGAAGAAATCCTTCATGTAACTAGAATTATAGATGGAGATTATGCTCTTAATTTTTAAAAGCTAGCATTTTATTGATTTTTTACCGTGTGCCAAGCGCTCTGGTAAGTACATGAAATACATTATCTCAGTGAGTTCTTTCCCTGTGTTCAACAGTCCCATGAGTGGTGACCATATCTATAGCTAATTGACCAGAAATGGTGCCCATTGGAATATGTTAAGAAGTAGTTAGGTTTACACATGAGTATTAAATTCATTAAGTATTAATTAATTTAGTCTTAATTAATTAATGGAATACATTGGAACATGTTTTATTTCATCAAGCAAACCTTCACAGCATACACAGCATACAATTAACCAGAAATTATTAAGCATTTATAGTGTGCCAGGTGTTATGATGTGATTTACATAATTATTTCATTTACTTCTAATAATTGTCTTATGTGGGAGATATATTATTAATATCCCCCTTTCGTGTAAGAGAAAGCTGAAGCTAAAAATTTGAAGTTACAAACCTAAGATCAGAAAAATAATAACAGTCAGGCTTTGCCATCAGGCCTGGATGCTTAGCCCATGTGGCATAATGCTTCAAGCCCACTGCATAGTTCACTAGTGAGTCAAAAACACTCACAAAAGTCATCCTCTACTTGCCAGCAATATCCTTTGAACTCACTTCCTTTTTGGGTTGAGGAAAGACCCAGGGAGTTGTCACCAGATCTGGGGCCTCTGGGCCTACAGGACAGTGGAGCAAATGTCTTCCAGGGAGAATTATTTTAAACATAGCTTTGTATCCTGGTTTTTTTTTTTTTTTCCATTTAACATTATAATGTAAATGTTTTCTAATGTTATTAAAGACTCTTTATAAGAGTAATTTTCAATAGTTGCTTGATTTTTAAAATCAGGTGATTGTACTGTAATTTAATTATCCATTTCCTTATTATTGACTATTATTTCCTTTTTCTGTTATTTTACATAATGTTGTAATAAGCTCCTCTCTACACAGAACTCCCCTCCCCCACCCCTGATTTATGTATAATGCACAAGGAAGGTACCTAGAAGTGAATTTTTGGGCTTGGATATTATAAGTCTCTTGATACACATTGCCAAATTGCCTTCTAAAAGTCCTGTTCCAATTTATATCACCCCCCGCCCACCAGGCTCACTGTACCTTCATATCAGGTATAGAATTAAAATAAGAGAGACCCTTGCTAATTTTATGGATGAAAAACTCCATCACATTATTATAATTTCTATTTGATAATTATAAAGTGAATATTTTCCCAATATTTACCAGCCACTGAATATCCTTATTTGACAATTTTTCAGTTCCTATTTTTTGTTGCAGTGAGATTTTACTGCTTTGCTTGTATCCCTTATCAGGGAATTCAAACTTTTGATATGCTTATTGTAAATATTTTTCCACTTGTTGCCTCTGCCTGGGGCAGAAACAAAAGCAAATATGTTGCTGAAAGCAAGGGAGCGAAAGAGCCCTTCAACAAAGGAGTGACAGCAGTTTCCAATGCTACAAAGAGACCCAGCAAGGTAAGGTTTGCATAGTGTCCACTTTTTTCTCCACACATTGTAATGAATGGTAATAAAGCTTGTATATTGCTTTAGACTAGGTGGGCAGTAATTTACTATTGTTCATTAAAAGGAAAGTGGTGTATCACTGAAAAAAAAGAAAAAGAAAAAAACACTCTATATGGTAGTGGTTAACGCATAAATAAGAGTGTCACATATTCGATAGCACATTGGCAAGAACTTCAGTCCCGGCCTACCTCCATCATCTTGTAGAATAGGAAACTGAGGTTCCTGAGAGATGAGTAGTGACTGGTCCAGATGATATAGATTAGAACCAGTTTTCATTTTCAAGTCTCTGCAAATATACCATGTCCTCTCTCTTGCTCAAAACAGTTCAAATGGAAATATTTTCTGATTAAAATAAAAATAATAATAGTAATAATACAAATGTTGAATCTGGTACACTAGTTAGAGTTCTTAAGACAAACAGAATTGACAGAATGTATATGTGCATATATATTTGTGTGTGTGCGTGTGTGTGTGTGGTTTGTGATTTATTCTAAGGCATTGTCTTACACAATCATGGCGATGTGGTAGGTCCACAATTTGTAGGTTACTCAGCAGACAGGACACCCAGAAGAAGAGTTACAATCTGAGTCCAAAAACTGCCTGCAGATAGAATTCCTTCTTGCTCAGGGGAGGTCAATCTTTGTTCTACAAGGCCTTCCACTGATTGCGTAAAGCAGAGCCTCTCACATTATGGAGGGTAATCTGCTTGATTCAAAATCTGCCAGTTTATTTTTTTTTATTTTTATTTTTTTAAATATATATTTTTTAAATTTTTATTTATTTATGATAGTCACACACAGAGAGAGAGAGAGGGGCAGAGACACAGGCAGAGGGAGAAGCAGGCTCCATGCACCGGGAGCCTGATGTGGGATTCGATCCCGGGTCTCCAGGATCGCGCCCTGGGCCAAAGACAGGCGCCAAACCGCTGCGCCACCCAGGGATCCCAAAATCTGCCAGTTTAAATGTTAATCACAATTCCAGAAACTTTTACAGGAATATCCATTAAAAAAAAAAAAAAAAAAAAAAAAGCTTGGCAGCAACAGAAAGTTAACCGTCTTACCTGGTAAGGTTAATCAAATGTAACTAACATCAAGATTTCTGTTAGTTGGGGTTTTATTTTCAATGGATATATCTCATCGAGACATATAACAGCTTTCTCTCTCATTCTCCACTTAAAGAAATTTTTCTTTTGGTTTAAGTTACTACCATTCTTCTGTGCCTTCTGATCTTGCCTGTGACCAAGCTAGCAGGTGTAGACTATGTGGAAGGAGGGGAATGCTTTTTGCACTGAGTTCTTAGGGACTTAGTTTCTGCAGAGATGTAATGATGTTACTGTTCTCTATTCCCCTGGGGCTTTTGTACCTTTTCATTTTGAGTTCAGCAGCCACAATGAAGTTAAGATGATGGATGTGAAATGGAAATTTTCTGGTTCAGATACAATTATACCCTTTTCAGTGGCTTATTTTTTAATTTTAGTAAATATTCATTTAGCAGCCTCAGGTAGTAGAACTAATGATTACAATTTTGCCTCAAAGAAAGAAGGAGACAAATACTGTAATTATATAAAGTACAAATCAAATCACCTAATTAAATAGAGAAAGAAAATCTGCAATAATTACTGGGTATAGGCCAGTTAAGAATGCACAGAAAAAGGACCCATAATTTTACGAAATACACCAATGCCTGATTTATCAAAAGGCAAATGTAATAAACAAGTGCATTTTAACTTAAAATAATACAAGCTTCATGTATAATAAATTAACTTAAATGACTCCTCAGGTGTCAGATTGTAGACTTTCTTGTCTCTATTTCTTCAGAGAATTAAAAAAATGTTTAAATTATGTATTCTGGGTGCAAAGAACATTAATACTTAATTGTGAAAATTTAAATAGTTCTTTATTAATCCAAACTCTAGCAAGCCTCTATGATTGGCAACCCATGAGAGCTACATTATGTGCAAATGCTTAGCTCTTAGATATTTATTCCATTTTCTTTGACATCATGATTGGCTTATATGCCTACCCCTGAATGCTCAAATTATTTTCCATAAGCCCTGCCCAAGAAGACTCTACATCTATCAGAAATAGAAATCGTGCTTTCCATCTTTACTCCTTCCATTACCACAACGATTACTTAAAGCAGTAGTCAGTCAGTATCTGTGTGTGGATGGGTGTGTGTTCATCTAAGTATCATACTCTGCCCCTTTCCAGGAAAGATTTGAGGGTTCACATCAGAGTGTTGCTGGAAGCATTTCAGATCCTGCTTCATGGCATTATTATTATGCACTAACCAGAATGGATTTTTACCATATATGAGTATTTAGTTACAAAATCTTGATAAAGATATGACAACTATCAAGATCCCTTGGTCAAATAAAGCTCCGTATTAATGACTCAGATTACATTCCAAATTTCCTATGCCTTTTCATCTTTATCTCCTTAAACTGCCAAAGAGAATTCCAATTAAGAGTTCTCACACTCCCCACAGCAAGGGAGTTCAGGATTTCCATTATCTTCCTCACTCCTACCTGCTACTGCTCAGTGGGTAATCTTAGCTGCAACTTCACTGAGAAGATGGTCAAATCCAAGCAAAATGTTCCCTAATTTCTTTACTTTCCACTTCAGATTCCTCATGTATCTACACTTTTCATTGTTTTGGCTTGATTCTGTTGTCTCCAAATTTGAGAGAGAAAGAGAGAGAGAGAGAGAGAGAAACTCTCTCAAATAAAATCTAAAGAAAATAAAAGAATCCCTTTCTCATTTCTCAGTCACCACCTGATTCCCATCTTCATTTCAACCACAACAGCCACACTCTAATCTGGTTTATGGATTGGACACCCACAGTGGATTTCCATCTCTAGGGAAAATGAGTCTGGAAATGTAAGTACTTTGGACAAGTGAGTTCAGTGGCTATTAGCTTACACGAGTTGATAGAGACCATTTCCAAAGATAAAGTTTGATGGGGGAAAATATGACATGAAATGGAATAAAAGGGACACTGGGCATGCCATCTATTGTAGTATTCAATAGATAGTTCATGGTGGTGCAGGGGAGGGAGGTGGAGGTGGCATCTGGATTAGTAAAAGCACTTTCTTATCCAAGCCCTAGCATTCATCTCTAAGATCACATTTTGTTCTAAATGCAAAAATTCAGTATTTATTCTCTGGAGTTGATGTGAGAATTATGTAAGATAATATTTTTAAAGCACTTAGCACAGCGCTTGGCACACAGCCAGCAATTAATACTTTTATTTGTTTTAAGTACTTTCTCTGCGACATTAAGTGAAGAAATGCCAACATGCACTTTCCATATAGTGGTTCAACCACATGCTGTTCAAATATATTAATAGTCTGATTTCTGCTACTCATTTTGCAAAGTCAAGACATAGAAAAATGGGTCTATAACCAGGAAACCAGGAAGGGAAAGGAAACCAGGCACCAAGAGAGGCATTTAAAATTATCTAGCTATGAGGACTACTCTCTTATGTTTCAAAGAATGAAAAAAGAAAAAAAAAAGTCACTGTGGTTCCATTAGAGCTATGCCCTTAGAAAGTTGGAGGGGTTAGAGGTTCTCTGAAAGCAGGGCACCTGAACTTTGGAAGCCCATCCTCAAAGTTTCTAAGTGAAAATCCACAAAGATTGCACTTTTCCCACTCTAGAGGGACACTTCCTCCCTACAGTAAAATTCTTTGTTTTATATCACATCATGCTGGGCTGGGAAGATAATACTTGTGATTGCTCTTCTATTTATTTCCCCTGCAAATTGTTGCCAGGACACCCCAGTTCTGTGCAGTGAATCATTATTTTGTCACATCACAAATATCAGCAGCACCTAGCTGATTCCACTTAAAATCAAAAGAATGAAGAATGTGCGCGAGCGCGCGCACACACACACACACAGGAACAAAGCCCAAATCTCAAACCAAGCATTAAATGTCCCTGAAATTCCTACAGCAAGCTTGAATTTTTTTTTTTTTTTTTTAATGTAGGGAAATGGAGCTACAGTCTGCAATGCAGTATTGGCTGTTTTCCTGATTTGCTTAGGTTAGTGGTAAAGGAATTTCTGCTCTTGCGGTGCATTTAAGTGTGAATGACAAAGAATAGGAGAACAGCTGTGTCCATTAGCACTTTCCTCAGGCACTGACTCTTCAAGAAGTCAGACACTAAGCTTAAAACCAGTGCCCTAGTCACAGAAGATGCTAAGTACATTACTTCTTCCTTTGCTAAACTCTATGAGGATAACTATAGGGTGGAACATGTCACAATTTTAAAGTCTCTTACAGTTTATTAAGCACTTTCACATATAATATGCTGCCTGGTCCTCATACCCATCCTGTAAGATGGATGGGGCAGGATTATGCCTTTTCAGATACACAATGAATCAGAAAAGTGTTTTGTCCACAATCACAAAGCTAGAGAAAAAACAGAGCTGGAATTCAAACCAAGAGTCTTATTTTTTTTTTTTAAGATTTTATTTATTTATTCATGACAGACACACACACACACACAGAGAGAGAGAGAGAGAGAGAGAGAGGGAGAGACACAGGCAGAGGGAGAAGCAGGCTCCATGCAGGGAGCCCAACACGGGACTTGATCCTGGGTCTCCAGGATCACACCCCGGGCCGAAGGTGGCACTAAACCACTGAGCCACCAGGGCTGCCCAGAGTCTTATTTTTGAATCTGGAGTTTTGCTCATTAAAGGTCTCATTTCTTCTACAAGATCATCTGCAAACAAATAGGCTCCTGCCAAATGGTGATGTGATGCTGAACCCACGTTAGGCATTTCCCTTTATTTCACTTTTCAACATCCAGGACCTCATGCTGACTCTTTTCTCCCCCTCCAACACACTTGGCTTTGTGCTCTATTTCCTGGGGTGGAGGATAAGTCCTTGTTCAGCTCTGCACTTCTTATGAGTGAGGGACTGGACAAATGATTGATAGTGACTGTTATGGACAACTGTGTGTTCCCAAATTGATATGCTGAACTCCTATTACCTGATGTGATGGTATTTGGAGATGGGTGCTTATAATAATTATTATTTTTAAATTTTATTGATTTATTCTGAGAGACAGAGAGAGAGGCAGAGACACAGGCAGAGGGAGAAGCAGGCTCTGCATGGGGAGCCCAACGCAGGACTCGATCCCAGCCCCCCGGGGTCATGACCTGAGCCAAAGGCAGATGCTCAACCACCGAGACACCCAGGCGCCCAGGTACTTATAATTAGGTTTAGATGAGGTCATGAGAGCACTTATTATGTACTAATAATGAGTTTACTGTCCTTACAAGAAGAGACACCAGAGCTTTCCTGCTCTCTCTCTCTCTCTCTCTCTCTCCCATGTGGGACACAGTGAGAAGGCAGCCATCTACAAGCCTGGCACCCTGATCTCAGACTCCTGAACTGTGAAAAGTAAATTCCTCTTATTTAAGCCACCCAGTCTGTGATGTTTTGGTTTGTAGCCCCTGCTAATTAGTGGCTTCGTGCATCCCCCAACCTGGTATGTGCATTTCTTTTGTAATAGGAGTCATAGATGCACAGCCTTTAACCTAGAGCAATGGGCATTGGAGGCAGCATGGAAGAGCACATGGTCTACTGCAGTGTAAGGCTGGTCTGATCTTATCAGGGATCTTCTCTTGGCTCATGTAATAAGTGAGCACTCCAGGGGGAGTGTACTCTCAGCTGCTGCCTTTCTACTGTCTCCTCCCTTCCATCACAACAGCTCCCTCCTCAAAGAATTGAAGACTGGCCCACAGGTAACTGGAGACTGGTCAAGGAGTGTTAGCCATGGTTCAGCCATTTTTTTTAAGCCTCGTGAATATGGGGAGTTATTTTACCCCTGGACTTCAGTTTTCTCAGTGGTAAAAATAAGATTAAACTAAATCATTTTGTAAGCTTTTTCTCTTTTGACAGTGGACATCTATTTTCAAACGTAAAATAATACAAGCTGCGAATACAGCAAACAGATAAATATTGTGTTCTTTCCTTTTTTTAACAGAGTGATCTGCTAAGGAAGAGGGAAGTGGCTATAAAGGAAAAACAAGGTTATGGAAATGAGAGAGATTTTTATCTTTTTTTTTTTTGTGTGTGTGTGTATCCATTTAGCAAACATTTATTAAGCTTCTTTTGGATAGTACAGTTGAGGTTGCAAAGATATTGCAAAGCCCTGTCCATACTCTCTGGGTCTGTAGGAGACAAGACATACAGATCAATAAGTAACACATGAGATAGAAATGACACATGCACATCTAATGTACTGAGACAGTCCAGCAGTGAGAGGTGAGAGACAATGAAGGGGACAGAGAGGAAGAGAGCGAGCGGAAGTAGTAAAGGTAGTAGTTGGTTTAAAAGGCACACAATTCTCTTTTTATGGTCATTTCTAAATAATGAATTATATCGTAAAAGAGGTGAGTGAAGGGGGCACCGTGTGTTTAATCCAGTAGACCGCTTGTATGCCCAAAGACATCCCAGTCCAAATGCAGTGTCTCTTCTAGTTCTTACTCAGTTTCTCAGAAGGACTTGCTCCATAGTTATCTGGATTAGCCATCTCTATTGATCAAATTTATCAAGTAGTAGCTAATCTCTCACACAGAGACCTCCTTTATTTCAGTATGCCCTAAGAACATTCTCCCTTCATGAACCTAGACCTATAAGTAGAATTTTATAGCACCAGAGCCTGATAGTATTTTAATTAACTCAGCTAAGCCTTCCTATTACACTCAGGAGCAGAAGTTTGTAGGTTAATTCAGTTTCCTTAATTACAATGATAAGGCCAGATAAAAATTCTGATATAGTACAAGTTAGTAGCCCACATGCTTAATTACCCAGGGTCGCTGCAATATTTGGTATTCTCTGTTTACTGAACTCCAGACTCATTAATGACACCTCTAGATACTTATTCTTTATATAAAGTTGCTTGCTGATTCCAGACCTGAGTGAACCTTAACTCATGAAACAGATGGGTTCAGTTCCAGACTTCAGACCTCTGCTGTAGTCACAAGGCACTTTTTTTCATCAGGAAATTTTGGAAACACTTGATTAAGCAGAGAACAATGCCTTGGAAGAATGCCTATTCAGGTCCTCTGCCCATTTTTAAATCAGATTGTTTTTTTTTGTTGTTGTTGTTTGTTTGTTTTGGTGTTGAGTTATAGAAGTTCTTTATATATATATTATATTATAGATTATATATATATTTAATATATGTATATTAAAGATTTTATTTATTTATTCATGAGAGACACACAGAGAGAGAGAGAGAGAGAGAGAGAGAGAGGCACAGACACAGGCAGTGGGAGAAGCAGGCTCCATTCAGGGATCCCCTGATGGGACTTGATCCTGGATCCCCAGGATCATGCCCTGGGCTGAAGGCGGCGCTAAACCGCTGAGCCACCCGGGCTGCCCAAGTTCTTTATATATTTTGGATATTAACTCCTTCTCAAATATATCATTTGTAAATATCTTCTCCTATTAGGTAGGCTGCCTTTTTGTTTTGTTTTTGGTTTTCTTTGTAGTCTGAAAGCTTTCTATTTTGATGTGTTCCCAATAGTTTATTTTTGCTTTCGTTTACTTTGCCTCATGAAAAGATGCACACTACTAATCATCAGGGAAATGCAAATCAAAAGCACAATGAGCTATCACCTTACACCTGTCAGAATGGCTAACATCAAAAAGACAAGAAATAACAAGTGTTGGGAAGGATATGGAGAAAAAGGAACCCTCATGCCCTGTTGGTGGGAATATAAATTGTTGCAGCCACTGTGAAAACCAGTATGGAGGCTTCTCAAAAAATTAAAAATAGAAATATCACATGATCCAATTATTCCACTACTGGGTATTTGCCCAAAGAAAATGAAAGCACTAATTCAAAAAGATAGATACACCCTTATATTTACTGCAGCATTACTTACAATAGTCAAGATATGGAAGCAACCTAAGTGTCCATTGATAGATGAATGGATAAGGAAGGTGTGGTACACATAGACATACACACAAAGGAATTATGCAGGCATAAAAAATGAGATTATGCCGTTTGTGACTACATGGATGGACCTAGAGGGTATTATGCTTAGTGAGATAAGTCAGATTGAGAAAGACAAATAGCCATATGATTTCACTCTTATGTGGAATCTAAAAAAACAAATGAATATTAAAAAAACAAAAAGCAGAATCAGACCTGTAAATACAGAGAACAAATTGGTGGTTGCCAGAGGGAAGAGGGTTAGAAGGATGGGCAAATGGGTGAAGGGAAGTGGGAGGTCCAGGCTTCCGGTTATGGAATGAAAAAGCCATGGAAATAAAAAGTACAGCAGAGGGAATATAGTCATTGATACTATAATAGTATTTGTATGGTGACAGATGGTGGCTACACTTGTGGTGACCACAGCATCTTATGTACAGAGAAGTTGAATCACTATGTAGTACACCTGAAACTAATGTAACATTGTGTCAACTATACTCAAGTAAAAAACTTTTTTAAGAAAAAAATGCAACAATTTAAATAGTTATCATTTGCCTATTCAATTGTGTCTCCTTGGGACCTCTCCTGAACTTGAGAGAGATCCGGTAGGGAAGGACAGTTTCTCAGTCTCAGCACTACTGACACTTTGGACCCGACAATTCTTTGCTTTGGGAGACTGTACTGAACAGTCTTAGGTGCATAACAGCATCCCTGTCCTCTACCCACTACTTGCCAGTAGCACTCTTCCCCTACTTGTGGCAATTGAAAATGTCTCCAGACACTGCCTAATGTCACCTGGGGCACAAAATTGCCCCAGCCAAGAACCACTGGTTGTAAGGGTTTAGTGTGTGACTCTGTGGCTAGATAGGCTTAAACTTAGTCACTCCCATCTAGGGGCTGTGACCGTGGGCACTTGACTTAAACTCTGAATTTGTATATATACGGAAAGGGATGAGTGCACCCACTGTAGTACACTGTAGTAAGAGTTAAATAAATTAACATGTGAAATGTTCTTAGAATTGTGCTTGGTGCATAGAAAACACTCAATAAATGGAAAGTATTATTCATATTGTTAGCATCATCCAGATGAATCTACATTTTACAGATTTATTTTTTATAAAGATACGAATAACTGATCATAAGAAACATGGCCAGACAGTTGCCATCCCAGAATCTACATCTGGTCAATGTCCTAGCCTGGTGAAGGAAATGTTCCAGCTTGGAGTCATAGATACAGGTGCAAATTCTGTTTCTGTTGCCTTGATTTGGCTATGGGCAACCCCCGCCCCCTTTGCCCGTCAGCATTCTCCTTTAAAGAAGAACGTCTCCCACACCTCAAGGCTGTATTATAATCCATTCAGTACAAAACTGCAAAAACAAAAAACCCACCTGCCCTTGCCTGCTTTCCCACCTTCCTATTCTTGTCTTTTCCCTTTTTTCTTTCCATGTCTGAATATCAAAAGCATTATTTTTATTGGTTTTTGTTTTTAAAGAAGAGTGATTCTCAACCACCTGAGAGCTTGTGAAAATATTGGTAACTGGGTCCACTTTCAGAGTTTCTGACTCAGTCGGCCTGGGGGTGGCATTTCTAATGCATTTCTAATATATTTCCAGGTGATCCTGATACTGATGCTTCTGACTGAGGACCACTCTGAACTAATGTCATAGTATTTACTGCTATGCTCTAGAACAGTGGTTCTGAATCTTAAGCACGCATTAAAATCCTCTAGATGGCTTTTAGAGACACATTGCTGGGCCCCATACTTGAGTATGATTAATAAGTCCATATATTGAGAACCAATGCTTTAAAAGGCTCTCAACTTGATCTGCATATTAGAATCACCTGGGGAATTTCAAAAATAAGTACTAAAGCCCAAGTTCCAACCCAGACCAATTAAATCACAATCTCTCTGTAGTTTGTAAAGCTTCTCAGATGATTCCAATATGCAGACAAAGTTGAGATGTCATTCAAAAGCCGATACAGAGACTTACAAAATCTGGGAGGGCAAAAAGGAATTTGAGAATTTCATACTCAATATGATGGATGCTAATGAGAAAAAGTAGTTCAGAGCTTTGGGTATTGATGTAATGATCATATATTTGGTCTCTATCTACCTTGATTTAGCAATATAAAGACTCACAGGCCTTGGTTATAAGGGACTTTGTAGTGTTCAGGTAGTAATTTTGGAAAATTCATGACAATCTGAGGCAAAAGTTATAAATAGCTTTTTAAAATAAAGACATATATTTCAGAAATTTTAAAAGACAATAGATATGTTTTCTAAGGCATCCTCAGACTCTTACAGTGAGATAGTCTTCATACTCTACCTTCTTTGTCCTGATTGCTGTTGAGAGATGTGGAGGGACTTGACTCTAAATAACAATCCTGACTTTTTAGTGATTGAGCCCATGGTTCTCAAATAGAAAAGTTATGTCTTTCATTTTTCTAAAAGATTCCTGGAAATGCCTTGCTCCTCTCTATTCTAGCATTACTTGGATGACGAGGTGATCAGATACAGCTATACTGAATACTCTCGAATTAAACAGCCATGGAAACCAGAAACTTGGGTGAGGAGGACCAGGAAGCAATATAATATTGGAATGAATATAGAGCAGCCTGAGAATAGGCCTAGGTAATGTCATCTGACCACGCCACTGGGGCTTTGAGGTCAGAGAAGAGCTTTGAGCCTTAAGGAGACTAGGGCTACTTGGAGAAGACAAAGATGGTGGTTTGGAACTAGGTCTGGCCCTGAGGGATCTATTAGTGAGTGGCTGTGATCAGATGGTGCTGTTGGTGGTACCCACTCCCAGGAATTTACCTGGTATCTTTCTGGACACAAGACACTGCTTCAGTGAGAATGATAAAAGGTTCTCTCCTTACCATAAGTAGAGCACCTTAGTCTCTATAAAAGTAACCTACCCTGTTTCCATACACTATCATCTCTTAAGCAATGTGGGAAAAGCCCCTCTAAAACCTAAAACGGATGTCTGGGTAGCTTAGTGTTTGAGTGTCTGCCTTTGGCCCAGGATGTGATCCCCGGGTCTGGGGATCGAGTCCCACATCGAGCTCCCTGTGAGGAGACTGCTTCTTCCTCTGCCTGTGTCTCTGCCTCTCTCTCTGTGTCTCATATGAATAAAAAATCAAATCTTAAAAAATAAAATAAAAATAAAATAAAACCTAAAACTACTCAGCATCACATTCAGCATTCTTTCTTCCATCCTAGTCCCCACCAAGTCCCAGAATGGACCACGAGATAATTCAGATCTCTTTTATGCCATTTTGGGTTTTCAGGAATTGGGAATTCGTGTACTTTCCCACAACTTCTTTCTGCCTCATTTCTTGGACATTAATCCCACTCCACCATCATCTAACCATCAGTGATCTCAACTGACACTTCAGGTTTTCCTAGGAGGTTCTTGTGCAATTTGGCTGTTTGTTGGCAGAGTGAGTATTCTATTCCCTTCTCTCCTACTCCTCATACCACCTTGATAAATCCATATTTCTGATGATTAAGGTGAAAGGCTTGGTTCTGGTGCATCTAATTCAACTGCATTCCTTGCTAAAGCTATATAGGCTTTTTTTAACTTCTTGCAGCAGGAGGATGGTAAGGAGTCAAATAATGAACATATCAATGAGAATTCTTCTCATGTTCTAAAAGCACTTGTTTTCCCCCACTGTATTGCATCCAAATATAGTCAGTGCTGTTTCGTAGTGATAAATCTTGAAAGCAGGATGATTTTCCTGTTTGAAAGTAGGGGAGCAAGAATCAACCTACTTTCTAGTCCCTGCTTCCCACAGGAATGAGGACAAACAGAATAAAGCACAAAGCAAGCATTCTTAGATCATGTTCTAAACAACTATAAAGGGGCTTCAAGTTTGACTTTAAAGTGAATAGTTTGACAAATGTTTTCCCAAAGGACTAATTTTGAATTCCATTATTATTGAAGTAAAAATTAAGTGGACACTATGAAAAAGTAAAATAATAATTGCAATATGTGGTAATAAGTTAAAAGGGTTTGGTTATGCAGTGGTTTTCAAACAGGGTTCCACAGAGCCCTGAAGTTATGAGACCTGTATCTCAGGGTGGGTGATGTGATGGAAGGGGGGCACATTGTATTGTTTTGTGCCCTCACCACTTCAGCAGAGCCATTCTGCTTTCTGTCTTCATATGTAGGATAACTAAAGTATACTTATGTACTTTACATGGCTTTCTGCTGCAGATTTATAAATGTATTTAAATTAGATTATTTCTGGTCATTTCTATGAAAGGTTCTACGTTAGGTATAACCCTGATAGTAGGACTGGCATTTCTTCGTGGCTAATAAACTAGTTAAGTTTATTAGTTAAGGTAGGTCTGGCCCAACTGAGATTCCAACTCCAAAAGTGACAAATATGGTACAGTGGGAGGAGGAGAATTCTCAACCAGCTAAAAAAATGAGCCAATTAAATCCCTGTGACTGGGGAGGTCAAAGATCTTTTCATGCTCCAGAGAATAACCAACTTCAGTTAGACTTTAAAATGCTAAGTTTTCTGATACTTTTTCCTAGTACTTCCTCTAAGAACTCATATTTCAAAAATGTTTTGCTTAATTTATACATTATTACACTTAATTAGCCACATTTAACATCAGCTTCCTATTTTTATAAATACAAAGACCTACCCCAGGAGGGATAAATGACCTGCCCAGAGTCACAAATTTAGAGATGAGATGAAGATTCCTTAATTCCTTATCCAGGGTTCTTTCCTCTACAATACTGATTAAAACCAATTTTAGAAATGAGTACTTCCTTCATTTTTTTGTTTTTCCTTTCTGATGAGTTCTTATTTCTAATGTTCTTTTACATAGAAGCTCTGTACACAAAATGTAAAAGAGTGAAAATGTTTTAGGTGAAGCCGAGTTGGGGAGAAGGCTTTTAATCCTACCTACTTCGCCTCCCTCCTTTTCTTTCTCCACCTCCAGCAGCAATTCTAGGGCTCCCGGGGATTGCAATTGAAAAATGACTATTCTGGGTATGGTATTAACAGCTGGAGTCCAAAGGCCTCTAGATCTTCCTCCTTTCATACCTATTGCTTATGTAATATTGGCAGGACTGAATGTACTAGACTTTCTACCCTAAGACCTTACAAGTTAAAATATTAAAAAGAAGTTTTGCTTTTAATTTGTGGTATTAAGTTCAATGAAAACAGTATGACATTTACTAGTAGCTTAATGGCCTATTAGGTGAACATTTTATTGCTTACATAATTTTGAATTAATTATATTCCATGTACTTTAAGTCCACATGGCATCCTCATTTACAACATTGCCACACTTGTCCAAACATTCCTCTATAGAAAAAGCATAAAATCCAAATATTATGTGAATTAAAAACACGATTAAATCTCTGCTTCATAATTAATTGAAAGATGATCATGTGTAATGTCACTTTGATTTTTATGGAAATAGTTAAACAATTACTCTATCAGGTTAACCTAAAAGATGGCCATTCTTCCAGTATTCTCTTTTTCCCTCCCTCTGCTGCACTGGAATAATAATACTCTTCTGTTGCATAGCACACATCATTTACTGTAATACCAATGGCAGGCAAAACATGCATTATTATTCCTTTGTAATAAATAAGAAAAATTGGTGCTTACAGAAGTTAAAAGAATTGCTAAGGTCACACAGAATAACAAGAATACATTAAAAACTTAAAATAAGAATTATTGCCTCAATTTCCAGTCATTCTATTCTATTATTCTATTCTATTCTATTCTATTCTATTCTATTCTATTCTATTCTATTCTATTCTATTCTAATCATAGGTATAAGTCAGATTAGCTATTGAGAGACCCAACCTCCTTTATAGAAGATGGAGTGGCTGGTGTAGGGACAACCTTCCAAAGGAGCTTCTTTAATGAACCACAGCGGATGGTGCTGTCCCTCACTGCACAGTGAGGTGGGGCCAGGGCACCAAACTGCCTTTGCAAACACCTTCCTGTCAGGAAAAGGTGCTCAGAAGGCGAGAAGGTGAGCACCCTGCCATTGCTCAGCTGTCTGAAAGTCTCAACAACATTTTGTTACAAATCACATGAGGGCTTAGCAGGAAGTGGGGGGCGGGGAATACAAGAGTAAATCTCCTTAAATCTATGTCTTCACACAAGTGTTCAAAGCAACCTTTGAGCCCTGAAAATCTACGTTGCCTGGCATAATTCTGAATCTTGAAAAGGGGTGAAAATTTTCTATCTCATGATACTAAGAGCTGTTTGTCTTTTTAAATGCAGTTAGAGCACCACAGTGAAAGCTTATTTTTAACGGGTGTTTACTGAGTAACTACACTGTGCTTGGAGCAGCCTTCAAAAAGAGATCAGAAAAAAAAATGGTAAAAAATGGTAAAAGAGGTAGTTTTATGACTATAGAATCCATAGAAACTATCAACACTTGATCTTAAGGCAAACTTATCCCAAGGGAACACCAGTAAAATATGAATACTACCACTGGAACCAGATTCCTCAGGCTTCGCGCCCTCCCCCCTCCATTTACAGACACAAAAAATGTAGAACAGCAGTTTGAGATGGAAATGGGATGAATGAAAACAGAATTTAATAACTGGTTGGATTGGAATATGAGTTTCAGTACCTTACTGACAAAACATGTTTTTCATGTAAAATATCGATTCTTTCTCTCAAAGTGATTAAGATTATTTTGGGGACATTGACAGTACACACACACACACACACACACACACACACACACACACACTTAGCCTGTGACAGAGAGTACAGCCAAGCATAACCAGTGCTTCAGATTGGTAACCATGGCAAGGACTGAGCCATGTGGGAAACAGAGAGGGACCCTGGTGGGGCACTCATGTCATCGGTGATAGTGAATGCTGTCACTTCCTCAGCTCTCCCAGTAGTGATCCATTAAATTGCTGTACTTTGTTATTTTTTTCAGTGTTTAGGAAAGAGCTGGGGAATCTTTGGGGGAAACCTTGCTGTGTTTTGAATACACTCTTAGTTTCATCTCTAGTACTTTTGTCAGCCTTCTGATGTGATACAAGTTCTTACTGGGGTATTATTTTCAAGAATTCTCTAACATGGACTTTAAAGGTAAACCAGACTTACTGTTTTTTCTTACTTCAGGCTTGTCATCCTTCACAGCAAAATCATTTCCCTGTTTGTGATGTGAATTATTCACTAATATAATTATACTACATGCTGATATTGGATAACAGAATTGAAATAAGCCAAGACAAAAATCAGGAGTGGTAAGAAACTATAAGAAGAAGGAAGATTTGCTGGCACTGCATTTAAGGACATTTTCATAAAAGTTAGACAATACTTGGTTCACTTATTCCACAGAGGGGAAAAAATCTCCACATCTATTATTCTACTTCCTCACACTCATAACTTATACACATGTATTTAGGCCATAGTGAGAAGACATAAAAGAAATCAAATTATTGGTGATAGATTTATTCATTTAAGACCGTTTGATTCCCAAAGAGTTTTTTAAAAAGTGGCTCTTTTCTATGGAGACAGTTTTTACTCTATCAGCCTTTGAGAAAATGGGTAATGCCAGAGCCGTATTAGAATTATCACAGCTTCTTTTGTTGTTTTATTTAGCTCTGTTTCTTCAAAGTAAGCTTTCCTGATCTAATTCACCTTGATGATTATAATGTATTTTTCCAGTATTCTTCTCTTTTGTGTACTTCATTTGCACAGCCTCTGTCTAAGGAAAACAAGGGTTTGTTGGTGGTGGTGGTTTAAGAAAACTCAGGAGCATTACTGTATACTTCAAACAAAGAACATTCTCCCCAGTCCTCATTCTTTCCTAACTGGAAATTTGCTAAGCATGCCTGGCACTTTCAACTTGTTTAGGAAATATACTAGGGATTTTCAAAATGAATGCATGGTTATAGCTACAAAGTGAACACAAGCAAAAGTTGGGTGCTACCTGAGGGCTATAGTGTTAACAGCTGGGCAGCGGCAGTGGACCCAAGATTCAAGCATCAAGTCCATGCCTGTCTGGGCACATGCAGCCTTACTGTGAGCCATACCCTGGGCCTTGTGCTGGGTCATGTGGAGGCTGCCAAGGTGAAGCTTGTGGCCTACCAGGCCTGTGGCTGTTTTGTTGTTGATCAAATGTTGAATAGCCTCATTTTGCAGATAAGCACCAGTAGAGATACAGAAAGAAGTAGAGAAGCAGAGAAACAGGAAGTTGGAATTTGGGAGCCACAGTACAAATCACAGGAAGGCTAGAGTTATAGTAACCAACTTGGAAGCCCACAGTGGACAAGTAGCTTGTAAGAGGTAAGTGGTCTCAGGACACTTTGGTAAAGATTTAACAACTTTTGAACAAATAATTATTGAATACCTACTGCTGTTAAGAAATAGCTTATAGATCCTCATATAGTCTCAAAGCCTAATAAGTAGAAGATCAAGAACAATAATAAGGCACTCAAAAAGAATGGCATGGTTGGAGCTTGGGATGTAGAATGTTGGGGGCCAGATGGAGATTCTGCTAGTGAGTAAATGAGATACCAAATGGTAGACGTTTCAAGCATGTGATTTTCTTTTAATCCGGCAAAATATACCTTCTTATAAATTGTCACTCAATCTTCTGACATAATTCAGACAGCTCTTAACTGCATGTTTACCTTCTTTCAAAGGCACAGTACATGTTATCTCATGAGGGTCCTATGGGTTTCACTTCACCGTTCTTAAGCTTTTTTTCATTTCTCTTATCTCAAGGCTATGTTTAAATGGAATCACTGACTTCACATGAAATAACAAAGACACACCATGAAAAACTGGCAGTGGTGTTTTGCTAAAGGGAATCTTTTATTATTCTGAAACTCAGTGCACATGTGTGTTGTCACTGTAAGAGAACCTGGAATATTAATAGTGAACATTTTCCTGGACAGTATAATCTGGAAGCTACAGTAGTCCACCCAATTGAGCAGAGCCCAGGCATATTTTTATTATTCTGCAGGAGCTGTGCAATGCATCTGTTCCTGGAGGATCTAAGCAAGCACCTTTCATTCCCCCAATACTTCAACTGAGATCATTTTATTTCCCTGATAATTCCTTGCCTTGAGACAATCAGGTGTGATATGTATCCTCATTATGATTTTATGGAGCAGTAAATGCCACCACCCCCGTCTATCAGGAGGCAGCATCCACTGAAGGGTGAGACTTAGAACCACACTGTTTTTTTTTTTTTTTTTTTTTTTTTAAACACTATAGGAAATATATCGCTGGTACATTTGGCTTGTGTTGCAGATTGTGTCGTGTATAAAGTCCTAAAATGTGAAGCTTTCTGTTGTTTACTGCATTGCAGGAGAAACAGCGGAGGCACACCAAAGGGCATTGTCTTCATTTTTAAGTGCGTTTGGTTGGAAAGCCTTTCCTCCACCAGGGGCTTTGCTAGGGAACAGTTAAGACCCTCTAAGGCTGTGAATGAAAGATCTGCCACAAGATAGGGAGTGGAAATGAGGGCAAGGAGAGACACAAGGGCTGGACTTGTCCAAGCCTCAGGATGACTCACAGGATCAAGAGGCCTAAGACAGGAAGGAGAGAACAGAATAAAAACAAAAGTTTTGGGCAAATTAGACAAACTTGTTTAGTTGGCTATTCTATGGAATTTTGGCTGGGCAAGACTGTGTATAATCATTGTTATTGGTTCATTTAATAATTAGAGTCATCTTTAGCCTATTGGTAAGTGTAATTAATGTAGTTTATGCCGACCTGGGAACAAAGCCTAGGATTTAACAAAAATGTTAGAATGTTTGCAGATTTCAGTAGAAAAAGGATATTCGTTTTCTTCCATCTAGTAGCAAGGCTATCAGCCCAAATTAAGTCCCTACAAAGTTACCAGTTAGATAACTAAGGGTCACTGTTGCACACTGGATGATTTCCTTTAATGGGTAAGAGCTTGGGATTTGGATTCATAATATCTCGATTCAAACTCTGCCTTTTCTACTTCCTAGCTGTGTGACTTTGGGCAAGTTACTTAACCTCTCTATCTTGTTTCCCCCATGTATAACCTGAAAATAATGTAGTACCTGAGTTACATTGTTTTGTTTTGTTTTGTTTTTTAGAAATGATATAAGGCAGATGAAACACTTAGTACCATATCTGACACTTAATAAATGATTTGTAAATGTTATTGATGCTATTAACAATTAACTAATATTAACTGTTATTAATGTAATTAATGTAAATGTTATTAGTTTATAACTCAATCTATTTAAGAGAGAATTCTAGAAAGCATCCTAATTACGTAAATAATAAGGTGGGTGACTGCCAAAGCTATTTGTCTGTTAAGGCACTGCCTACAAGGCAGCTGTGACTTGACAACAGAACTATGTGAATCTCATTAAGCATAAGACTTGGTTCCATCCCACATATATAGCTCTGTTGTTTTTGCAAAACAGTGCCCTCTTCTTCCCCAAGTTTTTATTTAAATTCCAGTTGGTTAACATATAGTGTACCATTGGTTTCAAGTGTAGATTCATCACTTATAACATTAGTGCTCATCACAAGTGCCCACCCTCCTAATACCCATCCCCCATTTGCCCATCTCCCCATCTGCTTCCCCTATAGTAACCTTAAGTTTGCTCTTTGTAGTTATGAATCTATTTCCTGGTTTGCCTATTTTTCCCCCCAAGCTCATCTGTTTTGTTTCTTAAGTTCCACATATGAGTAAAATCATACAGTATTTGTCTTTCTCTGACTTATTTTGCTTTGTGTTATACTCTTTAGTTCCTTTCATGTTAATGCAAATGGCAAGATTTCATTCTTTTTGATAGCCAAATAATATTCCATTATATATGGAATTATATATATATAATTATATATATATAGTGTGTGTATATATATATATATATATATGGATAAAGAAAATGTGTATATGTGTGTGTGTGTGTGTGTGTGTGTATACCACACACCTTCTTTATCCATCCATCAGTCAATGGAAATTTGGGCCCTTTCATAATTTGTCTATTGTTGACAATGTTGCTATAAACATTGAATTACATGTGCTCCTTTGAATCTGTATTTTTGTATCCTTTGGATAAATGTCTAGTAGTGTAATTGTTGGGTTGTAGGGTAGCTCTATTTTTAACATTTTGAGGATCCCCCCAGGCTGTTCTCCAGAGTGGCTGTACTAGTTTGCATTCCCACCAATAGTCTAAGAGGGTTCCCCTTTCTCTGCATCCTTGCCAATACCTGTTGTTTCCTGTATTGTTAATTTCAGCCATTCTGACAGGTGTGAGGTGATATTTCATTGGGGTTTTGATTTGTAATTCCCTAATGATGAGTGATGTTGAGCATCTTTTCATGTGTCTCAAAACAGTGCTCTTTTTGATTAAACTTGAAATTTCTTGAAGACAAGGACAACATCTTATACCTCCAATCCCCAGAATTCAGTGTGTAACTAAAAAATGTTCCCAAAGCATTGACTATGAGTTGCCATAATTTTACACTATGGACTTCGGTCATTATATCTAGTCAATAATCACATGAGTAATGTTTTAGAGCAGCACAGTTTCTATTCTTTTGAGATGGCTACAAAAGTGGAGATCTTTGCTTTGGGAAGGCACTCCCATAAACGTATTATTTTGAGAGAGCTGGTACTAACACTGGGTGGAGGTTGCAGGTGGTGCCCATCAACAGTCTCTTCACCATCAGGACCATAAATATATCTCCTTTTTGGCCTCTTAGTTTACTTTGCTTTATAGTTTATTATTTACAGATTACAGGTCTTATCAGCGTGGAATAGGAAGCACATTAATTATTCTTTTTAAATTTTCAAGTGCCAGATCTGCAGCACAGTGAGTATCATCATAGCTCCAAATGGCTTTTGGATAAATACATGATCAAACAGAGAGGTCTGCTTGAGCTCTTTAATTCATAATGTGGGTATTTAAAAATCATGGAACCTCACATCAACCCATGCCACACCAAGAATTTCTGTTGTCAAGCCTTTTCTAATTTCTCTATAGGTGGTCTTGTCCAACTTTCCATAGCTTTATCTACTGATACACATATGTACAGAATGATTTTCTCCATTTTCAGAATTAAAAACAGGGAAAGATATATAACATTTACTTGTGTTCTACAATTTAGTAGAGAAGGTGTACTTAATCTTCTATTGATCTGCTATTTGGTGGGGTAGGAAATGCAAGCTGGGCAGGATGGTGTAGATTGCAGTTACATAACTGTTCTCTGACATGGTGGCTCATTGCATACTTCTTGTTCTCTTTCTTGGATTCTTTGTCTAGTTCATGGTCTCTTCTAGAGACTGGGAATTCCACCGTAAATCCCATTGACTAGACCCCTGGCTATAACTTGAGAACTGCCTCCAGAGGCTCAGTCTCTCTCTAACCTATTCTCTCTATTCTTGGAGCCCTGGTGTGAACAGACCACTCTACAAAGTTATACTGCTGGTCTCCACTTAACTGTATGGATCCTCATGAGCCAAGGCTTCTTGCCTTTCTTTTATCTGCTTGCCAGTTTCATAGTTCAAATATCAAAAATCATCCAAATCAGCATCTGTCAAACATCAGTTCATAAAATGCAAGTTCTGGGAGATGCTAATAGATGTCCTTTCATTATTATGTTTGAAAACTACTTTCTTTCCCTCTTGAAGAAACACTGTGTGGTAGCACATTAAAATCTCTGAGATGCCTTCCTCAGAGAAAAAACACACTAATTTAATTTGAATCTGGAACATCTGCAGAATTGCAACTCTTATATTAAGTCCTATGAAATAGTGTTCTATTAAATACCAGTTTGCAAAATGCTGGCCAGGTCCTAGGACATTGGGAATTCAGCTACCTCTAAGGGATGACTCTTTGATCCTCAGGTTAACCATCCATGGGTTCCTTTCTTCTCAACCACTTCCCATTACAAGGTTCTTGTAATTCTCATCACCACCTGTTATACATACATACATCATAATCCAATGGCTTTGGCTTATTAGGGACTTCATCTTTTCTAGCTCCAACTGTTCGTCTTCCCAGAAGTTTTTGTTTTTCCTTTTTTGGAGGATAGGGCAATTCTCTTTCCTTCACAGTATTATTTCAGCTATTCAGCTTTCTAGGGGCACTTTATATCTGTTACAAGACATTTATTCATTTTCTAGCTTTAGAAATATTTTCAACATGGCAACTAAAATCACACCCTGCATATTAGAGCTTACCTATCATCTCTTCATGTCAGATCACAGGTACAAGTCAGGCCCTTGAGCTACACTTCTGTTTTATGACATGTCAGCAAGGAAACTTGTCAGTCATGTACTCCCAATAATGACATTTTATTATCTAACAACTCTGAGTAAATCCATCACAAACTCTCATTTATACTTCAACCACAACTGCATTGCCGCACTTCACAGTGACATTTGCCCCATACTTGTTATAGGTAAATATCTTGCTGAACTATTGGTTTTAAAGGTTGTGTTATAGCCCCTTTCCAGCAAGTGACCTTTTAGGGCAGAAAGGCTTGCTCCTCTCTGCTTTGTCCTGATTTATTGCTAGGTTCTTTCTCATTACTGACATTATTTCTACTTTCTCTCTTAGTTTACCTCTTATTTTGTCAATTTTTCTTCTATCTTACCTAACAGGAGCCTCTGTGACATGTGCTCTCCACTTGGAAGACAAGAAGGTTCAGATACAAAGAATATATCTGAGATCACACAGCAGGAGAGAAGCAGAAGGACGGACAATAGACTCTGGGATTCTGGACCAGAGTCCATCTTACCCTGCACCACAGTGTTTTTGGAGCAGTCTCTAACTGAACAAAGAGTTTTAAAGATATTTAAAAATGAATATTCATAAACATCCATGTTAGACTTTTTTATAAGCAGTCTAATGGAGAAGTCCAAGAAGAAATTGCTCTCATATGGCCTTTGGTAAATTACCAGACTTGTTTGCTTTTGCTTTTTTATTAATAAGAGTAAAGCAACACTTACTTCTGGAATTTGATGAATAGATTTGTACATAATAACAACAGTGATAGTTGTTATAAGTAAACATTATTGTGTAGTTGTAGTACCAGCTAATACTTATAGGGCACTTATTTTGTGCAAGGCCAAGCACTTTACATGGAGATCTTCATGTAATCCTCCCAGCCACCTGTAATTATCCTCATTACAGATGAAAAAATTGAAGTCTGGACAAGTTAAATATGCAGCCCAGATCACACAGGTGTTAAGTAATACAACTGGAACTTAAGTCCACTCTGCCTAGGTCCAAAGTAAATGTTCTTAACCATGAGACCATATTGTATTGCTTTCTCATTAAAGAATCCACAAGGATAAGTTAAGAACAAGGGAATTCAACCTTAAAAAACCAGAGAAGTAAAATTTGGCAAGAGAAGGACTTTTGCAACATTAGGAGACCATGCAGGGTGGCCAACACTCATTGTACTACCTCTCATGGTAAAGGGGGAAAAATCACACATCCTTATAGAGGCATAGAAACATACACCAAAATGATCCTCAAAAAGAATGGCATTCCATTGGAGCTCAAATTAAACTCTTTTTTAAAAGTGCATATTGGGCGTATACTTCTGTAACATATCCAGGTTAGTACAGCTATATGAATATAGTCCCTGGCATAAATGTAAACACAAAGGACAGCCCAGGGCTGCCAAGAGTTTTATGTAAATAATTATGCATTGCAAAGTGATTTTCGTGGCCATGGGTGTATAGGACTGCACTCCAAAAACGGCAGGATGACACAAATTCTTTTGGGAGGCTGTACACCTGACTGAGTAAAGAGGCTTCCAAAGAAAGTTTTAATAATTTCAATGTGTATTTTAGAAATAATTATTTTCTTGGAAACCAAGGCAGCACTGCAGACACTTCATAAAGTTCTTGAGGGGATGGAATTGGATAATGTATGTAAAGTGATTATTCTGGCACTTTCTTCCAAGCTCTTCTAAAGTAATCGTCAGCTGCCTGCCTCAGCATCTTCCCTTTAAAGGGCAGAAAGATTCACTTTGAAGGAAATGAGATCAACTTTAGAAATTGCAACTTTGAGGTCAGGACAAATGAATTCATTTGGGATGAAACCAAGAAATGTTTGCTGTAATTCAGATTTCTGAGGTCAAGACCTCAAGATCAACCCAGAAATTGGATTTGAGTTTGAGACATATACCACACATGGAGGAGCAAAAAGTTGAGGAGAACTTTGTAAAGAGAACTTTGTGACCTACTCTGTCAGGCTCTACTTGGTTTTGGTTAATCTATTACAGTAAGAATGAGCTCAGTAAACTTATATATTTAGTTAATGACGGTTATAGTGTAAAGTTAGGCCTTTATAAGAAGTGTAAATTGGTTCTAGTCATTCAGGTTTGTCACAGCTGGAAGAACCTTGCACCAATACCCATGAGCTTTAACAAAATGGCTCAATATCTTAACATAGGTTCTGACTAATTTAAACCAGTTCTGGTTTAGTCAAAGTTGTTCTTTCTTTCTTTTTTAAAAAGATTTTATTGTTTATTTATTTATCTATCTATCTATTTATTTATTTATTTATTTATTTATTTATTTATTTAGGAGAGAGAGTATAAGAGTATGTGCCTACAAGTAGGTGTGGGCAGGTGCCGCAGGTGGTGGTGGGTACAAGACTCAGGGCTCAATCCCAGGATCCTGGGATCATGACCAGCACTGAGGGCAGATGCTTAACCTACTGAGCCACCCAGGCACACTGTCCTATTCTCTAAAATTAATTTGGACTCATGTAGGCCAAGTTAAACCTATAAAAATTACCTGAATCAAGTGAGCCATATAAAACAAATTTATTTGGGTCAAAATGTTTTCGAAATCACAGGATGAGTTTAAAACTTTTTGATCAATCCTAATTTCTTTTTATTTAGATCTCATTGCTTCTCACTGAGTAAAACCAGTCATATCTAGATCTTATCCTGTTCAACTGGATCGAATCTATTTATAGGATTTGCCTGATTTATGCTAAGCATGTATAATCTGTTGAAATAAGTGCTGCTATTAGGTCCTCAGGTACAATAAAAAAAGAGAATACAGTCAACTGGACTTTCAGTAATAGATGGGAAATTAAAGAGATGGATTTAGATGGCCATAAAAATGAACAGAAAATAAAACAAAGGCAAATTGTTGAAGAAATAATTAAGAGAATCTAACTTCTAAAAACAAAGGTGGCATAGCATGGCAGGCCAGCTTCACAGAAAACAGATACATGGAGATAAGACAAGGAAATAAAGGAAGGCAAAGGCATCAGTAATTTTATTCAAGATGAAAGGTATAGAAGAAGTCAACCAAAATTCAACCATTACATCATAAATCTCTCAAGAATATTTGCAACATAAAGAAACAGTCAGAGAAGCTAAAAACCAGAACAGAGAAAGTAGAGGGAAAGACAAGCTAAAAGAGGGAGTTTGGGGATCCCTGGGTGGCTCAGTGGCTTGGCACCTGCCTTTGGCCCAGGGTGTGATCCTGGAGTCCTGGAATCGAGTCCCACATCAGGCTCCTGGCATGCAGCCAGCTTTTATCCCTCTGCCTGTGTCTCTGCCTCTGTGTGTGTGTGTGTGTGTGTGTGTGTCTTTCATGAATAAATAAATTTTTTTAAAAAAATAAAATAAGATAAAAGAGGGAGTTCATTGCAAACAGGAAGGATAAAAATTAATTTGGAAACATGGCTAAATCACAACTGAATATCAGGACTGATAACACAAAGTCATTTAAAAATCACAGGCTAGGGACACCTGGGTGGCTCAACGGTTTAGCGCCTGCCTTCGGCCCAGGGAGTGATCTTGGAGTCCTGGGATTGAGTCCCACATCAGGCTTCCTGCATGGACCCTGCTTCTCCCTCGGCCTGTGTCTCTGCCTCTCTCTCTCTCTCTCTCTATGTCTTTAATGAATAAATAAATAAAAAATATTTTTAAAAAATCACAGGTTATTGATGTATTTGAAAGGGCTATCAGATAAAACAGTGCATGCCATTTTAGCATATGAAATAAGAAAAATTAGGGAAAAATGTGTTTTATCTCTGAGAAATACTAGGTTAATAGTTTTCACTGTTGTTCAGAAGAACTGCAGGCAGATAGGATTTGGTTCCAATCTCCACTGGGATCACATTGTTCTGCTGCAAGCTAGACCTCTCAAAATACACTATACCTGGCATGGAACGTGCACCATTGAAAGAGGGGGAGTATATGGGGTCTTGATTTGGCATATCCCACTCCCAGACCATCTCCTCATGCTTGATCATGCTACCTTCCCTGACCAACATGTGTAGTATGCACAACCAAGTCAAGTTCCTAAAGCTGCCAACTTCCCTCTCCTCAAGACCAGATGGGCACATTCTGTTTTCCACTGGTACAATCATTTGGCCACTGTCTTTGTTCTCTCCATTGGCTTTTATACAGTCCATAAGAACATTATAGACACAGAAGCCCATAGTAGATTCACTTAACAAGCCTTAAATGACAGTCAGCAAAACCTGTCTTTATGGAACACAGGCTGGACACTGAAATGTCTCTAGTGAGAAAAACTGTCTCCAAAATAGTTTGGTCTTGGACATTATTAATACCTCCCAGGGACATACTTGTGCCATTATCCAAGCAGAATGCTGTGTGTTCATACCTTATGAGTCTGCTAATGTAACATTTTTATTAGATTACATATCAAAAGTGAATGCCCTGAATGATACAACCCCCAATCCAGGGACTTAATAAATCAATGGTTTAGATCATAGGGCTCTTATTAAAAAAAGTTACTTATTTCAGGAATCAGTATTTTAATCTGTGTTTTCTCTTACATGTGCCTATATTATTGCTGTGACATTTGCCTCCAATGCAGCCAGATAGTAGCCAAATGAGCCACCTCCATGCTAATGAAACCCCTTGCCGATTGCTAACAGCACACTGTGAGACAGGTGGGGGGAATAAGATTGTGAGAGCCAGTCGTGAAGGGTGTGTCTGATGAGGTCATCAAGAAGAAGTGACTGCTGGTTGACCCACAAGCTGGAACCAGGCAATCAAGAGGCTTCACACCCACTCTCCTGTTCTTGGGATGTACATTCCATCCACCATTCCCATAGCTGGAGCCATTTCAAAGATGAGCCCTAGGAGAACAATGTGTTGTTGCAATTTGGGTGGATATGTGACTGAACCCTGTTAAGGCTTCTATATAAGCTTTCAAGATTCCTGGAGATAAATGTGGAGATCTACTTGTTTCCCAGCCACCCAAGACAAGCCTCACAGGTAAGGTCCCTTGCTTCTTAGACCTGCTATCTACCAATCTGAGGTGGTCTGCTTCTTTCTTAAATTTCTTCTTGCCCTCCATGTACAGAGCCAGTTTCAAATTTCACCTGAGAAGCTTCAGAGGTTTTGAACCAACATATGCTCTAAAAATCATGTCTTTCTTTGATGTGTAAGATTGTATTAGAATAGTGTCTGTTATATATTAGGTGTTCAATGCATGCTCACTTAATTTCCCATGCGTGAGTAAAATTATTCTAGCATATTATTTGGCCTATACTACGTGCTCCATGCAGGCTGGTTTCCTTCCTCTATGTGTGGGTATATTCTACTTGAGTAGTATTGATTATAAACTAGAATACATTCTAATGAATGCATCCTTTCTTCTCCCTATGAGTGAGGGAAGTACTATACTAGATTAGTGTCTGGCATATACTTGGAGCTCAGTGCTTGGCTTAATCTAGGTGTGAAATGTATGAGTGCATTAGTAATTCTATGTAAGAGTAAGATTGTACTAAAAAACTGTCTGGCATACACAGGCATTTAATGAATGCATGCTTTTTCCTAATTGTGGTTTATGTTGTATTAAAACAGTGTGTTGCAATACCAGGTACTCCTTGCATGCCTGTTTTCTTCTCCTACGCACGGGTAAATTATACTAGAATAGTATCTGAGAAATATTGGGCACTTAGTAATATGGTATCATTTCATTGGTTTGTGAGTAATGTTATGCTTTTTTTTAGAACAGTGCCTGGCAAATACTTGGCACTAAATACATATTCATTTTCTTTCCCAATGTGAAAGTTAACATTAATTCAAGTTGTACCTGGTGTATATCAGGCACTCACTGCAGGCATGTTACTTACCTCTATGTGTGAATAAAGTTGTGCCACAATAGACCCTTGAACATTCTGGTGACTCAGTGCATGATTGTTTCCTTCCCACTGTGTGTAATGTTGTGAGAATAACACCTGGCATATACAAAGTGCTCAATGCATGCTTGGTTGTTCACCCTTTATGTGAGAAATGTACTAAAAGAAAGCCTGGCATACTCTAGTTGCTTTATCATGCTTACTTCCTTCTCATATGTGTAAGGTTGCATGGCATATATTAAATTCACAGTGCATGTTTGTTTCCTCCCCACTATGTGTGACTAAAGTTGTACTAGACTAGGATGCGCTAGACTAGCATATAGCAGGAGTTTAAATCATGCATGTTTCCTTTCCCCTATTATGTGTAAGATTGTACTAGAAGAGTAGGTGACATACTTTAGGCAATCAATGCATTTATGCTTCCTTCCCCCTACATATGAGTAAATTGGTATTGGAAAAGTAGCTGGTATGGATGTTCAATGTCTGTTGGTTCCCTTCCCCCATTAGTGAGTCAGGTTGTCTTAGAATTGTTCCTGACATATGCTCAGTGTTCAATTCAATCTTGCTTTCTTCCTCTATGGGTAAGTGACATTTTCTAGAATAGAACCTCACATACAGGGCAGCCCGTGTGGCTTGGAGGTTTAGCGCCACGCCACCTTCAGCCCAGGGCCTGATCCTGGAGACCCGGGATCGGGTCCCAAGTTGAGCTCCCTGCATGGAGCCTGCTTCTCCCTCTGACTGTGTCTCTGTCTCTGTATCTCTCATGAATAAATAAAATCTTTTAAAAAATCTTAAAAAAAACCCTCACGTACACTGGATACTCAGTGCAAGCTCATTTTTTGCCTTTCTGCTTGAGTATGATTATCCCAGAGTAGTACTTGAGATATACTACATACTCTCTCAATTCCTCCCCATTAGTGTAAGTAATGCAGTAGAATAGCAATAGGCATATATTAGAAGCTCAATACATGCATATTTTCCTCTACTTATATGAGAGTCGATTTGAGTTACAGAAATAGAATATATATGTATATATGGAACACACTAAATGCTTAATATATGCTATCTTCTTTACACATATGTGTGAGTGATCATGCACTAGAATATTTTTTTTGATGCACTAGAATATTGATTGCCTGGCATATACCTGGTGCCCCATGCAAGCTTATTTTTTTCCATAAATATGAACAAAGTTGCATTAGAATCATGCTTCTTAAACATGAAGTTTTCTCTGTATCTGCTTTTTCTGTGTTTGAATAAGGTTGTAGTAGATCAGAGCCAGGCTTGAACTAAGGGATCGATCTTTTTTAAAAGATATATTTATTTATTTATGATAGACATAGAGAGAGAGAGAGAGAGAGGCGCAGAGATGCAGGAGGAGGGAGAAGCAGGCTCCATGCAGGGAGCCCAACATGGGACTCGATCCTGGGACTCCAGGATCGCGCTCTGGGCCAAAGGCAGACGCGCCAAACCGCTGAGCCACCCAGGGATCCCCTAAGGGATCAATTAATGGTAGTTTTTTCTCCTCATGTGTAAAGTTTTATTGAAATAGCACTTGGAATTACTGGGAATTTAGTGCGTAATTCCTTTTCTCTCCTATGTGTTAGTAATGTTGTAGAAGAGTACTAAGCAATACTCTGTGCTCCAAGACTACTTGATTCCTTCCCTTAAGTGTAGGCAAGAACATAGCAAAAATCATCCAGCGTATACTAGGTATCCCATGCATGTTCCTTTTCTTATCCAGCATGAGAGTCATGTTGCACTAGCATACTTAATGTGGCATACTTAATGAACACTTGCTGCCTTTACTCATGTGTGAGTAACGTTTTTACTAGAATATTATCTGGTATGTACAAGGTACTTCATGCACGTTTATTTCACTCCAATAATGCTAGAATAACATTTGACTAGAATAATCCGTGGCACACAATAGTCAGTTGATGCATATGTCCTTCCTTTTTCCCAATGTGTGTGTAATGTTGTGCTAAAATGGTGCCTGGCATATAATTTGCACATAATGTAGGCTCATAGTATTTCCCAATGTGAGAGTAATGATGTATTAGAATACTGTCCAGCATATAATAGACACTAATTGCATAAATGTTTGCCTCCCCATATGTATGAGTAATGTTGTAATTAAAAAGTACCTTGCATATGCTGCTGGCTCAATGCATGTTTTGTTCTTTCACATGATGTGCAAGTAATATTTTACTGCAATAATACCTGACACATATTAAGTGCTCAATGCCTCTTTGTTTTTCTCTTTCTGTGGGGGAATGTAGCACGAGAATTGTACCTGGCACAAACTAGTTGCTCACTTATACTTGGTTTCTGTTGCCCGTGTGTGAATAATGTCCTATTAGAGTAGTGCTGGCATATACTGGTTGCTCTACATCCTTGTTTCCTTTGCTTATGTGTGTGCAGTGTTGTATATAATAAGATCTGGCATTTACTAGGTGCCTATTGCACGCTCATTTCATTTGGCTACATATGAGTAAGTTCATAATTAATAGCACCTTGCACATACTAGGACTCAGTGCATGCTTACTTAATTCCAGTATGTGTGGGCCAAGCTATTCTTGAATAATTCCCGGCCTATACTAGGTAAAACTATGCAAGCTTGTTTTCTTTTACTATCTGTGAATAATATAGTACTAGATATTCCCTGTATGATTTTATGTGATCAGCTTATGTTTTATTCCTTCATTCTTGTGTGGATAATGTTAGAATAGAACCTAGCATAGACTAGGAACACACTCAATATATTTAGTCTTCCTCCTATATATGACTTATATTATAGTAGAAAAGTATCTGACTTATACAAGAGGATCAAATGCATGATTGCATCACCCCTACTATGTGTGAGTGATACGGTACCAGAATATATTTCAGGTACTATGCTAGTACAACCTTACTGTCATATTGGGAAAGAAATAAGTATATGTAAGTAATATACTAGAATAGTATCTGTCATATATTCAGTACGCTGTGTGGCTTTGTTTCCTCCCACTATGTGTGAGGTTATAATATAAAAGGTTATAATATAAAAGTACTTGGTGTATAGTAGGCATGGATGTACCTTGCTCCCTGTCCCTCTGTGTGAATTTGGTAAAATGCCTGACATATACTCAGAGCATTCTTTCCTCTTCTTTGTGAGTAAAGTTGTGATAAAATAGTTCCTGGCCTTTGCTAGATGCTTGCTGTATTCTTGTTTACTTCTCTTATGTTTGAGTAATGTATTAGATTAGTATTTGCCAATATTAGGTGTTTGAGGAATGCTCCTTTCCTTTTTCTATGTGCCAGGTAGATTGTTCTAGAATAGGGCCTGACAAATATTAGGCATTCAATATACAGTTTATTCTTCCACTAATTTATGAGTGATTTTGTATGAGAATATTTTTCTGGCATGCCTTCAGCAGTTAATACATACTTAATATACGTGCTAGTATAGAACTAAGTATTTAATAGATACAAGCTTACCTTTTCCTATGTGTAATACTTTACTAATATGTTGCCTGATTTATACCTGCGGCTCTGGAAATGTTTATTTTATTATTTTTTTATTTTTGCCCTTTATTAGAGTATTATCTGACTAGATTAGTAGCTGGTATGTATTAGGCAATTTATGTTTACTTTTTCTTTTCCCAGCGTGTGAATTACATTGTACTAGTGTCCAACATATACAATATGCTCCATTTATGACTAATTCTTTCCCCTATATGTGAGCTAATTTGCACCAGGATACTATATGCCTTATCAAAGGTACATATTGCTTCTTTTACCCTATTGTGAGTAATGTTGTATCTGGTATATTTGAGGCACTCCATGAAATACTGTTTCCTGCCCTGTATGTAGTGCTGTATTAGAATAGTGCTTGACACATTTTTGGTGCTCAATGCATTCTTGTGTTCTTTGTCCCAAGTAAGAGTAAAGTGGTGCAAATTACTGGCTGGCAATAACAAGGCACTTAATGCATGCTTGCTACTTTCCCTCTAATAGTAGGCAATGTTGTATTAGTGCTCTACTGGTTGTACCAAGTGTACCGGGCATGCTCATTTCTTTCTCCTTTGAGTAAGGCTGTATGAGAATAGCCCCTTGCATATATTAGTGACTTGTTTCCTTCTCCTATATATGAACATTATTGTACTAGAATGATTGTCTACATTTAGTAGACGATAATGCTTATTTCTTCCATCTATGGTGTGACAAACATTGTATTAGACCAGTGCCTGGCACATAAAAGATACTTAATATTTTTTCTTTCTATTATGTGTGAGTAATATATTACTAGAATAAGACTTGGCATATAGTAGGCATTTAATGCATGCTAATTTCTTTCTCCCAGTGTGCAAGCTATGTTTTACTAGAACACCACCTGGCATATATTAGGTGCTTCATGTATCTGTGTTTCCTGCCCGCTATTTATAAGTTTATACTAAAATAGGGACTTGTGTACACTAAGCACTTAACACATTGTTTTTCCTCCCCATATTATATAAGAAATGATAAATTATGATAGTGCTTGATGTGAACTTGTTACAAAATGCATGCTTCTTTTTTCCCTTGTATGAGGATAATACTCTCCTGGAATAGGACCTGGCACATATTTCGCATTCTTTTGTGCTTTTTTCTTTCTCCAATATATGAGTTATACTGTGTTAAAATAGTACGGGGGCATTTACTATGTGATCCTTGTATGTTATCCCCTTTGTCTACATGTGAGTAAAGGCATACTAGAATTGTGTCTGGCACACACAGGTGCTTCATGCATGCAGGTTTTCTTTCTCTATAGGGAAATAAGATTGTACTAAAAAGTACCTGCCATGTATGGGATGATGCATTCATACTTGTTTCCTTTCCTTCCTCCTGTGTGAGTAATACTGCACTGGAATCATGCTTCACATATTCTAGGTGTTCAAAGTAATCGTGTTTTCTTCCTCTGAATTATGTGTAATGTTGTACCAGAACAGGGTTTGGCCTATCCTAAGCTTTTAATTTATGCTCATTTCCTTCCCTTATGTATAAGTTTATCATAGAATAGTATCTGACATATAGTAGGCAATTCATGCAGCTTAAATCTTTCTTCCCATGTGTGAGTTATGTTATGTTAAAATAATCCCTGATATGTACTAGATGCTTTATGTAAACTCCTTCTTTCCTCCTTGATTGGGAGTAATGGATTAGACTAGTCCTTGGTATCTCCTAAGTGCTCAGTTCAAACTTTTTTCTGTCTCTGTATGTTTGTAATGTTTTAATAGAACAGTAAATGGCAAGTATTGGGTGCTCCATGCACATCATTTATTTATTTATTATTATTTTTTTGCACATCATTTATTTTGCTCTGCATGTGGGTAATGTATTAGACTAGGGCCTGTCATATACTAGATTCATTCAAGCATGCTCATTTCCTTCCCTATGTTTAAATAAGGCAATATTAGAGAACACTTGGCATATACTAGGCAATTAAAGCATGCTTGCTTCCTTACTTCTGAGTAATGCTGTACTAGAGTAGTGCCTGGAATATACTAGGAGCTGAATCCATCCTTGCTTGCTTCCCATATGTATAAATGATGTTCAACTAGAATTATGCCTGTAATTAGTGCTTCATGCATGCTTGTTGCCTCTATGTGTAAATAATCTTCACCAGAACAGAAAGTAGTGTACACTATGTGCTCCATGCATGCTCATTTTCTTCCCAAAATTCTGTGTAATTTTGTACCTAGAATTTATTAGGTATTTAATGCATGCTCATATATTTCCATGTATGTGAAGAAAACACACTAGAAATTAGTCTGAAACTTTCCCCTTTAGTGAGTAATATTGTATTGAAATAGTGCCTGGCCAACCTAGGTGATTCAAGCATGCTAGTTTCTTTGTGTAACATATTTGCAAGTGTTACTAACTTACTGATTTATATTGAAACATTATGCTTGGTAGTATTTGGTGTGTGTGGTACTGTAGTTAGTTCTGTGTATGTGAGGCATGGTGTTTAGTGCTATGTGGTGTACGGATTCTTGGTTTAGTGATATTTGTGAGATAGGAGGTTTAGTTGTTTATAGTGTGTTAAATTGTATTTAATATTGTGTATATAACACACTGTTTTAATAGTGACTCTGTAAGGCACTGTGTTTAGTGGTGTGTGATGTAGGTGACTGTGTGTTTCATACTGCATTTGAGTCATTGTGTTTTGTTGAGTAGTTGTGAATTGTAGCTGTGAGACTCTGTATAATGATGTGTGATAATGTTTTCAGTGATGTATGCAAGCTGTTGTGTTAATAATGTGTATGTGACACAGCAGTTAATAATATTTAGTTGTGTGCTAATCTGCTTAGTGATGATTTTGAGTCACTGTGTTTAGAAAACTCACATACTTAGAAAAGTATGTGAGAAGGACACCTGGGTGGCTCAGGGGTTGAGTGTCTGCCTTTGGCTCAGGGCATGATCCCAGGGTCCTGGGATCAAGTCTCACATCGGGCTCCCTGCAAGGAGCCTGCTTCTCCCTCTGCCTGTGTCTCTGCCTCTTTCTCTGTGTGTCTCTCATTAATAAATAAACAAATCTTTAAAAAAATAAAGTATGTGAGAGACACTGTTTACTTTTATATGGTATGTGTGCCACTGGCTTTGGTGACGTGTGAGGCACTATATTTATTAACATGTGTGAAATGTAGTTTTATTGATAAGCATGGTGTAATACTTTAGTTCTGAGAATATATGGTTCTGTTTTTATCACATACAATAATGTGTAAGGCATTGCTTTTGTAATGTGTGAGATGTTAAAATGTTTTTTTTTTTAAAGATTTTATTTATTTATTCATGACAGAGAGAGAGAGAAACAGAGACAGAAGCAGGCTCCACGCAGGGAGCCCGACACGGGACTCGATCCCGGGACTCCAGGATCACACCCCGGGCCAAGGGCGGCGCCAAACCGCTAGGCCACTGGGGCTGCCTGAGATGTTAAAACGTTTTAAGTAATATGTCAAGTAGAGTGTGTACATCTGTGTGCATGTGAATCTCTGAGTTTAGTGGTGTGTGATGTGTGTAGATTTTATGAAGACACTGTGTAGAGACAGTGAATTTAGTGGTGTGTTGTGTCTGTGGTAGTGTGTTTAGTGATGTGTGTTTGAGGTATTGTGTTTACTGAGGTTTGTGTGAGGCACTATGCTTAGTTATGTATGTGTGAAGCACTCCTCTTAGTTATATGATTGGGTTTGTGTGTGTGTGTAAGAGAGAGAAAGAGATGTATTTAATAATATGTTCATAAGGCTAAATGCACTGTTTCATAAATGTATCACTATAGCCAGTAACATAGACATGTCATTATTAAATACAGTGTTTCAACCTATTTCAACATATATCGTGAAAAAAAGTACAGTTCATCACCCTTAAACTGCAGGGGTTTGAATTACTTGGTCACTTAGATTTTTTCCAATAAATACAGTAAAGTACTATACATGTATTTTCTCTTCCTATGATTCTTCTGATAACATTTTATTTTCTCTAGCTTACTTTACTATAAGAATATACTATATAATAAATATACACAATATGTGTTAATCTACTGTTTATGTTATAGTAAGGCCTCTGGTCAACTGCAGGATATTAGTAATTAAGTTTTGGGGGAGTCAAAGTTTATATGTGGATTTTTTGACCACATAGGGGTTGGCATCTGTATTGTTCAGGGTCAGCTGTATTACACACATATACTTCCAAACACAGTGTTAAACAATTCCTCAATATATATCACCAGTAAAGAAGCATATACATAATGTTTTGCTAAACAGAGTTGTTCACACATGTCTTCATATGCAGTAACATGCACACCTATATAGGACTATGAAACAGAATTTTAATATGTATCACTAAAAGAGGTATAAGTACCATGCAGTGCTAAATTAAATGATGCATACATCTATCTCTGTACAGGTAACTCATACATGCAACACTATTAAACAGTTTATACATACATCAGTAAAAAAGTAGTACATTAACCACATACTACTAAACAATATTTCACACATATATCACTAAACACCACACACAAGTAAACACAGCATCACACATAAATATCATTAAATGCTATACCATACATACCCTATACCACTAACCACAGTATTCAATCATAGATCACTAAATATAGTGGTGTACATATCGGGCATCACCAAACACAAGCTTCTGACAAATAACATAAACACAGTAGCCCACACACCAAGCAGAACATTGAAATTCAGTGCCTCACACAAATATCACTAAATGGAGTAGTGACACACCAGACTCCAACAAATATGGTCTCACATATATATCATAAACATAAGCAGCACTCCACGTACGAAATACTAAGCAGTGTCTCACTACCACCAAACATAGTGGAACACTGCTCCTGGCATTTCCAAATTGGTGCCCCACACATCTTCATTAAATATACTAGCACACACACAGCACTGAACTCAAGTTCATACATGTATTACTAAGCAGGGGAGCACAGCTATCACACACTGTTAAACACAGTGTCTCACAATGTCACACAATATTATTAAACAAAGGAACACACCACCTGGCATTACTAAAAACAGTCACACACATATCCCTAAACAAAGTAGCCAATTCACCAGGCCCATCAAACAGTATCTCACACATATGTTACTGATCAAAGTAGAAAGGAGGCACATTCTAAGCAGAGCTTCTCACAAATACATCATTAATCAGGAGTACACAACCACACTTACTAAATACTGTCTTATGCTAATACAGAGAGTACCAAATTACCATATAACTCTACACAAATCAACTCATACACTATAAAAAATACCCATATTCCCTCAAACACATGTCACTAAATACATGATCATGTACATACATCACAAACCTTTAAGCCTGGTGCCTCATATATACATTACTAAATAAAAATTCCTACTACACAGCCACTGAATGTACTACCACACTCTACATAACACAAACCAAGTGTTTCACACACAAAATACCTGAACACAGTCTCACATACCTCACACAATTAAACACAATGTAACATACATATATTCCTAAATACAGTAAGAAAAAGCACCATAGACCACTAATACAATGCCTCACTCCTTGATCAGTAAATACAGGGGCACACACACCAGGCACCACCAAACAATGTGTTTTATACAAATAACACTAAACACATTGAAATACCTACATTTTATCTGGAAACTGTCTCATGCATATTTCACTAAGCATAATAGTAAACATGCTAGGGACTGCTAAGCACAATCTCTCATAACGCTAAACAGAATAGCACATACACAAGCAGCATGGAACACGGTGTGTCATATGTGCATCGTAGAACGTATTACCACACACAGCACTGAACCCGAGTCTCACCCATGATTCACCACCTAGAGTAGCACAAGCAAGAATCATCACAAAACACAGTATCTCAAACAGTATTATTAAACACAGTAGCGGGGATCCCTGGGTGGCGCAGCGGTTTAGCGCCTGCGTTTGGCCCAGGGCGCGATCCTGGAGACCCGGGATCGAATCCCACGTCGGGCTCCCGGTGCATGGAGCCTGCTTCTCCCTCTGCCTGTGTCTCTGCCTCTCTCTCTCTCTCTCTGTGACTATCATAAATAAATAAAAATTAAAAAAAAAAAAAACCACAGTAGCAAACACACCTGGAATCCTTGAAGAGTGTTTCTCACATATATCACTAAACAAAGCAACAAGCATAACAGGCACTAATAAACGCATTAGCTCACACAAATCACCGAACACAGTAGCAAACACCAGTCATATATGCACAGTATTTTGCTTCTATGTAGTCAAACATAGTAGCCCATACACCATGCACTGCTACACACAGTCTCACACATCTACCACTGAAACAGTAGTACATATCAAGCACAGTAGCTCACAAATATATCACTAAATAAAGTATTACCAAAAATAGGCACTCTATATGTTTTGCACAAATATATCACTAAACACAGCAGCATGCACACCAATAAACACAATTCCCCACACATATATAACTAAACACAGTAGCAGACAATTCTCTAAAAGTATACCACCCACACCAGGCATCACTGAAGAGACTGTCTCACACATATGTATATGGTGACACATATACCACTATCACAGCAGCACACCTACCACTGAATCCAAGGGTTCAGACATGTCATCAAACAGATTGCACAAGCTCAGTGCAACACTAATCACAGTGTCTCACATATTATTAAATATGGTGCCACACACACTTGTATCTTTTAACTCAACACTCCCCCTCTTCTGTCACTGACCAAAGTAGCAATACACTAGGTATAAATAAACACAGCATTTCACTCATATATCACCAAAATGCGTAGCAAATAGGTAGCCCAAATATCACTAAACAGAGTACAGTTTTTGCCCACACTCCTGCCCCATATCTGTAGTTTCTCTTTCCATGGTTTCAGTTAATCGCATCAATTGCAGTCCAAAAGAGATGATTCTCCTTCTGACTTATGGTCAGAAAGTCAATAGTAGCCTGACACTATGCCTACATCATCCATCTCACTTCATCCATCACACAGGTATTTTATTATCTCATGTCATCATCATAAGAAGAGTGAGTACAGTATAATAACATGTTTTGAGAGGGACTGCATTCACTATACTTTTATTACATTATAGTATTATAATTCTATTTTATTAATAATTATTTTTGTCAATCTTTTACTATGCTTAATTTATATATTAAACTTTATCATAAGTATGTGTGATTAGGAAAAAAACATAGCATACATAAAGTTCAGTAGTATCGACAGATTCAGACATCCACTAGAGTCTCAGAACATTCCTCTGTGGATAAGGGTAGGCTATGACTACTATACACACAACACACAGGCACTTCAAAATACAGTGTTTCAGACATTTGTCAGTAACAATTTTGGATATACTAGCCACAACCAACATAGTATCTCTAAACACAGGACCAAAAAACACGAGCCAATAAAGAGAATATCATGCACATATGCCACTTATCACAGTAGCCTGTAAACAACTAAATGCAATGTCTTATAAGAAATTAATGTAGCACATCTACCTGGCCTCACTAAACACAAGTTCATGGATCATCCAACAAAGCAGAAACACACCATGGACCTATAAAAAGTGACTCTCACATAGATATTTATATGGAGTAGCACACACATACATAGACTTTCACACACATACCACTAAATACAATCAGAAGATGGGTAGACCAATAGGGACTTCTGCTGGTCCCAACATTTTAAGGCTCCAAATATACCTGCACTATTTAGCTTGGAAGAATACAAAAGTTGCAAAGATATGGCAATAAGAAATCTGACTTTGAATTGCCAAGGGTGATGGTCCAGAAAATTAATCAGAATTAGGACTGATGAAGGTGCCAGGGTCCCTTAGCCTGACGCTTGCATGGAAACTCAAGGTCACATATGCATATATGAATAAAATGGCAGAGGGTAGAAAAAAAACTTGTCTGGGTTCCTTGCCATGGGAGCCCAATGCACTGTGATTCCAAAACTGACTGGTGAAGTTCTAACAGGGACTATAATTCCATTGGAAGGATATGGAGATGAAATGGTCGGCGAGATTAAAGTGAAATTTGTTTTTAATTTTAAATTTAATTCTAGTATAGTTAACATGCCATGTAAATTAGTTTCAGGTGTACAATATACTGACTCAACAATTCCGTACGTTACCTGGTGCTCATCACAACACGTGCCCTCCTTAATCCTCATCACCTTTTCTACCCATCCCTCCACTGACGCCCCCTCCGATAACCATCAGTTTGCTCCCTATAGTTTAGTATCTGTTTTTGGCTTGTGTCTCTTTCTCCTTTTGCTTTTTGTTTCTTAAGTTCCACATATGAGTGGAATCATATGGTATTTGTCTTTCTCTAACTGACTTATTTTGCTTAGCATATACTCTCTAGCTCCATCCATATCTTTACAAATGGCAAGATTTCATTCTTTTTGATGGCTGAATAATATTCCATTACACACACACATACACACACACACACCCTATATCTTCTTTAACCATTCATCCATTGATGGACACTTAGGCAGTTTCCATAATTTGGGTGTTGTAAGTAATGCTGCTATAAACATAGGGGTGCATGTGTGTCTTTGAATTTGTGCTTTCCTATTTTGGGGGTAAATACTCATATGTGTGATGATGGAGTCATAGGGTAGTTCTATTTTTAACTTTTTGAGGAACGTCCATATTGTATTCCACAGTGGCTGCACCAGTTTGCATTTCCACCAACAGTACAAAAGGGAACTGGAGGGTATTATGCTGAGTGAAATAAGTCAATCGGAGACAGACAAACATTATATGGTCTCATTCATTTGGGGAATATAAAAAATAGTGAAAGGGAATAAAGGGGAAAGGAGAAAAAAATAAGTGGGAAATATCAGAAAGGGAAACAGAACATAAAAGACCCCTAACTCTGGGAAACGAACTAGGGGTGGTGAAAGGGGAGGTGGGCGGGGGTGGGGGTGACTGGGTGGCGGGCACTGAGGGGGGCACTTGATGGGATGAGCACTGGGTGTTATTCTGTATGTTGACAAATTGAACACCAATAAAAAATAAATTTATTTAAAAAACAAAAATAAACAAAAGGGTTCCTTTTTTGAAAATTTGGAGGAAAATTGTAATGTTTGAACACCTTTATATAAAGTTGTATCTTTTGTATTTTCACACATTATTGGGATGGATTTTTTGTCTAATTGTAGAATACTTCCTCTACCTGGAATTGTAGAATAGAATGGATGTAAGTTCGCTCTCCAGCAAGTATTAATAAGACATGTTAAATAGAAAGCTTTAGAAGTGTTGGAGCTCCACACCACCTATACAGGTTATTTAGAAATGGTATACAATAACTGGTGGAGAAAAGAGAAATTACCATCGTTATCAGTGACACGTTAGAAGCTGGAATGCTGCTGTCAACAGACTCACTGAACAATAGCTTAGTGTGGCTGATGAAAAAGGCAGATGGCACATGGAGACTAAGAGTAGACTATTAAGGACCTAATAAAATAGTTCCACTTATGGCATTAGGAATCTCAGATAAGAGTTGAACAGTGCAAAATAAAACAGAACTAAAAATACTCAAGGAGACTGGTACCCAGTGGCTAACCTTGCAAACGCTTTTTTCTCAATACCAATCTCTGAAAAAGTCAACTATAGAGGGAAGGATCCTAAGTTACTTTTACTGTATTATCATAGAGTTATTTGAATTTGCCAGCTTACTGTCACTTGGTTGGAAGGGATTTGGACTTGATGTGGGTCCCCAATGTAATAAGACATTATATTCATGATATTACGACAGTATCAGAAACTAAACGTAAGCCAGAATTGACTTACATGCAATGATGACACCTGATCACTGGAGGCTGATAAATAAAGCTGGCAAAGATCCACGGGCACACCCAAACAGTGAAATTCTTCAGAACAAACTGAGAAGGGGCCACCTGTGACATTCCCCAAAAAATCAGTTAAAAAATAAACTGCTTTCATCACCTAAATTAGTAACTGAGCAAGAAGCACTGCACCTGGTCAGATTGTTTTGAATTTTGGAAGAGGCACATTCTACCTCTGGGAATATTGGTAACATCTAGTGATCGAAATACCTCAAAGAAGGCCACCCATATTTACTGTGAGCCTGAACAATGGCAGATTATGTCTGAGTTACAAGAGGTGGTAACTCAGGCAAAGCTTTTGGGTCCTTGATGCACATTCAGATGTAAGTTTTGTCGTATCTACAGCTCACACTTATGCAAATGGGAGTGGACTGAAATGGATGCTGTTTTCTTTGCAATGATAGGAAAACTGAACAATAACAAGAGCCCTGAATAATGCCTTCTTTATTTTGGTAATGTGTTACTAGAATAGTGGTGGGCATATATGTGCACGAGCAATGTTGTCTGAACTAGTTTCTGGTAATAACAGGTAGTCAGAGTATGCTCATTTCTTTCGGACTAGTGTAATAAAAATAGCCAATCAAGTATGGTTGGTATGTGCTCATTCCGCTCCTACCTATGAGTAATGCTATAAATCTAGAATAATACCTGGCATATATTAGATGCTCAATTTGTGATTTTCATTCATTCTGCATGTGAGTAAAGTCATATTAGAATTCTTTCTGGCATTTACAAAGTGGGACATGCAGGCTTATTTAATATCATGTATGTATGAGTGATATTGATTCTGATTTCTGTGTCCTCTGGAAGTGTTGACAAAGGTATAATTTATTACTAAAATATATGTGTAAATTTAAGACACCTAGAGAAACATAATATCATCAAACAGATGTCTAATGAAATGTGATAGAGAATGAGCTTTGCTAGAACTTTGAAGGTTGGATAGAATTTACTGTGGTAAAGATAATGATGGATCATCCAGGTAGAGAACCATGAACCAATAAAACAATTGAATTGGAATATGAAAAGGGCTGCTGGGATTTGAGTGTGGAGTTTATTGTGAGCCTAGGCTCTGCTCCAGTGTAATACTGAAGACGTCATGTTAGCTCACTGGTTCTCATACTCTAATTACTCTATAACCTAAATGACTCAGGATGTCTCCAGCTTGTGGATAGAAATAAAGTCACATTAGCACACATAATTCCTGTAGTTGTTAATTGTTCTTTTGCCTTTCTGGCTCACACAGAATCCCTCCTAATGAAAAGGAATCTACGCAGTAAATTCATGGGAAACTTCTTTTTTTTTTTTTTTTTTTCTAGGAGCTAGTCTATATCTGCTGAGGGATCTCTCATACCAGGTCATCTATTTCATCCCTGCTGCATCTGCTCATCATATGGTTCTTCCATGGGAACACTGTACCTTAAACTCAACCTTTAAAGGCCCACATGTGACTCAAAATGGATTCTTCACAGAAATGATGATCTTGAGTATTAGGCTTTTCTCTTCCCTTAGGCACTATCTCAAACTCTGTTTTCTAATATGGCCTTGGATGTTAAAGGGCAAAGAGACATATGGTAGAATCAAAGAATAATTGAACTGCAAACATTTTATTTTATTTTTGAACTGCAGACATTTTAATTGGCCAACAGAAAAACTACACTGTGATGATAAGATCCCTGACTGGAATGAGCCTGATGATCATTCAAAATGTAGCAAATACATAGTAGGTTTCACATAAAATAAGGCAGAAAACAGAAATTCAATAAAAAATGTCATTTTCACTATCCCTGCTCTTATGGATACTTTGATCAGTGGAGGTGATAGATATTTTAATAAATTATCACAATTCAGAATATAATCTTTTTTGGAGATAATACAGAAATGGGTTTTATTGGAAATGTTTCAGTTTGAGTATTAGGAAGAGCTAAAGAATAATAAGCCAGGAGGTATATTAGCACACACGTTACACTCTCACTGCTAAATCACTGCTTTACTTCCATGACTAGGATATGTTAATATTCTACATATATTTGTGTGAATGAATGCTGCCAAGGTGACAAAAAAAGCCAGTTAAAAATTATGGAGGTGTGGAGAGCAAATTTTTAAGAAGTTATGTACTGTATGTACTGTCTTTCATCTTTGATCGCTCATCAGTAAAATATGAATGTAGTATCTCCCTTTATGGAGTGTTGTGGTGATAAAATTATACATTCAAAGCACTTAGCATCCTGTTAGTTCTTAAGGAGGAAACTCTAAATCAGAAGAAGAGAAATAAGCTGAGCAGGATAAGGGGACACTTTGTCAAGATGGGGTGTTCCTGGGTTTTGAGTCACAACATCCTATCTCTCACTAAGGGACTCCAGGCCAATTTGGAAACCTGGTGAAAACCAACAGTGTCACTGAGTGCTTTTCCCAGCACAGTGAGAATCTGTCCCCTAGGAGAGAGTAGCTGACGTGATGCTCCAGCTGAAATTGCCTGAAGATACAAGTATAGAACAGTTGAGTTTGGGGATTATCTTCTGAGCTTGAAAAGGCTTAGCAAATATCTCTGTGTAAAATTCTAAGAGGACCATTTTCGTTTTCATTAAATGTTATAGATTCTTAGCTAAGGTACTGAGCTTTGGAATTAATAGATCAGTTTGGCTGTGTCCAGGCTATGCTTCTGTGTAAAAAAAGAAATGTCGACAATAATTTTTTTTCTGGCATCACCTCAAGGAAAGGTAGATGCTGTGTGAAGAGAAAATGAACAGAAAGAGAAGAGAAAAAGAAAATGGACACTCCTAGGTCAGAGAAGCCACTTTCCTCAACGTTATGAAACCATTAGTCTGAAAGAAGTGGGTGTTTCTCTTCTAAGAAAACCCTGATGTAGAAAAGAGGATAATGCTTTTGTTTTTGGATTAAATACAAGTAGTATTGGTTGCTTATGCTTATGTGAAAAGGTGATTTGCTCTGCAAATATGAATAAGTGTTCAGTCAAAACCTGAGATTTTGTTTTTTTTTTTGGCTAAGTAACATTTTAATCTCTTTATGCAATAAGAGGAATATAAATAAAGTAGAAGAATGACCCAGGACCACTAAAGTATACATGGATATATAACTTATATAGCATATATCTTGCAGGTTAATTTGATCATGAGCCTTTGAAGAGTATGCATTGAATTTTTGGCTGTTTTAGAGTTGTTTTTAATGAAAATTAGATCATACTGAATATTTGTTCTGAATATTGCATTTTTTCCACTCAGCAGTGTGCCTTGAACAATTTCTATGTCTATACATATAGATCAACCTTTTTCTGACAGTTCTATGATACTGTATGCCCTGAACCAACCATAATTTAACACTTCTTATTATTGAATATTAGACTATTTTTAATTGTTCCATATCACAAACAATGCTACCATGAATATATTTATACAAATACCCTGACACTCTTGCTAGAGTATATTCATAGATTTCTAGAAGTGTGATTTCTCAAAGGATATGGGCATTCAGTTTGATTTTTATTTTATTTTGGTTTTGATTTGGAGCAATCCCACACTTACAGAATAACTGAATTTGTTATACAAATAAGTATATTTTCTTACATGGCTATGGTATAGTGATCAAAATCACAAAGTTAACATTGATTTATCACTACTATCTATTCCTTAGGCCTCATTCAAGTTTCTGTAAGTGTTCCAGTAATGTAATATTTAGCAAAGGATCCATTTCAGAACCAGACACTGTATTGAATTGGCATGTCTCTTTATTCTTATTCATTTTGGAAAAGTTTCTGTTTTTCTTGACTTTCAAGACCTTGGCACTTTTGAAGAGTATGGAACAATTACATACAATGGTAGTTATGTGAGGTGATGATATGTCAGTCTGATTGTGGTAACCACTATACAAGGTATATTTATATCAAAGTACCACAATGTACCCCTTAAATATATACAATTTTTAAAAAGATTTTATTTATTTATTTGAGAGAGAGAGAGTTAGCAAGAGGGAGCATGAGCAGGGAGAAGAGGGAGAAGCAGGCTCCCCTCTGAACACAGAGCCCTTAGTGGGCCTCAATCCCAGGACCCTGAGATCATGACCTGAGCCAAAGGCAGATGCTTAACTGACCGAGGTGCCCAGGTGCCTCTACAATTTTTGTCAGTCATACCTTTATAAAGTTGGGGGAAAATCTGATTCCTAAATTTAAAATAATAATAATAATAATAATAGGGACAGCTGGGTGGCTCAATTTGTTGAGTGTCTGCCTTTGGCTCAGGTCATGATCTCAGCATCTTGGGATCAAGCCTACTAGGCTCCCTACGCAGTAGAGAGTCTCTTTCTTCTTTTCCCTCTGCCCCTCCTCCTGCTTGTGCTCTCTCTCTCTCTCTCTCAAATAAATAAATAAAATGTTTAAAAAAAGGAAAACCTAACCCACAGTCTTCTGTTTAATAAAAAATAAAAGTGAAATAATAAAATGCTTCTGTCTCTTTCCAACAACAACAACAGCAACAACACTGAAAAGATGCAGTGAAGGACTCACAACAATTATAGATAACTGCTATTTTAATAATAAATAGAAGAAAACAAATTAGAGCAGGAAAGTCTCCATCAGGAGCTATGATTTGTCTCCAGCATACCAGCTTCATGGAATTCAAACTAGTCGAGTAAGACCATAATGACTTCATTTTATGGAACTTCACAGTCATTGTAAAACATTCAAAACTAAGAAAGTAGTTTAGTGTCAAACATGTACTGAACTGAGAAACTTTCATTCTTTCTGAGTGCAACCATGAAAAAGAACATCGCATTCAATTGTACTCTTGACCACGTTTGGAGTCTAAGTAATTTTTATTTAACTCTTATTCCCTTACTTGACCCAACATAATAGCGGTAGGGTCTCAGATCTTGCCCATAGACTTAAATTTTACAAATGGAACTAACCCTCTGGTGAAGGCATTAATTTATCAAAAATCTTATCACTTCAATTATAGATTTTTTGGATGCTTTTGCATAATTACTTTGCATCTTCAGCCCAAAAAGAGCCTTACACATTTTTCTCTTGTCTCTTGTCTGGAAAAGAAATAGATATTTTGAAAGTCCCAAGTCATTATTCCAGTCTTCAAAACTGCCAAGGGCACTAAAAAGTACATCTTATATTTATATATGCATTTTCCTTCAATTTAGCTTGACATCATGCAATCATTCATTGGATTTAATATTTATTGAGCACCTATTATGTTCCAGGCAATGATCCAAGTGTCATGGAAAGACGAATTATGCAGGTATATAATGCATCATGTATATATCAGATGTCATGGGAATTAATGAATTAAATCAGGTATGGACCCTGCCCTCCAGGAAATTAAAAGAAACCAAAGACAGTAAAACATATACACAGATGATTTTCATGGAAGGCAGAGGACTATGATAAGGATCATGAAGACATAGGGTAAAAGACTAAGAAAAGTCAGGGGAGGTGAGATAGAATTTGTGGATGGAGAGCTGGGATGGAATGAGGTATGGAGAATGGAAAACAGGAAACCTTCATGGAGGAGGAAGATCTGAATGATATCTGTACCATGTTGAGAATTTTGTAGGCTTATTTCAAATATCCACAGCCTTCCTAAATATTACAAGAATTAAGCATATGTGGTATAGGTAGCTTTATATTTGGAACAACAGAACAAAAAGGAAACGTAGAGCGGTGGTAACCTACTTTTTTTTTTTTTCTCACATTGGCTCTATTCTAGGCCTTCCTTGTCTACTTAATATTTATCACTAGCATTTTGAAGAATGTGTAGAACTTTGGAGACAGTACATATTTAAGGAATTAAAGACAAAACCTTGGACATAAGAATCTTATGGTTTAGGCATCTTTTCTCATAATGGATAACTTAAAATCTTAGCAAAAAGACAGATCACAGGAACAAATGACATATACAGAATACAGTATTTTTCTTTCAATTGTTTGTTTTTCACTCATTCTTGGTCTACTTATTATTAATTTATAAACCAGAACACTGGGATAATCTTTTTACTTTTCTTCAAAGAACTGTGAAAATGCATCTACACCAAATGTTAATTCTCTTTGTATCTCTTCCCCCATTAGTAACTGCAAGGAGGTGGGATCTAATCACTTTCATGCTTCTGCAGTTTTTATATAAGCCAGCCTGACTTTGGTGACACTCATGTGTTGATCTTATATCAGAATTCCTACAAAGCAGTGTTGAGTATTTCAGTGTAACTTGGTTTTTATATCTTAAACAAATAGTAAGTAAATAAATGAGGCAAAAATGACAAATAAGAGGGTAAAGATTGATCACTGCTTATAGAAAGTCTAATTGTCTGGACTAAAAGCTATACTTTGTATTAAATATTAGTATAAAGGTTGAATTCTTTTTTTTCCCCCTCAACATTTGTCCCATGGAATTGTATTAATCCTGTCAGCAGCTTAAACAGCTTATATTTATATTAAGTGTTATATTTAATGATTTTTAAAATCATTTGATAAAAGTGCTAGATATCATTTGGTAGTCTAAAAAAAATTAAGTGAGAGAAACAGTAGCCTCCATTTTATAGATAAGGAGTGAGGCTTAGGAAGAATAAAGTCCAGGTTCACAGACCTGGTAAGGGCAGAGCTGAAACATTTTCAAATACATCCCTCTGGCACTGCCTTTTTACATTAGAATTCTACTTTTCATAGAGGAAGAAAAGTCAGTAGGCTAATGATCCAAAATAAGTGAATCTTGTCTAATAGCCATGTTCATACTCCGGACTTCAGGCAGCTAAGAAAAAGAAACAGGCAGAGAAAGGTGACATAGAGCAGAATGAGTTCATGATCAAAGTCTCTGCTATTTCCTGCTGAGAGTATGAGATTTACTGCTGTCTCCCCAGGGGAAAGCCAGATCGTTATTTCATACTTGTGGAAAAGAACTACTGACACCAAGAGATGCTGCTCATTCTGTTCTTAGTTTTCCAACTTCAACCATAATCACAGGAAAGAAGTGGCCACAGATGAGAATGAGATTACTTTTCACATAAAATTGGATCAAGGAGTCCTGCTTCCTTCTTTGAAGTATTCCTTAAAAAAAAAATGCACACTTTCCTATTGAGGATCTTAGAAATTATTGCTTTTAATGTATCTTGCAACATAAAATGCACTGTGGTTGAACTCCAAACTTGTGTCATGCCTTGGTGAGTATTTTATGAATTGTAAAATTGGAAAGTAAGTTAAGATACAAAAGTGGCTGCTGGCTCCTCCATCTGATAAATCTTATTTGGGATTAGTATGTAATATCCCTTTTAAGACCTCTTTCATTTCTTTTTTATGGAGTTTAACTGGATACCAATAAAAATGAGGAAATTCTATTCATGTATCTTTGCTTCTTCTTTGTTAACTGTATTACTTAGCTGTGCAAATTTTTTTTTTCTTCTAAATGATCACAGGTTTTCTGAAATGTCAGCATCAGATTTAACTGTTTCTAGTCTTCAGACATTGCACCATGACTGATACTCTGTTGTAAATATACATTTAAAAATAGATGTTAACCAGGGGATGATAAGCTTCTGAAATGGCAGAGTGAACACCTTGATGAACCCACTTTCCCTCTGAAACAACAAAGATACAAGCAAAACAACTAAAATAAGTCATTTTAGAACTTTGGCAATGCACCAAAGCCACAGAATAAATTGAAAATTTTCTATACAAGACAAAGTCCTGAACTTTGGTGAGAGACAAGGTCTGTGATGCTTGAATTCAAAACTATTCTTATCTTCTTTCACTCCCTCCCCAGTTTAGTAATATAGTAGGCAAAAGCCAGCAGCATTGCAGAAAATGACAAAATTGGATGGCTTTTGGAGCTCCATTAAAAGTACTGTCCCCTGTGCAGAGTCAATATTTTGTCTGAACTTTCAGCTTCCTGGAAAATTTCTATGCTTAGGTAGCCATCTGAATGACTAAGCGCTTAGTTCAGTGGGAGGTGGAGAAATCTGATACCAGAGTGATTACTTGTTTGTAATTGAATTCGTAACAAAGAGGAGATACAAAGTCTAGGAAGAAAAGGGAAAGTGAACCTACTACACAGGAGAAGAAAAAGCAACCAACAGAAAATGTCCCTGGGTGGGGGTGGAGGGGCAGATTTTAGTAGGATTTAGTAGACAAAGATTTTCAATAAACTATTATAAATATATTCAAAGAACGATAGGAAACCATGTATAATGAATTAGAAGAAAGCGTGAAAATGATGCTAGTAAGGGTTATAACTGCCTGGGTATTATGAAAGGCAGTATACATGTATTTTTGTTTGTAATTCCTCTTCAGTCCATTTTAAATTTACAACTACATAACAATAAATACAAAACCGTGTTGATGGGCTTTTAATATATATATAGATGTATATCTGTACAAAGGAGGGAGAGGGAGTAGGAGTATTTTAGAGAAGTCTTTGCATATTATTCAAATTAAGTTAGCATTAATCAACTAGATTATTTAAAAGTAAGGTGCTAATCATAATTCCCAGAGCAACTGCTACAAAAAAATAACTTAAACATGTGAAACAAACAAGGCAATTAAAAAGATACACTAGAAAATATATATTTAACAAAAGTAGATGACAACAATCAAGGAATCTAGAAAAAAAGGCACAAGACATAGGAAAAGAATTAGCAAAAGGACAGATATAAATCCTGCCTTATCAGCAATTGTGTTAAATATAAGTGGATTAAACATCTTAATGGAAAAGAGGGATATTGGCAGAACAGATAAATTCTTCACAGGATGCATGCTTGATTCAAAGACACAAATACATCCAAGGAAAAAGATGGAAAAATTTACATGAAAGGGGTAATTAAAAGAGAGCCGCAATACTTCTACTAAAATCAAGCAAAATAGACTCAAAGGCAAAAATCATTACTTTAGATAAAGACATTTTATTTCATGTTAAGAAAGACAATCCATCAGGAAGATATACAATTAGAAACATATATGCTCCTGTAAACAGAGCTCAAAAACACATGAGGCAAAGAAAATGACGTAATTTAAGGGAGAAATAGACACTTCAACAATAATAACTGGAACGTCAATGCCTGACTTTCAATAATGGATGGAATAATTAGGCAGCAGATTAACAAAGAAATAAAAGGCATGAACAATACTCCAAACTGAGTAGACATGATATTTATAGAACACTACAGCCAATAGCAGGACACACATTCTTCCCAAGCTCTCATAAAACAAAATCTAGGATACACCTTACCTTAGGCCATTGGATAAACTTCAATAAACTTAAACGGACTGAAATGCAAAGTATGTTCTTTGACCACAAAGGAATGAAACTATAAGTCAACAGCAGCAGAAATTTTTTTTTAATTTATGTAATGATTTATTTTTTAATTTTTTTATTGGTGTTGAATTTACCAACATACAGAATAACCCCCAGTGCCCGTCACCCAATCACTCCCACCCCCCGCCCTCCTCCCCTTCTACCACCCCTAGTTCGTTTCCCATAGTTAGCAGTCTTTACGTTATGTCTCCCTTTCTGATATTTCTCACACATTTCTTCTCCCTTCCCTTATATTCCCTTTCACTATTATTTATATTCCCCAAATGAATGAGAACATATAATGTTTGTCCTTCTCCGACTGACTTACTTCACTCAGCATAATACCCTCCAGTTCCATCCACGTTGAAGCAAATGGTGGGTATTTGTCATTTCTAATAGCTGAGTAGTATTCCATTGTATACATAAACCACATCTTCTTTATCCATTCATCTTTCGATGGACACGGAGGCTCCTTCCACAGTTTGGCTATTGTGGCCATTGCTGCTATAAACATCAGGGTGCAGGTGTCCCGGTGTTTCATTGCATCTGTATCTTTGGGGTAAACTGGGGCTGCACCAGTTCACATTCCCACCAACAGTGTAAGAGGGTTCCCTTTTCTCTGCATCCTCTCCAACATTTGTTGTTTCCTGCCTTGTTAATTTTCCCCATTCTCACTGGTGTGAGGTGGTATCTCATTGTGGTTTTGATTTGTATTTCCCTGATGGCCAGTGATGCGGAGCATTTTCTCATATGCATGTTGGCCATGTCTATGTCTTCCTCTATGAGATTTCTGTTCATGTCTTTTGCCCATTTCATGATTGGATTGTTTGTTTCTTTGGTGTTGAGTTTAATAAGTTCTTTATAGATCTTGGAAACTAGCCCTTTATCTGATATGTCATTTGCAAATATCTTCTCCCATTCTGTAGGTTGTCTTTGAGTTTTGTTGACTGTATCCTTTGCTGTGCAAAAGCTTCTTATCTTGATGAAGTCCCAATAGTTCATTTTTGCTTTTGTTTCTTTTGCCTTCGTGGATGTATCTTGCAAGAAGTTACTGTGGCCGAGTTCAAAAAGGGTGTTGCCTGTGTTCTTCTCTAGGATTTTGATGGAATCTTGTCTCACATTTAGATCTTTCATCCATTTTGAGTTTATCTTGGTGTATGGTGCAACAGCGTGGTCTAGTTTCATTCTTCTGCATGTGGATGTCCAATTTTCCCAGCACTATTTATTGAAGAGACTGTCTTTCTTCCAATGGATAGTCTTTCCTCCTTTATCGAATCTTAGTTTACCATAAAGTTGAGGGTCCACTTCTGGGTTCTCTAGTCTGTTCCACTGATCTATGTGTCTGTTTTTGTGCCAGTACCACACTGTCTTGATGACCACAGCTTTGTGGTACAACCTGAAGTCTGGCATTGTGATGCCCCCAGATATGGTTTTCTTTTTTAAAATTCCCCTGCCTATTCGGGGTCTTTTCTGATTCCACACAAATCTTAAAATAATTTGTTCTAACTCTCTGAAGAAAGTCCATGGTATTTTGATAGGGATTGCATTAAACGTGTAAATTGCCCTGGGTAACATTGACATTTTCACAATATTAATTCTGCCAATCCATGAGCATGGAATATTTTTCCATCTCTTTGTGTCTTCCTCAATTTCTTTCAGAAGTGTTCTATAGTTTTGAGGGTATAGATCCTTTACATCTTTGGTTAGGTTTATTCCTAAGTATCTTATGCTTTTGGGTGCAATTGTAAATGGGATTGACTCCTTAATTTCTCTTTCTTCAGTCTCATTGTTAGTGTATAGAAATGCCACTGATTTCTGGGCATTGATTTTGTATCCTGCCATGCTACTGAATTGCTGTATGAGTTCTAGCAATCTTGGGGTGGAGACTTTTGGGTTTTCTATGTAGAGTATCATGTCATCGGCGAAGAGGGAGAGTTTGACTTCTTCTTTGCCAATTTGAATGCCTTTAATGTCTTTTTGTTGTCTGATTGCTGAGGCTAGGACTTCCAGTACTATGTTGAATAGCAGTGGTGAGAGTGGACATCCCTGTCTTGTTCCTGATCTTAGGGGAAAGGCTCCCAGTGCTTCCCCATTGAGAATGATATTTGCTGTGGGCTTTTCGTAGATGGCTTTTAAGATGTTGAGGAATGTTGCCTCTATCCCTACATTCTGAAGATTTTTGATCAGGAATGGATGCTGTATTTTGTCAAATGGTTTCTCTGCATCTAATGAGAGGATCATATGGTTCTTGGTTTTTCTCTTGCTGATATGATGAATCACATTGATTGTTTTACGGGTGTTGAACCAGCCTTGTGTCCCAGGGATAAATCCCACTTGGTCATGGTGAATAATTTTCTTAATGTATTGTTGGATCCTATTGGCCAGTATCTTGTTGAGAATTTTTGCATCCATGTTCATCAGGGATATTGGTCTGTAATTCTCCTTTTTAGTGGGGTCTTTGTCTGGTTTTGGAATTAAGGTGATGCTGGCCTCATAGAACGAATTTGGAAGTACTCCATCTCTTTCTATCTTTCCAAACAGCTTTAGTAGAATAGGTATGGTTTCTTCTTTAAACGTTTGATAGAATTCCCCTGGAAAGCCATCTGGCCCTGGACTCTTGTGTCTTGGGAGGTTTTTGATGACTGCTTCAATTTCCTCCCTGGTTATTGGCCTGTTCAGGTTTTCTATTTCTTCCTGTTCCAGTTTTGGTAGTTTGTGGCTTTCCAGAAATGCGTCCATTTCTTCTAGATTGCCTAATTTATTGGTGTATAGCTGTTCTAATATGTTTTTAAAATCGTTTGTATTTCCTTGGTGTTGGTAGTGATCTCTCCTTTCTCATTCATGATTTTATTAATTTGAGTCTTCTCTCTCTTCTTTTTAATAAGGCTGGCTAATGGTTTATCTATCTTATTAATTCTTTCAAAGAACCAACTCCTGGTTCTGTTGATCTGTTCCACAGTTCTTCTGGTCTCGATTTCGTTGAGTTCTGCTCGAATCTTAATTAACTCTCTTCTTCTGCTGGGTGTAGGATCTATTTGCTGTTTTTCCTCTAGCTCCTTTATGTGTAAGGTTAGCTTTTGTATTTGAGTTCTTTCCAGTTTTTGAATGGATGCTTGTATTGCGATGTATTTCCCCCTCAGGACTACTTTTGCTGCATCCCAAAGATTTTGAACGGTTGTATCTTCATTCTCATTAGTTTCCATGAATCTTTTTAATTCTTCCTTAATTTCCTGGTTGACCCTTTCATCTTTTAGCAGGATGGTCCTTAACCTCCACGTGTTTGAGGTCCTTCCAAACTTCTTGTTGTGATTTAGTTCTAATTTCAAGGCATTATGGTCTGAGAATATGCAGGGGACGATCCCAATCTTTTGGTATCGGTTCAGACCCGATTTGTGACCCAGTATGTGGTCTATTCTGGAGAAAGTTCCATGTGCACTTGAGAAGAATGTGTATTCAGTTGAGTTTGGATGTAAAGTTCTGTAGATATCTGTGAAATCCATCTGGTCCAGTGTATCATTTAAAGCTCTCGTTTCTTTGGAGATGTTGTGCTTAGAAGACCTATCGAGTATAGAAAGAGCTAGATTGAGGTCACCAAGTATAAGTGTATTATTATCTAAGTATTTCTTTACTTTGGTTAATAATTGATTTATATATTTGGCAGCTCCCACATTCGGGGCATATATATTAGCAGCAGAAAATTTGAGAAACTCACAAACATGTAGAAAATACACCCTTTCTTAAATAATTATGGATGCAAAGAAGAACTTACAAAGGAAATTAGAAAACACTAGGAAAAGATTAAAACAAAACACAACATGTCAAAATTTATGGTATGTTGCAAAAGCAATATTTAGAGGGAGATTTATAGCTGTAAATGACCACATTAAAGACAAAAGACAAATTCAGTAACCTGAACTCCACCTTAAGAATCTAGAGATATGGGACACCTGGGTAGCCAGCAGTTGAGCTTCAGCCCAGGGCATGATCCTGGAGTCCCTGGATCAAATCCCACATTGGGCTCCCTGCATGGAGCCTGCTTCTCTCTCTGCCTGTGTGTGTGTCTCTCTCTCTGTGTGTCTCTCATGAATAAATAAAATCTTTTTTAAAAAAAAGAATCTAGGGATAGAAGAACAAACTAAACCTAAAGCAAGCAGAAGGAAAGAATAAAGTTTAGAGCAGAAATTGAAGAAAAAAAGAAGGGGAAACCAGTAGAAAATCCATGACACCAAAAACGATTCTTTGAAAAGATGAATGAAATTGACAAATTTAGCTAGCCTGATCACGAGAAGATGGAGGATTCAGATTACTAAAGTCAGCAATGAAGGAGGGAACATCGCCACTGGTCTTATAGAAATAAATAGTATAGAAATATCATCCACTGTATGACAGCAAATTAAATGACTTAGACAAAACAGGCAAATTCCTAGAAAGACAAATAGTAAAAATGTGCACATGTGGCAGGCCTACAGAGAAACACTTTGAGTTTCCAGGTTTTCAGAACAGAAAAGTGGCTACAAAGTGTTTATTTGGGGGAGATTAATGTATGTCAAGTGCTGCGTGACTCAAGAAACTCCAAACTTATTTTTCAGACTTTTGGAAAAAGCAGTGAGAAAGAGAAAGTAGATCCTTAAATATGATTTCTCTGTATTTTCTCTGGCCATATCTCCCTGATAAACTGCCCTGTGACTTTATGAAAGGCCATTAGTTTGTAGATGATTTGCTTCTAAAACTCACTATAGTAATATAAACCAGGGACAGGAAAATTGCTTTATTTATGTCCTATATGAGTAGACCTTTGTTTTTTCCATTTCAGACTTTAGTAAGCCATGTCTTGTGAATTCTCATAGGGATATTCTTCTCTCCTACACTCAATACTGCTTTTGGGATAGTTTTTGAAATGGTAAGTAGCATATAGCTAAACACTTACTAACATCCTGACTACAAAATATATTCCTTTTCAATATGTATTCCAGTATGTGAGAAAACTCATCTATTTGGTATCATAATATTGCAAATATTTTCACCCAGTTTTTTTTTTTTTTTTGATTTGGGAAAAAGTTATTAAGTTAGCTCATGGTAATTATCAACATGGGGTAGAGTGGCTTTATTTTCCATGACTTTTAGTTTTGTTTTCTAAAATTAACTAATCCATATCAAATAAGTACAAACACCATCATAGCACTGTATTAGTCACTGTGGGGGAAGCAAAGATGTGTTAAGATTTTAAGATTTTTTTTTGAAAGATCTTGAACATAAAGAATTTATAACCATCATTTTACCCATTCCACCCATTGCATTCTTGGTTAAACCTTTCTCATCAGTTACTGAATGTTTTCTCTAACTATATTCCTCATGCATACTCTAGTCCAATATTTGCTTTGCAAATGTCTCCCAGTCTGTGTGTTGTATTTCATTTAAAGGGTTTCTCTCGCAGAGAACTTTTAAAATTGTATTAAAAAAACTTAAATAAAGGCTGAAGATTTTGAGCTTATTACTAGACCAACATTTCTTGAGGACTTCCAAGGAGCCAGCTTTCTGCATAGCATTACTTCCATCACTGATTTTAGCTGCTTGTAACATTTCTGTGAAATAAGCATCCCTTCCTCTCTTAAAAAGGAGGAAACTGATGCCCTGGAGATCCAGTGAACTGTATGCATAAGTTGTATTGTATTGTTCCAGTGGGCTCCACTGTCATACTATATTATACAGTTTTGCCATTGACTTATTTTTTTTGGGGGGGGTGTCACTATATTCATGGGAGATCTAGACATTTTAGGGCTTCATGAATGACTCTGTAATTAGAAACTTCCACTTCGGAGGTGGGGAAAGTAGGGGTCCTCAACTCATCCGGCCCCAGCTTACCTAGATAACTTTCAAACTAGCCTGAACACCTACGAATTTGACCTGATATTTAAAAAGAGAACAGCTGGAAAGAACAGAGAGAAACGTTTTCACTTCTAACAAGGTAAGAAGGCAGAAAAATAAAATAAAAAAAAAGAATCAAGTGGGGGAGGGGCCCAGTGAGGAGCCGGGCTATGGCCTGGCAGAGAAAGCCTCCTGGACAGGAAAGCCCAGGCCCGGAGAAGGGGGGACTTTAAAAACCCACACCGGAAACAAAGGGCTTAGCATGGAACCTGGGCAGCACCGCAGGAGGGGCAGTAGAGCCCCCAGGTTCCCGGGGTCACTAACAGAGGAGGTGTGCCCGGGGGAGAGCGCACCACACCCCGCGGGCCCAGTGTGGTGAAGGGCTGGAGCCGCGCCTGGCGGGGCCTCAGGAGCAGCTCGGAGGTGGCTCGGGCAGAGGGGGCTGCGCGCCCCAGGAGCGCGATTCCAGCAGTGCAGACCCCGGAGCCCAGGGCGCTGGGGACACAGCCCAGGATCCTGCTCTCCCCCTGGGACAGGCGGAGGTGGAGGCCGGACGGCCCAGGACAGTGAGGACGCTCCTGCTGCCGGGCGCCCTCGAGCTGAGCGGATGGTGCCCCCCTCGCCCCGGAGCATCCAGGCCCCTGTGGACTGGGAGCTGCGGTAGTAACTGTGGGAGCTGACTCCAGGGCTGGAGAGCTGGCCGCCGCCAGTATGCTTGTTCCTCCTGGTGTCACCCTGTGCCTGGGAGGGAGCGGGTCTGCCAGGGGACAGAGGCCTCCTGGGGTAAACAGCTCCCACTGAGCCCGGCACCTGGCAGGGGTGGGGCAGCTCCCCCAGGTGCACACACCTGAGAGTCAGCACAGCAGGCCCCTCCCCCAGAAGACCAGCTGGAAGGACAGGGGAAGAGCAAGTTCTTGACCTAGCAGCGCTGGAAAGCTCCAGGGGAAGTCAAGGGATTTACTGTATATAGAACCAGAGGGTACCCCTCCATATTTTTTCTTCCTTTTTCCAGTACAACTCATTTTTATCTCAGACTGTAAATATTCATTTTTTTCTCTTTTTCCACCTAAACTACATTATTTTACTACCTCTTCATTTTTAAGTTTCTTCCTTTTTGACTTTCATATTTCTACAATTACAGGTCTTAGATATATTTTCTACTTCTAGATTCCCTTCAACATACTCAACTTAATTTGGGGGGAGATATATAAGATATATTTTTGTTTTGTTTTGTGTTTTTTATTTTTTTCTGCCTCATTTTGTTCTACAATGGTGGAAGTAATACCCTCTAAAACATGATGAGCATGCACAACCAAGTGGTACACTGTGCTGGTTCATTCTGTGAGATTCCTCACTCCCATTCTTCCCCCCTCTTTTAACTCATTTATGTTTTGGGGGTCAATGGCTGGGCTCTCTACAAGTATTTCTGGTTTATATAAATTTCGAACTGAGCATCTTCTAACATACAGAACTTAATATACTCAGAACCAAGAGGACCACCCTCCAGGACCCCTCAGGTAGACTACATTCTCCCTCCACTACAACTTCATCACCACCACCATCTCTGAGTAGCTGCCCTTTTTCTTCTCTTATTTTTCTTTTTTCTTCTTTACTTTTGCTTTTTTCTCCTTTCTTTTTTTTTTTCTTCTTCATTGGGATTCTTGGCCTTTTAGTTTTTAAAACCTTGTTTTAAAATTTGTTTTTCACTTTAGTGGTCACTTTGTTTTATTTCGTTCTGATCTTTGTTTTAATTTCTGGTCTCTGAACTCAGCAGAATCATCTAGGATGGAATTTACTTAGGTCGTAGTTGATATTCTTGACTCAGCCCACTCATACAGCCACTCTGCACTGAGCAAAATGACTAGAAAAAAGAACTCACCACAAAAGAAAGAATCAGAAACAGTACTCTCTGCCACAGAGTTACAGAATTTGGATTACAATTTGATCTCAGAAAGCCAATTCAGAAGCACAATTATAAAGCTACTGGTGGCTCTAGAAAAAAGCATAAAGGATTCAAGAGACTTCATGACTGCAGAATTTAGATCTAATCAGGCCAAAATTAAAAATCAATTAAATGGGATGCATCCAAACTGGAGGTCCTAACAACGAGGGTTAATGAGGTAGAAGAGTGAGCGACAGAAGACAAGTTGATGACAAGGAAGGAAGCTGAGGAAAAAAGAGAAAAACAATTAAAAGACCACGAGGAAAGGTTAATGGAAATAAATGATAGCTTCAGAAGGAAAAATTTACGTTTAATTGGGGTTCCAGAAAGCACCAATAGGGACAGAGGGCCAGAAAGCATATTTGAACAAATCATAGCTGAGAACTTCCCCAATTTAGGGAGGGAGACAGGCATTCAGATCCAGGAGATAGAGAGCCCTCCCCCAAAATCAATAAAAAACGTTCAACACTTCGACATTTAATAGTGAAACTTGCAAATTCCAAAGATAAAGAGAAAATCCTTAAAGTAGCAAGAGACAAGATATCCCTAACTTATATGGTGAGAAGTATTAGATTAACAGCAGACCTCTCCACAGAGACCTGGCAGGCCAGAAAAGGCTGGCAGGATATATTCAGGGTCCTAAATGAGAAGAACATGCAGCCAAGAATACTACATCCAGCAAGGATTTCATTCAGAATAGAAGGAGAGATAAAGAGCTTCCAAGATAGACAGAAACTGAAAGAATATGTGACCACCAAACCAGCTCTGCAAGAAATATTAAGGGGGATCCTGTCAAAGAAAGAGGAAACCCAAAGATATAATCCACAAAAACAGGAACTGAATAGGTATTACAATGACACTAAACTCCTATCTTTCAATAGTAACTCTGAATGTGAATGGGCTAAATGACCCCATCAAAAAAATGCAGCGTTTCAGACTGGATAAAAGAGCAAGACCCATCCATTGCTGTCTACAAGAGATTGATTTGAGACCTAAGGACACCTCCAGCCTGCAAATGAAAGGTTGGAGAACCATTTATCATTCTAACGGACCTCAAAAGAAAGCTGGGGTAGCCATCCTCAGATAAATTAAAGTTTATCCCAAAGACTGTAATAAGAGATGAAGAGGGACACTATATCATACTTAAAGGGTCTATCCAAAAAAGAAGACCTAACAATCATGAATATTTGTGCCCTTAATGTGAGAGCTGCCAAGTATATCAATTAATAACCAAAGTAAAGACATATTTAGATAATAATACACTAATAGGAGGAGACTTCAACATGGCACTTTCTGCAAATGACAGATATTCTAAGCACAACATTACCAAAGAAACAAGAGCTTTAAATGATACACTGGACCAGATGGATTTCACAGATATATACAGAACTTTGCATCCGGATGCAACTGAATACACATTCTTTTCAAGTACACATGGAACTTTCTCCAGAATAGACCACATACTGGGTCACAAATCAAGTCTCAACCAATACCAAAAGCCTGGGATTGTCCCCTGCATATTTTCAGACCATGCTTTGAAACTCGAACTCAATCACAAGAAGAAATTTGGAAGAAACTCAAACACGTGGAGGTTAAAAGAGCATCCTGTTAAAAGATGAATGGGTCAACCAGGAAATTAGAGAAGAATTAAAAAGATTTGGACACAAATGAAAATGAAGATACAGCCATTCAAAATCTTTGGGATACGGGATCCTTGGGTGGCGCAGCGGTTTAGCACCTGCCTTTGACCCGGGGCGTGATCCTGGAGACCCGGGATCGAATCCCACGTCGGGCTCCCGGTGCATGGAGCCTGCTTCTCCCTCTGCCTATGTCTCTGCCCCTCTCTCTCTCTCTGTGTGTGACTATCATAAATAAATAAAAACTAAAAAAAAAATCTTTGGGATACAGCAAAAGCAGTCCTAAGAGGGAAATAATGGCAATAGAAGCATCCTTTAAAAAATTGGAAAAAACTCAAATACACAAGCTAACCTTGCACCTAAAGGAACTGGAGAAAGAACAGCAAATAAAACCTCCATCAAGCAGAAGAAAAGAATTAATAAAGACTTGAGTAGAACTCAATGAAATAGAGACCAGAAGAACTGTAGAACAGATCAACAAAACCAGGAGTTGGTTCTTTGAAAGAATTAAGATAGATAAAGCATTAGCCAGCCTTATTAAAAAGAAAAAAAGCCTCAAATAAATAAAATCATGAATGAAAAATGAGAGATCACAACCAATACCAAGGAAATACAAATGATTTAAAAAAGTATTATGAGCAGCTATACACCAATATAGTAGATAATCTAGAAGAAATGGATTCATTTCTGGAAAACCACAAATTACCAAAACTGGAACAGGAAGAAATAGAAAACCTGAACAGGGCAATAACCAGTGAGGACATTGAAGCAGTCATCAAAAACCCCCCAAGACACAAAGGTCCAGGGCCAGATGGCTTCCCTGGGGAATTCTATCAAAACTTTAAAGAAGAAATAATACCTATTCTACTAAAGCTGTTCTGAAGGATAGAAAGGGATGGAATACTTCCAAACTTGTTCTAGGAGGCCAGCATCACCTTAATTCCAAAACCAGAAAAAGACCCCACCAAAAAGGAGAATTACAGACCAATATCCCTGATGAACACAGATGCAAAAATTCTCAACAAGATACTAGCCAATAGGATCCAATAGTACATTAAGAATATTATTCACCATGATCAAGTGGGATTTATCCCTGGGATGCAAGGCTGGTTCAACGCTCGTAAAGCAATCAATGTGATAGATCATATCAACAAGAGAAAAAACAAGAACCATATGATCCTCCCAAAAGATGCAGAGAAAGCATTTGACAAAATACAGCATCCATTCCTGATCAAAACTCTTCAGAGTGTGGGGATAGAGGGAACATTCTTCAGCATCTTACAAGCCATCCATAAAAACCTTACAGCAAATATCATTCTCAATGGGGAAACACTGAGAGCCTTTCCCCTAAGATCAGGAACACGACAGGAATATCCACTCTCACCACTGCTATTCAACATAGTACTAGAAATCCTAGCCTCAGCAATCAGACAACAAAAAGAAATAAAAGGCATTCAAATTGGCAAAGAAGAAGTCAAACTCTCCCTCTTCGTAGATGACATGATACTGTACATAGAAAACCCAAAAGACACCACCCAAGATTGCTAGAACTCACAACAATTCGGCAGGGTGGCAGGATACAAAATCAATGCCCAGAAGTCAGTGGCATTTCTATACACTAACAATGAGACTGAAGAAAGAGAAATTAAGCAATCAATCCCATTTATGATTGCACCCCAAAACATAATATACCTAGGAATAAACTTAACCAAAGAGGTAAGGGATCTATACCCTAAAAACTACAGAACACTTGAGGAAAGAAATTGAGGAAGACACAAAGAGATGGAAAAATATTCCATGCTCATGGATTGGAAGAATTAATATTGTGAAAATGTCAATGCTACCCAGGGCAATTTACACATTTAATGCAATCTCTATCAAAATACCATGGATTTTCTTCAAAGAGTTGGAACAAATAATCTTAAGATTTGTGTGGATTCTAAAAATACCCCAAATAGCCAGGGGAATATTAAAGAAAAACACCAGAGGCGGGGGCATCACAGTGCCAGATTTCAGGTTGTACTAAAAAGCTGTGATCATCAAGACAGTGTGGTAATGGCACAAAATCAGACACATAGATCAATAGAACAGAATAGAGAATCCAGAAGTGGACCCTCAACTCTATGGTCAACTAATATTTAACAAAACAGGAAAGACTATCCACTGGCAAAAGGACAGTTTCTTCAATAAACGGTGATGGGAAAACTGGACAGCCACATGCAGAAGAATGAAACTAGACCATTCTCTTATATCCTACACAAAGATAACTTCAAAATGGATGAAAGATCTAAATGCGAGACAAGAATCCATCAAAATCCTAGAGAACACAGGCAATACCCTTTTAGAACTTGGCCACAGCAACTTCTTGAAAAATACATCTATGAAGGCAAGAGAAACAAAAGCAAAAAAGAATTATTGGGACTTAATCAAGATAAAATCTTCTGCACAGCAAAAGAAACAGTCAACAGAACTAAAAGACTACCTACAGAATGGGAGAAGATATTTGCAAATGGCATATCAGATAAAGGGCTAGTATCCAAGATCTATTAAGGAACTTATTAAACTCAACAGCAAAGAAACAAACAATCCAATCATGAAATGGACAAAAGACATGAACAGAAATTTCACCAAAGAAGACATACATATGGCCAACAAGTAAGCACATGACAAATGCTCCACATCACTGGCCATCAGGGAAATACAAATCAAAACCACAATGAGATACCACTTCACACCAGTGAGAATGGGGAAAATTAACAAGACAGGAAACAACAAATGCTGGAGAGGATGTGGAGAAAGGGGAACCCTCTCGCACTGTTGGTGGGAATGTGAACTGGTACAGCCACTCTGGAAAACTGTGTGTAAGTTTCTCAAAGAGTTAAAAATAGAGCTACTCTACAACCCAGAAATTTCACTACTGGTATTTACCCCAAAGATACAGATACAGTGAAAGACTGAGACACCTGCACCCCGATGTTTATAGCAGCCATGTCTACAATAGCCAAACTGTGGAAGGAGCCTCGGTGTCCACTGACAGATGAATGGATAAAGAAGCTGTGGCATATTTATACAATGGAATATTACTCAGCCATTAGAAATGACAAATACCCACCATTTGCCTACATGGATAGAACTGGAGGGTATTATGCTGAGTGAAGTAAGTCAATCGGTGAAGGACAAATATTATATGGTCTCGTTCATTTGGGGAATATAAAAAATAGTGAAAGAGATTATAGGGGAAAGGAGAAAAAATTAGTGGGAAATATCAGAAAGGGAGACAGAACATGAGAGACTCCTAACTCTGGGAAACAAGGGGTAGTGGAAGGGAGGTGGGCGGGGGGTCGAGGTGACTGGGTGACAGGCACTGAGTGGGGGCACTTGATGGGATGAGCATTGGGTGTTATGCTACATGTTGGCAAATCGAACTCCAATAAAAAAATATACAAGGAAAAAAAAGAATCTTCTACTTCTGAAAAATAATTCAGTCACAGCCACAGGTGAACATGCCATGTGAAATCAATGAGGTTTCCCTTTGGACTCTTCCAATTTGGTTATAAAGATTCAGGGTATGGTGATGTGAATCATACAAAATTATTTCACCTGATACTTGTACCTTGCTAGTAATTCTTTTTAAAATGATTTTGTCCCCCATGGCATTTTCATAGTTGTAATGAACTGCTAATTTCTTTGATTATCTCACATTCTGCAAATTGTGGGATGGCATTCAAAGACAGCATAATAGCTCATACACTTATAGCGATAGAATCTCCCACCATTTTGCTAAAACAAATACTTTAAACACAGCATTCATATTCTGCAATTTTTAATTAATTTATGAGGTAAATATGCTATGCTATGATTATTATGTTGCTTTATTATTTTGTGGTTCTCCAATACTAAACCAATATGGGTATTTTAAGGCAATCAAGTCTATCAGGAACTGTGTATAATGATGTTCACCTTTCCAGTACATACCTTGCATTCATCAAATAGGCTGTATCAATAACTGCCAGCCAAGATTAAGTGCTAAGTGCTTCACTGTGACTGGTTTTATTAGTCACTCAGTGAAAATTAAAAAAAAAAAAAAAAGGAAAGAAAAACCCATGAGAGAAAAAAAGGCTCACATATATTATTCAAACTCTGATAGGATTACATTTAAGTATTATCATTCTTTACTATTTTCTCTTCAGAAGTGCCAATGTAATTCTGTGAAATACCTTCCTAGAGCCTGGTGTTAGAGCACAAATTGTGATGTGTTGTATACTTGGAATTATAGACATAACAATGAAATATTCTGTAAAAAGGTATTTGGATATCTGAACTGGTAGGGTAAAATTTTACTTAATTGGCTATATTTTCCACAGGCCCATATTCACATTACAAGTAAGGGTGTTGTAAGCCTGAACCAGCAGAGAGCAACGTGAAGAAAAACTTATATACCCTGTAAAATGGGATCTAAATATCTAAATACTCAGTTATATACCCTGTAAAATGGGATCTAAATATCTAAATACTCAGTTCAGAATGAAAAAATGAAAATACCAACATGGAAGCTATAGAAAACAACAGATTGCAAAATAAGGGAAAGAGATTTTCATCACAGGTGACTGAGAGAGGGAGAACTATTATAAACTTTATTCACTTCCTCAACCAAAAGAGTATTTCAGATAACTGCTCTGCAGTATCAAGAGGATGGAAAGTCTGACTCCTTTTCATTGGGTTGGTTCTTTCTCATTCTTTTAATCTCAGCTTGAAAGCCATCTTTTCAAGGGGTAGGGAATGGGAAGGACTTTTTAGATCACTACATAAATTAGTTAGCCCTTCTATTGTGACTCTTTGCAATTTATTCATTTCCTTCACAGTACTAATTATAATTTAAAATTATGCACTGAGTTGTTTTAATTTTACTATCTCTCTAATAGAACATAACTCCATACAGACAGTGATAATATAGCACCCAATAGGTTTCTTGGCAAAAAGCAACTGGTAAAATGTGTCGACTATCTTAATGAACCAGTAAGAAACAGGAGAATACGTGAAGAGATCTCATTGACCAAGGAGAAGAAAGCTGTTGAAAAAGGGATAATAGAATTTTGTCTCAGAAAGACCTATAAATCCAGGCTCCAGGCTTTAAAGATATACTCTTTCAAATTTTCTAAGAAACAATGCTATATATCTCATTCCAGAATATGATAGAAAATACATCAATTGATGGAACATTATAGTTAATAGTATAGAATTTGATTCCCAAAGTAGAGTTGGTAATTTGCATCCATCATTATCAGGGGTATAACAATAGGCAAAATACTCAATGTCTCAAAAATTCATTTTATTTATCTATAAAATGAACACAAGAACAAACTCTACTAAATAGAGTTGTTGTGGGGATTGATTATGAAATTTTATATAAACTGAACATTACAGGACAGATAGAGAACACTTAGTAAAATTTTTAAATTATCCCAGTATGGTATGGGGCAGATAATAAACATTCATCACACATAAGATACTAGTATCATTTTTATGTTAAGTGAATAAAGTCTGATACTAAAATCTAATATAGCATGTGGCTCATCAATGTACAAATATCTTTAAGAAACAACCAACCATGAGATGCCTGGGTGGCTTAGTGGTTGAGCATCTGCCTTTGGCTCAGATGGATTCTGGAGTCCCGGGATCGAGTCCCAAATCGGCTCTCCGCATGGAGCCTACTTCTCCTCCCTCTGCCTATGTCTCTGCCTCTCCCTCATTGTATCTTTCGTGAAAAAATAAATAAAATCTTAAAAAAAAAAAAGAAATGACCAACCAGAGTTACCAGTATTATGACTAAATCAGAATTCATAATGGCTTAGTAGAATCTTTTAGCTCACTATTAGACTCTAGAAGAAAAAAATATAAATGATAGTATGGTAGAGTACTTAAATATATTAAAAATAAAACCTCAGCAGCCACTGTTGTTAAAAGTTTTTAGAAAATTGGAAATGTTGGAAAACTTCTGGATCATTTAAATAATATACCAACTCTGTAGCTCTCATTCATTAATTTTTTAGTTTATAAAACACATATTTATTGAGCACAAATTATGCTAGACAATATGGGTATTGTCAAAAGCAGAATAATGCACTTCCCCCAATGTCCCTGTCTTAATCCCTGGAACCTATGAATATGTTATTTCATATCATGAAGAGAGATTAAGGTGTTAATCAACTAACTAACTTTAAAATAGGGAGATTGTCCTGGATTATCTGAGTGGGCTCAATCTGATCACAAGATTCCTTCAAAGTGGATAAGTGAGACAGAAGAAGTGAAGCCTATAGATGCTGGAAATGGCAAGACCAGTTCTTACCTAAAGTCTCCAGAAAGAATATAACACTGTATATGTTAATTATACTTGAATTTAGAGAGAGAGAGAGAGAGAGAGAGATTTTAAAAACAAAATAAAAACCACCAAGCAAAAATTCAAAAGCAAAAAACCTAAAAGCCCTCTATAAGGAACCTAGACCTTGCTGACACCTCAATTTTAGCCCAGTATGACCAGTGTCAGACACTTGACATACAGAACTGTAAGATAACAAATCTGTGTTGTTTCATGCCAGTAAGCATGTGGTAATTTGTTACAGCAATAACAAAACGTTAATACAGGAGTGCCAATGCATGAAAAAATAAATGAATCCTGCCCCAATAGAACTTAAAGTCTGGTAGGAAAGTAAATAGTTATTCAATAATAGTAAATGTCATTGGAAAGTAGTTATTCTGTGAAGTGCTACAAAAGAGTATAAGCTTTGAAATGTTTGTTCATATTTAAAAAGAGTTCTATTATGTTCTAAAGTCAGTGTAAAAAGCACAAATCATCAGAGTCATGATTAATTCTGAATCACTCTTCAAGCATCCACATTAGATTTTATTATACATGGTTTTGGCCATTCTGGCCAGAGTAGTAATTCTAAAGCTTGATAACCAGTAAACCAGATTAACAAAACAAAAGCGGAGTCTATTATGCTGAGTGTCTGGTTATCAAATGTGTCTTCTTTTTTGAAAATAATCAAATGTCTGACAGTGACTGGAGGAAGGATGTGGAGAATGCTAAAATATTGGGCTTTCCTTCAGGATTTACTCTATTTTATTTTTCACAGGAAGCTTTTAAAACCTCATTTCCAATAGTGAAATGCTAGATATAGTCATATTAAATTTACAAATAAAATAAGTTTCCTGTGAATTTTAATACTTTTAAACTTGTTCCAGACATTTTAATCAGCATATGATATGACAAAAAAAAATAATAAGAGCTGTAATCATTAGAAAGTTGAATATAAAAATGCTCTTTTTTCTTTTTTTTTTTATTTTATGGTGGCAGGAACATTTACAGATGGTATTATATACCTAGGAACCCCAAGAAATCAACTGAAGCACTCTAAATTTACCAAGAGATTATTAATAAATTGTTTCATATAAAATGAAACATAGCTTTCTCTTAGAAGTTATGTTATAAAAGAGAATCATCTATAATAAAGAAACAAATAATCAAGTACCCACCAAGTCACTAACCAGTGAATGCACAGAATCTACATGAAGAAAAAAGGTTAAAAAAGAAAAGGAGAAAAAGACATGACAAATGCCCTGTGAGTTAACTAAGAACATTTTAGGTTAAAGAGTTATGTCAGTATGTTTGGGTGGGACGGAGACTTGGGGAGGAATAAAGAGGTATAGCTTATATGAGAATCCAGTAGAGTTTCAGAAACTTCATAAGTTAATAGGAAGTGAAAGAGTATTCAGGAAATTATTTTGTAATAAAGCATTGGGTCTTCATTATACATGATTAACCAAAATATATGTCATGCATATTAAAGTGTTCATATTTTCTAATTAAAATCTTATTGCTATGTGTGATATAAAAGAAAAAACTAGAGGCATCACAATACCAGATTCCAAACTGTATCACAAAGCTGTGTCATCAAGACAATATGGTACCGGCACAGAAACAGACACATAGATCAACGGAACAGAATACAGAACCCAGAAATGGAACCACAACTATATGGTCAACTAATTTTTGACAAAGGAGAAAAGAATATCCAATGGAAAAAAGATAGTGTCTTCAACAAATGACAAATGGTGTTGGGAAAACTGGACAGGCACACATGAAAGAATGAAACTGGACAACTTTCTTACAACATACACAAAAATCAATTAAAAATGGGTGAAAGACCTAAATGAAGACAGGAAACCATCAAAATCCTAGAAGAGACCACAGGTAGAAACCTCTTTGACCTCGGCCACAGCAACTTCTTACCAGATATGTCTTCCAAGGCAAGGGAAACAAAAGCAAAAATGAACTATTGGGACTTCATCAAGATAAAAAACTTCTGCACAGCAAAGAAAACAACCAACAAAACTAAAAGGCAGCCTATGGAATGGGAGAAGATATTTGCAAATGATATATCAGATAAAAGGCTAGTGTCCAAAATCTACAAAGAGCTTATCAAACTCAACACTCAAAAAACAAATAATCCGTTTAAGAAATGGACTGATGACATGAATAGACACTCTTCCAAATAAGACATCCACATGGCTAATAGACACATGAAAAGATGCTTGACATCACTCATCATCAGGGAAATATAAATCAAAACCACAATGAGATAGCATCTTACACTTTAGATGGCTAAAATTAACAACACAAGAAACCAGTGTTGGCAAGGATGCAGAGAAAGGGAAACCCTCTTGCACTGTTGGTAGGAAGGCAAACTGGTGCAGCCACTCTGAAGAACAGCATGGAGGTTCCTGAAAATTAAAAAAAAATAGAATGACTCTACAATCCAGCATTGCACTACTAAGTATTTACTCAAAGAATACAAAAATACAGATTGGAAGGGATACATGCACCCTGATGTTTACAGCAGCATTATCAACAATAGCCAAACTACGGAGAGAGCCCAAATGTCTATTAACTGATGAATGATAAAGATTTGGTGTATACACACACACACACCCACACACACAAACACACACACACACACACAAAGGGAATATTACTCAGCTATAAAAAAGGATGAAATCTTGTCACTTGCAATGACACGTATTATGCTAAGTAAAGTAAGTCAGTCAGAGAAAGATGAATACCGTATGATCTCACTCAAATGTGGAATTTAAGAAAGAAAACAGATGAACATATGGGAAAGGGGAAAAGAATATAAAAGAGAGAGGGAAACAAATCATAGGAGACTCTCAAGGATAGAGAACAGAGGGTTGATGGAGGGTTGTGGGTGGGAGAGAGGCTAGATGGATGATGAGGATTAAGGAGGACATCTGTTGTGATGAGCACTGGGTATTGTATGTAAGTGATGAATCACTGAATTTTGTTCCAGAAACCAATATTGCATTGTATGTTAACTACTTAAAATTTAAATTAAAAAGAAAATAAAAATAAATAAATAAATAAACTGATAATGGAGGGGACTCAATAAGCAACAAAGAAATGGTGGAAAAATAGATTTGGCAGCACAAAGATATAAAATGTCTGCATAGCAAACATCCTGTAAAAATGTGAAGATTTACTATAAATGGAAAGATTTACTATAAACAAATTAAATATTTGTAGCAAACACAGCTGATAAAAAGTTAATATTCTTATGAAATGGTTTAAAAATGCAATGAGAAAACTTGTTAATTGAAAAAAGAAACATGAATGTTTTGATCAATGTCATATATGCAGATTAAAGTAAAAAGAATATATGATTTTTAAACTTATTACTTTAGAAATAGTCATGTATTAAATATCAATATTGAACAGTACTGATTTTATAGTGAGATGTTGTTCCTTCTGGGATTATTAGTAAATATATATTTTCTGAAATGTCATTATCAATATATACTAAAAGGCCCTAAAACTTATATGTTTTATTTTAATATTCTTACTTCTAGTACTCTATCTTAATAAAATAATCATAGGTTCTGACAGGGAAGATTTTTGTACAAAGATTTTAACCATAGAATGTTCAATTCTAGTCAGCATAATAAAATAAATTTTTATTTCAATATTTAGTACATTGAAGTCACTTAACAAATACTTTTTAAATGAAAAATTAATGACTACCTTTTAAGTAGAAAAAATGGAAATAGGCCTAAGGATCTAGTAGAGAAAAAGATATATACATTACATTCAAAATTACATAAAAAGTTATATGCAATTATAGCAATTATATGTAGTATGGTAAATGTAGTAGCCAGACTCCAAGATGGCCTCAAGTATCCCTATCTCCTGGTATTCATACATTTGTGTAATGTCTTCCTCTCCTTTAGTATGGGTTAGTCTTAGTGACTGTTTAGTTACTGAATTACATGGTAGAAGTGATGGTATGGGGATACCTGGGTGGCTCAGTGAGTGTCTCCCTTTGGCTCAGGTCATGATCTCGGGGTCCTGGGATCAAGTCCTACATCAGGCTCCCCACAGGAAGTCTGCTTCTCCCTCTGTCTATGTCTCTGCCTCTCTCTCTCTGTCTCTCATGATTAAATAAATTTAAAAAAAATATTTTTTTTTTAAAAAGAAGTGAACCTCACAACCCCAAGTTAAATCCATCTTTATAGGTCTTGAAAGAAAACACACCAAAATGTTAACAGTAATATTACATAGATATGATAATTGCTTATTCTAATTTTTTTTTGTATTTGCCTGTTCTCTCTTTGAAAGTTCTGTAATGAGCATATATATTCCTTTTATAATTAGAAACCTGAAATAAACCATTGGCTATTGTATTTAAATGTGTCTTATGGGACTCCTGGGTGGCTCAGCAGTTGAGTGTCTGCCTTCTGCTCAGGGTGTGATCCTGGGGTCTGGGATCGAGTTCCATATCAGGCTTCTTGCGGGGAGCCTGCTTCTCCAACTCTTCCTGTGTCTCTGCCTCTCCCCCTCCATGTCTCTCATAAATAAATATTTAAAATCTTAAAAAAAAACATAAAATGTGTCCTATAAATTTGTGCAAATAAATTCCCACGTAATTCATTGGATAAAAGAGAGGCAAACATTTTCACATGCAAAGAGAAAAGAATACGTTAAAAATTCACTGTTCTTTTTTTTTTTCACTGTTCTTCTAAGAATGTATATTCCTCCTTAGTCATAATTATGACTCCTCTCTGTTATAGTCAGTTCTTACCTTCCTTTTGCCATTAAAGATGCTTTACTTAACCTAATAATTTCTATAATAATGGATGTAAATTCTTTTTCAAGATCTTCATTATTTTTCTTGCTCATATTCCTCTCCTTGAATTTCCTTTGTCCTTGTGAACAGTTGGTTTGCAGACTAGATCAAGTGCTGGATATCTTTGAAGATCCAGCCAACTCTAGGAGGAGGAATGTGGGGATAATTTCCTATACATACTTAATGGGACCCAGTTCATGGGTGATTGGACGGCTCAGTCAGTAGAGCATGTGACTCTTAATCTCAGGGTCTTTAAGTTCAAGCCCCATGTTGGGTATGGAGCCTACTTAAAAATAAATGAATAAAAAAACAAGGCCACTTCATACTTTGTGTAAGCATAGGCAAAAAAAAAAAAAAAAAAAAGTCACTGTGCTACCCCAAAAATACCAAACATCCCGTCTTGGCCAAAATATATGACTGATACTCCTTTACCAATTACAATTTTGTCTTTGTGGTAGATAAGATTTATTAGATATCTAATCATAGATTAACCTCTGTTTTCTGACTAAAACCTAAAGCAAAATAAGGTTCTTTTTTTTTCTTTTTTTAGGATTTTATTTATTTATTTATGAGTGATACAGAAAGAGAGAGGCAGAGACATAGGCAGAGGGAGAAGCAGGCTCCATGCAGGGAGCCTGATGTGGGACTTGATCCTGGAACTCTGGGATCACACCCTGAGCCAAAGGCAGACGCTCAACCACTGAGCCACCCAGGTATCCCTAAAATAGGTTCTTTCTGACACCCTCTTACTGAGATACTCCATGGTTTCCTATGGTGTGCTTTGTCCTCCACTGTAATAAGTTATAAACCCAACTGGTTTAATCCTAAGCATATTCATGGTGCTCTTTGGCTGAAGGGCACTGATACCACCTTGAGGTTTTTGACATACTTAGAATACATTTTGAGAAGGTTTTACTGAGAGAGCCAATAAAATGGAAAGTAAGTAAGAGTATCTTAAATTCCTATATAGGCCAAGATAGATTTATATGGTCCCTCCCAGGTTAATTTTCTACCTTCCTTTTAGTCCTTTTCATGGGTTCAAGGGAAGTTTTTGCCTTTCCTTAACTCACTTTTCCTTCAGTGTTGATCTCACGCATATTCTGGAAGCACTATGTAGAACCCCATATCTCAGAATATGAGCAAAATTAAGTGTATGCTTTGAAAGCAAATGGGGAGACATTTATCCCTCATGCCATTTGATTTAGTGTATGTTCTCTATAGTAAGATCATGAGATGAAGACTCCTGTGCTAATGATCTGTTAAAGAATTCTCCTAGGAGGGGCACCTGGCTGGCTTGGTTGATAGAGCATGAAACTCTTGATCTTGAGGTTGCAAGTTCGAGCCCCACGTTAGGTGTAGAGATTACCTAAAAATAAAATCTTAAAAAAATTACTCCTAGAAGAAATCTGTAAGACCATGAAGGAAAAGTAAGGGATAAAGTCAGGCAAGGATGCAATTACAGGCAAAATCCCAGTATCAGCCTGGTCCACTGGGAGCTTTGAAGTGTAAATTATACCTCAGAATTTGTATCAACTTGAGGCAAGGATCTGGGCTATCATACTCTGACATGAATTAGTCATTGGTAATGGCTGTGCCAGTGCCGCATTACACTACAGGCACTTCCAGTTCCAATAGTTAGGAGCAGCCATACGAAGAGAGTCATAAATGGGAGTAGTTTAAAGCAAAAACAAGTTGGGGCAGCGGTTTCACAAAAATGGTCAAATATATTCCAGAGGATATGGTGGAGCATTTCCATTTCCTAATCCTTGTCTATGTATTTCCTACTGCTGGACTGACCTTTCCAAGAATGATGACAATGGAAACATCTATTTGCCTTGGAGGAAGCTCTACAGAGATATGTGTGGACCACTGGCTCCTACAAAACAAATTTATATAGCAGAACCTTACTCTATTTCCTGAAAATCATTTTAATTAATCAATTAATTAATTAATTAAATTTTTCCTGAAGTCCTTCATTTTAAATATACCCTGAGGAGCATCTAATGGCAAATTCAGATTTCCCTGCAACAATTTTCATTTTGTTCCATTTTCATTCTTCTCCCAGTAAGTGTTCAAGAAAATATGGGACCAGTTTGACACATTTATCACATCAATAGATATGTTAGGCATATAGCACACTGCCTGGCACTGTGTAGATCCTAAGTATATAGTAGCAATCTTTATAATTGTTTCATTCTAAAACCCTACACCAACAGGATGCTAAATGCTAGGGGAGGGAATTACTCTTTTTGGCTATTATTGACCAATTATCCACTATTCTTTCTATCCATCTAGGACCTGAAAGATGGCTTGGCCTCTGCCACATAACACAACCATCTGTAGCTTGTGCTTTTTGGGACCAGAATCCTTTTTTTCCCCTAAAATTATCAGCATGGCTATAATGGCTCAGTAACAAACACATGTCTTGTATAACTCTGTGGAGGGAAGATTTCCAAAAGTCTCTCTCACTGCTTGGAGGCAGCAAAAAGAGGGAGGATAAGTTGCCAAGATATCTCTTCCAACATAATGAGCACTAATTGAATGTCTTGTATGAAAAATGTATAAAACTATAAAGACATCATCACTTAGATGACTTGGGCTGCAGCCTGGCCAGATGCAGTTCTATGTTTCAGACATGATGTCATAAGCCAGTAAAGATGTGTTACAAATTTTAAAAAATTGCATTTGCTTGGACTGGTCAAGTATTCTAGAATAAGCCATCAAGCAAATGATGAAGAAATGCCCCTGTTGCTCCAACATTCTTTAGTTCTAGTGCACTCTTCCTTTTTTGGTTCTCATATAAATATATCCCTCCCTCCAAAAGTGCTGGCCTTTTCTATCTCCCTTGTCTCCAATTACAACTTGCTTGTTTACTGTAGGTTAACTCATTGGGCCCAAGGGTCGAGAAACAGGAAAAGGCAGGGACTTTGCTGTGGGATCTCCAGGAATATCCAGGAAGTTGGGGACATGGCCAGAAAGGATTTCATAATAGGTTGCATGATTTTATTGAATTCCTTGGTAAGAATAAGGGATAAAGGTGGAATTTTGGTGATTTTTGATGGAATGAAACACTGTAGTGGTGTTTTAGAATACCAGGCTGCTGTTCTACTAGTTAAAATATCAATGCTCTATTAATTTATCCCTCTCATCAAGTTCAGAAAAATCTGAGTGCATAAAAAAAGAACAAAGAGAATGAGATGAGAATACATTTATTTGAAATATATTGACAAGTATCTAATTGACCTCTTAATGCAATGCTGTTTGGCAAAACACAAATTAAAGAATGTAGCTCAAACATAAAAGGGATGTCCTGGGATCTAATCAGTCAAGTTATCTTCTCTGTTTGAGGCACATTGGGAAGGGGCATTTGCAGATTTAGTTCTAGAACAGAAAGAGAGCTAGAAATTTTCCTTATGAGACCCTGCTCTAGTTTGTTTTCTTTCTTAACAGAGAGGCTAGCATAAAAATCAAGCAAAGGTATGTCTGTCCTGGCCTACCTCTGTGAGACTATTTCCCCAATATCATCCTTTGTTTGCTTTTAACCTTAGAGTCACTGAAACGGTTGTCTTTGCAACTGACCAGAACAAACATGAAGCTAACTTTAAGGCTAAACTATTCACTAGGCCAAAGTTGCACTCTCAGTTCTATTTACCACCTTATATTAATAGTGATGAGTTGCCCTCATCCTAAACCCAGGATGAGATTTCAAATAAAGCCAATTAATAATGATCCAAATATGTAAATGTTTTATAATCTCTTCCTTCCTCTGACCTCTGGTTATCTAAGATAAGAGAAACGCAAGATCCAGGGCTTCAGAACACAAGATCCAGGGCTCTGAGCAAGCGTGCCTGGTCCAGTCCAGGCTTTCACACATAAGAACTGGATGACATTTACTAAGTTACATATCCTCTCTTTGACTCCTATTCTTAGTTTCTTAAATGAAATAATAATAGTTATTACCCCATAGAGTTTTTGTGTTGATTAATCAAGTTATTATATGGGTATCATAGAGAATAATGCCTGGCATAGAGTAAGCAGCATATAGACTTATTTGTCATTATGAGCACATTTATTTTAAAAGGAAAAAACCATACAGAATGTGCCATTAAAGGAACAGTTCCTTTGGCCATACCCTGAGTTTCTGGGTTATGGTGTATGAGACTTCCTCCTTGGGGAGGAGTTAGGAAGAAGGTGGTAGAAGCAGAATTAGACTAAGAAGACTAACAATGTGATCCGGAACTCCAATTTCTCATATAACCAAAGACAGAGCAAATCAAAGGGCAAAAGAGATAGGATATTGACCAGGGACCAAGATGGGAGGCAGAAAGCTGGGGGTAACATGACAAAATTATAGAACTCGTTTGAGGGTACATTCCTGCAAAAAAACAGATTATGTCATCTAGAATTACTTTTAGACATATTGGTGAAAATCCTTTCAAAAGCCTTACTCTTTGCTTCGATGTGGATAGACCTGGAGGGTATTATGCTGAGTGAAATAAGTCAATCGGAGAAGGACAAACATTATATGTTCTCATTCATTTGGGGAATATATATAATAGTGAAAGGGAATAGAGGGGAAGGGAGAAGAAATGGGTAGGAAATATCAGAAAGGGAGACAGAACATGGAAGACTCCTAACTCTGGGAAACGAACTAGGGGTGGTGGAAGGGGAGGAGGGCAGGGTGTGGGGGTGACTGGTTGGCGGGCACTGAGTGGGGCACTTGATGGGATGAGCACTGGGTGTTATTCAGTATGTTGGCAAATTGAGCACCAATAAAAAATAAATTTATTATTTAAAAAAACTAATAAAAATAAAATGGTGACTAAGTGGAAAAATAAATTACTTGGGTAAAAAAAAAGCCTTACTCTTCTTAAGGAGTTATCTTTCATTCAGAGTAGATTTTTATATTTAAAAAAAACCCACCATTTGGATATGAAAGAGAAATGAAAAATACGGTAATATGCTCTTTTAAAAAAATGATGCCATGATCAGAAAAAAAATGGTATATCATTTTAATTTTATGTGTCTGATCTCTAAGTACCTTTATACATGTTTCTGGTCTTTCTCTACCCTGTCACCTCGGAATATGAATTGACTGCTCATGACTTTGCTTACTTTTATATTGAGGATTTTTTCCCCTTATAAAGTTGTATCTTCTTATGTGGAACATTAAGAACTTCATGCAACACTTTCTAGTGACCGGGGAAAGTTGAGTACTTGGTAACAGGGCTCATGTTGCTAAAACTCATGAATTCACTGCTTTCTGCCTCTCTTCACTTTTGTTAGCCCCAGGTTCCCATGTAGTGCCATCTTGGCCACTTGGATATTTGTTTCATTGTGTGCACTGATACTCTTTCCCTCTCTCTCTGATGAGGATTCATTTCTCAGGGTCTTTCCTGCCATTTTTCTTATTTATAAAATCTATCCACTGCTTCTATTTGATACTGAGATTACCTTTGCTGATTTTAAGAAACATTAAACTTCCTGTTCAAGACAGAAGTCTCCTTCCACAGTGATAGTAGAGTTTGCCAAGAAATTCTCGAAACAAAGGAATGAGGGGAGTGAGGGCTTTTTCTTAAGGGAGGAGACCTCTGGAAGTACACAGAATTTGCAGAAGAAAAGAGGGAAAGAGGTGTGCTTTTGAAATGCTCTTCTTGGGTGTGAGGCATCACTGACTAAACTTATCCTATTTACATGCCTGGCCCCAAATATAAATGTAAAAGATAATTTTCAGATAAGCAGAGAGATTCTAAACATGGACACATATTTAAATGTGTCCACATATGGACACATGGAATTTATAAAGGTGAATATTGTCTAGAGTGATGTCAATACACTTTCAAATTATTTATATATTTATTAGCATCGACTCATGTTCTCTTCTTCAAGAATGTAGATATGAGAGTTGCCTAGCCCTGAAATAGGAGTCATATTTAATATCTATTGATAATTGGGTCAACAAGCCTTCCCTGGGCACTCAAAATGTCATAGTACGTGGGTAGGTGCTATGGAGTAAGCAAAGAGGAAAGGGAACTGAATCCCTGCTCTCAGGTTTGAGGACTAGAAAGGAAGATTTGAGGCACTAAGCAATAGATCAACATATTTCAAAATTTATTCTATAATTAATGGCAGTTAACTGAAACATTTAAAAGCCTTACCATATATGTTCTCTTAATTTTTTTGAAGAAGTATGAGTTTTAAAAGGTTTTGCATTTAACATCTTTGAGTAGAAAATATGATTCCTTCTGATCTCATTTCTCATGGCACTTAGCATAATTTCACCAGTCTACAGTGAAATATGACATACAGCACTAAGAAGAGATGAAGCTGATGGTGATGGTTGGGTCAATGACTGGGAAAACAGGCAAAAATATGGATGAAGAAACTCAACTAAATATAAAGGTCAAAATAAAACTATTACTGAACTATTATTTATTGAGTATCTATTAGGTTCCATGCAAGTGTCTTTTGCATTTGGCCTTAGAAGGGTGCTATGTGAAGCTTAACTTAACATACCCAGACATACATTTTGATCAGAGGTAATAAAAGGTTATAAAGGGGGGCAGTTTCTGTGAAAATTAAGAGTAGGGCAAATACTTAAGGAGATAAAATCTATAGAATTTGGAAAATATTTTTGTAATAAGGGGGCTGATAACTACGGAGAAATCCAGAATGGGTCTGACATAGAAAAAAAGGAGAGCAGTGTTTGTTATGATGTATAATGGGGGAAAGGAAGGATCAGACATAAATAATCTGGGAAGAGTTTTGCTTGGTGAACCTTTTTGTATGGACTGGTTTTTATGGTTCATCTGTCGACAGGTAGGCTTGCTAAGAGGCAGCATGCAGCTTATGACAGTCTTCACCATGCCAGGCCTTTATGAAATGATAAAGAGTGGTTCCTGGATGATAGATGCTCCTGCTGTACCAGGGGAAATTGTCAGGAGCTTAGAGGTGCTTAGCAGATAACACGCATTTGTTCCAGGGTACACTGACACTGCAAAGCAAAGCAAGCAGCAATTTGTTATTTGGTGTTTGAACAGGGTTTGAGACTGCTGATTTAGTGGACAGAGCAAGATAACAGACCTGTAACCATGCAAATCATCAAGAAACCCGAAAAAGGAAATACCGTCCCATCTAAATCTACCTTCCATAATAAGGGATAAATTCCCTTTTCAAGTTTTCTATTCAGTCAGAGGTCACATGATGGACCAAGCCTGATGTGAGCAAACCAACAACGTTAACCCACTAGCACTATTTCTGACACTGATTAGGAGCTTGATCAATATTGTTGAGTGAGTTTTTCCGATTTGCTTCTTTGTTTAAAGATTTTACAAGTCTTGATTAATCTTACCCTGTAAATGTTTATATTCCTATTTCCCACTTTGTGTCACAAATGACACACCTGTGAATGTCCACATTATTGTGTAATAAGCTTGAATATAAGACCAACTTTATGGCTAACATGACACCAAGCCAAGAAGTTCCAGATGTTCATTTGAAACAATCTGACTGCATACCTGTATGTCATCAGTGTTGAATGACCCTAATCCATTAATAAATCATGAATCAATCTTTAGAAAAAGATATGAACTCTTCAGTCAAAAGGATAAGACATTTAACTCATAAAGTTCATCTGCTGACACAAATGGCATTTTGGGTTTCAATTTCTCATTCAAGAGCATCTTCCAAAACCTAACTAACACAAATGTTGTTTGTAGTACTCAAATGATTCACCAGGTGAGGAACAGGATTTATTAACAGTTTTCATGTTAGAGCATACTTTTCTTTGATGCACATAAAGTTGAATTGTGCCATTTGCAATTGGTGATAAGCATCTTGAAGAAACAAAGAGATTTTTATATCTCTAATCTAATTTTAACATATATTCTTTTCACTTCTCACTTCCTACTATTAGTTTTTATTTTCCTATTGTTTTTATTAATAGACTAAGTGAAATATAGCTCATAGTGGTAGCTCGATCTTTCCTGATTTGCATAGAAATGTTTCATATATTTCACATAAGAATAAAATAACTTATTTCATGATTAAATATATTCAGGTACTTTCCTACCCTTCTGCTAATTTTCACCAGATACATACTGATAGTTTTTTGAACTATTTCCTAAGAGAATAATTCCAGACCCTCATGATTCTAGTATTCTTCACCAAATGAGTCAACATTATTAGACCCAAGATTCCAGTCAGTGCATCTTAAGATATCTTATGGAACATTATATAAACTAAAAAATTAGGTTAATATTACTATGCACTTATTATATGATTTTCTATTTCCCTGAATCTACCAAAGGACAAAACTTTTTCTTATACACTGCATCCCAATTCTCATTACCTTCTTAGGGGTGCTTTGATAGTTTAATATCCTCAAGGTACTTTCCAAGTAGAAGGTATTAAAACAACCTGGCAAATAATCATCTTTTCTTACCACACACACAAAAAAATCACTGATGGTTTTCTATTTCCATACACATTTATATAGTTATTTGTTTGTGGTTATGTTTTCACAGTGACCAAAATAAGTATGTACATGCCCAAAGAAAAAAGAAAAAAATCAAGTCAGTGAAATAAACAAACACAAAGTAAAACTTCTTGTATGGAATAGATTATATTTTATATAGAAAATGATGATCAATGAAGATAAAAGTATTTACCCAAAAAGGCCCAGCTGGAGATAAATTGTCCATTTCTCCTTCCAGAGGTGCTATATGGTAATTACCTAGCTGAGAGCTGCCTTACACAGAGAAAACACACAATAACTATTGCATAAATAAGTAAGTAGGTGAATGAATGAATGAATGAGTGAATACCAAGAAAACCTTGCTGCCTCTAAACCAAGAAGGGCAGCTGCATCATCTAATGTCTTTAAATGTCTTTTCTGCTTCCCTGCAGAGTTATAAAGAACATACATTTTTCTATATATTGAATTAGTTGGTTATAATGCCTGTACACCCAAATGCATCTTGGAAGTATTTGCATCTATTCACAATAATATATTGGGAAGAATCCATTCTGGAAAAGTACTAGCAGTTGGAACAATGTTTTCTGGGAAGGCTGAGAACATGGGAGATCCAGGAAAGGAAATGATTTCTTGCCGTCAGGATCTCTCTCTCAAGTTTTTCTATCCTATCCTCCTGACATGGAGATACGGAGTTAGAATTATAAAATATAGCTATGGGCATAGAAGAGGAAAAATAAGAATCATTTTCTGGACAGCATCAGCCTTAACAAAAATCTATAATGCAAACAAGAAAGCTTGGGAACACTTCATAGAACACAAATAGAACACTCAGCCTGAAATGCAGGCCTGAGATGAATCCTAAGGTGTTGCCTTAGGCTTGGGGACTTGGTTTACAACCTGAACCAATGTATCTTTTTGCCAAAATTCAAATAAAAACCTCAATAGAGGATCCAAGACCCAAATTATTTATTCTTCTGGAACTTCCTGCTCATCATTATTTAAACATTGGTGTTTAATTTTTTAGTGAGAGAAAATGAATTAGACACTTGACTCCAACTCCTCTGTAAAAAAAAAAAATGTGTAGGTTTTAAAGGGATCTAATGTTGAATAATCTAAATCATTATTATCATCATTTTCAATATCATCATTAATATTGACTCAGCATTTACGGTATAATTGAGATTTTTTAAGATTTTCCCATGAGTCATGTTATTGAATCTTCCAAAGCTGAAAGAGGCGAATACTATTATTACTATCTTAAGATGAGAAACTGAGGCTCAAGGAAGTTAAATGATCTTTACAAAGCCACAAAGCTCTGTGACTTGTTTAAGTCTGTGTACTGGTTAGGGAAGCACTTAATTATGGACTATCTAGGAATGAGGAGTGTATGTGAGGAAGTCAACTAAGCTGGATAGATCTGAGATGCCAGATGTTGGAGTAGCCAGTTTAAGCAATAAGCCAAAGCAGAAGCAACAGTCAAGACTTTTATTAGTGACTGGGATAGTATAACCAAGGAGCTAAACCATAAGAAGTATTAATTCCCCTGATCTGGTTTCCCCCATGGATCAGCACAATGGTTTGAGGGTCTGGTGGATGCACACACACAGAGGTAGAGTTCATTTTACTGCTGAAGAAGTCTCAGACAAAAGTCTTCTGCAGTTTTATTGCCTCTGGAGCTGGGTGGAGAGCAAAGGGAAAGAGCCAGGAATGGAAAAGTACTGAGTACCGTGTCAGAGTGGGGACAAGTGTCTTTGAGTTCCCCTTCCCCCTCCACCTTCTTAAGGAGGTCTTAGCCAAGGGACCTGACAAGGCATTTCCTCAATACGTCAGATAATGAGGCTTTGGATGGAGGATCCCCTGCTAGGAATGCAGATATGTAAGAGTATAGCTGGCCAGAGCAGCCTTAGACAGTAACACAGTGGCTGTGTACCAAATCTGGTGTGGGGAAGCTAGCTCTCCCCTTGAGGCCTGTCAGGGAAAGTCTTTGTAACTGCCTATGCTGGGCCTGAAAAATCACATAGTCTAGCTTGTGGCTGGACTCCTCAGTATGCAAATCTACTCTAGAGAGGTTCGCCAAGTAAATTTTCTCCCTTACCCCCTGATTCTGATAGGGTTTCTGCTTCATTCTATTTTGAAAATCTCTCCACAGGTGTGCCACTGTGACTAACAGAAGTATGTTCTCCAGTCTGCTGGGTTAGAAAAAAAAAAAAAAAGATTAAATGTAATCTAGATTTCTGACCACAGAAAATGACAGCAAATTTAAGATTCATCAATTCACAAGATTAAAAGGAATGGAAGGGAGATGTCAATGTGGGATTGGAAGAGGTAAAGGGATGGGGACTTAGGAGAAAAGAGAGAACCAATAGCAGAGGACAGCAGTGGAAAGCATGATAATTGCTTCCTGGGATCCAGTAAAGACTCAGAAATGGGAGGCTCCAAATATTACAGATGGTGATCCTGATTTAAATGGCAAAAACAGGAGGTTGTTTGACAGACCTCCCTCCACACACTCAAATACCTCCTGCTCCTCTCAGGAGATGACCTGTAGTATATTCCGTGGGGGTGTCAAACCCTAAAGACCACAGTTGCTTCTGGTCACTAGGCTCACCAGAAGTTGAAAGTGAGTCATAGGAATGAAAATGGGGGGCTCAAGTGAAAAGCTGCCTGCTGAGTGCTGAGGGCCCAGCCACCTTTTCCACCCTCCTGTCATAATTCTGATGGGCTGTAAAAATGCTCCAAGCAGAAGACTGAAGGCTTCCTTTGCAGAAACTAGCAATTGTGGGTAAAATGTTCAGTTTCCTGCCTGATATCTCAACAGTGAAGCCCAAAAGATGGTAAAGACTTTCCATGCTCACACAACTTCTAATCGGTCTTCTAAATGTCACTAGAGTGTCAAAGATGGGGCTGACATTTTAGGAAGTCCTCCAAGATGAAAGGCAGATACACAATGAAACAAATAAGAAGCAAAGAAAGAAACTTAAAATTTCCTATAATCAACATCCTCAGAAAGATAAAAGAAGATATTTTGCATTTGTTTAAAAGAATGGATGCTAGACAATAGGAATAATCAGAAATACAGAGATTTTAAAAATGAACATGTTAGCCTAAATTATATATACATATATATGAACATTCTGAAGGGCTAGGGGACACAATGCCTTTAAAATTCCAAAAGAAATGGTTTTTAACTTAGATTTCTATACGAAGGCAAGAGGACTATACTTCAAGATCAAGAAAGTAGAATAATGAGAAATTATTGTGGACCCAACAGAAGAGCACAGATCCTTGGGAAATAGTTGTTCAGTAGGCTGAGGGAACAACTAAACTAATGTGGAGCAGACCAGACAGCTGTGGGGCAGAGAGCTGTGAGAAGTTTATCCTTGGGGGATGGCAGATGAGAAGAGGTGGGAAAAAAACAGACAACAACTGGATACATTACTTGGTGCATTGGAACCTTGGAAAAAATGACTACTATGTGCTTAGCAGATAATTAGAACATTTGTTCAAAGTGATAGGCACATACTAAACTAAGTGAATGAAAAATGAGAGATTAACTAATAACTCCAGGAAAAATAGAAAAGGACTCATAAGAACCTTTTGACTCAGTAGTAAATGACACTGAGTAATAATAAGATAAACCCTGATAACTGAACCTTACATGGTGACATAACTACACAGGTAGAGGCTTAGAAAGCAGGCAGAGTACGTTAAATCCCTATGAGCAGAACCGGAATTCAACAGAATGTTTAAAATTAAGAAATTGGAAACAACAGAATAGTGATATCATTTGGAAATAAAATTTGGATGTAAACAAGAAAAACCATAATAAAAGCAAAAATGTCTGTTCCTCTGAGGAACAGGGCATGGATGTACAGAAAGCTGCAGTAAGGAAAAACTGGTTTTCTCTGTGAGACTTTTATTTTTTTATTTTTCTGTGAGACTTTTAATACATGAGATCCAAAGTACAAAATGCTATCTATGACCATAACCATAATGGATTCATTTCATCTATTTTTTTTACTTGCAAATGAGCTAAAGTAATTGCCTTGGTGTTAGTCTCCACCAAAAAGTAACTGATTATAATCATCAATTGGTTGTTTTGTCTACATGGTCCTGGATGTGAAGAAGTTTTCACATTTCTGATGAATGGTACTATGAAGACTTAATATCTTATCTAAATTTTATCACTTCCTACCACCCATGTCTATTATACAGATCTTGACTCCTTTAAACCCTACAGCTTTCCTGCATCTACTCACAGATCATGTACATTAATACTAAAAAAAAAATTAGGAGGTGTTTATCTTATCTCTCCAGATAGATGTTAAGTTTCTCAAGAAAAAATAATGCTGTGAATTTTTTATTACATCTTTTCTCCCCACCAGGGTTCAGTACTCTGCATTTTTTTATTGGTTAAAAACAAATAGAAGATAAAAGAAAACAAAAATAATAAAGAAATAACCTCTACATTTCAAGTCTAGAAAAACTTCAGAGTTTGTCTTGAATCTGACCCATATCATCTATTATCTATCTCTTAACCAAAGTGATCTATAGCTTTCTCATTTCTATATTACTACTCAAAAAAATTACAAAAATTGGATGAGATCATGTAAATCTATATGCTTTGTAAGCTAAGAAATTATACAAAGATAAAGCATCATTATGATAGTTTACAAATACATGCAAATATGTATGTATGTAAATTTTTATTTCCTTTATAATCCAGAAGTATAATAGAGGCCAGAAAAGAAAAACCCCAGGGAATGTTCTAGGCTTACTTGGAATCTCAAAGGAAGAAGAAAGAAAAATAGGAAATAAAAACATCAACACCAATATTTACCAAAGTTTTAGCACCTTTTTTGTAAGTTGTATATTTTAGACAGTATCAAATTAATAACCTGAAGTCAAAAATTTAAGTACTAAAATGATTATTTCCTAGGATCTGTCTCAATTTTAGTGAAAAATAAATAAAATTATAAACTATTTATTATAATTCTGCCAATTATTTACCTGCATATTTTTAGTTAACACACAAAATATTAAAAATATTTACTACTTTTATATTTTTTAAGTGAGGAGATTAAATTTCAGAGACTTTAAAAAATTTGTCCCTTAAAAGATAGTGTACTAGTTGCTAGGATAAAAGCCATAGGTCTGCTGGACCTCAAAATCTGTATTTTTTTCCACTACTAGAAGTATGGTAGAATGATCTACTAGAATAATAATTTTTGTTTTATTGCATCACACTCAAAGGAATGTAAAGTATTTTTCTTCTCACAACACTTGTGCCCACCTCTCTGAAAAGGTAAACAACAGGACCTTTGTTATAGTCCTTTGTGAAAGCCCCTTAATCTTTCCAAGAATGGATCTTTATGTCCCAGGGTCCCTAACTCAACTATTAGGGTACATGGGAGAAGTCTTGTTAGGAAGGTGGAATATGGGAAGAGGCATAGCTTCCTGACTACTTGAAAAGTAGCTTCAGGGAATTCCTGGGCTGGTGGAGACTCTGCCCTCGCTTGCACTCAGGGTCCCAGTTAGGAAGAAAGCTGGATGATATGAACACTGAAGGCAACTGTGGTGGATATTACTCATGTCCTTTGACATCTTGTTCTCCATTTCTTCCATGTCCATGAGGGATTATAATTATTTAACCCTAGAACTTACATATGTCCATATTAGTTTCCCAGGCAATGAAAAGAGAGCAGGAGAGAAAAGTGTTATTTCTTGTCTGAAGCATTAATGGCCAGTATTTGGTTCTCTTGTCTTTTTTTTTTAATTTTATTTATTTATTCATGAGAGACACAGAGAGAAGCAGAGACATAGGCAGAGGGTGAGGCAGCCTCCCTGCGGAGAGCCTGATGTGGGACTCTATCCCAGGACCCCAGGATTATACCCTGAGCCAAAGGCAGATGCTCAACCATTGAGCCACCTAGGCATCTTGGTTCCCTTGTCTTGATCAGGTTTCTATGTAGATATGTTCATCAACAGAGAGAAAGAAGGGAACCAAACATAAATGATCCAGATTTTCTTTTCTCCATGTACTACTCCAGAAGTAGTTCTTAGAAAGGGTGGTAAGGTGGGGGAGAGCATACTTTGGAGTAGTACATGGAAGAAAGGGAGGAAAGAGGCTTCCTCTCTTTTTCCTGTCATCCATTGGTCAAAGATCATTCCAGATCATTACATTGAGGCTAAGTCCCCAGTGATTTGTATTATCCTCATCTCACACCTCGGGGGCCGCATTAGAAAGCCACATTGCAGGATCTTTCCTTATGATGTTTAACTCAAGTTTAGAAATGGAAAAGCCACACTGCACAGGAGGATCACTGACCAGAGAGACATAAAAGAAGTGGCTGGGAAAATATGAAAAGGCACACAGATTTCTTTCCTAATAGATGAATCCTGATAACGTTTGCTTACTGGAATTTCAAAATAGCTATGGATAGTGATTGCTATATGTTTCCCATTCTTTGTGAAATCAAGTCAACATTTATTGTTCTGTTCCAGTTTTGCCAGTGTATGCTGAGTTATTCAAAACAGACAGCTCGTTTTTTAGTTCCTCATAAACCAAAGGAATCATGTCTCAGTCAGTTGTAGACAGCTTCTTTCATGCTGACATTTGAGGTGCTCCTCTGGGGAGTAGTTGAAAGTCTATCTAATATATAGTGACCAGAAGATTGAATTGTGATAGACATTATATATAAATATTTATTAATGTTAATAATTAATATCTAATCCCTATTTCTGGCTGTATAAAGAATTATAATTCCTATCCAATTGAAGCTAGGCACTGCCAGGAGATTAGCCAAGGAAAGGTAAATAGAAGTGGTGGGTGTATTCCTCAAACTAGAACATTCAACAGGCCAAACCTCTTCCTTCTTCTGCACAGTGATTTTGATCAAGGAAGCACATGTGAAAAGAGTGGTGTCACAGTTTGATTGAGCATCTGTTAGCTTCTAACCTGGAATGACCACAATAAATACATTTCTCCGGCCTTCTTCATTGAGCATTTAGTGTGAGACAGAAATGAACCTTTAATATTTTAAGCTACTGGGAATTTAGAATTGTTAAATTTAGATTCCTCTAAGTAATTGGAGATGTTACCTAGCCTCTCCTGACAGACACAATCCACAAAAGATTCCATTCCTCCACAATGACTCAGGTTAGACTTTTTGATTACTGGGGACTGCAAGATTTAATTTGACTTAGAAAAAAATAAAGGTGATTTTTATTGTTTTAAATTATAATCGACCAAACTTTTACTGATAAATAGGTATTTTCTTTGGTAAGAAGAACAAAAATTATGTGATGGGTGCTGCTTTTTGTTTGGGCATGTTAACTAATCTAATTGATAACTGTGTTGAGCACAACATTTTTAATTTAGTGTAATAGAACAGATGCATAAAAGTGATTTTAAGGAGTGAAGTTGCTATAGTGTCATTCATCCCACTGACTTGCTTACAGAAATAAGTGTTCTGTTTTCAGATTTTTCAGACTATTTGTTTCACACTAATAGCTTGGAAACATGACTTCTGGAAGTAATTTACTTAAACCACAAATCCTCACTACTTCTTTCCACTTGGCTACACGGCATCTAAGCTAGCTCTGGGTGTGTTTCTGGAGGATACAATCTATTACATGGCAAGCATAAATAGGATGTCCTTATTTCTCCGACCCAGATCGCTTGTGGACCTTTGTTCTTTTCATGTTACTCCCAAGTCTACTATGAATCTTGAATGCCTCCCCAGATCACTAATCATACCAAGGATTACTCAACAGTATATATGGGACTTTGGTTTTCCCCCACAGACCAGGCCAAAGCTTCTGATAATTTGAGTACTTCTCTTAAATTTCTGGATGCATCCAGTGAGAAAAAAAGTACTAAGAAAGATCAGAAGCTCATGAAGGCTTAACCTAATCATAAATATTTTACCATTAGGCAAAATAGTATGGATGCGGTCTCCTCTTATGCTTTCCTTACTACCTTCAGAGCAGCTTGTTTATGACTGACGTTTATTCATAAATGATCATATTGTTTTAAGTTTGACCTTACAAGGAAATGCAAACCAATCACACCAAGCAAAAAGTGTAACCGTCTTGTATTAGTACCAGCCTGAGCAATTTCATTGAGATAACTTTTGCTTTTGATTTCTTGTGTTATGGAGTGTATAAAAATAGACTCCTAGTACTTCTGATAGTCTCTGAAAATACCTCCTTCTCTCAAGTCGCATGCTATATTTTGGTATTGAAAGTGAAAGAATGGAAAAAGTATTAAGAGGGATATTCAGAGAATGGGGGTATGAGAAAGGTCAAAAGAGGTTCCAAAGTGGATCATCACCACTAAGAGATAGGGAAGTGGACTTGAAACTATAGGAATGTGAACTAAACTTACTGTGATGGTCATTTTACTATATATATTTATAATATATAAATTTGATATATATATATAAAATCATTATGTTGTACACTTAAAACTAATACAATGTTATTGTTCAATTGTAACTCAGTAATTTAAAAAAGTATAGTAATAAGTTCAGGATCCAGGAGCCACTAATCTTCATTCTCTACCTTCAATTGCTCAATGCTTCAAGCAGTTGGTGTGTATTTCAACACAGTATCATACAGAAGTAATTATTTCATTTCATGATGATATTCAAAATAGGAATATGTGGCATCTGAGTATGGACAGAAGGGCTATCTTGGGGTTTTTGTTTTTAGGCATATATATAATTTTTGAGAGTTTAGTGAAAGTTATAATAGACTCACATTAATAAAGCTCATAAATGTGCATAAATAAAGTGCTCATTTATTAATTTGGTATGGGTAATAAAAGAACTTTACAGATTGGAATTCTTCAACCAACATATCCTGTACAGTCTATCCCTATACACAAACCTACATAGACATAAAATCATGAATGATGAACATAAAATTAAAGAGGTGGATTAATTATGCAATGGCTAAAATTGAAAAACATCTTGCCAAAAAGGGTTACTTACAAAATTATGTCTTTTTCTTGCAATTATTCCTTTTCACTTTTGCATCTTGAATATATATTCTATATCCATCATCCTGTAGACATGCCTTTCAAAGTTTTCAACTTAGAAGGAACTAAAACAATAACAAGACTCCTTGAATACAACATTTCCCCCAAAGTGTGAGCCATTTTCTGGCTCCCAGCAGAGCAAACTTTTTTTAAAAATTTGTCTATGGCTGTTTTTTTTTTTTTTTTTTCCCACTTCCTCCTCATGGTAGCTCCAACAGTGAATCAAATGTAAATCCTGTAAAGCTTCCCTCCTGAATATATATCCAAACTACTAATGTTTTTACCTCTTTACTATCCTTTTGTTTCATCCTATCATCAATTCTTACCTCAATGATAAGAAAAACCTTCTAAAAACTTTCCCCACATCCCTATTTGTGCTTTTGCCATTATCTACAAAATAGAATCATCTACTTTTAATAAAGCATGATCATATTACTTTTACTTAGTTCCTTTTAGAATCTTTAGATTACACTAAGGACAAAATCTAGTAGTTTTACATGAAATTATTAAAAGTCATGTAATTATTATGCCCATAATCTATCAACTTTGCCTCATTTCATGCAACTCACACCTTCATTTTCTACACTATGCATCCTGACTTTTTATTAGTTCCTAAGACCTGCCAATGTCCTTTAGGACTCAGAGCATTCACACAAGCTGTTCTTTTTGCTCTGGAATATTTTTCTCTTGTTTTAGTCTTATTTGGGCTTCTTCTCTTGCCTTACATGTCACTTCCTTTTTTTTTTTTTTTTTAAAAGTTTTTTATTTATTTATGATAGGCACACAGTGAAAGAGAGAGAGGCAGAGACACAGGCAGAGGGAGAAGCAGGCTCCATGCACCGGGAGCCCGACGTGGGATTCGATCCCGGGTCTCCAGGATCACGCCCTGGGCCAAAGGCAGGCGCCAAACCGCTGCGCCACCCAGGGATCCCTACATGTCACTTCCATAAGGAAGTGTTCCATGAAAGCCCAGGAGTAGGGCCCTTGTAGAGCACCCTGTATTTCTTTACTATAGCACATAATAATTTTGCCTTAATATTTACTTGCCTTTATATTATTGATTTCTAACTTATTCCTCATGCTATAAGCTTCATATAAGAAGGGATGAGAGATGCCTGGTGGCTCAGTTGGTTAAGCATCTAACTCTCAATTTTGGCTCAGGCTATGATTTCAGGGTTCTGAGATGGAGCCCTGTGCTGGGCTCCATGCTTAGCAGAGTCTGCTGGAGATTCTCTTTCTCTCTCCCTTTGTCTCTCCCCCTGCTCTTTCTCTCTCTCTCTTAAATAAATAAATAAATAAATAAATAAATAAATAAATAAAATCTTTCCAAAAAAGAAGAAAACGGATGACATCGGAAACGTTGATTCCTGTATCCCTAGCTTCTTAGAATCAATTTATTCTCATTAATTATTCATTGAACAAATTAGTGAATCAATAGGAGAAAAAAAGAGGTAGAATCTTTCCTTCATGGATCATTTGCTATATGACTGGCACTGTGGTTAATTTATAATCTAGATGAAGAAATTAAGATTCAGCACATCTCATAAATTTAAGATTACATGATACCTAGTAGAAGAGGAAAGATTTGAATTCAGATCATTCTGGTTGCAAAGGTGACTTCCAACCCTGGCAAAATCCTAGAAATTGTTTCTTCAGATTGTCTCCTATTATCAGTCTCCAAGGGGTAGTTTCTGCAATAACTATTCTATATTTCTGCTCCTTAGGTGCTGTGGTCCCTTCTAAAATTTTTTGGTTCCTGATTCCTGGTACTCTGGGAAAATCAGTCATTTCCAGATCTATCCCCGGATACTGACTTTAGCTCATCTTTCACTGACCTCACCACACATTTATATAATTAACAAATATTATTTTAGCTCTTTTCCCCCAACAAATACTTGCTGTATGAAACATTGTTTTAGTCAGAATGTCCTATTATATTCTGACATCAAAGTCTCCAGAATGAAAGAGTAACATAAGAGAGCAATACTTGATCTTTTTATGGTTAGTCTATTTCTTTGTTTTCCCCTTCCAATCTCACAGAGTATGTAAGGGTTAAAGTCACAATAGATCAGAGCAGAAAATGGCACAGATAATAAAAGAGTCAGCAGAAATAGCTTGCTGTCTTGCTGCTTCAGCTGCAGGGCCTTTAGGAATATTACAAACTATGACTATATATACATTTATGTGCCCTTGTAAATATGTCACATGTAAATACTTTTCTGGAAGGCTGGGAGGGCTGAATCAATGCGTGACCATTTTTCCTCCTGTCAGAAGCAATAGAATTTTTATTAGCATAATTTCCATTACTCAGCACTGACTATGGTATCTTTGATCAAACTAATTAGAAATAGTTACACTCTGTACCATGAAATATATCAAATTTATTAGAAAAAATTATGTATGTGCACACATAGAAAATAAATAGGGATATTAAATATAAAAGTATGACATTTATGCCACTGGTTGGAGTGAGGAGGCATCCTAATTAGATAGTGAATATTCTTAAAGTATGGATTTTCCTATGTGGATTGTACTATTCAGCTAAAACCACAATTGCTAATAGAACTTGAATGCATATAGGAAGACAAAGACTTTTTTTTTTGAGGGGTCAAGTCAATCTATTTATTGGATTACTGTTATGTGTCTCTGTTCAATGCTGTGGAGAGGAAAATGGGTTTCAGATAATAAGAAGTTCTTTAATATATCTTGCAGAAAAAGATTAGTTAGCTAGTATATGGAAATACAATGTTTTAATATCTTTAAATGTGTGTTAGAAGACAGAACTGGTGGAGTTGTTCATGGAAAAAATGGAATCTTGTAGTTTGGAGACATATCTTTGGGGAAGGTGCAACTTATATGGTTTTGAAAACTGAATTGGGGTAAGAGGACAGCAGTAGGGGGTATGTCAGGGAGAGAATGGGATAAGAACTTGAGCTTTTCTTCCTGTACTCAAGGACTTAAATCATCAAAGATGGAGATACTCAGATTCCACTGAATGAATAAGTAGTGCGTGCAGAGGATATTTTTGAACCTTTCATGGCAGATACAATGCTAGCAGTTGAATAGGATAAATAAATCAGAAGTACTGGATGCTGCTATTGTGGTTTCTCTTGCTGTGGTATTATCATTATGTTTTTAATCATCCTTATTTAGAAGCAACTTCAGTGATCATGAGAAAAGGGGCTTTCCCAGTCTTGGCAGAGGTGAAAAATATTTATGTGACTTATAACCTGTATGTCCCTGACTCTTACCAGTCTGTGATACATATGAGATCATATTATTTTGATGATCCACACTTCCTATGGGTCTCAGGTTTTGGCGAACCATCTCCATCAGTGAGAGCCAAGATGCACATCTGCCAACAAGGCATCCTTTTGCATTCTCCTGTAAGACCCCGGGAGTCTACTTCTGTGGCTATGACATCTAATACCAATGATAGAGATCCCTAATACTGAATTCCAGCAAAGCTCTACTCTCAGACAATATCTGAATCTTGGCACTTTATACCTGCTGAGACTCTCGGTAAACTTGCATTGAACTAAAATTAATGCCTGTTCTTTCCTGGAGAGCCAGAAGAAGGTAATCATACAATTTAGCAGCTCTTCAGTTTGGAGCCCTCCTGCCTCAGTTGACATTCAAAAATGGAATAGAAGTTGTCATTTCTCTTAAAGCTGGGAGAAAGTATCCCTCTTCCTCACAGAAACTTTCTTGTCCTTGATTTTCAATTACCAAATTTTCTCTTTGCAAGTTCCAAACTTCTCAGTTAATTTTACTATGATTTTTCAGACTGATGGGGAAAATCAAATATATTTCCTGCAAGTGAGACTCAGAGTTCCATCATGTAACTACTCTTTAAAAAGCCTATTTCCTTCTTCCCTTGGTCTCCCTTCCCAATTTGTTCAGAAGTATACAATGACTGACTGGGAGAAGTATTTCTTTTTGAGAAAAATTAATCTGCACTGAAAAGAGGTAACAGAGTTGAAGAGATTTGTTATTTGAATTACTGGCTAGTTAAGTATCCACATACACTGTTACAGAGGAAAGACACAGTTGTAACTTTTAGCCAAGCAATCAGGTGGGAAGTAAAAGCATAATATCCTTTATTAAATTCTCCTTCTCTTGTCCTCTCATTTCATGTGTCCTTAAACTAAAACATATCTAGAATACTGAACATTAAAATCTTCTAAATACGCTGAAAATAAAATAGGAGTGGTACTTAAATAACACCCCCCACACACACACATACGTCCATGTATCTGTAAACTTTCACTAGTGTAAATATCTTAGAGGAGATAGGTCAAAAGTTCTTTCTTGGAGAAAGTGTGTTTGCCTCAGTGCTAGAGATAATGACAGAGGCAGTGTATGTGACATCCCTAGGGCCATGCAGTCCAGGAATTTCCATGCATAACTGCTGCCTGTTTAGATTGCCCACATAACAAATACCTGCTTTAGGGTTAAAGCACCAGTATTGGTTGTTTCAAATATGGCAACTTCTAAAAGATTGTTATTGTGTTGCATTTTTTGGACTATATTAAAATAAATAATTGACTAAAATTGGCACCAGGAAAGTATTTTGACTCCACAAAGCCTAAGTCTATTAGATACTCTTAGATACCATGCTCAGCAAGCATTAAAACTACTTGGAAAGAAAAATCTTTGATGCTAAATCAATAGTTTTCTTTGTGGTGTTAGTTGCTCTGGACTATTTAATTAGCCAACTGTAATACTAGATTAGAAAAAAAGGCCTACTCTATGGTTTAACATAGCTGAACATTTATTTATTGAATAATCAGGGCATTGAAAACAAGATCATGTCGAGCAGCCCCGGTGGCCCAGCAGTTTAGCGCTGCCTTGAGCCCAGGGTTTGATCCTGTAGACTTGGGATGAAGTCCCACATCAGGCTCCTTGCATGGAGCCTGCTTCTCCCTCTGCCTGTGTATCTCTGTGTCTGTTATAAATAAATAAATAAAATCTAAAAAAAAAAAAAGAAAGAAAAGATTATGGCTTCTTTCATGTATTTGCTTTGATTTATAATGGGAAAGAATTGAACAGGCTTTTAAAATGGTGCGAGGAAGCCACTGAAAAGAGAAATATCTGTTTGCTAACATCTCTCATCCCCCAGATCTACAATGGCCATGAATATGGCAACTCACACCCATCATGCAGGTTACTAGTGCCAGATGGAGCAATATGGCCCTGTACTCAAGAATTGTGGTAATATTTTCAATCTATCTGGTGGATCCAGTAAAGGCTGTATCATTTAGCATAACTTGAAGTATTTCAGGGACTGGAGCTGCTTCCAGGGTGGAATTGACTGAAAGCTTCTAGGGGCAATATAATTGGCCACAGGAGTCTGGGGTATGGGATAAGTCTAGGCAAGCAATAGACAGCCTGGAAAATCTGGGAAGGAAGAAGCTAGGAAAGGAGATATCTGAGGTATCCAGGGGAAGATAGGCTTTTAAAACTTCCTGTGTGAACTGGGGAATCAAGAAAAACATTCATGTGCAGAGCTGGATGCGTGCTCAGAAGAGATCAGAGAAGACTCTAAGCTTTCATCGCTGGCCGATGTTTAAGCTCTATACAAGTGAGAAGTGAAGGTTAAAGCAGAGTTGTACATGGTTTGGATAAATATTGAAAGAGTATCTCCACACAGAGCCAATCTCCAGGAAAGTTTTTTGTTTGATTTCCTTTTTTCTTGGCCCCAGGAGTTTAAGCAAATGTTTGTCGAAACACTTGCTGACCACTAAGTTAATCAAACTCAGACTTCAGTGGTCACACACACACACACTCACACACACAAAGAATACAGATTTCACAAAAGTAGTCTGGGAAAATCAGTAAATAAACAAAGAAACAGTACCAACCCACAATAAGCAGCAAGAACACATCCTATGGAGGGAGAGAATCTGATTTTCAAAGTTGCCACATTGAATATTTAAAATGTCTTGTCTTCAACGAATAATTATGCACCTCAGGAAAAAAAGAGAAAAAATGGTCATTCACAGAGGAACAAAAAGAAAGTAATAGAAAGTGTCCCTGATGAAGCACAGGCACTGGACTTACTAGACAAAGACTTTAAATCAACTATCTCAAATATCTTCAAAGAGTCTAAGGAAACAAGGAGCAAAGAAATAAGCTAGGAGAACTATGTATCATCAAATAGAGTATATCACTGAAGAGATAAAACTTAGAAAAAGGGATCAGATAGTAAAGCATAAGAGGAAGCTTTAACCTGAGCCCAAATAGGACATTTCTTTCTTTCTTTCTTTTGTGTGTGTGTGTGTGTGTGTGTTAAGAGATGAGGGGATTTGCATCTACAGAGAAGACTTAAGAAAAAAAAGGGAGAATTAAGAGATGTCACACTGAAAACTTCATCTTGCTCTAGGTCAAGGTTAACTGCAGAGAAGAGAGGTTGATTTCTACAGGTTTGAGAAAGACTGAAGATGCACATTTGGATAAAATGATGCTGAATATCCAGCTGACACTGGAGATAATGATTTGAGGTGTGGGAATTTGCACCATTGTGCAACTAGAGAGTAGGAGCAGAGAGGGCATATGATCATATTGATCCAAAATTCTTGAACTCTTAAACAATAATATTTCCTAGTGTTCTTTTTAATAGTTCTTCTTATTAGTCTCAGTATTGGAAAAGGGTGCTTCTCCTTAATAAGATTTTATTTTTGTCACCAAGGTTTTGCATTAAAAACTTTCTTTTTTTTTTTTTTAAACTTTCTTTATCAGGTGTTAGGAAGTACAGAATCAAATTTCCATTTCACTTTCAGAAACTACAAAAAATCACATGGTATGCATTTCTATTCATAGATTTTTTTTAACTCTTAGTTTTCTCTTGACCAATTTTCCTATAACAGCATTTCATAAAATGGACATTTTTAGAACTCAGTCCTGGGAATCATAGCTAGGTCACTAAAGGCTGAACACTATATACCTTTGAAAGTCACAGATTACATTAGTATTATCCAGAGTGTGCTAGTGTTATAAATAATTTAACTATCTTTAAGGCCAGATTTTCTCATACGTATTTTGTTGTTGCAAAACATTTTGCAGTGCTCTGTGAAATACCAGTCTGAAAAATTCTGCCTTAAGTCATTTATTTTATTCTTCTGGATTTTATGTTTTCCCAAAGTGCTTTGTAACTTTTGTCATTTGAGGAAGGCCAGGGAGCATCTGGTCTCTAAATTGAGGGAGGAAGTGATTTCAGTTGACTCTTAATGGTTTGTTTACACCCAGAAAGCTGTATACCCATTTCATACAAACATCTTCTCTTTTCCCTCAATGCATTGTAAATGATATTTTCCTACGTTTGTTTTTTTGCTTAAGATAAAACATAATAAGGAAACACAAATGACCCATAGGTTGACAGCCTCATGAATACCTACTGAAATTTAAAAATACAAAAAACTAATATGTTAGGCACTTATGAAATACCAAGTATTAAAAAACAAAATAAAGTTAGAAAAGTTATTTTTTCTAAAGGAAACCACTGTTAATAGTTTCTTGACTTGATTTGAAGAAAAAAGTCATATGCCAGTAAATAAATATACAAAGATGTACATACTTAAAAAATAAAAGAAACACTTCTCACACTGTGTTGATTCACTAACTTGTGGCTTTTTCTCTCTTAAAGGACATCTTAAAGATTTTTCTATTTATAAATTGTAAAATATGGTACCTCATTGTTTCTAAGAGTTACATATCATTGAAGGGAAAAGTAGAATTAATTTAACCCCTTAAAAACTTGGCATTAATGATAGAGAACAAACAGAGTTGATGCAGGGATGTGAGTGGGGGGACAGGCTAAATGGGTGATAGTTATTAAGGAGGGCACTTGTTATGATGAGCACTGGGTATTATATGTTAAGTGATGAATCACTAAATTCTATCCCTGAAACCAATATTACACTATATTAACTAACTAGAATTTAAATAAAATTTGGAAGAAAAAAAAACTTGGCATAACAGGGTAAATTCTCAGGAATAAAATTTTTAACTCAAAGAGAATAGGCACACACATTCCATAAATATATATGAGATTTCCATTTTCTTCTTACCACCACATTTTAAGGAAGATATTGTGTTATTTTGATAGGGATTGCACTGAATGTGTAGATTGCTTTGGGTAACACTGGTATTTTTCACCAAGATGGATAAACAATTTTAAAATGTGTATGGAACCAGAAAAGACCCCAAATAGCCAAACTAATGTCGAAAAGGAAAACCAAAGCTGATGGCATCACGGTTCTGTATTACAAAGCTATAATCATAAAGACAGTATGGTACTGGCACAAAAACCAGACATAGATCAATGAAACAGAATAGAGAACCCAGAGATGGACCCACAACTCTATAGTCAACTAATCTTTGACAAAGAAGGAAAGAATATCCAATGGGCAAAAGACAGTCTCTTCAAGAAATGGTGTTGGGAAAACTTGATAACTGCATACAGAAGAATGAAACTGGACTACTTTCTTACACCACCAACAAAAATAAATTCAAAATCAATGAAAGACCTAAATGTGAGAGGAATGCATCAAAATCCTAGAGAAGAACACAGGCAGCAACCTCTTTGTGGCCATAGCAACTTCTTACTAGATATGTCTCCAGAGGCAAGGAAAACAAAAGCAAAAATGAACTATTGGGACTTCATCAAGATAAAAAGGTTTTGCACAGCAAAGGAAATGGTTGACAAAACCAAAAAATAACCTACGGAATGTGAAAAGATATTTGCAAATGCCTTATCAGATAAAAGGCTAATATCCAAGAACTATAAAGAACTTATCAAACTCAACACCCAAAAAACAAAACAAAAAAATCCAGTCAGAAGACATGAACAGACATATCTCCAAAGAAGGCACACAAATGACTAACAGACACATGAAAAAATGCTCAACATCACTCATCATCAGGAAAATACAAATCAAAACCACAATGAGATACCACCTCACACCAGTCAAATTGCTAAAACTAACAAGTCGGGGAACAACAGATATTGGTGAGGATGTAGAGAAAGGGGAACCTTCTTACACTGTTGGTGGGAATGCAAAGTGGTGTAGCCACTCTGCAACGATGTAGATATAGCTAGAACGTATTATGCTAAGTGAAATAAGTCAGTGAAAGACAAATACCATATGATTTCACTCATATATGGAATTTCAGAAACAATTTTCAGAGGATATTATGGTTCATGAATAAATGAACCATAAGAGACTCTTAACTATAGGGAACAAAAACTGAGGGTTGCTGGAGGGGAGGTGGGTGGGGGTAATTGGATGATGTGCATTAAGGATGGCACATGATGTAATGAGCACTGGATGTTATTGCAATTAGTGAATCACTACATTCTACTCCTGAAACTAATAATATACTATATGTTGGAAGGCTTGAATTTAAATAAAATCTTTAAAAAAGGAAGATATTTTGAAACACAATGCACTATACATACAGCAAAGGTGCAGAAAGTATCTGGAAACCAGGTCATGTGAAAACAGATTGATAAGACTGGGCTACTAATTCCCCAAGTCAAAAAGCTAAAGAAAATGAACTAATTTACATTAAAAAGCATAAATGAGTTTTACTCATCCTACTTAACCTTCCCAGCATATATGTAAAACATTATTTTAACACTAGTCATTTTCTAATTATGAGACTTTAGTGTAGGAAATTATATGTACAGCTAAAATTGGGGAAAGAATTACTAGTTTTTACAAGGTTTAAGCCTCTACACATTAATCTTCTAAGAGCTTTCTTCTTTAGTCTATTACTCTTTACCCTCTTTTGAAAGACAGGTATGCTAAAAGGATTAAAAGAAACTAGACAATTTACACAGTAAATCAAAATAGTTGATGACTTTGTTTCCTTACTAAATAAAGTTTTGGCAAACACATCAGGAAAAAATGGCTCTGATTGGCGAGGGCAGGGTGGAGTAAATGATGGTTCTATTTGGGACTGTGACTTCAAGAGAGAGACTGGATTGGAGCTAGCTTCTTTGGGGGACCGAGGTATTATGCATCCAGAAACCAGCCTATCGGAATGAATAACTATCTTGAGGATGAAGTTGAACCTCATAAAATGGGAGTGTGGAAAACATCCACACACAAGCTCACAAATTTCAAGAATGTTTGTAGAGCTGATATTACTGCCCAGGCTTTTCCTCTTTTCTTCTTTACCTTTCTTCCTTTTTTTTTTTTTCTTACTTTCTTTTTCCTCCTTCCCTCCCTCTCTTTTCTTTTTCTTTACTATTTTTTTCTTTATTTTTGTTCATTTCTTCCTTCCTTCCCTGCCCCTTTTGTTGTTGCTATTTAAAAACCAGTTCAGTGAGACGCCTGGGTGGCTCAATGGTTGAGCGCCTGCCTTTGGCTCAGGGCATGATCCTGGGGTCCTGGGATCCAGTCTCACATCGGGCTTCCTGCATGGAGCCTGCGTCTCCCTCTGCCTGTGTCTCTGCTTCTCTCTCTCTGTGTTTCATGAATAAGTAAATCTTAAACAACAACAACAACAACAACAAAAACCAACAAAAAATCTCCAGTTCAGTACTATCTGCTCAGTGATGATTTCCCAAGAGCGGGAGGTCAGTACAACCCTTCCAACTCCTTCCATCCTAGCCCTAAGAGTATAAGTAAGTCTGTGTCTCCACTTGCCTTCTACCCATTTTTATCAAATCCTCTTTACACATTCCATTTTTTGTGTGTATGTATTAAGTCCTCAAATTATTAAAAAATAAAATTAAAAAATAAATCCTCAAATTACTACTAATTTTTTTTTTTTTTTTTTTTTTTTTGGTCTTCTGGGAAATGTTTCTTCTCCTATACTGTTCATGAGATGCTAGTGGACCATTCCATATACCTAGGTATTCTGCTTCCTTATCCACATTGGATTGGGGTGAAGAGAACATGTGAACCACGACTAGCCAAGTAGACTCCTTAGACTTTTTCAGACTGGACAACCAGGCCCTTCAGTAAGAACATAGGGAACACTGAAGACTGAACTTTCACTTGAAACATTTATCTGAGTTTCAAAGAAACAAGATCTAGTCTTCCCTCCTACCACTTCTCAATGGGGGGTGGGAGCCTTATGGGAAACAGCAAATCAATAAAATTGATACAAAGAAGTTATATTTTAATTGAACACTTGAATGAAACAAAAGTAAAATTGGTAGCACAAACAGCATCATACAACCTGAACCATTATGACTCATGGTGATATGAACATTCCAAATGTTTAAGATGTCCTCATTTCATTAAAACATTCAGGCACATACACGTTAGATGTTCTTTTTTAGAAAAAAATTTAAACTACTAGTGAAGATAAAGGGAAAGGAAAATGCCAAACAGCTATCACAAAATGAACTTTAGGAAGTTCACCTTTGTGTTTTTTTTCTTTTTCTTTTAAAGATTAATTTATTTATTGTAGAGAGAGAGAGAGAGCAAGAGGGAGGGGAAGAGAGAATGACATGGGGTTCTAACAACCCTGAGGTCAGACCTGAGCTGAAACCAAGAGTCAGACATTCAACTGACTGCATCACCCAGGAACCCCTAGAAGTTCACCTTTGATGAATTATTTTGATTTCATTGTTTAAAGTTACTTCGGAGTTTAGTTTGAGGATTTTTTTTTTCTGAATTCTTATTCTTTTAAGATAGTTTAAGATTGCAGTCCTAGAAAATGCTTCCTAAGGTCACTGTCTATCTTATAGTACACATCATCCATGAAGCTATGAATTTAAGGAACAAAATAAAAATCCATATGTCTCAAGGGAAACATAATAGGTACTCTTTGGCAAATGTGATTTATGGTAACTGATGGGTTAGGTTGTGAATTTTTATTTCATAAATCAGAAAATAAAGTCTATGACAGGGTAGCACTAATGACAGAACATATCAGATCTTGGATTTTCTGGAGAAGGATTACATAAATGCCATTTCTTACCTGTGGTTATATAGTATTTGTGATATATAAAGTTCAAAATAGAACTTAGAATTTGTTTAGAATTTGTTCAACAAAAACAATAAAAAACACTGAAAACTTGGAAGCCAAATTATCTGTAGCATTTCCATAATTAAATAGTCCACTCAAGTTTTATTCAACCATTCATTTATTCACCTCAAATTTGCTGCACTCCTAATACACGTTAGGCATTGTGCCAGACCCAAACCAGTGGTTTGCTACCCTCCATCTCAGGATCCTTACTCCATCTTGCTCTCTCTCTTTTCTTTATGTAGTTCACAGTGATACCTTTGAACTAACTTCAATCCCCATGAAGGCTGTGCTCCAAGTCACGAGTAACCTAAAAACAAACCTTGTCTTATTTGAATATTTCCTATAAGGTGCTGAATCATTTCTTCTCATGAAATAAAGGGGAGAAAACTAAACCAAAGAAAAAAATGGAGGCATAGATGTGACCCCGTAAAGCAAGATTCACTTCTTTATCTGGCTCTGGATACAAAACATTCTCCTCGATTGATATCTCATTTTTAATTTACAGATTTTCCAATTCTTTGACATTGAGTAACTTCACAAATCTGATACTTTTACAAAATCCAAGGGGAAGAACTGCACTTTGGTGAGTACAACAAGTTTTCTTGTTGATACGATCTCAGGTTCTTTCCATATTCTTTCCAAACTAAAGCATGAATATGATGGAATTTTTCATATACATTTGTATCTGACATATTTTTTTTCCAAATTAGAAGTAGCATAAATGCCATAGAGAATTTATGAAGAAGATTAATTGCCTTTCCTTTCAAAAATGTTGCTCTATCATTTCATACATTTCATTTCAATCGTAGTCAAGATTAGTATAGTGAGCTTTTTCTGTTTTCTTATTTGTGCTCTGCCAGTCTGAAATACTTCTAATTATTCAATCACTTATCAAGCACACATTTATTGCAGTTAAATTTCTGTGTGCTTTAAAACAATAAAATATCAGAATAAAATAATATATCCACTAAGCTAAACACACAAGGAAGTAATCCAGAAAGATTTTACTTATATTATGAAATGTCTTATAGTATTAAGGTTGAAATTCTCAGCCTGATTCTCATCAAGTTATAAACCTTCTACGAACTTAAGTCCCTGAAGGAAAGATAAAAGAAAGCAGTAAACACATTGTTTCTTCATTGTCTAAAATTCAAATGTACTAAAAATGCAGAATGGTAGAAAATAAATCAGAAAAATCATATAATGCAAGCAAATTCAGAGAGAAGCTTGCATATTCAAAAGTAGATGGAATGTTTTAATGATAGTTATCAGTAGTGGAATATATAGATCAGATGTTATTTGGAAGACAATGTTTGAACATGAATTTGACTCGTTTTGCATCTACTACATGCTAGGCATTATGGAAGACAACATTCACACCCCATTCTATGTTTTCTTGTTATTCCTGGTCTTACCATAACTCCATTCCAGTCCCTGTGTCTTCTCAGGCTAGGGCTTCTGGCCTTTGGTCCCTCCATCCTGCCTTCTCCATCCTGATTCCCCTAATAAAATATAGAGGCCCCTTTGTCATTCTCTCAGTGCTATTTTACTATTATGTAAAAGTGATTAATTCAAATAACCAAACTGGCTGAAATTTTATTGATAATATTCTATCCCTTGTAGTCAGTGAATAGGAGTCTATGGGCAAGGTCTGGAAAACTCTTCCCCATGAGAATACAATCAAATAACAACAAACAAAACAAAAAACCCAGCTCATCATAAAATAACACCACTAACAAGGATAATATTTTCATCTTCAAAAGGGCTTTACTGAGGTAATTTCTTAATTTCCAACTAAGGATTAATATAATAGCTGAGTTTTAGGCAACTCTCATGGTCAAATATGAAATATTTATCCCAAGGAGCAGCTTTCAGTGCTAAAAACATGTAAGCATGTTACATGTTTTTAGGTAACTGCTTATTTCATCTTTTGCTAAGACTCCTTCAAGTTTCACTTAACTGCTATTCACTCAATAGCTTCCTAAAAAGGTTTATATTCCATCTAGTACCTTCTGTGGCTAAAACAAATCAAAACTGCCACACTTATCATTCATTACCTGATTTTTTAAAAACTGAGTTATTATAAATGAGAGCAGAACCAAGAAATTTGGCTTTCCTGGACAAGCCACATGCATCACACCTCTAATAGATGTTTGACCCTGGGTCACAGTGTCTCTCCTGTCACTTCACTTTTACTAGGAAGATGGAGCAGAAGGTCTGGGGAAACAGAGTATTAAGCTGTGGTTGTGATTCAGGGTCTCAGTTGAAAGATCAAAATAAATTAATGGGACCAATCCCCAACCTTTCCATCTCTCTCATACAAGAACAGGCAGTCCTGAGATGCCCTTGGCCTCCATCCAGCATGGCAGCTGTGACTCTCAAAGCTGTGGATTGATGCTGGCAATGAAATTCTAGACAAGATATTTTTCTGCCATATGTTCTGGGAGTGCCCAGGGCATCAGGCTTCCAATGACAATGTAATTTAATGGCTTAAGAGTATCTTAACCATATTTCCTTCCAGAATCTTCAGACTGGGAGATAAGTACTGCATGAAATCTGCTTCTGGATACTGGCCATTTACTTACTTGAACTATTAATTACCTATCCTGTCCCATGGACACTGTCCCTCTGAGACTCTGGTATTATTGACTTCATTTCATTTACTTAAGATGCTATGGCTTAGAGTATTAACTGCCTCTGTGAAAAAATTGTGAGAGTGAAAGTGAAAGAGAAGATCCTTTGTGAAAGTTTAATTTGCTTCTGTTCAACCTTATGACAACTTTATTTTTCAAATTCCATTTATCCCTGAGTGGAATAAACCTACAAAACTTAGCTTATAATGCAATGGTCTTTCCTGATATTTAACTGTTTCCCTTCATATTGAGGCTAAAGCAAAGTTGGGGGGGGGGGGAGGCAACAGAGAAAAAGAGAGAGAGAATTTCTTTTTCCTCATGTCACCGCAAATGTGAATCTTAAACCTGCTCTGTGTCCCTTAAACATTTTGTCTCCTGTTTTTAGTTCACTTAGAAAATTTTTATAGCTAGAAATATTGACATCACTATGTCTTCTTTCTCTGTGACAGCAAATTAGACACCAAGTTTTAGCTATTCTACATGCATGGCAGCTAACAAATATGATCTCTCACCAAGTTCTACTATGACTATCTTCATTCAGTTGTTGGGCAGCTCTCCCCTAGCCACAATAGGTAGCCCCCCTCCCTTTTTTTAAAGATTTATTTTTTATTTTAAAGAGAGTGTATTCCCAACTAGGAGGAGGGTCAGAGGGCTTGAAGCAGGGCTTGATCCCAGAACCCTGAGATCATGACCTGAGCTGAAACTGAGTTGGCTGCTTAATTGACTGAACTACCCAGGTGCCCCACAGTAGGCAGCTTTTCTACTGATGCCTTTTTCTTTGAGATACCTCCTAAGATTTATTTCCCAAACCATTGGCACAGTTATTTTTCCCAAGCCAACTGTGGTCATATCACTTTGTCCCTTAAATATCCCTAATGATTAGAATAACACTCTAACCCCTTACCAGGATAAAAAGCAGACTCTACTGCTGAATGGTATGTCCTGCCACACTGTACTCTAGTCACTGAACTCAAGCACCGTTATCTGAATTAGCCATGTGTTTCCACATCTTTATGCATTTGGACAAGTTTTCCATTCATTAGAATGTCTTTGCCCCCTTATCTGCCTAATGAATTAATGTCTTCTAAAAACGTTCAAGGCACACCTTCAAAGTCACTATAACTTTGTTCTCCCCACTATGCAACCACATTTGTTATTCATTCTTGTAGTAGAGTACACTTCAAGCTAACTGTTAGCCCCTGGGAGAGTCTCCAGCTTTGCTTGCTAGCAGAGGTGCTTCTGAGTGGAATCTGCTGTTGAAAAGCCTGGGTACGCATTGGGGAGATAAGATTAAATTTCCCTGAAATATTATACCAATGACACAAGAATGGTACATCAGTAATGCAACAGACAATAATGCTACATGGTGCAGAAGTTAGAGGACTAAAAGGAAAAGTTTAGAAGAGAGTTAAAGAGTAGATATAATTGTTGGGGAAACTCTTATGAAAGAGTTGAAAATGAGTGGACTTATAGAACAATACCATCACCCAGAAATTTCCCATGTTTATTGAATCCAAAACAAGAAAAAAAGAGTTGATTAGATGATAAATTCCTATCAAAATAGCTATGGAATGTCCTACATTGAATATCCCCATTTGCTCTAAATATATTCCAAGTAGTACTATAATATAAAGAATAAATTTAATAAAACCTATCTAAGCTCCAAATGGAAGTGTACACCTTTCTATGTCAGAAATAAAAAAGAAATGTGAATTAGCACGGTAAACATCAGAAACTAGGTCCTGGGTTCCTATGTAGCATAATGTAAAAGAAGCTTGCTCACATATAAGGGATACCTTTCAAGGTTAAAAGCCACAATTTGCAATGTTATGGATGTTTATGCATCGAATAGCATAGTGACCCTTTTACAAAACAAACTACAGGTGATGTGAGAAGATATGAGTAGAACTACATCATTAAAAAGAAACTAATGTGCTACCTTTTATTTATTTTTAATTTTTAAAAAGATTTATTTATCTATTTGAGAGAGAAATGGGGAGAGAATGGGACAAAGTATGGCAAGGAGGGGCAGAGGGAGAGAGAGAGAAAATCTTAAGCAGACTCCCTACTGAGTAGGGATCAGGACATGGGGCTCCATCTCGAGACTCTGAGATAATGACCTGAGCTGAAACCAAGAATCCACCACTTAACCCACTGAGCCACTCAGGGGCCCCTAACATGCTTCCCTTTAGTAAACACAGATCATGGGGATGAGAGAAGTTAACTAAGACTATAGGAGACCTAAAAAATATAATGAATCAGGTATTAGTCATTATTTATAACCTTATGGTTATATTGAATTTTATACACAGGTAATAGAGGATACAAGAAATCTCAAGATTTCTCAAGTATACATAATATTTACAAAAACTGATCATTTATTAGATAAAAAAGAAATCATTGGTAGGGTCAATAAGGTAGAAATATTATAAACAATACTTTAATCACAGTGTAATAAAACTAGAAATTAGTATCAAAAATTTTAAAAAGCCCTTTCTTCCTGGAAATTTACAAAAACCTTATCAATAATTTTTAGTGTGAAGGAAAATACTAATAGAATTTATAGAATTTCAAAAAACAATGATTTGGGATTTTCTTCATTATGATCACTCTTGTAGTTTCATGTTTTTGGGTTTTTTTTTTAAGTCCTAATAATTTATTTTTGTTTTTGTTTCCCTTGTCTTGGGAAGCATATCTGGAAAAATGTTGCTACAGCCATTGTCAAAGAAATTACTACGTATGTTTTCTTCTGGGATTTTTATGATTTCAGGTCTCCCATTTAGATCTTTAACCCATTTTGAGTTTTTGTGAATGGTGTTAGAAAGCAGTTCAGTTTCATTCTTTTACATGTGTCTGTCCAGCTCTCCCAGCACCAATTATTTTAGAAACTATCTTTTCCCTATTTTACATTCTTGCTTTCTTTGACATAAATTAAATGACCATATAATTGTGGGTTGATTTCTGGACTCTGTTTTCTGTTCTGCTGACCTATGTGTCTATTTTTGTTGTAGTACCGTACTGTTTTGATTACTAAAAATGTGTAGTATATCTTGAAACCTGTAATTGTGATACTTCCAACTTTGCTCTTCTTTCTCAAGATTGTTTTGACTCTTTGGGGTCTTTCGTGTTTTTTTTTTTTTTTTAAATTTTATTTATGATAGTCATACAGAGAGAGAGAGAGAGTCAGAGACACAGGCAGAGGGAGAAGCAGGCTCCATGCACCGGGAGCCTGACATGGGATTCGATCCCAGGTCTCCAGGATCGCGCCATGGGCCAAAGGCAGGCGCCAAACCGCTGCGCCACCCAGGGATCCCTCTTTCGTGGTTCTGTACAAATCTTAGTATTATTTGTTCTAGTTCTATGGAAAATGCTGTTGGTATTTTTGATATCTGTAGATTGCTTTGTATAGTCAGACATTTTAACAATATTAATTCTCCTAATCCATGAGCATGGAATATCTTTTCATTTGTGTCTTCTGCAATTCTTTCATCAATATTTTATAGTTTTTAATTTCATACTGTGGAGAACATTACAGGCTAAAAAAAAATACTGTTTTTCTTTAACTTTGTGACCTGTGCTTTATATGATTGAGTTTTTGGATCCCTCTTATCACACTATGTTGTGATTTTACTGTGATTCGTTATGTGATTAAACAACAGTTTATCTCCTGTTGTACTGATGGAGCAATAGGGTGTTACTGACAAAGTTGTTTTTGGTATTGTTATGCAGGTCTCCTTGTGTTTATGCAAAGCACTTAAATTGTTCTTTTATAGTATTTGCATCTTCAAATTTATTACACATTGCTAAATTGCTTTCCAAATTGGTTTTAATCAAATAACAATATGTAAAACATGAGACTTCCGATTTTGTCACAATTTTACCATCAGCTGATGATAAGCTTTTTAGTCTTTGCCAAATCAAAGTGTATGAAATGATGACCTTATTATGATGAGCAGTAGAGACTGTGGTTAAGAATAGTGAGCCCATGTGCAGTGACCTCTTTTGGTGCTAGCTTTGCCTCTCACTCACTGCATTATTTAGGTAGGTTACTTGAGCTCCCTGTGCCTCAATTTCCTTATCTGTAAAATAAGCATAATAATCATACCTAACTCATATGGTTCTCATGAGGATTAAATGAATATATATGTGTATATATATATATTCATATATATATATTCATATATATATATATATACGAATTACTTAGAACAATGCTTGTTCTATGGTAAGTGCTATGCAAACTACAAATCACTCTAATAATTTCCTTATAGCAAAAAGAAAAACCGCAATTATATGCTTCATCTGGTTGTTGTGTCTCTTTAGTCTATTTAATTTGGAACACTGCATTAGGTTTTCTTTGTCTTTTATGACATCAATATTTCTGAAGACTATAAGCCAGTTATCTTGCACAATATCTGTCAATTTGGGAAAGTCTGATGTTTCCTTACAGTTTGATTCAGGTTGTACATTACCTGTTCTTCTCAAAAAAGGCTTTTCTGACCCTCCATAGGGAGATATGGCATTGAGATGGTCTTTCAAAAGTTCTTGAGTTGGGTTTAAGGGGCTAGGTCTTTATACTCCCTACTGAGCAGGCTGCTTTGGGAGAGTGTGAATTTAGGGAAGGCACTCTCTTCAGCAGAGGGTAATTTCTAGAGAGGTATGACAGCTGAGAGCTATTAGGCCCTGCACTCCCAGCAGCTGGGCAGTAAGTTTCCTAACCTTGAAAGAGTTGGGAGATACATCATGACTTCACTATATGAGTAATGCAAGTTGATGAACAATATGAACTATATCATGCCTTTTATGTAGTCTTAAAATATGTAAAGCAATGCTAGAACATATGGCAACAGTAAAACAATGTGTCATTTCAGGCACGTATGTATGCATGCAGTAATAGTAAGAGATCATGAATATTAAATTCAGATTATTAGTTATATCTGGGGGCATGTGGTTAATAGCATAGGGAGGGGTATGCAGAGGTGCACCTATATTAGTAATGATCCTTCTTTAAATGAAGAAGAAAGAGGGATGCTGGGTGCCTCAGCAGTTGAGCACCTGCCTTTGGCCCAGGGTGTCATCCTGTAGTCTCAGGATTGAGTCCCACATCAGGGTCCCTGCATGGAGCCTGCTTCTCTAAGTCTCTGCCTCTCTCTTTCTGTGTCTCTCAAGAATAAATAAATAAAATTTTTAAAAATGAAGAAAAAAGATTTCTTTTCTAATATTTTTTTTTAAATTTCAGTGTAATGTAACACAGTGCTACATTATTTTCAATATATAACATAGTTCACCATAAGTGTAGCTACCATCTGTCACCATACAATACTATTAAAATATTATTGACTACATGTCCAATGCTGCACTCCCCATGACTTATTTATTCCATTCCTGGAAGCCTGTATTTCTTACTCCCCTTCATCCATTATGCCCATCCCCCCATCCTCTTTCTCTCTGGCAACCATCAGTTTGTCTCTGTACTTACACATCTGCTTCTGCTTTTTGTTTATTCATTTGTCTGGTTTTTTAGATTCCACATATTTGTCTTTCTTATTCTGACTTATCTACTATTTCTTCTTCAAAGATATTCTGTTTTCCTCATCTTATTTAATCTCATAATTATACTGATATTTCTCATCTGAGACATTCACACCTACCAAGAATCCAAGAACTGCTCATGTGTGGGCTTTTAAAGGATCACTTCAGGGCTTGTTGAGCTCCAGAGAGATGAGGATGGGATGGTTGGAGGTCCAAGTTTATAACTTTAAGTATCAAAAATATTACTCTGAGAGGTATCTTTAAAGGGAGTATGCATATTTCTAGATCCCAAGGGTCTAGTCAGTTCATTTACATGCTTTTGGCATCAGTAAGCCACAAAATTTATATGAAAGCCTTCGGATAAGTTGATTTTATCATTAAAACAAAGTAATTTATTAAATACTTTCTTATTATTGTGGTCATCTTGGACACACGTTTAAAAATGTCAAAATATCTGACTGATTTCCTTCAAGGCAAGGTCACATAGCAACTTGGGGAAGAAACTCTCTAAGAATAATCAATCCATTACCCAAATTTCACTGAATAATTTCCAAATTGTTATACTGTATTTTAATAATGGTATGAAAACTTATATATACTAGTCCCAGTTTTAAGGAAAGGGTTAGAGTATGATCTATTAATTGCAACTCGATTGAAATATTTGTAGTCTGTATTTTAGTGGGAAATCACTGAGGGCAATGGCATGAAATACATTTGGCCTACTAATAGAAAAACTCACAGTAACAGAATTGAAAATCCAATCATGCCACCTTCTAGTGAATAAAATGTACAGATTAAAAGCTAGGGATGGATCCAGCCATAGCACCTGAATCACACAGAATTATAGGTCTGGTTCACAAATTGCTACTTGGGATTGCATTTACATAATAGCAAGTGATAGATTATGCTGAGGCCGAGCAAGCATATGTGCCTGGCACTTTGAAGAGAACACTGTCCTTGGGCCCCTCCTGATTCCTGCTGGAATTATTTAGAGTCCACGCTGGTATCTGTACCAAGCCAGAATTTGGGCTTTGGACTTCTAGTTCTAGAGTTGAAGCTTGTTTTCATGATGCTACACTGCCTGTTAGTCACCTGATATATTTGATACTTGCATTGTTCCTGTATCTCTCTGGGAAAAACACCTCTAATCCTTGGCTGATTGACACTGTGAATTCACTGCAATAGAACTAAATCTCTGTTTAACATTATTGTTGTGCCTCGGGATGCCTGGGACATAAATGTCTCTTAACTACTCCTTATTCTAGCTATGGGAGTCTCAGCTACTCGACTGTCTGTTTACAGGCTACCTTATAAAATCATTGACCTTAGGGTGAGTGTCAATCTGTGAGTGGTGTGTGAATAAGGATGTGTATCTCACCTGTCTACTCTGACACACTGTTGTGGTTTTATAACATCTGGCTACAGCCATGTCTCAGGAGCTGGAGTTTGCCAGTGGGAAGGCTGGGACTGTTGAACTTGAGGTAACCTCTGCAGACTTCCTTAACCTTCCTAATTCCTTCTCTTCTAATATATCAAGAAATTTCAGGAATATTCTTCAAGCTACTAGCACCATTATCAATCTTGGGAATGCACTAGCTTAAATTCTTTCTCTCCCTTCCCTCCAACATGAAATGGAAGCCAATTTGAAATCACAAAGAAAAAGTCTTGACCAAAGAAAATATAAGCAATATTATAAATTTCTGCTTTCCTGGCCACATAATAAATGGTTACTCTCTGGCCACACCCACTTGTTCCATGAACTTTGCCAGAATCAGATGAACTCAAGTTTCTTCTAAGAGAAGGACACATTGCAGGGTATGATTTCCATGCACACTAAGGATCAGTCTTCTTACTTAAACTAGGAAGAAACTGCTGTTTTCTCTTTGTCCCCCTGTGGGGAAATTTCCTAGACTGTAATTGTATCATAAAAAAAATGGAAGATGTATATCCAAAGCCACTGAAGTCACCCTGTGCTCTTGCTTACATGTATCCATGTCACCTCTGCCACTGAGGTTTATTTTTCATCCCAAAGATGATAATAATAAAGGCCACAGACACTGTATACAAAAGTTGAGGACACGAGGAGTGGTAGCATTATGCCTTCGTCCAGCACGGAGTCCTCAGCCACATTAATATTATTTTGAGGGTTACTGTTGTCATCAGAACTTCAGTTGGTATCTTATGATTTCAGGCTTTACAGAATTTATTGGAAAACACTCCTTTAACTTACTAATTTCTTGAGGACTTCACGTTCCATGCTAAAGTTTCCCCATAGCTCTTAAAATCAGAATTGTTAGACTTGTCAACATTTTTCTTCAGTATCTCTTCAGAACCTAGCAGAGGGCCTGGCCTACGTAAATGATCAGTACTCATTTTTTGAGTTTATGGATTAAATCATCCTGCTGTAGGAATCTCCTATGTATCTGTGGGATTGATTATACTCTAAGACAAAACCCTGTATTTAAAATCGCCATTCTTTTTAAAGTGTGATACATTGATTTCATTTCAAACTTTAACAACAAGAGTTTATCAAAACAGTAGGCACACTGGCAGTCTTCCCCTATAGTTCTCTAGACGTATTTGGATCTTAGTTTAGAAGCAGCTAAGGTGTGAGCTCAGGAAGGAGCTTGAGATTAATATGTGCCATAATGCTCAATATATGCAAATATGTAGCACATAAAAGGCAGCTGAATAAATAAAATGTGGTATTTGTAAGTGTGCGTGTGTGCATATGTAAATGGAGTTTCTTCCCAAGACAGGTCATGTTCTTGAAGCTTTCTTTACTGAGTGCTGAATTTAGTGGGGAAATAGGCCATAATAATTGGAGATTTGTCCAGGTGGTTCTGTCTCACATACTATGTTAAAAATGTCACTCTAGATTTGGTTTAGAAACCTATATTCCATTGCTTTATTTAGCTATCCAGAGATAGAGGGAGATACATGAGATAAAACATTCCAAATGCAGAGCCCATCTTTGTACTAGTACATATCTCCATGGATTTCTACTTAGTAAGGTGAAGTGTGAAGAATTCCCATGGTAGAGTTCCAGGCAATATGACTTAGATGATGACAGGGACTATGTGTCATAGACCTCAGCCACACTTAAGTTATGGAAGGACCTGGAATGGAAGTGTAGATGAATGGGACCTTTAGATTAAATCAAGTGAAATAAGAGATGTGTTTCAATTATTTTCTTTGCTTTTTATGTTTTTTCCTTTTTCTACTGTTTCACTTTTAGCTTTCTCTTTCATCTTCACCATCAATAGTCTACAATTGCAGAACACCTACTACGTGCAAAGCCTGAAACTAGATTATTAGAATATTATTTTACTCTCACCTTCCTTTTAAGAAAGGAAGGTGAGAAACCTGCAAGGCCCTAACACAAAATAACTTTTGTAATAAATGTCTGTGGGTACACATTTGTGAGTATGCATGTGTGCCAACATGAGGCAGAGCATCAAAAAGAAAAGGAAAAATAAAAAAAAAATAGTTGTATGGCCCAGTGGCAAGAACTTTCAATTGGAGGGATGCTCGGGCAGCTCAGTGGTTAAGCATCTGCCTTTGGCTCAGGGCATGATTCTGGAGTCCCGGGATGGAGTCCTACATTGGGTTCCCTGCATAGAGCCTGTTTCTTCCTCTGCCTATGTCTCTGCCTCTCTCTCTCTGTGTCTCTCATGAATAAATAAATTAAAAAAAAATTTTTTTAAAGAACTTGCAATTGGAGAATTATATAACCAAAGTACAGAAGTACAAGAAATTTTGTGCCTCCCTTTCCAAATCAATAGAATGAGCAAGGAGAAATGGAAAATTTGGATTTCCATAGTGACCTCCTCATTGGTGTCCCTGTCTCCTTTTTCATCCCTGTCTGGGCTCTTTTCTCCATTTTCAGAACATTATCTCTCAAATGCATTTCTCACTTGGTTTCTTTGTTGATTGGTGAGTTTCAGGATAAAGTCCTAAGCTCAAAATAGTCATGTCTCCATTTCTCTTCAATACATATTTTTGAATGTGGCTCTAGCCATTCCATTATGATCTTTAGCTCCCAATTTGTTATGTCGTAGCTTAGCATTTATCTATGCTGTATTCCTGCCTGGAATGCCCTTTTTTTTTCACCCCTAGCTGACTTCTATAAATTTTACATCACCTTTTTAAGGCTAAAAATGCACTTTGCATATTCTTCTTCACTAAAAGACTGGTTAGTTGCTCCTTTTCTGTATTCCTATGGCATAACATGTTTATCTTTTCACTGATTATCAAGGACTTGTATCACTTGCCAAATATGAAATGAATATTTCATATTTTTTAAAATAAGTATTATTATTATTCACATTGTTATTGCTTTATTTTTAAAGAATAGTCACCATTATGAGCTCCTTCTATGAATAAGGGGGGAAAGTACAGCAGTCACTACTATAATACATAATTGCAAGGGCTTAGAACCTCACATTTGGATTTTGAAGAGCCTTTGTTAAGCCATATTTTTTGGTTTGATTTTCACTTAATCACTCTCTTTAACTGGCTAGGCTATTACTGTTTTACTTACGATCTAACCCTGTGAGGTGGTGGGAAGGAAGAGCTAACAGGAAAGTACTGAATATAGTGTCAGAGTGAGGAAAAAGGATCTTTGAGTTTTTTTGAGTATCACCATCTCCACCTGCTGTAAGATCTCAGCCTAGGCATCTGAGGAAGGCCCAGCAGTAGGAAGACTATCAGATAAAGAGACATGTGAACCAAATATGCATAAAAGCAGACCTGGCCAGGAGCCTGAGTCCTTTACTGCAACTCCTTTCAGAGACCATAACATACCAGATGTGCACCAAATCTGGTATGGGGAGGCCAGCTTTCCTCTGTGAGTCCTTCCAGGTAAAGCCTTTGTAATTGCCTATGGTTGGGCCTGAAAACTCACACATAGTTTTTCAAGCAGTAGTTTTTCTCCTTAACTCTCTATTGGATTCATTACAGGAACCTCTTTTGGACAATGTATTTAGGTTAGCTTCAGCAAACCTAAAGAGTGTTTGGCTCAAAGATTTTCTATCTTTTTCTCCAATAAACTCCAGGAATGTCATCAGTTCCCAGTGCAGATCTTTTTTTTTTATGCTGCCACAAGTGCAGGTAGCCAGGAATAGTCCTTCATATTTAGTGTCCCTCAGTCCTGGGGACTTCAGGGTTCACAGCTCAAGGTCTAGTGTGTTCCACTGAAGGTTTTCACCTTGACTTTGATGGAAGAGAAAAGTGCCCATTCCCATTTCCTAGAGGAGGGGATATTATGCCACAGCATTGCAAATTTTCCCAAATATATCCTTGTTCTAAGTTCCTTCAACAATTCTATGAGATGAAAATTCTATGAGATGAATATAGAACTAAGGGTTATAAAAAAAAAAAAAAAAAAACAACCCTGTCTTTTGTTACCTTTTTTGCAAATCTTGCATGGTATGTCAAGCCCATACTTTTTTAATATGAGAATGTTTCCTATATTACTTTATGCTCATCCTTTTGGGAAACTATCCAAAACTGAGATAAAATATATGCATCTCATTATACTTAAAGCACTACTGAGAAGGAAGTCATGTCATATTCAATTCTGATTTTATAGCTGAGGAAAATAAGGCCCAAAGAAGTGAAATAGTGTTTTAACCAATATTATGCATGTTATCAGGGTGCTGGAAACTTAATTGTTTATATTTAATTCTAGTAGCCATCATCATACCAGTTTTACTAACAGTATGGTTTGGGAGAGAATAAATAAGGACTGATGTGAAATGTGAACCTCTGTTTCCACATTTTAACCCAATTTCCTATTAAAATTAAATAAAATAATGTAAGTAAAGTTGCTAGCAAAGGGCTGATCCATTATGTCCCCAGGAAGTATAAGTAAGCACCATCCTTCCTTTACCACTTTTCTTTATGGTCCCTCTCTAAATCCACATGTATTTCTAAAAATTTTAATGTAGTTTTAAAATAGAATTTAGATTCACTTAACTCTTTCTTTTATTTGAAATTAGAATAGATTTTGACATCTCTTGTTCTAAGGTAGGTCCTAGGAAAGGAAGAAGATACCTAAAGGAAGGATTGTTTTATCTGAATGTGAAGAGAGGAAGAGATATAATAAATATTGTGAAAGTAAGAAACTAAAAGGAGAAAGAATTGTCTGGGAGGGAGATACCAACAGCAAAGAAGGAAAAGATCTTAGTGTAGCACTGAAATCTATAAACTAGTGGAGAGATCAATGGTCTCAGGTAACTAAATGATTAATCTATGAACAGGGCTTGTTTTGTAAATAAATGACCCAGAACAGCATTAACTTGACCAGTTAGAGCTCTGAACACACAGAAGCAGATCAAAAATTAGAAATTATTAGACAAGACAGCTGAAAAATGACCCTGCCTGGAAGGTGTCAAATGCATCATTTATTGAGTAGATAAATTACATGCACTCTAAGCAAATGCCATAACTGAGTAAATAGGAGAAAACTGGATTTCTTATTTTTATTTTCATACATAGATATATGAAATCTGTCTATCTGTCAATCTATTATCTATCTGTCTAACTTTCTATCTAGATATATATACCCTCCATTTGGAAGAAGAAGGTTATTTTTGTCACTGTTGACCTGTGGAGAAAGGATTTTATAAGAATTGCTGTCCATTGGGAAATTTCAGATTTGTAAACTATCTGGTGATCATCTCAGAAGAAAGATGTGGTTCCAATGTGAAATTAATACTGAGTCTGTAACATTCTGTGTTCAAAGTTCCTCCCCAGATGTAAGTAGGCATATCAGAAATAGTGTTTTATATCTTCCTAAAATGCCAATTTCTCTGTCAAGTCCTGATAAAATACCTACTATTAGTCACCATTCCTGACTTATCTTTTGACATCCTCCATAAAATGGCTTGCTAGTTCTGATGAAGCTATATTTTCTGATATTCCTCATCTTTCTTCTGCCTTATTCAGAGATTCTCATTTTATCAATGTTGTTAGAACCAGTGGACTCAAGTCAATTCAGGGATCAATTATTGGTTTAACTTAGTGTCAGGGATGTTGGTTCATATGAAAGGAGTGGAAGGGAAAGAGGTATTAGTACTGGGTTTGAAAAGGCCCTATGTGGACATTGGATAATGCTGCAGAAAATCTGTCTGGATCCTAACTGATGTTAAGTCACAACATTACCACAGTTAACCCAGAAGTGGATCTTTAAGACTAGGAGTTCTGCTCTGAGAAGGCAGGTTCCAAAGCTCTGCTCTGAACATCTAAAATAAAAATCTCAATGGATGGTCTCAGCAGAAGAATAAAAGAAGAACACACAAAATCCATGAATGAAAGATAGAATGAAAGAAATTACTCAATTTGAAAAAAAAATGGAGTGAAAAGAGGAGGAAAAAAAACAAAGCCTCCCAGATTTGTGTAACAAAAGATCTAACATTTATGGCATCAAAGTCCTGAAGGAGAGGACAAAGAGAGAAGCATTGGAAAAGTACTCAAATAAATAATGGTTGAAATTTTCCTTAATTTGGCAAGTCATAAATACAGATTCAGAAAGCCGAGTGAACCCCAAAGAGAAGAAACCCAAATAAATTCACACCAAGGTACATTATAGTCAAGCTTTTGAAAACTAAAAACAAAACAAAAAAAAATCTTGATTCAGTCAGAGAAAAATACTTTACATATAAGAAAAAACAAAGATTTCTAATGGTAGATTTATCATCAAAAAACAAATGCTAAACATTTTTCAAATGTTGAAAAAAAAAAAAAACCCTGTCAACTCAGTATCCTATAACCAGCAAAAGTAACATTTAGGAAGAGGGAGAGAAGCATATGATCAGATGAAGGAAAACTAAGGGAATTAGTTATTAGTAGACTTACTCTGAAAGAATGGCTAAAGGAAGTTATCTACACTGAAAGAAAGCAATAAAAAAAGGAATCTTGGAACATCATCAAGGAATAAGGGACATGACAAAAACATGGATAAAAACAATAGAATTTCTTTTGCATTTGGGCTTTCTAATTTATGTTTGATAATAAAGGAAAAATATAATACCTGTCAGATATATTTCTAAATATATAAAGAAGAAATATTTAACACAATTATACTATAAACAGAGAAGTTAAGGGATGTAAAACGAGGTAGAGTTTCTGTACTTCACTTGAACTGTTAAAAGATGACATAAATATACTTTGATAAGTTATAGATATATAATATAAACCCAAGCAACTACTAAAGTAGCTCTACAAAAGCACTGTATATAAAATAAGTGTAGTGCTAAATATATACAAGAAACTCAGGTGAAGTAACTAAAAAGAAAAAGGATAAATATAAAAAAGAACAAAGAGAAAACAAAAAAAAGATTTAAACCCCAACCTATTAATGATTACCTTATATGTAAATGGTCTAAATACAACAATTAAGATACAGAGATTAAAGTGGGAACTGGAAAAAAAAAATGGCCCACCTATGTGATGTCTTGATGTCTACAAGAAACTTACTTCAAATATAAAGGTACAGGCAAGTTGAATGTAGAAGGACACATATTAGATTCCTACAGCTGCTGTAATAAGTTCCAATAAACTGGGTAGCTTAAAAGAAGAAATTTATTGACTTATCATTTTGGAGGCCAGAAATCTGAAATCCAGATATTGGGAGGACTCTTCTCTCTCCTAAGTCTCTAGAGAAGAATCCTGCCTTGCTTCTTCTAGCTTCTAATGGCTCCAGGTATTCCCTGGTTTGAGGGGACATACCTCTAATCTCTGTCTTCACATGTCCTTCTCCTTTTTCTCTTCTGTCTGATATAAAGACACTTGTCATTTGATTTAGGGTACATCCACAAAATTTAGGATGACCTCATCTCAATACCCTTAACTTCATTACGTCTGCAAAGACTCTTTTTCCAAATATGGTCACATTCAGCTTTTAGGTCATGGGTATATCATTTTGGGGAACACCATTCAACTCACTACAGGATGGAAAAAAGATATGTCATGTAAACATTAATAACAAAAAGCAAGCATGGTTATATTAACATCAGCTAAATTAGACTACAGAGCAAAGAAAATTACCTGAGAAATTACCATGTTACCAATGAAACTTATCATTACCATATGATGATACAAGAGGTCAATCCTCAAGAAGACATCATCAACCTTAAATGTGTGTATCAAACAATATAGCTGCAAAATATATGAAATAAAAACTAAAAACTGGAAAGAGAAATAGACAAATCCATGATCATATTTGGAGACTTCAACAATGCTCTATCAATAATTGATGAAAAAACTTGATAGCAAATCATCAAAGATACTCAACAACATCATCAACCAATACTACCTAATCAATATTAAAAAATATACTACCTCAAACACACATCACTAAATACATTATCATGTACACCACATACCTTTAAGCCAGGTGTCTCACATACATGCTAATAAAAATTTCTACTGCACACACATTAAATGCATTATAATATGCTTCACATAACACAAACCAAGTGTTTCACACATAAAATACCTGAACACAGTCTCAAATACCTCACAATTAAACGCAATGTAATACACATATATTCTTAAATACAGTAAAAAGATATCACAGACCACTAACACACTCACTGATGAGTAACCACAAAAGCACACACACCAGGCACCACCAAACAATGTGTTTTATACAAATATTACTAAATACATTGAAACACTTAAATTTTATCTGGAAACAGTGTCTCGTGCATATATCACTAAACATAGTAGTAAAGATACTAGACGCCACTAAGCATGATCTCTCACACATGTAACACTAAACAGAGTAGCACATACACAAGCATCATGAAACACAGTGTGTCACACATGTATCACTGAACATACTAACACACACACCACTGAACCCAAGTCCTTACATATAATTCACTACCTAGAGTAGCACAAGCATGAATCTTCACAAAACACAGTATCTCAAACAGTATTACTAAATGCAGGAGCAAACACAGTTGTGATCCTTAAAACAGTGTCTCTCACATATATCACTAAACAAAACAGCAAGCATACCAGGCACTAATAAACTCATTAGCTCACACATATCACTGAACACACTGGCAAACACCAGTCATATATGCACAGTATTTTGTTTCTATGTAGTCAAACATAGTAGCCCATACACCATGCACTGCTACACACAGTCTCACACATCTACCACTGAAACAGTAGTACATATCAAGCACAGTAGCTCACAAATATATCACTAAATAAAGTATTACCAAAAATAGGCTCTCTATATATTTTGCACAAATATATCACTAAACACAGCAGCATGCACACCAATAAACACAATTCCCCACACATATATAAGTAAACACAGTAGCAGACAGTTCTCTAAAAGTATACCACCCACACCAGGCATCACTGAAGAGACTGTCTCACACATATGTATGGTGACACATATATCACTATCACAGCAGCACACCTACCACTGAGTCCAACGGTTCAGACATATGTCATCAAACAGATTAGCACAAGCTCAGTGCAACACTAAACACAGTGTCTTGCATAATATTATTAAACACGGTGCCACACACACTTGTATCTTTTAACTTAACACACACCCCCCTCTTCTATCACTGACCAAAGTAGCAGATACACTAGGTATAACTAAACACAGCATTTCACTCATATATCACTAAAATGCATAGCAAATAGGTAACCCAAATATCACTAAACAGAGCACAGTATTCTGCTGCCCTCCCTCCCCCCTCCATGCCACCTCTTCTCTGCTCTTTTGCTTTCCATGTTTTAATTACTCTTGGTCAACTGTGGTCTGGAAGCAGATGATCTTCCTTTGGACTTAAGGTCACAAAGTCAATAATAGCCACAGGCTATGTCACAATGCCTAAGTCATTTACCTCACTTCATCTCATCACATAGGTGGTTTATTATTTCACATCATCACAAATAAGAAGGGTGAGCAGAATACAGTAAGATATTTAGAGAGAGAGAGACCACATTCACATAACTTTTACTGCGCATATTGTTGTAATTATTAATTATTATTGTTATTCTTTTACTGTCCTGATTTATAAGTTAAACTTTATCATAGGTATGTATGTACAGGAAAAAAAAAACATAGTATACATAGGCTCCAGTTCTATCCACAGTTTCAGGCATCCACTGGGAATCTTGGAACATATGCCCCATAGATAAGGCGGCTGGAGGGGAGGGGGGCTGCTATACAGCTATTAATGTATTCACTTGTGAAATGTGAACTCTTTCTGTGATCTAGAAAGTGGCAAGAGTAGCTGTTTTCATTGCCTGTACTCATGGTTTCTGAGTATTTTAAGAAAAGCAGTAAAACAAGGAAACAAATGTTAAAAAGATTAAAAAGAAATAAAACTATCATTATATACAAATGACATTGTATGTATAAAACAGGAAAGAAATCATAAAATAAATGGTTAGAATTAATACATGAAACTAAGAGGTCACTTTTTACAAGTTATGCCATTCATAGTAGTCTCTAATAACTAGAATAATTCTAAAAAGTATGTGTAAATTTTCTGCATATAATATTGCAAACATTGTTAAAAGAAATTAAATAAGACCTAAATAAATAGAATATGTTTATGGTTCAAAAGACTCAATATTGTAAGGGTGTAATTTTCCAATCAATTTATCCACAGATTCAATGAAATCACAAGCAAAGTTCAAATATGTGGGAAAGGTGGAGATTGGCAAAAGAATTCTAGAATGCAAATGGAGTGCTTTGGTCCAAGGTTAGTTCAGGAAAATTTTGAAGAACAAAACTGGTGGAATTATACTATCAGGTAGTGAGTAATTTGTAAAGGTACAGGTTTTTTATTTTTAATATTTTATTTATTTGTCTGAGAGGAAAGAGACAGTGAAAACACGAGCAGGGAGAGGAGCAGAAGGAAAGAAAGAACCAGACTTCTTGCTGAGCCCAATGATCAATCCCACTGTTGTGCCCAAGATTGTGAATCCGAGAAACCACCAAGGAGCTGACACTGATGCAAACACACAAGGGTTTATTTACAAGCTTGAGCTTGGGTCCAAGTATACCTGACACAGCGGAGCAGGGACTTGGACCCCGAGATGGGTTTCAGCTGAGTTTTATGGGCTGGTCTAGGGGACCTCCAAAAAGGGTGGAGGAATTTCTCAAGTTCTGTTTACATTCTGATATGGGGCTTTCAAGGGCATTGAGCTCTGTTCTTATTCTAATATGGGGCTTCCTGCCCTTGGCTTGGGCTCTGTTCTTATTCTAATATGGGACTTTCTAGGAGTTAAGTTGTAAACTGTTTTTTTTTTTTTTTTTTTTTTTTCCTGTAACTGAAGTAATGTAAATTTCAGCTCTTACTCACAGGGGCCTGGGATGGCTGTACTTGTGCTAACACCGAACTTAAAGAGGAATGGCCTTAATTTTCTCAGCCTCCACAGCACGATTCTGAGATGATGGCCTGAGCTGAAACTAAAAGTCAGATGCTTAACTGACTGAGCCACCTAGGGGCCCCAAAGCTATAAATAGTTCTTAAGACAGTAATATTAGGAATATTATAAGTACAATAGTAGGTTATAAAGTTGAAACAAAAAAAATCATGGGACAGAGTGAGTCTATAAACGTATATTCACACATTTGAACACATGGATATGGTAAAAATGTGACAGAGGATCATCAGGGAAAGAAATAGTCTTTCCAATAAATACTGCTAGCTGAACTGAACACCCATATGGAGAAAAATGAGTTTGAATGCTATCACAGATCATACTAAAAAATGAACTCCAGATAGATTGTAGATCTAAATGTGAACATAAAACCAATGAAAATTCAAAAAGATAACACATGATTATGAACTTCAAGTAGAAAAGTATTTAATAAATAGGACACAGAAAGCAACCAATCAAGAAAGGAAATAATGATATTTTGGGCTTCACTATAATTTTTTAAAATATATATAGAGAAAAATTTTATTAGGTAACAGAAAAATAAGTAGATCCTACAAAACAGAAAAAGATGGCATTGTATATAATAATTACCATCCAAAAAAGAATAGAATGGGAAATGACATCTTACAAGAAATCCATTTGACAATAATAATTAAGATCTGGTTTAGTAGTCACAAACTCCTTTAGTGCTTGTTTGGGAAACTTTTGATCTCTCCTTGGGTTCTAAATGGTTCCCTTACTCAGTAGAGCCTTCTTGACTACAGAGTATTTCTCATTCTTTATTTTTTAAAATTTATATTCAATAACATATAGTGTATTATTAGTTTCAGAGGTAGAGTTCAGTGATTCATCAGTTGCATATAATACCCAGTGCTCATTCTATCAAGTACCCTCCTTAGTGACCGTCACCTAGCTATCCCATCCCCCCACCGACCTCCCCTCTAGCAACACTCAGTTTGTTTCCTGACTCAGTTAAGTCTCTTGTGGTTTGTCTCCCTCTCTGTTTTCATCTTACTATATGTTTCCCTCCTTTCTTTATGATCCTGTTTTGTTTCTTAATTGCCACATTTGTGTGGAAAACAATATGGAGTTTCTCCCAAAAGTGAAAAATTGAGCTACCCTATGAGCCAGCAACTGCTTTACTAGGTTTTTACCCAAAGGATACAAACATAGTGATCAGAAGGGGCACCTGCACCCCAGTGTTCATAGTAGCCAACAATAGCCACAATAGCCAAACTGTGGAAGGAGCCCAGATGTCTGTCGACAGATGAATGGATAAAGAAAATGTGGTATATATAGACAATGGAATATTACTCACCCATAAAAAAATTAGATTCTTACCATTTGCGATCAGAGTTTTCTTCCCATTCAACATGTTGAAAAATCATGCCCTCCCTTCTGGCTTGCCAAGTGTCTGTGGAGAGATCTGCTCCTTCCATCCTCATGTTCATTGCATCAAGCCTGTTTCCCACCTCAGTTATTATATTTTTCATTTCTAACTTTTTTTTTTTTAACTCTTTTAACCCTGTGGTAAGGGCCTCCCTGAAATCCTCCAACCTTTTCTTAATCCCAGTGAGCATCCTTAGGATTGTTGCTTTAAATTCTCCATCAGGCCTGCTACTTTTATCTGTCAAGCTTAAATCTCTGACCATGACTTGATCTTGTTCTTTCATTTGGGATGAATTCCTTGGTCTTGGCATTTTTGTCTAAGTTTCTGCCTTCTTCTGGGTGCAAGGAAAGTCCAGTTGCTTTCCACTCTGGAGAGAATGTCTTTATGAAGAAGAGGGTAGTGGTGCCCAGTGTCTGGCACTTGAGTGAGCATCTCTGGTGTGTGCTGCATGCCCTCTGCTACTGTGGTTTGGCTGCTCTGGCCTTCGGGCCTGTCACCTGCAGAGGCTCTCCTGGCTGCATGTGCAGTGTTTGGTCCCTGCCTGAGTGTGGCGAGTTTGAACTAGGTGTGCTCTGCTCTGTGAAATGGTTCCTGACCCTCCTGGTGCTAGCACTGTGGTGGCGCAGAACTCTCTAGGCAGAGGATGCGGTCTGTGTGGGGGCTCATGCTGGCTCTTCTGGGCCAGGGGCCTGCCCCACTGGGACTGAAGCAAGCTTGACAGAGGGCAGCACCCCTGGACAAGGGTGTGGGACTTGGCTTCAGCAGGTTAAGGCAGCCCCAGTCCTCCCTGTCCTGCTTCCTGCCCCAGGGCAGCGGAGCACTATGGCCCTGATCACCTCCTTGTGCCCAGAGAGCAGGCTCCCCACCCGCTGCCTCTCAGGAATGCACCCTGAGAAAAACAGAGTGTCCCGGGCCTTTTCCAGAAAGCTGTTTCCAGGCCATGCGCCCGGGGTTGTTGGCCTGCTTCCTGACCAGGAGGGGCGCAGTGCCCTGCGGGTTCTAGGCCAGCCCAGCTTGCAAACTTTTCAAACTCCAGGGTTAGAGACCTAAAGTGGGCAGGGACCTGCGCTGGCCTTCTGGGGGAGGGTTTCGCTGCGCTGGGACTGAGACCAGCTTGAGCTCAAAAGTCTTCTCACCAGGGTGCAGGGGGAAGTGGGGATTCCTGGAAGCAAGTAAGGCAGCCTGTGCTGGCCCAGTGCTGCCTCCTGTTGGTGCATCTGTGCTTCTGCTGAGGGCGGGGAGAGACTGGTGCCCGCGGGCTCGTGCAAGCCCAGAGGGCTTCTCCAGGAGCTACCTCAGAGCTGCATCCCCTCCAAGGAGGGTGAAGCATCCCTGAGCCCTCTGCTATGACAGTCTTCAGGTGGCTGTTCCCATGCCGGTTTACGCCCCGCTCCAGGTGTTTGCCTGCCCTCTCTCCGGGAGCAGGGCAGCACCCGGATGGCTCTAGGCCAGCCAAGCCCACTGATCTTTCAAACTCTGGGCTTGAAGCTCTGCTGGCTGCAAAAACTCATAAAAATCAGCCCTCTCTTTTTCCCAGCAAATGGCTTTGGGGAAATGTTCTCCTTGTGGGTTCCCTTCCCTGTGCCCTCCTCTGGCTCTCTCTCTGCTTCTGCGACCTTGACTCCCTCTCCACAGCAGCCATGGTCCCTTTCTGCCCCAAACCACGTCTCCATCCTCCCTACCCTCTTTGATGAGGCTTCTTCTCTCCCTTTAGTTGTAGAGTTTGTTCTGTCAGTCTTCAGGCTGATCTCTGGGGGTCTTTAGGATGATTTGATAGTTATCTCTTTGTGTTCCATGCACAAGACCAGTCTGGGATCCTCCTACTCCACTACCATCTTAGTTCCTTCCTGGACTTCATTATAATTAATTTATTTTTTAAATTTTTTTAAATTAAGTAATTTATTAATCTGACACCACTGAGAATGTTAGCTCCAGAATGGAAAATAAAATTTGCAACAGATATAACTAACAATCTATTTATATAGAGCTTATTTAAAGAACTTCTACAAATCAATTAAAAAAAATCTGCTAGGAAAAGAATGAACAAAGACTTGAATAGGTAGTTTAGATTAGATAGGATAGGATATCCAAATCAATAAACATGAAAAGCTGCTCACTCCTATTAGAATTTAATAAAATGAAAATTAAAACCAGAAAAGATACCACTTACATCTACTAGAATGGTTAAAATTGAAAGGCTGATAGTACTTAGGTTTGATGAGGTTGCAGAAAAACTAGAATTCTCAAATACTGCTAGAGGGAATGTCTATAGGTAGGTATAACTCCTTTGGAAATCTTTTTGACAGTAACTTATAAAGCAGAATAAATACAAACATAATACCCAGCAATCCTATTGCAAAGTAGTTAGCAATAGAAGTGCATCCCCCTTTGCACCAGACACAAATACAAAAAGGTCATAGCAGCATTGCTTATATTAGCTTTAAATTTGAAACAACCCCAAGTGCCATCAGTAGAATGAATAAATACATGTGGTATATTTATTCAATGCATTATTGTAACAAATTAATATGAAGTACTGTTATACTCAGAAAGGATGATTCTCACATATATAATTTTGGATAAATGTCTAATTCCATTAATTTAAGTTTGAAAATAGGCAGGGGTATCTGAGTGGCTTAGTCGGTTAAGTGTCCAACTCTTGATTTCGGCTTAGGCCATGATCTCAGGGTTGTGAGACTGAACCCCACGTGGGGCTCTATGCTGGGAGTGGAGCTTGCTTAAGATTTTTCCTCTCTTCCTTTTCCCCTCCCTGTCTCTAAAATATAATTAAAAAATTGAAAATTGGCAAGGAATCTTTGATGCTAGAATTCAGGATAATGTTTCTTTTTTGGAAGGTGGGGGTGGGGTAGAGATTAAGTGGGCATATGAGCAGCTATTTCTTGGGGGCTGGTTATATCCTATGTCTTTATGTGTGCTTTACATGTGACACAATTTTGTTTTTTTAATAATGATTAATTCTGATACACACATGAGTTGAGTTTTTTCAATATATATTATACTTCAATAAAAGGAATTATTAAAAAATGTATATAGCTGAATCTCACCCCAGACTCTGGAGATGGGGCCTGGTTGTCTGATTACCTCTTTCTACCTTTTGATTTCCCTGGAAGATAGAGGAAAGGTCTGTCCATTTCTAGTTCTTTTCTTGCCCTGCCAAGTATTGCTGAGTTATGAGTGATTACACAAGGATATATTTTGGAATCATCAGAGTAACTTGATATTAATCTGGGAAAAAAGATTTTAAAAATCATTTAGTGGAGACAGAAATATAATTTTATATAGGCTGAGGAGAGAGTATATTTCATTTACAGAAAAACAAATCTGAAGGCTCTGATAAGGGTTCCAAGTATCATGTACTTGGAGGATGGAAGCTCATTTATTCAAAAACACTTATGAAAGACTGCAACTATATCCCAGTCAATTTTGCGGCATCAGGGATTTGCTCAGTAAGCATCTTTGTTTTCCTAATAGAACATCCTGGATCTATGTTCATGAATTTGTTTAAAAACCTTTTGAAACTATTTTAATTTCTAATTTGCGTGTGTATTGAAATGGAAATACTAGGTTTTATGAAAAATAAAAAGCAAATGGCATCTAGACTTCCTTGAGAAAACTCACTTATTTTCTGACCTTTCAAATTCTGAATGAACTTCTCAGAACTTTGAACATCACTTCATCAGCACTGCATCAACTCAGCTTAATCAATAGCATTATATGTGGAATGAACAATGAAAGAGTTATTCCTCAAGGAAAAGCAACAAAGGGAATGTATCCCCTATGTTGGGAAATTTGTTCAGAAGTCTCCCTTGGGACTCAATTGATGTTGAAAAACAAGTAAATCCCTTAGCGTTGATGCTAAGTCACAAAATCAGTGCCATAATCAGCAGCATATGCATCCCACCACTGTCACAATAGGAGCCATTCATGAGAAATGAAAAGTCACCATTACTCTTTTCTGCTGAGGAATGAGTATTATCAGGCAGATCTGTTGTTCCTCAGTGAAGGAAACTTCCATTGCACTTTACAGATTTGGATGTCCAAGAAAGTGTCATATAGATATAAGGCAGATGGAGAAACTAGAAGAGCCAGGAAGATAATCTGTAGGTAGAGGGAATTAAGTTTGCTCCTTAAGAAGACTTCAAAATAGATACTGCTAACTAGGCCTCAGAAATAGTTTTTTTTTTTTTTTTTTTTTTTACCAGAATAGCTCTGTCAAATTTCACACATTTATCGTACATAGAAGACAACTATTGTAGAGGCCTAAAAAGAAGCTGAAGGCCTCAGAGCCTTAATAAAGTTACTCCAAAGGGGAATCCAGGGCATATAAAATTAGATTTTGATAAGAGATAGAATAAAAGTAGTAGTAAAGTCTGTGTGGTTGAGATAGAGTTTTAAGAAAGTAAACTAATTTATTCTTAAAAGGTGATATGTAAAATTGTCAAGATCCTGGGATATGGGATTAGACAGCTCAAGTTTGATGCCTGAGTAACAGTACCTTTTGTGGCTTAGTGAAGAGTCTGCCTCAAAATAACCCCTCCTTTGCAGAGCTAGCCTCTGATATGAAGGTAGGTATCCTATAATCAAGGACAAGAAAACTCAGTGAGGTAAAGTGATCAATTGAACTCTAAACTTCTTCCTTTTAGAAATTCAAAGTCCCTAGAACTTTTCTAAGGTGGTTGAGGTTAACTGGCAGGAGAGAACATGGAGGCATTGCAAAGGTGATTTCTTGTGAGGGAAAGAAAATTGGCATTGGTGACAGAGTCTCAACATTAAGGCCAAGACGGATGTGGGGGATATGACTGGTTTAGAAACAGTGCATGGCTGAGATTAAAAGCTCTCTGCAGTCTCAGCCATGTTCAATTGGCACTATTCCACTATTCCACTGGAACAGAGACTGAAAGAGTAATACAACCTAATGAGCACTAACATTGTGGATCCAAGTATAGGATTGGATTCTTTGTCTAGTGCAGGAATTTGGGCCAGATGCAATCACAGTCATAGTGGTGAAAAATACAAGAACAAATTTTATGGGGTCAGTTTTTAAGAGTGACTATGTAGTACCTTAACCATTAGAGAATGAGCCAGAAATAGATGTTATGCAAATTCCCAAATCAACTGGAGAAAGGTGATCTTTGGAAGAAGGGATTCTGGAGGTTGGATTTCTCAGGTACATACACACACATTTGTGTGCATGTGGCACCATGTATGTGCTTATATATTTGGTGCAAAATCATTTATTTGGCCCGGTATGATATAGGCATTTTCTTAGGGGCTGATGCTATAGGGATGCATGAGAATAAGCAGTGGTCCCTTACCTTACACACATATGTGCACACAAAACATCATTTTATAATTCATTTTCACTCATGTGATATCTGGGTGATATCTGACCCATATAACATTATTCCATTTTACAATGAGACCAAGGCTTAAGTAATAGAAATAGTTATTGGCCAGGGAGTAGGGACGGCACTAGAATCTGCTCATCAAAATTCAGTGTTCTAACTTTATCTCCAACATTAAACATACCTGTGGAGGCCGAGAAAATTAAGGCCATTCCACTTTAAGTTCAGCGTTAGCACAAGTACAGCCATCCCAGGCCCCTGTGAAGAAGAGCTGAACTTTACCTTACTTCAGTTACAGGAAGAAAACAGCTTACAGCTTAACATCCTAGAAAGCCCCATATTAGAATAAAAACAGAGCCCAAGCCAAGGGCTGGAAGCCCGTATTAGAATGAGAACAGGGCCCAAGCCAGTGGCGGAAGCCTCCGTTAAAATAAGAACAGAGCTCAGTGCCCTTGAAAGCCCCATATCAAAATGTAAACAGAACTTGAGGAATTGCTCCCCCCCTTCTGGAGGTCCCCTAGACCAGTCCTTAAAACTAAGCTGAAACCCATCTCGGGGTCCAAGTCCCTGCTCCGCTCTGTCGGGTGCACTTGGACCCAAGCTCGAGCTTGTAAATAAACCCTTGTGTGTTTGCATCGGTGTCAGCTCCTTGGTGGTTCCTCGGATTCACGATCTTGGGCACAACATTTGGGAGCTCGTCTGGGATCCGAGAGACCTCCAGGACCCCATCTGGAGGGGTTCACGCGTGTTGAGTGCACTCAACTTTTTCCACCTTTTGTGCGCATATTTTCCGAGTGCTCTAAACTGTACTTTTACCTGTAGGAATTCCAATCTGCATGGGGTCGACATTGGCTTAGGTGGATGCGCTGGCAGGCCGTGGACCGGGGGATCTTGAGGAGACGTCCCTTGCCCTCGCCTGGAGGATGGGGTCCTCATCTGTAAGGAGGACGGAGGTCCCCATCTGTAAGGAGGATCGGGGTCCTCATCTGTAGGAGGACAGGAGTCCTCATCTGTAAGAAGGACGGGGGTCCTCATCTGTAAGGAGGGCCGGCTGCCAGCCCTTCGGGTTACTTTCTGTTTTGTCTCTGCGGTCACACTGGAACATTGGTCTGTGTTACCATGTCCTTGTTAACTGTTTGTGCATTTGTCTGTGTTGTTGGGTCCTTGTTAATCGTCTTTACTGTCTGTGTCTTGGTGTGGATTGGGGACATAATGGGGGAGACAGAAACCACTCCCCTGTCTCTTATGCTCTCCCACTTCTCGGATGTTAGGGAAAGAGCTCGTATTCTGAGCATAGACATACGGAGAGAGATTCCAAATTTATTGCATATGAGAATTGCCAACCTTTGATGTGGGATGGCCCCGAGAAGGAACTTTTCACCTACCTATTATCTTATAGATTAAGGCCGTGATCTTCAGGGACAAACCGGATGGCTACTCTGACCAGGTGCCCTACATCCTGATCTGGCAGGACATGCTCGAGAATCCCCCTCCTTGGCTAAAACCATTTTTACTCCCCAAAACAGGACCCACCGAGATTCTAGCACTGCGGAAAGCCGAGAAGGAGACCGCTTCTATGCCCCAAGTGCCCCTTTATCCGGTCTTCCAGGATTCCTCCCCAGAGGACCTGATTCTCCCGCCACCCTACCGGGCATCCCCTCCCCCTTCCTCCCCTCCATTGGAGGCACCGGGGGCTGCAGAAGGGGCGCCACCCCTCCCTGACAAGGGAGTCCCTGTGCTCGGGCCAGCAGCGGGGACATGCGGTCGGACCCACCGGACGGCCCCACCTCCGAATGCGGGGCCAGCCGACTCCACCGCCCTTCCTCTCCGCACCATGGGGCCCCCCCGATGAGACTGGCGAACAGCTAATGTTATATTGGCCATTCTCCACCAGTGATTTATATAATTGGAAAACCCAAAATGCAAAGTTCTCTGATAATCTGAGAGATCTAATCGGGCTTTTAGAAACTGTTCTTTTTACCCACCAGCCTACTTGGGATGACTGCCAACAGCTCTTGCAGGTTCTCTTCACCACCGAGGAGAGAGAACGAATTCAGGTGGAAGCCGGAAGTCTGTCCTGGGAGGGGACAGACAGCTGACTCAAAACCCAGACCTCATAAATGCTGCCTTCCCTTTATCCCGCCCCGCCTGGGACTACAACTCAGCTGAAGGTAAGGAGAGACTCCGGGTCCACCGCCAGACTCTAGGGGCAGGTCTCAAGGCTGCCGCGCCCAAGCCTACCAATCTGGCCAAGGTCTATGATGTGAGGCACGGTAAGGATGGGAGTCCAGCAGCCTTCTTAGAGAGAGTCATAGAGGCTTTTAGGCAGTACACCCCTATGAACCCAGAAGCCCCGGAAACAAAGGCCGCAATTATCATGGCTTTTGTTAACCAGGACGCTCCGGATATTAAAAAGAAATTGCAAAGAGTAGAGAGGCTGGGAGAGAAGAGCTTGCAGTACTTAGTGATAGTGGCAGAACGAGTCTATAATAATAGAGAAAGTCTGGAAGAACAACAAACCAAACTAAGTGACCGGCAGACCCAAAACCTGGCCAAGATCCTGCTGGCCACAACCATGGATGACCCACAGGAAAGACGGAGGCACCTCAAGAAGCTGGCTTCAGGGACAGGTAAGGAGGATGGCCCTGGTCCCCCTCGGGAGCAACCTAAGCTCAACAAAAACCAATGTGCTTATTGCAAAGAAGAGGGCCACTGGGTAAAAAGCTGCCCTAACAAAAGAGCTTAGGTCCCTGCCAAGATCTTGGAAATGGAGGACCTGGACGATTAGGGGAGTCGGGGTTCGGCATCCCTCCCCGAGCCCAGGGTAACTCTCAGAGTGGAGAGGCAATCAATTGAATTCCTAGTGGACACTGGGGCACAACATTCGGTTTTATTCCAACCCCAAGGGGAATTGGCAAGCAAGACTTCATAGGTGCAAGGGGCCATGGGCACTGAACAGTACTCATGGACTACCCGAAGAACTGTGGATCTTGGCATGGGCTGGGTATCCCACTCCTTCATGGTCATCCCTGAGTGTCCCTACCCGTTGTTAGGTCGGGATTTGCTCACCAAGATGGGGGCACAAATTTGTTTCCACCCCAAAGGAGCAAAAATCCTAAACAAGGAGGGGCACCTGATTCAGGTGCTTCTCCTGAGTTCAGAAGACAAATATTGTCTCCACCAAACGCCCTCAGCCCCAATGACTGACATGGACTGTTGGCTGCAGGAATTTCCCCAAGCGTGGGCAGAACCTGGGGGAATTGGGCTGGCCCCGCACCGACCAGCCATAACTAAAGCTGGGAGCAGACCCTGTCAGGGTCCACCAATACCCTCTGCCTCTCGTCTCCCTAACCCAGACTAGGACCCCCCTCTGAGTGACTGTCAAGAAATTTTGGCACAGGTGCATGGAATCAGAGCTGATCTCCAGGACCAGCCACTGCCGAATGAGGATGCTACCTGGTACACGGAAGGCAGCAGTTTCATCTGAAAAGGAATCAGATATGCGGGGACAGCTGTAACCATGGAAACGGAGACCCAATCCGGGGGCACCAACCCTGCCTGACACCCCCAACTATACTGATGCTGATTTACACTGGATCAAACACTTGCCCATGACCCAGTGCTTGCGTGGCTGGTGGAGGGCCGCAGACTCCCGCATCATCCTGCCAGAGGAGCTAGGACGGCAAGTCCTATCCAAGATGCATCGGAGTCCTCACATGGGGACAAGGAAGATGGCAGACCTCATACGACATGCAAAGATCACTATTAAAGACTCTCGAGCAAAGATCAAGCAGATTGTGGCGAGCTGCCACCCATGTCAGTTAACTAATGCCACCTCCCATGGATCTAACCTGGGTGCCTGGCTCCGGGGGGACCACCCAGGAGCCTACTGGGAAGTGGACTTCACTCAAGTAAAACCTGGAAAATATGGATACAGGTATTTACTAGTGTTTGTAGATACTTTTTCAGGATGGACAGAGACATTTCCCACCAAACATGAAATGGCACAGACCGTGACCAAGACACTGCTGGAAGGCATCTTACCGAGGTATGGTTTTCCTGTTAAAATTGGATCAGACAACAGCCCAGGATTCGTCTCTAAGGTAACTTGGGGCAGATTGGAAATTACATTGTGCATATAGGCCCCAGAGCTCAGGACAGGTAGAGAGGATGGACAGAACATTAAAGGAGACCTTAACTAAATTAGCCCTGGAGACTGGCGGGGACTGGGTGACTCTCCTCCCCTTTGCCCTATATAGGGTGAGGAACTCCCCCTATAAGATGGGACTGACTCCCTATGAGATCATGTTCGGTCTTCCTCCACCTATTATCCCCAATATAAAACCTGAGGTGCTTGCTGAATTTGATGATCACCAACTTCTTTTCTCCCTCCAAATGTTACAACGAACCCATGAGCAGGTGTGGCTTAAGCTGAGGGCCCTCTATGAGACTGGGCCACCCCCGGATCCCCATCCATATCGGCCAGGTGACTGGGTGTACGTGCGGAGAAACCAACACCAGACACTTCAACCTCGCTGGAAGGGCCCCTACCTCGTGATCCTGACCACTCCCACCATCTCAAGGTCGACGGGATTACTACTCCCTAGTCCACTACACCCACGTCCGGCCAGCTGACCCACACGCCGTTCTCAAGGACTTTGTTCCAGAATGGAAAAGCCAACCGGACAAGGACAATCCCCTAAAGCTAAGAGTGCGCCGATCTCACTTACTTCCCACCTCCAAGACTCCCTAGTCTGAGGTTGTCTTTCAAAATAGAAGGGGATTAGACTTAGTCTTCTTACAACAAAGGGTGGGGTGGGGGGTTATGTGCTGCCTTAAACCTAGGATGTTGCTTCTTCCTTGAAATGTAAATGGGGGGATCCCTGGGTGGCGCAGCGGTTTGGCGCCTGCCTTTGGCCCAGGGCGCGATCCTGGAGACACGGGATCGAATCCCACATCGGGCTCCCGGTGCATGGAGCCTGCTTCTCCCTCTGCCTGTGTCTCTGCCTCTTTCTCTCTCTCTCTGTAACTATCATTAAAAAAAAAAAAAAAGTAAATGGGAGGGAGAACAGCAACAAGGTTGGTTCGAATCCTGGTTTAATCATTCCCCCTGGCTCACTCTGAGAGCAACCTGGACCCACGATTGGGTCCTTCCTTAGGTTCCTCTGAGAGGGGGAAATGTGGAGACCGAGAAAGTTAAGGCCATTCCACTTTAAGTTTAGCGTTAGCACAAGTACAGCCATCCCAGGCCCCTGTGAAGAAGAGCTGAACTTTACCTTACTTCAGTTACAGGAAGAAAACAGTTTACAGCTTAACGTCCTAGAAAGCTCCATATTAGAATAAAAACAGAGCCCAAGCCAAGGGCAGGAAGCCCCTATTAGAATGAGAACAGAGCTCAATGCCCTTGAAGGCCCCATATCAAAATGTAAACAGAACTTGAGGAATTGCTTCCCCCCTTCTGGAGGTCCCCTAGACCAGCCCATAAAACTCAGCTGAAACCCACCTCGGGGTCCAAGTCCCTGCTCTGCTGTGTCGGGTACACTTGGACCCAAGCTCGAGCTTGTAAATAAACCCTCATGTGTTTGCATCGGTGTCGGCTCCTTGGTGGTTCCTCGGATTTGCGATCTTGGGCACAACAATACCTAATCTGGTTATTGCTGTGTTGAATACCCCAAAGGGTTACCTGTTAGCATTAGAATAAATTACAAAATATACAAGAAAGATTAACATGCCCTAGTTCCTGGGAAATGCTCCAGGCGCATGTCTGACCAGCCTCCTCGTACTTTACAAGCCCATAGGCCTTCCTTCAGTCCCTCAAACATACAGTCTTTTAGCATCTGTACTCCTTCATGACACTTGACATTCTTAGGTTTATTGGCAATTACTACTAATTATTTATTTAATATCTGACTTCCTAGTTAGACGGTACATCCTGACCTGGCAAATCCACATCCTGTATCATTTAGTCTGCTCAGTGCTTCACTTCATGTAGGACATGCTCATTACATGTTTCTTAGTTTACGTACCAACTCCAGACAATTATCTTTCTGTGACCTTATGTAGACTCTGCTCCTATGCCATCTTTCTGATATATGGCAGGTTACATCCACCTCCTTTGGTTAGCCTGTGTAACTCTGCCCATTGTTCCAAATCCAATTTAAGACTCTATCTAGAGCGGTTATTTCTCCCTCTTCCTATCTTCTCACACAGTTGCTGTTAGAATCACACAATCAACATTTGATTACACTCATTCTTCTTAGAAAAAAAATATGTATATTTCATGAGTCTGTTTTCTTTTACTTCAATAAGATTTAAAATATTTTAAAAAGAAATTCTGAAAGTCTTTTACTTCTCATTTCTTTACAGAATCTAATGCCTGCTGGGCATCTTTGAGGCAATGAATAACAACTTGCTGATGTTGATTTGGAAGACATCATTGAAGAGTATAGGGCAGTTAGGAGACAAAGGTTTTGGATACAGTGCATAGTCTAGAGTGGATCCAGGAGAGGGCTTTAAAAAGACAGTCCATTTTCTTTCTTTTTTCTTTTCTTTCTTTTTCTTTTTCTTTTTTTTAAGAAGCCGCGTGTCTAGAGATTGTGGTGAACATTTCAAAACGTATCTGAGTAAATAACAGGGTAGATATTGGTCTGCCAGGATGCATCTGTGAGAAATGTACTGACAAAGTCAGTCTGAAAAATAATAAGAAAGTCAAGGTTAATAGGAGACATATTGTTTGAGAACTCCAAACACAATATTCACAGAAGTTCTAATTTAACCTCATTTGAAAAAGCAACACAGAAAGTGAAGCAAAACCCATTGGAATTTAAATCACTTACAATCATCTGTGTATTTGGCCCCTTTTATTCAAATATTTTTGGAGTTTTCAAACATTGAATTTAATCAACCCAACAGTACAAAATTGGCAATCTGACAGAAGGGGAATAATTGAATAGATTTTCTTCTTTCAACATGAATAGAACTTGTGGACTGAGGAAAGCTATTTGTTCTCTATTCATTCCATGTCATAAATCTATAGAACTGAACAACCTTGTTCTGAAAATCCTTTTCAGACTGGGAACATGAGGTTCTTAATCTCAAAATCCTGTGTTCCAACCTGTATTGAGCCGATAGGTTTGCTTTTTTCTTACTAAACTGTGAATTCCTGGGGTCCAGAAATTTTTTTTTTTGCATGCCTATCTGTTATGTAGTTTCTGACTTTTATGAGCCACTTTTAAAAGTGAAAGGATGAAAGAAGAAATATGGGCAAATACTATTGTGAACAACAATATTTTCAAAATTATTTTTGGCAAAATATGAAAGGCCCTGAGCTACAGTTCAGGAAAATACACTTTTAAACAGACCTGACCTATGGAGGAACAAAGATGTTGAACTCTCTGCTGCAATGTTACTTCCAGAATCTGCCTCTGCTAGACTACCTGGCATTTCCATGTTTGTTTTAGCTTTGGTTTAAGGCGTTACTGGCTCCCCTTAAAGCATCCATGTGGTGTGTGAGATGCGAGTAATACATTAAGCCTTTATTGGCTACATTAATTAGTGCATCAGATATACTAAGACAAAACTAGTTGAAGGATGCGGACATAAGTAAGATAAGTTTTTGACAAGAGATAAAGGAAATTATGGTTCTGAACTTATCCTCTGAAAGGAAAAGGTTTATGATCACTGCAAAGCAAGAAAATAGTTGTCAAGAGTGATAGAAGAAGCCAAATTGCACAATTCACTCTTTGAAATGGACCTACCACAGAGAGTTCATTTCAGTGGTGTTACTAGGTTTTGAGTCCATATTGGCTTAGGATTCTTTGCTGTGATATGGGAAGTAATCACAGAAATTAGAAGGAGCAGCACTGTCACATCTGTCACTGCAGTGGCACAGAAACAGATCTTTTCTCTCCAAAGCTTGTGATAAGATACTTGCATGACTGGCTACTCAGCACAGTTATTTTACCATCTCTAAATCTGTTTGGGAGCTTGATCTAAGACCATATGCACACAATGTTTAACTGAAGTGCTAGGGCTGGGTAGGAGCTTGGTTATGTGGATATGGTAATACTTACTCTCTTTGTAAAACAGAATTGAAAATCTTTTCTTGGTTTCATTTTTTTTCTTTTAACTCTACTCCTTTCCAGCCCAAATCAAAGTTTATATTATCTTTTTTTTTTTTTAAGATTTTATTTATTTATTCATGAGAGACACACAGAGAGAGAGGCAGAGACACAGGCAGAGAGAGAAGCAGGCCCTGTGCCGGGAAGCCTGATGCGGGACTCGATCCGGGGACTCCAGGATCATGCCCTGAACCAAAGGCAGATGCTTAACCACAGAGCCACCTGGGCGTCCCAAAGTTTATATTATCTTAATGCATTCTGTTCATTTTTAAAAATGCAGATGTTCATCAGTTATACAATATGGCCAGCAAAGGAATTACAAAATATATTTTTTCAGAAATACTGGATGGGCATACTGAACCCTGGGTAGAGGTGGAGCTGGGTATACAACATAGGTTTCCCTTACATTTTCCTGCTCATGCTGGCTTATGTGGTAATCAGCTAAAATGACCACCCAAAAAATGTCTTGTTTTAATCCTACAATTTGTGAATATGATGAGATATCACACCTGAGCATAAGTTACCTCACACAGCAAGAGGGACTTTGTAGATGTAATACTATTATTAATCAGTTGATCTCAAGGCAAGAAGAGTATACTGGATTATCCAGGTGGGCCCAATGTAGTCATAAGTGCCCTTTAAAAGCAGAGATCTTTCTTCAGCTGGTAGGCAAAACTGGAATGAAGAAGTGACATTAGAGGGATTTGGAGTATGACAAGGATATATTCGCTGTTTGGAAGATGGAGGGGGAGAGACATGGGATGCAGGAAGCTCTATGAGCAAGGAAAGGAGGCATTGACAGTCAGCAAGGAAATGGGGACCTCAGACCTAAAGCCAGCTAGATCATGCCAACCACCTAAATGAGCTTGGAAGTGGATTCTCCCCTACAAGCTTCCAGATAAAAGCCCAGCCTTACCAGCACCTTGATTTTAGACTTGTAAGACACTCAGCAGAGAACTTAGTCAAAGTCACCTGGGGTTCTGATTATAGAACTGAGCAGTAGTGCATGTATGTTGCTTTAATATATTAAGTTTGTGGTAATTTGCTACTTGGCAATAGAAAACTAATATATACTGACAGACATGCACTGATATATTTGTGGATAAAATTATGTGAAGTACTTGCATCAAAGTAATCTAGTGGGTTGGGTAAGGGTGGAGAAAGTATGAAATGTAAATGGCTATGGGTTGATGACTGACGAAAGAAATTGATAGATCATAGAGGTTCATTATACCAATCTATGTATATTTGAAACTTTTCATAATAAAAAGGTTACAAACTGGAAAATGTGCCTGAAACAGTTTTATAAGAGTAATAGTTGAAAATCAGTTCTACAACTCTTTAAAATCTTTACCTGCTTTGAAACTCTAAAAGCAAGAGGAGAGTTTGTGAGGATCTGTGAGTAATTTCTGCCTTTGCCCTCAAGGGGAGGGAGGGGATGGGAGAGAGAGAGAGAGAGAAAGAAAGAGTGAGCATTTGGGATATAACTAGACTCAAGGGACAGAGGTCATGTGAATATTTCCATGGAATAGAGATGAGCTGCATGCACAGAAAGTAGGTGTGAGATTGTCTTACATTCTATATGTCAGCTTGACTGGGAGGTGATGGAGATGAACTCTTGAGCTACTGTGGACTATGGGAAACTAAGTGACCTCTGGAAGAGTGCATTTGCTCTCTAAAGCTTAAAGATGGAAGATCTCTATGATGGGAATTTATCCTTTCTCTTTTGGTTCTACCCTGGAGTTATCAGAAACTTTCTGTAGCCTGTGAGTGTGCTAGGTGTAGTGGGAAAGATGAGTGAGGGAGAATGAAGTTCTAACCAAGCTCTGGTTCTGCCCCAGGTGGGAGGAAGGGACATAACACCAAAACAAGTTATGTGGGGAACAGGACTGGGCTTTCAAATTGTTAGATGGAGACTGTGTGGCTTAGAGTAGCACTAATATTGTCATTATAGAAGACGACCATAAATATGTCTGTAGACAGCCCTGTCTATTCTTCTGACTCATCTATTTTTTTGTAGAATAAATTGATAGAGTTTGAGTCAGTTCAAATACATGGGGCAGGAGGTGGAGCAGTGCTTCCCTGGCTATGGTCTCCTAGGTTCTATGAACTGTAAAATACTATGATGCAGAAATACACACACCAGGAAGGAATGTTCTTTCTGGTAGTGAAGAGCTGAGACTGCCATGAGAACAAAACATCATCTCTCCTATCCTCATTACCAGTCTCTTCTTTGTCTCACTCATGCTACTGAAATGGCCGCATAGCCGGTCTTGCTTCAAGACATCCACACTCCCTTAATGCATTTTCACAACCAAATGATATTTCTAAGTCTAAATTTTGATTGTATAATTTCCCTTACTAAGATCTTTCAGCTCTTTATAACCCTGAGGATGAAATCCAAACATAGAGACAAACATATATATTCCCTCTAGCTCTGTTCTTTCCTCTCTTTTTGGTTTCTCTTATATATAATTCAGGCAGTCTAAGCCACTTGTCATTTAATGTGTGTCTCCAGCTCTTGAACATGGCATACTACAAGTGACTGAATAGGATGAAAAAAATAGGTTCAAAAATGAAACTTTCTGTTAGTCTTGGGTATTTGTATATTGGTCAGAGTCATTTTCAAAACTAGGTATACCAACCCTGTGAGTTGTTTAAAGGTAAAAGTTATGTTGCATCTCATGCACTGCTGTATCCTCAGGCTCAAACACATTGTTTTTAAAGATAAAAGAAGGAGAGGGAGAGACTTCATTAGAATGTAACTCTCTTAGGAATCTTACAAAACAATTGGGTTCCAATGAGTTGCATCTTTAATTAAATAAAAATTAAGGGGAAAACACCTTATTCCAATCTCTACTGTAGAAAATGTTTCCCAAATACCTTATTCCATAATCCTTCTAGAATGGCTCATTGGTCATAATTGAATTTTACTTAAATAAAGCCTTGAATGATCTTCTTGGCTCTTACACTGTGCATTTATTTTCCATGGTTTCAGGACCAGTGGAGTAGTATTACAGTTGAGTTTAAAGTGGATTGTGTTAAAAACATAACAAATAAGATGTTTTTTAAAGTGAATATACATGGTTACCTTAGTTTTTCATGTTTTACCTGCTGAAATCTAAATTCTAGTGACAAAATATTGTTCATTAAAAACAATTTAGAGTTTTTTGCTTAGCTGCAGCTTTAGGCAGGCAGAGTTAAGGAAATGGAAGTTGCCTCGCTAGCCCTGGCTCTGCTGCTAATTCATTATGTACTAGCTTAAAAGCCAAAATCTACTGAGGAATTAAGGGTAACACATGTACAATAAGAGAAATGGAAGTGCTCTCATAGCCCATTTTTGTACCTAAAATAATAAACACAGAATATCTTTAATTTCTTGAGTTCAAAACATATTCCTGACACTGTAGAAAAGCTCCCTAAATTAAATCTCATAATTATCTTTAAAATTGGCGCTGCTTTCCTCTTAAAGATAAGGAAACTGGAGTTTGAAGCCAAAGGTTCTTGTCTCAGTGGTCTCAGTAATTCATTAATTTTTTCATGGCTACTAGGTCAAAGGAATCTCAAACAACTTCATTTTTTAAGTAGTTGTAGAGGCCAAAAAACTGAAGTGTTTATGTTTTAAACAACTTAGTAACTGTTTGAAAAAATGCATATATTGAAAAAAAATAAGATATTGATTTCAGTTTCTTAAATAATGTCAAATTAGTTACTAATAGGATATGCGTGCCCATTGAGTACCTCCTAATTTTTCAAATCTTGGATAAAACACACCAATCTTATTTCCACTTCTACATTGATCTTCACATGATAGTGTTTGTTTTTTGTTTTGTTTTGTGTTTTGTTTGTGGGGGGGGAGGAGTGGGGAGAGGAGAGAGAGAATCTTAAGTAGGTTCTATGCTCAGTGCAGAGCCCAACACACAGGGCTCAATCTCACAGCCCTGAGATCATGACTTGAACTGAAATCAATAGTTGGTTGCTTAACTTACTGAGCCACCCAGGCACCCCTGGTTGTTTTTGTTTTTAAATTACAGAATACACAGAAAGCCCAGCTTCAGCAGAATTAGACCATAGGTAGGAATGTGGTGTGATCTAATATTGAAGCTATGAACTACTTTAAGCTACTAATGGCCAGGATTCTGACAGATGTCAAATATCAATATGTTTCTCTCAGAAAATAAAGTATCCTGCAATAACCCTCTGAGTTCACTGAGCTCCACAGTGAACATTGCTGGAGCTACAGAATTAAGAAATTTGCTCAAGACCACATTGGAAAAAAGAGGTAGGGCTGAGATTTGAATCCAGTTTCCTGTGAACCCAAACCAGGTTCTACAATTTCTGGTGTTCATATAGGGAGGTAAAAGAGTGCCAGGGTCACTGGATACCATGGCCAATTATGTGGGGGAACACTTCAGGAATACTAGTATTTCTAATAACCAAAACATTAAATTGTGCCTAGTTAATCCTTCTAGGTACTGAAATCTTTATTAACTGTGGAGTCTATGAAAAAGTATATATATAAAAAATAAAGTCCCTGCTCTCCAGGAGCTTATAGTCTCTAGTTGGGAAAAGAACATGTATATTCAAAGTTTAACTGAAGCTGAACTCAGCTAGTATTCACAAGCTACTTTGTGTTCCTCTTATGGAAGCATTTAAAAATTTTCAATTATAATTTTGCTTGCAGGAAAATAATGTTTATGCCCACAATAAAATGTGTTGGTTTAATTAGAGACACTGGATTTTAAACAACTACTTTTGATTTCTCTGGTTGCCTATTTGTATTCTAGTTATTATTTTTTTTAAAATTACCATGTTGTATTGTTTTTATAAATATTTATATGATTTTTTTACTATCACATGCATTTTTACCATTTTAATATTACTTGCTTCTTTAAAACATTCTTTAAAGACATAAAAAAAGATAAAAAGGATCATCGTTTTTCAGAATATAATTGCCTTAGTAGACTTGCTCAGCCCAAACTCACCATATAGATGAGAAAAGATCCCATGAGATCTAGAAAATTGTTGACCAATGCCAGTTTGCTGTATAGTTTGCTTATAATCAAAATATTTTTAAACCGTGTTATTATTAAAATATGGTCATAAATTCAGCAGCTTTTATAAAAGAACATGCATCATCCAATGTAAAGTTATTATTATTTTTTTTTGTAATGTAATGGTATCGGTATTTTTCTGAGCAACTTTCCTAATATACTCATTCTAAATGAAATTAGTTAATCTAAGTGAAATAAAGTCTACTTCTTTATAGATTGATTCTCCATAATATCCAAGGGTGAATCATCAGCACAGTCCACACAGAGGATCTGAGAGAAAGGAGCTTGAGCTACTATTATAGAATCTTCAGAATAATTTTTATTTCAAATGCTGAGAATCACAACCTCAATATTTTTTCCACACAGAAAGCAAATCATAGTATAGTACTGAGTGCTATGGTTTCCTTTTAAGAACTGTGAGTAAATTGCATAGTGTATGTTAGGTTTCAAACTGTCTTGTGTAAATGCATCAGAGGATTTAAATGAAGCCATTTATTTGTGTCATTTATATGGTGTTCACTCTGAGTCCAAAATAATTAAACATATTTTTCTGTATCCCAGAAAAAACATTTTTCTAGTAGCCATTAATAATCCATAGGCTTATACCCATTAAAAGATCAAATTATTTTTATGAAAAGAGAATGACATTGGGTCAGTGGGTTAGTTAATAAGAGACCATAGTTGTTTGTGGGATGGAAGTCCTTATTTTGAAATGTTTGGCTTTATTTCAGCTGAAGATACTTTAGGCCAGAAAAAGCTATAAGGAGACTTAATTTCAAATGTAAAGGTTGTCGAAGGCCTATAAATGAGAGACTATCTGCAGAGCCCACTGAGAGAGTTGAACACTAGCTGGAAATACAGCACCACAAGGTGGCTCAAGTTTCAGGACTTCAATTGAGTAAGAAGCCCATGGAGTACTAAACTCATGATCTTGGTTTGACTACTTAGAATTGGGCATCTCTATGAGTCACGACTGGCTCTCTAATACCCTCTTGGCTTTGTCTTCTTTCCATCATTTGTCTACTGGCAGGACAGCATTTTCTTTTTCTTTTCTATTTTTATTTCCATTTCTCCCCTCTTTCCTTTTCCCTTTTCCTAGTTCCTTCCTCTTCCCTATTGTTGCAGGCTCTGGTGGTAGCACTCTTCAGGGGCATGATTTTCATCAAAAACTAATGTTATTTTTTTATCCATTCATTCTCTTATATATATGACTTAAACAAATACTTATTCAGTATATGTTATCTGTGACTCCAGATGGCCAGTATGACCTGGTGCAGCATAAGGGATAAGCTACTGTGGTATATAGGAGTGGAAGAGTATTGCAGGACAGGAAAGCAAGAAGTTCTGCATATGACCAGCATTACAAATAGCATCACTGTCCCTTCAGGGCTGATAGCTTCACTGTAACCTCTGGTAACATGAAATGCGTACTTTTACTATGCTTCTATCTATATTATTTATTAACTTCTCTCTTTCCTTATGTCTCTATTAAGATTTGTTAAATTCTACAGGATTTATGCCATTCCATTCCAATTTATTTATTGGGATCCAGTTCTACTCAAGTCATCTGGAATTCAAATGCCACTTTCAGGTTTTGCTTGGTGAGTCCTATAACCTCTGTCAATGGTGAATATTTAGTTATTAATTGATACTATGTTGGCTTTACTCTAGCCTCTGACTGGGTGCCATCCTAAACTAGTCCTTCAGAGTATTTCGATCTTTGTATCATTGTTAATTGTTTTTCTTTTTATTTCACCATTGAAGTAATTATTCCCCTAATTAGTGAATCTTTTTAAAAAAATAAAATTGAGAGGCAGCATGATGTGGTAGAAGGACTACTCAATAAAGATTGGGAACACCTCAGATTTACTCTGCATCTGCTTCAAATAAGTGTATTGGCTTATTAGGGCTGCTGCAATGAAGTACCACAGACTGGGTAGTTTAAGCCATAGAATGTCTTTTCTCACCATTCTGGAGGCTGTTTGATCAGGGTGTCTGCAGGGTTGCTTTCTTCTGAAGCCTCTCCCCTTGGCTTGGAGGTAGCCATCTTCTCCCTGTGTCGTTACATGGTCTTCTCTGTATGTATGTCCGTGTCTACCTTCTCTCTTCTGTAGAAGGACACTAGGCATATTGGAGTATGGTCCATTCTAATGATTTCATTGTTAATTACCTCTTGAAAGAACCTATAACCAAATACGGTCACACTCTGAAGACTTGGGGTTAAGACTTCAACATATTAATTAAGGGGGAAAAAAAACAAACCAGCCTATAACAATTACCTTTGATGAACTTATTGTCTTCAGTAGATTGTTTTCTTTTCTCTTAATTTATAAATTGAGTAGGGAGTCCCTATATGACTGTATATCCCTGACAACTCTGGCCTATGACTATATCAGCCAAGTATCTCAGTACATGGGTTGAAAAATAAATTGGATTTTGAACATATTCAACACGTTGACATTTGATGATCATAATAATGGCAGTAAAATTGAGATTTTAAAAGACTTGTGAGTCAATAAAGATTAGTTAAATATATAAATTCTTTGAAATTATTTGAAAATCAGAAATTTATAGAATGGATTTTCACATCTTTATTTTCTTGTCACAAATCTTGTGAGCTTGGAAGGGCAAGGATTGCACTTATTCCTTTTTGTAAATAAGTAAAAAATTTAATGATATTGTAATATATAAGATCTTTCACTTACTAGGCAGCAGGACTAATATGCAAAGTTAATCAGATATCAAACTGCTTTACCTACCATAGTTTGCTCGCTTTCTTGGGGAGATAAAATAAAGAACATTTTGAACAAACAGTACTGTTTAAACTCTTGACAAATTTAAATGCAATATTAACAAAAAAGGAAAAGGATTAAAGTAGTTAGGAAAAAAATAAGATGTTAAATTTATATTTGCGTGTCATCCTTGCGCAGGGGCCATGCTAATCTTCTCTGTATCGTTCCAATTTTAGTATATGTGCTGCCGAAGCGAGCACAAATTTATAGAGCCAAGAAAAGATGGTATTTTTAACAGTATAAATAAATACAAAAAATTTTCTTACTCTCAACTAAGGGGTTAGCAAAAGCTCAAAGAAAATTCAGTGCAGAAAATGACAAGAAAATAAAAAGAAATTGAAATGAGGTGAGTAAATTCAATGTATGAGATTATAAATGAGAACTTTAATATTAAGCTGAATTACAATATAAATGAAAAAGATTAAATCAACATATCTAGCTAGCTAAGATTTGTTGCAGGTGGACAAGGAAATCCATCAATTCCATACTGAATCTCATGCTTATTACCTAGGATACAGACAAAATGACTCCAAAATATCATTAAGCCTTCTCCATCTACAATACTATTTATCACATTTTGTTTTTATATAGGCTGTGAGAAATACATTTCACAAAGTAATACTATAATTGTTTCATTTCTTATATCTGTCAATCTATTATCCACTTAAATATGCTAAAATTTAAACTTTGAACTGAGTAATTAGCAACCATGCATTATCAAATTATAAACTGCTTTGCTAATTCATGGAACATTCTCTCCTTTTGCATGTGTCCACTTTGCACTTGCTATTATTTATTTTTTAAGCAAATATCATACAGTACTTGCTAAATGTAAACAGTGATCTTAGTCTTTATCAACATGAATTCATTACAAGTAATAACACATGACTCTTCTTTTTTGTTATTTTTAAAAGAAATTTTGATGGAATCTTGTCTCACATTTAGATCTTTCATCCATTTTGAGTTTATCTTTGTGTATGGTGCAACAGAGTGGTCTAGTTTCATTCTTCTGCATGTGGATGTCTAATTTTCCGAGCACCATTTATTGAAGAGACTGTCTTTTTTCCAGTGGATAGTCTTTCCTCCTTTGTCAAATATTACTTGACCATAAAGTTGAGGGTCCACTTCTGGGTTCTCTATTCTGTTCCATTGATCTATGTGTCTGTTTTTGTGCCAGTACCACACTGTCTTGATGACCACAGCTTTGTAGTACAACCTGAAATCTGGCATTGTGATGCCCCCAGATATGGTTTTCTTTTTTAATATTCCCCTGGCTATTCAGGGTTGTTTCTGATTCCACACAAATCTTAAAATAATTTGTTCCAACTATCTGAAGAAAGTCCATGGTATTTTGATAGGGATTGCATTAAACGTGTATATTGCCCTGGGTAACATTGACATTTTCACAATATTAATTCTTCCAATCCATGAGCATGGAATATTTTTCTATTTCTCTGTGTCTTCCTCAATTTCTTTCCTCAAGTGTTCTGTAGTTTTTAGGGAATAGATCCTCTACCTCTTTGGTTAGGTTTATTCCTAGGTATTTTATGCTTTTGGGGGCAATTGTAAATGGGATTGACTTCTTAATTTCTCTTTCTTCAGTCTCATTGTTAGTGTATAGAAATGCCACTGACTTCTGGGCATTGTTTTGTATCCTGCCACACTGCCAAATTGCTGTATGAGTTCTAGCAATCTTGGGGTGGAGACTTTTGGGTTTTCTATGTAGAGTATCATGTCATCGGCAAAGAGGGAGAGTTTGACTACTTCTTTGCCAATTTGAATGCCTTTAATGTCTTTTTGTTGTCTGATTGCTGAGGCTAGGACTTCCAGTACTATGTTGAATAACAGTGGTGAGAGTGGACATCCCTGTCTTGTTCCTGATCTTAGGGGAAAGGTTGCCAGTATTTCCCCATTGAGAATGATATTTGCTGTGGGCTTTTTGTAGGTGGCTTTTAAGATGCTGAGGAATGTTCCCCCTATCCCTCTGAAGAGTTTTGATCAGGAATGGATGTTGTATTTTGTCAAATGGTTTCTCTGCATCTATTGGGAGGATCATATGGTTCTTGTTTTTTCTCTTGCTGATATGATGAATCACATTGATTGTTTTACGAGTGTTGAACCACCCTTGCATCCCGGGGATAAATCCCACTTGGTCATGTTGAATAACCTTCTTAATGTATTGTTGTATCCTATTGGCTAGTATCTTGTTGAGAATTTTTGCATCCATGTTCATCAAAATCCTAGAGGAGAACACAGGCAACACCCTTTTTGAAATTGGCCGCAGTAACTTCTTGCAAGATACATCCATGAAGGCAAGAGAAACAAAAGCAAAAATGAACTATTGGGACTTCATCAAGATAAGCTTTTGTACAGCAAAAGAAACAGTCAACAAAACTAAAAGACAACCTATAGAATGGGTGAAGATATTTGCAAATGACGTATCAGATAAAGGACTAGTATCCAAGATCTATAAAGAACTTATTAAACTCAACAGCAAAGAAACAAACAATCCAATCATGAAATGGGCAAAAGACATGAACAGAAATCTTACAGAGGAAGACATAGACGTGGCCAACAAGCACATGAGAAAATGCTCCACATCACTGGCCATCAGGGAAATACAAATCAAAACCACAATGAGATACCAGCTCACACCAGTGAGAATGGGGAAAATTAACAAGGCAGGAAACCACAAATGTTGGAGAGGATGCGGAGAAAGGGGAACCCTCTTGCACTGTTGGTGGGAATGTGCATGTTACAGCCACTCTGGAAAACTGTGTGGAGGTTCCTCAAAGAGTTAAAAATAGATCTGCCCTACGACCCAGCAATTGCACTGCTGGGGATTTACCCAAAGATAAAGATGCAATGAAATGCCGGGACACCTGCACCCCAATGTTTATAGCAGCAATGTCCACAATAGCCAAACTGTGGAAGGAGCCTCGGTGTCCATCAAAAGATGAATGGATAAAGAAGATGTGGTCTATGTATACAATGGAATATTACTCAGCCATCAGAAATGACAAATACCCACCATTTGTTTCAATGTGGATGGACCTGGAGGGTATTATGCTGAGTGAAATAAGTGAATCGGAGAAGGACAAACATTATATGGTCTCATTCATTTGGGGAATATAAAAAATAGTGAAAGGGGATAAAAGGGAAAGGAGAAAAAATGAGTGGGAAAAATCAGAAAGGGAGACAGAATTTGAGAGACTCCTACTCTGGGAAATGAACTAGGGGTGGTAGAAAGGGAGGTGAGTAGGGGGTGGGGGTGACTGGGTGACAGGCACTGAGGGGGGCACTTGATGGGATGAGCACTGGGTGTTTTTCTATATGTTGGCAAATTGAACACCAATAAAAAATAAATTTATAAAAAAATTTTAAGAGTGAAAAAAAAAGAAATTTTGAGATATCAGTATATCAACAAATTTCCAGAATAGCTGGTCTAAACTACTGCTTTTATAGCTTCCTTCCTTCCTTCCCCATCACCAACAGATACAATACTTGTTTCTGCATTTTATCATTCCTTCCTTAGTATTAGGAGGTAGGTCTTCTAGTAAAGTCAGTAAGTACACAGCAGGTTCCTTTGAAGAGCTTGAAAGTTCTGCTCTGTCATTTACAATGACAATGCCCCATTCAAGACATGAATGCATACTGTCCCAATCCATTGTGAAAGGTTGCTAGCTTTGGGTGAAGGATACCTATTGTTGAGTAGGAGTGGAATAATGGGCATACTCAGGATACAGAAAAATCATGCATCCTGAAACAGCAAGGAATCCCATTCAAGGCAGTCAGCTAAGGCAGTCAGGTGCTTAGTGATGTCCTAGGACAGGCAGGTAAGATGCCTATCATGGGCCAAAATGAGAGAAAACTTTCTGGGAGCAAATCACTGGGTTCTTATCTCCCAGTGAGTCCCAGTTCTCTTTCTGTGTCAGGGTCACTTCCCATATTCCAGATATATTCCTTGCCTCCCCAACCTGAATATTTGTCTGCTACTTGTCCTATTCCCTTAGCAATCCTGTTCTTTGATAATTCTAATTACATAAATTAATTTACTAAGTGACATTAGCAGTTGATAACAGCTTAATGTCTCTTTCCTTCTAGAGGGTATTTGTAATATACACACACAAACACACACACATATGCCATTTATACATGAAGGATTACAATGCCTTCAACACAGGGCAGAGCAGGCAGGCAGGAAGTAAAATCCTTCAGGAAGAAGAGTTTGCTTTTCTCATTGAAGGCTTGCATGGTATTGATTGGTACTGAGGGGTGCTTGTCTCGTCCCAGTGATTGAGCAGTGACTGGAAAGAAATGGGGGTGATAAAGGAGGGAAAGGATGCCACTGGGAAATGCAGTAGACATGGCTTTAACTTTTCTGGCCAAGTAGAGTTTCTGCAGGTTTATTGATTTTCTTTTTGAAATACAATTTGAAAGGCTTCTCTCAAGTTCGTGAGTGAGAACATTTTTAAGCAAGGCTGTGGCAAAGACATGTTTATGGTTGACACTGTGTCATTTCCCAGTTTATGGTACCTGTTTGGGGAATATGTTTATATCCTTCTTAGTGCTGGCATTTACCAAGCAAAGACGCCACTTGGAAAGGGTGATTTATTTTTTTTTGCACCATTATGTTTTGAAAGACTTTCAAGTTACAAGAAGTCTTTGGAATTAAAGCCCATGATTTTAAGATTAATAACAGTAATTACAGGGCTCTGTTATAGCAGAAAAAGCTGTAGTTTGCCTGTGAGATTGAATATGAAAGGTTCCTGGTCCAAGGGAATAATAAAAGTTTGTTCTTTCCACAAGGACAGCCAGTAACAGGAAGATACTGTTCCCCTGGAAAAAAAAAAAAAACACATAGCAGTGGTGAGGGTTAATTTTTTTCTTTCGTATCTATGGTGATTCTCTGTAACCTGCCCCTGAAGACCAATTCAGGTCATAATCACTTTTATTTTATCTTTTTTCTATGATGCCAACACTCACTTGGGAAATTAGGATTGTTTTGACCCTCTCTCCCCAGCCACATACTTCAAAGTTTGCTTGATTTAAACTTTTCCCTCCAGTAGCTGCAGGTGACAGACCTGCACTGGTTAGGCAGGAGCTGCAGGGACATACGTTTCTCTCAATAAGTGGTCAAAATTGTACAGAGACTAGAGAGTCTGTCCATACTTTGTAGGAACAAGAGCTGTCCCCCCAAAACCCCTTAGAGCATTTATAATGATGGAAAATGGCAAAGTTAAAAGCAACTCTGAGGTTTTCTCCTATGAACAACTTTTTAGGGACCCTTTTGGAAGTGGAGAGGGGACAAGTTAAGATAAAACGAGTGAGACTGGAAAAAAACTACCTGGAAGTAACCTAGAATGGAGGCAAAAACATAGGGAAAGATAGGGAAAGAGGTAAAGAATGACCTGGAAAATTAAAGTGGGAGAAAGAAGTGGTGAGAATAGAGAAGACTAAATTGGCAGGAAGGAGGGGGAAAGACTAGCAGTGATGATTGACAGGAAGTAGAATAATAAAGAGAGAATACAAAAAACAAGATAGAAAAAAAGGGCCCTGTAAAGCATTCTTGTGTCTATTCCATCTTCCTCTTTACTCAAAAGTGAGACTTGAAATATCAGCTCAAATGTAGAATCTCAAGGTTGAGTCATCCATGCTCTCTTTTTAAAAATTGAAATATAATTACATAGAGTGTTATATTAGTTTCAAGTGTACAACATAATGATTCAACATTCTATACATTACTTAGTGCTCATCAAGATAAGGGTATTCTTGATCCCTTTTATTTATTTTACCTCTCTCACACTCACTTCCCCTCCAGCAACCACCAGTTTGTTCTCTGTATTTAAGAGTCTGGTTTTCATTTGTCTCATTTTTTGTTTTGTTTCTTAAATTCCATATAAGTGAAATCATATGATATTTGTCTTTCTCTGATTGACTTATTTCATTTAGCATTATACACTGTAGGTGCATCACAGATTAAAGACCTCTATATGAGACTTGAAACCATAAAACTTCTAGAAGAAAATGGAGGCGGTAATTTCTTTGACATCAGCTGTAGAAACATTTTTCTAGATATGTCTTCTCAGGCAAGGGAAACGAAAGCAAAATTCAACTGTTGAAAGGACACCAAAATGCAAAACTTTTGCATAGCAAAGGAAAACATCAAGAAAACAAAAAGATAACCAACTGAATGAGAGAAGATATTTGAAAATGATGTATCCAATAAAAGGTTATATACAAATATAAAGAACTTATACAACTCGATACCAAAAAGACCATACACTTACTAAGCAAAGATACAGTTAGAAATATGGAAACAGGAAGGCTGTGTTTGAGAGCATTCCTCAGGATACCCAAGAAAAATTATAATGTCAAGTTTTAAGTAGGACAGGGCATGAGGAGGCCCAGGTTTGGAAGGTCATGAAGAAGATTCAGTTCCTGGGGAGTACATTACTTTGTTACCTCCTCAGTAGACTCTAAAGTATTCCCTGGGTGCTTCTGAGTAAACACCATCTGGTGAATTTCCGCATCTCTCTACTCCTGCCCTCATCCTTGTCTCCAACTACCAATTCTGTCTTCAATGTCATTCCCTCCCACTTCTGTCTTCATCATCTGTGGCAGATGGAATTATGGTTCCCAAATCCTCACTCCCTCCTTGTTTCCAAACTTGCCATGTGATTTTTCAGTTACTCCCACCAGAGGCAAAGTGTGTATTTTTTGACTCTCTGACTTTGGGTTTGGCTGTGTAACTTGGACCAGTGAGATTTTGGCAGATATGATGCAAAAACAATGGCATGAGCAGGAAATAAATGCTTTAAATAAAAAGTTCTCACACTTTGGGCCTAATATGCAGCCATCCTAAGAACTCTAGGGCTGGGCACTGGACAATTAGGGACAGCTCCATTATCCAGAGTTCATCAGATTATTCAAATTAGACAATGCACAGGAAGCCCGAGGAACTTAGCTAACCACATTCATTTGGCCATACAAATTGTACTCCAACTTGCCATTACCCCATCCCTGGGTGCAAACCCCTGTGGCCCTGCCTGATGGTCTTTTGTCATTTGAGTTGTGAGAAGTGAAGAGTTCTTTTTTTTTTAAGATTTTATTTATTTATTCATGAGAGACACACAGAGAGAGGCAGAGACATAGGCAGAGGGAGAAGCAGGCTCCCTGTGAGGAGCCCAATGCAGGACTTGATCCCAGGACCCCAGGACCAAAATCTGAGCCTAAGGCAGATGCTCAACCAATGAGCCACCCAGGCATCCCCGTAAGAGTTCTGATTTTTATCTATCCAAGTGTTAGTGTGTTGGGTCCAATACTATCAAAATAAGCTTTAAATTTTATAAAATGGTTGTTGCTGTCAAGGTATACCTGATATGGTAACTAACATTTAAACAGGTGAAGAGAAATAAACAAGAAATAAATATTTTGTTTCTTAGCCATTAGCTTGCCTATTGAGCAAAACTTTCACTTCAAACAATATCATATTTTATGGGTTAGCCTATCAACTGGTCACTTTTGGGCCAAGTGCTATCCTCTAAACTATTCTGTTGTAGACAGAGGTAGAAAACATGGGTGTTTGTGTTGAAGGAATAGCCTAGGACCAGGATAATTGGCTTGTATAATGAAACCACTCTATCTTTTATTCTCCTCAAACCTCAAACAGCTTTCTTGTTATAGGTGGTATGAATTCTGAGGTGTTGATATAAATTATAGTAAATCAACTATGATGAAGTATAGAACATTTTATTAATATCGGGAGAGGTATTGACAAGAAAACTTAATTTTCTTCAATCAAAAGCATAAAGCAATCATTTCCTTTCCATTCCTGTAACTCCTATCCATTCTGGAGAGAGCAGGTCTATAAAGTTGGAAAATTATTCTGTATTACTTCAATTGTTCTGTTATTAGCTCTAGCACTTTTGACCACTATTCTGGGATTCAATTTCCAAATATGAGAACTGGTATTATAAATGGACATAAAAAGTTTTTGTAAAAGCAAATGATACATAATTGATATCTGTAATGTTGGGCTAATAGGCTACTCATAAGATTTCAAATAAATACTGTCAAGAGTTTCACCAACTAATTTCTAACAAGAAATCTGTACTTAACTGAAAAGCCCATCTTGTAACAGATGCCATGAAGCTGCCTAAAGTGCTTACCATTTATCCAGGAATGTCTGACACTAATATATAGTGGGCAAATTTCTTTATCCACATGATTTCACATGATTCTGCATGACTTGGAATCTAGTCTCTGGGGAAAGTATGAGATAAAAAATACATTTAGGAAGAGGTTGGACTGAATAACTCTGTAGAAGCTTTGAATTCACTTAATCATTGTTTGAAGGCCCAGAATTCCATCATTTGCATATGTGAAGGCATCAATCTTACATTTTATTAGGTAGTCAGGTCTTCTGTATGTTCTGTACTCACAAAAAGAAGGAATAATTACATATTTCAAGGGAATGGTTTGGCAGAAAGGTGTATGAGATATGAACTCAGATATCCTATGGTTGGATTCTGGTCAGTTTTAATACCTTAAAGAATTCACTTAACTTCTGTGACTCTAATTGTCTCATCTTTAAATTAGGATAATAATCCCTATGTCATAGAATTATTGAGGCTACTGAGGGGTTACGATTCATGTAGAACATGTAGTGCATCTTTTGGCACATAGCAGGTACTCAAATATTATATCCAAAAGGGTGATAAATAAGAAAAAATTCAATGAGAATGAAAAGACAAGAAGAAAACAGCAAAGGAAGATAACATCGGAAAGAGAAAGATTAGTTTTCTTCCATAAACAATTTTATAACAAGAAACAAAGGAAGTATCATATCTCTCTAAGAACCCAACAAGGATGAAAAACTCTTCTGTAGCCTATTAATTCACCAATTCACTTGATTATTCAACTATTTTTTGATACCAACCAAGTACTTGGCAGTGTGGAAGTGACTGTGGCAGTAGCAAAGATATATGAGATGCACACAGGGCCATTAAGAACATCCTATTCCAGTAAGAGAGATGAGATATTGTTATAAATAACTATTAGTCAACATATCCCAAAGAACCTGCCATAAGAAATCTAAACTTATGAAACCCAGAGTTCTATGGTCAAATTAGTTTAGAAAAAATACATGGCATATTTCTCATCTACCCTTGAAAATTCACAAATCGAAACTTATCTGAGTACTCTGAGGCTTCTGTGTAACTAGTATCCATATTATGCATAGGAAATGAATGTTTATTGCTTTATGTATCTTCCTCCCCGAATGTACCCCTAGAAACAACTAGTGAGAATATTGTTGTATGGATCAAATTTTGTAAAATATTTCTTTTTCATAAAAGATTTATTTATTTATTTGAGAGAGAGAGTGTGTGTGTGAGTGAGTGGAGGAAGGGGCAGAGGAAGAGGGAGAGGGAGAGAATCTTCAAGCAGACTTGCTGCTGAGCACACAGCTGAGGCAGGCCTTGATCCCAGACCCTGAAATCATGACCTGAATCAAAATCAAGAGCTGGCTGCTCAACTGACTGAGCCACCCAGGCATCCCTAAAAGTAAAGTTATAATAAGCAACACAGGAAAGAGGTCAATAATGTGTAGTTTTCTATTGACAGGATGCAGATGGGGGAAAAGTGCTTCTCTGTGTGAGAAGGAACCAAAGGATTATGGAAAGCACCACATGAGAGTGAGATCTGAAGTGTGGCTAAGAACAGCAGAAGTAGAAATTGGCCTTAGGAGCACAGTCGGTTGAGCATGGTACTCTTGGTTTCAGCTCAGGTGCTGATCTCAGGATCATGGGAACAGCCCTATGTCAGGCTCCACACTCAGTGCAAAGTCCTCTTGGGATTCTCTCTCCCTCTCCCCACCCTTCCTGTTGCACTCTCTCTTTCTGTCTAAAAGAAATAGATAAATTTAAAAAAAAGTAGAAATTGGCTGGAGAAGTGTCTGAATTAAAAGGATATATGAGGTTTAGAAGGTCTGTGGGGCCCAAAATATCGATCTATTGTATATGAGAAAATAGTTGTATTTATTTTGTGTGTGTGGCTCTCCAGCAGTAGCAAGGAGACAGATTTTATAATAAAAAGGAAACTCTAAGAAACAGAACAGAGTGTAAACAGAGTAGGTAGTAGATTTCTTGACCCTAGAAGTGTTTCAGTGGAGACTAAACAATGAGATAAACACAGAAGTAATTGTGTGCCAAGTCATTGGTGGGATGAACAGACCCTAGAGGATAGTCAACTTGAAGTCAGTCTTTAAACCCATGAGTTAAAAGTCTATTGCTATCAGCTCTAAAGAGCTGTTGAAAATTTTGAACAGAAAGTCTCATGACCTGGACTGTGTTTGGGAAGATTAATTTTGCAATTCTGTGTAGGGTATACTAGAAAAAGCCAGTAAAGTAGCAAAGAGGCCCCTATAAAGAATCATGCACAAGCACCAGGATCATCCCCTTTTCCACCAACAGAGATGACTTCAAATTCCTCCTCCTGCCTTCCTATGGAAGAAGGGGCCTGATTTATAGAACTGGGAAGAAGGATGGACTTAAGTTCATTTGCCTGGTCTTGTGCGGAATTCAATCTGAAATTTACTATGTGGCTGAGTAATAAAGAGGTGGGTTTTAATTTATGCTTTGTAACAGATATAACTTTTACTCACAAAATATTGACATAGTAAAAATTGTTGATAAAATTCTGTCAAGACACTTGAAGGACATTCTTCATTTTGTATAATATTTTGTAATAAAACCACTTATGCAAATATAGTACATTTTGGGAAAGTGAAAATGTTAGTTGCATGAAGTATATCTCAATTTCTACGAGATTTCATTTCCCTTTAAAAAAATCTTGACAATTATATATTCCTTCATAATAATAATTATTGAGTGCTTACTAAGTATTAGGCGTTATGCATGGTATTTTTTATTACATTCAAACATTAAGGTAATAGCAATACTAAAACTTTAAAGTTCGCATGAAGCTATGCTAATATTTGGATGGTATTGCAGTAAAGCACCCCTGACAATTGCAAAACAACTGCAGAATGAGACTCAGAACACCATATTATTAATAGGCATAAAAGGATACAGAACCAATTTTGGACTCTTTAATAACAATAGGATTAGGCTACTTCTCAGGCTCAGAGGGTGGGGTGGGAAGTGGTTTCTTTTCCCTTTTCTAGTGCTTTCCTAGCCTTGTATAGACATAACTAGCAAGAAGCAGTATTGCTTTACAAATCTATCCTGAAACAATATATGTTAACAGCCAGAGTTAACAGAGGTAAACAAATGTCTACCAACCAAAGAGTGCTAGGGCAGTAAACATAGGTTTCTTTATATAGTTATTAGTTTAAAAAATTTCCAGAAAAGCTCTCCCAGCTCCAGCTTCTCAAAGCACAGACCCTCTGAGCTGTTAGTTGGAGGAGGTGGGTTTTCCTATTTCCCTTCAAACCATATTAAATACAGGGGAAGTTATACATCTAACCTAATGGCTATTAACTTTCAAATATAGAGAATAAAAGTAATTATTTGTGATATTTCCTACTTGATAACCCCTATTCACCACTAACTATATGTCAGAAATTGCAGTTGGGTGTAGAACCTACAGAAATCAGGAAAATCATAGTTTCATGTCTCCAAGGAATAGTCAGACAAGGAAAACCATCATGTAATTAAGGTTTAGGGGAATCTGTGGCGTCATCGAGTCAAACATTTCATTTTACAGATCTAAATACCCAAGTGCAAAGAAGGCCACTTATTTATCAAAATCACAGGTGATGTTAGTGATACAACTGCAACTAAAAACCTAGTTAACCAGTGCCTGGGCCAATGTTCTTTGAACTCTAAATCTCAGGGTGCAAACTAATTTACTTCTTTTATCCTTAGCCTTTCTTTTTATTTCTTTGAGAGTCACTGGCCTTTCTACCTCACACTGATCTGATTCTCCTCTACCATCATGATTTCACTGCCAAGTCCCCTATCAGTTTCATGAGGCTTCTTTTCTCCTTCCCTCCTGAGCTCTTAGAGTTGCCTGAGAATCACTGTATCATCATCATCTCTAGCTGATTAGGTTCACTTGTGCCAAGCTGTCATTGTTCCTGAGCTGATTGCAGATAATGCTGCTTCACCTCTTTGTACAAGTGAGAAGAATGTACATTAAATAATAATTAGGTACTTCACATTTGTCTCTGTTAGCTATGTTGTCTTTGGCACGTCCCAGTCCTCTGTGGCTACAAACAAATAATTTCCACATCTATTACTGCTTTTTTGGATATTGGTCCAGCATTAAAAAAGAAACACCACTGTACACAGTTCCATTTCTGATAGAGCTCTCTGTCCTGGAATTAATGTAAATTTCTTTTTGTCCGTGGGCCTGTCTGCATGTATACTCTTTACCTTTCCCATGATCATGTGTTCTTTCTTTCAGTTTAGATGAGCCTCTGGTTCAATATTGTTCAATAGTCAAGAATCTAATAGAGGCAGGGCACCTGGGTGGCTCAGTTGGTTAAATATCTGACTCCTGTTTTTGGCTCAGGTCATGGTCTTTTGTATCATGAAATCAAGCCCAGGGTCAGGCTCCATTAGCAGTGGAAAATTTAATTGAAGATTTTGTCCCTCTGCCCCTCTTCCAACTCACTCAAATAAATAATATTTTAAACAAAGGAAAAAAGGAATATAATAGAGACTATGCCAAGATTTAAACTTCTTTCAGTATATTTTAAAATTATAGTTTTTTCTTTAAACTCTTTTTAAAAAAAATTAAAAAATAGACTCACTTTCATTAAGTCTCACTTTATCAGATTGCAAAAACAAGACGATTACTTAATTTCTTTCTTTTGGTCTTCATTCAACATAGGCCATTACCAGGAACTCTAATATTTTGAATGGACACAGATAAAAGACATATTCCCTGCATTGAGTCATGGTGGGAAAGCCAGGCAAGTAAGTCAATGATAATTCTACAATGTGATACATAGTGTGATGAAATTAAAGACAGAGTGTTATGTGAAAAGAGAGGGATAAACAGATCCTTCAAACCTTCTTGGGGTGGAGAATCAAAGCTTTCACAAAGTAGTAGAATCTTAAACTGATTGTTGAGTGTTGAAGGAAGAGAGCAATTGACAGAAAGGGAATGTTGTGACATTTTGCAGCTGAGGAAATTGAAGAGTAAATAAAATATTGTTATTCTCAAAAGCTTAGGATCAAGATTCTAAGAGATAGTTTGTATAGATAACACAACCCACTGGGAGAAAGTTGGATATATTCTGTGGAGTTTTTAAGCATCCAAATTCCACCTGGGATTTCAGCATACCAAATCTACCTCTTCTCTTTTAAGATCATTGTAAGGATAAAATTTTGCAATATTTTAAGCATTTTATTTCATAAAAAACTTAAAAGAGGTTAGGGAAGTTAATACAATATTTTGAACAGGCTTTTATTCTACAGGTAAGAGGAAATCACTGAATCAAATAATTTGTATTGAGGAAAGGTAAATTTATGGAAGCTATTTTTTCAGAGACATTATGACACAATTTTGTATCAGAAAGAATTTGGAGAAAGTAATAACAATTTGTAGGCAAGTTGAACCAAGACCAACATTATTTCAACAAGATTAAAAGTCAAAGCCTAAATCAGAGAGGCAATTTAAATAACAGACCAGGGTGGCCAATTGAATAAAGATCATTCTGAATTATCAAAAATGAGTAAATTCAGAAAATTTTGGTGTTCTTCCTTAGTGCTCAGTACTTTTTTGTTTGTGAATTGAAACTTCTAGGTATGACATGAACATGAACACAAGTTTCAAAATATACACACCCAGTGGCTTCACCTACCAAATTGAAAAAACAAATTTCTAAATGGAGAAGAGGTGTCCTGAAATTGTGTTAAGAATTAGATTAAGGAAAGATGCTTTTCACACACAACATATTTTTGAAGCATTTCCTATATTAAATACAATGTTAATGGGACACTATTGAAAGAAGATTTCAAGAGCTGACATTGACATAAACATAGGATTACCAGGAATTTGTTAAAGGAAAGGGTCCCATTTGGCACACTCTTCAAAATCAGAGGATAAGAACTGAAGACACAGGCAGGGAAGTATAAGCGTAGATCCTACTACTTGAACATGTCTATGTGGCAACAGCTTAGCAACATTAGTGAGTAACAGTGCTGGAAGAACTGAGGTTTCCTGGGGTGAGTGAAAGAAGTAGAGACCAGTCAACGTACCTGAAAATAGTCACTGGACAGCTGGGCAGCACAATGGGAATCTCTTGGCATTGCCAAAATATGTGTCTGGCATACAGCAGAGCTCAAATCCAAAGTTGGATACAGATATTTGGCCTTTAGTGAAGTTTTAAACTCAAAGACAGAGAAGGAACTGTAGTAGAAAGTGTTATTCCTGGCATTACCAAGGACCTGGCTCACTCCTAACTTCCCTTAGGTTACTGGATCACTGAATTGCTTATTTAAATTTCTGTCAACCAGCCCACCTCTTTGAGGTGTGAGAAGAGCATTTTTATAGCAATCAAATGGAAAGGGAGGACATCCCAGGAGAATTTAGCCATCTTATTTGCTCAGTAAAGGTTTACACAATTAAAGATCATTTGGGGAAGTGAGACAGAGTGGGAGAGCAAGAGGAAAGTGAAAGGAGCGTATGGGAAAGAAAAGAATTTTTATTCAAAGAGCAGGATGTTGACTCTAATAAATGCAGGAAAATCTCTAAAAAATGAAGTACTCTCAGAACTATCTTGTACATGTATTCAATATGATTGAAATATTTGGAGTATATAAGAAATAAAGATGAGATAGCATAAAGTCAAGATTCTGCTTGCAATTTATTGTAATCCATCACAAAACAGTTTAAACTAAATAGAAAATTTATTGGCTAGCCTTACTTTTAAGGCAAGAGAAGACTAACTGCTGTCACAGATGGGTCTAGATGCTCAAATAATGCCTTAAGGATAGAGAGCTTCTCATCTCTCCTTCTCTAGGCTTTGTCTTACAATTTTCATTTTTATGCAGTCTCAAATGATGCTCCTCAGCAACCACAGTTTAAAGGCAATTTCTCTAATGAACCCAGTAAAAAACAAACCTTGACTGGTGTCCTATATTTTCATTCAGGTCACATACTCAGAATATACACAGAAAGAACAGTCAAGTCTCTGTCACACACAGCTTTTGGTAAGGGAACAGGAGCTACTCATCCACTACCCGGAAAATGAAAGTGAGGTCAGGAAAATCAAGACACTGTTATTAGAAGAAGGTAGAAAGCCTACTAGACAGAAGACAGTAAGTTTCCACTACATTCCATGCCTTGGTAACACAAAGATTACAAGTCCATGTTTCCTGAAGACACATTTAAAAACAACACCTTTGGGGTGCCTGGGTAGTTCAGTTGGATAAGCGTCTACCTTTGGCTCAGGTCTTGATCTCAGGGTCCTGGAATCAAGCCCCAAGTTGGGCTCCCTGCTAAGCAGGGAGTCGGCTTCTCCTTCTCTCCTTCTCCCTCTGCCTCTGCCCACCCCCCACCAATTGCTTTCTCTCTTTTTTTTTTTAATTTTTTTTTAAAATTTTTATTTATTTATGATAGTCACAGAGAGAGAGAGAGAGGCAGAGACACAGGCAGAGGGAGAAGCAGGTTCCATGCACCGGGAGCCCGATGTGGGATTCGATCCCGGGTCTCCAGGATCGCGCCCTAGGCCAAAGGCAGGCGCCAAACCGCTGCGCCACCCAGGGATCCCTGCTTTCTCTCTTGCTCTGCTCTCTCTCTCTCTCTCTCTCAAATAAATAAATAAATAAAATCTTAAAAGAAAATAACACATTTAACATGACATAATTACTTCACATACCACTAAAAGTCTACTCACCTTATTTTTTCAACGAGACTATATCAATTTCTGTGCTCCAAGTCCAAGACCTTTAAGTGGTACACATTGTTCATTTTCCTTTGTCTAGACCAGAAGGGAAATAAAAGCAATCATGATTAAAAAGGGGGAAAAAATAGAAAAAGGGTGAAGAGTTTAACAATCTATAACATACACCATATCCTTAGAGAGCTATAAACAAGGAGAGTCCCTGTTTTGGTGGAGAGGCAGAGTCCACTGTGAGAATCTTAGTAGGCCTTCAGTGAGGATATCTAATGTCTATTATTCTCCACAGTCACATCTGAGATGGGCCAATGGGGAGACTTACCCTTAAACAGAATGAAATATTTCTATCACAACACTTTTTGTTGGTGTCAGTTTGGCACCTTGGGGAATGAGAAATCAATAGCCTCTTTGAGCCAAGTTTGGACTTCTCTCAAAATGCAATTATCTTGAATGCCAGAGATTTTGTAGTGATGATTAAGACTGCCATCTGGCTTCTATTATCATGGAAATCTCTCATTCCCATTGTCATCAATGAGTCCATTTCTGTAACTGCATCTCCTGACATCAGCCCTGGCTTACAGAGGACCATCACTGCTGAGCTTCTCATTGATGCTGGTGTCCTAGCAGTGTAATCTTGCCACTTTAGCAAATGGAGTCTCTTTTGTTCTCTCACATTGGTGGGTTTTCTGGCCACATGTAGGGTTGTTAGTCTAGCACATCACTTTTCTGAGCCTCTTAATCTCTTCTTCCATCTTTGATCACAGTGGTCCTAGAATTACCCCTTCTCTGACAGTGGGTTTCCAAAAACAGTATTAACACTTTAGTCACCCACTCTCAGGGTTCTTATTAGGATGTTAAATTTATATCATAACACCATGTTCCCATGTCAACAGTCTCTCACTTAACCTACTTCATGTTCCACTTCTTCTGATCCATCACTCTCTGGACCCAGTCCCACGCATCCTCTCTTGGGTCTCATCAGTACTTACTAACTAGTTCCTATAGCTCATTCAGGAGGCAGTTTCCTCCTTTGCTAAAGGAAAGGAAGTAAGTAAGTATAAGCAAGTATAGAACTTCTCCAACTGGGTCTGGATGTTATCTAAGTTAAGTTTCCATCTGGAGGCCAGAGAGGAGGTGGGGTTTTATAATAAGGGGTGTACATGCTCTTTATCTTCATGTAAGAGGGATCTAGTCTTTGGCAGGAATAAATGAGACACTACAGAAGTGTTCTGGGGGTTCAGGTGAATCACATGGTTCTTGAGTGCATCAACCCAGATGTTTTCCCACCCGCTTGAGTCTTGGGGTTCTACTCCTAACCAGCCATAGTCCTGACTGTTGCATATCAGACTTGTCAGAGAGCATAGTTCAGTCTTCTCTGGTGCTCTCTTGCCCTTATAATTCAGCTCAAGGTCTCAGTTCTTTCTGCCCCCTGATTTCAGATTATGAAGTTCTTTATGTTCTGCCTAAAAATCCTTTTGACTTCCACATCTAGCATTAAATCTGTGAAAGATCCCCTCAGACTTTCATTGTCTTTCTCCACCACATCTAATGTACACTGCAACAGACTACTTTCTCTGAACACTCCAATCACTTTGGAAATTTTGACAATTTTTAACTAGCTATAGGATACTTGTAGTGGACTTACCACTGGATAGAGGGTTTCCTTGTCAACTGGACTGCTATAGAATTCGATTTTAGGGCCTTTTCTCAGACCAATCCTAACACCAACTGCAAGCACCCAGATTTCTTTTTATGTCCGTAACAAATTTAGTCCATAAAAAAACATTAAAAAGGTGCTTGGGTGCATGGCTTCAGCCATCAGTTCAGCAGATATTATCCAGCTACTACTATAATCCAGCAACCACAGATGCCAGCAACATATAGATTTATAAATCCATCTTTCTTGCTAGTGTGGTCCTCCAGTTTCCTGTAGAGAGATCATGTTACCAGGTAATGACAGCACAATGTGACAAGGAGGAACCATATAATTTTACCCAAAGAAAGAAGGTTATATTTGTTAAAAGCATGTGTATGACATTAGTCATTGTTGAGCTGGATAGTAAAGAACAGATATGTTCTAAGCATACCTGGTAGGTAAGATGTTGCAGAGCCAGGAAACAATGGGCACAAAACATAGTTACATGAAACAGTGTGGTTTTAATTAACTAAACATAATTAAGCAACTCTGATATGAGAACACTTACTGGCCATGCAAATAAAGAGAAGCATGTTAATTAGGATTCATTCTTTTTTGTTTTATTTTTTTAACTGAAGTAAAATTCACACTACATTAAATTAACCATTTAAAATGGTTTACTTTACAGTGAATTAAAGTAATTTTAAGGTTTTTAAACTAAAGTTAAAGTGAAAAAAAAATCTGTGGAGTTTATACATTCACCATGTTACTCAACCACCACCTCTCTCTAGTGCCAAAACATTTCTTTCACTCCAAACCCATGCTCCATATCCATGAAATACTTAATCTCCATTCCCTCCTCTCTCCAACCCCTAGTAACCACGAATCTGCTTTTGGTTTCTATGGATTTACCTACTCTGGGCATTTCATATGAAAGGAATTCTATAACATATGACCTTTTGTATCTAGCTTCTCTCACTTAATGTTTTAAAGGTTAATCCACATGGTAGCATGTATCAGTACTTCATTTCTTTTATGGTTGGATAATATTCCATTGTATGTTATATCACATTTTACTTATCTATTAATATACTTGATGGACATCAGTGTGTACATTGTGTTTGACTCCCTGTTTTCAATTCTTTTGAGTATATACCTGGAAGTAGAATTGCTGGGTAATGTAGTAATTCTATGTTTCACTTTTTGAGGAACTGCCAAATTCCACACAGCTGAAGAAAGTACTGAGGTAAGTCCAGGGCTTAAAAAATATTTCTACCATTTTAGCAATCAGGCTTCTTCTATTTCAGAGGTCAACAAACTATTGTCTGGAGTTGCAGATAAATTATATCTTATTGGTATGTAGCCATTCCCATTCATTTATGTATTCTCTATAGGGAGCTGGGTATTATACAGCACAACTGAAGAGAGAGACAAAAATATCTGGACTTTTACAGAAAAAGTTTGCTGAACAGTTACTTTATTGGCCTGTCATCTTTTGCTTGGGCTTCCTACTTATAGTCCCTGATGGCTTTATGAGCTGAGGTCCTGAATCCAGCCATCAGGAAGGAGAAAGGATAGAGAAAGGCCTTGCCAGTCTTTTGAAAACTGCTTCCCTGTGGAATCTTACTTACATTTCATTATTATAAATTAGTCCTTAGTCCATGACTAACTATGAAGGAGACAGGGAAATGCAGTCTTTATGTCAGGATGCTAGGGAACTACCTAAAATTTGAGTTCACTTGATAAGGAAAAAGAGGGAAGAAGTGTTCCAAATGACTAGCCACCTCTGGCACAGGGCCAACATCCAATAGAAACTAGCACATACTCTAGATGTACCTACAGTTCCCCTGAGAATTCTAGAATCTGGATAAGCAGCTAAGAAGGAAGAGAGTTCCTTAGGACCAAGCACAGAATCTAAGAATCAATTAGGGTCCTTGTGGGCCATCCCAATCATCTTCCAACAATTAGAAATAGGTAGATTAGTAATAAATCTCTATCTTCCTTGATAAACTGAGTGATTTCTAAGTTCACTAGGTCTCATTTTCTGGTTAATTTAAAAGTCTGATTAAAGTTTTACCTCTCATAATTGAGATCAATGTAGCATAATCTCTAGCTCTAATTGGATTTTCAAGGTTTTGCATTTGGAAAGGGATTGAAATTCAGAGAAGTTGTCAATGGCACAATTTGCAGGATTGGGATAGCCAATTACTATTATTTTTCTGAAAGAAAAAGACATTAAATATTGTTTCTACATCAGCTTAGGAGAAATATTTGTAGAAGAAATAAGAAAGAGGAAAATGAGCACAATGTAGTATTAACTCCAACATGTTTTAATGTGAGCACAGCCTCATGAGTGTCAGAGTAGAATGTACTTAAACTTGCATAAGTCAGTAAATAAATTGAATAGAGCATTCACAAGATTTCTTCTGTTTAAAAAGATTTTTAATTTGCCTAAGAATAGGAACATCAATAAGAGGTAGTTGTTCTATGAATTTTTAAAAGTCCAAATATTAAATAAAAGAGTAAATTAATAAAATATACAATGTTAAAAGTTAATAATATATACACAGTCCATCACTATGTTAGAAAGAAGAGGAAAGAGTGTTACATTGCAAAGAAATGTATTCAGAGGCTTATTTATTTATTCGTATCAGGATCATTCTATTTCTAAATTGTGCTCATTTTTGAACGGAACAAATGAGAGCTTTTATGAGAAATGCAAAACTCCAATGTTCTATTTTCCTTATTTTTTAGTTTTTAATTTACATAATGTAAATACTCTTCTTGGTATATAGTTCTATAAATTTTGGCAAATGCTTAGAATTATACAATTACCACCACACAATCAAGATATAGCACTGTTCTTCCACCGGCCAAAAATTATCTTGTGATGTTCCTTGATAGTCAATCTCTCTCCACGGTATGTAGTCTTTGGAGTTGTCTTATTTAGTGTAATGCATTTAAGATTCACCCATGTTGACGTGCGTATCAATAGTAACTTCCTTCTACTGCTGAGTAGTGTTTCTTCATAAAGACATAGTGTCATTCATCTATTACCAATTGAAGGGCATTTGGGTTGGATTTAATTTTTACCAATTATGTACAAAGCTGCTATGAACACTCACATATATGTTTCCGTGTGAACAAAGTTTTCATATATTTTGGGTCAATAGCTAGGATTCATTGCTGGATCATATGGTAAATGCATTTTTAATTTTATAGGAAACTGCAAACAGCCATATTGGCTGTGTTGTTTTGTCTTTTCTCTATAAATGTATGAAATTTCCAATTGCTCCACTAACTCCCCAGTTTTTGCTACTGTCAGGTTTTTTTCTTTCCCTTTTTTCTCCTCTTTATTTCTCTCTCTCTCTCTTTGCCATCCTAATTGGTACACAGTATCTTATTATTATTTTAATTTGCATTTTCCTAATAACCGGATATTGAGTATCTTTTCAGGTGCTTAATTGCTATCCATATATTCTTTTGAGTAAAATGTTTATATCTTTTGCCTACATCTACAAAATAGGTTTTATTTCTAAGAACAGTTTTTAATATGCAGAAAAATTGAAAAGGTAGTACTGAGTCTTTATGCCCCTTCACCCAGTTTATCCTATTACTAATATCTCACATTGGTGTGATACATTTATTACATTTAGTGAACCAATATTTATGTATTATTATTAACTAAAGTACATGATTTAAGATTCCTGTATTTTTTATCTAATGTCATTTTTCTGTTACAGTATTGCATCCAGGATAACACATTATATTTAGTTGTTACATCTTCTTAGGTCCAACTCACAAAAGACAGAATTCATGGTCGGTAATCACATTCAGGTAATAGACTTACTCGTGGAAGAAAGAAGACTTCTTATACGCAAAGGAAAACCCATCTTCTTAGTCTTTTATTCATGTATATGGATAGGCACAGCATGTTTTGGGCATTCCACTGTTAAACTAGGCAAAAAAATCCCTTTTAGTTACTTCTGACCTTGACAATTACTGAGATACAAGGCCAGTGAACAATAGAAACACATGCTTCACCTTGAATGAGACTTGGAGATATCCCTAAACCTGAATTACAATATATTGAGATGAAAAGGCAAGAGGAGCTAGAACCAACATAGCAACTGAAAGAGAAAAAACAAAACAAAGCTTCTCCAAAGGAAAGAGAAACACGTACTCCAACTCAAACTATACACAACCTGCAAGGCTTTGGAACTATCGGGTTCTATACATAATATAGTGAAGGGTAAGAGTTGAGTGTTTTGTAAGTATCACTTATATTCCCTGGGTCCTTGTATTCCCACACCTCATACAGTAAGACTATATTTTGCAACTGCATAGACCAGAGAAGACAGGACATGTGTGACTTGAGAAGTGGGAAAGCCAGTCACAATAGCAGGATAGAACAGCTATAGACTGAAAAGAGGAGGCCTTATTTCTACCTCTGGATATGGCAGATAAGCTTGGTGCAATTCAATCTTCACACACATAGTACATAGAAAAAACGGAATTTGATCAAAGGAATTAAGAAGCTATCACAGTACTAGAACTTATGGGACATAAGAGCCCTCTAAAAAGGGCTGTACAGGCAAGTGAGTCTGCTACTCCATGGTACTCTTACTTCTTGATATTTGTTGATACACAAGTTGTGACTGAGAGACTGAGAGGCTGAGCAGAGATTTTATAGATTCGTGAGCTAAAGAGACAAAATTGACAGCTCAGGATCCGATCCACAAGAAGCATCTTTTGTAAGCCTCCCAGACTTTTCATCAGAAGCCTTTGAAGGATGACAAAGAAGGTATAAGGCAAAGCTGAGTTTGAGAAGCTCTATCATAAAGTAAAGCCCAACTGCAAATCAGTTCAGGTCATAAGACATACGGAGGCAATGTGTCCCTATGTTACTAGGCTGAGAGAAACAGAAGTCAGTCCCTTCTGTAGCAGGGAAACATCACTGAGCACTTCAAATTAATAATTTGACTTATATCAAATCAAGTCCATTATCAATGATTAATTCTCAATGATTATATTCTCATTGAGTACTTTTCTGACAATACCATCTAAAGTTTGGCCTTCATGTCTCCCAAATATCTAGAACAGTACCTGGCCTAGAATTTATACTCCATAAATATTTGTTAAATGAAATGATTAACATTCACGTTCACTTCTACAATGTTCTCCTGGTAATAGGCCTGAGGGAAATATCAATAGTTTCATAGTGGTTACTCCTTGGTCATGTGGGATTCTATTTTCTTCCCTGATATTTCTTTATTTTTCACATTTCCTACTATTACTATATATTATTTCCGAAAGCCCTTCTCAAACATGTTATATTAAAAAAAATCACCAAATATAAATATCAAGTATCAAGTTCTTTCCCTCCTAACATTTAAAGCTTAAACTCAGAAGTGAGTTGCAAAAAAAAAAAAAAAAAAAAAAAGTCTGCACTTTTAACACAATCATGCTATGTATAATCATGTTATCTCCTGTGTTCTCCATTTTGACTGGTTAAGGTGGATGATTGCAGCCACAAACAGAGCAAAGTTAGCCAGACTGTGTGAAATGACTCTCGCCAGCCTGTTTACACACTCCAGAATCCTACTACTCTACTGTATCCAAAAAGATCTAGATAACAGAGAGCATCAAGACAGAAACAGACTTTGATCTACAGAATATCTAGTACATATGCTGCCAATGTATTTTACCATCAAATGCTCAGTTATTTTTCTTTCTGTAAGTATTGGGCATTTTGAAGTGTTTAATTTACAAAATAGAGTCTACAGTTAGTAATCAATGACTAATCATATTACAAATGTCTTATCAGGGCAGCCCCAGTGGCACAGCGGTTTAGCGCCACCTGCAGCCCAGGGTGTGATCCTGGGGACCTGGGATAGAGTCCCACATCAGGCTCCTTGCATGGAGCCTGCTTCTCCCTCTGCCTGTGTCTCTGCCTCTCTCTCTCTCTCTCTCTGTGTCTCTCATGAATAAATAAATAAAAAAAAAAAAAGTCTTATCAGTAGGAGATGACTACTATAAATTCATTGAGTGGCTATAATTATGGCGTAAAACAAAACATGATGCTTTGACTTGTGTAGCTAAACCAAGTTTCTATGAATATTTTTAAATATTAGATACATCTTCCAGACTAACATTTTCATGACATATTCACGTGTGGGCATTGTCAGTTGGAAATTAGATAAAAGTCAAAATTTCTCAAGTAAGATAAAATTAGATTAAAGTCAAATTTTATAGGATAATGACAGTTAGGCTTCCAAAACCATCACCTCTTTTACCTTAGAACCCCATCACCAAAGAATCCACTAGGTATCTGAGGCATTTGAACAGTCACTAACATGAAACCTAGGGGCTGAAACAAATCTTATAATCAGAAACTTTGAAAAACAGAAATACATAGGAGACTAGAAGAAAACAGTAATATATACTTTACTATATAATGAGGTATAAATATATATTTCATTAATAGGCTGTTCTTTACAAAGGGACCATTTATATAAAAAGAACAAACCATTGAAAAGAATAAAAAAAGAGAGCCAACATAAAAAAGTAAGATGGAAAGGTAGAAAATAAAGTTGAAGAAATGTCTCAGGAGGCAAAACAAAAAGATGAAAAGATGGATGTTAAGTGAAGAAAAAAAAATTAATTAGGGAAGTCCAGTGAGGTCAAATGTAACATCAATCAGCATTCTGAGCAAAAGCAGAGAAAAGGAAGGGGAAGCAATAATGAACAATAATCACAGAAAATTTTCCAGAATTGAAGAAATATAATTCCAAGCTGAAAGTGTTCACCGAGTGCTTATCCCGATGAATCCTACTGGCAATAAACCCTTCATAGTAATTGTTTAGAATATCAGGGTTAAGATTCAAAAGCTTTCAGAGAGAGGGCAAAGACACATCGCACATAAGGAAGAGAAAATGAGCATGTCAGTGGGTTTGTAAAAGTGAAATGAAAATACAAGAAACTCCTTCAAAAGTCTGAGAAGAAATGATTTTCAAACTAGAATTTTATACCCAAATTATCTCTCAAGGGAGAGAATAAAGACATTCAGTCTCACAAAAACTTCTAAACTATTCCCTCCCTTGAATTCTAGCTACCTTAGGATGGCTTCTAAAACATTAGGGACAAATTAATAAGGAGGCTCTGGGGCCCATGACGCTGGCCTTTAACCAGAAGTAAGGTGGGATGATTCTCAGGAGGCATAAGGGAAGTCCTGGACGGTCTGGGAGGGGGGCGGGGGTGGTGTGTGCAGTGGAGCTGCAGAGCAGACAGGCTGGGTTATGGGTTAGCTCCAAAGGGTGGAGAATGATCAGAAGGGTCTCTCAAGAAGAGCAGTTTTTTGACTAGGGAAATGTATTATTAGAGTTGATAGAAATAGGAAAAAAAAAAAAAAGGAATAAACCAACAAAAATAAATCAAGGCCTTTGTCAAGAAGAGACTCTTGGACTCCAATTATATACCTGGCCCGAATAGTTTTTGTATATCAGTTTTTATAAACCTTCAGGAGCATGCATTCCCTTCAAATGCAACGTTTCAGAGCAGAAAGGAAAGGAAATTTATCTAAATTCTTGTGTGAGGGTAGATAATCTTGATAACGGCACAAGGAAAATCTTGAGAAAAGTTTAAGTGAATGTAATGTATGAATACATAGATAACAAATTCCTAAATAAATTATTTACAAAATCAATTTGTACTGTACTTTATTAAAAATAGGTGGAATAAATTGTGTTTGTTGCGGATTCTAGCAATGCAATTCATTATGTTAACATAATAAGGAAAAAAAGCCTAATAAATCCTAAATATAATTAAACTGCATGAACAAAGCAATGGGTAAAAACCCAATTTGATGGGGGAAAAACAGTATTCAGTAAGATTCAAAACTCATTTTCTAAAGTATAATTTATTATATTAGCATAGTAATGGATAAAACTTAATATGGTGGAGGAAGAAATAGTATTCAGTAGGATTCAAACTCATTCATAATTAAAAAGAAAAATTTTTATTTAAATACAAATAGAAGAAAACTTCTTTAACAAAAGTATCTACTGACCACCCCATCATACAAAAAAAAATCATACCTAATGATAAGACGTTGGATATGTACATTTTAAGACAAGGAAAAAACCCAGAAATGACTCCATACTATTATGCAACTTGAGTTTTTATTATTAAGTGGAAAAAGAATATTAAAAGTATAAAATTTGCAAAAATATAAGATAGTGTATCTTGTAAACAGTAGGATTGTTTGTACAGAAAGTATGGGATAATGACAATTATGACTAAAAAGAGAGTCCAGAAGTATAGCTAGAAAAATTCAACAATTAAAACACAATGGCAATTTTCAAATGGAAACTTATTATATGTAATATTCATATAAGTGATAAACTGCAGTTACTTACTATGGAATATAAAATATATGTTCAATAACATTATAGAGAAAATTTCAATATACCACTGAAAGACATGGAAGAAAACCTAGATAACTATGAGATATACCTACTTGGATACAAAGTTTAAATACTATAAAAATGTCACTTTCTCACAACTTAATATAAACTTTTTTTTTTTTAGATTTTACTTTTTTTTAGGACTTGATGTCATATTTTATCTTTTATTTTTTATTTTTTTAATAAATTTATTTTTATTGGTGTTCAATTTACCAACATACAGAATAGCACCCACTGCTCATCCCATCAAGTGCCCCCCTCAGTGCCCTCACCCATTCACCCACACCCCCTGCCCTCCTCCCCTTCCACCACCCCTAGTTCATTTCCCAGAGTTAGGAATCTTGATGTTCTGTCTCCCTTTCTGATATTTCCCACACATTTCTTCTCCCTTCCCTTATATTCCCTTTCACTATTATTTATATTCCCCAAATGAATGAGAACATACACTGTTTGTCCATCTCCATTTGACTTACTTCACTCAGCATAATACCCTCCAGTTCAATCCACGTTGAAGCAAATGGTGGGTATTTGTCATTTCTAATGGCTGAGTGATATTCCATTGTATACATAAACCACATCTTCTTTATCCATTCATCTTTCGCTGGACACCGAGGCTCCTTCAACAGTTTGGCTATTGTGGACATTGCTGCTAGAAACATCGGGGTGCAGGTGTCCCAGCGTTTCATTGCATCTGAATCTTTGGGCAAATCCCCAACAGTGCAATTGCTGGGTCGTAGGGCAGGTCTATTTCTAACTCTTTGAGGAACCTCCACACAGTTTTCCAGAGTGGCTGCACCAGTTCACATTCCCACCAACAGTGCAAGAGGGTTCCCTTTTCTCCACATCCTCTCCAACGTTTGTTGTTTCCTGCCTTGTTAATTTTCCCCATTCTCACTGGTGTGAGGTGGTATCTCATTGTGGTTTTGATTTGTATTTCCCTGATGGCAACTGAAGCAGAGCATTTTCTCATGTGCTTGTTGGCCATGTCTATGTCTTCCTCTGTGAGATTTCTGTTCATGTCTTTTGCCCATTTCATGATTGGATTGTTTTTTTTCTTTGGTGTTGTGTTTAATAAGTTCTTTATAGATCTTGGAAACTAGTCCTTTATCTGATACGTCATTTGCAAATATATTCTCCCATTCTGTAGGTTGTCTTTGAGTTTTGTTGACTGTATCCTTTGCTGTGCAAAGGCTTCTTATCTTGATGAAGTCCCAATAGTTCATTTTTGCTTTTGTTTCTTTTGCCTTCGGGGATGTTCTTGCAAGAAGTTACTGCAGCTGAGTTCAAAAAGGGTGTTGCCTGTGTTCTCCTCTAGGATTTTGATGGAATCTTGTCTCACACTTAGATCTTTCATCCATTTTGAGTTTATCTTTGTGTATGGTGAAAGAGAGTGGTCTAGTTTCATTCTTCCGCATGTGGATGTCTAATTTTCCCAGCACCATTTATTGAAGAGACCGTCTTTCTTTCAGTGGATAGTCTTTCCTCCTTTATCGAATATTAGTTGGCCATAAAGTTCAGGGTCCACTTCTGGATTCTCTATTCTGTTCCATTTATCTATGTGTCTGTTTTTGTGCCAGTACCACACTGTCTTGATGACCACAGCTTTGTAGTACAACCTGAAATCTGGCATTGTGATGCCCCCAGATATGGTTTTCTTTTTTAAAATTCCCCTGGCTATTCGGGGTCTTTTCTGATTCCACACAAATCTTAAAATAATTTGTTCTAACTCTCTGAAGAAAGTCCATGGTATTTTGATAGGGATTGCATTAAACGTGTAAATTGCCCTGGGTAACATTGACATTTTCACAATATTAATTCTGCCAATCCATGAGCATGGAATATTTTTCCATCTCTTTGTGTCTTCCTCAATTTCTTTCAGAAGTGTTCTATAGTTTTGAGGGTATAGATCCTTTACATCTTTGGTTAGGTTTATTCCTAGGTATCTTATGCTTTTGGGTGCAATTGTAAATGGGATTGACTCCTTAATTTCTCTTTCTTCAGTCTCATTGTTAGTGTATAGAAATGCCACTGATTTCTGGGCATTGATTTTGTATCCTGCCATGCTACCAAATTGCTGTATGAGTTCTAGCAATCTTAGGGTGGAGGCTTTTGGGTTTTCTATGTAGAGTATCATGTCATCGGCAAAGAGGGAGAGTTTGACTTCTTCTTTGCCAATTTTTTTTTCTCTTTGCCAATTTGAATGCCTTTAAAGTCTTTTTGTTGTCTGATTGCTGAGGCTAGGACTTCCAGTACTATGTTGAATAGCAGTGGTGACAGTAGACATCCCTGTCTTGTTCCTGATCTTAGGGGAAAGGCTCCCAGTGCTTTTCCATTGAGAATGATATTTGCTGTGGGCTTTTCGTAGATGGCTTTTAAGATGTTGAGGAATGTTGCCTCTATCCCTACATTCTGAAGATTTTTGATCAGGAATGGATGCTGTATTTTGTCAAATGGTTTCTCTGCATCTAATGAGAGGATCATATGGTTCTTGGTTTTTCTCTTGCTGATATGATGAATCACATTGATTGTTTTACGGGTGTTGAACCAGCCTTGTGTCCCAGGGATAAATCCCACTTGGTCATGGTGAATAATTTTCTTAATGTATTGTTGGATCCTATTGGCCAGTATCTTGTTGAGAATTTTTGCATCCATGTTCATCAGGGATATTGGTCTGTAATTCTCCTTTTTAGTGGGGTCTTTGTCTGGTTTTGGAATTAAGGTGATGCTGGCCTCATAGAACGAATTTGGAAGTACTCCATCTCTTTCTATCTTTCCAAACAGCTTTAGTAGAATAGGTATGGTTTCTTCTTTAAACGTTTGATAGAATTCCCCTGGAAAGCCATCTGGCCCTGGACTCTTGTGTCTTGGGAGGTTTTTGATGACTGCTTCAATTTCCTCCCTGGTTATTGGCCTGTTCAGGTTTTCTATTTCTTCCTGTTCCAGTTTTGGTAGTTTGTGGCTTTCCAGAAATGCGTCCATTTCTTCTAGATTGCCTAATTTATTGGTGTATAGCTGTTCTAATATGATTTTAAAATCGTTTGTATTTCCTTGGTGTTGGTAGTGATCTCTCCTTTCTCATTCATGATTTTATTAATTTGAGTCTTCTCTCTCTTCTTTTTAATAAGGCTGGCTAATGGTTTATCTATCTTATTAATTCTTTCAAAGAACCAACTCCTGGTTCTGTTGATCTGTTCCACAGTTCTTCTGGTCTCGATTTCGTTGAGTTCTGCTCGAATCTTAATTAACTCTCTTCTTCTCCTGGGTGCAGGATCTATTTGCTGTTTTTCCTCTAGCTCCTTTATGTGTAAGGTTAGCTTTTGTATTTGAGTTCTTTCCAGTTTTTGAATGGATGCTTGTATTGCGATGTATTTCCCCCTCAGGACTACTTTTGCTGCATCCCAAAGATTTTGAACGGTTGTATCTTCATTCTCATTAGTTTCCATGAATCTTTTTAATTCTTCCTTAATTTCCTGGTTGACCCTTTCATCTTTTAGCAGGATGGTCCTTAACCTCCACGTGTTTGAGGTCCTTCCAAGCTTCTTGTTGTGATTTAGTTCTAATTTCAAGGCATTATGGTCTGAGAATATGCAGGGGACGATCCCAATCTTTTGGTATCGGTTCAGACCCAATTTGTGACCCAATATGTGGTCTATTCTGGAGAAAGTTCCATGTGCGCTTGAGAAGAATGTGTATTCAGTTGAGTTTGGATGTAAAGTTCTGTAGATATCTGTGAAATCCATCTGGTCCAGTGTATCATTTAAAGCTCTCGTTTCTTTGGAGATGTTGTGCTTAGAAGACCTATCGAGGGTAGAAAGAGCTAGATTGAAGTCACCAAGTATAAGTGTATTATTATCTAAGTATTTCTTCACTTTGGTTATTAATTGATTTAAATATTTGGCAGCTCCCACATTCGGAGCATATATATTGAGGATTGTTAAGTCCTCTTGTTGAATAGATCCTTTAAGTATGAGATAGTGTCCCTCTTCATCTCTCACTACAGTCTTCGGCATAAATTTTAGTTTATCTGATATAAGGATGGCTACCCCTGCCTCTTTTGAGGACCATTTGAATGGTAAATGGTTCTCCAACCTTTTATTTTCAGGCTGTAGGTGTCCTTCTGTCTAAAATGAGTCTTGTAGACAGCAAATAGATGGGTTCTGCTTTTTTATCCAGTCTGAAACCCTGCACCTTTTGATGGGGTCATTAAGCCTGTTCACGTTCAGAGTTACTATTGAGAGACATGAGTTTAGTGTCATCATGATATCTATTCAGTCCTTGTTTTTGTGGACTGTTCCACTGAACTTCTTCTTAAGTGGGAATTTTAAGAGTCCCCCTTAAAATTTCTTGCAGAGCTGGTTTGGAGGTCACATATTCTTTCAGTTCCTGCCTGTCTTGGAAGCTTTTTATCTCTCTTCCCATTTTGAATGAGAGCCTTGCTGGATAACGTATTGTTGGTTGCATGTTCTTCTCATTTAGGACCCTGAATATATCCTGCCAGCCCTTTCTGGCCTGCCAGATCTCTGTGGAGAGGTCTGCTGTTACCCTAATACTCCTCCCCATAAAAGTCAGGGATTTCTTGTCTCTTGCTGCTTTAAGGATCTTCTCTTTATCTTTGGAATTTGCAAGCTTCACTATTCAATGTCAAGATGTTGAACGGTTTTTATTGATTTTAGGGTGGGGGATCTCTCTATTTCCTGGATCTGAATGCCTGTTTCCCTTCCCAGATTAGGAAAGTTTTCAGCTATGACTTGTTCAAATACATATTCTGGCCCTCTGGCCCTTTTGGTGCCCTCGGGAACCCCAATTAAATGTAGGTTTTTCTTCCTCAGGCTGTCGTTTATTTCCCTTAATCTATCTTCATGGTTTTTAAATTTTTGTCTCTTTTTTCCTCAGTTTCCCTCTTTGCCATCAACTTGTCTTGTATGTCACTCACTCATTCTTCCACCTCGTTAACCCTCATCATTAGGACTTCTAGTTTGGATTTCATCTCATTCAATTGATTTTTAATTTCTGCCTGATTGGATCTAAATTCTGCAGTCATGAAGTCTCTTGAGTCCTTTATGCTTTTTTCTAGAGTCACCAGTAGCTGTATAATAGTGCTTCTGAATTGGCTTTCTGACATTGAATTGTAATCCAGATTTTGTAACTCTGTGGGAGAGAGGACTGTTTCTGATTCTTTCTTTTGAGGTGAGGTTTTCCTTCTAGACATTTTGCTCAGTGCAGAGTGGCCAAAACAAGTTGTATTGGGAAAAGGAGAAAAAGAGAGGAGAGAAAGAAGGAAAGAAAAGAGAAAAAGAAAAAAGGAAGAAAAAAAGAAAAAAAGAAGAAAAAAAGAAGAAAAAGAGAAAGAAAAAGAAAGAAAAGAAAGAAAAAGGGTGGGGGAAGCAATCAGAAATCAAAAAGAAAAAAAAAAAAAAAACCACGGGGGAGTATCTTCTGCTTCTGTATACTTTAAGTCCCTTGGCTTCCCCTGGAACTTGTCCGTCTAGCTGGTCTTCTGGGGAGGGGCCTGTTGTGCTGATTTTCAGGTGTCAGCACTTGGGGGAGCTGCTCCGCCCCCTACCTGGTGCAGGGCTCAGTGGGGGCTGTTTACCCCGTGATGCCCCAGGAGGAACAACCGCAGTGGCGGGGCCAGCTCTGGAGCCCTGGAGTCAGCCCCCGCAGTAACTCCGGAGCTCTCTGTCTGCAGGGCCTGGAGGCTCCCGGGTGAGGCCGCTGATCTGCTCAGCTCGGGGCAGGAGCGTCCTCGCTGTCTTGGGCCCTCCTGGCCTCTGCCTGTCCCGGGGGGAGGCTGGATCCTGGGCTGTGTCCCGGCGCCCTGTGCTCTGGGGCCTGCGCTGTTGGATTCGCGCTCCCGGGCCGCAGCCCCCTCCGCGGAGCCGCCCCTGAGCCCCCCGAGCTGCTCCGGGTCCCGCCGTGCGCGCTGCAGCCCTTAGGGAGCTCGGTGCACTCTCCCGGGGCGCAGGTGTCTGTTAGTGTCCCCGGGAGCCCGAGGGCATCCCCGCCCTCCTGGGTCCTGCTCCACCTCCCTGCGAGCCCCTTTCCGCCCGGGAAGGTCGGTGCAGCTCCTGCTCCTCCGGGACGGGGCTCTCCTGTCCTGGGGATACTCGCCCCGGCCTCAGCCCGGCTCCTCGCGGGGCCCCTCCCCCTTGGAGGCCTTTTGCGTCTTTATTTCTTTCCCCCCCGCCGTCTTCCTACCTTGATAGAAGCGCGAACTCTTCTCACTGTAGCGTTCCAGCTGTTCTCTCTTTAAATCTCAGGTCGAATTCGTAGATTTTCAGGATGATTTGAAGGTTATCTAGGTAATGTGGTGGGGACAGGTGACTTGGGGACCCTACTCTTCTGCCATCTTGCCCCTCCTAATATAAACATTTAATGCCAACTTAATCAAAGCCCCAACAAAAATTTCCATGGAATTTAATAATTTAATTCTAAAAGTTATGTGGAAAAATTGATCAACCCTAAAATGGGTAAGGCTTTGGGAAAATGGAAACTCACAGAAACTACTGATAATTTATGTTGGTACAATCACTTTGCAGATAATTTCTGTAGTATCAAGTAAATTTGCAGATAAACAGAAATGTGACCTCAGAATATAACATAGAGAGCCTTTTTATAAGCCGAAGGAGACAACATTATAATTGTAGGATTATTTGCAATAACAAGCAAGCTGACCAATATAAATGTTTCTCAGCAGGACCTTATCATGTATTATGCTATATTCATAGGGTATAAAACCAAAGAGCAGCTCAACTAAATAATAAATATCGAATACCTTATGTTGGAATAAATAGGAAAGATCCAGAATGATATACAGAGCATGAAAGATTTAATGTAGACTTAATGACATGCAAAACAACAATAAATATTGTTTATGGATATATACAAATGTAATATACTATGAAAACGTTTATTGCAAAGACACATATCACTTTTATAATAGTGGGTTACCTTTAGGGAGGAAGAGTATTTGGATCTGAAGTGAATATAAAAGGGTCTTAAAAATATCTGTCATGTTTGACTTAGAAATGTTTTTGAAGGAATTTGCTAATATGAGAGCTGAGTATATGGTATTTATTACAATGGTCTTTATAATTTTCTGAATATGTGATAATTTCCACTAAAATTAATATATATGTAAATTATTAATTCTCTAGTCTTAGTTTAAAACTAAAAGGTAATGTGGTTTAGGTTTCATCATAGTTCTTTTTGTGAATTAAGCTTTAAACAAAAAGTAGCTAAAGATTACCAGTTGGTGAAGATTTGAACATTAGGCCTATAACTATAATAATCTAAGAGAGGATTTTAAGATAATTTGGTAGGTGATGTACTTTACAACACAAGGAAAATAACAGACAAATGCTTTATTAGCTCCTGCACCTTGTAAATTCTTCTGTGATTTTTGAATATATGTCCCAGCATTCCACATAAGTAGAAAAGTAGGCTAGTTGTGAAAGAAACAGCAATGTATAGAGTTTTGCTGTGCTCATCTTTCATTCCAGTCATCCTTTAGAAAATGTACTGTGCCCAGTTTAAACTGCATGGTGATTTAAATGTGCCTGGCATCTTCTACAGGGCTACGAGACAGTTAACTTCAGGTTTTGAGAACAAAGCTGAATTTTCTGGAGATGATCTTTGGACTGGTGTGACTGAGTATGCCATTCAGAACTTTTCTTACCTTTGACATAATTCTGTGTATACTAAGAATTTTCTGATTGGAATAGAACAGTTATTACTTAGTTTAAAAAGCTTCTAGTGAAGTATCACTTCACAAGGGGTTATGTTTAATGCATGTTATAACCAAAAAAAAAAAAAAAAGAAAAGAAAAAGAAAAAGAAATTGGAAGTCTCTGGGTAGTTTCCCATTGAGGAGATGAATTTATTGATAAGCTAGTGAGGGCTCTCACCTGAAGACATGGTGCTTCAGTACTGCCTGCAGACTTCTCAGGATCAATGACTCAAGTCATCTTGTCCTCTAGTCTCTTGCGATTTTTTTTTTTTATAAGTAGGCTCCATACATGGAGCCCAACACAGGGCTTGAACTCATGACACTGAGATCAAGACCTGAGCTGAGATCAAGAGTTGATGCTTAACTGACTGAGCCACCCAGGCATTTCATCTTGTGATCTTTTAAAAATGTATTAGGCTATCTCTACTTAGGTTCCTCAATTCAATGTATTTTCTTTTGATCAGGGATGATGGGGTTAAAATGAAATTCACTAGCATCCTTTCTCCAATAACTGATGAAAAAGCATTTTTGGTCCTTCCATACTTTTAGTATAAACAAAATATTTTGAGGCCGTCAAAATGAATAATGGAGGTGAGTATTGGCTTATACATGTGCTGAAAGTTGCCTTGCGATATGACTGAAAGACATAGGGGAATTTAATACCTTTGACCTTCTTTTGTGATGTGCACATGACAGTAAATAAATCCTAGAGGAAAAAAATAAGTAACCATGTATTTCAAACGGGAATGAAGGTTAGTTATCTTAATCATTCAAGTGGTTAACTAAGCAAATATTCTATAAAATTAATTGATCTAATATTGGATTAGTATGTAAATTATAGAGAAAATAAAAATGATATTCACCACCCAAATGTATATATTGCATTGCAATATTTAAGAGGCTTCCTTTTCCCCTGTGGAAAGTAGTGAAAAGATCATGGACTTCAAAGTTAGGGAAACCATGTGTCTCTGTGACTTCCCAGTTACTTACTACTCAGACCCTGAGTCCCAAGACTATTGGATATATGTTTTATCACTTACTAACTGGGGATATTTTATTTTATTTTTTTTAAATTTTTATTTATTATTTATGATAGTCACACAGAGAGAGAGAGAGAGAGAGAGAGAGGCAGAGACACGGGCAGAGGGAGAAGCAGGCTCCATGCACCGGGAGCCTGATGTGGGATTCGATCCCGGGTCTTCAGGATTGTGCCCTGGGCCAAAGGCAGGCGCCAAACCACTGAGCCACCCAGGGATCCCCTAACTGTGGATATTTTAGTGGGTCATGGGGATTAAATTGTCTAGCACTGTCTGTTTCCATAACAAAATATGGGGTCTATGAGAACATGGTTCTTAACTGTTTTGTTCATGTACACAGCCCCATTGTCTATAATAGACAATGCTAGGCAAAGGGGAGGAGGACCCAAGGACTATCAATTAAACAAAGGTATTTGTTTATACATACATTCATGGGTGCATGAATGAATAAAAAAGTTACGGCTAGGCACAAAACTGGTTAATAGATATTTGTCCCATCTCCTTTTACTTCTTCTACCTATAGAAAGTTATGATGACCAACAAATTTACATACATGTTCAGATCATAGTAGCTGCTGAAAAAAAAGAAATTATGTTGGCTTCCCATTCATATCTTTGCATTTTTTGTATCTATGAAAGTATATATTTCTAAGTTATTCTACTGAAAAATATGTAACTACTTAGCATGGCAAGGAAAGATGTGTATTAGGTGACTTATGAGCTGAATATGTATTCAGCTATTCTTCAACTATTCTTCAACTTCCATTAAAGAAAGCTCTACATGATGCTTTCCATTTCCTTTGAGTCCCATAGCATGCCTAGCGTATGTACAATAATTCAGCATTCAATTCTGAACTTTCTCAAAGTTCTCTTTGTATGAGGTGTGTTTTCCAACCCTAACCTCCTGATGGACTGTAAATCCCATGAAAGAGGGTCAACAACTCCTCCTATGCCGTAGCAGAAAGGTAAATACATTCTAAGAAATTATATCAATTAGGATGCCATGACATCAATATTCTCTAATATGTCTTCTCTCACTCCCCATTAAATGTACATGGAACAATAAAAAAATCCCTCAAACATGAAGGAGTGCAGTGGTTAAAATGTGGGTTCTTGATCCAGATGGCTGAATGTGAATACTTTTCCACCATATGGACAAAGGTTGTCCAATGTACAAAGAAGACTTAAAAAGATCTCTTAAAATTGTTCTGGGGATTCAATCGTTTACTACATTGAAAGCACTTAGAACAGCTCCTGGCCGTAGTAAGAGAATGGTAATGTCAGCTGTTGTGACCATCATTGTAAAAGATTGGGAAAAATCAACTTAAAATCCAGCTATTTATGAAAAACACACCTAAAACCAAAATATGTAAAAAGCTTGGAAATAAAGAGAAGTATTATTAATCATACAAATAATGACAAGCTAAAATGGAGCAAAACTGCCAATATTACACAAAATAAAATACAAGTTAAAAGGAATTTAATGGAATAAGGAGAGATGTTTTGACAGATAAAAGATTAATCCACAGGAAATATATAGTCATTTATCAACCTTTAAGAACTTAATAAATTCAAAGAAAATGGCAGGCTCCAACCTTCCATGTATTATACATGTAAAACTGAGTAAGAAAAGTAAAAGCAAGAAGACTGATTATCAGGCTTACTATATAAACATGTAAGTATAGTTACAAATGAAACTGTGTATTTGGCTGTGTCAGACTTGTTCTAAAACCCTAAGTAGTCCTGATGGACAAACAAGACTCAAAATTCAGAAATAATCAGGTTAGGGTCAGTGACTCTGAAAGACAATAAACTCGTACCTCTTCCTGTGGTCAAAGGGCTTCACTTCTTGTAACTCATGCCTAAACCCTTCTGCCAGGGGAGATGTGGAGAGAAAGCTTCCACATGTGTACTCAGCTCTCCTGGTGATGTGGGTTAGAGACCCTGGCCACCCAGCTGCTCTCAGAGCTGACCCCTTTCAGTACTGTCTGTCCTCTGCATAACAATTGTTGATCACTAATATTCAGAAATCATATAACTGATCAAGTTTTGCAGCAAAATCCACATGTCACATAAGACAAAGGAAATCTTTTTTATGATAAGGGCAGAATTTTGTGAGAAAGTCTGGCATTCCCGAGGGTCACACTGCCCAGCACTCTACCAAAGACTTTTATCTCCTCAGATTATATGCTGTGAAATAATGGAATAGAAAAGATAAACAAGGTAAGACTGCAAAGTGAAATTGAACCATAAGGTTGACATAATACACATACATTTTTACAGAACCCTTATACTATTAAATAATTGTGCCATGAGTTTGTTAAGCACTGCTAGACATTTTTGGAGGAGGCACATCAGAGTGGCAGCCATTCATTGCTAAAGGCCAATGTGATTAACATCTTTAAAATGATGTTCTATATTTTTCAATCATTTCATGTGTTAAAAATCTAATACTATAAAACAGCTGCAGGCCACAACTGTGTCTTCAATTGATTTAACATTGTGCTTTATCTTAAAAAATAATTTAAATGAAAATCAGTTGTTATTTTGACAGAAGGATATTAAAACATGCTTGATTCAGATAGTTATGAAGTGCACTAAAAATATTAAACTAGTCAGAGCTCCCGCTCTAAACTAGCCAAAACTATAAAATTAGTGTGATAAACAAAATCAAGAAACATATGTGAAATTCAGAAATATGTCATAGTATGATACTTTTTTAATAAGGCTTAACAGACACTAACCAAGAGACAGTTACTGTGATGTGCTTAATTGTGATATTGAAATATTAGCAATCACTTTAAAGTCAACACCTGTACCCACTGAAGCTTTTTAGGGGTGTGTACTTCACTTTCAGTAACTTAATGTGGATAATTTGAGGTGACAAAACCTCCTCCTCTGTTCATCCTCAGTGCAACTCAGACATTTACCACTTAGCTTCTCATTAAAGTATTTTTAGCCCTTCCTATAGAGAACTGCAATCTAGGTTCAAGGTATTTTTGTGTACCCACATTTGTTTTCAGAGTAAAGAATAGTAAATAAAAAATTTGGATCAATCTTTAATGTCATTTATTTTCATATATATGTATGTCATATTTAATATTTGTTTTATAGAGAAGTCATATTATTTGCTTCCAGTGTTTGAAAGCTAGTATATGTCAGATTTATAAAGAAATTATATATATCATAATTAATATATATAACTGTTATTGTTATATATCATATATAATAAAATTAATCTCTCTGTGTGTACTTATATATGTATACATATGTACCTATATACATGAAACAAGATTCAACCAACTTTTTGATAAAAGTTCAGACAGTAAATTATTTTTAGCTTTGCAATCTGTGCTCAACTCTGCCCACCATTGCCGTATGAAAGCAGCCATAGGCAATATGTAGGTAAGCAGGTATGACTGAATTCCAATGAAACCTTGTAAAAGTAGGCTACTGGACATTTGGCTCCTGGGTATGGTGAACCCTCTACCAGAAACATTCTGCCCACCTTAAACTAATGAATGAACAATTAGAATTATTGCCATGATTTTAAGAACAAGATATAAATGTCCACTATCAGTGCTATTATTCACTACTGCTATAGATTTCCTAGCCAGTGCAAGAAATAAAAAAGAAGACTTATGTATTGGAAAGAAGGAGCAAAAACTATCATTACTTCTAGAATTTTGATTGACCAACAGAATCAATTGCAAAAGTATTAGAAGAAATAAGATTACAATGATAAAACATTAAAAAATCAATCGCTTTTGTAAACATGAGCAATTAGAAAGCACATTGAAAAAGGGATTTCATTAGTTCCATTAGCAATCATGCCAAGGTCCAAATTATATCTTGGAATAATACTAACCAAAAAGGGCCTCCGGTAAGAAACTTTTGCTTCGTTGAGGGGAAGACTCAAGATGGCAGTCACCATAGATTTTTAATAAATTTAATATTCTCTCAATCAAAACCCCAAGGTATTTTTAATTTTTTTTCTGGAACTTATAAAGGATTCCAAAAAGTTCTATTTGCTTCTTCTTACACCATGACTTATTTTTTTTCCTATAGTTTTACTTCTTACTTTTGTTTTCAATTACATTTCTTATTTTTTTAATCTTAACTTAGCATGTTTTCCAATATTTGGTATCTGTCAATATAAATCTCTGAAAGTCATGTGTATCTGATTCTAGTATTTACATTTTGTATTTGTAATTATTCTAACTCTTTCTGCCTGGTTTTCTTGTATGTGTGTGTGTTTAATTCTCATATTCATATTACCTGTGGGGATCTCTGAGGGCTATATTGAGACTGTCCTCTTCCAGAGATTTGACTTTGATTCTGCTATTTAGCCCATGTTAAACTTTGGTTGATGTGTATAGTGAAAATTCAGGTCCTAAATCCACCTAAGGCCTGACCCATTATCATACAATCTAAAGGGAAATTCTAATTCCTTGTATCCAGAGCCGAAGCAGACACAGATTTCCTAACTGCCTGCCCGGTAATGATTTTACACTCGTCGTGGTTCTTGCCTTTTTCATAAGCAGTATTTTGGACTAGAATCTCAGATTCCATGCTTTTTCATGTATGGGCCCAAGCCTTTGGATCTTTCCACATGTTGATGATCATTCATCTTAACAACTGCCATTAAGACCAAAGCTCTAGGACCCTATCAGTAGAAAGTGTCCCATGGCAGGCAAGATTTACCTCCAAGGATCCAAACTTTGGTAGCATCTTGACCCCAGAAGATATCCATTAATTCAAATCCACCTATGTTTAATATCTACACTTAAATCATCTATATATGGCTTATCTACATTTTAGGTTTACTATTGCTGATTTTCTGGATATTTTAATAGGCATTATTGCAATAAATATGAATCTTTTGTATTACATATAGGAAACTTAAAATGTCACCCAACACTCAGCTTGATATCAAATAATTTAGTGATATGCTTTGATTTCATATACATTTGGATTTATAAAATATTCTTCATTATGACCTTTATAAAATCATTCTGCAGCATATTTCTTTTCAGGCCTGATTATTACTTTTCCTATCATATGTTTAGTTATTTATTTATTGTCGGTGTGCATCATTCTTTGCCACAGCCCCAGTATGAGTGAGGCTCAGTACAAAGGGGATTAAAAAATATTTATTATTACATCAAGCATCTTTCTATTTCCAAACACAAGTATAGTTTTCAGGGTTAATACAGATGCAATAATTAGTGCCTCAATGTCAAATAATAAACTTGTTACTTTCCTAGATACCTATATCTGAGATCAACTGTACATTCTACTAAGAAAATAGAAATATTTAATTACAGTTAGGGTGAAGAGGTGATAGAGTTTTGGAGCTGTCCCATTCAATATGACAGCCCTAGTCACATATGGCTATTTTAATCTAAATTTAAGCTAATTAAATTAAAAGTAAAAGTTTTAAAGTCAGTTCTTCAGGTATTCTCCCTGCATTTCTTTTTCTTTTTCTTTTTTTTAATTTTTTTTCTCCCTTCATTTCAAGTACTCAATAGCCACCTGGTACTATTGGCTATTGTCTGTACTGGACAACACAGAATATAGAACATTTTCCTTATCCCATCATCATAGGGAATTCTAGTAGACAGCTCTGGTTGGGAAAATTCTGGAGGATCAGAGGACAAAGAAGGAGAAATTTTTCTGCAGTAGGATTAGTAAGAGTATTTGAACATCTGTTCCTAGTGCAGAGGAAGAGGACTCCAGAACAAAAAGAGCTATAGACTAACCTCATCTTTTTCCACGTCTGCCACCAAGACCACTTGACAAAAATACTTGGTTATTTTTAACTTTTTAACTAAATAATGGTGATACAATAATAATTATTGAGCAGAATTTTGTTTGGATCTTCTGCAGGGAAAGAAATTTTAAAGCTATTTGTTTCTTTATTTGTTTTTTTCCTGCATGTAGTATAATAGTTTAAGAACTAGCTAAATTGAAACCTTTTTTCATTTTCATTATGTGTTTTCCTAAACCACTTATAGTTCTCTGTGCATACAATCTGTCTTTATATACTAAAGCCAATGAAAAACTGAGTGTTGAAATTCAAGAAATTATTGAAGAAATTATTTTAACTTATACTTTAGCAATAACATTAACAAATCAAAGGGACTGGTCTCAGTGACTTGGTTGCAAGATTTATGACTCTTTTTTTCTTGCATTCTCCCAGTTCCGTTCCCGTAGGTGACACCGGACCTTGATTGGCAATCCAACCCAGTGTTCTCTATCTCCAATAAGGATGTGTATATGGGATTTCTTTTGAGAACAGCTTCCATATTGTGATAATTTCCCATGTCTAAATCTTGCTACCTTAATGTGGAATTAAAAAAAAAAAAAAAAAGCAAAGTACTGCCCAGCCTCACTCCTTTTTGCTTTTAGGGATCAAATAGTTAATAGTTTATCTTCTACCAGTCAAATGAACACATGTAAGACTTAATTTAGAGCTAGTAATACGAAAAAGCAAGATGGACCAAGGGCAGTCATTTTTGCTGGCTTAAGTTTAGCAAAGACAGCTAAGTTATACAGCCAGCCACTGGGAAGACAAATCTCTGATTCCATAACTTTCTAATCATGACAGAGACAACATAGACAATGCATTCAGCAAGACTAGCTGTGACTTCCAGTTCTTATAGCTTCCTCAGGATGGAAGAGGGAGTGCAGGTCTGGAAACAGTAGCTATGTAAGTTGCTTCTTAATTCAGAGCTTTCTAATCATGGTGGAGAAAGCAGCAAACTTGCCTGATGTCTTTCTTGGAATGCCTTTAATGATCCTTTGAGTTTTCTATATTCCTCAATAAATCCCTTTCTCATAATAGATGATTTCTGTCTGATGAAATTTGCTCAGAATTTTAAAAAGCCCTGGGTTCATTAATAAAAGTGAGCTATAGTTTTTTTTTGCAATAACCATCTTTACTTGAACATAAGCAAGTATTCTAAAAGAATGTAAGGGGGGTTGAGACTAGAGACAATGTTCTGTTTTTTTCTTGCAGTTTGTAGAACCTAGTTTTCTCATGTAATATGTTTTTCATTTCTTCTCATAGGACTAGACTTTGACTAATGAAAGATAAATCCATGAGGAGTATTCTGAGGGCCTCAACTTTATTCCCAGTTTTAGCCCATGTTTTATGCTGTTTTCATTCAAACTTCTTTTTTTTTAAGATTTTATTTATTTATTCATGATAGACAGAGAGAGAGAGAGAGAGAGGCAGAGACACAGGCAGAGGGAGAAGCAGGCTCCATGCTGGGAGCCTGATGCGGGACTCGATCCCAGGACTCCAGGATCATGCCCTGGGCCAAAGGCTGGGCCAAACCGCTGAGCCACCCAGGGATCCCTCATTCAAACTTCTTACATATAGAATTACTGTTAGTAATTTATTGGACTGAATATCCCCAGGGGCCGTAAGTCAGGTTCTTATTGCTTCTCATTTAAATAGATGCCTGAGACAAAGGGGTCTTCCATGTTATGGGATAATTGCTATTCATGTTAGCAGTCCATTTAGCTTCTCTTTTATCTTGCAGGAGTAGAAAACAGGCTGTGTAACTGAAATGCATGCATGACATAATTCTTATCGAATTATTCAGAGAAAAATAGCAGTATACCATAATAACTTAAAGATGATACATCATAAGACTGCATTTTGTTTCAGTTTTACATTTTCTATGACTAGGCTAAGTTAAATTTTTTAATAGGAACAATATAACAATTTAAAAGGCAATAAGATACCACACATTCCAGAAAGAGCCCTGACAAATTCTCAAACTCATCTCCAAAGTAATTATATGGGAAAAAGCTAAGAAGTTGTCTGTGTTGTCCAGAACAATCAGTCCTTTGTGTTTTCACAAATGTCTCATTTCTCAAAGCTACAAGGGGAACAAAAAAGACTTTAGCATGAGAGTAATTATGGTACCAAAATAGAACAAAAATGACCTGGCTCTAGACAAGAGGGGAGAAAAACTAGCTTAATACATAGTACCAGTCTCATCCAGACCATTCTGATTTTCCCCTTCATATTTTCTGGCCATGATAATAAAAAAAAAAAGGTTTGATTTGTTTTGAATCAGAGACTGTGAGGCTAGATGTCTTTGTCTAAGAAGATTTTAATTATACTCAAAGTAAGATATAAAAAAATCTTAATTTTTATTCTAGAATTTCCCATTAATTTAGGCTCTGGTAAGGTGCATTCAAACTCCTTAGTCATTGTGAGATTTTTTTAAAAGAGTTTTTATTTCATACCATGAGCATATTGAGTGTGAATAACGAGAAATTAAACAGGATTCTCTAATCATCTTTATTTCCTCTGTTTCTTCTTCTTGGATATTTTAATACCATATACTTGTATTATACAAATGGTCTTGTTTCCATAAGACCCTAACTCAGAGATCGGCAAACTTTCTCTGTAAAGGGCCAGACAGTAAATACTTTAGGCTTTGTGTGTTATATGGTCTCTGCCACAGCTAGTCAACTCTGCTGTATGCAAGTGGCCATAGGCAATACATAAAAACAACAGGTATTGGTTATGTTGCAATAAAACTTTCTTTACAAAAATAAACACTGGACCAGATTTGGCCTTTGGGCTGTAGTTTTTCTAGCCCTGTCTTCAAAACAGGAAATCTGAGTTTCTAGCCATAAAGTTTGAGAAACTCTCTGGAGAGGGTTATAACAGATTTCCTTAATCAGACAAATGATATTTAATAAAGAATATTAGAAAGAGTGCTAGCTTTGGGCCAGGGATAGGAAAGCAAGTAGGGCTTCAATGTATGCAAACAAAACATTCCAGAAAAGCCAAAGCTAGTAACACATTAGTCCAAGATCAATAGGATCTGTGGTCTGAAGCACAATAGAGGGTTAAATAAATATCCAGACCACACATACGTGACAGACATGACAATGAGTAGAAATAATAATTTTTTTAAAGATTTTTAATTTATTTATTCATGAGAGACATACGAAGAGAGAAAGAGGCAGAGACACAGGCAGAGGGAGAAGCAGGCTCCACGCAGGGACCCAAAAGCAGGACTCCATCCCCGATCTCCTGGATCACATCCCAGGCTGAAGGCGGCTCTAAACCGCTGAGCCACCCGGGCTGCCCCAATGAGTAGAAATTAAAGGAGAGGATTTCAACAATGAGATTATACAGAAGAAAGACATGAAGAGAAATCTCACAGAGGAAGACATAGACATGGCCAACAAGCACATGAGAAAATGCTCCGCATCACTGGCCATCAGGGAAATACAAATCACAACCACAATGAGATACCACCTCACACCAGTGGGAATGGGGAAAATTAACAAGGCAGGAAACCACAAATGTTGGAGAGGATGCGGAGAAAAGGGAACCCTCTTGCACTGTTGGTGGGAATGTGAACTGGTGCAGCCACTCTGGAAAACTGTGTGGAGGTTCCTCAAAGAGTTAAAAATAGACCTGCCCTACGACCCAGCAATTGCACTGTTGGGGATTTACCCCAAAGATACAGATGCAGTGAAACGCCGGGACACCTGCACCCGGATGTTTCTAGCAGCAGTGTCCACAATAGCCAAACTGTGGAAGGAGTCTTGGTGTCCATCAAAAGATGAATGGATAAAGAAGATGTGGTCTATGTATACAATGGAATATTACTCAGCCATTAGAGACGACAAATACCCACCATTTGCTTCGACGTGGATGGAACTGGAGGGTATTATGCTGAGTGAAATAAGTCAATCGGAGAAGGACAAACATTATATGGTTTCATTCATTTGGGGAATATAAATAATAGTGAAAGGAAATAAAGGGGAAAGGAAGAAAAATAAGTGGGAAATATCAGAAAGGGAGACAGAACATAAAGACTCCTAACTCTGGGAAATGAACTAGGGGTGGTGGAAGGGGAGGTGGGCGGGGAGTGGGGTGACTGGGTGGCACTGAGGGGGGCACTTGACGGGATGAGCACTGGGTGTTATTCTGTATGTTGGCAAATTGAACACCAATAAAAAATAAATTTATTATAAAAAAAAAGTTCTTGGCCCCGAGGAAAACAGTTGCTTGAGCTGGATACTCGTATATGAAACAGGGGCTAGTAGATGAGAAAGACTGGGAACTTTTTTTTTTTTTAAAGTAGAAAACAAAACTTTATTTGATGAAAACTTCTTAAAAGTTCCAGTGTGAAGTAACAAAATCAACAACTTACAAATCTCCTCATTCCTTTGCATTTCACGCAAAATATTCTCTTCAGAAAAATGACCCTTTCGTAATATATATCCCTGTCTGTAGGCTAGGCTTGTCTGAGTGGATAAATGGATATAAAATTCAAAAGAGAAGAAAATGAAAATATCCTAAAAATAAAAATCTGAACCCTCTTCCTTGAGGTGTATTGCAGTAGGTTACCAACACATTCAGCACCTTGTAATAATCAAGTTACTGATGTGAGTCATGGAACAGCCCCTGAAATGAAAGAACAAGTCACAGGTTGGCAGCAGAATAAAAATTGACAACTAGAGCGGAGCTCAAATACATGAAATCCACACTTTCTTAACTGCCAGTGTTAAGAAACTCTATTTGGGGCAGTGGACAAGATAGTAGAGATAAAGATAATTTCTGACATTTATGAAGCTCCTTGGTGAATTAGGGAGGACAATGCGGTATTACAGAAGTCCTACCTCACCATGATCAGGGATAAAACTGGTATGGGATCACCTCTCCCTGTGTGACCTCGTGATGTCTCTCTCCCCATCCAGATTCTCTCATGGCTGCATTGTAATCTCTAGCCTGAAAATCAGCCCAACAAATGGATGGTATTTATCTTGCTCTTCTGCTTTCCTTCTGGCACCCATCTGATGGGGACATTTGTCTTCTGATATAATGACTGCTGATCATGTGGATGAGATAAACTAAAAAGGTGAATAGTGGAAAGTGTTTGAGTGAATTATACTTAGCACTTAGCTTAAGAGGGTCTTCCTACAAGATGTTTTGGCATCCTTTCTATTCTGAAAGGTAATTCTCTAGTACGGTGGAAATTATACAAATGCCACTGAGTTGGTATGCATTCTGTTATCAGAATTACATCCTCACGTTGGATAGTTTCTTCTAGAACCTGATGCATTCACTGATTAGTGGCTATTGTCTAATGTGTGTAAATTTGATTTCATATCGAAGAGGATACACATTGGTTTAAGCAGTATGTTTGAATATAAAGATAAAACTTCTGATGTTTACACTGTTAATTGTAGCTGCTTATGCCCCCAAACAACTACAATCCCGCAAGACAATTTTCTTATAAGAGTTCTCAAAAGGGACTTCTAAAATGCCATATTCAGTGAGATGCAATTCAATCCCACTCTACCTGCTTTGCATTCATTCATTTCCTGTCTACTCTCCTCACAGTTTTATTTCCATGAACCTACACCAGGGACCTCCAGTGGAAGATTAATGCACTTTTGAGAGTTTGAAAGATTATTCAGTAGGAAACAGGAAGAATGGCCTAGAATTTGTGTCAACATTTATTCCTTATGTAAAAATAAAGAAGAAATAAAAGTTACTAATTTAAAAACACATATATCCTGTAACATACACAATTATGCATATAAATGCATGTAATATAATTGAATATATAATATACATGTGTATTCAGTTATGATATATGATATGTAGAATGGCATTGGTACCCTCAGTTCCTCAGTTAGATATTCCTGGGTCACACAGAATATCCCAGACATCTGAGGGAATAGTGTGATTCCATAGCGTAGAATGGGTAAGACTTTAGAAATTGAGTAAAAGTCTCAACATGTTTCAACATATATTACTTGTTATGAATTATTTCAATTTAAAAATCCAATGCCAGTTACAAAGTACATGGATACTGACATTTGTTGTCATACTCAAAAAATTTCAGAGAAGAAATACAAATAAATCAGAGAAGAAAAGTTCTCAATGGTTAGCTGTTTCTTTAAAAAATATGATGCTTTGTGAAACATTTTTATGCCTGACTACTGGTGGTGAAGCTGACTTGACTAGTATTAAAAATAAACAAGAATTCCAACAAGTGAATGGGGTTCTGGATGGATTTCATTGCTTGTATCTCTTTTCTATTCTCCTCTGTCCTTCACTGCTCCGAGTGACTAACTTCTTAAAGCTCACCCCCGGCCACTCTACCCTCTTATTCATGTGCAAGCACTGGCCACCCAGTGTATGTATACATAATCTTTAGAAAAGTAGAAGATGAGCCACCTTATGACCTTATTTATTTTTTCTGGTTTTATTTTCCACTCTATACTAAACACATTATATATTCTTGCCACATTAGACTATACAAGTATTTCTGAATAGCCTTATCTAGAAAATCATGAACTCCTACATTCATCTTCTGTATCTCAAATGTTCTGCATTTTCTAAGTTAATTTCAAATGATGCTATCTTCATAAATCTTTTTCTATTTTCTTCACTGAGATTTTATATCTTTTTCTTTTATATTCCCATTTGGTGCGGTTGTCTTATAATTTTTTTGGGAGGGAGAAGCAATTTTGTCTTATTTGCCTTTATGTTACACTGAGACTCTTTGTTAAATTGGATTGGTTCCTCTTCCTCCAAACTCAATTGAAGGTCCATTTCCCACCACCTTCATTAATTGTACAATCTTTCTCTGAGCCCCATCACTGGAGATATATATATATACACACACACATACATACACATAGCATTTTAACAAGAAAAAAGTGTCTTCTTTAAAAAGAAAAAATCAATTACTTTCAGAAAGAGAGAGAGAAAGAGCACATACAAGGGCGGGGAGGAGGTGGTAAGAGCAGAGTGGGAGGGAGGGGGAAAAGTAGACTGTGTGTGAGTGTGGAGGCCAAAGCAGGGCTAGATCTCACCACCTTGAGATCAAGACTTGAGCCAAAATCAAGAGTCAGATACTCAACCGACTGAGGCATCCAGGCACCCCAGAAGAAAAATCATTTTTAAGTGTTATGACCATGTTTTATATTTAATTCAGTTTTTCACTCCATGATGACAAAGACAATTTACTATTTTTTATTTAAACTTCATAACTCAAAAAAAATAAATAAACTTCATAACTTAAAGCAGAAGTCATTGAGTATATGATGCTTAGTTAATGCATGCTGACTAAACACATAAAGTTAGCATGTAGTCTAAGGCTATAGTTTAATGTCATAACTCATTTGGACAAAATAAAACCTTCTGGTGTTGGGTTGTATTTTTCAATGATGATCACTATAATATCTTCCATTCTATAAGACACTGTTTCCATCAAGAGTTATAGTCTCTGTCTCCTTTTCTTGGATTTGAGTGGCCTACTAACTTGTTTATAATCAAGAAGATGTTATGGAAATGATACTGAGAAATTTCTGTCTCTTGGTCAGAAAAAAACCATGAAACTTCTTGCTTTGCTTACTGGAACATTCTCACTTGGGAGCCCTGAACCACCATGTTAAGAAATCTGACTATCTTGAGGCCACTATATTGTGAGGAAGCCAAGCTGTACAGAGAAGTTGCAGGTAGACACTCCAGGTTAAAATCTTAATTTTTGTGTTTTCTTTTTAAAAAAGATTTTATTTATTTGAGAGTGAAAGAGAGAGAGCGAGAGCATGAGCTTGTGGAGGGGCAGAAGGAGAGGGAGATGCAGACTATAGGCTGATCCGGGAGCCAGATATGGGAGGTGCAGGGCTCTATCCCAGGACTCAATCCTGGGACTCCAGGACCATGACCTGAGTTGAAGACAGATGCTCAACTGACAGAGTCAAGCAGGTGCCCCAATTTTTGTGTTTTCTTATCCTAGGTCCAGTTTTGTGAGTGAATGTGCATTAGATGATTCTATGTTTCTGATGTTGAGTAAACTGAGCTTTCAATTTTTCCCATATCAGGCCCCAGATATTATAGAGCAGAGACAAATCATTTCTGCTTTGCTCTTTCTAAATTATTGAACCAAAGAATCTGTGAAGATAGAAAAAATGTTGTTGGTAAGTTTGGAATACTTCATTAATGCAGCAATATTACCTGGACACCTTCTTTCTGATGTGGGAGAATATTTTTATGCAAACAAATGTGTTAAGAAATATAATCCTTGATTATGTTTTTAAACATAAAAATAACAATACATGGGCTCACAACTTTTCATATCTCAAACTTTGAAGACTGTATCACCATCTTGGCCTTCTAATATAATCTCCTAATTTTCTGTAGCAATCACTTATAAGGGAAAGCAAATGGGACAACTGAAGAGATTTTGCATAACCAACAAAGCAAAAACCTTTTAATATCTCTCTACAATCATAATTGATAATTACTTTATATTCTGACAATTGTATTTTGGGAGGTCAATCAACTTTAATCACGTGGACACATTTTTCTAGATTTCAAAGATAAGTAAACCCTCTCCTAAAATTTAGCAAGCTTGTTTTATGTCCATTGACACAAAAATGCTAAGTAGAGTTTTTCTTTGTAAGTTCACCAAATAAAGGTAGATTCTAATATCTGGCTTCTCCAAAACCTAGTGTCCCTTAAACAGCTGTTGTAGTAGTCACAAAGGCAGACAGATGTGTTAGAATCAGGGTAGCATTTGCCATTCTGACTTCAACCCAATGAGAAGTTGAGCTCTGAGCAAGAAAATAAAGTGCTATATTTACTATAAGCACATATATCTGTACTATTCTGTTTGTAATTTATAGCGACCATGATCCTTCTTAGTGACCTCTGACCTTAGCTTTGACTCTTGTCAGCAAACACACACACTACACACACACACACACACACACACACACACACACACTGAACATTTTCGAATTTAATTGTTTACCCACTATGTGGAAAAGCCTGGGCTGTTCATATCCTGGAAATAATTCCTGTCACAACAAAGAGTACATAAACAATGTTTTATGTATAGCAGAAGCCACAGTTGCTTTAATATTTATCAATGGTTTTCATGTAGTCTATTCTAGTCACTTGCAAATTTCTGACCCTTTGGTTTTCTTTCCTCATTGGCAGTTGTGTGTTCTGTTTCCCTGAGATCTTGTCTTGATAGCTTGAATGTCAATTTCTTCAGACATTCTAAGTATGCTAAAATTTAATCTATCTGAAAAGACTGTGCCTTTCTGGCTCGTGGGCCAAATAAGACATTCAACCTTAGCCAAATCCTTGGATAATGTGTAGCATTTCTCTGTGAAAGCTACCTTAACTGGTTAGGTAAGTAATACAAGATACATATTTCACACATGATTTATAGTGGATGATAGACCAGCAAAGCTGACTTCTGAAACCAAGTTTTCCCATGAATATTTATCAGTATTTGTTTATAAGCAAATCATACCATCCTAGTTTACCTAAAATAATTCTAAGCTTAAGCTATTTATTCCAATTGGGCCATAAATGGATTAACTTTGTATGGATTTTGAATTGCCTTTACCTTTAGACTTCAGAGGACTCAACACATTTTCCAAGAAAATCTTAATCCTGTTTTGTATACTCTCTCATAACACCTGAAAACATAGGTGGGATGACTACATAATTTTCTTGAAAAATGTAACATCTTTACTGATCTTGTCAGTTCCCCCCTGCCAACAGCTTCCTGTGGGCACTTGTATCAGTGAATATTTTCTCAAGTGGAAGGAATCTGGAATTAAAACATCCTCACTTTGGTATCTCATGTTACCAAGTCATTAATAAACATGGCTATTCTCCTAGTGAATATGACCATTTTCAAAAGCTAACTATGGTTTTTGTTTTTTAAAAAGTGGGAGTAGGCCTGTGACAAATTTACTTGAAAATCTTCTAAGACCTTGGCAAGCCACTTGTACTGAAAGAGCTGGATTTTATGCTCGCATTTTCTGAGTTCTCACTTTGACTGTTACAGGGCATCTCTTTCTGATCCAAATCTAAGCAATTTTTCAGGGACCTCATATTATGTTTCAGAACAAATCTTTTAGATGTTGACATCTACCAGTTCAGAGAAGACTGGCACTTAATTTGCCACATTGGAGAGCCAAATGTCACTGATTGAATTATGTACTCTGTCTGCCCACAAATTCACATATTGAAGTCCTAACTCCCACCTCAAAACATAACCTTATTTGGAAATTGAGTAGTTGCAGTTATAATTAGTTAAGATGAAGTCATTAGGGTAGACCCTAATCCAGTAAGACTGGTGTTCCTCAGAAAGGTGAAATTTGGACACAAAGACACAGACACAGGGGGGATACCATTTGCAGATGAAGGCAGGCATCAGTGATGCTTCTGCAAGCCAAGAAATGCCAAAGATTGCCAGAAAACCAGCAGAACCTAGAAGGGAGGCATGGGGTAGTCGTCAGAAAAGAACCAACACAGCAAACACCTTGATTTCAGATTTTCAGTGTCTAGAACCATAAGAAAAATATTTTGTTGCTCAGTGTGTGATACTTTGTTATGACAGACCTAGAAAACTAATACATGAGATTTAGGGTAACACTTCTACAAGGTGAATTCCATAACTTGAACTCAGATACTCCACACTCCTATTTGGGTCCTGGAATGTTTAGACCACTAAAGCAATACCTCATTTGCAGTCTCTTTTTCTACCTCTGTTATGCATTGTAAATTATGCAATGGTTTACTTCTCTTTCTAACAGGTGATTTCAAAGCGATTTACAATATTACATATACATTATTGTCAGAAAAGTGTGCTCCTGGATTCATACTAGATTTGCAACTTGCATCATTCAATGGTTGTATGGTATATTTTTAGCATCCAAATAAAATGAAATACAAAAACTGACATTGCAGACTGATTCAGTAATGGGAAAAATCAGCTGAAACATTTGCTTGGTGTAAATAAAGAAAAAAATAGGTATGATTTATTTTTAAAATTAATTATGAAGACCAAAGTTGATACAAGTTCCTGACTAGGAAAACAGGTGACATTTTTTTTAGAATTGACTTTATAACAGGAATCATTTGATCTATACATTGTCCTGCCTTTTTAATGTCATTCTCTACATTCACCTTAGATCTGATATTTGAAGTGGCTGGAATAAATAGGCTGTAATGATCATGTCAGGAAGGAAGGAACTTGGCTTTGCTGTTATTTTTTGAGTGCATATTGGTTTGACTTATTTTTGAGAAACTGTGTTATAGTTTTACATACAGGAGGCCAAGTTTTATATAGATATTTATTTATATTTGTAGAACATCTATCCAAGATCTCAAGGAGAATATGCTATTTTTTTTTTTTTTACTAGAGAATCTTTTCATTGGCATGTGTTTGTGTGGGATAAAACTGATGTAAATTGAATAGCATTTAAAAGAATTTACCTCTCCCTCAAACAAATAAGCAACCAAATTTTTGGTGCTTCTTATTTGTTTCATCTGTTCTGGGAAAGAAAATTCCACATCTTCAAGTATTAGCTTGACCTCTATCAAAATGCCCAAACTCTACCTATGCCCAGGACAGACATTTATAGATGATCACATTTTCCTCATTGAGTCTGGTTGTGGGCTCAGAGTTCTTAACATAGTGAACCACGGAGCTTCCATAAAATGCCGAATTGGTTTATGACTTGAAACATATTCATCACCCTTGCTTATTGGTACTATTAATTGGTAACTATATAGAGGTAACTATATACTTGAGAATAATTGAAGTCAGTGTCAGTATTGTACATGTAGGTTTATAAAATAATTATTTTGAATTTGCCATGTATATGTATGCAAGTTTTGTAGACTAGATAAATATACATATTTGCAAATATGTATGTTGTAATTATAAATAAACATTACACATGCTATTAGTTTTCAGATTTTTGTAGTATATGGGTTAAACTTTTAAATTTTATTGTCATTGCTTCAACCTAATGTCATTTGAAACTTCTCTTCCTGTCACTTTTGGTCTAGGTAAGGCACCAATTATTTTCTTTCTCCAGCCCCGCCCAAGCAACCCTCTGATTCATGAAATGTTACAATGTTTTTGGTTAGCCCATATATTAGGGTTGAAATTATAATTGCAGTTTATCCTAGGCCTTGGTCTACAATTTCTCAAACTTGGGAATTTTATATACAGAGCATCATTTATTATGATATTAGTTATCTATTTGGTGTAGCAATGTATACCAAAGCCTATCATCTTAACACATATTTATTAGTTCACACAGTTTCAGGGGATCAGGAATCTGGGAATGGCTTAGCCAGGTGATTCAGGCTCAAAGTCTCCTATGAGGGTGCAGTCAAGCTATGGTCTCTCCATGGGGCTGCTTACAACACAGCAACTTCCTTATTCCAGAATGAGTGAGCTATGCTTAACAAACCCTCCAGATGATTCTGAGGTATGCTAAGCTTGACAACAACTGATCTAAAAGACTTGTTAGGATACATGCCCATTAAAAATCCTGACTAGCTGTTAGGGAGGATCACTCTTCCCTTGGGATTACTTTGCTTTTGGAAATGTTTATATCCTTTAGTCTTATATACAGATAGGAATAAATGAACCTCTCCCCTACCCTGTCTTGTTTTATCTCTTGGATATTGCACAAATCCATGAGATGGATTTTAGAAGGTGTTAACCTACTCTCACAAATGTCCTGCTTTTGTTCCAAAATGCCTTTTCCAAGCAAGAGTAGGAGGAGCCTTTTATTTTATTATTATTTTTTTTTGACACCCAAACCTATCCAGGGTGATTACAAAAATGCTTCTCCTTCTCCTCCTTCCCTAAATATAAAACTTCTTAACTCTTGCTTTAATTCTGTTGCTTCATTACAACACAATGTCTTACATTCAACTCACTCTGCAGAGAATTTGGAGCTGAGAAGCCTTTAAACTTTCTGCTTAATGCCTTCCTTAACCTGCTCTCTGCAGCAGTTCAAACCTGACTGCAGGGAGTTACACAGTAGTTAAAGTGCTTCAAAACCCAGCATGGACATGGACTTACCCAGCTATCAGCAGAGGACAGCGATAGAGTGTTTCAGGATGCAATTTTGTTCTCCCGTAAATGGAGGCAAATCCTCAAATAAGAATTTTGTTTCAACTTCCATTTCTCTATGATTAAGTTTTGAGACTCTGCTACTTCAGGAACAGAAAGCTTTTAAATTTAACCCACTCTCAGTGTAATATTCCTCTTAATGATAAATGGGCATGTTTCAAGCTGGGAGGTTAAAAGGTGAAAAAAGGCTAAACTAAAACCGTCCTGTCCTCACAGTACAGTGTTTCACTTTATGATAAATGGCACTGTTTCAACTTGGGGGGATGAAAGATTTTGCATTTGCTTTGAAGCAGAGAAATATCCAAGTGCTCACTAGAACTGATTTTAGATGTGTCTGGAAAAGTATGGGTAAATGGCTGAGTACAATATTAGACTGAGAAAATGTCATTTTTTTTCTCCTCTGAAAAACACATTTGTACCATCTAGAAAATCATTTATATTGATGCTTATAGAAGAAACTATAAAAATACATATTTAAAAATAAGTTTTAATCATTACAATTGTTTTTCATAGAAAATTAATTTAAAAAAACAGGACAAGAATTAACCAAAACCACCAACTTCCAATTTTCCAAATGCTTATGCTTTTGAGCATGTGTAACTTGAAACTTCTCTAAGAACTTTTCCCTATTTTGGTCACTCCATATCCATAAGAAAGGAAATTATTCCATAATTTTTTGATCTGATTCTTGTGTCCACAAAAGAGCTTAAAATTATAAAGATGTCTTGCTTTTTTAGGTGAAGAAAAGGACAGGCAAGAATAAGGACATGAGCAATCATGAAAATGTATTCAGGGGTCATGAAATCTATCTTCACAGATGAACTTTCATTCGAAGGTCACTCAAATGAGGATTATTTTTTCCATTTCTTCTAGAGAACTTTCCACAATTAGCCTATAGCTTCACTTGCATATGACTTAAATCATTAGAGAGTGAGTAGAGCACAGAGTCAGTACTGTCCTAAAAAATGCTACTACCATTTTAAATAACAGTATGAGTTATTTAGATATTTTAAACAAACTAAAATTTAAAGAAATAGGACTGCTCTCAGCATACCTAGACTCCTGCTAATAAAGGCAGTGACTTTCTGTTTCTTTTTGGGTTGTCTGTAAATTTATTCCCATTTTTCTCTAGTTCTGACTCTAGTTAAAAAACATCCTAACATCCAGATCTTTCCTTCCTGGTTCATTGGGCTGACCACTTCTTCCAGGGCATCTTGAACTCCTGCCATAATCCACTCCCAAATGTCCACATTTAAAATCAGCCATTTTTTTCTGGCCTACTATTTCTTTGAAGACTAAAAGTAAGAGAAAGAAGGACAAGGAAACTTAAATTGATTTGCCCGTCAATTTCCAATCATGATGTAATCCCCACAGTACCGTCACAGAGGTAAAGCCTCCATATTCTGACAGAAACCCCGCCTGGCATCCAAATTGGATTGCTGCTTCAATACTCCCACCACCATGTTCCACCCTGCGGTATTGATGGTTGTCTGAATTAGACCTGCTCTTGCTGTGCCTTTTTAATATGGTGTCGTAGCCTGTCCACGGAGCCTGGTAAGTTCTCCCAAATCTCCCCTTAACCTTCCCACTTCAGGCAAGCTCAATTTGCTATAATCAGAGCATCTCTCCACTCTTCTAGAATAAATCAGTTTTAATTTCTTTTTTGTTGTCATGTGGGTAGATACTGAGTTTAATATAATTGCGTTAAATCCTTCACATGCAATTCAATATGTCTCTGGTTCATTTTTTCTTTTCTTTTCCTTTTTCTCTTTCCTTTTTTTCCTTCTCCTCCTCTTCCTTTCCCTTCTCCTTTCTTTTCCTTTTTATTTCTTATAATCACGGTTAACCAGGGTAAGTGGGGGAGAATAATGAAAGAACCAAAGTTCTTATTAGGGTTTAAAATATTTCTTACTCTATAAAGAGCCTTAAGAGAAAGAAAGACATTGTGTAGCTGTGGCCTTTGACTTTTACTTTCATGTATTTCTCTAATACCTCTCTGTCCAAGATTTCTCATCTAAATTGGAAAAAAAAAAACCCATGTGATTGGAATACTTTATAATATTGCAGGTTCTGCTAGTGATCAAGCTCCTGTTAAAAGAAATATCTGTGTTTATATAAAATAAATGTATGTGTGTGTATATATATATATATACATACATACATGATATTCACATAGTATGAGACTAGATACTTTTCACCCTGTGATGCACACTATGATCTTATGATATGCTGGCCAGATCCCTCAGTAGAACTGTGGGCCTCATTCCCCCAGCAGCTGAAAGTTCTGTCTGGAGATAGCCCTCAGCTTCTATCTACCTTTTGGAATTGTCTGGCTGAGAAAAGTTGCCTAGGGACGGGCCATAACCAATGATTAGTTAATATGGGGCACAGACCTTGTCACCTCAACCCCTCAGAAGGAAATATGAAAGATAACTGGGGCTTCAGGGTTGCTGCAGTGTCAGTCTTGTCTTTTTGTAATGCAAGTGACTGACTTACACTTTGCTAAGACAACCTCTACCTCAAAGACATCTATTTCCAATGAGTACTTTGCTAGCCAAAAGACATTATAAAGAGACAGGCGGCCCTCTCACCCCCACTCCAACTCCTAGGCTCCTTTCTTTTAGTTGATTTCTACAAATGACTATGTGGGCGGCTTGTCTTTTGTTTTCCCATGCTTTAAATTCCTGTACTTATGCTTTATATTCACAAACAAAGGAACCCTAAGCCCCCACCCCAGACCCCAATAAAGGCAGAACACTAGGCCTGCAGGCCCTCTCTGTCTTTCTCTTTACTCACAGCTTTGTTGTGTGACCCCAGGTGTGCTGTGTAACTTCTAGATCCAGTAAGTAATAAACCTTTTTTCTCAAACTGTCCTGCTGGTTATTGCTGAGGGAGTCTTGCAATCATAAGAACCACAAGGGCTGGCACTGCTACAACACTGCTTGTGGACAAGCTGAGATTGGCACAAAAACCATTGCTTATTGGCTTGGCCCATCCTCTCTCCTTGAGCAGTCCTGCCCCTCCCCTTCCCAGGTGATCACTCCAGGAGCAGCCCTAATAAAACTCCTGCATGCTCAGCTTTACCTCAGAGTCTGCTCCCCAAGGAACCCATGCTGTCACACACTTCATTTCCTTATAGTTTAAAATACTTAACTAGTAATGTTCTTAAACCTTGCAAAACGGGCGTCCATTTTTTGTTCAGGAAGAGCTCAGCTAGGATAATAGAAACATTACAACTCCATTTACGTGAAAATCAATTAGGATACATAGGTGTTAAAGATTAAAAAAGGAAAAAAAAAACATGTGGGTCTGCTCCAAATATAATGTATAATGCAACATTAGCCATGTCACTGCAATCGAGCTCGTGAATTACCAGACCGGGTAGCTGCCAACAACAGACTGGGTAGTTATTCAAAAAGAGAACAGATGTGCATGTAGGACCTGAGTCTCTTTGTGTCACATGCCCCTGTTCAATTCAGGTACTCTGGGAATAAAAATATCTTTGGGCCTGAATTTTTATGTAACGCTTTTGTTCCAAAGAGATTCAACAGTTCATTTATTCCTATAATAATAATGCAAATGAACATAAAATCATGATATTTATTGAAAAGTTACTAAGCGTCAATCAGAATTATCTTAATTATTGGATTATAAGAGCAATTGTCTAAGCTTTTCTGAGTGGCTATACTTATCTCCATATTACATATTGGCAAGCTGAGGCACAAAGACACCAAGTAATTGGCTGAGTCACCCAGTGGAGAAGTACAGATCCCACAGCCAGGTTTATTTGACTGAGAAGCCTCTACTTATGTTCTGCTTATCAACAGAGTGTAGTACCACTTGTGTAAAGATGATGAACAAAATCCCTTTATAGACAAAAAGGGGATCAACTATCCTGTCTCCCATCAAAAACCTGCTTGTTTATTTTCCAGTAATTTTTAAATGTTAAGGAAAAAATGGAGGCAGACTTTCCATTGAGAATCAGGTGATCTTTTCATATAAGTTTGTCACCTGATTCCCACCTCTGTGCATCATCTCATACCTCCACTTCCTCCCCATCAGTCCAAATCTTCTGTTCTCTCTAATTCTGTTTCAAGTACCACTTGTTCCAAGAATTTTTTCTGGATTGCTCCACTCTATAACAATTGGTTGACAATTTAAACTCACTGCCACCCGTCAATCTGAAATTGAGATTCATTTTGAACATTATATTCCAGAGGCTTTCACAAACGTTGTCTCCTTTAATCATCACAAAATAATTTGAAGGATGGGTATCATTGTTATTTCTGCATACAAATAAGGGAATGGAGACAAGGAAAATATGTAAAAGATTTGGTCATTCACAAGTAACTGGTTCAACCTGGTTTTGAATACACAGTCTGACCTAAGCACTATTGCTTTGGGCTGCAATTTCCCATTGTTCGTCCCCTTGATTATCTATATTCTTTTCATTATATTTTTGCATTTTCTTACTTAAATTATAACTTAAATTATGAGTTAAACTGAGATTCATGTATGCATATTTTGTCTTTGAAATACTAGCGTTAAGTTCTCTTAATGAGGTCAGTGAGGTTTTAGCTCAGTCTTCTCCTGTTCACTAACTTGCCCTCACAAGTTTCTCTAGTAGGAAACAGCTAGCAGAAACATTCAATATTAGAATGAATATGGGCCAGAACTTGCTTCTTGGATATTTTTGAAAACTGCCCAATAGGTGGAAATGTGATTCTTGGCATGTTTACAAGTCAAAGGTGTATATCCTTATTGTATTTATTAACAATATTTGGCTTTATCTCTTCTTAAATCATATCATCCTGTTCATCACTGGGTAGAGGGGAAAATGATCAGTAGCCCAACATCTCTCATGTCTACCTTTCTCTAATACTGTGGCATCATCACACACCTTCCAGAAGGAGGTTATCTTCCTGATAATGCCCTAAGCAAACCTGTTGTCCTCATTTGATAGTGAGTTCAAACTCAATCATAAATAAGTCATAGAATTCAATTAATTAAAGTGAGACCATTGAAGGGAAGAGGGGCTATATTCAACTTTCTTTGGTGAATTTCAAATTCTAATGAGTCAGATGGGAAATATATTTTGAAAAAAGTCAAGTGACTTCATTTTTTTTTTTTTGACTATGCTTACTTTAGATATGATCAAAGTGACATAAGGGATAAAAAAAATTTGTTTGCCTTTGTTTTTTTTTTTTTTTTCTCTGTAATTTAGTGACAGATATTGTCCTAGAGTACTGGAAGATTTGCCTCACATGTCACAGGAAACTGAGATTCTATTTTTCATTATCAATATTCAACTGGCTATCTGCAACACAAACCCAAATAGCATATTATAGAACACACTCTGTTTCCCTGAAGCACCACTGATACAGCTCAGAAAATAATCAAACTGTATTTAATTATTCACGATCATGTAATTTAGCAGAAAATCAAGATCTAATTTTTATTAGGTTTATTTGGCTCTTTGCTGCTCTGTGAGGGCTTAAGCTTTCTTTAGAAAAGAAATCAACATAACCAGAAGTTATGAGAAAAACACAATCTTTTGTTTTGGGAAAGATAGCTATAAATCCTAATCAAATCATGCATAATTTCAGAGCGAACTGCATAGGAGCCTGCCTCCTCATGAGCATATCTCCCTGCTTTCCTGGTTTGATTTTGTTTTGTTTTTCTATTCAAATAAGGACATACTTTAACAGGTGGAGTCTCCTGTACTTTTTTCCTTTGGGGGAAAAAAGCCTAGAGCTGTTAGTTCAATAAAATTGCCACTATGACGATCCCACTGGGCACATACAATCCTAGGTATCAGCCCCCTTTCAAAAGATAAAGCCCATATGATAAAACTACTTCTTTTTCAATTAAAAAATTCTTTTTTATTCTCTTTCTCCAGTGAGTTTTATCTGTATTCTTAAATGCTTAAGTCTTCACTTTTAAAAGCTAACAGACTGTTTCTTTCTGAGTGATGCCAAATTTGGTGCTATGAAAAAAAGAGACTCATTGTCATGTACTGGTAAAGTAAAAATGAATTTATTTGGCTGAATTGGGAAGATGGTGATGTGGGAAACAAAGGCAAAAGAAATGAAGCTTATATCAAAATCCCCTTACAGCTCGCAGCCCACTGACATCCCTGAAACATGCAGAGCGTGACCTTCTTCAAGGAACTCGTGGCTGCCTTAGCACCTTCATGTTTAAAAATAACCTTATCTCAGCAGCAGCAGGCCCCTCAAGGTCCTGAAAGCCTTGTTTCCAGATTCCTTGAAGACTTGTGCTATCCCTCACCCTCCCTAATTCAAAAGTATACAATCCATCACTCCTCACAATCCCATGATAGCTCTTTCTGCCCACAGATCCTGTCCTGTGAGTATGGAATGGGTAAAGGTCTAGGCAGGAGAGATAGAAGACCCCTGACTCCCCTGACTAATCTCTGAAACTATTTCTGGCAGGCAGAGACACTGAGACCAGAGCAGGACAAGAGACAAGGGAACAGACCAAGACGGCACAAGAATCTCAAGGCCACAAGCTTCCCAGTCAGTTATCAGTAAAAAACTGTCACTAAAAGCCCTCAGTGGCAACCCATTTGGGACCCCTCTCATTCTAGAGAGCTTTTTTCTTTCCTTTCTGCTCTCACCTTCCCCGCCTCTCCTCTCTTTTTTTTAAAAAAATATTTTATTTATTTATTCATGAGAGACACAGACAGAGAGGTAGAGACATTGGCAGAGGGAGAAGCAGGCTCTCTGCAGGGAGCCTGATGGAGGACTCAATCCTAGGACCCCAGGTTCATGACCTGAGTAAAGGCAGAGATGCTCAACCACTGAGTGTACCCAGGTGCTCTACTCTAACCTTCCCTTAATAAACTTTCACTTCACTTTACCCTTTCATGTCCGCGAGGTTCGTTCTTTGACTCAGTGAGACAGGAACCCTGCAATCCTGCAATAATGAAGTCATAGATAAACTTCCTGGGCCCCTGAGGTAGTGTTTCTCAAACCTGAGGGTGCATAAGAATCACCTGGATGACTTTCTTAAGACAGATTGCTGGGCTTTACTCACAGAGTTGCCAGTGACTGGGGCCAGGGTTGCTGAGAATCTGCATTCTTCACAAGTTCACTCATGATATTCATGTGATTGTACTAGGGACCCCACTGTAAGAACCACTGTTTATGAACATCTTGCTTGCAGACAGGCAACTATTTTGCTTGTCTCATGCAGTACAATTTTCCAAAAAGATAATTTCCAACATGTATCACTTGGAAGATTTTATATAGCTATTTTCTCAGGGTACTCTAAAAAAATAAAATTGGAAACTCTGGAGTATTGAGGTCCACACTCACACATGACAAGAAACTTTTGGAATTAAAGAGTAGCAACTTCCCTTTGGTGAGATATGTCCTTTCCAGCTACTTTGGTCTACTTGTCTTTGTCTAGTATTCTAAGTCTCCAACATTCTTTTTTTAAAAGATTTTATTTATTTATTCATTCATGAGAGACACAGAGAGAGAGAGAGGCAGAGACACAGGCAGAGGGAGAAGCAGGCTCCATGCAGGGAGCCTGACGTGGGACTCGATCCCGGGACTCCAGGATCACGCCCTGGGCCAAAGGCAGGCACTAAACCGCTGAGCCACCCAGGGATCCCTAAGTCTCCAACATTCTGATATGCACAGTATTCATCATCATTCATTTCTAAGTACTTCAAAATTTCCATTTTGATTTCTAAATTTTAAATTTAATTTACTTTTTTAATCTATGGGTTATTTAACAGTTTGGTCTTTCCAAGTAAATCTATCTATGAAACAATATATTAAATACATATAATTATCTTATAATTATCAATTCTAATTACTTACATTGTGTTCAGAAAATATATTCTACACAGTATAATGAACAATATATTATTATACAATTATTTTGAAAAGTTTGAGATTCCTCATGTGGAATTAATGAGATCAGTTTTTATAAATGTTTTAGATGTCCATCAAAAGAATGCTTATTATTTATTTGTTTTAAGGATTCAATATCCATCTCTTGGAAAATAGTTGCTTTTTATTTTACAAAGCTTTTGGAGACAATAATTTTTCTTTGCTTGTGTTAATGTCTCCCACTATGAGTGTGACATGGCAATTTATATTTAAGTATCCTTTAATTTTACTCTATTTAATTGCTTCCACACCAGGAACAAATAGTCTTTGAATTTATACTACCATTAATTTGTTTTGTGTATTTTTGAATATTTTAAAAATGTAAGTATACAGTTTGTATTTTTTGTGCATCTGTCGTCTTTCACTGAAAATGTTTTTGACAGTCATCTGTATCATTACAGACATTAGTAGTCTGTTTTGTTTTCTTTGCTGTGTAGTATTCCCTGGCATAAAAATATTACAATTATTTATCATCCTCTTGTGGACAGACATTTGGAGTTTCCAGTGTTGGGCTATTAAAATAATATTCTTACTTCTATTTGTCAGTGCTTAATTTCTTTTACCTGCCTAGTATGTATTCTGAGAAGCACGTAAATCTTGACTTTGCTAATGTTTTTGCTATTACTAAATTTATAGACTTAAACATTTTTAGTGAAGGTTTTTCCTCACAATCTGTCAGTCACTCAAATGTTTTGAGAATGTAGCACATATGTGACACTAGAATTCTAAAATCAATTAGGTACTTAATATCCCAACTATATAGAATTTGTAGTATAAGTAGAGTACTGTAAATCAATAATTAAAATTCATGGCAAACTCAAGAAAGCCCCAAAATAGGAGGAGATAAATACCAATTGGTGTTCAATAGATAGTAAATTTCATCTGAGTGGGGTGCATAAAAAAGAGACTTCAATGAGAACTGAAAATTATAGTCTAGGGATTTGGTGTTGAGGATAAGTAACTATATAGGTTATCAGATATTGGAGAGCACAGAAATACTTAATACAGAAGAAATAACACAAATAAAGGCATCCATGCCAAGATATTTTAAAATTATATAATATTCTATGCATAAAAATCTTGTACTTTTTATATGTTCAATCATTTAAAATACAAGGGCTGTAAAACTTTTAGTATTATTTTGAAAAATTTGTGCATGAAATTGGGGGATCAGTTCTTTTAGTAGTTTGGCTGAAATGGAAATGGTATAAAAGACTCCTGGAGAGTAAAACTATACTATAGATTATCTCCAGACACAGAAAAACCTAAATTTCTCATTTGTCATTATGACTTGTACTTTTGGGAAAAAAAAAGTATTTTAGTGCTTAAATTATTTTCTTTTAAAAACAGAGAGAGTAATTCACTGTGTCGTAGTAACTTTGGTTGGTCAAGAACTCATTACAAGTTTGTAGGATAATTAGTTAGTATAAATTCTGTGATTGCAATTTTAGTCCAAAGATTAAACTGAGCAAGCCTAGCATAACAGGTTGATGCATGCTGCCATTAACTGGCATTGCCTGACAAGAATCTAGCAAGGAAAGAAGACCTGTTTACTAGATGCAAAAAATTAAGTTATGGTTCTCATCGTGACAATGAATTGTTCTAGTCAGATAGTGATATGTGAAGGGCAGCCAAGTGACCAATGTAATCATGCTAGATCCTTTTGTAGACACTAATACATTTTTATCCTGGAGGAATTATTGAGTTGTAATTAATGCTGCCTTGTTTTGCAATTATTTAATCTATTCAAGCTAGCCTCCCTTCAAAATCCAGTATTCAAAACAACTGAAATGCAAATGGTTGAAAATCCTGGCTTAACTGTCTGTGGTGATATGAGGAAACATTCTTTCTTCTTTTTTTAAAAAAAGTCATATTGTTTTAGAGCAATGTGAGGTTTACAACAAAATTGAGAGGAAGCTACAAAGATTTCTCATATACCTTCTGCTTCCACACATGTATAGCTTCTCCTATTATTAAAATCACTCACCAGAGTGGTGAATTTTTTACCTACACTGACAAACCAAAATCACCCAAAGTCCATAGTTTATATCATAGTTCACTCTTGGTGTTCCCCATTCTGTGGTTTTATAGAAAGGATAATGACATGTATCCATCATTATAATAGCATACAAAGTATTTTCACTGCCTTAAAATTCCTCTGTGCTCTATCTATTCATCTCTCCTTCCCTTTCACTCCTTGGAAATCACTGATCTTATGGTCTTCATAGTTTTCTCCACCCAAAGCGATTTCCTTTTTTCCATATGCAAAACTCATCCACTCCAATAATCCAATAAGATTAACATCATCTCAATCAGCTCCCAGTATGGATAAGGCTCCTCAGGCAAAGTCCCCTGGGTGACTTTGGATTTGAAGACCTGTGAGCTAAAGAGAGAAGTTATCAGCCCCTCATACACTGACATACAGTATTGGGACAAGGATAGGTGACCATAATGAACACATTGGCTCAAAAGTAAGGAATATGATATAAATAGTAGTTACTAGTAGTAACTATTAGTAGGTTCAGTAGCCATACTGAAAACCATCTGGGTGCACGTTCCTAGTTCCTGTAAAAGCTACTCTGGTTGTGATTTTCTTATGGTTCTCATTCTACAATTTAGGTTTTTGACACCACCATCTGAGTCATATACCCTTTCTGATAAAAAAAAAAAAAAAAGTGGCCCTAGTTTAAAAAAAGGGAGTTCCTGGGTGGCTTAGTTTGTTAAATGTCTGACTCTTGAATTTAGCTCAGGTTTTGATCTCAGGGTTGTGAGTTCAAGTCCTGGGCATGGAGCCTACTAAAAAAAGAAAGAAAAAAAGTGGTCTTTATTTTCACCTGACTATATTTTTTAGCCAACTTCCCGTCTATATGTTTATAGGTACTAAAAAGGCAGGAAAAACAAAAAAATAAACAAACAAAACCCCAAAACCCACAAGAAGTCTGAAATTAAATCTTCAAAACAAAAATGACAAATATTTTAGGTTGGCTTACTCAACATTCAACTTACTTCTTGCTTGCTTTTTTCAGTTATAGAATCTGGAAAGTCAAGGCTTTCCTCTCAGACTCCTTTGCAGCTAGGGTTTTCCTTTTGATACAATTATCAGCAATTACTTCTGTAAACAGAAGTCTTCTATTGCCAGTTTTCCTTCCACTAAATCTCCTTCTTCTTTGTAATACTGATATGAGAGTTGGATGTCATCAGTCATTTTGTATCCATAAAGGGAAAGTTAAGAGAATTTTAGATATTTTGACCCTACTATCCTTAAACTGTTGGATAGAACTGAAACAAACAAACAAACAAACAAACAAACCCTGAAGCTTTCTGTTGCCTAAGTACTTTGAGAAAATTATGTGCACATGTCAAAATCATCCCAATGGAAGGCAGTGTATCTACAGTACCTCCATACTTACTGTTACACAGAGGAAGAAAGAAATTATTATTATTTTTAAATGTAATTATTTATTTGAGAGAGAGAGAGTGCATAGGAGAGTGAGCACACAAATGGGGAGAGGGGCAGTGGTAGAGGGAGAGAAAGCATCCTCAAGATAACTCTCTCTCCACTGAGTGTGGAGCCCAATACTGGGCTCAATCTTGTGACCCTGACATCATGATCTGAAACAAAACCAACAGTCAGATGCTCAACTGACTGAGCCACCCAAGTGCCTCCCCCAAAAAGAATCTCTTACATTGGGATTTCTCTCATGTGCAACTAAAGACCATCCTAACTAGTATAAGTAGGAAAGCTCTAATGAACCCATTCCTGAAAAAAAAAAAGTATTTGTTGACAGTTTATATTTTGAGGTCTGAGGCAGACACTAATTATTCAGCTGCTAACTACACAACATGGTTAAGGATCTCCAGGAACTCATAGTCTGAGAGCTCACTTAGGTGAAAAGGGATGTCTCTAAAATAGATTCCAGGTTCTACTAATCTTTTTCTCCACTATTTTTAACATCTGACTTCTAACTTCATGGTAAACAGATGGTGTCTGTTTTTGTGTCTACAGGCCTGGGATGCACATCCTAAGCTGTAAAAAGGGAAATATGAAGAGTAACACAACATTGGTATTTTATTCAGGAAAATACATTCTTCTTCACAGGGACTTGGCCCTCCATCTCATTGTTTTGTAATGTGTATGTGATGGCCAATGTTCAAGGGAAGACCCAGTGTAAGGGAGGCTGTCAAAGGAGGACTTTTATTTGGGTATCATACACCCACAACAAAATCATAATACTTTAATATTATTCTTAATAGATATTATCCTATTCAGAGGGGATGGGTATTGTGCAGGGCACTAGTAGTGACTGCCACTAGTAGTGAAGGCTGATGCAATTCATTGTGTAGATGAAAGGTGGTTAAGATCTACAGTAATCAAGAGCTCATTATTTCAGGCAAGGTTAGCAATAACAAAGTTCACTTTTCATTTTTTAATTGCAGACATCATTATATCCAGGTAGCTAACCTAAGAAGCTTCATGCTAAGTAAAATACTCACATTTTTGAAAATACAAAATCAGTAGGAAAGAACAATAACAACCAAAATGTTTTTGAGTTATATTTACATGATTTTTAGTACATTTTGAGGAGCAACATCCTATTTTACCTGACCATAAGAAGAGCCATTATGTATTTAAGAGCACAGAGTAGATTTAAAAGAATGACTAAACCATGTGCATATTATTATTATAAATATAATTTTTTCCACCACTTTATACCTATGGCTCTCAACTCTGTTTACTGTAAGGCCCTTAAGCCATTTCTTCTCCAGTAGTTTCATTTAAGAGTTTCTATTTTTTAAAGAACTTTATTTTTAAGTAATCTCTACACCCAACATAGGGCTCAAACTTACAACCCCGAGATCAAGAGCAGCTTACTTACTCTACTGACTGAGCCAGCCCGGCACCCCAGAGATTTTTGTTTTTTATTTATTTTTATAAATAAAAAAATGTATACATTTCACATTTCATTTTGATGTTCTTCTAGGACATGTGTTTTTCTTAAATATCACACTTGAAACTGTTGTGTGGGAGACTAAGTATACCATGCTGTTCATTTATATTAAGTCTTTAAAATATTAGAAATAGAGAAAACACCTAGTTACAACTTTGGCAAACATTTATTTAAAGATAAGTGATCAAAGGTAAAATGAAACAAAATATTGTTACTTCTACTGTACCCAGGTTACTTTCTTTTGTATACTTCCTCTGGCATTGCTCTCTCTGGGAAAACCCCTCAGCATGGTAAAAGCAGTTCCTAGAGAGAAGGACAGTAACCTACAGAAAGAAGAGAAAGTAAAGAGAGAGAGAGAGATCCTCTCCAGTCATCTAATATGTAAACTGTAATTAGTTTACTTATGAGCCAATTTTCTGTGTTATATTCAGAAGAATTTTCTTAAATGCCCTCATGATTCCATATTCAATAAAAACAGTTGTTATGGGACCCTGAAGTCCTTGATTTGATGTCATCTGAGTCACTCTGGTTTTTCCTTCCCTCACTGGCTGTGGGAAACAATTAACTGAATGTAAAATTTCTGCCACAATGTGGAGGTCAAAAGAATAAAGAAAAAAACACCATCCTTGTTGTGGGACTTTATAAAAGAAACAAGAAGGTTCTGTTCTTGCAGGAGGCAGAGTGAATGAAATTTGTAAGAAGCAAAGCTCTGACATGAGATAAATTGTAGGACTGAATTTTATCCTGAAGCACTGAAAACTATTAAAGAAATTCTATGTAGAGCCCAACATGGTCAGATATATGTTTTAGAAACCTCTCTACCCATTGTAGATATTGATTAATTTTTCATAGTGATAGGAGAATACAAGTTTAAGGGATAAATTCTAATGGAGTATAAATAAGAGATAAAATTTCAAAAGTATTAGAGAAGAAAATAAAAGAAAAATAGCAAAAGACAATAAAGGAGAAAAATGGACAAGCAAAAATAGTGAATAGAAAAAATAAGTAATAGAAGTAAGAGTAAATACAAAATTGATCAAAGTAAGGTGCAAAGGTTCAATTTCTCAGTTGGGAGGAAAAAAATTATAAATAAAATACAAACCCTTTCCATAGTTCTATACTTATCACTTTCCTCTACAATTCAATAAATGATATCATCATTCACTAGTTTCTTAGGAAAAATTTATAAATTATATTTGATTACCCTTATTTCATTTTTATCTCACATCTGATCACTCAGCAGGTTTTGTGGAATCCATTTCCAATTCTATTCCCAAAGCATCCTTTTTATTGTCTCTACAGCAGCAAACCTGGTCTGAGTAACCACCTAATTTAGCCTGGACCAAAGGAATACACTACTAGCGGTCTTCCTTTTTCCTATCCTTTCTTCAGTTCATTCCCTTCCTCTAAAAAGAATGATATTAAAAAAATAAATCTGAGGGGCACCGTGGTGCCTCAGTGGTTGAGCTTCTGCCTTTGGCTCAGGTTGTGATCCCGGGGTTCCTGGGATCGAGCTCCCCACAAGGAGCCTGCTTCTCCCTCTGCCTATGTGTCTGCCTTTCTCTCTGTGTCTCATGAATATACAACAAAATCTTAAAAATAAATAAATCTGATAATATCATACCCTTCCTTAAAATCAAATGCTATGCAACTAATTAACATATAATCTAAATTACATTTTATGACTTCTGTTTCCAGGTATAATTAGTAAAAAGGCCAAATTTTCTTTTCCCCCTTTCATAACTAAAACAGTAAATAAAATATATGAAATAGTGGTTTTTAGACATTGAGAAAACAGTCACAGATCATTAATTCATAAAGAAAGAGAAACCAAAATTGTGAGCCTTACATATGCCCCAGCTTAATGCCTAGAGGGAACTGCTTGGCCAAAGCACAGGGAGGGAATGAAATTGAAGTCGTGGTCTCCCTCAGCTGTAGAATCAGAGTTCAGAGTTCAGGAGGCCAAAGTAGCTAGAATTCTTAAGACAAAGTGTTGAAGAAGGGCTGCACAGAGAGCTCCAGAGCTCTAGAAGACAATTCCTCTCAAGTTTTCATCCTTGTTCTTATCAGCACATATGTGTGAGAAATACTGGGTAAGGAAAGAACCACCAGAAAGAATCTAGTGGAACAATGCCTAGAGCTCACAGAAGGCTGGTTCACCTTTACAGCCAGTGTGAAAAGCCTTAAAATTCACATCAAGTAGAGCACCCTGAAGGCTATTGCCTCAGTTGTGGCCCTTTTAGCCCTAGACTAGAGGCTGAGCTGGCCCTACCTAACAAAGTTTAAAAGCAGGCTTTGGCAGGATCAAACTGATGCTAAGTAATTTTACAACATTTCAGAATAAAAGTCAAAACTATTCAAAGGAATTTAAAAAACCAACAACCAAAATTCCCATGCCCAATAATGTAAAGCTCACAAATTTTGGTATTTTTATGCATAGAATTGTGTCCTCTGAAAGACACATTAAAGTCCTAATCCCAATATCTGTTAATGTAACTTTATTTGGAAACAGTCTTAGACATAATTAAGTTAAATTGAGAGGGCCCTCATTAAAGTGGGTGCTAATGCAACAATGACTGGCATCCTTACAAGATGAGGGGAATTTAGGCACAGAGACATATGGAGAGAAAATGGCCATGTGAAGATAGAGACAGAGATTGGAATTATGCTTCCATGAGGCAAAAAACACCTGGGGCTATTAGGAGCTGGAAAAGACAAGGAAAGATACTTCCCCAGAGCTCTGGAGGGAGCATAACCTTGCCAACACCATGACTTCAGACTTCTGGCCTACAGAGCTGGAGGGAACTGTCCAGAACTGTATATAATTGCAACAGTTTTAAGTAATTCAGTTTGTAGAACCTGTTTTTGGCTACTCCAGAAAACAAATTCAAGTAATGTCAAAAATTACCAAGCATACAAAGAAGTAAAAAAAATATGATGCATAAAAAGAGTAAAATCAGTCAATAGCACTTAAAAACCAAAATGACTTAGATGACAAAATTAGTAGATATAATAAAACATCTCTTATAAATATTTTTCATATTGTTTAAGAAATTACAGGAAAGTATGTGCATGATGTGAGAGATGGAAAATATAAAAAAGGACTACATCAAACTTCTAGAGAGATAAATTACCATGTCTAAATGAAAAATACATTCTATGGGATTAACGATGGATTGATTATACAGTGCAGAAAAAAAAGATACTTGAATATATAGTGGTTGAAACCATTCAAAATGAAATAGAAAGAAGAATATTAAAAAAATAAACAGAGTATCAGTTATTTGCAGAATATAATTAAGTACTTGTGTAAGTAATGAGGTCATGAGTAATCTGTCTCATAAAAGACAGAAAGTACAAATAGTATTTTTGAGAAAAAAATGGCCAAGAATTTTTCAAATTTGATGCAAACTATAATCCTACCAATGAACTAGACAACATGAAGAAAATTGCATCATGGTATATTTCAATAATATTGCTGAAAATTAGTGATAAAGATAAAATTATTAAAGCAGCTGAAAAAAAGACACATTCCATACTGAAGAACAAGGACAAAAATGAATACAGACATCTTGCTGAAGGTGATGTAAGCCAAAAGTATGTGCAATAACATCTTTAATCTTGACAGGAACAATGAACAAGAACAGCACTTTGTCAACCTAGAATTCTATACCCACTGAAAATGTTTTTCAAATTCTATTTTATGACCTAGAATGCTTTACATTTCAGATGGCATCTCTCTCCTCTCTGCTGTAACTCATTACACTGTTATGAAGATGGTCCACTTCAAGTCTTCCCAACATTGCAAAATTCATTTGCAACTGAGAGATTGTATTTATTGTCCCTTTGCCTAGAATGTTCTTTCTTAAGACTTTGCAGCCTGGATTCTAGCAATATTTGGGACTCAGCTCTGGCCTCAGTTGATCACCCTAGCTATACAGAGTGGTGTGATTAACACAAATCAAAATTGATTGACCAATGAGCTCATGGAGCTTTATAAGAGTAATATACAAGCATTTTTTTCCAAATATGCAAGGAAAGGTTTAAAAATTTAATCATTCTCAAAAAAAAAAAATCCAAGAATTATAAATTACTCAAGGAAAAAGAATGATATAATAAAACTTATGTTGTTGGTAAGTAGAGTGATAGGATTTGCTGATGGCTGTAAGAGAACAAGAAAAGTTAAGAATGATGCCAGATTTTGTGAATTGCATTACTAGAAGAATGGAATTGTCATGGAGATAGGGAAAAGAATGGGGGGAGCACTTAGGAGGAGGGAATTAAGAGTATATTTTGACATATAAAATGTGAAATGTCCGTTAGATATCCTGATGAAGATGCCAAATAGGCAGTCAGATAGATAAATCTGATGTCAAGGGCAAATGTGTGGGTAGAATATAACTTTGTGAGCCGTCAACACATAAATGGTACTTAAAGCCATGTGACTAAATTTTATGATCTAGAGAATTAATATAGACAAAGATATGTCCAAAGACTAAACTCTTGTACATTCTAACATTTAATAATTATGCAGATAAGGAGAGATCAGCAAAAGAGACTGAAAAAAAAAAAGACAGAACTCCTAAAAGAACAAAGAGATTCTAATGTTTTGATCTTCAAGTGAAGATGTTTCAAGGAAAAAGTGACAAAAACGCGTCAGGTAATACTGATAATTTGAATAAAACAAAAACAGGTATGACAATTGATTTCATCACGTTAGTAATGTTTACAAGGGAGGTTTTAAGAGGCAGTAAGTGCACAGTACTAAAGGGAATGGTCTTGAGACAATGGGCAGAAAGGAGGTACAGACTGTAGCATTCTATATTCTAAAACAGAAAAGCATATACAACATTTAAAATCTAAGTATCTGAAAATTAAACATATGCCAACAAATAAAAATAAACATTCATGGGGGTAACTGGGTAGCACAGCTGGGTAAGGTTTGGACTCTATATCAGCACAGGTCATGATCTCAGCGTTGTGAGATGGTGCCCAGTCAGGCTTGTGCTGGGCTTCCCGCCTGCTTAAGATTTTCTCCTTCCCTCGGCCCCTCCTTCCTGCTTGTTAGGAGTAAGTTACCCAGGCCTTTCGACAGTCCAGCAATGTCATCAATATATGGAAGCTTTTACTCCTTATCCTCCTTGCCATCCTTACCATTTGACTTCTTTTCTCAAGATCCATTGCTATGGTATTTCCAATTATAAGGTCTGTGTTTATGGTGGGGAGGAAAAAAAGGAAGATTATGAGAAAAGTGCTTAAAACCCATGTCACACCTGGCTAGAATTATCTCTGGGTGCAAGGTAGTTGAAATTGAGTATTCTGTCTTTATAACCACAGCAAAGGAAGGCAAGGGAAAAGACAGTGGTGAATAGTTTGTGGGTAACTAATCTGGAGTCTGCTCACTCAAAATAAGCAAAGCAGGCATTTGTCTCAAGGAGATAATAGATAAAAATAAAGTAAGAAAGGAGTACTAAAAAGGAAACAAAAGAATAACAAATAAAAAAAGTAAACATAAAATTAAGAAAGCTTCTTTAAAACACATTATTAAAAAGAAAACAAGTATAGCCTTGCTCAATTTAAAAGAGAAGAATAAATAATAAGCATTTGAATTGTGAAAAGAAATACCAAATCAAACACAAAAGCATCTGAAACATCAGATAATTCAATGTGCAATTTCAAATCTTTGTGATTTTATAAAGTTGAGAGGAGAGGATAATTTTTCAAGAAAATTTAAATGATGAAAATGGTCATGAGGAAAGATGAATAATCTAAATAGGTCATTAATTATGGGGAGAGGCATATAAAAGTTGATTAAATATTTGTCTCCCACCTAACATTAGGCTCAGATGGTTTTATTTGATCATTTTCATAAAATCCTCAAGAAATGAGAATTTCTAGATAATTTAATTTTTTTTCAGAGCAGAGGAAACCATGAAAAACTTCCAATTTCAAACAAAATTGGACAAAAATTTACCACATCATTTACAAATACAGAGGAAAATATTATTATTAATATTTGAAAACTGGTTATATGATCAAATTTACAAATAATATACTCCAACAAAATAAGGATTCTTTTAGAAATATGAGGATGGCTCAGTTTTGGGTAATATATTAGTGCAACTTATTTTATTAATATTCTAAAAACTAAAATTGGAGAATGGTAAAAATTTTATTTTAGAGGTAAGAAAATCGACATATACAGTGCTTCAGAAATGTGTTCAAAACAGAAGAAAATATACATGGCACAGCTCAGGTTCAGTCACATGTCTTTTTGAAGAACTTTCTTTTGTATTAGATGAAACAATTTTGTTGTTGCTTGGATCTCAGATAATCCTCAGTGAATCAAGTTATCCTAATAAAATTGGTGATTGAATAATTCAGGTTGTGACTGAAAACCTGGATAAGAGCTTCTCTCTTTTATCAGGAAGCAAAACCTTTCTCAGAAATACCCCCAGCAAGTATCTCTGTATGTCTCATTGACCATAATTGGCTCACATGATCCTTGTGGCTGCCGCAAATGCCACAGGCTTTTAAAGACCCTCTTGTGGGAGACTACCAGAGAACAAGAAATTGGAGGTTGTTATTGGGAAGCCAAACTATGCATACCACAATGGCATTATGATTTGATGGCTGTCAAATGATAACTTCAAATTATTTCTCCCACCTGCTTGATAAAATCAGGAAAAGAGAATACAAGATGAAGGAGAATGAGGAAGCTCTTGTCTTTTAGGCAGTGATTCCACTCACTTCCAGTCATTTTTCTACTCTGAATTATTTCCATGATGGATCTGTCTCCATTATACAGTCATGGATGCCCATAGGAACTGCTAGTTTGGCAAATGTTTAAGAATAATTTATTTTACACTACAATAGTTCATCAGGGAACCAAAGACAGTTTTATTGACTTAGATACATAAAATAGTTTATAGTTGGAGGACACTGGAGGGCAAATCACTAGTAGTGGTGATTAGTCTTGTGTGATATGTCTCACAGATGAGAAAATAAAATAATGTGAATATGGGAACAGCCAAAGAGATATATAAATGTTCCAAAGCCATTGTAAGCAACTTCTCTTTGCTTTACTCTAGAATGTCACACACTTAAAAAATATTTTATGGGTATGTGACATGAAAGGAATATATTTTGCTATAGGGCTCCTTCCATGCTCCTTGAAAAGCTCATACAAACCCAAATCAACTTGGAAGATGCTTTTGGTCAAGGCTGTGTGATTGACTATCTTAGATCTAAGTGGCCTTCAAAACAGGACGGTCAAGGAGCCTTTTCTTGTTCTTGGTACATGAACCAGATTTCCATTTTCTGAGCCTTCACTGAAAATAGATTTGATTCAGGTCTTACTCTTTCTTCATCTCATAATTATTAAACAGTGAGAAACTGGAAACCTCCTTTTCTTTAATTATTATATCTTCAAGTGCTAATTTTCAATTGGTCAAGCAAGGTTGATTTAGGGAGCTCCTACTAAATGTGCATTACAGAAGAGGATACCTCATCATTTTTCTCTAAGGGAACAAAGGAGGCAGAGGTGTCAGGGCCTTCTAGGTAGAAAGCAGCTTTAGTGGGGTAGTCATAAAATTTCTGCCTTAAGGGACAATATTCCTTCTTGGAATAATTTAACACAAAATCTTCTATCAGCATGACTCAGAGTGGGCTGCTAGTGAGGCAATAATTGTGAGAGAAAATGTGCAGAAAAGCTGAGACTTTGGCCATCTTTTTGGCACTATTTCATTTTACTCTTCTATTATCGTTGGGCTCACATTGGGCTCCTGTTCCTTGGGTGCCTCTCATTTTCACTGTTGTGTTGTGCTCTGATAAAGCTTTTACTAACCACACTCTTAGTTAGAGGGAAGTGGTGGCTGTGTTATGGTCGTAAGGGATATTAATCTGGAGGATTGATTTCTTTAGTTAAAACTTCTCTCTTCTGCATCATCATCTTTTTTTCCTCTGCCTGATTAATTTCTACCAGCATACCAAAATTCTCTAGTAATCTCCTATTTTTAAAACATAAACAATCCCTTGGCTCATCACTCCTGACCCACACATGCCATCTAGCATGTCATCCGTGCCCTCCTTCATCACCCCGATCAAGGCTCTGTTATCCATCACTGTAACTGTTGTATTAGCCTTCGTACCCTTTCAGCTCTCAACTCCACATTCTTGTAATCCATTTCCTATTCAACGTTCATAGTTACCTTTTCACAGATCAGATCGTAACATAAAAAATTAAATGTCTTTCCCCTCACCCTAGAAAGAAATCCAACTCCTTTTATGATAACAAGACCTTTTATGCTTTGGCCCTTGCCTCATTCTCCAATGTTATCTCAAATTGTGCTGCCCCCACCATACCTTCCCCCGCAATGACATGCCCTTAACAAACTATATTTTTTTTAACTCACTATATTTTTACTGAGCTCATTACTCTGTTGTTCCTTGAATATTTCAAGGTATTTTCCACTTTAATTTGTTGTTCTTCCTGTTTGAATTGCTTCTTTCCCTGCTCTTAAAATGGCTCATATCTTCTCATCCATCCATTGAATCTCATCTCAGTCATTATCTCCACACTGTAGGTATCCTTTCTCCTAACTTATTAGAATTGTAACTCACAAATTTCCTCCCTGATTGCAATTACTCTAGTGGGACAAATATGAAATTATTTTCCTTACTGATTTCTTAGTTCACATTGGCTGCTATTGCAGTCACAAAATACACAACACACACAGAGACTAAATAAGAGCTTGTGGTGCAGACATCTCATCTGTTTACCTCAGTATCTCTTCAAACAAGAAAAATGCCTGGCACTTATGAAATGCATAATTAATATTTTTGAGAGAATCTTCCTTGAAATGTGGAATTGGATAAAAGGAAGAGAGGTTATTATTAATTTGGGTTAATAATAAACACTAAGAGGGGCATTTGGGTGGCTTAGTCGGGTAAGTGTCTGACTCCTGATTTTGGCTCAGGTAATGATCTCAGGGTCATGAGATCTAGCCGTGCATCAGGCTCCATGCTCAGCAGGAGTCGGCTTGAGATTCTCTCTCTCCCTCTTTTTCTTCCGTCCTACCCCCACCACTGCTGCCAGTGCACTCTATCTTTCTAAAATAAAGAAATAAATCTTAAAAAAATAAAAAAGAACCTTTTACAATAATGTAGCAAATAATATATAGGATAGCAGTAATAATTTCTAGAATTTATGTCAGAAACTCAGCTTTTCTTTCCAAAAATGCTAATTTGTTAAATATAGTTTTATCTCATTTTAGGCTTTTTACCAAGTTAAACAGATAAGGGCAATCCTAGTTTTTAGAAAATCCATATTGATATTTGAAAAAGCTGCCAGCCATGAATGTGCCACAAAGTAGAATACATTAATAGAACACAAGGTCCAAATGGAAGAGAGACTTCAGAGGTTCTCTGGTTAATTGCTAACACAAACTTAATAAGAACTCTGAGGTTAAGAGAGTGGAAATTAATTGCCAAAAATCACAGTGATTTAATGATTAGTCCAGATATTTCATCCCCTTCGTTTCTTGCCTATTGCTATGTAATCCCTAAAATTCTTTTTTTGTTTTTTTTGTTTTTTTTTTGTTTTTTTTTAATCCCTAAAATTCTAATAAAACACATTTATAGGTTAGTAGAAACATTTTTGTACATTGATGATATCCTACATGCCAATAAAGAATTCAGGAATTGCCTCTCAAAATCTTTTCTAAAACAGTGAGTTTCTCTCAACCTTGCACCTTCCCTACCTTCATATTTCGTTCTTTTCTTCATTCACTTGACAAATATCTAACAAGCATCTAATTCATTGTCCTAAGACTCTAGTTCCTGTTTTTTACACAGAGATAATAAGACCAATACCAATACCTTTGCAAATCGGAGATGCAACTGATTCCTTTATAAATGAATTTAACACACATAGAGACACACACAATCACATGCACACTCTGAGGAAGTGTTTATATAGCTTTTAAAGCAAAATCTGGGGCTTGTGGGACCAATATTAATTCATTAATGACTGAAGAGAATTAAATAATGTTTTTTAAATGAAAATAAATGACTAAAATAGTTTTTTATTACAATATTGTTATATGCTCATTATAGACCATTTGGATGATACTGGAAAACTAGAAGAAACAAAATATATCATCCATGGATTCACCACCAAGAAGCACTCTTAAAATTGATTAATTTTTGACACATTTTAAAAATATTTTATTTATTTATTCATGAGAGACAGACAGAGAGAGAGAGAGAGAGAGGCAGAGACATAGGCAGAGGGAGAAGCAGGCTCCATGCAGGGAGCCCGACCTGGGACTCAATCCTGGGTCTCTAGGATCATGCCCTGGGCTGAAGGCGGCTCTAAACCACTGAGCCACCGGGCTGCCCAATTTTTGACACATTTTTTGAAGGATGATTCAGATTATAAGGCATTCACAATTTTATAAAATTTCATGAAATTTAACTTTATGGTTGAAACTTTCACTACAAACTCTTCATATGCATTCTTAAATAATATTTTATTATCTGGATGTTCTACTATTTATTTAATCATATCCTTAACTAGATCTGGTTTCCACTCCTAACTACAGTTTTTTACTTTCATTATAGCCCTTGAAAAATCACTTAAAGTGCCCAAATAAATATTAACTTGGTACTAGGAAACTAGCTGTTGATTATATAGTTCAGAAATACAGAAAAGGAAAAGTGGGAAGTGTTAGAAATTGTTTTGAGTTCTGGCTCCTAAAGTCATTTAATACTAATCTATAAGCTAAGACTCTCCTCACATGTCTAGGATCTATCTCTACTTGGGCAGGAGATTGTTAGTAGGCTCCAATCAAACATTCTAGAATTGGCAACTGAGTTACTACTCCTGATCTTACCACTTTGATTCTGCTGTTTTTCAAAGCCTTGTATGAGTAAGTTGTGGGATTCCCCATTCCTCTTCAGACATGGAAAATCATTGCCTTATGGTCCCAGATTTCCTTTGGGGATGTTGATCAAATCTGATTATGTCAACAGCCTCTTGGCCTGAATTTTTAATTATTCTTTCATTTATTAATTCATTTATAAATGAATAAGTTCCAATATTTATTCATTTGCATATAAATTCATGCATACATACCATATCCCCCACCCAAAAAAAAAGTTTCTCTAAGTCTAGCTCCTGGGGATACACAGGTAAATAAAACACAATTCTTGAATTTGGAACAATCTTAGTTTTGCAAAGAAGAATGATTTTTGATGCATTTGTCTTTGCTGACTTCCACCCTTTTGCTTTAACAACCTGTACCCCGAAAGGAAATACTTCACTGCATTCTTACTTCGGATTTGGATATGATATCTCACCAAGTTATGCATTGTTCATGCTTCTACAACTTTGTTTCTCTTCCCAAAATTCATTCTGAATCCTAAACTCTCTCTGAGCCAGTCTTACACCATTGCAGAAAACCTGACTATGCCCAGTCAGGGCCCATGATATGACAAGAAGAGTTTAAGAATTTGTGACATTCTAACACTTTCCCATCCTCCTACCTCAGTAGTACTTAAGGGTGTCATCTGCAGAAGGAACCAAGTCCTTTCTGCTAATCAAGCCAAAAAGTTGCACTTTTGTAACTGCTAGAAAGAGACTAAGTTTCATAAAAGTAGTTTTATTTCTTCCTTTTCTGCTGAAAAGCAGAAAATGAATTCTCAAGGTTAAGTGCTAAAAAGAAACAGTTCAATGATTTTCTCTTAAATTTCACATATGGAGCCTACAAAAATCCCTTGAATATCCTCAAATATTCTGTTGAGAAGATGCTGTGGTGCAAGGCCAAACTGCTGTTTTCTATCAAGTTAGAACAAAGGAAGCATTATGAAGGGATGAACAGAGGGACAATTCACTAATCCATAGCTGGAAGATGAGTGTTCTGCATGGTAACACCATTTCCTCCCTAGATTTCTGAAAGTGCACAATTTTCCCTTTGACGCAATAGGGTTTGAACCTTATCTCAACAACTAGTCAGGAATAAAGCAATTTTTATTCTACTGTATTAGTCAGGATTAGCCAGAAAATAGAACCAACAAGAAATAGGATATCTATATCTACCTATATGTATGTATGTATGTATGTATGTATCTATAAGAGAAAGAGAAAGTGAGATTTTTTTTATTAATTTTTTTTATTTATTAATGAGAGGCAGAGAGACAGCGCAGCAGAGACACATGCAGAGGGAGAAGCAGGCTCCATGCAGGGAGCCTGACGTGGGACTCGATCCCTGGTCTCCAGGATCATGCCCTGGGATGAAGGTGGTGCTTAACCACTGAGCCACCTGGGCTGCCCGAGAGTGTGAGATTTTAAGAATTGTCTCACGTGACAGCAAGGACTGGAAAGTTCACTATCTATAGGTCAGGCTGAAAGGCTAGAAACCCAGGCAGGAATTATATGTTAGAGTCTTAAGAATTATTTCTCAGAACATCTTCAGTGTTTACTCTTAATACCTTCAATGAATTGGATGAAGTTTATGTACATTGTGAAGGGTAATCTCCTTGACTTAAGATTGACTGACTGTAAATGTTAATCACATCTTCACAATATATTTACAAAATCATCTAGACTAATATTTGATTGAACAGCTGAGCTCCACAGCCTAGTCAAGTTGATACATAAAATTAACCACCATACTTGTCTATCAGCAAGTGAATTTATTAGTATATGAATTTAAAAAATAAATGCTGACATTTTTCATCTTTATATGGTGACAATTTTTAACCAAATCAGCTCAAAGTCTCTTGGAAGAGTAATGACTCATCAGGGCTGGAAAAATGGTGACATGGAGATTTTCTTCTATGCCCTCTCACTGTAGTAAACTCCCTAAGAATCATACCTCTCTAATTTTTTTTTAACCTAAATCCTTAATGTAACTCTACTTCTATAGTTAGGGAGTTGGGATGATCCCTGTCTTTCTAGGACCCCATTGGTAGTTATAGGACTTCTACCTTGAAGAGATTTCACCCATTTAGACAGAGGAACCCCTTTGGTCTTATCACTGATTGTGGTGCCTCTACTTACAGACAGATCTCCCCTAGGGTGGAATGCCCAAGTAGAACTTGACAACGGCTGTTAAAATCAGATGCCACTAAAACTATCACTAGATATCATCTGAACATGAGTCAGTGTTAAAGATCAATAATAAGAAATTCAAACACACCTGAAGACGGATGATAATCATGTGAAAACATCATCACTTGATAGAAGAGTCCTAGGTACTGAGAATAGAGGTTTATCTAGTTCTTCATCCCAAAGAAAGAATGATGAAATCAAAATAGGTATGTAGCATTTGCAAGGGAATCAGAGTAGTTAGGGTTTAGGAAAAAAAGCATTCTCAGACCAGGAAGTAAAAAATAGAAATTGAATCCTGTACAATTGGACACAGCAGGCAAACATCAGATCAAGCATCTGAGTTTAGGAGCCTCTGTGTCAGAGCAATGTCAGAGCAATGACATTCATCTATCATTCATATATTCACTTCTCCATTATTAATGTTTATTGATACAAAGATAGATGTTTTTCACACTGCTAAAACTAAGGTCAGGAGGATGGCATGTTAAAAAAAAATTTAAAACCTTACCCAAAGGCCATGACACATGCTATATACTTATATCCATGACACATGCTATATACTTATATAGGGAAAGGAGTTGTGTGAAATTTATGGCAGCTAGGTCTTTTTATAACAGGGATTAGAAAGTGAAAGGCTATGTTAAGATTGGAGAGGGATTCTGACAACATCATGGATAGCTCATAATTTGGATGGGCAAATTAAAAATCCTTGGTTTTTGATATTTACATTTTCTTTTTTTTTTTTTTTTTTTTGGCATACAGGAATGTCAAGGATGTTATTATAGTCCTATATACTGACCTTTTCTCCTCCTTAAAAAAAAAACAAACAAACTACATTTTTAAATGATTTGAAATGCCATGTCAGATATAGAAAGTATAGCAGAGATTTGAATGGGCAGGACCATGTCTGGTATAGAACAGGAGGAAGGATATTCTAGGCACAGGAAGAAGAGAAAGCATAAGAGGTATGAAGCCTTTCAGAAATTGCAAGAACTGGGTGATGGGCACTGCGGGGGGGCACTTGGCGGGATGAGCACTGGGTGTTAGGCTATATGTTGGCAAATTGAACTCCGTAAAAAAAAAAAAAAAAAAAAAAAAAAGCTTTCAGCAGCAAAATGAAAAAAAAAAAAAAAAGAAATTGCAAGAACTGAATGGGCACTCAAATTGAGCACATGTATTTTGAGGGAAGTGACACAGGGAAGTTTTAAAAGGGAAGCAGGGTACTAAAAGCTGAGGGTGGAGTGAGAAGGTGGGGCATTCTCCTACAGAATACCATTATCCACTAGGCTAGAATTCTTTGAATGGTAAACATGGGTCACATTTGTTAATGGCTATATCTCCAGTATGCAAACATACTTTGCATCTATTGCACTGTAGCCACTACATTTTTTTTTTTTTTTGGAAGAATGAATGAATGCTAAAACCCTAAAGGCTGAGAGAAAGCATTTAGATGTTATTGTTAAACAGAGAGGAATACACAAAGGCTATTTTTTAGTCTTTTGTGATAAAGTACTAGGATCCACATCTACCTCAGAAAGACAATACAGTTTGTGGTTTCAGGGATGGACCATTAGGGTGAAAGACCAGATGCCAAAAGACCAGTTAGGAGCCAATTAAAACACTAGTATTGAAGAAATAAAGTAGAAATAAAGCAGAGAGGCAGAGGACATTAGAAGAGAAAGATTCATGAGTGAATGAAAAGGAGCCCTGGATGGGATCAATATGTGGAGGTGGGTGGGGAAGGAAGGGGTGTGGTAGAGGATAGAATGGCATTCCATGAAAACAGGAAGAAGAGTGATTTGTTTTCTACCTTCTCATTATCTGTGTTGTCACAAGAAAATAACTTTTAGGCATAGAAATATCCAGAATTTTTTGATTATACTAAATATCCACATATATCAAAGCATAAATACCATGTGTTTACTTTAATTACTTTCTAGTGAATTGTTTTAAAGGAATGTTTATTAGCAGCAAAGGTTATCTAACACTGGCAGGTGTATCTGACTCCTCTTTGCATAATTAGCATATAGCAATTTGCCTGCTATGCAGCAAATGTTCATTGATTCAATCTAAGCATAGTCCTGATATTTTCAACTTATTATTCTAAATAATAAATTATTAAATGCCTAATAAGTGCCTATACCTCTTCTCTTTGACTATAGCTCTGCCACCTATCTCTTTATATAATCTCTCTGAGAAGAAGTCTCCAAGAACTTTCTTTATTTATATTTTGTTATCCAACTTTATTTGGTCCTTGCTTCATTGCTCTATCCTAGATTTCTTTTGTTATTAAGATGTTAACAAGGGTTAGACATTTTGACTACTGATTCGTGACTGTACATTTTCTTTTCTTTTTTTTTTTTTACATTTTCTGATGTTTTTCTATATTTTAAAAAATATTTTCCCTACCAAATGAGAATACCTAGGAATAGTGTATGTGTATCTATAATCTTAACAATTACCCTCAGGTAATTCATATGTGCCCTAACGATTGAAAATTATAGTACTGGAATGAAGAAAGAATATCCTGGAATTCTGGAATTGTTTTCCCTACTTTATTGACCTAAACTCTCAAATCCCTTAATTAAGATACTGCTCAATAAGAACTCTGATAAAAAAAAAAAAAAAGAACTCTGATGCTATGAAAACTCACTGAACTTTATTAAATACATTTTTTAAAAAAATTATAAAATGATGAAACATCAAGGATCAGGTTGTGAAAACATATGAATTTTGTTAAACTCATAGCATTTAAATGATTTCCTTTGCTTCAGTTATTTCTCAAGATGAAATTTTAACCCTTAGTAATGAAAGGTGAATAAGACTGGAAGTTTTTTTAGAATGGACCAAATTTCCAGTCAACATTATGTATTTTTAACCATACTATATAATATTACAGCAATATTAATTCAAAGTGATGTTTGAGGAATGACAATTTGGGGAATAAAAATCATTTGGAAAGCAAACCTAGAACCTGATTTTAGGATGGACTAGTTTAAATGCTAATATTGAATAGAAATATTTCAATCTCATGTAATGATTCAAAAAGACATTTACCTTGCCAAGAAAAATTAAAGTTCTTCAAAAAAATAAATTCTGGGAACATTTCTGGCTGGAAATTCAGCATGAAGGGAGAGTGCAGAGAAATTTACAGATCCGTATTTTATGTCTTACCTAAATGCAATAAGGAATATCATACACCAGGCAAATTTATTTCTTTCTAATTCAATATTTATGCACTCTGTGTTTTCTTGTGTATTGGCATCATAGAAGATGAATATCAGTAAAATTCGAAGGTGAATATTGTGGTACTTTGAAGGCGCTAAGCAACAGCTGCATTTTATTCTAAAGCCTATTGTATTTACAAAATTATCTTGATATTTTGACAAGATTTTGATAATCTTATAATTGTGCTTTTATTTTCTTTTATAAAGAATGTAAAACAAAATAACTTTGATCATACAATTTTTAAGATCCTGACTCTGACAGGCCCTGCCCCCTCTTCAGATCTCAGGGATCAAAGTTACTTATAAACTCCACTAGGACTAGCCAATTCTTAGCCCATGGTCTTCTCATCCCCTAGACTGGCTTACGAATTCCTGAAACCATATAAACTGTTTTCCTGAAGTATAGGTCTTCTTTTTTTTATAATATTCTTAAAGGATTGCTTACAATTAACCCAATTCTGACCAGTTATCTTATTTAGTGTGCTATTTTTAATATGGGAAGTGGGGTATGGATTTAGTTCTCGTTCTTTTCAACTTTAAGAACTCTAAATCCTCTGTTTCACTTTACTCAATTTCTTTCCGTTTTAAAAATCTCAGTTAATATACTATTTGTTCTTGATTTTTTTTCCACACTGAGCTAAGTTCAGTCAAAGTGCTCTCTTTTTAATTCCTATCTGATCTAATTTATACAGTAAACACCTAACAGACTAGATTTGCTGAAATTTCTTTCTGACATTTTTATGTTCATAAAATAAAATAACATAACATTTTTATGTTATTTTGTTATAATTTATATTCTGTCCTGCTCATCTAAAATATATGAAGAATGAGAATAGGACCGTGATGACAAATAGTATGTGCTAAATAAATGCTTGATTAACAAATATTAAGCGATTGTTATTTTTACAACTATACACACTCATTTCTTTTTCTTCCAGTGTGTGACTTGTTTTGGCCAAGATAATGTATAGGCAGAGTAGACCAAGACAGGCTAATAATTTTGTAAATCTTTAAATAGGCCTTACTTATTTGTTCAATATTTACTTAAAAGATTTTGAGCACCTATTAACCCAGTCTCTTCATCAGAGTACTTCTTTAAACTGATATTCTGAAGAGGAGTTCTGATAAAACAACATCTTTTATTCATCAGATGATATTTCTAGATATGATTTAGTAACCATTATAAATTGGTGTGCTAGACCATCTGATTGGTCAGCTTTCTAATTTGGTTTAAAAGCTATCTGAGTGCCTGGGTCGCTCAGTCAGTCAAGCATCTGCATTTACCTCAGGTCGTGATCTTATAGTCCTGGGATCGATCCCCTGTATTGGGCAATCTGCTCAGTGGGGAATCTGCTTCTCCCTCTGCTTCTCTCCCCAACTTGTGCTCTCTTTCTCTTTCTCTCAAATAAATGAAATCTTTAAAAAAGAAAAGCTATCTGTGTTAATTCAATAGGTGAAGTGAGATTAGGTCTCAACTAATCTGTCATCCAGAGGGCAATTCTTGGATGTCAATACTGCCATTAGTGATCATGCCCGTGGAGAGGCCCTGGAAATCATTTTAATGAGGAATCCAAGCCATGAAGCAAAGGATGAAGGCCAAATAAAGCTGGTAATTCTCCAGGTATCAAGTATAAACTCAGAGATACAGGTCTCAGGGAGCCCTAATGGATTCTGTTGAAAACTCGTTTGCTGTCTGCCAGCTTTTACTGGTGCTGCCCCAGGGGCCACAACTCCTATTCCAAACACATCATAAAATAACCTGTGGTTTTTGACATTTTTTCAGGGAGAGAATATCTTCAGTAAATAGTGAAGTGCCTTCTAGGCATCTGAGATTTAAAAGAAATCTACTAATTCACAAAAAACTCAGAACATAAAGTGCATACCTTACTTACTTATTAAAGAAATATACATTAAATGCCCATCCATATCGATCACTGTGTGAAGTGCTAAATAAATAAAAAAGCAATGCATGGCTCCTCCTCTTAAGAAGCTTATAGTTTAGGGGGGGGCAGATAAATTACACAAAACTACAAACCAATGTTCTAAGTGCGATGATATATGCCAGTAGAATCACCTAAGAGAATGCATGATATAGAAAACAAACTCAGTCACAGGAAGAACACAAAGTGTTCCCTCAAGTACTCCCAATATATATTTGACATTATCTGAATGAAAGAAATGCCACAGAATTTGTTCTTTCTTAATTTACCCATGAGATTATTTTTAAAATAAATTTTAAATCTTTCCTGTGAAACTTAGAAAACAAAATAGTAATTGGAGCAGCCTGGTTGGGACAGATTCTAGGATGGTTTATGGTGTGAAGCAGGGTGTTTCTGTATCCAGAGAAGCTAACATTTCTCTGGAGGAATTTCATCACTGGGCAGATACTGTAAAGGGACAAGGAAAAGTTCAAAGACACAGGATCCTGAGCTCTGTTTCTGCTTCTGCTTCAGTCAGAATGGCTTGCTTTCATCTGCTTAATATAGTAAGGTATGATGTAAAATTTCAATTAAAGGAAGTTTTTTGCATGTGGTAAAAAAATAAATTTCAAAAGATCTAATGCAAACAAAACAGGGCAAATCTTAGTGCTGTAACCATTTCCTACATAACATTTCCAAGTCTAAATTCCTTAGCCTACATATTAAGGTCTTATATAACTTCGTTCCTATTTGCCCTTTTTGGGTAATCTCTCACAGTTTTACATTCCACCAATCCATTGCCCCAAACTTGAGAGCTCTTTACACTTCTTGATAGATGTCTAGATACTATGAATTTTCATATTTTAATGCTTACCAAATATGTTAAAGTAAATTCTGCTTTTGTTATTCTCCTTAGAGAATTCAAGACTGTTCAGCATTTATATTAATTCATCCACATCTTTTTCTGTTTGTTTTTCACATACATTATATTTAAAATCATCTGAGTTGAGGTAGAACTGTGGCATTTAACATTTCATATGAGTCAGGACCAGCAGCTTATAGAGAATTATCTCTTTTTTTTATCCATAGGGTTAGACTTCAGGGTTAGCTTTTGTCTCACAAATTGTTATTGAAATATTATTACTAGCAGGTCAAAATTCCTGAGGTCTGCATGCAAAGAAACTCTTTGCAATGGGACTCAACACTAGTGTAAAGAATAATTATTAATTATTACATTTTGGTTAATTATTCCAGTCAAGTAATGTATAAGATTCAGAGGAACAGCTGTTTAGGTTACAATTTAATTTTCGTGTTTTCCAAAAGTATCATGGTACAGAGTATTACACACAATTTTTATGTAGTTTATGTATTTGAAATGAAGAAGTCACGGGAATCAAAGGTATGGCATAAAGAATATAGTCAATAGTGTTATAATAGTATTATAGAGTTACAGATGGGAGCTACATTTGTAGTCAGCATAGCATAACATAGAGAGATATTGAGTCACCATGTTGTAACACCTGAAAGTACTGAAACATTGTGTGTCAACAATATTCCAATAAAATTGAAGTTCAAAAGAAAACATTTTCTTCAAATACAATCTACATCAAAATAATAAAGTCAAAGTTATTCAGGAAGCCAAACATTTCAAGTAATAAAAATGGGAAATGATAGTATGTGATATTTGGTTTTTGATCAAAATTTATTATGCTACAATTGGGAAATTAATCAGGACATCAATACTACTAGAAAATAAGAGAGCTGAGTGATAATTCTCTTATACAAATTACAATCAAGAAGCAACTAAGCGGCATTAATCACAATAGCCAAGAAATGGAAATAACCCAAAGGTCCATCAACAGACAAATGGATAAATAAAATGGGATATATCCATAACTATCTAATTCTCTATATAAATATTATTCAGCCTTAAAAATGAAAGAAATCCTATCATTTGTGACAATACAAAGGACCTGGATTACATTATGCTAAGTGAAATTAGTTAAAGAAGGACAAATGCCACATAATCTTACTTACATGTGGAATTGAAACTTGTCGAACTCATAGAAGCAAAGGATAGGATGTTAGTTTTGAGAGTGTGGGAAGAGAAGGAAATGGGTAATTGTTTGGTGGGTACAAAGTTACAGTTATAGTAGATGAATAGGTTCTAGAAATCTGTACAGCATAGTGCCTATAGTTAACAATATGGTTTCTTGCACTTAAGAATTTGTTAAGAGGGCAGATCTCAAGATAAGTGTTTTTAGCACACATACACAAAGTGAGAGGTTACAAGAAATCTTTTAGAGATAAGTATGTTCATTATCTCGATAGTGGTGATGGTATCACCATATATATGTATGTTCAAACAGATCAGAAATGTACATTAAATATGTGAAGTTCTTTTGCATAGTAAGTATAACTTAATCTGAAAAAAAAAAAAAAAAAAAAAAAAGAACCATCTCCACTTCTGGAATGGCAGCATGAGTTGTTCCAAAGACCTGTTTCTCAGTAAAACAACCGTTAATGGGTTGAATGGTATCCTCCCAAAGTTCAAGTTCACTCAAAACATCAGAATGTGAACTTCCTTGGAAATAGCATCTTTGCAGATATAATCAAGTTAAGGAGCTTTAAAGGAGATCATCCTGGATTTAGGGTGAGCCCTAAATCCAACAGCTGGTGTCCTTATCAGAAGAGGAGAGGACATACAGAGGCACAGAGAAGATGGCCCTGTGAAGACAGAGGCACTGACTGGAGTTATCCTGCCACAGGTAAAATGCCAAGAACCACCAGACTGTGGGATAGACAAGGAAGGGTTTTCTTGTAGAAGTTTCAGTGAGAACATGACCCTTTCAATGGCTTGATTTCATACTTCTGAACTCCAGAACTCTGAGAGAATACATTTCTGCTGTTTTAAGCCTCTTGCTTTGTGATTATTTGTTATGGCAGCCCTTCAAAACTAGTACATACCCATAACTGAGGAAAACTTAAAAAAATTCAAAATCTCTGGAAATTGAAAAGCATAGAAAAAAATGAAGAAACATTCATTCAAGAAAAATCTAGTAAATATAGGCAATAACAAGGTGTCTATACTCCTTGAGCCATGACTTGGTCCCACTTCTACCCCTAATCTTCTTGGTAGAAGCTCCATGATGAGTGATTGTGACCAAGAAGGTGGGGATCCCTATCTTCTCGGCCATCAATCAAGAGATATAGACAAGAGCTATGATACAGATGGAGAAGTCTAACTACTTCCATGAAATCAACTATTGTGTATATTCTACTATCTTCAAAATCCATGCATATAACACAAATAGCAACAACCATTTAGTAAAGAGGAAAGTCGGTAAATAAAGGAAAAAAGAAATAATCTTAACTATCAGATTTTGCAGAAAAGGGAGATAAGAGAGATGAGAACATTTTAAGATATAATGTGATCTGTCTAAAAATTCAAGCAGTGCTCATTTTCTTACTCAGACATATATTCTGGGAGTATGTATTTTCATTCTTGAGGTTACTGTCAATTACTTGAATAGTTTAGTGCTTCAGGACTTTCCTTATTAAACTAGTGGAATCCTTAAGAAAAAAGTGAATTTATATAATTAAAAATATAATCCAAAGGTGCAACATAACTAAAGGTGCACTCTATGGAATTTCTTTTATTTTTATTTTTATTTATTTTTATTTTTTAAAATAATAAATTTATTTTTTATTGGTGTTCAATTTGCCAACATACAGAATAACACCCAGTGCTCATCCCATCAAGTGCCCCCCTCAGTGCCCGTCACCCATTCACCCCAACCCCCCGCCCTCCTCCCCTTCCATCACCCCTAGTTCATTTCCCAGAGATAGGAGTCTTTATGTTTTATCTCCCTTTCTGATATTTCCTGCCCACTTCTTCTCCCTTCCCTTCTATTCCCTTTCACTATTATTTATATTCCCCAAATAAATGAGAACATATAATGTTTGTCCTTCTCTGATTGACTTACTTCACTGAGCATAATACCCTCCAGTTCCATCCATGTTGATGCAAATGGTGGGTATTTGTCATTTCTAATGGCTGAATAATATTCCATTGTATACATAGACCACACCTTCTTTATCCATTCATCTGTCAATGGACACCGAGGCTCCTTCCACAGTTTGGCTATTGTGGACATTGCTGCTATAAACATCGGGGTGCAGGTGTCCCGGCATTTCACTGCATCTGTATCTTTGGGGTAAATCCCCAGCAGTGCAATTGCTGGGTCATAGGGCAGGTCTATTTTTAACTCTCTGAGGAACCTCCACACAGTTTTCCAGAGTGGCTGCACCAGTTCACATTCCCACCAACAGTGCAAGAGGGTTCCCTTTTCTCTGCATCCTCTCCAACATTTGTGGTTTCCTGCCTTGTTAATTTTCCCCATTCTCACTGGTGGGAGGTGGTATCTCATTGTGGTTTTGATTTGTATTTCCCTGATGGCAAGTGATGCAGAGCATTTTCTCATGTGCATGTTGGCCATGTCTGTGTCTTCCTCTGTGAGATTTCTGTTCCTGTCTTTTGCCCATTTCATGATTGGATTGTTTGTTTCCTTGGTGTTGAGTTTAATAAGTTCTTTATAGATCTTGGAAACTAGCCCTTTATCTGATACGTCATTTGCTAATATCTTCTCCCATTCCGTAGGTTGTCTTTGAGTTTTGTTGACTGTATCCTTTGCTGTGCAAAAGCTTCTTATCTTGATGAAGTCCCAATAGTTCATTTTTGCTTTTGTTTCTCTTGCCTTCGTGGATGTATCTTGCAAGAAGTTACTGTGGCCAAGTTCGAAAAGGGTGTTGCCTGTGTTCTCCTCTAGGATTTTGATGGAATCTTGTCTCACGTTTAGATCTTTCATCCATTTTGAGTTTATCTTTGTGTATGGTGAAAGAGACTGGTCTAGTTTCATTCTTCTGCATGTGGATGTCTAATTTTCCCAGCACCATTTATTGAAGAGACTGTCTTTCTTCCAATGGATAGTCTTTCCTCCTTTATCGAATATTAGTTGACCATAAAGTTCAGGGTCCACTTCTGGGTTCTCTATTCTGTTCCACTGATCTATGTGTCTGTTTCTGTGCCAGTACCACACTGTCTTGATGACCACAGCTTTGTAGTACAACCTGAAATCTGGCATTGTGATGCCCCCAGATATGGTTTTCTTTTTTAAAATTCCCCTGGCTATTCGGGGTCTTTTCTGATTCCACACAAATCTTAAAATAATTTGTTCTAACTCTCTGAAGAAAGTCCATGGTATTTTGATAGGGATTGCATTAAACGTGTATATTGCCCTGGGTAACATTGACATTTTCACAATATTAATTCTGCCAATCCATGAGCATGGAATATTTTTCCATCTCTTTGTGTCTTCCTCAATTTCTTTCAGAAGTGTTCTATAGTTTTTAGAGTATAGATCCTTTACCTCTTTGGTTAGGTTTATTCTTAGGTATCTTATGCTTTTGGGTGCAATTGTAAATGGGATTGACTCCTTAATTTCTCTTTCTTCAGTCTCATTTTTAGTGTATAGAAATGCCACTGACTTCTGGGCATTGATTTTGTATCTTGCCACGCTACCGAATTGCTGTATGAGTTCTAGCAATCTTGGAGTGGGGGCTTTTGGGTTTTCTATGTAGAGTATCATGTCATCGGCGAAGAGGGAGAGTTTGACTTCTTCTTTGCCAATTTGAATGCCTTTAATGTCTTTTTGTTGTCTGATTGCTGAGGCTAGGACTTCCAGTACTATGTTGAATAGCAGTGGTGAGAGTGAACATCCCTGTCTTGTTCCTGATCTTAGGGGAAAGGCTCCCAGTGCTTCCCCATTGAGAATGATATTTGCTGTGGGCTTTTCATAGATGGCTTTTAAGATGTTGAGGAATGTTCCCTCTATCCCTACATTCTGAAGAGTTTTGATCAGGAATGGATGCTGTATTTTGTCAAATGGTTTCTCTACATCTAATGAGAGGATCATATGGTTCTTGGTTTTTCTCTTGCTGATATGATGAATCACATTGATTGTTTTACGAGTGTTGAACCAGCCTTGTGTCCCGGGAATAAATCCTACTTGGTCATGGTGAATAATTTTCTTAATGTACTCTTGGATCCTATTGGCTCATTCCAGCTGTTCTCTCTTTAAATCTCAGGCTGAATTTGTAGATTTTCAGGATGATTTGAAGGTTATCTAGGTAATTTGGTGGGACAGGTGACTTGGGGACCCCACTCTTCTGCTATCTTTCCCCTCCTCAGGATTCTGTAATTTCCTTTTTTTAAAGTGTCTTAAGTATCCTAAGCTAACTTCATTATTTGCCAAATTCCAGTTTATCCTTAAAGAGATAGGATCTTTTGTTTTTTCTTCCTGATCTGGAGTTTATTCTACCTATAAAGTACAACATAAAGCCACTTCATGTTATTACTGTCATTTGTAAAAAAGCCAACTCTAAGATCCAGAGGGACTGAGTGAGGAAAAATGTAGAGAGGGTTACGTATGAACATGATGACTAACTTTGCTCAGGTGAAGGCAACAAAAGGAATGTGAATGCCAAAGGGAGAAAGGGAAGGAATTCTTAAATGGGTATAAACATACAAATAGAAATAAAGTGGAAGGAGCACCAAAGGTGTTATGCTATAGATTTCTGTTAATATATAATTTTCATAGAAATAAATTCTAATCTGTGCATATCCTTTAATTAACTGAATTGACAATGATTTTACATTGCCCCGCTTTTTCCCAAAAAGTGAAATGTTATCAGTCTAAGCTACTTTTAAAAATTCTACTGTATTTATATTTCTCTCTCCATAATAATGTTACCAATGATTTTTTAAAAATCCACTATCTGAAAAAACATGTGCTGTGGTAACTATAAGTTTAAAATATTTGGAAACCTCCTCCCCCCAACCTATCTAAAGACAGAATATTATGTTAGGCTCTAGCAATTGTCAATTTTATTGTATACAGCAAACTTCTTTATTGACTAAAAAGTAATACATGTCATGGACTTGAATGAACAAAGTCTTTCACCTTCATTAACCTTACAGATTATTTTATTTACTTGCCTTGTCATTATTCTTGGTATTACCATCAACTAGTACATTTGCTTGTAAGCCATTTCTTTAATTATTTTCAAATGAAAAATCTCTAATGTATCACAGAGAGCCATTTTTAAGCCACTGCATGTAAATGTATTAAATATATTTGGAGTGATTCTAAGTCTGTCTTAATGAATTATATTTCTACATCAAATAGCAACCAGGAAAATATTATCTAAGGGTGAATATAATTAATACAACCCACAAGAAAAGAGCATGATGGGCCTGCCCCTGGCATCTAGAAAGTTCTCATTATGATGTGTTGAATAAATTAGTTCTAATGAAATTTTTCACAATGGAAGTTATGATAATCTGAACTCCTGCTCAAATTATCACAGTGCTAGAGCAATGAACACTGTAAAATTTAAGTTGGGTTGATAAAAGGAGAGCCAGAGAGAATGTAGGGGAAATATAAAGAAAAGATTGAGGAAATAACTGCCCTCTAGGAGTCCCTTCAAATATAAAATTCCATGTTTTCTAGTCATTGGGAACTCTATTTCAAATATTTAAAGTGAGTATAATCAACTGGGAAGTTTCATGAGGAAACTTTCCATCATCTTGTGTTCACTATCATTTCAGTAATTGCCACTGTACATAGCTTTGCCTTTAAGGAAATTGACAATTCCTGAAATTATACTGTTGAATTTGCAGTGAGGACCATCCATATGCATCAATGAAAACTGGATAAAAATGAAGACAATACAGGCATTTTTTTTCCATTCCATAGCTTAGCTATCATAAACACACAAAAATAAAACATATAAGTCCTTTACATTTCAATTGTTTTAGAATAAAATTATTCTCAAAATGTTCTAATCTGGGAATTACTTTGAGTTGCATTCAATGTAAATAATAAGCCCAATTTGTTCCCACCAAGTTTATTCAGTCAATTTTACCCTACTACTTGTATGTGGTTGAATCACAATGCAAAGTAATTTTCTCTCCACTCAGTATCCATAATACTGTAGTTCCTTACATTACTGCAGTTCTGACTCAGTCCATCTCAGGTTCTCTTACTACACCCTATATTCCTCTTTTTAGTTCATCTTTCAAAAAGGTGATGATGGGGTAATGTTGGTGACCTTAACATTCCAAGAATGGAGTAAGTATTTCTATTTGCCCACTAGTTGGTAATAAAAAAGCTAAAATTTCAATGGTTTCTAAAATTCTCACCAAAACAATTTATTCAAAGAAAATATACCCCAACGTGGTTTTGTCAAAATAGCCTTATCAAGTAGGCTTGTGAATGTTGTATGTTTGTACCCCTGGATGAAACCTAGCTCTGTTCTAAATTACTGTTTTCCCAATAGAAGCAACTGTTCAGGCAGTAAATGTCAGGTGGATGTGAACAACTAAAGAGGTAGGGCCAAAGCTGTGCATGCCATGTTACATGCTTACATACAGTAGAGTCTGTCTTAGGCAATAAGGCTACATTCTCCTTGACTAATATCTGTGTTACTGTTTTACTCTATGCAATAGATCAATCTGTGAAAACTGTATAAAAAGGGAAGAGACAAAAAAAAAGGGAAGAGACAGCTAACATTATGACAGAGAAAACTAAAGTAGTAACTTTTGAGCTTTCTAATGGTGAAGGAGTAAAACAGTGGGAAGCTGGCACAATGAAATAGTACAAAAAATAACAGAGAGGTGGCATTAAGAAAAAGTCAGTTCCCTTATAAATCTTTTATTCCCCCCCCCCAAAAAAAACAGGAGCATACTGGGGAGGGTGGTGTTATGAAAATCTCTCATTTTTTTCCTACCAAACTATTTTTTACCATTATTATCATCAATGAACAGAAAGTTTTAAAAATATAGTCAATGATGATAATAAGTTGACATGAGATAGAAATATTTAAATGGAAAGGTGGCCCAGTTACGATATCCACTCCACCTCTTAGGCTTGCTGTCGATTTGGTGTGAGGATAGTTGAAGAGACTTTCTCCTATTCTTAAAATTGTATATTCTCATAATGGTTCATATTGACAGTGAGAAAGAATATTAATAGCAGTCACAAAGTGCCAAGAAACCTTTTACATGAGATGGTTTTAGGTGGATGGGGAGAAATTTTAATAATTAGAAATACTGATTGATAGTCCTCATTATTGTTTCTTCAGTTTGGTCAGCCATGACCTGTCATTCACCTGGTACCTCCTGTTCACAGAAAATAAAGGGAAGGAGGAAGGCTGGGAAAAAGGAAGAGTATGAAAGAGAGAGGGGAAAGCCAGGCAGAGATTGTTAAGAGATACATCATATGCACTTGTAATTTCCTTTTGTTGCATTTCTTTCTTTCTGGGAAAGAAGAGTTAATATAGCAATCCCCTACATTAGTCTCTTTCAATATATGAAATATAGCTAACAATAATAAGATAAAAAAGATATGAGCAAGGCAAGATCTTCTAGATAATGTACTCTGCATTCTTTTTTCTTATGCACCTCATTAATTTCTCAAATAATGGCATTTGAAGAAATTGTGTTTCCACTTAAGGTTAAGACATTTAGCTAAAGAAGCAGGTACTAATGGAAACCTGTGCCTTTAAACAAAACTTTTAGTTCAAGTTTTAGAATAAACAGATGCGGAATAAGCAAAATGATTATTAACACAATAATGACTCTCATGTTAATAAGAATGACTGGAGAACCTCATGGCCAAGACTCTCATCATTATAAACATAAGTAATTTCAAGTAATTATTATCTATTTGCTCTGCCATGTTAATTATTCATTGGGGTTAGTTTTCTAATTAAAAAATGCAACTGATTTTCTTTTAAAAAATTCTTTCATTTTTTCCCTTTTCTTGACTAGTTAAAAGAAAAATGTTTTGAATAGGGTTACAGATTGGATTTATGAGTTTATATGCAAAAGATCCAGATTGTTGGGGACAGAAGCAGCATGGACAGACATATTTGTATTTGAATAGACTTATCTGATATTTTAAATTATTCTAGCATCTTTTTCTGGGTCCACTATTTGTATCATACATTAATTAAATGAGGACATGTTCATAACTTTCTTTGTCAACAAAAATCTTAAGCAGAGGTCAAAACAACAACGAAAACTTGGCAGTTTATTTCAGAAGGCAATATGTTTCCATGAATATTTATAAAATAGTTACTATTTTTAGAGTTTTGACCATTGCCCCCATAAAATTATCAAGGAAAAGCATATTCAGTTCTACACAGAGAGAGAAATCAACTAAATCTATGAATGTTAGAATAATGAGAAAAGCTATGTTCCTAAAACAGAATACATTGTATTCTGAGCATCCATAGACTTTTTTGAATTTATGTATACTATTTTAGTTAACCTCACATCGAAATATATAGATATCACAAATAGTAGTATGAAAAATGACAATACAGTGACTGAAAACAAAAAACCAAAAGAATACTATAAAGTAGTCCCCCAACTTCTCAGTTGACAGTTTGTTCACCAATATCTATTACTTTTTAAAAAATTTTATTTATTTATTCATGAGAGACAGAGAGAGAGAGAGAGAGAGAGTGAGGCAGAGACACAGGCAGAGGGAGAAGTAGGCTCCACACAGGGAGCCAGATGCAGGACTCAATCCTGGGAGTACAGGATCACACCCTGGGCTGAAGGCAGGTGCTAAACCACTGAACCACCCAGGGATCCATACCAATATTTATTATTAATCACATGTTTCTTCAGTTGTATATAGGCATAATTTGGAGAAGGAAAATACCTTTGTATTTAGCAAAAACTGTTCCATGAACTTTCTTGGATTACAGATAAACAAAATATTTCCAGGCTAGGGAGACTGATTTCAGCAATGCCTTTGCCAATATATCCTATAGTATCTTTTCAGAGAAGATGAAGAAAGGTGAAACGAATTATTTTATTGGAAGTAAGATTGCAACTGGTTAAACCATAGTATCTGTGGATACTGGGACTTGGTGGTAAGGGTTGAACACACTAACTTTACTAGTCTCAGTGGCTGCAGCCAACTCATTTGAGTATGAAAACCCAAAGATCCATGGAAAGGCTGAATGTCCTAGCAATAGCAACCAGCTAGATACTATTTTTGGAAGTTTGGCTTTGAAAAAGTTCACTGTCTGCATAAAGTTCTCTTCTATTAGAGAATGCTTCAACATAAAGCCAGGTCAGATCCACAGGGAGTGAGTTTCTTGTACCCTTTGAGATCTTTAGTGCATTTCTAACCTAGTATCCGATCTCACCTCCATTCTCAGTCCCATGTTGATGCATATTTATAGAATAACTATGACCTGTGTCTGAGGACCCCTAAGTTTAAAAAATGCCATGCACTGATTTACAATATTATAGTATTTTGATAATTTTGAAATACCTTTAAAATAAAATCAGATGTGAGAAATGGGAAAGAAAGGAGAAAGAAAGGAAGATAAAAGGAAGAAAAGAAGGAGAGAGTAAGGTAGAAAGAAAGGAGAAAGGGGAATAAGCATGGAACAAATGGGTGAACAAAGGAACCGATGGATGAGGGAACATGACCTGAAACCCAAAGTAATTGTTGGATTTAGGAAAAGGAGTAATAAGCTAAGGTGGGAGAAAAGAGAAGAGAAACACAGCTAAACTTCATTGTTTAGCATGTAACAGTCTCTGTACTAAGTAGTTTCACTTGCCGCTTCCTTGTGAGATAACTATTTTCCATGAGATTGTGTATGTGATCTATCAGAGTCTGAACCCCAGGATCTTTATAGTAAAAAACTTAACATAGGAAGTGAGCTGTCTTCATTGTCAAAACCACACACCAAGCCTTTTGTATCTTTGGTTAAACTTTCCCACTACCCTAACTAAATGAAATATAGCCATATGCTTGATAATTACAAGGCTAAAGGTTTCTCTCTACCACTTTTATCACCATTATGTCATTTCTAAGTTGTAATTTGCATAATATTAGGTAAAAAATATGAAGAATCTACGTAGTGTCTTAAACTATGCTAATACTTAATAGCAAGGCAGAGAAGACAACAATATTGATATGCAGCGTTCCTTCCTAGACAGATTTTCTGTCTAAAGTGTATGCCTAACAATGCTGAAAGAAAGATATGGAGAAATTATACATTGTGTGATGAGGAGAACAATAGTGAAATCAAACCTCTCCTCTGAGAGAGAGTCAGCTCCAACTACTGTAAGCCTATCTTTGAGAAGAACACAATGCACTCTGCTGTACTGTTTCAGGACAGAGTTCTGAGGAAAAACAAACTGGTTAATAATTTTGTGGTTAAAAAAGCCTGAAATAGGTGATGGGGATTAAAAAGTGCACTTGTTGATGAGCACTGGGTGTTACATGGACGTGTTGAGCCACTATCTTGTATGCCTTAAACTACTATTATATTATATGCTAACTGGAATTTAAATAAAAACTTTTAAAATCCCTGAAAATAAATTAAATTTACAAGATGGAGAAAATTTGATTTTAGACCATTAAATATGTTTAGATCATTTAGATTAGCTTCATGATGGGAAAATTAACAATGGATCTCAAACACAGAGACATACAACTATGTCCAATTTATTATGTTTGCAAATGTTAATGAGAAAGGAAGAAGTAAAATGTATGTAGGCAGTAAAACATGAATTTAAAAGGGGAGAGGGAAATTGTTGACTTAAGTAACTTTTGAAAATGAGTATAATCTCTAAGAATAAAAAATAAAAGGAACTGTACAGAAGCACTGAACTCAAGATGATAAAGTCCCCCCCCCCCCAGGGGCACAGGTTCACAATTCTGATTATGAACATGTATACTAAGACTTAACAATTATGTAAATGGAGCTATATTTCTCACTCTAGTAATGGGAATTTATAGATAAGCAAGGAGAGGTGGCTGAAACAATCCATGTAGTAATGGATTAGAGTTGGACATGTCAGTATGAACTCATGGTTAGCTTAATATGAATACAGATAGCTATATATAGACATGTGTAAATTTTTATGTGTACCCGGGTAGCATACATACATGCTTTTCTGTCAGTAGAGGGGCCTAAAAAGTATACCCCATTAACAATGAGCATACTTATCTGTATCTTGGTTTCCTTTTTTTTTTTTTTTTAAGATTTATTTATTTGAGAGAGAGAAAGAGTAAGTGGGGAAGGGGCAGAGAGAAAGAGGGGGAGAAGCATATTTTCTGCTGAACTTGGAGCCCAGTACAGGGCTCTATCCCATAACCCATGAAATCATGACCCAAAATCACAAGTCAGATGCTTAATCAACTGAACCACCCAGGCACTTCTGTATCTTGGTTTCTAATACGATTCTCCAATGAGAAAACAACAATAATAAGGACAAGAACATAAACAAACGATAAACACAAGTGCTTATAAAGAGAGTTGACTCCACTGGGGTAGAAAATATACAAGATTGGGCAGCCTGAGTAGCTCAGTGGTTTAGCGCTGCCTTCAGCCCAGGGCCTGATCCTGGAGACTGGGGATCGAGCCCCACGTTGGGCTCCCTGCATGAGGCCTGGTGCTCCCTCTGCCTGTGTCTCTGTCTCTGTCTCTGTCTCTGTCTCTGTCTCTCTCTCTCTGTGTGTCTCTCATGAATAAATAAATAAAATCTTTAAAAAAGAAAAGAAAATATACAAGATGAAGCTGGAATATCTTGCTGTGCCAGAAATAAAAGAAGTGTTCAAAATACTGGAGACAGTTTGTCAAAGGGACACTGGGGCCAACTAAAAGAGCTCTCAATGGCCAAAAATGGAACAAGATCAAAATAAATTAAGTTTATTGAACTATAATCCAAAATTAAACTAAATTTCTGAGTCCATTAGTTTTTAGGAAATTAATAAGTGGAGAGAAACAGACAAATATTCCATGCAGAAGAATTCCAAATACTTTATATAGATATCCAGCCCTCAACAGAGGGAGTATGACTCCCATTCCTTAAGTGTGTGTAAACTGTAGAAAAAGTAGTAAAAAATCCTGGGATTCAGAGGAGATAGGAGGCAAAGTAACCTGGATTCCCTGAATATAGAAGAACATCACTGGAATGATTCTAAGAAATGGATTCTACTCCTTGAGTTTCTATAATAGAAACTATCAATTTCTACTGCACATGCATTGTCTATTAAAAGGGATATGGTAATGCACCCTACCTAAACCACAGGAATGTGAGGATTCAGAAACATTGTTCACAAATTGCACTGACCCCTCATAAGAAATATGCAAATAAAAAAGTACCCCTCTGTCTTCTACCTTAAGCTTATTTCTGCTTCTACATCTATTCCAATAGTTCTTGAAGACCACTAAAACTGATAATCCATTGATCCCACTGCTTTGGTGGTAGTCTTCCTATCAAAGTCAATAATGTCCTTTGTATTGTTGAAGATTGTCAAACTCAGTTTTCCTCTTACTTTACTATCTGCCTAATTTAACATAACTGATCACTCACTCCTCCTTGAAACATATTTTTTCCTGTGGCTTTGAAATCCTCCTGGATTTTTCTTCTCCTTGATTGGTTTTCTTGTCAGTCTCCTTCACTGGTTCCTCCTGATCTCCTTAACCTGAAACATGATGTGTTACAAAGTTCACATGCAGTGTCCCCTGACCTTTTCCTTTTCGGTCTACACTCAGTCATTTGCTGAGTTTATTCACTCTTGTGTTCTTAAATATCTTTAAGATAATGATTCTCATATGTATTATCTCCAATCAAGACATTTTTTCTGAACTTCAGTTTAGTGTACCCAGTGAGTACTCAATACTTCCACTTGGATGTCTAGCATTTCGAAGATCATCTGTCTAAAACTGGACTATTGATATGTCTTTGCCAGTGTAAATTAACTTTACCCCAAACCTTCCTCAACTCATTAAGTGGTACTCTTTCTTTCCATTTTCTCAGACTTTAGACTCATTCTTGATATCTTTATCTGACATCCATCAGTAAATCCTGTTATTGCTATCTTCAAATTATATCCAGACTTCTACAACTTTTTATCTTCTCAAACAAACCATCATTATCTTTTTCTTGGATAATTGACAAAGCCTTTTCATGGCATTTGTGCTTTCATTCTTGCTCCTGAACAGGATATTCTCCATAGAACACTGAATGAGCCTTAAAAAATATAAGTCATGGGGATCCCTGGGTGGCTCAGCAGGTTTAGCGCCTGCCTTTGGCCAATGGCGCGGTCCTAGTCCCCCGTCGGGCTCCCAGCATGGAGCCTGCTTCTCCCTCTGCCTGTGTCTCTGCCTGTCTCTCTCTCTATATATATCTATCATGAATAAATAAATAAAATATTTAAAAAATATATAAAGGCTCAGGTCATGAGCCTGCTATGTGTGATTGTGCAGACTGTGCAGTTGCAGAGACTATCATTCTTCTATCATTTGTGGAATTGTATACCTATTATGACAGTGCTGTAATAATAGTAAACAGTCTGGAGACAATAATGTCTTCTTTTAATGACTTACACAATGGAGGCATCTGAGCCAACAGTAGCTGGAGATCATTCACTGTTCAGATCACTGTCACACAATGGCCATCCTATAACTCAGAATGAAAACCTAACAAGGTTTTATGTAATCTGGCCCCTTGCTACTTCTCTCTTCTCATCCTCTATTCCTGTCTAGCTCTATTCTTATGAAAATTGTATTTACATGGTAATCATTTAGGGGCTTTGTCAAAATGTAGAACTGATTCAGTAGGCCTGTGTAAGGACTTAGTTTCTGCAGTTCTAATGACCTCCCAAGTGATACCAATAAAATAAGTGGTTCTAGTCTGGGGTCACTGTTTCAGTTGATCTGTTTCTGTATTTACTCATGCCTAAAGACATTTATACTTGTTGTTTCTTTTATTTGAAATATTCTTTCTATAAATGTGCTCAGGATTTAACTCTCTCATCTACTTTTGGTTATTACATATTATTTTTTTTCCTCAATGAATCCTTCCCTACCTACGTTGTTTACATTTCTATCTTCTCCCTTTCCACAGTCTAATTTCAATTCTTTGGGTAGACAATCTAACTTTTCTTTTTGTCTGTTTTTAACATGCTCTTTTAGGGGGGTAGCATTTTACTACAATGCTATTGATATCTATCTATCTATCTATCTATCTATCATCTATCTATGTATTTCATTACCCTACTTAGAATTTGTTGTGGTTCCTGAATCTGAGGATCACTGTCTTTTATAAATTAGAAACCTCTTTGTCATTATCTCTTAAATATAGTATTATTCTTGTCTTCTTAAACTGTTAATATATATTAATGTAGATTTTTTCACATAATCTTATACTCACCTCCACGTCTCTTAGTCTTTCCTTCACATTTTCTACTTCTTTACTTCACTATCTTTACTTGTGATCAATCTTATATTTAACTATAGGTTAAAAAATGTGTGTATAATTTCTATAAGTTTGATTTGGTTCTTTAAAAAGGTCTACCATTCATTCTTTTTTTTTTTTTTTCTACCATTCATTCTTGGTAATGTCTTTTATTCTTCAGGAAATTATTAAAATAATATTTTATTTCTTTAAAGTATTTAATAATACAAATATTATGTAATAAGAAATACATTTCTGTATTGTATCCAAAAAATTAAATTCAAAATTTTTGTGGGTATGATTTTGCAGGTCGTTATTGTACTGGCTAACTCATAAGACTTTGTTTCCTTAGATGTTCTGTTTCTATTAATGTGATATTTCATTTTGTAGAAATTCTACTGTGACTATTCTTATATCCCTTAGTGTAAGCATTCTCAGGGAGAGAATTTGCATTTGTCTATTCCAGGCTCCTGGAAAAACTAACCAAACAATACCACTAGTCTTGACTTCAATGATAATGATACTAGTGATGAAGACAATTATTTTAGGACATAAGAGGTAAATTCTGGATCAGGACTAGTATTTTTCTTAAATATTTTCCACTAGGTGACAGAATCAAAGCTCTAATCTAAGACCAGTGAGCAAAAAATAATAGTAGCAATCTCTTATACTTGTTTAGCTTTGGACTCTTGGACTCATGTTCACACTTGTGGCTCATTATATGTGCACAACAAGCCTGTGAGGTGGGCACAGAGTATTTTTAGGGTCATATCATAGTTAACATATATAGTTAAACATAATAATCTATAATAATTTCATGAAAGTTTGGTTGAATTCTAAATTTGGCAATATTTCACAGTTCTTCTAGAATGTTTTTAGATCAAGTATTCTAGTTCTAAAATTCTCTTTCCCTCTCTCTCTCTCTTAACTATTTGAACTATTTGACCATAGGAGGTCTCGAAGTGACTATAAAAATATCTGAAATCCTTAGACCCAAGTGTATTCTTTCAACACAAATTTAAATGTCTAGCTATAATCAAAATTATAATTATGCTAAATTAACAACATGATGGATTCATTTATTTAAAGCATTAATGAGCCCTGTATTATCTGTCAATGGATTCAGAAACATGTGTCCTCACCTGAACCCTTACGAACAGCTTTGAGAATAAATTAGTAAGAAATTGTTACTGACATAAATGATGGAGAACTTAGCCAGCTTGTGGGCAGAGTTCTAGGAAATATGAGGAATGAATCAGAATTTCTTCCCTCTTTTGTGTCTTTGGGGAACAAGCTGCAGAGTCTGAGAACTGAATCTTGTAGTCCTCGGTACACTGGGGATATGGGAGGTCATGAGTCGGCACACTGACTCTTGACCACGTTGTTCTCCAGATACAGATCTTCTGCTCCCCCCTCCTTGAGTCAATAGCCTATTATTTTACCTTTTGAAGCAAACATGTTTTTCTTTGTTTCCCAAAGTTAATCATTCCTATAGCCAATCTGCTAGCTCTCTTAATAAAAACTGGAGACAAAACCTCGGGGTCTGAGTCTGAGTCCGGTTTGAGTCCAAGTCTGAGGCTTGGTCCCACTGCCCCCCAGATTAAAATTCAGTGATACTCTGATTTTTTCTTCATATCCTTGTCTCTGACTATCCTGGATCTGTGGCAAGTGCCAGTTTTGAAAGCCAGGAATCTCAGGGGTTATATGGTGACATCACTATGGTGACATTGGATGGCTGGAGAGAGCAGGAAATCAGAAGTACTCAACTCAGGTTCAAGTTGATGTTCTTTAACAAGTAGTGCAAATTGTTTTTTTCTTCTTTTCTTTTTTTAGGTTGGCTCCCGTTTTTAAAATAGGGACAACCATCATCATCCTTGTAACGAGAATTTTGGGTGCTTACACAAAAGACAGTAAGCTACTTACTTTGGTTTGGATATTAATTTAATCTTCACATTGACTCTATGAGGTAAGTAGGTGTTATTATTATTCCAAGTTATGAATAGGCAACTGAGGCATAGGCAGTTTTGATTCTAGAGACCAACTGGCCAGTAACAATCACCCTAGAGGGACACTATGAAGATACACATATGATAATTAGGAAAGCAAATGTTCCTGGCATTGAGTTGAAGCTTGATGAACATAAGGCTGGGTTTATATTCCAAGACTGGACTTTAGAAATGGAAATAGAAACCAAAGCTAAGTCAAGTGAGAAGGAATAGTAGATCCCTCACTCAGAGAAAAAAAATCTTCTCAACCTATGAGATGATATAGTTGACCTGTGCCTAGTCAGCCTTCTTTGAAGATTTGCCAGAATTCAGAATAGTTTCCCTTCTTTCATTTTTGATGGAAACATGCATTGCGTTGGGCATATAGCAAATGTCTAATAATTTTTTGTTAAATTAACACATTGTTGGGCTCCTTACTCATCTCCAAGCATTATAAACATGACTTTAATACCATTGGTCTCAGCTAACAGCAGTGCCTTTATGAATTGAAGGAGAATTCCTATTCTACTAAGTAGTTGTTGAATTACCACAATGATATTTGGAACTATAAATATACTGTCTTCTTTGTACAATTAACATTAATGTGTATTTTTCCTTTGCATTATTTATTTGTCCTATAGCCCCCTGAGTAATCATTATGAGTTCACTCATTTTTATTGATAAGAAAACTTGAATATCAAAAAGGTACGTAACTAAAACATGCCGTATAGCAAATATGATTTGAAGTATAGATTTAAACCCAGATTTTCTACTTTAAGGGTGTTTTATCATTTAATGAGCATTTTTCCTAAGGGCAATTTTGTGGCTATGCCTGGCAGTTTTCCAATGTTGGAGATGAGTTTTCTTTTTTTAATTAAAGTTGCAATATATATACAAGACATGGGCCAATATATATTATATTCTATAAATATTATATATAACACATATATTTAAATCTCATTAATCCTTGAAGTGGCTTCTGTATGTTGTTGTTGTTGACCTATGTAATTATTTCTTATCCTATTACCTTCTTTTTATTTTCTTCCTGATCTCATTTACTATCAGAAATTATTTACTCGCTAATATATTATCTATCTTCCCTCCCCCATCACATCCATCATCATGCAAGAAACTAAGTTTTAAGTGAGCAGGATCCTGCCTATTTTGTTCACTTCTGAGTCTACACATAGAAAGCAATTCTGAACATACTTTAGGAGGCTAAAAGTATCACTGCAATGAATAAATGTCTTAGTATTGCTGAATAAAGTACAAAGAATAATTTTCTCAATGGTCAAAGGCATGAGGAAAAGTTGAAGACAGATGAAAAAAACTTACCCTTCTCAGTTCAAAAGGATGGAATTTGGCCATGTATACAAATAATCTAGAATATCAGTAGGATACCAAGATTTAGAACCTAATTCAACAAATCACAGAATATTAAATCTGGGAAAAGGCTTGCTTAAAGCTTAGGGGTACGTTTAATGGGAATATCAGGCAATGGCTTTATAAAAGTCATTTTTCAAAGAGGCACTAACAGGATGAAAATATGAAAAGATGCAAAACAAGTGCAACCTAATTATAAATTATTCATTAAAGCTGGACCCTGGAGGACTGCTACTTCATGTCACTTCTCTTACTTCAGTTTCATCTAATTTGCATACGTGAAGGAGTGAGAATTATATTTTTAAACACATATTCTCAAATCTATTCTATGGGTTCAAATTAACTCAAAGGAGACTCCTCTCAGAGCTACAATTTCCAGATAATTTGGCCCCTATTCAGATTATGTAGATCAAGTTAACTTTTTAACTGCCCAAAATGAACACATCAACCACAGTTTCCCTATCTTTAAAATAAACAGGTAGTCTGTTAAAATTAATGAAAAAGACACAATAGAGCATAAATGTCCTACTTCTCAACTGCAGTAGGATAGCAATGCATGCCCTCTACTCCACTTTTTTATTTTTTATTTTTTAATTGCAGCACTGCTTCCTTGGAATCCAATACTTGCCAGCCAGAGCACAAATAGGAACATAATCAGAGATGGATTCTTTGGTAGCCAATTGCGCAAGTTCAATTTTCCATTTCCTTCTAGCTGGCACAGAGAACTTAGGTAAGGGCTTGATGACATTAGCAGAGATGGGAGAAAATTCTGTTTGCAGCCAGCACCTTGGATGTACTGACAAAAGAGAAACAAATGTAAGACATGGTAAATAAAGTATAATTATGGGCTTCTGATGGCCATGTTGTACCTAAAAGTGGACAATTGAGAAAATTAACCTATAAATTATAAGATTATGTATCAGGAGATGACAGTTTCATAGGTGATCATTAAATAGATCATCAAAATTGGATTATTCCTCTGAGTGAAAAGGGGTATTATTAATAATCATTTTGGGGGTTCCTGGGTGGCTTAGTCGATTAAGCATTTGGCTCTTGGTTTTGGCTCATATCCTGATCTCAGGGTCATGAGATGGAATCTCCTCCCCTCGCTTGCACGCACTCTCTCAGTCTCTCTTTCTCTCAAAAAAAATTACTTTGGAACTACAAGTACAGAAATCCACTTCTATATCTGCTGAGTGTATGAACTTGCTTGCTAGAGTGAAGGGCACCATGCATGCTAGGCTGGGAGTACTGATCAGAGAAGAGAAAAACCAAGATTCTTGCACAATTGTTGATACGATTTTTGCAAATATTATTTTTGATAATTATAATGGGATATTAATCTTATAGAAATATATATATTCAGAGATTAGAATAAGGTTTATAGTTTCTTCTGGCCTAGGCTGGGTGTACAAAGCATGACTAGATATGCAGCTTTTATTCCACTGATTCACTGATTCAACAACAAGAAAAGAACTGTTGTTCAGTAAGCCCGATTCTGGCATCTAAGCTATTTTCAGATGGAAGAGATCCTTATCAGATAAAGGGCTAGTCTGGTGGCACAGAGGTTTGGCGCCGCCTGCAGCCTGGGGTGTGATCCTGGAGACCCGGGATCAAGTCCCACATCGGGCTCCCTGAATGGAGCCTGCTTCTCCCTCTCCCTGTGTCTCTGCCTCCTCTGTGTGTGTGTCTATGAATAAATAAATAAAATCTAAAAAAAAAAAAAAGATAAAGGGCTAGTATCCAATGTATGTATAAAGAACTTCAAACTCAACCCCGAAGAACAAATAATCCAATCAAGAAAAAGGGCAGAAGACATGAACAGACATTTCTCCAAAGAAGACATACAAATGGCCAACAGACACATGAAACAATGCTCAACATCACTCAGCATCAGGGAAATGCAGATCAAAACCACAATGAAGTACCACCTTACATCAGTCAGAATGGCTAAAATTAACAAGTCAGGAAATGACAGATGTTAATGAGGATGTGGAGAAAAGGAAACCCTCTTATACTGCTGGTAGGAATGCAAGCTGGTAGTCACTCTGGAAAACAATATGGAGGCTTCTCAAAAAATTGAAAATAGAACTACCATATGACCCAGCAATTGCACTACGGGGTATTTACCCCAAAGATACAAATGTAGTGATCTGAAGGGGGACCTGCACCCCAATGTTTATAGCAGCAATGTCCACAATAGCCAAACTATGGATAAAGCCCAGATGTCCATCGACAGATGAATGGGTAAAAGAGATGTGAGATACACACACACACAAACACACACAAGTTCACACACTGGAATATTACTCAGCCATCAAAAAATTGAAATCTTGCCATTTGAAATGACATGGATGGAGCTAGAGGGTATCATGCTAACTGAAATAAGTCAATCAGAGAAGACAATTATCATATGATTTCACTCATATGCAGAATTTAAGAAACAAAACAGAGGAGCATAGGGGATGGGAGAGAAAAATGAAAGAAAATGAAGTCAGAGAGGGAGACAAACCATGAGAGACTTAATCATAGAAAACAAACTGAAGGTTACTGGGGCAAGGGGTGTTGGAAGAGGGATGGGGTAACTGGGTGATAAGCCTTAAGGAGGGCACATGATGTAATGAACACTGGGTGTTACGTAAGACTGATGAATCACTGGGCAGCCTGGGTGGCTCAATTAATTGAATTTAAATTAAAAAAAAAAAGTAAAACTCCCCCAAACAAACAAACAAACAAACAAACAAAAATGAATACCTTTATAATGCAATTAAATACATATATAAAGCTTTATGGGATTGAGAAACTGGCAGGGTTGTGTTTTAAGGAAGGTTAGAGGACATAATAGTAACAAAATCTAGGGGCAAGAGGTCTAACCAAAAGATACTTCCTTTGGTGGAAATCTTCCGTGAAGTCTTAAAGAATGGTCTTCTGGAACTGGGAGAAGATTATGGAACAGGAAAATAATTTAAAAAAGTAAGCCAAGATCACTGAATTGGGACAGCCTACCATAGGGTAAATGTTTTACCGCTAATAATCTTACTCTCTAAATACTGAAGGATACATAGTATTAAAACAGTTTTGCAGCTAATAAAAATCATTAAACTAAAGTGTAGTTAATTGCTCAAGGTAACACTGCAGTAAGTGATGAAGTAGTAGTGAAACCCAACTCTCTGTAAAGCTTTATTCAGCTTGTAACCAACCCTGCTCATGTTTAATATGATATACATAGGAATTCTAGCATCTAGACCATTCTGTGTATTTGTTCTTTGGCTCAACCACTGGTAGTATCTACATCTGTCTTCTCTTATTCTTGTGTTTATTTTCCATAGAACTAGAAGGGTCTCTAAGAGTACACAGTAAGGGAATAATCAATACCGGGGACTTGGCATATTTGAGCCCTGCCTTGAGCACTTACAGGCTTAAGTACATAAAATATTTGAATAATATAGCACTCTTACTTTAAACCCCCCAATTCTGAGTTATTTTCCAATTCTCAGATACTGTTTTCCTTGGTAAGTTTTGATAAATATTATTTCTTTTACCCAATTCTGATAGCGTTAACTGAATCTCGTGCAAACTGTGTGCATGTATTATTGAATGTATTGCTCTTCTTTTGCATTTGTTTTTCCTTACAAAGGTCTGAGACTCACTTGGAAAATATCTTTGTTTCTGTAAGAATTCCTAAAGGGGATTTCTGTGGAGTGACACCACTGCAATTCCTAGAGGAAATTTTCAGTTGCCCTTGAAGCACATATCAAGATGAAGATATCAGGTGGCTTGCCACCAAAAGATTGTATTTATTATTAAATCAGAGTAAAAAGAAAAGGTAATTGCATTTATTTTATGTCTCACTTGGAAAAAAGGTTTTAAAAAGTTACCAGCTTTATGACTGTTTCCTATATTATAATTTTTATTATAACCTATGGTACACAGTTGCATATTAGCATTAGTGTATTAGCAGTTACTAAGTTTGAATGATATTTCTGACAGCACCTCACTATATGCGTTTAAGAAAAACTTTTAATTCTTATCTTCAGATTCCTTGTACATGAAATATGGATAATCACTCTTCTTTTAAAGTAATAAATTTAAAATGTCTAATAGTGTCCAGAAGGAAAGGAATTAGGAGTAAACTGGTTGTTAGTATTTCCATAGTTCTAGAACCTAATAATAGTGTCTGGCACATGCTGAAGTAAAATAAAAATGTTTGAATTGCACATACATATTAGAATCAAATAATAGAAAATATATTTAGTATAGCAAAATATGCAAAGTTAAGGAATTAAAGTCATTTTTAACTCATTTAGCTTTTGTTTTTTTCTGACTTATAATATAGGATCTCATGATATATGTCAAATCCATGTTCAGGTTCCTTTTAATTCCAGAGACAGTGAACAAAACCAGCAAGTTAATAATTTAATTAAAAAATTGCAATGCTATTTTATGAAGTTGGACAATAGGATGACATATTAATAGATTGCAAGTCTAAAGGAAGAACTTAGAGGATTTTTTTGCCCATGCTTCCAAATGTCAGTCTAATGGAATCCATTCTCCACTATCATGTTATTTATTCTGTCTTCATTCACATAGCTTGAGAAAAAGATCTAAAATAAGAAAAAGTGCTGGAGTCATGTTGTGCACATCTCATGATCTCATTAATTAATAGTAAAAGATGTATATGAATAATTTTGTGGTATCAGGAAGCAAGTGAGTGAGGGAGCAATAAACCTACTTGAAATTGATGTTTTATTTAATGAGGGCCCCTTGGGTTAATATTAGACACAAGTCATGCCTTTCTGCAAATATTAATCTCATCCAACAGCTTACTCAGTTGTTAACCCAGCTGGAAGCAGCTGGGTTAATAATAATAATAATAATCCTAGGACTGAAGAAATGAAGAGGGACACTAATACATTTTGCAATTGGTAACAATTAGGAATACATAGTGGTAGCAATGTTCACACCTCCAGGTCTTTCTTTGCTCCTACAGATATTCAGGTAAAGTATGGTTGAGAAATGACCCAGAGTTAACAAAAGTCCAAAGATCAAAAAAAGGAAATATTAAAAAGGTATAGGAACCAGAAAAGTATATGACTGGCATAAAAAAAACAGACATATACATCAATGGAACAGAATAGAAAGCCCAGAAATAAATTCACACATATACAAGTCAATTAATTTTTGACAAAGGTGCCAAGGATACACACTTGGTAAAGGATAGTCTCTTCAATAAATTGTGCTGGGAAAGATGGATAGTCACATGTAAAAGAATGAAGATCCTTATCTTAGACTCACAAAAATTAACTCAAAATGGATTTAAGACTTTAAGACTTACAACCATAAAAATCCTAAAAGAAAACATAGGAAAAACTTGACTTTCATCTTGGCAATGATTTGGATCTGACACCAAAGGCACAAGCAACAAAAGTAAAAATATGTTTATTTTTATTTTTTCAGATGAGACTACATAAATTAAATGTTTCTCCAAAGCAAAGAAAATAATCAACAACATGAAAAGGTAACATATGGAACAGGAGAATATATTTGCATATAACATATCAGAAAAGGGGTTAATATCCACAAATATAAAAGGAACTCATATAATTCTATAGCAAAAAACAGATAACTCAATTAAAAATGGCCAAGGACCTGAATAGACATTATTTCAAAGAAGACCTACAAATGGCCAACAAGTACAGGAAAAGATGTTCAACATCACCAGTCACCAGGAAAATGCAAATAAAAACCATAATGACACATCACCTCACACCTGTTAAAATGTCCATTATCAAAAAGCAAGAAATAAATGCTGATAAGAATGTAAAAAACAGGGAAACTCTGTACATAGTTGCTATCAATGTAAACTGGCAAAGCCGTTATGGGAAATGGTATGGATTTTCCTCAGAAAATTAAAAATGATCCTATATGATCCAACAATCTCACTTCTGGATATAAATCCAAAGGAAACACAGTCATTATCTCAAAAACATAGCAGTATACTTCCATGTTCTTTGCAGCATTATTCACAATAGCCAACAAATGGAAACAAGTGTCCATGGATGGATAAATGGAAAAAGGAAATGTAGTATATATTATACAATGGAATATTATTTGGCCATAAAAAAATAAAAAATCCTATTATTTGTGGCAACATGGTGGAAACTGAAGGATATTATACTAAATGAAATAAGCTAGAAAGGAAAGACAAATACTATATGCTATCACTTATATGTGAGATCTAACAAACAAACAAACCCCATAGAAATAGAGTAGAATGGTGGTTGCCATGGGTTGGAAGGTGGGATAAATCGGGGGGAAAACTGATCAGAAGGTACAAACTGTCAATGAGGAGATAAGTTCTGGAGACCTAATGTACAATAAATAATATTGTGTTGTATACTTGAGATTTGCTAAGAGAGTAGATCGTAAGTGTTCTCACCTCCTAAACATACAGGTAACTGTGTGAGGTGATGGATGTGTGCATTAACTTGACTGTGGTAAATATTTCACAATATGTATATCAATTATTATGCTGTATGCAAGAGGTATATTGCAATTTTATTTACCAATTATATCTCAATATAACTGGGAAAGAAAAGAAAAAAATTAAAAAATTCATAAAACACATGATGTTTCATTTTCTTTTTTTTAAAGATTTTATTTATTTATTCATGAGAGAGAGAGAGAGAGAGAGGGGAGAGACACAGGCAGAGAGAGATGCAGGCTCCATGCAGGGAGCCCGACGGGGAACTCGATCCCGGGTCTCCAGGATCACACCCTGGGCTGAAGGCGGCGCTAAACCGCTGAGCCACTCAGGCTGCCCGATCTTTCATTTTCTACTGAAATATTAGCACATACACTACTAAGAATGCAAAATCAGGAAGAGATTCATGAAATAAAAATCCGATATCTTTCACACCAATATTATAAAATTATATAACACATTTCATATAAAATATATTTTCATGTGTATTATAAATAAGCGTGTAAAGAGATACAGATATATAGATCCATATACAGAGAGATACAGATATAAAAATATATATACATATGTAGAGAGATACATATATCTAGGTACTCTAGAGATATAATTTTATATATAATATAGAGGTACTCTAGAGATACATATATCTAGGTATCTAGAGATATAAATTTTATATATTATATATATAAACTTTATACAGTTTGAAGTAGAAAATTTGGTTTTGTCTATTTAGCATCACATTTCATAGATGTGTCAGAATGTTCTTAACTATACTCCAACTGATACACATTTGGGTGTTTCTCACCCTCTTAAATTATATTGGTTTCTTTTTAATGCTGATTATCTAATAATTATTGTTTTCTGAACAAGATGGACATAATATTCTCTAGATGACAATTTATACTTTAGAATCTAATGACTGATGAAATCTACGTAATATCAAATTTAATTGTAAAGTTTGGCTTTGGAGAGAAGGGTGTATGTGTACATGTATGTATTGTTATTTACAAAATTGCATTATTTGAATTTTACAACATAAACACCAGCTCTGCCTTAAAACTCTACATTATAAATCAGTCTTTTTATACTTGTTGTCTATTACATAGTGAATCAAATATTGATCATAGTCTCTCAGTATCATTCTTATAGGGAATCTGATACTCAAAATGTTTTACCCAAATGAATAGTTATTTTTTATCATAATATATGACATTCAAATGAATTAATCTCTTACAGAAAATATAACAGAAACATTAAATAAGCTGAGTTCATGGGTATTTCCTAGGGTTGGCCTAAGGAACAAAGAAACAAAAATATTTGTTATTTGGTATCAAGCATTATAAGTTTGGGAATGATCAGTTCTACAAACACAGAATTAAAATCAAATAGAATTAAACTACAGGTATCCATCAATTATGAGAGAGGCAGCCATCATCTCATTAGTCACTATAATTTGCTCAGCTAATCCAATAACCTGGATTTGTGTTCATTTCATTTTGGCTCTACTCAGGTGACCTCTGCTCTGACAGGTGCACAAATATATCCCAATTTTATTGAGCCCACTATTAAGCAAACAGTAGTAAAGTAGTAGGAGATATCTACTTAACACAATCCTATAAAGAGTCAAAGCCTCGTTGGTGAAAGGGATAGTAGAAACATGAAATAATACAAAACATATGTGATTAGATAATAAGTAATGTAAAAGATCAAATAATAAGAAGTATAGCAGGAAAAGCAGCAAAATGCAGACTGAAGAAAGTGAGAGTAAACCAGGGTGCGACAAATGAGAATTGTGCACACAGTGATGTTTAGAACATGAAGCGCTTTCCCCCTTCTCTTCCCTACACACAGCAGGGAAAGCTAATTTAATGATTCCAATTCCTAGATTTGGGGACCATATGTATGCTACATGTATCACTTTGTGTGCTGGGAAGTAGCATCAACGCTTCCATTTGTATCTATGAAAAAGGAGCATAAACTGAACAGAGGTTCCTTAAAGTCTGGGTATTTATACAACCTTCTGCTTTTGTTTTTGTTTTACTGCTTTTGTTGTTGTTGTTGTTTTGAATCACATTTATCTGTGTGTGTGTGTGTGTGTGTGTGCACATCTTCATCACTTTTTAGTGCTCCTGTTAGAGGCAGGCAGAGGAGGTAAGAGCTCAATGTCTGGACTTGGGCTGAGGGCAAAGGAGAGGGTCTATTGCCATTTTTAGTTTGAGTCAGCTTTGCCAAAAGTATTTGTAAAGGCCATAATCAAATAATAAGAATTGGTATTTCTTTTGTTATGTGCTACCGTTCTGTCTACATAACTTCCTCCATATTCTCTTAGGGGAAAAGCCCTGAGGTTAAGCTAGTTTCAGTTATTCCTTATCCTCTTGTCAAATAACATAAAGCTATGTAAATGTCCATAACATTGACTTTCCGTTCACATTTCCTGATTGTTGGCTATGTGACCAAAGCCTGGTATCTCAGGGTAAGTAAAGGTGCTCACTTTTACTGTCTCCTTCCTTTTCCTCTGGCACAGGGCATTTTGATTGCATGGCTTTTCTATGCATTGCAGTGGTAGGATCCCATCCTTGGGATCCATGGTGGTGAAACATACAGGCTAGGATAAGGTGAGAAAGGACCAATGTAAACAGATTAACATTTTCAATATCAGAGAAAGAAGATATATGCTGGAGTAGGTCTCACTAGCATTTGTTCAAATATTGATACAATATATAATCTTTGGGATTATATAAATATCAGTCCCGAATATAAAGGATAAGTTATTTGTGTTGGGTGGTGCCATTGAAGGAGGATTGAGAGGCAGGGAAGAAATTCATATTTAAGAAGAACATCCTTTGATTCACATAATATACTGTATTACATTATCTAATTATATGAGCAAAGAGCAGTCACTATTGGTATTATTGCCTTTAAGAAATGTGTGCTATGGAGCACTTAGGAGCGCCTAGGTGGCACGGCTAGTTAAGCATCCAACTCTTGATTTTGACTGAGGTCATAATCTCAGGGCTGTGAGATTGAGCCCTGTACTGGGCTCTGCACTGGGTGTGGAGCCTGCTTGAGATTCTCTCTCTCCCTTGGTCCCTTTATCTCTCCCTCTTCTAAAAAAAAAAAAAAAAAAAGTATGATACACTTGTGTAGGAAAATATGACTTGCCAGTAGGTCATTTTCCTAGAATATCACAAGTAATGTTCAACTTATTCTTTTGAAGTGCTGAGAAAATATGAAAAAGATAATGATCTGATTACTATACAGGTTTCAGACAGACATTCAAGAAAGGGTTAACTTGGTGATTAATGCATATGAGTCTAGGAGAAAAATATAAAGGTATTTTCAAAAAGAAGCTGTTTTCTTTTAAAGAGCCAGATGGTGGGTATGAGGAAATGTTGCTCAAGGAATAGCAAACAGATTAGCCTAGGGGATAGAAGATTTGTGTGGGGATAGTGAGAGAGTTGATTTTAATAGCTAGCTCAGTGGTACTCAAATTCTTTATAAAATTACACTGTGTGAGCCCCTCCTTAACTCACTGAAGCGAAACCTTTCTAGGCAATTCCGAGTAATAGATATGGTTACAATCATTGATTGATACCTCTGCATTTTATCAGTGACACTGACAAATTAAAGTATTCAGATCTGGGATCCTGTACAGATCTAGGAAGTAACATACCTAGGACTTTAGTAACACCTTAGGAAATTGAGCCTGTAAAAGATATTGAAGAGGGATTTGTTAATGGAAAATGTTGTCATGTGGGAAGGGAGAAGTAGGGTTACTCAAAACCTGAATCCAGGGACAGAAAGTTCAAATAGGCTGTTATTTCTTGATCTAAATAAATGCGAGAACTTTAGTTTCTTAGGCTACAATTGATTTGAGAATAACTGACTGAGAAATAGACACTTTAACAAATGGTGCTATTATGAAGCTTGAAAGTAAAGAAATTGAAAAAAAAAAGATTACAAATCAGGAATCACAGGAAGTTTTAAAACTATGATATTCTGTGCTCTTTTCCAGATTTATTTAGGTATAATTGACATTTAACATTGAGTACAACTAAGGTTTGATTTGATACACATATATATTGCAAAATGATGACCATTGGAGCATTAGTTAAACCTCCATCATGTCACAAAATTGCCATTTCTTTTTTGGGGTAAGAATATTTAAGATGTACTCCTTAGCAACTTTCAAGTAACAACACAATATATTTAACTATATTCACCATGCTGTACATTATATCCCCAGAACTTACCTTCTGAGTAGAAATCTGTACCCTTTGGCCAACCACTCCTTATTTCCCAATCACCAGCCCCTTGTACCCACCACTCTATTGTCCGCTTCTTTGAGTGTAGCTTTTGTAGACGCATATAAGTGAGATCATACTTTGGTGGGTTTCCTAATGGAATATAAAGCACAATCAGCAGGAACAACACTCCTTAAATACCCTCTAAGACTTTCCAATATTGCTCTCCTTCCAATCATGGAGCTCCCGATTTAGTACTCTGGAGGCTGCAAGAGAAAACTGATTCTCACTGGCAGTGTCCCACACAGCTGAGCCAGATGTTCTTTGTTTTTTACCCCTGCAGGAAAAAATCACAGGCTTAAAGGTCTCGCTAAGCCCTAAGTTTGGCTGACTTGGGGGAGGGATAATGTGGGCGAAGTCAGACTGTTCCTTTTACCTTTTATAATGCATGTTTTTTTTTTTTTTTTTTTTTTCCTCCAAGAGAGTGTTGGAATGTCTCTGGAGATCTGAACTTTCAGAAATGCTCTCTCACTCATGGGTGATTGCCCAGGTCAGTGTTCTCCAAGCGCTCCTGGACCATGGCTGGTAAGGGGTGTGGAACTAGTTCACAGGCTGCTACAAGGTCCACAGCTGGTATTGAGGTCTATCTGCCTATTACCTGATGCTCAGGTGGTCAAGACTTCTTGAGTTCATGATTATCCTTATGGACCTTGTCTGGGTTCTAACTCAGTTTTCTCTTTTGCTTATCGACAACTTGCTTAATTTCCTGACTTGTTTAATGCCCCCTTTCAAATGTCTTGAACTGTCTTGATCATTACCTTCATACTCACTTCCACTCATTGATTCCTTCTAGTTGTCCACTTGAGAAACATATGTATATGTATGTAGTAGTAGCCAGAGAGGTGAAAAGGAGAAAGGAGGAGGAATAGACAGAGATGGATAGCTAGGCAGAGAGAGAATGGGAGAGATTGCAGATTTGGTAGTTAAAGGAAGGAGAGTGTGCTCAAGGAGAGTGTGAACAAGGAAGCCTTGTTCAACACAACTGCCTGCAGTTCACTGCATTTTGGTGGAAACAACTCTTTTCATGGTTTGAGAAAACTTGGCTTCAAATTTTTTTTTCAGCCAATTCTAGCAAATTGCTAGCTATGTGCTATTAGAAGAGATTCTCCAATAGTGCTCTGCAGAAATAGTCCCTCAGGGTGTGTTGGAATTGAGTATGCTGCAGAAAATCCATCTCCTTATCTTATACATCCATGGGCTATGTGAGAGTATTAAGACCTCTGAGAGGTCTTTCAAGAAAGAAATTCAAAATTCTCTTTATACTAGCATTTCTCAAACTTATTTGATCATTGATACTTTTTTTTACATGTAACAACTTTATTTTTTTAAGATTTTATTTATTTATTCATAGGAGACAGAGACAGAGAGAGAGGCAGAGACACAGGCAGAGGGAGAAGCAGGCTCCATGCAGGGAGCCTGATGTGGGACTCCATCCCGGGTCTCCAGGATCATGCCCTGGGCTGAAGGTGGCACTAAACCACTGAGCCACCCGGGGCTGCCCTACATGTAACAACTTTTAACCTGCATATCATAGTTTTGGAAACTCAGTAGTAGATGGTTGATCTCTCTAAGCTTGTAGAACGGAGATAAAATAATCTTCCCATCTATATGCAGTGACAATTTAGTAATATTATATGAGGATTTATTATGAATTATAATATTGATATGAATAATATTATTGTTATTATATTGATGAATATTTCTTTTTTAAAAAATGACATGTCCTGTTCTTTCTTTGCAGAGGCAAAAATAGTTGGCAGAGGGTTCAGCCTTTGTCTTAAAGATGAGTAAATAGTCCTAAAAAAATCACATGCCTTACTCAAGACCTCCCAGCAGTAGTTTGCTAAATTGGAATGATAAACCAGATCTCCTGACCCTTGGAAAAGAATACTATCTGCTTTTCTGCTCTGCCTCCATATGGTCACACATTAAACCATTCATGCATGGAACTGCTGGTAAGAGGTCTAGAAGAACTCTAAAACTAACTCTGTACAATATTAAAGTTGAGGAAGTTAGGAAAGAATCATTGTTTAAACTTTAAATATCCATGTGCAGGATATTATAATCAGAGATGAATGTGACATGTTTGAAAATGTATTTTATCCCAAGTAGTTGAAAAGTTTTTAAATGAATCAACTATGATTATCTGAAAGCCTATATATCTTGATACATTCAGTGAAAAATCTAGAAAAGTGATGTATTTTTATCCAGGTGCCTAGACTACAACACTACTGTTTAATTTTTGACATTGATCTCCAATATCGCCATTAATAAAGATTTCAAAAGTGTGTTCTACCCATCCCTCATTCTCTAACTTTTTAAAAAACTCTTCTTTCCTTCTGTTCTATCCTTCCTTTAACCTTCTCATTTTATTTCCTTCATTGATAAGGTCTCTTCTGCTGAAGCAGTTTCTACGTGAAAAGAGGAAGTTTCACTGAAAGAGAAATAGCACTGGTAGATGATTCTTGTCTGGTCCTGAATGTGTTTTTAAAGTGATCATTTCAAAGTGACATGAGGGACACTGAAAGCACAGACAGGAAGATGAGATGGAGATGGAACTAGGGAGGCTAAGCAAATGCTGGTGTTGGGGTGCCTGGGTGGCTCAGCTGGTTAAGCTCAGGTCCTGATCCCAGGGTCTTGCCCAGAGAGGAGTCTGCTTCTCCCTCTGCCCCTCCCTCTACTCATGCTCTCTCTCCGTCCGTCTCTCTTTCTCTCAAAACATAAATACACAATAATCTTTAAAAAAAAAGAAAAAAATTCTGGTGTTTGGTGTTTTTCTAAGTCAATGTTTTCATGGGTTCTCAAACTCAGAATTGATTTCTGAGACAGGAAAACTAGTCAAAGCTTGAGGGCGCTAGTTGGCAGTCATATTCAGTACAAGGACCAAAGGGCCAGAACTTAAAATACTCATCCTCATTCCTTATCTGACATTTTATTTTTCAAACTGGATAGTTATCTGTATAAGTGGAATGCATTCTACACTTGATGAGATGAGCACTGGGTGTTATTCTATATGTTGGCAAATTGAACACCAATACAAAATAACTTTATATTTAAAAAATGAAAAAGAATAATAGAATGATTCACAAGCCAAAAATCAAGGCTTAAAAATGAAAAACATTTTATTTTCACTATCATTAGTTATGAAAAAATACTAGTATTTCCAGGCTTTTCAATGTTTTGTAAGGAAAGAATAAAATAGGGTTTAAAATAAGGATTGCTATAGAAAATTCCAGAACATTTTGCTAATTCTGTGAGACTCCAATGCTCATGAACAACTTTAGTGTGTGAGTCTAAGATTGAAATATGTACCTATACTTAATACATCAGAGATGATTAAAAAAAAAAAACAATCTCTAAACTTAAGATTTCTTTAGCAGCCATTTTGAGTAAAAATGTACTTTCTATGAGAAGTACTTTTTCCATGACAGAAAATCATTTTCATAAGAGGTACTTAACTCATGTTGTTGACCCTTTTTCCTCTGTCTCCACATCTTCCTTCTCTGGAGACACCTTGGGCAGCGTCCTATGAGGGCTCATGTAGGTTTCCTGGTGCTGGGGAGGCCAGCTGGTATGAAACATCATCAGCACCTACACATAACTATTTAAACTGCATTTGCATTTCATTTCAGCTCTGAAAAGTGAAGTTGGGGGTTTGGTAAGTAATTATTTGGCCCAGGAATCTGTGCCAGGTTGGGCTAATAAGTTTCTAGAGAACAGTAATTATTATAATGATAATGAATGATAACATTAATAGCCGTTGTATTGCCCTAGAGAGCAACTGATACTCTAATGAAAATTATAAGCCAGTATGAGTTTTTAAGATATTTGGCTGATAGTTGGTTTCAGAAAGGAAGAGTCTAGGATATTTCTGTGTAGCAAAGCCAAGAATATAGAATGAGTGTTAATCCAAGTAAGAATGATCTGAGTAGATGGAATAACTGATTTATCTGTCACCTAAATGTCCTTCTGGTATACTCTGAGTTCACAATTGTACTGATGGATCTTGTCTGGGTTCCTACTCAATTTTCTTTTTTGCTTACTGAAAACTTGCATAATTTCCTGTTTTGCTTCATGCCTCCTACACACGCCTTAAATCATCTCTTCATCATTACTTTTTCTACCCCTATACTCACTCTACTGATTCCCGCTAATTGCCCATTTGAGAAACTCAAGAAGAATTTCTCTTGTTATCCTATTCTGTGTTGGATCAAAACATAGGCCATTGCCATTCTAGAAGGAATCATAAGGTCCTGTGCTAAATATTGGTGCCTGCGTGTAGTATCAGATTCATTTCTTAAACAGTCCAGATCATAGTTCAAACTACTCCAGGGGAGAGTTGAAGTTTAGTGTTGTTTCAAGAACTTCCAATATCTAAATATAACTTGCCATTCTGAAGATTTTCTGTGAAAGCCATATTAGTGGGAAAGTTTTCTCTGAAAGCTTTTCACAGATGAGCATATTTATAAGATCAAGGATTAAAAATAATTCTATGTCCAAAGTGTTTCATCACAGCAAAGCTGCCTATAACACTCATTTATTTATCAAGACTTTTGTTAACAGTGTCCATGATTGGGAGAGAAGATGGTAACTGATTTACATCTCTGGTTCCAAGGGGAAGTATGCCTTCTTTACGGTTTCTCATAACAAAATCCATGCAGTGCAGACATCCTGACTCTACCATAGACCTCATGGATCTGACTATAAGGGAGTAATAGCTGATAAAGTACGTTTGGAGCAATCTTTCCAGGATATTTCAATGCCATCTAAAAGTTCTGGAGTACTAGTAGATGCATGGTCCTGAGAACAGAATGCTTTCTTGATCTTATCTCAATGAATTAGATACATTGATTAATTTAGAAAGCAATTGTAACATTTGTTTAATATATTAAACAATATGAATATTAATCTGCTTCAAATTATTGTCACTGTCTGAAAAAAGTAAGCTTAGTGACTTGGGCATGAAAAAGATGTAGTTTCATTTCTTAGTCTCTTTCTGCTCCAGGCTTCAGATGACTGGGCATCTCCAGCAAAGGAAAAGCAGAAAAAGTGCCCCCTATTGACAATATGTGCTTTCCGATACAGTTCGTCTTCCCTCCTGGTCAGTACCCTTTCCCTTCTTGTACCTCTTTTTCTGTATCCATCTAGTTCCCCTAAGACAGTCACTGAAGGACTTAGACAGGAGCTGAGTGAAAGGCAATGGGAGGCTTAGGCTACCACAGAGTGACCTCAGGCAGAACAATGAACAGTGGTGACTTTTATCACACTTGATTCCAATAGTAGAGCTTCACATGCTGGGCACCCAGTTAGGAAGTGTGCCCATCAATCCACTTATGCAATAAAATAAGCTTTCTAAAAATGAGGTTCGTCAGTGCTGACTAGTATGCAATGAAATGGCCCTTCCAGCTCATTTGTATATACAATTATAAAATGATACACTTCCAATTACTCTTCCCTTAAAAGCCTGGGGACAGGATCCCTGGGCGGCTCAGCAGTTTAGCTCCGCCTTCAGCCCAGGGGGTGATCATGGAGACTCAGGATCCAGTCCTATGTCGGGCTCCCAGCATGGAGCCTGCTTTTCCCTCCTCCTCTGTCTCTGCCGCTCTCTCTCTCTGTCTGTCATAAATAAATAAATAAATATTTTTTTAAAAAAGATTAAAAGCCTGGGGACAGATGTATATTGGAATTCAATTTTTTCAGACGTTAGAAAGTCATAATTTTCACCACCCATAACGAAAATTTTATTATTTCTTCAGTAAATCTATGGATATTTTATAAACTAGAACAAATAAAGTATACAGTTAGCCTCTGAGAAAGTAAAGCGAGAGGTGCTTCTCATATCTAGAAGTTGTCTTGGCATTCATAGCTAGACCATGCTATCCTTCTATTATTCTATATAAGCAATCTCATAAAAATCCAACCTTAGTCAATATTATTCAGAATTTTTGGTAAAGTGAGATAAAGCATGGCCACTTCATAATTTGTCTATACACAAAAAAGTGCCAAACATTCACTCTCCGAGCTAAAATGAGTAACTGCTACTTCCTTCCTTACCAATTGTGTATTGGCAAAGCTTTATTTCACTGTGGCCTGCCTTTCTATGGATAAGATATACTGAGATATTCAAAGATTTGCCCTTGCATCCTACCTAGAGCTAACCGCACTTCCTTAGACTCTCCAATATCACCCAAGCAAGGCTGAAGACCTAAAACTAGTTCTTTCTAAATGACTTACTGGCATCAGGTGGCAGTCAGTCGGGTATGCATCTGACTCTTGATTTCAGCTCAGGTCATGATCTCAGTCAGGGTCATAAGATTGAGTACAGCATTAGGGTCATGAGATTGAGTGCCTCCCAGCATGGAGCCTGCTGAAGATTCTGTCTCTTCTCCATTTACTCCTACCTTGCTCTTAAAAATAACTAAATAACTACTAAACAACTAACTAACTAAATAAATAACTAACTAATAACTAACTAAATAACTAACTCTCATACTGATCCTCCAGGGTTCCTCATGGTGTATGTTCTACAGTAAATGAGTTCAAGCAAGTCATGGTTTGTTACTGAAGGAGTTATAGAAAAACTTCTAAGTTTCAAGACATTTTAGGTTTTAGAATTCCAGATAAATTTTGTGCATTTTATATATTTTTGGAAACCATTTGGCAATATGTATCTAGAGCTTAAAAATGTATGCATGCTGATCCAGTAATATCTTAAGGGAAAATATTAAATTTAGATGATCTCTTCTGGCATTACTTATGAGAGCAGAAATTCAGAAATAAAAGTAGATATCCATGACATGAATCTTGGCAATGATTTTTTTTTTTTTTTGGATCTGACACCTAAGATTCAACCAACAAAATAAAAAATAAAAAATAAGATGGACTACATGAAACTAAAAAGCTTCTACAGAGCAAAAGAAGCCACCAACAAAATAAAAAGGCAACCTAAGGAGTGGGAGAAAATATTTACAGATCATATATCTGACAAGGTATTAGTATCTAAAATATATAAAGAACTCAGACAACTAAATAGGATTAAAAACAAATAATCCAGTCATTATGCTGTACTCTTAAACTTCCACTGTGGTATATCATATATATATATATATGTAATATTATGTCAATTGTATATCAGTAATACTAGAAGAAAAAATTTAAGTAGACATCCAGAAATATAACCATGTATCCATTAAACAGACTATTATGAAGCCATATAAAACGCTGTTTAAAAGAGTTGATCCGAGTTTAACGCTGTTTATCCCTGGGTGGCTCAGTGGTTTAGCGCCTGACTTTGGCCCAGGGCATGATCCTGGAGTCCCAGGATCGAGTCCCATGTCAGGGTCCTGGCATGGAACCTGCTTCTCCCTCCTCCTGTGTCTCTGTCTGTCTCTCTCTTTCTCTCTCTCTCTATCATAAATACTAAATAAATAAATAAATAAATAAATAAATATTAAAAAAATAAAAAAAGAGTTTATACAAAATCCTAATAATATGCTGAGTCAAAGCAAAAGATAAATTGCATACACAGTACCATCTCTTAGAAATTTTCCAAATGAACAAAAACATTAGGTAATTTTAGTTGATTTATATATTTTCTTTACTCCAATGTTTTCTTCAAGATTTTTATATTTATATTCTAAAATTACTATGAGCATGGATTAATCTTTTGGAGATATAAATGTTATTCATGTATATTTGGTAGCCATCATTTTGGATGAAATCTCTTTGGAGGCCAAATGAGGGATAGAATTTAAACATTCCTAAGAGTCTTGCAGAATAAGAAATAAAGTGAGGAATATACAAATAAAAAAAATATAAAAACAGTCATATAGCGTTGGAGCAACAGATACAGTAAACTGGCAATAAAATGTGAAGTAAGCAGGAAGGGGCAGTTTGAGGCAGATGCATCAATATATACATATTTAAGTTCAGGTGCAGAGCTTGCTTACCATGGAGAAAGGTGATGTGGGTCATAAATATAGAATTAAATTTGATCTTGTTTACATTATTCCAATATGCTGAATAAATCAATCCAATGGATGGTATAATTTCCATTCTTTCTCTTTTCTTTACTTGTGAGCAAATGACTTTGACATGAGAGAAATATTTTTTTAAAAGAGAGGCTGTATTTACAAGGGTTAAATAATTCAACTTGTCAACAGCACTTCCTCCAAAATATATTTGAAGTAGAGAAATCCTTAGGCGATTTACACTTTTGGGTGAGCATCTTTCTTTGGCATTTTATTCTCTGTAGTAATTCCATTAAAAGAGCACAATTTATTGCACATCTGTCTTTGCAGATTTTATCAATGCTGAAACCTTTTAAACTGAGAATGGGATTAAATAAACCCCATTTACCAATGTGGTAAAATATAATAGACATCCAGCCCATTAAATGGCAAGCTAAATCAATATATCCACTTGGCAGCAATTTCCAGAAGATAAGGTGAAAACCTCCTGTTCTGTTTGATAGATGAGTAAACTTAAAGGGAAGAATTTACAGTAGATTCAGCGTATACCTTGAAGGAATGTTCATTATTCTCAAATTACCTTCTCATGTCAGCAGATTTGTGGTTAGTAAACAGAGAGGCCATTTGTACTCCTCCTCCTGCATGGGTATGGAGGCTGCAGAGAGCGAGTAACTAACTTGGAAGGCAGATCAGTGTTTGAACCTATTTAAGAAAGATGAGATTTCAAATATGATAAAAAGATATCTATACATTTTAATTGGATCGTACATACTGTTCAAAATCAGCCCAAGTAATATGGCTTTCTATATGAAGGTAAAGAAGGGAGAATGTAAAAATACAGGATGCTAACGAATGTAATAACTGTGACTTCTAATGTGCTTATGAGTCAGTATATAAGTGTTTCATATATATATTTATATACTTGTTAAATATATACTTATATATTTAACAGGGATAAGTCAAAAGAAGGAAACTAAATTTGTGTTTACAATGTGCTAGAAACCCTTCTTGACACATTTACATAAATTAGTATTTGTTTAATCTTCATAAAAAATCTTTGAGGTATATATTATTATGGATATGGCAACAGAATTAGAGTGGACTACACCAAAATCACAGTAAAAAAATATTGAGACTAGTACTTTAATTTAGGCTTTTGGCTTCCTAGATCCACTGTTCTATACAACAAAATACCAGAAATAGAAGTGTAAAGTGCATGTGAAGTGTGTGTATACACACACACACACATAACATATATATAACATATATATATTCTGATGTAACACACATACACACACACACATATATATACACACACATACATATACACACACATACATATGAATTCATATAGTCCTAAACTAAAGCTGAGTATTAAAAATGGGATTAATTTGAGCCTAACATTGCAGGGTGACACCAAAAGCTATCTTTCCCCTACAACATTGCTTTTCTATGGGCTCTCCTTGACCAATTCTTTCTTTCTTCCTCATTACGATCAATAGAATGGGGGGAGGGAAAGACAAATAGGAGTTTTGTGCTGCCTTGTCTAGGGCTCCAAAGTGGAAACCAGAGTTAAAATCAGAAAGAATTCCAAGGGTCTAGTCTGAACTTGACTGCCAATGCTGTATAGATTTGGAGAATACACCATAAGTCAGAGAGGTGAGGGGTGGGATCTATGAGGGCAGGGAGTGCTGGAGCGAAAGTTACTCTGAGAAGGATCAATGTTAAAAACAACCCCAGAAATTCTTAGCATGAGAAGCTCTTTGCAAATATTTATCTTTGTGGTTTACTGTATAAGCATAAACATAGCTGCTGGCATGGACACAGTCTAGGTGAGAGATAGGGCTCCAGCTTAATGACAGTTCAGAAGATGAAAGAGCCTTCCTTTTTTGGTGCCATTGACGGGCAGTGCTATAACCTCCACTTGTCTCCACATGAGCCAGGTATTAAGAAAGGGAGAATTGATTTTCAGGGTAAAGAGGCTTTTGAGTTAATCTTCCTGTATACAAATGTATTAAGCATGGTCGGTTTGGAGTTAGTAATTCACTCCCGTGTCCCTGAAGTCACGGATTTAGCCCTAATGTAGGTGGATATTTATGGCCTTTTGGGAGCTGCTCCTTACGACTGACCCCAAGTTACATGGGTCTAAATACGACTATAAGCCAAAACTGGGAACAGCTTTCGTAGCTGTTTCCATTTGCATCCTAACATGGCATGGTGCCTTTTTAGGGGAAGGCAGCCTGTTAAATTATGATTTCTTATTTCCAAGGCAGTACAGGGAGGGAGAACGCCTCACTCCTCTCATCGTAGATATTCAGCACTTACTAAAACGTCTTCTGTGCCTCATGCCACATGAAACTTCTTAAGTGTCCTTTGTAGCTGTGCCAGATTTCAGGGTTTACCTTGTAGTGCGTATGGGGAAAGGAGGAAGTCTACCTACTGACTTAGGCGTCCTTAAATCTTATACTTGATGTTGGAGGCTCCTTGCTTTCCTTGGTTGGTTACGGGTCAATTTTCAGCTTGTTTATAGCTGTCCCATAAAACTTCTGATGCCTTCTCCTTGGGTGTGGGTTGCTCTCTTTGCAAAGCAGGAGATGTCAGTGTGGGAGAGGTCAGTCAGTGTGGGACACACTCCTTCTGTCTCACTGCCGTGTGTGGATTGTTTGCTTACAGCTTAGTTTATGCATGTTTAATTAGCTATCATTTACCTTAAACCATTATTTCACAACTTCAAGTGTAAGGTGAGGATCTCACAGAAGTAAACTACTAGCTCCTCCTCATTGTCATCCTTTTTACTTTTATATACACCATAAATATATATGTTGCTATTGTTTTTTATTCAGTTCTGTTTTTTCAGCCACTGGAAAAAAGGAGAACTGAATTTCATATTTACGTTTATTTGTGTACTTTTGTTGGAGATGGTCATTGAGAGGACATGAAAGTCCATTGATCCTCAAGCTGGTCCCTGGGTCCTCACCTTCTTCCCTGTCCTTGAAATATACATTCTGTTGGAGCCATTTTCAACGACTTAGTCTTAGGAGAGCAACGTGCTGTTGAGACCAACTAGAGTCTTCTACGTAAACTTCTAAGATTCTGGTGCACAGGTTTAGAGATCTACACACCTTGTGGCTGCCCAAGACAAGCCTCATCTGTAAGCTCCCTCGCTTATTTAACTGGCCAGCTCCCAATTGGACTGGATTGACTCTTTCTCCAGTCTCTCCCTGCCCTTTGTATAAGGGGGCCAGTTTCAGATTTCACCCAGGACGCTTCCAAGACAATGAACCAACAAATTTCTACTCTGCTTCATTTTATGTGTGTCACTATATATGTGTGTGTATGTGTGGTTAGTTCCAAGTTTCTGTCTGATGTCATTCCTTTTATTTAAAAATTCCTTTAGGGGATCCCTGGGTGGCTCAGTGGTTTGGTGCCTGCCTTTGGCCCAGGGCGTGATCCTGGAGTCCTGGGATCGAGTCCCACATCAGGCTTCCTGCATGGAGCCTGCTTCTCCCTCTGCCTGTATCTCTGCCTCTCTCTTTCTCTGTGTCTCTCATGAATAAATAAATAAAATCTTTAAAAAAATAAATAAAAATAAAAATTCCTTTAATACTATAGTGTAAATGTACTGCCAAAAATTCCATCAGTTTTTTCTGAAAAGAATCTTATTTTTCATTTTTTGAAAAATATTTTCACTGGATATAGAATTCTAGATAAAGAGTTTTTTCTTTCACTATGTTAAGGTATAGCACCATGGTCTTTAGCTTGCATGAGCTTCCATGAAAATACTGATATTCTTTGTTCCTTTATATGCAATATATCTTTCATTTACTGTCTGTTTTCAAGATTTTCTCTTTATTATTTGCAGCAATTTGAATCTGATATATCGTGGTGATTTTTTTGCTATTTATTTACTTATTTGATATTTGTATACTTGCTTATTTTGTTCTTATCCTGGTATTTCCTTTTTTTGGAACTTTGATTTGTTTTCTTGTGTTAAACTAGAAAATTCTCAGCCATCATCTTTTGAAATATTTATTTTGACCTGTTCTCTCTCTCTCCTTCATATTTCTGCTGGAATTCATTAATGTATGATATCTCCCTTTTCTAGTAGAACCTTTAACATATGAATCATAATTATCTTAAATTCCCTGTCCAGATGTTCTAACATCTAGGCTGTATACCAGTCTGGGTTTGGGAATTAATTTTTCTTTTTCAATATAATTTTTAAAAAAATTAAAATATTTATTTTAGAGGGGGAGGGGCAGAGGGACAGGGAAAGAGTCTTTAATTTTTTTAAAAAGATTTGTTTATTCATTTTTAGAGAGAGATTGAGAGAGGGAACACATAAGTGGAAGGAGTAGTGGGGGAAGGAGAAAGAATCCCAAGCCGACTCTGCAATGAGTTCAAAGATCAATGGGGTCTCCATGTGGGGCTCAGTGCCCCAACCCTGAGATCATGACCTGAGTCAAAACCAAATGTTGGACACTTAACTGACTGCACTACTCTTTTTCAATATTTTGTACTACTTCTTTTCTTATGCTTCATGTAAGTTTAGGTTGAAAGCCAAATATCTTGTATAAGGCAGTGGAGACAGAAATAAATAAAATTCATGCCAGAAAATGGGCACATTTCTCCTTGGCTAGGCTTTTATTGTAGGATAAGGTGTAGTCAATTGAATAGGTGTTTGCTGGGTTTGGGTTTTGTCATTCCTGTTGTTACCTTAAGCATACTATAGACTTCAACGTCTTCTGGCATTACATTCTGTTTAGTGGGGGGACCAAACCAGTTAGTTGAGAGTTTTCTTTAGTGTGTGCTCTGCCCTCAACTTTATGATTTCTCTTTGTACCTGGAGCTCAGAGATGCTTTCTTTCTATGCTCTTCTGCCATCCCCAGCAGTAGACTGCTGTTTCATGTTGCTCGACTCTTACGAGGCAGGTATGGGGAGAGGGCAGTATTCTTCGCTGTTCTTGTTCATTCTCAGCCTTAATCAAGTGCTGTTTTCCTGAAGCCTTCGAGTGGGACCTGAGATCCTGTGATCCTGCCCAGCCCCAATGAGCAAGGGATCTGTAATTGCTGCCTGGCCCCAGGAGTTTCCTGCCCTTTGCCCAGGATGAGTCTTCACAAATGCTGCCAGAGTGACAGGATTTGCTGTCCTTCCTTTAATATCTTGAGGCTTTTGTTCTACAGAGAAGTTAGGAAAGCAGGATCCAGACAGGGTTCGTATAATTTCCCACAATGTTTTGGTTTCTAGTTCTAAAGAACTCAGAGATACCATGCAAAGCCCCAAGATAGGAACACAGGCAAAGAAAACAAACTGGTCTGTTTAGGTGAATAGAGGAACTGAGAGTAAGAGTCTCAGGATCAAGTTCAAATATTGTAATTCAGACATATAAGGTTAGAATTACATAATTAGAAGAATCACCTCATAGTAAATGCCAGGATGACTCTAGGTGTGGGAACGAGGGAAGAGATGTAAAACTAACTTACATGGCAATAGAGGAGAGACATATATCTTCCAGACGTTTCTGAGTAAATTTAAATTGATATTTAAATGGAAGATCATCAAAGTATACTGTTTTAGTAGTCAAAATTTTATATATTAGTAAATAAAGTCTGCTTCAACGTGCTGAAAAAAAATTTTAAACTATTCTTTATATTGCAGAAAGTTTAATTATACTCATTAGCTCCTTAAGATTTTTTTTAATGTAGATCCAGCTTCAGCCAATGGCAACAACCCACTCTGACTATCTTTGTAAGGATTGAGATGTCAAAGGTAGGAAAAGAAAGAAAACAAGGAATGGAAAAATTAAAGAGGATAGTTAGCATATAAGGTTATCTCAGAAACAGATAAGATAAATTCATGAAATAAGAAAAGTTAGGGAAGACAGAAGATCATTTATTCCACAGATAATTATTATAAGAGTAAGGACCTTGTCTTTTTCAGTTACCACCACATTTCCAACAGTTAAATAGTTTCTGATACAAAGTAGGCATTCATTGAACTTTCTAAATTACTAGTGAAAGTAAAGGAAGCCTACATGAGAAAAGAGAGCTCTGTTAGGAGGGAAGGGGAAATGATGGCTGTCATTAAATAAATGAAATAATATGGGGTTATTGTAGAGAGTTGATATTTACTAATGGTTAATTAGGTGAAAATTCTTATTCTGCAATGGAAATGATGTATTTTGGATTTTTTTAATGGCCGAAAGGAAAGATTGAATAATTGATATCTATTTCTAAAGAACTAAGACACCTTGATTCCATAAACATTTTAAGAAAAAAAAAAACTATAGAAATTATTGACTATATAGGATTTTAATAATCTTACCTGAATGCAGATTGTGTGAAATCCTCCTGGTACTTCACAGTGGGGCTAATGTCCTCATTAAACACATGTAGCTATTTGCATCTAAAGCTTTTCTTTATCTTCTTTGTCATCTCTATAAATTGCTGAAATCTGGAATAAAATAAATGATTCCCCAAAGTAATACCAGGATATGCAATGCTGAATTTCATAAATAATTTTTTCCTGCATCCTGGCACAGAAAATTTCCTGAAATATAAAAACACTATTCCCACATTTGATGAAAATCAAATACTCATGCATTTTAAATATTCTCAATATGCCACTCATTTAATACTCTAAACAAATAGCATGCTTCTCAAAATTACATATTAACTCCAGGGAAAAGAGAAAAGGAGAAATTGTTTCCTCTGCAGTTATGTTCATTTAATATCACACAGTACTGTTTGAGTGTCTGAGTTGACTGTAGAGTTTAACATCTCTCTTAAAGGAGCACCTTGCAGATGTGTGTGCATAACAGCGATAGAGACTTCTTTTCTACATGTGGTAACATTGAATAGGAAATAGTATATAATAAAAAGTATATGTATAATCCAGTTTCCTATAGCATTTAGCACAGCCAAAAGCTATGAGTCACATTTAGGAAAATCTGAATATGGTCCCTGCAGCTGGATTTGGTCAGCAGAGTGTGTTCCGAGCATTCAAAGTGAAAAATGCCAGTTCATTGACGTATTTGTAGGATGGAGCATTCATTTAAAAACCAAGAATGTATAGATACTTTGATAATATTTGAACTATTTATTTTGCTTCAAAGACATCATGTTACTTATTATAGAAACCCTAAAAATATTTTGGCTACAGGCAGGAACAAAAGAAAGATGCCTGTCATTAGCATTATTATAGATCTTTGGTGCTATTATCCAGTGTGGTTAGATAAATAGAGGTTTAAAATTTGGAATGTTTCTGATTACAGAACTAGAATTATTTTTTTAATTAAAAAATATGGGATAAATCCGTAAACCATGAGAAAAATCTGATTGCTACTGCTAAGTTAGCAAATCATCCCCAAATTAAGTGGCTTAAAACAAAAATTATTTATAATGACTCATGATTTCTGTGGATTAGGTATTTGGGAGCATCTCAGCTGTGAAGTTTGGACTCAGCCTAGTCCTGGAATCATCTCAAAAGCTTCTTTACTCATGTATCTCCTACCTGGGCTGAGAGCTGGAATTTGAAAGAGCTGGGCTCCATAGGCATCTCTGTCTCTCTATGTAATTTCATCATATTGTTTCACTACTAAGGCAATGACAGCATTCTTAGATTACTTGCACAGTGACCCAAGATTCCAAAGACACATTTCCTTAGATAGAAAGCCAGATGAAAGCCATATTGCAAGTTTCAGGTTTCATCTTAAGAAAACCATGAAGCTATCTTTTGAAAATACAATTTTCTACAAGAAGTTCAATCAAATGGAAAAATACAAATTATGTATAGCCTTTTAAAAACATCTATATTTAATAAAATATAACAAGAAATTCCCAATACATGGAATATGTAAAATGAAAATCATACAATCATAAATCACACTCTAAGAAAAGACGGTCAATTCTTTTTTTGACATCAACTAATTATTCAAACTAAAATAATGCAGATAACTTGGGACTAATATAAAAATGAAAACTTTTGCATCATTTCAAAATAAATAGTTATCCCAATTTAAAAAAGTAACAGCAGGGGCACTTGGGTGGCTCAGTAGTTGAGCATCTGCCTTTGGCTCAGGTCGTGATCCCAGGGTCCTGGGGCAAGTCCTGCATCAGGCTCCCTGCAGGGAGCCTGCTTCTCCCTCTGCCTATGTCTCTGCCTCTCTCTCTGTGTCTCTCCTAAATAAATAAATAAAATCTTTAAAAAAAACAGCAAACTTGTAAAGTTATAAGAAATGTTTACAACTTCTATCATAGACAAAGATTTAATCCTTCTAATATTTAAAAATATTCTTAGATAAGCAAAATAAAATCTAAAAACCTAATGAGTGAAAATGGGAGAAGAAATAAAAGAATATTAATGAAAATAACATATAAACAGTACTTAAACATAAGAAAAGCTCCTGAATCCCATTTATAATAAGAGAAAGAAAATTAAAGGTATACTGAGAACCTCCCACCCCCCCATTGACGTATCAGAATAGTACCATTTCAAAATGTATTAACATACAACAATGGTGAGGCCCATAAGAAAAATGAATGTACTGCTTTTTGAAAGTGTAATTTCCTAGGAAGGGCCTTTTATTAAATTCTTTCCAAACTGCAATTGGCCCCACAATTTCACTTAAGGGAATATAGTTGTGTGGTAACCAGTATTCTAAGATCCCTAATGGTCTTGTGTAATCACAGCCCCTTGAGGGTAGGCTACACCTGTAACTTGTTTAACCAATAAATATGGTAAAAGTAATGGGCAGGTATAATTAAGGCCCCCAATCAGCTGACTTTAAGTTAAGCAAAAGTAAGAATATCTTGCATGGGACTGACCTAATCAGGTAAGCACTTTTTAATAAAAGCAAAACAAAACAAGCAAAGTACAGAACAATGCTATGGTGTACAACCAGTTATATAATAAAAAGAGAAAAAGAATATAGGTTTATATTTGCTTGTATAAATATAAAAAGGAACCTTTGAGTGAAGCAAAAATAGTAGTAGTCATTTGCTATGGAATCTGGAAGATGGGATCTAATTAGAAAAAGGATAGTCATAGAAGGTAACCTAATGTATTATTTCAAAAAATTTAATAAATAAATTTTATTTTAAAATGTCAAAAGATAAAAATATGAATGTCAAAATCCATAATCAACTTTTAAAGAATACTGCAATGTAGAAGAAATGTCATTAACAAGAAACATGACGGCCAAGAAGATTCAAGAACACTAACACAGTGTAAGAGAGCGGACAGAACAAAGATAGAGGATTCAAGGTGAGGGTAAACAGTTGGCTCACTGTGGAATGATCTAGTTTTGAGTACTGGAAATGGACAGATACCTAGGATAATGAGACTCTGAAGGCAGTCGGGTATTGGTTGGGTCAGGTAAAGCTCATGATGAGCCTGGTGACTGGAAGGGACAAATAATGGTCTATAGCAATACTCTGTTGAGAGCCAACTCTGGTTTCTACCCAAATGTAGCCCAATCAGGAAACTCCTTTTTCATCTCTTAACTCCTGTATTTCATATAGTGCCTTTCTTTATGTGTTTCCAGGAACCTTTTTTGCAAGTCACATGGTGTTTCCATGTCTTTGATATAGATATTGCCCACACTATAGGACAATACTGCTGATAACATAAGTGAATTCCCAGTGTCTTTGAGGGATCTCACAGCTGCCTGTCTACTCAGCATTTCTAACCACTCACCTTTTTTTGCCAGCGATCCTGACAGTATTTTTAGAAACAAGCACAGACCAATATAATGTATGGAAGATTTTATTGTTTGTTTAGTATGAGAAGATAAAGGCCTTTAAGCACAGAGACTTATAGAGACATCTCAAAAGTGCTTTGCATTTTGAAAGGACATCTGTGACTTCAGTGTAGGACAAAGGCATTGCCATAATCACGGTATCTACAAATCAGGGGCAAAGAATATGAATGGAAATAATGCCTTTGGTTTTTTCAGTGTGTGTTTCTGGGATCCGTTTCGATTTTGGGAAGCTGTGGGGAACAAGTCTGAAGCTGATGCTTTTGCGCTGCATCTGGTACCATTAGAGGACCAGCCATAGCCCCATCCCCCACCCCCCAGGCAAGGGAACCCGGGTGTAATTTCACTTTCATTATTCATTATAATTCCCCACTATTTAAACTGCAACTTGGGAGTCATTATGTACTTTGGGGAACTGTATTAGCTATAGCAGGCCGCTAGGGAGTATGTAGTGTGCAGAAGCTGTAATTTACAAAATACCCTCTAGAAAAAGAAACCAGGGAATGGAGCTTGGGCAGTGCTTCCTTTTCTGCATTGGAACTTATACACTATGGGAATTAAACTCAACAAACTCATCATGACAAAAGAGAGGCATAAACAGAAAGGAGTCTTTCTATTGTGTAGAACAAGACATGCAAGGAATCTTTTGTTGTTTCCACATAAGCTATTGTTACAATAAACACACATTCCCAAGGTTCTCCTAATAGCAGTGGAACAAGGATACTAGCAAGATCTTTTCCTGCTTGATAATCCTCAAGACTGATAAGCTTTGCTTATCTGTATTTTCCTATCAGAATAAGTAGCCAAAGAAGGTATGTGGTGATTTTTGTTAAAATTTTATTTGGAGAGAGTAGATAGTTGATGTGATAGAATTGAAACTTTGTTGTGGATATTTCCAGGGTATAGATAAACCTTTACTAAGTTAACTGCTGCTGACAAGCCATAGATCTTTTAGCTATTGAGGGACTGCTTGATTGCTTCCAGGTTTTGGTGATTATAAATAAAACTGATATTAAAAATTAGAATGCAGGTATTTGTGGGAAATAAATCTTCGCATCCGTGGGGTAAATATCTAGAAGCATATGAAGGGCAGGAGCAGAGGAACATTAAACATAGCTTTATAAGAACCGCTACGTTGTACTGCAAAGTGACTCAGACACTGCATTCTCAACAGCAACGAAAGACTTCCTGTTGCTATTCATCTTTGACAGCATTTATTATTGTCACTTTTTTGGATTTTAGCCATTCTAATGGACATATGGTGATGGTATCACATTGCTATTTTATTAGCACTTCCTTAAGGCATTTTGTTGAACATATTTTTATATGCTTATTTGCCCTCTGAATATCTTCTTGATGAGGTGTATGTTCAGTTCTTTTGCCCACATTTTAATTGGGCTTATTTTTTTATTGTTGAGTTTTTAAGAGTTCTTTGGACATTTTGGATGTTCTTTATCAGATTGTGTGTTTTGCAAATATTTTCTCCCAATAAGTGGCTTGGGTTTCCACCTTATTGTTTTGTTTATTTGCAGAGAAGTTTTTAATTTTAGTAAAGTCCACTTTATTATTTTCTTTCATGGAATGCGCTTTTTGGTGTTTTATTTAAAAACAACACCAAGCTCAGATGATTTCCTGTTTTCTTCTAGAAGTTTTCTAGTTTGTTTAGGGGTTTTGTTTGCTTATTTGTTTACATTTATCTACTATCCGTTTGAATTAATTTTTGTGCAAGGTTTTAGGTGTGTGTCTAGATTCAGTGTTGTTGCTCTTGTTTTAATGTGGCTATCCAGACACTTTTAGCACTTTCTTCACATTCTGTATACCTTTAGCTTACTTTTCTTGTCATGTTTCATTAGTTAAACTTCCAACACAATATTGGCTAGCAGTGGTGAGAGGGAATATCCTCTCTTATTCTCAGTCTTAGCAAGAATGTGTATACTTTCTTACCATTAAATGTCATGTTGGGTATAAGTTTTTTGTAGACATAATTTATCAAATAGAGAAAGTTTTTCTCTATTACTAGTTCACTAAGTTCTTTTAATTATAAATCGGTATGAATTTTGTCAAATTCACATCCTGAATCAATTTATATAAGCATATGAGCCTAATAATTTAGTGGCTTACATTAATTTTTAAATGTTAAGCCAGACTTGCATACCCGGCAAAAACCCCACTTGGGCATGGTACAGTTCTTTTTTTTTTTTTTTTTTTTGTACATTTTTGGATATTTTGTTGAGTTTTTTTTTATATCTGTAGTTATTAGCGATATTTGTCTCATTCTTGCAATGGTTTTATCTGGTTTGGGTAGTAGGTGGTCTCATAGAATGAGATAGGAAGTGTTCCCTGTGTTATATTTTTAGGAACAAATTATAGAGAATTGATATAATTTCTTCCTTATATGTGTGGTAGAATTTCCTAGTGATATTATCTGGGTCTGGAGCTTTGCTTTCCTTTTAGAAAGGTTATTAATTATTGATTCACCTTATTTAATAAATACAGTCTGTTTAGATTATGTATTTCTCCTTGTGTGAATTTTGGTAGGTTGCATCTTTTAAGGAATTGGTCCATTTCACTTAAGTTCTTAAATTTGTGGGTATAGAGTCTTCATAGTATTCTTTATTATCCCCCCCCCCCTTTTTTTTGAAAGAGAGAGAGAGAGAGAGAGCACCCGTACAAAAGGGAGGGGAGGAGGGGCAGAAGGAGAAGGAAAGAATCCCAAGCAGGCTCTATGCTGAGCCTGGGAGGCAGGGCTTGATCTTAGGACCCTGAGATCATGACCTGAGCCATAACTAAGAGGTAGATGCTTAACTGACTGAGCCACCCAGGAGCTCCTCCTTATTATCTTTTAAATGTCTATGCAATTGGTAGTGATAACTATGTCTATCAACAAAAGAGTTGATGTAAATCAGGGTCTATCATTTTTCTTCTGAAGAACTTAACAATTCTCCCAGGACAGGTCTGTTGACCAAAAATTACCTTATGTTTTACTTGTCTCAGATAATCTTTTATTTCTTTTTCACTTCTGAAAAATAATATTGCTGACTATACAATATGAGGCTGATGTGGTTTTTCTTCCTAACACTTAAAATATTTCACTCCATTCTTTTCTTGCTTGCATGGTTTCTGATATGAAGTCAGCTATATTTTTTTATCCTTTTCTTTCTATAAAATCCCCCACTGCCACTTAAGATTTTCACTTGTCTTTGGTTTTCTGAACTTTGAATATGATATGGGTAGGTGTAGGTTTTGTAATATTTATTTGGCGTGGTGCTCTCTAGCCCTTATAGATACATAGTTTGGAATCTGCTAATATTTTTAAAAATATCTCTGATCTTCAAATATTTCTTCTTTCTTCCTGGTATTTCAATTATATTAATGTCACACTTTTTGAAATTGTTCCAGTTCTTGGATATTGTGTTCTGTTTTTTTAAATTATCTTTTCTTTTTGCATTTCAGTTTGGAAAATCTCTTGACATAGATTTTCAAGCTCACTGATGATATCCTTGGCTATGCCCAACGTAATGATCATTCCTTTAGGGGCATTCTTCACTTTTGTTACAGTATTTGATTTCTAGCATTTTCTTTTATTTTTTTCTTAAAGTTTTCAGTTATCTATTATCTGCTTGCTCTAACCACCTATTTTTGCATGTTGTCTGCTTTTTCTAGCACAGCCAGAATCTGTAATAGTTGGTTTAAATTTTCTATCTGATAATTCCAAAATCTGTATCATATCAAAGTCTGATACTGATACTTCCTTTGTATCTTCTCACCATGTCTTTTTCTTGCCTTTTAGCATGCTTTTAAATTTCTTGTTGAGAGCCAGATATTATGTGTCAGGCAAAAGCTTGCGAGGTAAATATGTCTTTAGTTTGAAGTTTTTTGTTCACTTGGCTCAGGGTTGGCTATTTTATATTTGCTCTAAATTTAGGTGCCATAGGCTTCAAATTCCTCGAGGGCACTTATTTTTATTCTCCTCTTATCTTTGGGTTTGTCTAAGAACTTTCTAAATAGAGTTTCTATCTTATAGCTCCTATAGTTACAACCCATTTTTATTATACTGGATCCCCACTCGTGTGCTGATTAAGTAGGGGCGGGGGAAGGGCTTCTAGGACCGCGTGATTAAATCTCAGTAATTCAGGGAGCCTGTGTCCATGGGCTGTGATTTTCACAAAATGTTCCTTATCTTCCTGCCCCCTTAGGTGAGACAGGAAGGGTTGACAAGATTGGTCAGGGATACATGCCCTTCCCCTAGTGGGATAAGGTTCTGTTAAGGTCTTTCCCTTTAGAGAGTAAGCCTTTGTTATAGAGAATGCTCTCAGAGTATTTCAAAATTGCTACTTCTACTCTCCCACTTCCAGAAACTTGTGGGGCTTTTTCTTGACTCTTCATCATGAGAACCTGGTGAGGTACCTGCAAGTAAAACCTATGAGATGGGGACTCCACCTAAGACTGCAGGTCTCTCTTTCCTTTTAACACACAGCCTCTAACATTTTATCAGAATTACCACTAAATGCTTCCCACTCCGGTTTCTGACCTCAGTGGCTTCTTCTTCAAGTTTGTTAATTTCAGCTATGGTTTTCTGTATCTGCCGTTCCTTTACGTTTTGGGGAGTCAATTTGCCCCACAACTTCAATTTTTTTTATTAGGGCAAGGAAAATCATTGATTTTTTTTTTTTTTTTTTAGTTTGTTCAGTTTTTTTTTGTTGTGGTAAAGATGAGGGTAGCACTTTCTAAGCTCTTTATATGTTAGAGATGAGACTGGAAGAAATAGGTTCTTGTCATGAAGAAAAGAAAATATCTCTTTTAGTGCTTAGTCCCTTTTAATTACCAAATTTTTATTTTTCAGTCTCTTCCTAATACTGAATTTTATGTAAAAAATTTATATATTCATATTTTGACAAATGAAGGCCAGGCCAGCCTTAGAAAAGCGACATGAGCCTGTGGACTCGTGAGGACATTTGCTCAGAGGAAGTTCATAGATGGAATTGCTATCCTAGAGAAGCCAGAACATCTGAATTGGAAAGGGCTCCAAGTAGGAGAGACATCAGAAAGTGGAGCAGAAAATATGCGATACAACTTAAAAAAATTAGTCTTATATCTTTAGCGATTTTATTTGTCTAAACAAAGAAGTAGATAGAACATGTAGTAAATTAACCAAGAACTAGTGTTCCTGCAGCATTCAAAAGCTCATGTGCCTACAGGGACCAAGCAGGTAATATCAATATGTTACTCACTGAAGTAGTAACAGGAGTCTGGGAGGGGTGGCTGAACTAACAAATAAACATGCCACATTAACACATTTAAATAAAAAAAAATAGCCGAAGAAAAATGCAGCTGTGGGCTCTCTGCAAGATAATGACTATTAGTTTTTCATTTGTTTTATATGTAGCTGATTTATTTATTGGGTTTCAACCATCTAGGCTCAATAATTTGAAATATTTTAGATGAGAAGATAGAAAATTTCATCTATGACAAAGATTATTATGCTTTCAGGAAGGGAAGTAGATTTTTCTGTTTTTTTGTATGCACAGGAATTTGCTACTGAACTGAATTGTTTATACAAGTCGGCAAGAAGACGAAAAGAAATGCCATCCTAAAGTATCTGCTTGGTGACCAGATCCACATTTTAAGAATTGTAAACTGATTGTCACATTCTTCAATATCTCCTGGAGGCAGCACAATGCAGGTCCAGAAGCAAGAAAATAATTTTAGAAAACAATTGGACAATATAATAATTAGAATTAAATTATTCATCATGTTTGACCTGGTAATTCTACTTTTAAATTTATCCTTAGGAGCTAATATAAAATACAAACCAATATTTATGCAAAGATGTTCCTTGCCTATAAAACAAAGGATATGCACAAAACAATCTGAATATAAGTAGATAAAGCTATGAGATATTAAAAAGATTATATATAATTTGATGCAGACATTAAAAAATATGTATGCCAAGAAACAATAACATAGGAAAATACATAAGTATATTTAAAAAAATGAAAATGTATTTGTGGCACTTTAAAACAAGAAGTATAAAAAAGGAAAAACATACCAAAGTTTAAACACTATTACTGTGGGTTCGGTGGCATCTGAATCCTATCTTATTTTCTATCATATTTCTTATTCTCTTTTCTATATTTTCTATCATAAACAGAAAGTAATTCCACGATTAGGGAAAGAAAACTCAAACCTTAAATACCAATTTTGGCACATTTCCTCAGAAGATTCCATAACCCCCAGATATTTCCTATAGTACTTTTAAAAACTTGCTAAAATTAACAAAATTACATCATTATGTAATTGAAATTCCTTTTCACTAAAATGGAAAGCAAAATAGTTATTTAAATGACTGTCACTTGGAGGAAAAGCCACAATCTGGAAATTGATTGCAGGAACTAAGGCTAGAAGAGCCAAAGAACTTACCAATGGCAGTCTGAGGGACTACTCTAAAACAGGGGTGCTCCAAGGCTGGGAGGCTGGAAGTGACACTGTAGAAAGAGATCACCTGCTTCTCCAGCCTGGATGCTCAGGGTGAGGATTCTATCCCCATCTGTGTTCTCTGGGGAAGGACCCAGCTTGTGTGGATAGTGGTCCAGTCTCCCTGTAGCCAGAGTGAGTTTGGTGATGTCAATGACAAACAGTGATACTACTGAAAGGACAACAGAATGGGAGGCTTCTACATGAGAAGCCATAGATCCACACTTCAGCAAAGTAAAAATGCAGTTAGCACAGGGGAGAAATCAACAAGTTCACTCTCAAGTGGGGAAGACTTTGTGGTGCCAAAGGTGAAGTCAAGTAGAACTGATAAAACTCTAGCTTCTGCATCAGGAAAAGAGATGGGACTGGGAGGCAGGCATCTCAATAGTTCTCACAGGGGAATTATGCTGCCCTGTGTTTCCCAGACTCCTTAATTTCCCAAGGCCTTGAGAGCATTTCAGGAAACTCACCTCTAGTGTTACTTTTCCCTTTAATCCCAGAGATATTTCATACAACACTGACAGATTTCCCAGTGATGAGGTCAATCAAATTCTCCTGTATGCCTTGAAATATGTTTTATATTTTCCACTTATCCACATACATTTCATAGTGATAATTTTAAGAATACATAATATTTTATCAGGTTGATGTAACATTATCTCTCTCTCTCTCTCTCTCTCTATATATATATATATATATAATATGCACACATATATTTAAAATCCTGATGTTGGGCACTTACATTGTTTTTCAGTATTTTATTTTTAGAAATTGGTACTAAAATTTTTTTCATCTGTGGAATAGTTTCCATTTGATAAATTTCTTGGAATGGAAATGCAGGATTTCTCTTGATCTGATTTGTAACTCACTCTACAAAATGCTTCTAATAATCTATAAAGATATCATAACAAGGATGTTCCAATTTTGCTCCAAACATGTCCACTGTCTTAGCTCCAACTGCCATAACAAAATATCCAACTGGGTGGCTTAAACAACAGAAAGTTTTTTCTTATAGTTCTGGAGACTGAAGTCCAAGATCAGGGTGCCAGCAGCGTTAGTGTCTCTGAGGGCTCTTTCTTTGGGCTGGAGATGGCCTCTTCACTGTGTTCTCACATGGCCTTTTCTAGGTGAGTGCAGGTAGGGAGGGAAATAGAAAACTCAGTGAGTGAGTGAGCTCTGAGGTGTCTCCTCTTATAAGAGCACTAATCTCATGATGAGGTCCCATATGGAAGACATAAATTACCTCTACTCATCTTAGGTTTTCAGCTGGGACTGTAAAAACAAAAATAAAGAAAGATTAACAAGAGAAAAACAGTTTATTAGCAGAAGCAGTGCACATCACATGGGAGAAACCAAAACTAAAAATGACGATTCAGAATTATAACTTATATAGGACCTTCAACAAAGTACAATAAATCTGTAGAAAAACAACTGGAAAAGGAAAATAGTTTTAGGCTTCCAAGAGTGGCAGGTTGTGGGAAGGTAAAAGTGTGGGATGAAAGTAATGGAGTTCAAGTTTGTTTAATTCATATGTAGCTATCTTGGGGCTGATAAGACTCAGTCTCCAGTAAAAGGAGAATTTATATCCTTTCTTCAGGCAGAAAAGGGGGAGCTTTTTCTGCATTAGCTGTTTCTTAGCTGCTTTCAGCATAAAATATTCTTTTATGTCCAAGAGGCATATCTGGGGTGACAAATTCTGGTTTCCTTCTGCCCTATTTTCATGACCTTATCTAAATCTAATTACCTCCCAAAGTTCCTATCTCTGAATACTATCACACTAGGGATGAGTGTTTCCAGCTATGAATTTTGGGAAGGACACAATTCAATCCATAGCTCCTTTAGGCATTATGTTTTCTTATTTTTTTTATGAATTTTGTGCATATGAAATGATGACACATGAGGACTCTCTGAAGCTTTATCTTCAATCCTTCTCACCATCTTCCTCTCAGTAAATTTTTCTTATAATCACTTGGTAAATATCTATTGAGATTTTATCAGGAATCTTTTGTAGAGAGGGGAATCAACCATGAATGAATGACGTCCCTACCCTTATGGAGCTTATATTGTAGAATGGTAGAAAAATATAGAAAATAAGCCAATGAAGAACATAATATCAGATAGTGATAAGTGCTACAAAGAAAAATGAAAGCAGAGTGAACATAAATTATGCTAATGGAAAGTTCTAAGTCCTCATTTAAGAGCTCTGGAAGAGTTGGGGAGGACAAAGCAAGGCATTAGTAAGTCAAGGTGCACAGGAAAGTTATTATTAAGATGATTGTTATGAATGAAGCTGTTCTGTCCAAGTATTTTGCTATTTTATATGGTTTTCAAAAATGTGCTGGAGTTGGATGTAGGATGTAAAACACAGTTGAAAAAAGTCATCTGGTTTTGCTTGATTCTTTGACAAAATGCTTTTTTCCTCACTGAGAACTTAATTTTATCTTCAAGTTTCTGAGGCTTTGATTGACCTCTGAACTTCTGATTTTTTTTCCCCAAAGATAAAGATTTTAAGTTCTTTTCTAACCCAAGTCCTACTTCTGAAATCTACTAAGATTTCCAGGGTGACTTTTAGATATTGGACATGCATATTGTGTTTTTAAAAATGGTAGTGCTAAAAGAGAGACAACAGGCCCCAAATGGAGTTATTTGTGCTAAGGCCTACATCAGTTAATTAGAGTTTCAACCTCTCCTAGGAGTGGAATCTTAAACCAGTCAATCTGTGCATCACCTGGTCAGCACTAATGAGATCATCTGTCTCCATAGGCCCCTCAGTCTCCTAAAGAAGATGACTTTGCCACACAGTTTGCTCTGCTAGTAACCTCCTTGTCCTGCTCCCTTATAAGTATAAAAGTCTTTCACTACGTACAGCTCTTCAGAGCTCTTTTCTATCTGTTAGTTGGGATGTTGCCCAATTAATTAATCATTGAATAAAGTCAACAAGAAGATCTTTAAAATTTACTCAATTGAATTTCGTTTGTGTTGTTCTTTACTTTTTAAGAGAGAAGAGAAGAAAATGTTCATTAGGAGATCTTATGCAGAGATTGTATTGTCAGGAAAGTACATCCAAGGAGCTTCCAAATAGACCACAATTAAAATGATTGGAAGGAAAGGAAAATTAAAATCACTACCTCGCTGTTTGTTTTTTTGGCCAGTTCTGCAAAAAGAATTTAGAATGTGTGTTGCATATTTGAAAGCTGCTGAGAGAATAGACCTTAAGAGTTCTTTTCATAATAATAAAAAAAACCCACTTTTATAACTATGTATGGTGACAGATGTTAACTATACTTACCGTGGTGATCATTTCACAACAGAAACAAATATTGAATTGGTATGCTGTACACCTGAAGCTAATATAATATTAATTATAGCTTAAGTAAAAAAAAGAAGAGAGAATGTGTCTAAGTGTAAACAATTTAGTCTGTATTATTTGTTCTTTCTTTTGTGTTACCATCATAATGTTCTTATATTTCCATTTTACTGGGCCAGCTCTGGTGGTGAACAAAAGAAGGTAAGGCAGGGATGCCCGGGTGGCTCAGCGGTTGGGCATCTGCCTTTGGTCCAGGGAGCGGTCCTGCAGTCCCTGGATTGAGTCCCATATCGGGCTCCCTGCATGGAGCCTGCTTCTCCCTTGGCTTGTGTGTCTGCCTCTCTCTCTCTCTGCATGTCTCGTAAATAAATAAAATCTTATAAAAAAAGAAGGTAAGGCAGAAATGAGAGCCTGTATGATATGTGATTTCAATGGCCTAAACAAGTTAACCTGGACCAAAAAACAAATGTTCATTTGAGTATGGATATGGATAGAGACATAAACAAATGGATTACTTTCTCCCATCTAGATATCATCTGAAATTAATTTAACATGAGAGAAAGCATTTCAGATCCCCAGTGCACTGAAAAGTAAACTCCAAAGGAGAATATTTACACAGATTATGATTTAATGGTTCCCTCTAGACATCTTTCAATTTAGAAGGACAAAGGTAAAAACACAAATAAATTGATGCAAGCACTAACACTAATGTAACAGGTGGCCCATGGGCAGCATCCATCCTCTGTTTGGTTTTGGTTGGCTATTGCAATCCTTATTAATGTTCTTATTTTAATTTGACTGTCTTACTGACCAGGACCTGTGCTCTTCAGGTAGTTGTGGATAATGCCTGTCCATTCTTACATTTATCTTTTCTACTTTGCTTCTTACCATTTGAATTTGAGTGTGTAGTGGACGAAAAGCAAGCTTTCCTTCTATTTAGGGTCTGGGCTCCTGGAATAAAACAGAGTAACAAGAGAAAAACAGAAGTAGATAAACAGGTGCATCTCCTACATACCAGGGAGCCCTCACAAGAAAAATAAAGATCTAAAGAAATTGGAAACTGAACAGCTTTTATACTAAGTTGAACAAAGAATAGTAAATTGTGAAACTGTGACAAAAGGGGCTGAGACTAGGGCAGTTAATGGTGGAAAAGAAACCGAGAAAATAAGTGTTAGCGTAACTAATGCTTGTTTGCAGATTCTGCTGGTGCCATCTCTGGGCTGCTTCAGAGTCTAAAGTCTTCCCCCATAAGGAGACTTTAAATCTAGTCTTTAGGCAGAAAAACGAGAAGACCGAGCTCTCCCTGTATTTGCTGCTTCTTAACTGTCTTCAGCTCAAAATACTTTTTGTCAAAGAGGCATATTTTGAGGTGACATATTCTGGTTTCTTTCAAGAACACTGACACAAATTTATTCATTCATCAGTGAGCAAACATTTCTCAAATGCCTGCCAAAGGTGCAAGCACTATGGCTGGCAAAGTGAAGGACACTGAATTCAGATGTGATCCTTGCCTTTAGTAAGCTCAGAATTCTAGAAGTGTGTTTTAGAGAAAGATGCTACTTCCCAGCTCCTGAGTTTTCTTGGTACGTGAAGAGTTTGCATAGTTACTGCTTCTCTCTCTCCATTTTTTAAATATGTGCTATTGTAAGAAAAATAGAGTGACCATCTATTTGGGTAATTTGGAACCTACAGGAGGAATCTGGATATATACCTGGCTCAGTGTTACTTTCCTTTCGAAGCTAGCTAACCTGGTTCTCACTCCATTTGCAAACCTTAATAGTCTCTATTAACTAGTAAAGGTGCTATTTTGGTATTCTAAACTTATGTATTGTCTTAATTCTAACTATCTGAAAAATTATAAATTTATTGAGTTCTTTCGAGATTTCCAGTAGAGCATAAAAACCAAAATACATTTAAGTTATATTTCAAAACAAATTTGAGATATGTCATGTAAAGAAACAGACACATTCGTCTGGGAGTTTAAAAAAGGCTGTTTTCTCGGGGATCCCTGGGTGGCTCAGCGGTTTAGCACCTTCCTTTGGCCCAGGGTGTGATCCTGGAGTCCCAGGATCGGGTCCCACATCGGGCTCCCTGCATGGAGCCTGCTTCTCCCTCTGCCTGTGTCTCGGCCTCTCTCTCTCTCTGTCTCTCATGAATAAATGAGTAAAATCTTAAAAAAAAAAAAAAAAGGCTGTTTTCTGTTGATGATGTTAGAGTCTGAACTTGGATTTAAATTTAAGTAAGACAATCTAGGTAAGAGCAGAGTCAGGAAATCCTAAATAAATGCAGCATAGAGGGCAGAGTGTAATTTGGGTTGGCTGCAGCATATAGCAAGTCAAGAAGAACTGTCAGAAATGGAGTTAGTTGCCAATGATTGAGAAACTGTAACTTCTGGCTAAAATGATTAGCTTTATTCTGTTGGAAGATCAGAACCACTGAAGGAACATTTAAGAGTAGGGAAATAGCATAACCAAAATCTTATTCATAAAAATAATTCGGGAATTATAATACAGATGTCATCTGGGCTTCCCTGCTTCTACGCTGTGTCCTGATTCCCAAATCTTGGTTCTACAGGCCCCTGAGAAATCAGACACCATCCAGTGATTCCTGAAATTTCTTATTCAACATTCTTTACCCTGTCTCCATATGCCCGTAGCCACGCATATTGCCTTGTCTGCATCAGTAATGTGTAGCATATACCATTATTAATTTCTCAGGAAAAGGGACATGATCTCATGATACTTTATCCTTAAATAATTCAGCAGGTACATCTAAAAATAAAGACATTATCTTATAAAATCGAAAGTATTCCTGTCTTTGTAAATTAGCATTATTTTAAAAGTATCATACTGTCCACATTTACATTTTAAATTGTACCTCAAGTGTAATATTTTCAGGCTGCTTTTTATTTTAATTATTTATTCATGATAGAGAGCGAGAGAGAGAGAGGCAGAGACACAGGAGGAGGGAGAAGCAGGCTCCTTGCTGGGAGCCGGACATGGGACTGGATCCCGGGACTCCAGGATTGCGCCCTGGGCCAAAGGCAGGCGCTGAGCCACCCAGGGATCCCCTCAGGCTGCTTTTAGATTGTAACTCTATCATTGGTTTTTGGCAATTTGATTATACTATGATCATGCTGTGTGGCTTTCTTTGTGTTTATTTTGCTTAGGTTTCTTGACTTTATTGGGTCTGCAGATTTGTCTTTTTCATCAGATTGGGAAATTCTCAGCAATTAGTTATTTAAATGTTTCTTAATACTTAAGGAAGAAATATAAACCTCCTTTCACACATATGGTATACTGCTTGATATTTAGGCTACAGTGCACTGAGAGACACATTGAGAAAGTGCTAAGAAAATACAAGGGATAAGACAACTATGCTGATTTGATAATAACCAAAATAGAGGGTCAGATTTCCAAGACTGAGTGATTCCTACATAAGGAAGAAAGCTAATACCAGTCCTAAATATGGCTTATTACATATACCAAGTAGACCAAACAGCCAAATGAAATTATTGACCATCCCTTAAAATATAAAGTGTAATTGCATACCGAGAATCTCAAATAGCTTTGAGGCACTGCACTATACAGATCTCATTCATTCCGTCTAGCTCCAATTTCTTAAATTAGGAATCATTTTGTATGTAAAGGTATAGTAATATGCCTAACAAGCTCAAAGAGGATAGTCAGATAGAAATAAGCTTGGAAAAAAGGACAAAAATATTATGCTTAGATAGGAAGAAATGACAGACAATTTGTATGGTACATATAAATTCCCAAGCTGGTGGCATTGTGCTTGGAAAATCTATTACATAAATAGTTGAATAATTATTAAGCTTTTAAAAAGTTTCTACCATAATCTTAAAAATCTAGTAATTAAGCTTACCAGTAATTATAGGGAGCTATTACAAATATGGGTTGTTTGAACTGAAATACCCCTGCACTCATCAAGGGTTTTATGTTTATGCCACAAAAACTTAATATGGTTGATACATATATGCAAATTATTTAAAAACTGTAGGATGGCCCACAGAAGTGTATTTTTTTTTTAATTTTTATTTATTTATGATAGTCACAGAGAGAGAGAGAGGCACAGAGACACAGGCAGAGGGAGAAGCAGGCTCCATGCACCGGGAGCCCGATGTGGGATTCGATCCCGGGTCTCCAGGATCGCGCCCTGGGCCAAAGGCAGGCGCCAAACCGCTGCGCCACCCAGGGATCCCAGGATGGCCCACAGAAGTGTAAAGGAAGTAATAGAATCCATGGTCACAAGCAAGCCACAGATTAATATGGTAAGGACAATGACATCTTCACTGCTGAGCATCATACACTGCAGAGCGTGCCACTGTTACCATTAGGAGTCTATGGCCCAGCTCTCACCAACAGCAGAACAGATTTTGACATAACTTTTGTTCCCTGTGGTGCATTCTCACTTTAGTTCAAAGCCACATGCCTATATGCTGGCTACAAAAAAGTTTTGGAAAAATTAATATTTGACCTTTTCGTCTTCTATATTAAGACAACCTTTGTCTTCCACCAGTACTTAAATGTCTAGGAAAACTTCAAAGTAGGATGATAACAATGCTTACATGTTTCAGCCATCTAAATATGAGTACTTTGGGCTAAGACATTATTACCAGCATTCTTTGCCTCAAATGCATAAAAAGGATTATATGTAATCATACTTTTGCTATTAACACTTTCGAATCACAAAAGTGTAATCAAGACTGTACATCTTACTTTTTTTGTCACTCATTTACTTTTGATTTATGAGTTCTCAAATGACCTTTATAAATCTAGAATGCTACAACTTTATAAACTCTGTATGTTACGATACCAGGAATCAAGTGTCTTTTGTTCTTGAGTCAAATCTTCCCCTAACAGCCATGTGATGTTGGAAAACGCAATTTTCTTTTACACTAGGTTAGGATATCAGAAAATGAACAGGTAGGCTCTGTAATTTGAATGTTTAAATGGAGGAGGAATAAGCCAGGTAGACTAATATTGGGATTATATACTTACAGAGAGTCTGTATATGTCACTAATTGAATTTCATTCTTATCTCATGTGGTCCTATTCAACAAATTTTTAAAATTAATATTATCATATATAATTTTATAAAGAAATATGAGGTTCACATATTCTGAGTAGCTTCTGTACTAATTCCACCCATTTTAGATGATGTGGACATTATTCAAAACAATGGTTGCAGTATTCACAAGCACATGTATTTTTAAAATACCATTCTACCGCTTGGCTTGCCTACCTCTTAGACCCATTTAATCCATCCCCAGTAAAAAAGGATATTGGTCACATTCGTCACCACCTTTCACTTGTATCACCTACATTCAGGGAGAACGGGTTTGTCTCTATCTGCTGTTAATCTTTATAAATGGGATAGTCTCCTATGGATGCAAATCTGTTGATAGACTTGATGGCCCATGCTATATTGTTTATGGAGGCTCAGGAACACACATTTATTAAGGCTGAAATGTTTAGATTATGAACCAGAAACTAGAGCTGCGAGGGAATACTTTCAGTATAATACCCAGGCTTTGAGTTTGCAGCCCCAAATATAAAGAAAAAAGGGGATTTGGGAAGGGAAATAATTTAGCTTTCTCCTTATCACTAATGGCTTGTCTTTTATGTTGGAAGAGTAGAGAGCTACCAACATGAGGTATGTCATAAGTGCCCTTAACTGTAGCATTGTTTTTGTTTGTTTTTGCTAGCTTGGCGCTCTGCTAGTGCATTGACCTACAGCCATTTGTGGTTTAAGGTACTTTTAATATGAAAAAGTCATGGAAAGAAATTATTCAAATAAACCAAAGGAGGTGCAAAATATATATACAGATTGCTTGGCCCATTTTAATTCATTTATTTTATCAATCAATAAAATAAAATTACATATTAGGCTTTTATTCTATATTCTGGGTCTTGTATATTCTAGTCTATATTCTAACTCTATATTCTATATTATGGTCCATGGATAATCTAATGTGTTAAGTAGACACATAAACAAATCATTATAATAAGTTACAGCCTGGGAAGTTTAATATAGGATGTCCAAAAGGTCTTGAAGCAGTTCTAAGCTTTAATAACTTCAGAAAGATAAATGGCACAAACTTAGAAAAATAATCTGAAAGTTTAATTATTTCAAGTTCTTACAGATTTATTTAGTTTTGTACATTTTGTATAATAAATTTTTAACTTTTTTTTGCTTTGGTCCATCTGATTAAAAACAGCACAGGCTGACTAAAAAGTTAAAATTAAAGCTTTTATGAGCATATACATAATTGAAATGGCAAACTTTCCAATTGATGTTTATTTTATTTGTAACATTTTTACTTATGAAGTTAATAAAAGTTAAAACCACATAAAACCTGTTGACACAGACTACATTAGAGAGATGTACAAGGTACATTAAAAACATAGAAGGGCAGGCTATGTAGATGTCATGAGTATTGGAAGACAAGGAATTAGCAGAATGAACTATGGGGAGAGTATTATGAATAGAGGGGATGGCAAGAGAACAGACAGAAAAATAACAGTTTATGACACAGCGCCAGTCCTCATATCCTCAATGTCTCCTACTTCCTTCTTCCTACTCCTCTACATTCTTTGAAGAGTCCTATCTGGTCCATCTTTGCTTTCTATCACAGACTTTGCCATCATTTTCAATGCCTTCAACATCTCTGTGGATGATGTAACCAATAAGGAAAATGCTCACGGACTTTTTCTCCAGATACCCTTCACTACTTTCTACCTCCACCACCAAGCTCACACACATTTTGGGTATTTTCATGGCCAGAAAATGTAGCCCTTGTGAGCCCTAATCTCTTATTCCGACCACCACTTCTTTTCCTCCCCGATTGCTTGCTCAGGAAGATCAGGAGATGGTTCTTTTGTTGTTGTTGTTGTTGTTGTTGTTGTTGTTGTTGTTGTTATTGTTTTGTTTGTTTTTGGTTGTCTTTATGACCTCAGTGAGGCATCTAATCAACCGACTCCTCAAATTTATCTGTTCAAAATGTCCACCATCATACAGAGGAACATAATAGAAAAGGAAAGACCAGCCAGATCATAAGTGCACTTGACATCTTTGATGTGATTTGAGTATCTTGTGATATAAAAAGGCCCCTGCTATGCTGGTGTATGGGCAGAGTAAAGTTTATAATTCACAGTGAACTTGTTTCCTTCTGAATTAAACCTTTTTGACTCTTGAGCTCTAAAAATAGGAGGGAATTTATTATTATTATTTATAAATTTATTTTTTATTGGTGTTCAATTTGCCAACAGATAGAATAACACCCAGTGCTCATCCCGTCAAGTGCCCACCTCAGTGCCCGTCACCCAGTCACCCCCCCCCCCCCCCCCCCCCCACCCACCTCCCCTTCCACACTCCCTAGTTTGTTTCCCAGAGTTAGGAATCTTTCATGTTCTGTCTCCCTTTCTGATATTTCCCACTCATTTTTTAGGAAGGCATTTATTAGATGAAAATTATTAGATTAATTAACATAGCAGAGGCCTTTCTCTCCCCCTCCCCCTGCCCCCCGCTGCTTTCCCTCACTGATACTATATGCTCAGACAGCACTCTGCAGGCATTTGGGTTCATCTGTTGAAAAACAACAACAACAATAACAGATTTTGGGTCTCTCGGATGCAGAAGAAATAAGATCTCTCAGACTAAGGTTAGAAACAGAGTGGTATTAGAAGCACAGATACTGATATGTAATGCCATAAGAACATATGGCAAGTTTTCAACATCAGTCTCTAGGACAGCCAACATTTCCCATCTCAATGGCCTTACTGATGATATGGGATTTCAGCTTTATTTTTGTAAGTTTTAATTTTAATTCCAGTTAGTTAACATACAGTATTATCTTAGTTTCAGATGTACTGTATAGTGACTCAACAATCAGCTTAATTTTCTAGCAGGTGATTTCTTCTTTATATCTGAGAAGTGAGGAACTACTAATTTTATCAGTCCCACTAATATGATAAAATCTTTACATTTACTCAAATCTGTCTAAGTGTGCCTTGCCTTTTATGTTTGAAACTTGTGTGGTTATGACCAGCTGTAGATATTGAAGTGTTCTGTACCTTCTAACCAAATGTATTTTTCTTGATTTTTCCAAGTGTTTCTGCCATATACTCTAGGCACATTGAAAATGCTAAGTATATTTTTAAAAATTTTGACCAACATTCCATACTGCTTCTAATTTTATAAATTTAGATATATTTTCATTTAACAGAAAAACAATACAGGCTTAATTATTGCAAAAATTCAATTATTGTATAATGTGAGTAGTTTTTAAAATTAGGACACACATATATACCAATATATATTTGCCTTTTTTAAAAAATACATTTTATTTTATTTTTTATTAATTTTTTTTTATTTGTGATAGTCACACACACACAGAGAGAGAGAGAGAGAGAGAGAGGCAGAGACACAGGCAGAGGGAGAAGCAGGCTCCATGCACCGGGAGCCCAATGTGGGATTCGATACCCGGTCTCCAGGATCGCGCCCTGGGCCAAAGGCAGGCGCCAAACCGCTGCGCCACCTAGGGATCCCATATTTGCCTTTTTTAAAAAAAAACTCATCTGTCCTACATAGAAGACTTATCTAAAATGGAATTGTGTGTATATTTTGGTAACAAAAATGTTAAATGGTGAGTATTATAGAAGCCTAAATCTGGAATTCTATGTATTCTCTTTGGGGTCAAAACATGTAACTGGAAGAGTGAGCAAAAAACAGTTATAACTATAGTGATAATTCAGGTCAAAACAAAGAATTAACTCTTGTGATAATGAATTTAACTATTTTCAAAACCCAAAGACAGTAAGGAAAGTTAAAACAGGATCCAAGGAAGAAACAAAGCAGGACTGAATGTAAACCCAAGTCCCACCCAGTCAAATGTCACTTGACTCAACCCGTTAAGGCCTCATCAATACTTTTACTTGCTTCTAACCACCTGAGACTAATTCTCAGTGTCTGTAGAGAGTTTATTATCTTTTTGCATGGTAGCCTTTTAAAGCAGTTAGCACTGAGACATCATTTGTATGACCTTCAAGAAATAATCTTTTATAACAAGGCCTCCCCTGAAATTAAAAACAAATGTTCTCTTGATAAGATAAATAATCCTACCCTATTTATGCTATAAGTTTAATCAATTTTCCTATTAAGTATGAAAATATTTTAAATTAGTCATAGTGCCTTTAAGATCATGTTACCTCTCAATTCTTTATGTGGCTGTGATCAGTCAGCATCTTTTAGTAACACACATTCTCACACTGAGGAATTCTGATGAGACAGGATAGGTAATCAAGGTCAACTTAGAATTGTACACTTACTAAATGCCAGCTCTCATGTGGATGCTATCAGGATACACGTTATATATTTTTATTATTGGACTGTTTTGAAGGAATGGCAGGGAAAGGGGAATATTTTGTTTCTTCATTACTATCTCCAAATACATTAGACTAATTACTTATGTGTATTGGTTATATTTCAAAAAGTAAATCATTTTAATAAAAGCTTCAAAAGTTTTTTTATTATATATATAAATCTGTGGAGAGCCACTTCTGGCAAAGGCAGAGTATTTCATATCGGATCACCATCTTGCCAAAAACAATTAAAAACACCAAACAAAATATATATTTTTAAAATCCAAGGACACAAATAAAATAAAATAAAATAAAATAAAATAAAATAAATACAAAGATACTGGAGAGAGGCCAGATACAAACAAATTCTAGAAGGGAGTTAACACCTGGACTTTCCAGGTTAGTAGCTTTTGGTCTGTTAACATGGGGAAAGTTTCCCTGTTTTCCCTAGAATTTTCATCTAAGTGCAGGTGCCAGTTGTTGTCTGGAGGGCTGAAGAAAACTGAGAAAAAGAATATCACATTCCTACTGCTTGAAGAATATGAGTATGGTGTTCACCATGACCACAACAGCTACAAAGTCCAGCAATCTGGTGACCTATACAGTACATATGTGGGGCAGACTTTGGAGCACACAGCTAAGTTTAACAGAACCGAATAGAGATTTTGGCATCTGCCTACTGTAAGGGAAAAAGAGTTCGGAGTTTGAATTTGACAATGTTAACACCCTGCTTAAAAAAAAAAAAAATCAGTTCTTTATAGATCTGATAACAGAATTCGGAGAGATCACAGATTCTGTGACTTAGCCAAGGTTAAAAGTAAAGGCTGTGATTAATCACAGTGAGTGACTTTACCTCTGGGAAAAAAAAAAATACCAGTAGTATTTTTTCAGAAGTATAGACTATGTCCTTCATTAGTCACAACTTGTCAACTTGTTTGGTACCATCATGATATTACTGGTAAAGAAACTGAGGCTTCATAAACTATACAAGGAACACTAAGCTATAAGTCAAAAATGATAGAACCACTATTCTCAGGCTGTTAGTTCCAACACTAAAAATGGAAATGTGCCACTCAAGTAATCTTACATATGGATGTAACCGCTGACATGACTTCCTGAGGTTGTGCATCCCAAATGTTAGTTCATGGGAACTTCCATCAGCGAAAAATCTCTGAATAACTCAGGTTAGTTACAACCAAAAAACAAATCATATTTCTCACCAGCAACACTGAATTCTAAAAGGCAATGAATATGCTACCCTCAAAGGTACATGTGAGACTGATTTTGAATGAAGACTTCACTGCAAAATCAAACTATCCATCATGTATGAGAGTAAAATAAAGATATTCTTGTATTTTTAAGGTCTCAGAAATGTTTTCAAAAGTACTAAATCAAAATAAAGAAGGAAATCAAGAGAGAGGCACATAAAATACATCAGAGAGTCACATGAAAACAGGGATGCAATGAAAGGATTCCTAGAATAACAGCAGTTCCAAAAACTTGGAAAAGGAGGAGATAGAGCAAGATGGCGGAAGAGTAGGGTCCCCAAATCACCTGTCTCCACCAAACTACCTAGAAAACCTTCAAATTATCCTGAAAATCTATGAATTCGGCCTGAGATTTAAAGAGAGACCAGCTGGAATGCAACAGTGAGAAGAGTTCGCGCTTCTATCAAGGTAGGAAGACGGGAAAAAGAAGTAAAGGAACAAAGGCCTCCAAGGGGGAGGGGCCCGCGAGGAGCTGGGCTGAGGCCGGGGCGAGTGTCCCCAGGACAGGAGAGCCCCGTCCCGGAGGAGCAGGAGCTGCACTGACCTTCCCGGCGGAAAGGGGCTCGCGGGGAGTTGGAGCAGGACCCAGGAGGGCGGGGATGCCCTCGGGCTCCCGGGGACAGTAACAGCAACTGCGCGCCCAGGAGAGTGCGCCGAGCTCCCTAAGGGCTGCAGCGCGCACGGCGGGACCCGGCGGGACCCAGAGCAGCTGAAGGGGCTCGGGCGGCGGCTCCGCGGAGGGGGCTGCGCGGCCCCGGGAGCAGCTCGGAGGGGCTCGGGCAGAGGAAGAGGCTCCGTGCGGAGGGGCCTGCGCGGTTCCAGGAGCAGCTCGGAGGGGCTCGGGCGGCGGCTCCGCGGAGGTGGCTGCGCGGCCCGGGAGCGTGAATCCAACAGCGCAGGCCCCGGAGCACAGGGCGCCCGGACACAGCCCAGGATCCGGCCTCCCCCGGGACAGGCAGAGGCCGGGAGGGCCCAGGACAGCGAGGACGCTCCTGCCCCAGCTGAGCAGATCAGCGGCCCCGCCCCGGAGCCTCCAGGCCCTGCAGACGGAGTTCCTGCCGGAGCTGACTCCAGGTTTCCAGAGCTGCCCCGCCACTGGGGCTGTTCCTCCTGCGGCCTCACGGGGTAAACAACCCCCACTGAGCCCTGAACCAGGCAGGGGCACAGCAGCTCCCCCAACTGCTAACACCTGAAAATCAGCACAACAGGCCCCTCCCCCAGAAGACCAGCTAGACGGACAACTTCCAGGAGAAGCCAAGGGACTTAAAGAACACAGAATCAGAAGATACTCCCCGGTGGTTCTTTTTTTGTTTGTTTTTGTTTTTGTTTTTGTTTTGTTTTGCTTTTTGATTTGTTTCCTTCCCCCACCCCCTTTTTTTCTCCTTTCTTTTTCTTTCTCTTTTTCTTCTTTTTTTTTTTTCTTTTCGTTTTTTTTTTCTTTTTCTTCCCTTTTTTTTTCTCTTTCTCTTTTCTTTCCTTCTTTCTCTCCTCTCTTTTTCTCTTTTTCCCAATACAACTTGCTTTTGGCCACTCTGCACTGAGCAAAATGACTAGAAGGAAAACCTCACCTCAAAAGAAAGAATCAGAAACAGTCCTCTCTCCCACAGAGTTACAAAATCTGGATTACAATTCAATGTCAGAAAGCCAATTCAGAAGCACTATTATACAGCTACTGGTGGCTCTAGAAAAAAGTATAAAGGACTCAAGAGACTTCATGACTGCAGAATTTAGAGCTAATCAGGCAGAAATTAAAAATCAATTGAATGAGATGCAATCCAAACTAGAAGTCCTAACGACGAGGGTTAACGAGGTGGAAGAACGAGTGAGTGACCTAGAAGACAAGTTGATAGCAAAGAGGGAAACTGAGGAAAAAAGAGACAAACAATTAAAAGACCATGAAGATAGATTAAGGGAAATAAACGACAGCCTGAGGAAGAAAAACCTACGTTTAATTGGGGTTCCCGAGGGCGCCGAAAGGGACAGAGGGCCAGAATATGTATTTGAACAAATTCTAGCTGAAAACTTTCCTAATCTGAGAAGGGAAACAGGCATTCAGATCCAGGAAATAGAGAGATCCCCCCCTAAAATCAATAAAAACCGTTCAACACCTCGACATTTAATTGTGAAGCTTGCAAATTCCAAAGATAAAGAGAAGATCCTTAAAGCAGCAAGAGACAAGAAATCCCTGACTTTTATGGGGAGGAGTATTAGGGTAACAGCAGACCTCTCCACAGAGACCTGGCAGGCCAGAAAGGGCTGGCAGGATATATTCAGGGTCCTAAATGAGAAGAACATGCAACCAAGAATACTTTATCCAGCAAGGCTCTCATTCGAAATGGAAGGAGAGATAAAGAGCTTCCAAGACAGGCAGCAACTAAAAGAATATGTGACCTCCAAACCAGCTCTGCAAGAAATTTTAAGGGGGCCTCTTAAAATTCCCCTTTAAGAAGAAGTTCAGTGGAACAGTCCACAAAAACAAAGACTGAATAGATATCATGATGACACTAAACTCATATCTCTCAATAGTAACTCTGAATGTGAACGGGCTTAATGACCCCATCAAAAGGCGCAGGGTTTCAGACTGGATAAAAAAGCAGGACCCATCTATTTGCTGTCTACAAGAGACTCATTTTAGACAGAAGGACACCTACAGCCTGAAAATAAAAGGTTGGAGAACCATTTACCATTCGAATGGTCCTCAAAAGAAAGCAGGGGTAGCCATCCTTATATCAGATAAACTAAAATTTACCCCAAAGACTGTAGTGAGAGATGAAGAGGGACACTATATCATACTTAAAGGATCTATTCAACAAGAGGACTTAACAATCCTCAATATATATGCTCCGAATGTGGGAGCTGCCAAATATATAAATCAATTATTAACCAAAGTGAAGAAATACTTAGATAATAATACACTTATACTTGGTGACTTCAATCTAGCTCTTTCTATACTCGATAGGTCTTCTAAGCAAAACATCTCCAAAGAAACGAGAGCTTTAAATGATACACTGGACCAGATGGATTTCACAGATATCTACAGAACTTTACATCCAAACTCAACTGAATACACATTCTTCTCAAGCGCACATGGAACTTTCTCCAGAATAGACCACATATTGGGTCACAAATCGGGTCTGAACCGATACCAAAAGATTGGGATTGTCCCCTGCATATTCTCGGACCATAATGCCTTGAAATTAGAACTAAATCACAACAAGAAGTTTGGAAGGACCTCAAACACATGGAGGTTAAGGACCATCCTGCTAAAAGATAAAAGGGTCAACCAGGAAATTAAGGAAGAATTAAAAAGATTCATGGAAACTAATGAGAATGAAGATACAACCGTTCAAAATCTTTGGGATGCAGCAAAAGCAGTCCTAAGGGGGAAATACATTGCAATACAAGCATCCATTCAAAAACTGGAAAGAACTCAAATACAAAAGCTAACCTTACACATAAAGGAGCTAGAGAAAAAACAGCAAATAGATCCTACACCCAAGAGAAGAAGGGAGTTAATAAAGATTCGAGCAGAACTCAACGAAATCGAGACCAGAAGCACTGTGGAACAGATCAACAGAACCAGGAGTTGGTTCTTTGAAAGAATTAATAAGATAGATAAACCATTAGCCAGCCTTATTAAAAAGAAGAGAGAGAAGACTCAAATTAATAAAATCATGAATGAGAAAGGAGAGATCACTACCAACACCAAGGAAATACAAACGATTTTAAAAACATATTATGAACAGCTATACGCCAATAAATTAGGCAATCTAGAAGAAATGGATGCATTCCTGGAAAGCCACAAACTACCAAAACTGGAACAGGAAGAAATAGAAAACCTGAACAGGCCAATAACCAGGGAGGAAATTGAAGCAGTCATCAAAAACCTCCCAAGACACAAGAGTCCAGGGCCAGATGGCTTCCCAGGAGAATTTTATCAAACGTTTAAAGAAGAAATCATACCTATTCTCCTAAAGCTGTTTGGAAAGATAGAAAGAGATGGAGTACTTCCAAATTCGTTCTATGAAGCCAGCATCACCTTAATTCCAAAGCCAGACAAAGACCCCGCCAAAAAGGAGAATTACAGACCAATATCCCTGATGAACATGGATGCAAAAATTCTCAACAAGATACTGGCCAATAGGATCCAACAGTACATTAAGAAAATTATTCACCATGACCAAGTAGGATTTATCCCTGGGACACAAGGCTGGTTCAACACCCGTAAAACAATCAATGTGATTCATCATATCAGCAAGAGAAAAACCAAGAACCATATGATCCTCTCATTGGATGCAGAGAAAGCATTTGACAAAATACAGCATCCATTCCTGATCAAAACTCTTCAGAGTGTAGGGATAGAGGGAACATTCCTCGACATCTTAAAAGCCATCTATGAAAAGCCCACAGCAAATATCATTCTCAATGGGGAAGCACTGGGAGCCTTTCCCCTAAGATCAGGAACAAGACAGGGATGTCCACTCTCACCACTGCTATTCCACATAGTACTGGAAGTCCTAGCCTCAGCAATCAGACAACAAAAAGACATTAAAGGCATTCAAATTGGCAAAGAAGAAGTCAAACTCTCCCTCTTCGCCGATGACATGATACTCTACATAGAAAACCCAAAAGTCTCCACCCCAAGATTGCTAGAACTCATACAGCAATTCGGTAGCGTGGCAGGATACAAAATCAATGCCCAGAAGTCAGTGGCATTTCTATACACTAACAATGAGACTGAAGAAAGAGAAATTAAGGAGTCAATCCCATTTACAATTGCACCCAAAAGCATAAGATACCTAGGAATAAACCTCACCAAAGATGTAAAGGATCTATACCCTCAAAACTATAGAACACTTCTGAAAGAAATTGAGGAAGACACAAAGAGATGGAAAAATATTCCATGCTCATGGATTGGCAGAATTAATATTGTGAAAATGTCAATGTTACCCAGGGCAATATACACGTTTAATGCAATCCCTATCAAAATACCATGGACTTTCTTCAGAGAGTTAGAACAAATTATTTTAAGATTTGTGTGGAATCAGAAAAGACCCCGAATAGCCAGGGGAATTTTAAAAAAGAAAACCATATCTGGGGGCATCACAATGCCAGATTTCAGGTTGTACTACAAAGCTGTGGTCATCAAGACAGTGTGGTACTGGCACAAAAACAGACACATAGATCAGTGGAACAGAATAGAGAATCCAGAAGTGGACCCTGAACTTTATGGGCAACTAATATTCGATAAAGGAGGAAAGACTATCCATTGGAAGAAAGACAGTCTCTTCAATAAATGGTGCTGGGAAAATTGGACATCCACATGCAGAAGAATGAAACTAGACCACTCTCTTTCACCATACACAAAGATAAACTCAAAATGGATGAAAGATCTAAATGTGAGACAAGATTCCATCAAAATCCTAGAGAAGAACACAGGCAACACCCTTTTTGAACTCGGCCATAGTAACTTCTTGCAAGATACATCCATGAAGACAAAAGAAACAAAAGCAAAAATGAACTATTGGGACTTCATCAAGATAAGAAGCTTTTGCACAGCAAAGGATACAGTCAACAAAACTCAAAGACAACCTACAGAATGGGAGAAGATATTTGCAAATGACATATCAGATAAAGGGCTAGTTTCCAAGATCTATAAAGAACTTATTAAACTCAACACCAAAGAAACAAATAATCCAATCATGAAATGGGCAAAAGACATGAACAGAAATCTCACAGAGGAAGACATAGACATGGCCAACATGCATATGAGAAAATGCTCTGCATCACTTGCCATCAGGGAAATACAAATCAAAACCACAATGAGATACCACCTCACACCAGTGAGAATGGGGAAAATTAACAAGGCAGGAAACAACAAATGTTGGAGAGGATGCGGAGAAAAGGGAACCCTCTTACACTGTTGGTGGGAATGTGAACTGGTGCAGCCACTCTGGAAAACTGTGTGGAGGTTCCTCAAACAGTTAAAAATATACCTGCCCTACGACCCAGCAATTGCACTGTTGGGGATTTACCCCAAAGATACAAATGCAATGAAACGCCGGGACACCTGCACCCCGATGTTTCTAGCAGCAATGGCCACGATAGCCAAACTGTGGAAGGAGCCTCGGTGTCCAACGAAATATGAATGGATAAAGAAGATGTGGTTTATGTATACAATGGAATATTACTCAGCTATTAGAAATGACAAATACCCACCATTTGCTTCAACGTGGATGGAACTGGAGGGTATTATGCTGAGTGAAGTAAGTCAGTCGGAGAAGGACAAACATTATATGTTCTCATTCATTTGGGGAATATAAATAATAGTGAAAGGGAAAATAAGGGAAGGGAGAAGAAATGTGTGGGAAATATCAGAAAGGGAGACAGAACGTAAAGACTGCTAACTCTGGGAAACGAACTAGGGGTGGTGGAAGGGGAGAAGGGCGGGGGGTGGGAGTGAATGGGTGACGGGCACTGGGTGTTATTCTGTATGTTAGTAAATTGAACACCAATAAAAAAAAAAATGAAAAAAAAAAAAAAAAAAAAAAAAACTTGGAAAAGAGTTTATATTCAATAGGCAGCATAATTTAAAAACTAGATGATTATATTACTGATATTTAAAAAAGACATTTATTTTTATGTAGAAAATTCAAAAGATAGACAATTTTAATCTCTAAATTTAAGCTTTTATTTAAAAGTGGCCTATGAAATGAGTGATAAAACATAACCGAATTGACTGTGGCATGATTTTGAGTAGTTGATGCACTGTAGGAAAATATCTGTCCCAATGTACAAGTATTTTTCTTGAAATTTCATAAATTTAGAGATTGGATTGTGTTCTTAATATATAGTTCTAACAGCTCTAATTGACTATAAATTTAATAGCTACACAATCCTAAGCTTTGACTCTATTCTTATTATTTTATTCTGGTGATATAAAATCAATATGAAGGTAGGAATTATAGAAGGTTGAGAGTAGAAACCCTATGGCCCTCACCTTAGATGAAGACTCGACTTGAAATAGTGTACAAATAATGTACAAGGAGCTGAGCTGTATAACTTCCTTATTATTTTAGATACTAACTCCTTATCAAATATATCATTTGCAAATATCTTGTCCCATTTAGTAGGTTGGTTTTTTTTTTTTTTTTTTTTTTTTTGTCGATGATTTCTTTTACTGTGCAAAGGCTTTTTACTTTGGTGTAGTCCCAATAGTTTATTTTTGCTTTTGTTTCCCTTGCTTTAGGAGACATTTCTAGAAAAATGTTGCTAAGGCCAATGTCAAAAAAAATACTGCCTGTATTTTCTTCTATAAGTTTTATGGTTTTATGTCCCACATTAGGTCTTTAATTCATTTTGTGTTTATTTTTGCATATGGTATAAGAAAGCAGTGCAGTTTTGTTCTTTTGCACGCAACTGTCCAGTTTTCCCATCACCATCTATTGAAAAGACTGTCTTTTTTCCATTGTATATTCTCGCCTCCTTTGCCATAGATTAATGAACAAAAAATATGATTAGAAATGGGCAAAGAACCTGAATAAACATTTCTTTCTAAAGATGCAGATGACTGACAGACATATGAAAAGATGCTCAATATCACTCACTGTCAGAGAAATACAAATCAAAACCAAATAAGATATCACCTCACGTGTTAGAATGACTAAAATCAAAACCACAAGAAGTAACAGTCTAGAGAGAATATGGAGAAAAGGGAACCTTCTTGCACCATTGGTGGGAATTAAACTGATGCAGCCACTGTAGAAACAGTATGGAGGTTCCTCAAAAATTAATAATAGAATACCTTATGATTCAGTTATTCCACTCTTAGGTATTTACCGAAAGAAAATGAGAAAAACAAAAACAAAAAAAAAAAACAATTTGAAAAGATATATGCTCCCCTATGTTAAGTGCAGCATTGTTTATAATACCCAAGATATGGAAGTAACCTAAGCGTCCATTCATAAATGAATGGATATAGAAGATGTGATACACACACACACACACACACACACACACACACACATCTGTAGATGACTAGATGACTTGTCTATCTATCTGTCTATCTATCTATCTATCATCTATCTATCTATCATCTATCCACACAATGGGATATTACTCAATCATACAAAGAATGAGATCTTGCCATTTGTAAAAACATGGATGGACTTAGAGGACTAAATTTTGCTAAGTGAAATGACTCAAGACATAAAGATAAACACTGTATGATTGCACTTATATGTGGAATCTAAAAACAAAACAAGCAAACAAAACACATAAATTCAGAGAACAAACTGGTGGTTGTCAAAGGGAGGGAAGTGAAGAGATGGGTAAAATGTGTGAAGGGCAGTGGGAAGTATGGGTTTCCAGGAAAGAATGAATAAGACATGGGGATGAAATATGGAATATAGTCAATGGTATTGAAATAGAGTTGTACAGTGACAGATGGTAGCTATAGTTGTGGTGAGCATAGCATGACATATAGTCTTGTTGAATCACTGTTGTACACCTGAAACTAATGTAATGTTGAATATCAGCTATACTTTAATTTAAAAAACCCAAATAACTATAAGGATATTTAAGTATATTATTTAAGGCTATAAATTTACATTATAGATAAATTAATGATATGGCCAATAAATAGCATGTGGTGAATCAATAGATACTTTGGTGGAATCAATAGAATCAGGAAACAGATATGTCAGTATAACATTTGGCCAATACTATTAGCCAATATTAGAATTAATGTAAGAATAGTCAATCTCTTGGGTGTATGTCCATCTCTTGGGTATATGACAGAGGGTAGCAGTGAGGGCAGATATCTTTTCTGTTCATTTAATATCTTAATGAATTGATCATTTGATAGGTGCAGTTAAAATATGACAATTTTTGTATAAGTTGATTTATATATAAATTGCTAAAATGTACATATACTTGGATGTACAAATTAATTAATTTTAATTAGATAATTAAATTTAATTGGAGAACCTCTTCCAATTCTGAGTCTTTGAATTTGTGGGCGCAAAGAGAATTTGTTCTGATTCTACAACTTATTTGTCTCTCTTATCATAGAGGGTACTCTTAGAATTGATTTGGATTTGAATCTCAGTTATGCCACTTATTGGTTATATGGTTTTTGCAAATTATTTAACTTGATGAAGAGTCAATCATCAACTTGTAAAGTGGATTTTGTAAAGCCGAATTCATGTAGCTACTGTCAAGATTAAATGAAATAATATGCATAAAATTTCTAAACAATGTTAGGAACCTAGTAAACACTTAAGAAATATGTTTATGTTGTGGTTGAAGACATTAGGGGTGATCAAAACCACAATGAGACAGCACTTCACACCTATTAAGATGGCTAAAATTAAAAAAAAAAAAGAGACTTGAATAGATGCTTGTATGTCAATGCTCATTGTAGTTATTCACAGTAGCCAAAAGCTGAACAAAATCCCAAATGTCTATCATCATATGAATGAATAAATGAATGAATGAATAAAATGTTGCATATGCATATAATGGAGTATTATTCAGCTACAAAAAGAGTGAAGTTTGATACATACTATGTATATAAACCTTGAAAACATTATGTAAGCGAAATAAGCCAGACATGAAAGGAAGAATGTAGTAGGATTCCTCTTATATGAAATACTTTAAATGGCTATTTCAGAAACAAGAAACAGGTTAGAAGTCACCAAGAGTTGGGATTTATTGCTTAATGATTACAGAGTGTCTATTTGGATTGAGGACAAGTTTTAGAAATAAATAGAGATGAAGGTTGCAGAGCATTGTGAAGGTAGTTAGTGCCACTGAATTTGTATACTGAAACAATACTTAAAATGGTAAACTATGTTATATGTATTTTACCACAAGTGAAAAAATAATAAAGCTATATATTAAAAATCACTGAATAGTATATTCTATTTATTTATATTTTATTTAGGGTATGTAAATTATATCTCAAAAAAGCTGTTTAAAAAAAGATACCAGGAGTGATATTCAAAATGTTTAGTAATAGTAACCCAGAAAGATCACCAAATCAGAATGCATACTGGCTGTTTTGCTGATTATCCACCTGGATGCTAATTAAGTTCTAGTCTCCTGCAGAAATACAATCTGAAGTGCTTTTTAAAAAATATTTTATTTATTTATTCATGATAGACACAAAGAGACTGGCAGAGACATGGGCAGAGGGAGAAGCAGGCTCCCTGTAGGGAGCCTGATGTGGAACTAGATCCCAGGACCCCGGGATCATGACCTGAGCCAAAGACAGATGCTCAACCACTGAGCCACCCAGGTGCCCCCAATCTGAAGTATTTTAATTAAATACTATCCTGCTAGCCTTTAAGAGTAGCTGCATTTTTTTTTAAATTTTTATTTATTTATGATAGTCACAGAGAGAGAGCGAGAGAGGCAGAGACATAGGCAGAGGGAGAAGCAGGCTCCATGCACCGGGAGCCCGACGTGGGATTCGATCCTGGGTCTCCAGGATCGCGCCCTGGGCCAAAGACAGGCGCCAAACCGCTGCGCCACCCAAGGATCCCAAAGAGTAGCTGCATTTTTAAAGCTTCTTCTTGAAGTGTAGTACAAATAGAAAAAAATCACTCTTCATAGGTTTAAAGCAGAGATTCACGAGTAGTAGGGTTAAATCTGGCCCACCTTCATTGTCTATGTGGTCCATGAGCTATATAGATAAGTACCCATCTTTTCAAGTTCTACTGTACAGCTTGCCTAAGGGTCAATGGAACAGCCTCATTCTGGGAATCAGGATGTGTATGTGAGGTGTGGGGCAGGAGGCAGAGGCATCAGGAGACACTGTCAGGTTGGTTGGCTGGCACAAAGCTGGGCAATGACCATGCAGAACTGGTAGTCACATCAGCAACACATGAAACATGTGGAGAGAAAACTGTTCAAACCAACATTTAAGAGGTGATTCATACAACAAACTCCACAAATAATTACTGTAGGTAATTAGAATTATTTTCAAACACTCGTATTTTTAGAAAATAATAATAAATCCTATGATACCTGCACTGGTGGGATATAAAAATAATAAGTACCTAGTATACAAACAATTTTAAAAATTAAAAATTAAAAACTTCAAATAAATGGAAATGATTAATCTGATAAGTTATTTTAATTGGATTTTTAGTTCTAATTACTCCTCTTATCTCTAAAGGTTATGTTTAACCATGTGGAGTAAGTGGGGGCTTCTGAATCTCCTGAGTTTTTTCCCCTACATGAAGACAGAGAAGTGAGTTCCATGTTTCACACGTTGGAAAGAACAACTGGTTATATGATGGATGGACTGTGTCTTCCCCGAGTCCATGGTATCACTTTCTTCCATTTGTTTCTGCAGTGTGTTTGATTGCCACTTCAATGCCCCCAACTCTATCTGGTAACATCCTCTGTATTTGCTCTCTCAAGTGGCTGCAGAAATAGAGGCAGCTGGTATTTCCAATTCCGACAACCGCTGTTAAGCACTAACCTCAGGTTCAGATTACAAATCTGTCACTGGTTGCTATTTTTCTGGAAAATGACATGTAACTCCTGCTTGCCTTTTAAATTTTTGAAAACTTATTTTTATTTCCTTCTTGCTGTGAGATAAGAGTTAAACAAAGAATTAATTGAAGCTAACATGAAGGGCATTTATCTTATTGAAGGTGTCTGTAATATGTCCTCAATCCAATGAATTTATTGACTTCAAATAAGAAAAACCTCCATCCACTATTTTCTGCAAAGAAATAACATGATAGGCAGATTAAAGAGAGAAGTATGGCATTGTGGATTTTAATATTCAGGAGGTTTGATCACTATGTTCAAGGAAAAGAAAAACTCACAAAAGAACTGACTATTATGTTGAAAGTTATAACAAGTTAAGTATATAACTTTAATAGGGAACTTACTAACAGCATATACTGTGTTAAGAAATTTATAAACCTTATTTCATTTCATCATTTTCTCACCTGTTTAATGTTAAATGCTGTTATTATCTCCATATAAATGAGAACAGTTAATGAGACCTCTGGTTCCAAATCAGAAGCAATTTACCTGGAAGATGATGAGTAAATGACATATCCAGATGCAAAAATGAAGAATGTGGTACACTCTTCTTTAGGAAGAAACCTTATTCTCTAACCTATATTGTGTATGACCTCATTATTTAACAACAGAACTCTGATGTATTAGTTTGCTATGGTTGCCATAACAAAATACCACAGACCCACTGGCTTAAACAACAACAAACTATTTTCTCAAAGTTCTGGAGTAAGTCCAAGATCAAGGTGCCAGAGGGTTGGTTTCTTCTGCAGCCTCTCTCCTTGGTTTGCAGATGGTTGCCTTCTCGCAGTCTCTTCACATGGTCTCCCTCTGTGCATGAGTGCCTGGTGTCTCTGTCTCTTTCTCTAAGGGTACCAGTCAGATTGGATTAGAGCCTCACCCTAACTGTTTTATTTTATTTTAGTTACTTCTTCAAAGTCCTTTTATTCAAATATGTTTACATTTGAGGTACATCCTAGGTCTTGGGCTTTGGGACTTCAACATGAATTTGGGAGGAGCACAATTCAGCCCAAACATCTGTTTTGCCAGAAGACTGGGAGTCTTCGATCAAACAAACAGCAACAAACAAACAAACAGCAACAAAAAATTCCTACATTTTCTAAATTCTCTTGTAGATAAGAGTATATGATGTACTTCTAGCTAAGGAGATATAAGCAGACATAGTTGAAAGAGGCTACTCTTATTATTCCATATATATGGAGAGAGAGAGAGAGAGACTTTTAAGTAACCCACACACATCATCACACACATCATGAAACTGACAAGGATGGAGAGCCTGGGATAGCATGTGGGGTGTAAGGATGCACAACCCTTACCATACATTAAACATAATCATGACCAATGACCTAAGGTAGTAGAACTGTAAGAGGAATAGGATATTGAGACAGAAACAAGTGCCTCTGAGTCCCCTCACCAAGTTAAGCATTAACTATGGCCTACTACTGCCCAAAACAAAGATAACTTATTCAGCTTCTTAATAAAAGCCACATAAAAATCTATGTCAATATATAGTGTGTGTATGTGTGTGGTGTATGCACATGTGCGGATTTTGATTAAGTAGAATAAGGTAAAATGTACCTGATATGATTTTTAGGTATTTTTCAGAATATCATCAGCCCAAAACGTCCTTACCAAGTGAGCTTTGCAATACTTGTAAATTTTGTCATTAGAAAGAAACTTCTTTGATATAATGACTTGTGATTCTGTTTTATTTCAGAAACATGTATTTATAGGATACATCAACCTACTAACTTTTAATACTTTGTAATAGATTACTTTATCAATTAACCAATAAACATTTTTGATATTGCAACTAGGACCCATTGGGAATGAGACAACTCCTAGAATGTGGAGTTAGGGGTGAGGAAGAAAGTGTGGGAGGACACACAGGAGAGTGGGCCAGATGGGAGTGGTTTGGCAGCTCAGCTATAGAGTCCTCCAGTAAACCTCTTTCTTTCTTTCTTTCTTTCTTTCTTTCTTTCTTTCTTTCTTTCTTTCTTTCTTTCTTTCTTTCTTTCTTTCTTTCTTTCTTCTTTCTTTCTTTCTTTCTTTCTTTCTTTCTTTCTTTCTTTCTTCTTTCTTTTCTTTCTTTCTTTCTTTCTTTCTTTCTTTCTTTCTTTCTTTCTTTCTTTCTTTCTTTCTTTCTTCTTTTCTTCTTCTTTTCTTTCTTCATGTGAGACACAGAGAGATAGGCAGAGACATAGGCAGAGGGAGAAGCAGGCTCCCTGCAGAAAGCCTGATGTGGGACTCAATCCCAGGACCCCGGGCTCATACCCTGAGTCAAAGGCAGATGCTCAATAACTGAGCCACCAAAGCATCCCTCTAGTAAATCATCTAAAAGAGCTTTTAACAGAGAAGTTGAACCAAGGAACTTGCTTGTCAATTACTGAGGTTCGTTGTTTAAAGAACCAGTATGGGTCAGCAGGAGAAAAGACAATTACCATATGATTTCACTCATTTATGGAATTTAAGAAAGAAAACAAATGAACAAAGAAAAAGGGGTCAAACAAACAAAAAACCAGAATCTTAAATACAAAGAATAAAGTGGCAGTTGCCAGAGGAGAGATGGGTAGGGGGATGGATAGAATAGATGAAGGGGATTGAGAGTACACTTATGATGATCACTAGCCCTGAGTAAGGTATAATATTGCTGAATCACTATATTATACACCCATATTATATTATACACCTGAAACTATGTTAATTATACTTCAATAAAAATCCAAATGTTTGGCTTTATCCTAAAGGCAATAAGAAGCCATTAGAGGATTTTAATCAAGGGAGTTTGACAATCAGTTTGAATTAAAAAATGATTATTCTGGTTTCAGTATTAAAAATGAATTTTAATAAAGATAGAGTTTAAGAAAGAAAACCAGTTAGGAGGCAGTAATAGTAGCCTAATTAAGAGATGATGACAGCTTCTTGACTAATGATGATAGCAAAGAAAAATACAAATTTAAGGACATTTATTCTCAGTCAGTGAACTTGACATTTTATTGTATGTGGAACATGAGAAATAGATAAGTGCTATGGATGATATTTTTGTTTCTTGTTTGAGCAACTGGATTGGCATTTAGGATTTGAGGAAAATAATGCATTTAATTTTACATGTGTGGAGTTTGAGTTTCTGTAGAATTTTTTGAGATAAGATGTTGAGTAAGGATTTGGATATAGTGATTTGGAACTCTACAGAACATACTGACTCAGATATGCACATTTGGAAGCCATTGGCGTATAGAAAATAAAGCATTTGAGGAAAGATTTTTCTAGGAAAAACATGCAGGATTCAAAAAATATGGGGCTAGGAAGTGGCCATAAGAAATTTCTCATTTAATAACTAATACGAAGGAAGTTAGCACAGGAACTCAAAGATAGAAGGAAACTGGCAATGTGTAGAAACAACAGAAAAAAGTGTTCTAATAAAAAAAAAAAGGTCAATTTTGTCAAATCTGTTTAGATATCAAGAATGATAACTGAACAATGTCCTCAGGCTCACAGATCTGGGATATTTTTAAAATTTGGTTGCAAGGCCAGGCACAGAATCAAGATATATGTTGATTAAAAAATGAGTACAGGCGTGGGAAATACTATAGGTTGCTTTACCAGCAGCTAATCCATATACCAATACTAAATACATGCATATACACACGCATCCTTACTTCCTTCCTGAGACTAGCACTTTTCCCATAATAGAGGCTGCACATGTCAAGGAATTGTTTTCCCCAACTTCTTTGTACACGTAAGTCTGTGACAACGTTCTGGTCATAGTGTCAAGAGGTGAGTGCTTGCTGGAGGGATTTCCTCCCTAACAGAAAGAAAAAGCTGAGGTGAAAATTTTATTCTTCCCTGGATTAATCATGTTGGCCTGTGAAATACAAAATGTATATGATCATCCAGGGAGCAAGATAGAAAGTATCTGAGTCTCTGATAACACTGCTGAGCAATAGAGTTAGCCCCCAACAGTGAGCCCTATATTTGCATGTACTACCATTACATGAGATATAAGACCTTTAAGGCTGAAGTCATCCAGTCATCCATAGTGGGTATTCAATAATGGGCAAGTAAAAACATCCTACATGACACAGAAGATTGAAATGGAGATATGGATTCTTCCAGGAATTTTGTTGTTGTTAAGGTGAAGGATTGGAGAGAACCAAGAAAGATCAAGATACATCAGTTTGAGACTGTTTCCTTTCTTTCCATTTTTTCCTTTTCTCCATTCTCTTCCATCCCTTATCTCATTCCTTCCTTTTTCTCTCCCTTCCTTCCCTCTTCCTTTCATTCTTATTTTTCAAGAAAGTGAGAATTAACTATGTTTGAGTATTAATACTATTGAGAAGATATTGAGAGAGGAAGGAATGAGGAGAGTCAAGAGTAAAGAGTAAGAGAGAACAGTGCCCAAGCACTGAAATGGCAGTAGGGAAGGTCAAACACTAACAGAGGGGATGGGCTGATACTGTAGGAGAAGTTGAGGTGGATGGAGTGATTATTGAAAAGTTGGTGGGGGTGGGGGGTTAGCTCTAGAGCATATATGAATAGTTGGTATCAGATAGAACAAGGGAAATCCACCTATTAGAGCAGTAGGCAGTAGGGACAGGTGGGTTTAGAATCTGGTAGTGGTAAAATGTGGCAGTGGGGATTTATGGTATTCCAATCTGGTTATTTCCATTTATCTTCTTAAAAAGGAAGTAAAGTTACCAGCTGTTGCTGATGTTACCATAGTTACCATCTATGATCAGAGAAAATAGATGAGCAAGGAGAATATAACTGAAAGGTAGTTTGGACATAGAGGTGGTTGTTTACTTAAGGCTTGAGTTATAACTCAGTTTAATTATAACTTGGAATGGAGGTTGACTTGTGGGGAAGGGAAGTCCATTTATGTGCTTCTTGACCTATAAGGATGAGGAACAATAATAGGAAATTTAGAGTTGGCCTTTTTTTTTATTCCTTTTAGTTGAAGATTGGCATTCACAAGACATCTCCAGCAGATAACAAAAAGAATGTACATGTTTGTTGGGATTTAGAGTAAAAGAGTAAAGAGAAAGCTATATAGCATAAAAGTTAAAGATACATTGACTTAAAATGATATACAGTGTGAAATTAATTCCCAGGTAAACGTTGCATTTAATTTGCTTTAAAATAGAGTATAGTCTCTCTGACTCATACAGAATAGAACTTTACTGTTTACAATGGATATTTCAGAAAGCCATATTATTTGAAGCTAGGCTTTCCTTCATCCCAAAAGGAAGTATCTTTAACTTTATACATTAGGTAACTATGATTAATTGATTATAGCATTATGAAAGGTTGTCTTTTTTGAGTTTTGGGTTTTAAGAAGCAGAAGAAAAGTGTTTTTAGCAAAGAATTATCACCATGACATTTAACAAAGAAAACCAAATCTTTTGAGATGAACTGATTTTTTTTTTTCATTCTGAACAGATGTTGGTACTAGATGTGGGCCATGTTCCGTCTTGATATAAAAACCGATTAACAATTTTATAGAACAAAAACCAAATATAAATTTTTGTGTGAAGCTAAGTAAGGGTGCCTGTAAATTTAGCAATTAGATGAGGATAAAAAATGTCAAGAGACTATGTATCTGAATTTACCCCAAACATATAAGGAGAGGAAAGGTATAAATTAAGGTGCATGATATAGGTAGACAATTTCCCACAATTTTGAGAAAATAACAAAAAGTTCGGAGATCTAGTTCATAAATAGACATTTTACTTTGAGTATGATATCTGAAGAATAATCAGATAAAACAACCTCTCTGAAAAATACTTGGAAAAGCTGTTATATCTATGGTTATGATTTATTACAGAGAAAGTTTCAAGATCAAAATCAGCTAAAGGAAAAGATGCCTGAATCAAGCAAAGGAGAAACTACAAAAGAACCTTCTTAAGGAGCTCCCTTTCTGTGGAGTTTCATGAGAACATGCCTAATTTTCCCAGCAACAATTTGTGACAACCGGTGTGAAGTGTTGCCAGACAGGAGAGATCACTCAAATCCTGGGGTCCGGGCTTTTTATTGAGGGTCAGTCACAGGCATGCAGCATCTATGCAGTTGACCTGAGCTAATCAACTCCACCTCTACCCTCAGAGCAAAAACAAGCATTCACCATATGTCACACTGTTAGGATAAACTCATTGGTCAAGTAATAAGGCCCAAACCTCAGGCATACCAAAACACTCTTAGGCAGAATAGTCTAAAGGATCAGAGGCTATTTTCCCAGGAACCAAACAAAGTCTAGTCCTGAAAATATGCTTTCTTTGAAATGTGCAGGATTTAAGCAACAAAGGCCCACTGAGTTAACATTCTCTTACCCAGAAGTTACTCTTCTATCTTATTTTTAGGGGCATTGTGATCTGTTGGGCATTGCAAAAAGCTCTATAGGTCAAAATATCCCCACTCTTGTTGCTTAATACAGTAATCAGACCCACCATGTCTGGAGCTTCACAGCTGACATTTACCCTCTGCCACTCCAGTGTCCCATTAACCCAGTCAAGGGTCAGAGAGCCTGTCTCCATGATGGCACCTACCACTGTCATTCCCAACCTACAAAGGACAGCTACCAGAGTTGTTTTCGAAGATGTGATGCCCCCTAATTAATATTTTTCTCAATCTTTTTTTTTTTTTTAAAGGTATCCACTAAAATTTCTCTGGGTGTATGTGTGTGTGTGTGTGTGTGTGTGTGTGTGTTGTTGGGGTGAGGATGTTTGCCATCCACATAAAAGCTCAACCCCACTATTCCCATTTCCCTAAGATGTTTTCTTTCATCCCCCAGATTAGGCTAGGGAACTTTTGGCATTTCAACCTTATTGAATGTGAGTTGTTATTGAGTCCAATTGTTACAAGGAGAATTATGTTTTATTTATTCAAGTACCTTTAATAACTTTACCTAATCAAACCAAATATTTTCCCAAGAAGGACTCTCATTGAGTTTGTCTAATCACAGAGATGATCAGGGTTATCCACATAGCTGACGTTACATGCACAAACACACAAATATGGTATGTAAATAAAATAAATGCTTATTGTTAATTACATATGATTTTATTAATATAGAATTATTAATACAGAAATGACTTTCTTAATTGCTTGATACAACTTATCTCCTAATATCGTTTCCAAATCAGGGTGTCTATAAACAGCATAGACCTACTAAATCAGGTTGTTTGGTATGCAATAATTAGGCTATTACAAATATAGGGAACATGGCCCACACACACTAACATCCAACACAAGACTCACAGACCTCATTGAAAGCTATTATAATTACAGTATGATTTATTACAGAAAAAGGCTATATACCAAATTTAACCAAGGAAAGAGATGCATGGGGCACAGCCTAGAAGAGGTCCAAACATGGAACTTCCAGATGTCCTCTCCCTATGGAGTCACAGACAGCATTAATTATTGTTGGCAATGAGGTGTGAGAATACTGTCAACTAGATAAATTCACCTGAATCTTGACATCCAGTATCTTTATTGGAGCTCCATCAGAGAAGTTAGGTTTATTGCCCACATGGCTGATCCCAGTTTCAAGACCCTCAGGAAGTCAAGATGACACCCAAAGTCCTTACCCTAAATCACATTATTATTGCCAGATGGGCTCAAGCTCTACAGACAAAGAAAGACTCCTATCAGGCATGATATTCCAAGGGCTTACACATTATATCCTGGAAGCCAAAGGCAAAAGCTAGGCCTCTCTTTGGGCAAAATTAAATTATTTACTTCACATGCGGGTGGAGGATGAGACTGTAAATGTTTCCCAAGTGAATCAAATATAGCTTGATTGGTACTGATAACTAAATCAGCATTTTGGAACTGCTCCCTCAAATTTTGCATCTCTGCCCTACCACTATCTGGTCTTCAGTACAATTTCCTGAAGAAAATAATGTCTGATTGCAAAAAAGTAAATTTTAAACTGTCCCTTTTAGTCTTTGCATGAATACTTAATTACAATAATTTAAATTAATGGCATGTTGATATTTTAAAAAGTGCAGGGAAAATATGGAATATGGATTTAAGAAGGAAATATTGTTAATTAAGCCATCTGGCACATTGTCTTCTACACAGTTATTCAAAAAGTCACATATCACATTGCTTTTCAAAACTAAAGGAGCAATTTAAATTCAAAGATATGCCAATGTTAATGATTGTTAATAATAAAATATGCCAATGATAATTTATATTTGTACCTTAAGGGAAAAATCTATGTTAGAAACACTGATCTTAGAAATTATCTAATTCAATGATAAAATAATTAAATTGGTACCTTTTGATATGGAGTGATTTTCCTAAAATCACATTTGAATTGGGATTCAAACGTGATTGAATCCCAGTGCAACAGAAATGTCAGTATACTAGCTTAAGCAAGAAAGAGTTGACTTTTTTCATGAAGAACTCCAGAGACAGAGCCCAAGCCTTGAGTACTCAAGGAAGTCATTAAGGACTTACTGCTTTATAAGTTGTTTGCTCTATTATCCTTAGCATGTGGCTTTTCACTTGTGCTCTTATGAGGATAACTTCTCTTTGAGAAATTATATCCATGTTCCAGTGGACATATAGTGGGCAAAAGAAAAATGCAAAAGACTGAGTCTGACTCTTTGTAGTATAATTTGACTTACATTAAATTGGATAAAAATGAGCACTGAAATTCTCATATAAGGGAGTACTGAGAAGTAAGTACAGTAACTGGGCACTTAATAAATAGCAGAATCTGAAAAAAAAATGGGCTATGTTAGTAAGAGAGGAGGGGAGATTGGATATTGGATATATCTTTGTTGTTTTTTCAAGATTATTTATTTATTTATTTATTTATTTATTTATTTATTTATTTATTTATTTACAGAGACACACAGAAGCAGAGACACAGGCAGAGAGAGAAGCTCCCTGTGGGGAACTCGATGTGGGACTGGATCCCGGGACCCCTGGATTACGACCTGAACCAAAGGCAAATGCTCAACCACTGAGCCACCCAGGTGCCCCTGTTGTATGTTTTTTCATCAAGTATTTATTAATTATCCACTTGTCCTAACTAGTGTCAGATTATAAAGTGTGAACAAAACCAACATAGTCCCTAGTCACTAACATCATGGGATTTATGGTATTGGGGAGAAAACATACAGTAAACTATCAAGTACACACACTATATGATAAAAATGTTAAAAAAATGTTATATAAGAAGGAAAAAAGTACTATGAAAAAGAATGAGAAGTAGGGAAGGCATGATCTGCTTTGACTTATATAATCTGGAGAGATTTTTTTTTTTTTTAAAGGGATGGCATCACAGCTGAAACTTGGAAGAGAAGTATCAGATTTCTTGAGGGAGAGAAGAGTGGTCTATGAAATGAGAACAAAATGTGTGAAGTTGCTGACTTCTAAGGGATTGAAATATTTAAGAATATTAAAATGGGCTAGTGTAGCTAGAATATGATGAATGAGAGAGAGAAGCTGTGAGAAAAGGCAAGGAAAAATTTTTATTTCTTTTTACTCTGATCCCCAGCTAATACTCTCCTTAAAATAGGTAGATTTTGAGATAGTCAATAGCATGAAGAAAAAATGATAAAGCAGAAATACAGTTTTACAAGGTTTAGTTTTAAAAGCCAAGGCTGCAAGGCAATAAAATCTTGATAGGTAAGAACAATCATCTCAACATAGACAGTAGGTTTCCAAGTAATGGGGAAAAGAGAAAACAGAAAGAAATAAAGAGAGTGAGTGTCAGTGGGGCTTAGGATGTCAAGGCCACACCTGCAGAGATCTCATAGGGAGGAACATTCAGTGGTAGAAGCCAGAATTTGTCTGTTGTCCCCACTATGGCCATCAGGTAAACACTGCTCCAGACCTGGAGCAATGGAAGATGTAAATCAGTCTCTTTGTCCAGTCTCCATCTGAGAATGCAGCTGGTTAAGGTCTGTGCTCACCATCTTTATCCGTGTCATCCAATAACCATATCTTTCCCTTTAGTAAACATTGGTCATTGATTACCTAGAAGTGATGTCTACTTACGCTCTCTGGCTTTGCTCTACCTAAAAGACATTAGTCTTTGTACTGAGCACAGAGCCACTAAACATGGCTTCTTTTCTCCTTTATAGTCTAGTAAACAAAAGGGATAAAGAAGAAAAAAAAAGAAAGAAAAATAGTCATAAATTCTATAATCACTACATAATTTTACATAATTAAGTTTCCTTTAAAGACCAACTTTTTAATTTAACACATGATTATTTGGGGTTTACTGTGAGTAAGACCCCAAGCCAGCCAGCCATGAAGACACAATTTGCAGAATTCATTGCATATATTGAATTTCTTTACTTGTATCTTATTTCCTGTCAACTCATTGCTGACGTGTGTCAAGATCTTTATTCCTAACTAATCTGCTTCTCTAGCTCCAATACTCAGTCTTTTTGAAGCTTCTCTTATATATCAGCCCTGATGCCATTAACACCTCTACAAACTACCCATCTTCTCTTCTGGTAGGGTCTGGAATTTCTGCCTTTCAATACCTGTTGTCTGTGTCTGCTGGCATGACAGTGTCTATAGGTTTGAGGGTGGCAGGATCATATACCACTATAGCTGATGTTTATACCATTTTGTGCAGTTCCAGACAGAGGATTTTGGCATAATAATCTCTTTAGTCACTTGTTATTCTTGTCACCATTTTATCAGCATCTGTCAAGCAGGGACACATGCTGTCTCTGTTTTGTATGACATGACTGTCCCGGGTATCTAGCAATGATGCCACAATCCCCACAGGCAAGCACTTAACATTGATCATGATGCTGGTGCTGAGACCTGCTCATCAACCTTTCATGAATTACAAACATTTCAAGTTTGACTCACATTTTATTTTTAATATGATTTCAAAATGCCTTGAGATTCCTCAGCATGATAAAATCCTATTGGAGTTAGAGTTGCTTTTGTTGCAATTCTGAACAATCAAAAGTGTGGAGTCACCCTTGAGTGACTGTGATAACCATGGCATTTCTAAAGAAAATGTTAAAGCTCTTTATAATGATGGCTTAGGGGCTAGTCACAGCACACAAATATATGTAGATATACTTTTTTAAAGAGCAGACTTTCCAATATAAAATCTAATGAAATCAGACACATTTTAAAAACCTCTGTATATTACTATTTGGTATCTCATCTTACATTCCCGTTTGAAACACAAAAGATATTTGATAGAGTTTATTTCCTTGAAATTTCAATTACTTATAAAATAGTAGTCTGTAATTTTAGTTGTGCTTTGGCGCAAGGGAAATGTAAAAATTGGGCTATTTAATTGGTCCCAGGGGGTTTATTTTCAGAATATGCACTATATAAAACGGAAAAAGCACAGAAGAGGAGGCATGAGAGAGTAGTGGAAAATACACTAGTCGAGGTTAGGAAATTCCAAACTCAATTCTATCCATAGCATTCTGTCTTATGTTTGTTTTTTTTATTTCTTAAATAATGGTAAATGGTAATTCCCACTCTAACTTCATCATGACATTTATTTTTGTTCTGAGAAACAAAAAAATAAGATAATATACGTAATAAATATCAAGCACATAAATATCAAGAAATAATAATAATTATTATTATTATCACTATTTGGTGAACAATTACTAAACACACTTGAATAGATGTATTAGCCAACTAAAATCCACATCCAAATTTTGCTTATTCTTAACCTGAAAAATACAAGTTAAGAAAAACTATTTTTTACCCAGCTATCCATCTATTATATATGCTGTAAGAGAATGTTTAAATCTGATTTTCATCATTTGTGGCATACATTTGTTCCTATTCCACAGCAATGCACAAATTCACTCACTCTGTCCTTGCAAATAGTACTAATTCAGTTTGAGTGGGCACATCTTTGGCCTGAAGGAATATATCAGGATGGGCTCAAGGTAGTGCTGGCAATCTAGCTCACCTGTGGTAATGATTGATTGTACCCCAGCCTGGAAGGAGAGAAGGAAGGAGGGAGGGAGAGAGAGAGAGAGAGAAATAAAGAGAGATGAGAGAGAGAGAGAGAGAGAGAGAGGAGTAGATGAGAGGAGAGGAAGGAAAAGAGGAGAGGAGAGCGGAGGGGGAAGGAGGGAGAGAGAGAGAGAGAGGAGAGAAGTGTGTAAAGATATAGATATATAGACTCCTGGGTTATTGATCAGTAAAGTTAACAAATCAATCCCATGACTTCTAATCACTGAAAAGCTTGCTAAGTAACAAAAAATGACCTTGAGATTTAAACCAAAATTATCTATGTTTTCTGGTTCTTGTGGCTAAAGCATCTGACATTAGTGGTTCTGATCCTACTGCCTCTGGCCAAATGATGATACTCCATTCCTGGCTCCCTTGGGCTGATGAATATTCAACAATCAATTGTGAGACCCTGCCAGGCTCTTTTTTCTCTGGAGCAGTGATGGCAACTTTTGAGATGATTACTACGCCATTAGCTTAGATCCCTAAGTGACTCTGGTAGGCATAATAGCATCATCTAGCATGAACAAGATAGAAATCTTTATTATTGTAAGCCTCATATATCTTGGGCTTTGTTATCACAATATAAGCTAGATTGACCTGAGACAAGATCAGTGTTATGGGTTGATATGTGACCCCTAAAATGACGTGTTGAAGCCCCAAACCCTATACCTTGGAATGTGACCTTATTGTAAACAGGATCATTACAAATTAATCAGTTAAGGTGAAGTCATCTGAGGCAGGATGGGCCCTTAATCCAATACAACTAGTTCTTATAAGAAGAGAAAAAAAATGGACAGAAATACACAGAATAATGCCATGTAATGACAGAGGCAGAGATTGATTTATTGCGAATCCAAGCTAAGGAACATCAAGGATTGCCAAAATATCACCAGAAACTAGAAAGAAGCAAAGAATTCTCCTCAAAGGAGCACAGCCTGAGTATATATACTTCAATTTTAGACTTTTGGCATTCAGAAAAATTTTCTATTGTTTTAAGCCACCAAGTTTGTGATACTTTGCTATGAAAATCTTAGGAAACTAATCTGATCAAATAAGGTTGTGATGTTGTTATTGTTATTTTGTTTTTACTCTTTGTAAAAATGATATAAATTATGTTCAAAGGCATAATGGACATGGCCTTAATCTAGATAACCCGGGAAGTAAAATGCACACACACACACACACACACACATGCATGCACACACACTTATATATTATCTGTCTGTGTATGTATGTGTACATGTGTGTATATAGTTACATATATAGTTAAACAGTCTCTAGAGTCACTCATGTGAAGAAGGGTTCAAAAAAGTAGTTCCTGTCAGAAATCTTTTCTTGGCCTGAATTTCTCAAATATACATAATCCAAAGTGTCCAGCTTTCCCCAGCAACACACATTAGAGAATACCTAACCATAGGCATCACCTCCATCTTACACATAGTTTTGCCTAGGATGGCTCTCTCTACTCTAATCTTTTGGTACTAAAGTCCTATATACCCTGTGTCTCTGAGTAATGGATTCATCTCCAAACTCCATCTCTGGGCTTGATCCTGAGTTATATTGCCCTAATTAGATTCTCCTCTGGCTAATCTCCCTTAAGACTCCATTTCATTCTTATATCTAATTGTTTCCTTTTCTTGGAGAGTAAAACTCATTTAGCCATTCTGCCACTATCCTGAAATTGCATCAAAATCAGGACTTGTCCTTCAGCCTTTCCACCAGAGAAGAAAAATTCTAGTACAAAGAAATCCATGGAAGTATCTCTGGGCTACATGAAGAATGAAGTTCTTTTTCTTTTAATTCATAGAGTTATATTATAAGACAGAGGCTTAGTAATAGTTTATGCTGGTTGGATTTTCTGTTAGCAAAAATATGGCAAGAAATATAACAAACAATAAACAAACTAGAAAATTTTCAGAAATCTAGGACCAGATGACAAAGGTTTGGACACAATGTTATTGTGTTATTTTAGAATATTTCAGCCCAAGGACAAGTCCTAATTCATTGGTTCTCCTTATATATCAGAGAGAACAGAGTACAACTCATCTAAGAGCCAGAATCTATGGAAATGGCCTCTCTCTACTTCCCAAAAACTTAGATGACCTAGCCCAGATGTGTGAGAATGATACGCATTTATATCTTTCTTAATTTTGGACCTTGATAAGAGTAGGCTTCCTCTATTTAAGACTATGAAAGTTACAAAATAGCAATTGTATATAATTTACCTGGACAGAAATCAGTATATAAGAGCTTGGAAGAACATGACATGTTTCTATTTCCTTCCTTCATTTGTCTTAATTTTGACAAATTACTTTCATAATATTTGATAAAACCCCCATTTTCGAGGTAAAGGAAAGATTGTTACTTGGCAAATGACTAATATGCCCTCTAACCTCAACAGAAGATTCCCTAGTGTTTTCCTGGCACAGGAGTGGCTTGAGAGATTAAAGATGTTTAACACAGAAATGATTTAGGCACTGCTTAATGTTTTATAATTTATGTACAAGAAGGATTGATTTTATTCCTAAATAGTGCCACAAAGCAGAACCAGGGAAGAAGGTGATAGTTAACAAAATAATGATTTCTGCTTAGCACAATGCTTTCTTTTGAAATGTTGTACTTCCTGTCATGTGGCATGCTTGGATTAAAATGAAAGAACATTCTTCAGGTAAATAAAGAGTTATTCTTGCATTGGGTGGGATTTTGTTGCCAGAGAACTGTGAAATTATATTGTTCCCTTAAAAAGATTTGACCAGATTATTTAAGTTGGTAATCACTCAGAGTGAAAAGAACTCTGCAGGTAAAAGAGACTTGAAGACAGCAAGTATGGGCCTATGGAAAGAGCATGGTCTTCGGAACCAGACCCACTTGGCTCTGGGCAATTTTCTGTATGTTTCAGAGATAAGATTTCATCATTAATAAAACCAATAACACCTACCATTCTAAGCTTCATAAGATACAAAATTATAGTTGTTCATTATAAATTAGTCAAATTATAACAGATTAAATAAACCTTTCTTTTTAAAAATCAAATGTCAAGATAATATAAAGAAAAACAATGGAACAACAGCTTCATAACCCTGATGATTAGGTAAGAGACCTATTAGTGGCACAGGGACATCAACCACTTCCCTGCCCCTTTTAGGCATAAAAACTTTATTGAAACAAAGGGAAACTTATTATTTTTTAAAATTCTTTTCTTTTTTTAATAAATATTTTATTTATTTATTCATGAGAGATACAGAGAGAGAGGCAGACACATAAGCAGAGGGAGAAGCAGACTCCCTGGGGAGAGCCTGATGCAGAATTTGATCCCAGGACCTTGGGATCATGACCTGAGTCAAAGGCAGACCTTCAACCACTGAGACATCCAGGTGCTTTGGGAAACTTGTTTGTTTGCTTGTTTATTTGTTAAATATATTTATACTATTGTTCTTTTCTATTCTCTCATGACAATCAATTATGTAGGAGCAATGTTACAGTGAAACCAGACCAAAAAAATTCATAAGTAACATATGGACAACTCTTTTCTTCCAAATGACTGATCCATAGATACATACAAATAACCCTACTCCCAAATTTTCCGCAGTCATGACATCTGCTTCTCAATCACCCTGTAGGCAGTGGTGAATAGATCAAAGAACTGACATCAACCTGCTCAATACTCATGGACTGTCTACTGGGGAACACAAACTTTGCTTCTTCATCTCTTCTAGTTTTCTTCTTTAAAAGACTCATTGATATCTGAGTTTTAGTTTTTTAGTTTTTAGTTTTCTTCTTTAAAAGACTCATTGATATCTGTATAAGTTTTTGTGATACATTTTCTCTCTGACATACCTTCAAGTTTTTGCTTTGACTTTGTTTTTTTTTTTTAAATATATTTTTTTTTAATTTTTATCTATTTATGATAGTCACACAGAGAGAGGGAGAGAGAGGCAGAGACACAGGCAGAGGGAGAAGCAGGCTCCATGCACCGGGAGCCCGACGTGGGATTCAATCCCGGGTCTCCAGGATCACGCCCTGGGCCAAAGGCAGGCGCCAAACCACTGCGCCACCCAGGGATCCCTGCTTTGACTTTGTATTAAGCAGTTCCAACCCAGGCGAGGCAATATTCTTATTCTTAAACTTGGCATCCCAAATGTCATCTCTGACCTTGATCAATGTATCTCAGAAATCTGACTACATGAAGAACAGAGAATCTTTCTGATTTATGTTGACATCTCTGTATAGGGAACAGAGCTGAGATAGAATTGAGGATTCCTCAAAATAGAGGGTTGAGGTTTTCTTGTGATTAGAACTGGTAGTAGCTGCATAATGGGTAGGGTTATGCATTTATTTGAGATTGGAAAAAGAATAAAGAGATGACCAGATCTTGAACCTCTGAATTCTTGACTTGATCTCTATTGTTGAAACTGATTCTCAAGGCAGAAGCAACAAAAGGAACACTTTAGGAAAAATCATTCTCTATTGTTCTAATAGGAAAAAAACTAATAGAATTATTATTCTAATTATTGATGGAGGATTTCTGGCAACAGACATCTTTTCAGCATTCTTAGAATGAATCTTTGTATTTAAATAGTTTGAAGATGGAAAGGTCCCTATTTCTAGCTTACAGAGAGTCAATAATGTTTGTATGAATATGATAATACCAGTCTCAAACATCTACATTTTAGAAAGCAAGCCATCTCCTCTACAATTCTGCCACTAAATATGAACATTAAAATAGCTTTAATATATTGATATAGTACTATGCTTCATATAAATTCTACCCATCAGCACAGCAAATGCATCTCCAGAAAGGATTCCCATTCCTTGCAAAAACTAATTACCTTAGATACAAAATTAAATATCCTTTCTCAAAGTATACATTTGCTCATGAGAAGTGTGGTTGCCATTGCAATTTGGAATTTCATACAAGTCCATTCTAACTCTAAATCTGGAAATCCATCCTTTATTTTTTATTTTTTTAAGATTTTATTTATTTATTCATGAGAGACACACAGAGAGAGAGGCAGAGACATAGGCAGAGGGAGAAGCAGGCTCCATGCAGGAAGCCTAATGTGGGACTCGATGCCAGGACTCTGGAATCATGCCCTGAGCCAAAGGCAGATGCTCAACCGCTGAGCCAACCAGGCTCAACATCCATACTTTTAAAACTTAAATTTTTTTTTAGACTAAGAATTTTGCATGCCATTTTGCCCATAGTAAACATAATTATGACAAGCTAATGGGGAGTAAACCTACTTTACAAAACACAAGACTATGTACATGTCTGACCCTAATTTGCAAATCCATACATTTCTCATTTGCTAACTCATACTTTTTGAGGCTACTATGGGAAAAACATGGCAGATATAACTCAAGAATAATACAAATTGGGAGGTATATGAACAAAGAGAGTCTAGATGTAATTACTCTGTAAATCATTATATTTTTCTATTCCAAACCACTGTCTGCAAATTATAACTCCTGTGTGATGTCTAAACTTATGTGGAACCCTTCTGACTATATATTGAATATTATACTCTTTAGGTCCATACTCTATTTATATGGCTCTTAAGAACTCACTACTAGTGTATAGAAAGGAGACCAAGATGAAGCTAAGGAACAGTAGAAAAAAATAAAGACATTTACTCCTTGAAGAGCTTAGCTTAGCTCTTCCATATTGCTGCTTTCATATCCATTTGTTTTGGCCTAGAGGCTTGCAGGGTCCTTGAACTGACACTAGCCTCTTATGCAAACACATGCCCTGGATAACAGCCTGGAAAGTCACAAGTAAATGCTAAGTTCCTGTTAGGACTTCCATAGCAGCCAGATCAACAAACTCCCCTACCTCCCTGGGCCTTCCTCTTGTGTACTCCACCTCTTAGGTAAGACCCCCATGGAGTTTAAAAACCCTTCTCCTTTTGTTTGAACCATTCTGGTCTTAGCCTGGAAACCCCCAAAACACTACATCGTTGTGTCTCATGGTCTTACATCTCTTTCTGCCTGTACTTTAACTTTACCTTCCCTTGTGGACTCTTGAAGCATGTATGCCACATGCTTCCTCTAGGACCTGTGAGTAATAAACTTCTGTTTTTTAACTTCTCTTGTGGTCTTTTGTCAAACTATGGCTCATCATCCATCAGCTTATGCTCTGCTTAATAAATGTTAATTTGACAAATTCATCACATCCTCATATAAAGTAGAAGGTAAGCCATTCATTCCATGTATATTCTCCTCTGGGGCTTACCTAAATTTTTGCCTAGATCTCATAAGTTTCAGACCCACCCCAAAAAGAAGGAGGCCCTTGATAAACCTTTAACAAACAGCCACTGGGAAAAATAAGTCTCTAATGCTGGGGATCTATAGGTATGTGTCAATGTAATATGACAATGAACAATTTTTACCCCTTAGTAAAGTCATACCCTCACTAGAGAGTAAACATTAGAGTTTCTTCCTGCAATGGTTGGAGACAGAAAACAAAGCAAGCTTATGTTTTCCCTAAAGGTCTACAGAGATCACCTTGAGCCAACAGACCTAGAACGTTCTCCAAATTTCTACATTATTTGTATCCATGAATAAAGACTAGGGAAATTTGGAAAGCCAAATACCTCTTTTAGACCACTAGTTTGGAGTATGTTAAACAAAAATCAAATCATGATCAATTCAGGAACAAAAATAATTTCATGTTTTCTTTGCAGAAGTTTTTAAAATATTCCATAAATTCTGTAAAAAAAATTAAAAAGCGTCCTATTCTATTCTGTCCTGGAGAAGTCCTATAATCACATTTGCATATGCTACACAATAAAGAAATCGCCTGTGGTTAGCATTATATTTGGATGTCAAGATAGCATACAGTTGTAAGCACAGCATGCACTTTTTTATTTATATTGTTTTTAACTGTAAAGCTAGAAGCAGTTGTCAGGCCACTCTGTGGTTCCTCTTAGAACTCCTCTGAGTACTAAAGTGTTAGGAGATGATAATATCTAGGATTCCTTCAACTGTAGGTGATAATCAGCCACACTAAAATCAGGTATAGAATAATTCTATGTTTCAAAATCATTGTGTCAGTACATTGTTTAGCTCACCACCTTGGGCAGGCATAGGACAACGGATATGCAGATTCAACATTTCAAATACAACCAGCCTTGCACAATGGGTGAAATCTGAAACTTAAAATCAGCTCAACAATATTTTGGTCTACTGCTTACTTAAAATCTCTATTTATCAAGTCTTTGGTTGCATTTTGAAAATCTGTTAAATGAACACATTAGAAGCTGCCTTACATGGATTATTCTGTGCATCATTTTCATTAATGTTGTGACATGGAATATTAACTCTGTATCATTATGCAGATACTAATTATTATTTAGAGGAGCTGAAAATCTTCCTCTCTCAGACACCAAGGACTCTACCTACTATCCTCTTGTAGCACCTATTTTTCCCCATTATTTACTCCCTTGGGCTAATGCATGAAAGGTTTAATTTGAAAATATATTCCTACTGGTTAGAAGCAATAATTCAATAGCTATTCCACTCAATCAAAGATTAGGATTTTTAATCTAGGAATGTTCATTGACTATGGCTGGTTTGTCACACAATTTGCAAAAATATACTAGAAAATTATCATTCATGGAAATAGGCAACACAAGCCAAGTAGAGTTAAGGCTGGAAAGTAGAAACAAATCCAGGGAAACAAATACCAATTTACTTTCTTGGTTATAGAGAGGAGTTTTAAAACATTTCAGTTAACAATTAAAAATTAGGAAAATTCATAAGGAGATTTGACTTCTAGCTTCTTTAATTATTAAATCAGAAAACATGGAAGAACTTGACATAGTTTTCAGAGAGCAACCATCTGAATAGAAGCTAAATAGCAGGTACCCCAAGATATGAACTCCCTATTTTGCCTCTTTTCTCACTGCCACTTCTTGCCTTTCCCTGAAGGGAAGTCATCTTAACTAAAATTTGAAATTCACTAAGAAGAGATTCTAACTGTTCCATGTAGGCCAGATATTAACTGCTATTCTAATGTTTATGACTAAGGCTATAGGGTCTGAGAATTGGATGTTAAAGTACTGTAGTTTAATGTTAAAGAGTACATTGAACTCTTATTAAAATATCCAGTGATAATGGGTGATCCATGATATTAAATGAGTATGTGTGTGTGTTTACCTAACTTCTCCAAAATTTTAATTCTAGATTTTTTCATTCTTTCTTTTTATTCCGCTTCTTCCCTTCCCCTTCTTTCCTTCCTTCCTTCCTTCCTTCCTTCCTTCCTTCCTTCCTTCCTTCCTTCCCTCCTTTTTTTTCATAAAAGAAATGTGTTTGAAGTAAAGGTGGTTATTGTCCCTGGTTTCACTTTAATTAAAGAAATTTCCATTTACTTAACTAAAAAAATCCTCAAAAATAACAACAAAGTTTACCCATTTCTCCCACCCCTACCCTTTGCCTCTGGCAACCACCAATCTGTTCTATCTATGAGCTTGGGGTTTTTTTGGTTTAGTTTTCTTTTTTTTTCTTTTTGAAAAGAAAAGAGAGATAGAAGAGAGATTATAGGGTATTTGTTTTTCTCTGTCTTACTTACTGCACTTAGCATAATGCCCTCAAGTTCCATTTATGTTGTCACAAATGGCAAGATTTCATTGTCATATATATCATATATATATATATATGTCATATATATATATCATATATATATATAAATTGCTTTGTCTATTCAGCCATCATTAGACACTTAGGTTGTTTCCTTATCTTGGCTATTATAACTAATTATAAAGTGAACATGGGGATGCATACATGTGTATATGTTTTTGAGTTAGTGTTTTTGTTTTCTTTGAATGAAAACCCAGAAGTGGAATTGCTGGATCATATTGGGGTTCTATTTTAGCTTCGTCATAATATGGTCCATAGTGGCTGTACCAATGTACATTCCAACCAACAGTACACAATGGCTCCCTTTTATCCACATCTCACCAACACTTGTTATTTCTTGTCTTTCTGATTCTGGTCATTCTCTGACAGATGAAAGGTGATACCTCATTGTGGTTTTGATTTATATTTAGTTTTTGCATTTGTAGTAATGATTCACATAATAATCTAGTCTTTTTGACAACAGACATTCTAACAGGTGTGAGGTAATATCTCATTGCGGTTTTAATTTGCAAGTCCCTGATGATTAATGATATAGAACATCTTTTCTATGCTTCTGTTGGCCATCTGTATATTTTAGGAAAAATGTCTATTTAGATCTTCTTTTTTAATCTCTTTTTTGCTATTGAGTTATATGAGTTCTTTACATATTTTGGATATTAGACCTTTATCATATATATAATTTCCAAACAGTTTCTTCCATTCAGTAAGTTGCCTTTTCATCTTGTTTATGGTTTCCTAGGCTGTGCCAGAGCTTTCATATGTTTTTAGTTTGATGTGGTCCTACTGTATTTTTGCTTTGTTATTTTTGCTTTTGGTGTCAGATTTTAAAAAAATCACTGTCAAGACCTATGTCAAGGAACTCAATACTTGTGTTTTCTTTGAAGAGTTTTATGGCTTCAGGTCTTACATTTAAGTCTTTAATCCATTTTGAGGTAATTTATGTGTATGATATAAGACAATAATCTAGTTTCATTCTCTTGAATGTAGCTGTCCAGTTTTCCTCACACCATTTATTTAAGAGACTCTCCTTATATATTCTTGGATCCTTTGTCATAAATTAATTTACAATATACATGTGGGTTTATTTCTGTGTTCTCTACTCCATTCCATTGATCTATGCATCTGTCTTCATGGCGATACAATACTGTTTAATTACTATAGCTTTGTAATATAGCATGAAATCAGGGAGCATGATACCTATAGCTTTGCTCTTCTTCCTCAAGATTGCTTTGATTAATTAAGGTCTTTTACAGTTCCATACAAGTCTTAGGATTGTTTGTTCTATTTCTGTGAAAAATTGCCATTAGAATTTTGATAAGATTTGTGTTGAATCTGTAGATGGCTTTGGGTAGTATGGGCATTTTAATAATATTAATTTTTCCAATCAATGAGCATAGGGTATCTTTCCATTTATTTGTGTCTTCTTCAATTTCTTTCAATAATGTCATTTAGTTTTCAATATATATGTCTTTCACTTCCTTGGTTAAAATAATTCTGAGACATTTTAGGAGTGCCTGCGTGGCTCAGTTGGTTAAGCGTCTGACTCTTGATTTCGGCTCAGGTCACAATCTCAGGGGCCTGAGATTGAGCTCCACTAAAAGCTCTGTGCTGGGCATGAAGCCTTCTTGAGATTCTCTCTCTTCCTCTACTTCTGCCACCTACATCCCTACTCACACTCTTTCCCTCTCTTTAAAAAAAAAAAAATTCTTCGGCATTTTATTCTTCTGAAATGAAATCTCAGGAACTGAATACCCAGAAATCATGTCACTTGGTTATGGGAATAAAGAAAATACAGGAGTGGCAGATATAATAGGAGAACAAACCAAATTTATCCTCTGGTATGTAATAGTATGTAATACATATGTAATGTATTAATATGTAATAATAGTATTAATAGTCTGTGGTATGTCAAATAAACAAAAGAAATAAAAATCTGGACTTATTAAGAAGGTATTTAATTCAAACAAATTATGCTAAAAAGTGTAAAAGTGACTACTGTTACAGGGAAAATGCTCTGACTGTTAGATCCACAAGCATCTCATTCATTAGACAAAATGGTTTTCTCTTATACAGAGGAATAAACAAGGATACAAAGAACCAGACATATAGAAATGGGATGAAATTGTAGCATGGTCATACAGTTGATCAGAAAAAGTTTTATCTTGCGGCCATCCTATTTTCATTTCTTAAAGTTATTTTCATTTATTATTTTTATTTATTGATTTATTTTGAAAGGAAGAGAGAAAAAGTGGGGGAGAGGGACAGAGAGAGAGGAAGAGAATTTTAAGCAGGCTCCACACGGAGTATGTAGCCCAAAGGGGGCTCAATCTCACAACTCTGAGATCATGACCTGAGCCAAAATCAAGAGTTAAATGCCTAACCGACTGAGTCACCCAGGTACCCCAAGGCAATCCTATTTTCCAGAGAGGCTATATGATGGGTCAGGGTGAGAGTGGGTCAAAATTCAGAGGCCTGGGAAAAGGAGAGAATCTGAATCAAAGTTTGCTTAACGAGCGTTTTATTCCTATTGATCAGTGGAGACAAGTAGATAAGCTAATCATTGATGAGACAAGAAATAGGAATTTAAAGGGTCTGAACCTGGCCTTGTAATAAGTATACTTTGAACCTTATCAAAGTCCTACAAAAGAGTGGAAGATTTCTTAATCTTGAGTGTTTTCTAAATCGTATGGCTCCAATAAAGTTAAACATTGTTAGATATATTTTTATTCAATCAATTCCACATCTACATGCCAGAGAATGGTATTTTTGAAATGGTAGTGGTAGTCTTCAGGTTAATACTGTCAAATTGCAGATAATGAGACCGACACTTGCTGTTGTTATTGCCAACATGTAACTTGTTGATGATAGAGCTTTTATAACAAGTACATAGAGTATTTAGCACTGCCAGTGAAATATTAATTAGCCAGAGTATTTAAATTAGTGCAACTATTCTTCCCACTAAACATCACCTTGATGGCTTCTAGTTTCTAAAATATATGCTAAAAATATGCAACCAGGCATATTATTTTCAGTGATAGATATGGGTGAGTGAAACTGACAATTTTCAAAACATCTTCTGAGAATATAGACCAAAGAAAATGGTAAGTTGTTGTAAGAACAGCAAAAACCATTACAATGTTGATGAAACATTGTGTAGGAAAATTGAAAGTGGATACGGGAGTATTTCACTTAAGTGTTTACCTTTTATATTCAAATTCTGTTACTAAAAATAAAGTCCTTTCACCTTAAGGCCTGAATGTATTCTCAAAAATAACAAAATTAATTTCAACAATAGCAAATCACAATTGGGTACAAAGAAACCCACATTCCTGCATAACCATGCCACTAAGAAAACATTAATTTTTTAATGATTGTCAAAATTTGGAAGCACAGAATAAATCATAAAGAGTAATGAGTGATACACAAATAATCCTGACTATAAATAATGTTTAAGGCCTTATCATGCCAAATGTAATACATATCCGATATATAGACCACAGCTTCAACTCTCAGTAAACAAAAGATCCAATCACATCCCTTTAATTCTTGAAGACTTCAAACATTTCTTCTGAAGATGAGAAAAAAAGGTTTAATAATCTTAAACTTTGTGTTATACATAATAATTCTGCAATACTGTTTCCTGGGTATAGCTTCAGGGGTAATACAGTATTTGATTTGAATAATAATATGCAGTTTTAGTTATGTTGTCATATACATTAGGAAAAAGAAGGAATTGCCTGGTAATTGAGTTTCAGTTATGCAGCAGTAATCACCTATGCATTACCTGTGCATTACCTCAAAACAAAGTTCACATGATAAATCCACAATTGACAGATGAAGAAATAGAGGTACAAAGAGGGAAAGTAACTTGCTTTAAGTCACTTTTGGGGAAAAAAATGCACCTTCAGTGGAAAACCTTATACTTGAGAGGACATCCTTCCAGGTTATCTGATATTGGCTTTTCATTGCCTTTGACGTACTATCCAGTGCTTTGTAAGTTGTAGGTAACTACTAGATGTTAAAGTCTTCTTGTCCTGTAAAGCAATAATTTTCTTCCTTCCTACCCTTTGGAGAAACCAGCTTTGCTTCTATTTACATAATCATTTTGATATTCCTGGTACACAAACACACACACACACTTACATAATGTATATATAATCTTCCCAGTTTCCTCATTAATAAGAAGAATAAAATCTGTAAGTTTTGTTCACTTTTATACTTGTATGACTGTTATAAGTGAAAAATAACTTTCTGAGCAAACCTAAATTTTGCACAATAGAATAGGGATTTGAAACTTGGATTATCTGGTTACAGTTTTTCTGGTACTCTATGGTACTTTTCTTCCTAAGAATCCTGAGGAGTTAGAGGAATAGTTACATATAGTGTATTCTCACTAAGCAGAAAGGAAACAGTCTAAGAACATTTTCTTGACAGAGTCAGAATGGTTGTTTAAACGGCATATTCAGCTCCAGATCTCTAGTATTTGGACTCCTTGTCGGTCTTTTTTCCCCCCCAAATAATTGTACTGGGATGATGTTTTTCTGTAAAGGGGGAAGTGGTCAAGACTTTGAAGTGGCACTGGAAAGTAAAGGAAGAAAGAGCAAGAAGACTTTCAAAGAGACAAAGCAATAGAAGAGAAGGAAGTATGATAAGCATCAGCCAGAGGATTGCAGGGCCAGGATGAAGAGATTTGATTTGATTTGATTAGCCAGCCCAGGACAGAAAGAAATCAATAGGGATGGTAAGCCCTTTAAAATCATGAATTGAGGGTAGCCCAGGTTCAGTCTGGGGCAGGGATCACTTTTCTCATACATGCTATTTTCAGCTAGATAGGTTTAGGGGAAAAAAAATCCTACTTGCCTACTTACCTACTACTAAAAACAAAAATAGTTTGGAATTAAAATAATAACAATAAAATAAAAACTCTGAAACTAGGACATTTATACATTTTAACTTTTACAAAACCTTGTATTGATAAGCTGATCCAAAAGAAATCTGGGGCCAGAAGAATGATTCAGCTGAATATTGATTAAATAAAGAAAGAAAATCAAGGTCAAGGATAATTAAGGAAAATTGAATTATAATGGTTTATTTCATTGCTGAGGAGAAAAGACTAGACAAAGCAGCTCTCACAAATCCTTATTTATTGATTTTGTTTCATTTGACCATTTGAAGAGCTAATTTGATACAGACTATTATTTCATCCTGTTAGTGCAAGTATCATAATGGTCAATTGAATCAAATATTCTAGATAAATGGTTGATAAATGCCTAGAAAAAAATGTTTGATCATTGAATATTGAAATTTTCCACACAATTAATTGTGTCTTTGTAAAAGGAAGATGAGCTTAGAAATGGAATTAGGCTATTTTGGATAATGGCTCTCCAACTATAAACCTGAACAGTCCCCAGGATAATTGTCAAATTAATTCCTTGATTTGATGCTTTCATATATATTATTCCTTCCTGGTGCATTTCAAAAACACCTATGTCTATAAAGTTTTATAACTTGTAAATGTTGTAAGATCAGCTTCTATAAGAATCAAAATATTAGAAATGTTTATTTAATTGGTTTTCATGCAATTTCCCTCAAAATGCAAAATGTCAGTGACAAAGGAAAGAAGTAGAAAAAAATCTAATTGTTGATGTTTTCTCTTTTTCTACCAATTTGTACTTAAGAATGTATTTTGGAGATAATTGCAGATTCCTGTGCATTTTAATCCACATGGAAGAAAGTATAATATGTTTTACATAAACATGAATTATCTATTAATTATCTATTAATGTGTTTTGGAATCTCTAGGTTGTTCTATATAATGCAAGGATTAAAAAATACATATAGTTTTTAGAAAAAAAGTCCCTTTGGCAAACTACATGTGCATGAAACTACATTTGCACGAAGCTTCTGGTGTATTTAATTTTCATTCACAAACATTTCATCTTAAGCATGAACTCACATGTTCAGCAGATATTTATTGAAGACTTACTATGTGTTAGGATCAATATTCTGGCTGTACCTCTAAATGATACGGTGGGGAACTAGTCCTACTCTCTGATTATAATTAGGATAATGGAAGATCTAGATATTAAATGCAGAATTAGTTACCTATGTTTCATAATGCTATAAAAGAGAGAAGACAAGCATAATAAAACTGTAAGAGATGACTCTACCTGGTAGTTGTGATTAGAACAGTCCTACATTATTTGGAATCATTCAATTAAAAAAAAGAAAAATATTAATGTCAGATTATATGGCTATTCTTAGGTTAAATGTATTTTAGTTCCATTTCAAGTTTATGATGAGCTCCTTTTTTTTTTAATTTATTTTTTATTGGTGTTCAATTTACTAACATACAGAATAACACCCAGTGCCCGTCACCCATTCACTCCCACCCCCCGCCCTCCTCCCCTTCTACCACCCCTAGTTCGTTTCCCAGAGTTAGCAGTCTTTACGTTCTGTCTCCCTTTCTGATATTTCCCACACATTTCTTCTCTCTTCCCTTATATTCCCTTTCACTATTATTTATATTCCCCAAATGAATGAGAACATATAATGTTTGTCCTTCTCCGACTGGCTTACTTCACTCAGCATAATACCCTCCAGTTCCATCCACGTTGAAGCAAATGGTGGGTATTTGTCATTTCTAATAGCTGAGTAATATTCCATTGTATACATAAACCACATCTTCTTTATAAAACCATTCATCTTTCGTTGGACACCGATGCTCCTTCCACAGTTTGGCTATCGTGGCCATTGCTGCTAGAAACATCGGGGTGCAGGTGTCCCGGCGTTTCATTGCATTTGTATCTTTGGGGTAAATCCCCAACAGTGCAATTGCTGGGTCGTAGGGCAGGTCTATTTTTAACTGTTTGAGGAACCTCCACACAGTTTTCCAGAGTGGCTGCACCAGTTCACATTCCCACCAACAGTGTAAGAGGGTTCCCTTTTCTCCGCATCCTCTCCAACATTTGTTGTTTCCTGCCTTGTTAATTTGCCCCATTCTCACTGGTGTGAGGTGGTATCTCATTGTGGTTTTGATTTGTATTTCCCTGATGGCAAGTGATGCAGAACATTTTCTCATATGCATGTTGGCCATGTCTATGTCTTCCTCTGTGAGATTTCTGTTCATGTCTTTTGCCCATTTCATGATTGGATTGTTTGTTTCTTTGGTGTTGAGTTTAATAAGTTCTTTATAGATCTTGGAAACTAGCCCTTTATCTGATATGTCATTTGCAAATATCTTCTCCCATTCTGTAGGTTGTCTTTGAGTTTTGTTGACTGTATCCTTTGCTGTGCAAAAGCTTCTTATCTTGATGAAGTCCCAATAGTTCATTTTTGCTTTTGTTTCTTTTGCCTTCGTGGATGTATCTTGCAAGAAGTTACTGTGGCCGAGTTCAAAAAGGGTGTTGCCTGTGTTCTCCTCTAGGATTTTGATGGAATCTTGTCTCACATTTAGATCTTTCATCCATTTTGAGTTTATCTTTGTGTATGGTGAAAGAGAGTGGTCTAGTTTCATTCTTCTGCATGTGGATGTCCAATTTTCCCAGCACCATTTATTGAAGTGACTGTCTTTCTTCCAATGGATAGTCTTTCCTCCTTTATCGAATATTAGTTGCCCATAAAGTTCAGGGTCCACTTCTGGATTCTCTATTCTGTTCCACTGATCTATGTGTCTGTTTTTGTGCCAGTACCACACTGTCTTGATGACCACAGCTTTGTAGTACAACCTGAAATCTGGCATTGTGATGCCCCCAGATATGGTTTTCTTTTTTAAAATTCCCCTGGCTATTCGGGGTCTTTTCTGATTCCACACAAATGTTAAAATAATTTGTTCTAACTCTCTGAAGAAAGTCCATGGTATTTTGATAGGGATTGCATTAAACGTGTATATTACCCTGGGTAACATTGACATTTTCACAATATTAATTCTGCCAATCCATGAGCATGGAATATTTTTCCATCTCTTTGTGTCTTCCTCAATTTCTTTCAGAAGTGTTCAATAGTTTTGAGGGTATAGATCCTTTACATCATTGGTGAGGTTTATTCCTAGGTATCTTATGCTTTTGGGTGCAATTGTAAATGGGATTGACTCCTTAATTTCTCTTTCTTCAGTCTCATTGTTAGTGTATAGAAATGCCACTGACTTCTGGGCATTGATTTTGTATCCTGCCACGCTACCGAATTGCTGTATGAGTTCTAGCAATCTTGGGGTGGAGACTTTTGGGTTTTCTATGTAGAGTATCATGTCATCAGCGAAGAGGGAGAGTTTGACTTCTTCTTTGCCAATTTGAATGCCTTTAATGTCTTTTTGTTGTCTGATTGCTGAGGCTAGGACTTCCAGTACTATGTTGAACAGCAGTGGTGAGAGTGGACATCCCTGTCTTGTTCCTGATCTTAGGGGAAAGGCTCCTAGTGCTTCCCCATTGAGAATGATATTTGCTGTGGGCTTTTCATAGATGGCTTTTAAGATGTCGAGGAATGTTCCCTCTATCCCTACACTCTGAAGAGTTTTGATCAGGAATGGATGCTGTATTTTGTCAAATGCTTTCTCTGCATCCAATGAGAGGATCATATGGTTCTTGGTTTTTCTCTTGCTGATATGATGAATCACATTGATTGTTTTACGGGTGTTGAACCAGCCTTGTGTCCCAGGGATAAATCCTACTTGGTCATGGTGAATAATTTTCTTAATGTACTGTTGGATCCTATTGGCCAGTATCTTGTTGAGAATTTTTGCATCCATGTTCATCAGGGATATTGGTCTGTAACTCTCCTTTTTGGTGGGGTCTTTGTCTGGCTTTGGAATTAAGGTGATGGTGGCTTCATAGAACGAATTTGGAAGTACTCCATCTCTTTCTATCTTTCCAAACAGCTTTAGGAGAATAGGTATGATTTCTTCTTTAAACGTTTGATAAAATTCCCCTGGGAAGCCATCTGGCCCTGGACTCTTGTGTCTTGGGAGGTTTTTGATGACTGCTTCAATTTCCTCCCTGGTTATTGGCCTGTTCAGGTTTTCTATTTCTTCCTGTTCCAGTATTGGTAGTTTGTGGCTTTCCAGGAATGCGTCCATTTCTTCTAGATTGCCTAATTTATTGGCATATAGCTGTTCATAATATGTTTTTAAAATCGTTTGTATTTCCTTGGTGTTGGTAGTGATCTCTCCTTTCTCATTCATGATTTTATTAATTTGAGTCTTCTCTCTCTTCTTTTTAATAAGGCTGGCTAATGGTTTATCTATCTTATTAATTCTTTCAAAGAACCAACTCCTGGTTCTGTTGATTGTTCCACAGTTCCTCTGATCTCGATTTCGTTGAGTGCTGCTCGAATCTTTATTAACTCCCTTCTTCTCTTGGGTGTAGGATCTATTTGCTGTTTTTTCTCTAGCTCCTTTATGTGTAAGGTTAGCTTTTGTATTTGAGTTCTTTCCAGTTTTTGAATGGATGCTTGTATTGCGATGTATTTCCCCCTTAGGACTGCTTTTGCTGCATCCCAAAGATTTTGAATGGTTGTATCTTCATTCTCATTAGTTTCCATGAATCTTTTTAATTCTTCCTTAATTTCCTGGTTGACCCTTTTATCTTTTAGCAGGATGGTCCTTAACCTCCACGTGTTTGAGGTCCTTCCAAACTTCTTGTTGTGATTTAGTTCTAATTTCAAGGCATTATGGTCCGAGAATATGCAGGGGACAATCCCAATCTTTTGGTATCGGTTCAGACCCGATTTGTGTCCCAATATGTGGTCTATTCTGGAGAAAGTTCCATGTGCACTTGAGAAGAATGTGTATTCAGTTGAGTTTGGATGTAAAGTTCTGTAGATATCTGTGAAATCCATCTGGTCCAGTGTATCATTTAAAGCTCTCGTTTCTTTGGAGATGTTGTGCTTAGAAGACCTATCGAGTATAGAAAGAGCTAGATTGAAGTCACCAAGTATAAGTGTATTATTATCTAAGTATTTCTTCACTTTGGTTAATAATTGATTTATATATTTGGCAGCTCCCACATTCGGAGCATATATATTGAGGATTGTTAAGTCCTCTTGTTGAATAGATCCTTTAAGTATGATATAGTGTCCTTCTTCATCTCTCACTACAGTCTTTGGGGTAAATTTTAGTTTATCTGATATAAGGATGGCTACCCCTGCTTTCTTTTGAGGACCATTCGAATGGTAAATGGTTCTCCAACCTTTTATTTTCAGGCTGTAGGTGTCCTTCTGTCTAAAATGAGTCTCTTGTAGACAGCAAATAGATGGGTCCTGCTTTTTTATCCAGTCTGAAACCCTGCGCCTTTTGATGGGGTCATTAAGCCCGTTCACATTCAGAGTTACTATTGAGAGATATGAGTTTAGTGTCATCATGATATCTATTCAGTCTTTGTTTTTGTGGACTGTTCCACTGAACTTCTTCTTAAAGGGGAATTTTAAGAGGCCCCCTTAAAATTTCTTGCAGAGCTGGTTTGGAGGTCACATATTCTTTTAGTTGCTGCCTGTCTTGGAAGCTCTTTATCTCTCCTTCCATTTTGAATGAGAGCCTTGCTGGATAAAGTCTTCTTGGTTGCATGTTCTTCTCATTTAGGACCCTGAATATATCCTGCCAGCCCTTTCTGGCCTGCCAGGTCTCTGTGGAGAGGTCTGCTGTTACCCTAATACTCCTCCCCATAAAAGTCAGGGATTTCTTGTCTCTTGCTGCTTTAAGGATCTTCTCCTTATCTTTGGAATTTGCAAGCTTCACAATTAAATGTCGAGGTGTTGAACGGTTTTTATTGATTTTAGGGGGGGATCTCTCTATTTCCTGGATCTGAATGCCTGTTTCCCTTCCCAGATTAGGAAAGTTTTCGGCTAGAATTTGTTCAAATACATATTCTGGCCCTCTGTCCCTTTCGGCGCCCTCGGGAACCCCAATTAAACGTAGGTTTTTCTTCCTCAGGCTGTCGTTTATTTCCCTTAATCTATCTTCATGGTCTTTTAATTGTTTGTCTCTTTTTTCCTCAGTTTCCCTCTTTGCTATCAACTTGTCTTCTAGGTCACTCACTCGTTCTTCCACCTCGTTAACCCTCGTCGTTAGGACTTCTAGTTTGGATTGCATCTCATTCAATTGATTTTTAATTTCTGCCTGATTAGCTCTAAATTCTGCAGTCATGAAGTCTCTTGAGTCCTTTATACTTTTTTCTAGAGCCACCAGTAGCTGTATAATAGTGCTTCTGAATTGGCTTTCTGACATTGAATTGTAATCCAGATTTTGTAACTCTGTGGGAGAGAGGACTGTTTCTGATTCTTTCTTTTGAGGTGAGGTTTTCCTTCTAGTCATTTTGCTCAGTGCAGAGTGGCCAAAAGCAAGTTGTATTGGGAAAAAGAGAAAAAGAGAGGAGAGAAAGAAGGAAAGAAAAGAGAAAGAGAAAAAAAAAAGGGAAGAAAAAGAAAAAAAAAACGAAAAAAAAAAAAAAAAGAAGAAAAAGAGAAAGAAAAAGAAAGGAGAAAAAAAAGGGGGTGGGGGAAGGAAACAAATCAAAAAGCAAAACAAAACAAAAACAAAAACAAAAACAACAACAAAAAAAGAACCACCGGGGAGTATCTTCTGATTCTGTGTTCTTTAAGTCCCTTGGCTTCTCCTGGAAGTTGTCCGTCTAGCTGGTGTTCTGGGGGAGGGGCCTGTTGTGCTGATTCTCAGGTGTTAGCAGTTGGGGGAGCTGCTGTGCCCCTGCCTGGTGCAGGGCTCGGTGGGGGTTGTTTACCCCGTGAGGCCGCAGGAGGAACAGCCCCAGTGGCGGGGCAGCTCTGGAAACCTGGATTCAGCTCCGGCAGGAACTCCGTCTGCAGGGCCTGGAGGCTCCGGGGTGGGGCCGCTGATGTGCTCAGCTGGGGCAGGAGCGTCCTCGCTGTCCTGGGCCCTCCCGGCCTCTGCCTGTCCCGGGGGAGGCGGGATCCTGGGCTGTGTCCCGGCGCCCTGTGCTCCGGAGCCTGCGCTGGTGGATTCGCGCTCCCGGGCCGCGCAGCCCCCTCCGCGGAGCCGCCGCCCGAGCCCCTCCGAGCTGCTCCTGGAACCGCGCAGCCCCCTCCGCACGGAGCCTCTTCCTCTGCCCGAGCCCCTCCGAGCTGCTCCTGGAACCGCGCAGCCCCCTCCGCACGGAGCCTCTTCCTCTGCCCGAGCCCCTCCGAGCTGCTCCCGGGGCCGCGCAGCCCCCTCCGCGGAGCCGCCGCCCGAGCCCCTTCAGCTGCTCCGGGTCCCGCCGGGTCCCGCCGTGCGCGCTGCAGCCCTTGGGGAGCTCGGCGCACTCTCCTGGGCGCGCAGTTGCTGTTACTGTCCCCGGGAACCCGAGCGCATCCCCGCCCTCCTGGGTCCTGCTCCACCTCCCCGCGAGCCCCTTTCCGCCCGGGAAGGTCGGTGCAGCTCCTGCGTCTCCGGGACGGGGCTCTCCTGTCCTGGGGACACTCGCCCCGGCCTCAGCCCGGCTCCTCGCGGGGCCCCTCCCCCTTGGAGGCCTTTGTTCCTTTACTTCTTTTTCCCCGTCTTCCTACCTTGATAGAAGCGCGAACTCTTCTCACTGTTGCATTCCAGCTGGTCTCTCTTTAAATCTCAGGCCGAATTCATAGATTTTCAGGATAATTTGAAGGTTTTCTAGGTAGTTTGGTGGAGACAGGTGATTTGGAGACCCTGCTCTTCCGCCATCTTGCTCCTCCCCCCCCATGATGAGCTCCTTATCTAAAAAATAAAAATATGGATCTGAACTGAAACATATGAAAATAGCTCTGGTCACAAACCTTTTCTGATATTGTCATTTGAAGGAATATATAGGAAGAGTTATTTACACAGTTTTGATAGGTGATAATAAAACTAAAATGCTTCACAAGCTAACAAAACCAGAGTAAAACAAACAAAAAGCAAAATTATTGTCTAAGTAATTCATTAACACTTAGAAGCATAACTTAAACATCTCACAAGTCTGGGAAAAGAAGTGTCCTATGTGGGAATTCATTTTGAAGATATATTTCCTAAAACTTTAAGGTCTTCGCATAAGGTAAACCCCATACGTCATATTATACAACAAAATATATCACACATGGATCAATAATGTAAATGTAAAGTATAAAATTGTATACTACTTACATAAAAATTTTAGTCAATTTTTCCAACACTGTGGTGAAAAATAATTTCATTTGCATACTTCGGTCAGAAAAGTCAAACTTAAAGATAGTTCAGATACAGAAGACATTAAATATCTGTATGACACACTATTAAATTAGAAAAATCAAGTGAAAACTTTGTTACACATGTGAGAGATGAAAACTAAGCGTTCTTACTATGTAATTAGCCTTCAACAATAAACAAGCCCATGAATAAGACAAAGGGCAAGAGAGAAAAAAATGATATAACTCGTCCACACACGGAAGATTTGTCAACTCCAAATGAACATTTAAAATGACATTCAGTATTTTGATTAATAAAATGAATACGAATGAATATGAATGAAAATGATAAGCTATCTTTCTATAAATATTTTTTACCTGCACCATGCCAAATTCTGCTTTTCTGTTTTGAAACTTGTTTCTGCAAATATGTGTTTCATTATCTTATCCAGGGAAGAAGTTAAAAAAATAAATATATTAGACAGTAACTGTGTGTGTGTGTGTGTGTGTGTCTATGGAAAGGGGTGAAGTAAGGCACATTTACTTCAAGTATGATAATTAGAAAAATCATTCATCAGGAGATAACATTTGAAATGAAACTTGAAAGATGAGAAGTCTAGGGGCACCTGAGCAGTTAAGCAACTGACTCTTGGTTTCGGCTTAGGTCATGATCTCAGAGTCCTGAGATCAAGCCCCATGTCAGACTCTGTGCTGTGTGCAGTCTGCTTAACATTCTCTTCTCTCTCTGAGCCTCCCAAGTCCCTGCACATGCATTCCCTCTCTCTCTAAAATAGTAGTGATGTAGGTCTTAACACCAAACACATGATAACAGCATGCACAGTCTTCTCTACCAGATCCATTATTGCATAAGATCTAATCTCATTAACAAATTTCTTATTTATTACTGGTAGTTGTTCTTCTTCTCTGACCACTCTTCAATACAGAAGCTTTTAACCAATTTGGAAAAGAAGAACAAAACATGGTGAAAGATGAGGGTAGATAAGTGAGTAGTGTTAAAAAACAAAAAAAAAAGATTTCCTTTTTTTGTCTGCTCCCATTTTCTCATTGAATTATGAGGCAAGGCCTTGAGCTTGACCTCAACAAATAGTGAGAAGATGGGATTTATCAGAATGGGGAGCGTACTAACTAGAGAAATACTAAGATATGTGAATCACTGCTGAGAGGCTGGATTGCATGATTTTCCACTAGCATTTTCAGTTACCAAAGAGTCACTGACTAGAAATTGATAACAGAACTTTCAGTCTCAGTTTAGCAAATACTGAAGGGATTTGTAATAATATAAATGAGGGTTTCAAATATTGGTACTAATTTTTACTTTGAATTAGTATAACTTTCCTAAGGGACATTACATAATGATATATACTAATAACTGATTTTATAATTTATATTGTCTTAAGAAAGACTCATCTGATCAGGGAAATAGTAGGTTATTGGTTTTTGTAGTTTTAGTTTACAAAAACCGTTTGTACTGGAAGAATCCGTTGAGCTATCTAATGACAAAACATCATAATGGCAGTTTATGGAATTTTAGGTGAGCAGCTGAGGATTTAAATTTTCATACATAAATTTCACAGCATGATATAATAACAAACTGAAAAACAAAATATGCATGTGGATTTTATGCAGATAAACTTTATCTCCACAGTGTTTATGATTGTGTGGTGAGGAACTCTATGTTAATAAGCAGAATTACATTTTTTTGTGTGATCAAAATATGAATATTTTTATTTTAAAGTCAAAGGTTACTAACACCAAGGAACAAGAGTGTAGAGTCAATTTTCAATTTTATCCATGCTTTTCCATAATAAACGTGTATTTCTTTTACAATCAGGAAAAAAAATCAACACTCTCTATCCTGTCTCATTTTCCCCATTGAGGGCAAAGACTTTTTTTATATATAAATTTATTTTTTGAGTTCTTTCCAGTTTTTGAATGGATGCTTGTATTGCGATGTATTTCCCCCTTAGGACTGCTTTTGCTGCATCCCAAAGATTTTGGAAGGTTGTATCTTCATTCTCATTAGTTTCCATGAATCTTTTTAATTCTTCCTTAATTTCCTGGTTGACCCTTTCATCTTTTAGCAGGATGGTCCTTAACCTCCACGTGTTTGAGGTCCTTCCAAACTCCTTGTTGTGATTTAGTTCTAATTTCAAGGCATTATGGTCTGAGAATATGCAGGGGACGATCCCAATCTTTTGGTATCGGTTCAGACCGGATTTGTGACCCAATATGTGGTATGGCCACCATAGCCAAACTGTGGAAGGAGCCTCGGTGTCCAACGAAAGATGAATGGATAAAGAAGATGTGGTTTATGTATACAATGGAATATTACTCAGCTATTAGAAATGACAAATACCCACCATTTGCTTCAACGTGGATGGAACTGGAGGGTATCATGCTGAGTGAAGTAAGTCAGTCGGAGAAGGACAAACATTATATGTTCTCATTCATTTGGGGAATATAAATAATAGTGAAAGGGAATATAAGGGAAGGGAGAAGAAATGTGTGGGAAATATCAGAAAGGGAGACAGAACGTAAAGACTCCTAACTCTGGGAAACGAACTAGGGGTGGTAGAAGGGGAGGAGGACGGGGGTGGGAGTGAATGGGTGACGGGCACTGGGGGTTATTCTGTATGTTAGTAAATTGAACACCAATAAAAAAAATGAAAAAATAAAAATAAAAATAAATTTATTTTTTATTGGTGTTCAATTTGCCAACATATAGAATAACATCCAGTACTCATCCCATCAAGTGCCCCACTCAGTGCCCATCATCCAGTCACCCCCACCCCCCGCCCACCTCCCCTTCCACCACCCCTTGTTCGTTTCCCAGAGTTAGGAGTCTCTCATGTTCTGTTTCCCTTTCTGATATTTCCCACTCCTTTTTTCTCCTTTCCCCTTTATTCCCTTACACTATTTTTTATATTCCCCAAATGAATGAAACCATAAAATGTTTGTCCTTCTCCGATTGACTTACTTCACTCAGCATAATACCCTCCAGGTCCATCCACGTCGAAGCAAATGGTATTTGTCGTTTCTGATGGCTGAGTAATATTCCATTGTATACATAGACCACAGCTTCTTTATCCATTCATCTTTCGATGGACACCGAGGTTCCTTCCACAGTTTGGCTATTGTGGACATTGCTGCTAGAAACATCGGGGTGCAGGTGTCCCGGCGTTTCATTGCATCTGTATCTTGGGGTAAATTACATTTTGAAAATATATGGAGACATCTTTTACTTTTATACTTAGGCTTGTGATCTCCACTTATTTTCATATAAGATTTTGTGGAACAGTTATATTCTCTTCTATTGCCCTTATAAACATTTCTTCTAGGGGACAAAAATATGTTTATTCCAAATTCTTTTACAATTAATCTCCGCTAAACATGTACCTTAGATAAGTCCATCCTCAATTTGAAAGTAATAATACATAATTAGGTACACAATAAAAGTTACTATAAAATTCCCAAAAATCTCATTTAAGCCCTCTGCTAACATAATTATTTTAATTATATGATTCAAAAACACATTTATAGACAAGTATACAGATGTTTATTAATTTAAACGTCAAAGGAATGAGATACTGTATGAATTTGTGCTTATTGATCAAACATTATGATCAAGGCACTTTTGATTTATAGTTTCAAAGACATAAAATTCCCCAAAAAGAAGATAATTTTTCAGGTTCCTACACTGGTTATGTTGGGCATAGGTCTGTACTTCAAGAGTTAAATAATTTTTTACCTTAAACACTCTAATTTTCATAGATTTTCTTGTCAAACAAATATAAAACACTTTGTTTTCTTCCTGCACATGCTATCCTTTGATTTGGGCAGTGGCAGCATTAGGAAAGCCACCAGGATCAGTTTTCTTAGGAACAAAACAAATAATTCAAGGAAATTTATTTATTTATTTATTTATTTTTTAATTCAAGGAAATTTAATGGAAAAAAAAATACCCAAACTTATCAATGGTTATTTTGGGCAATAAGTATCACTATGAACTTTTACTATGGGTCTTTTACTTGTCTTACATGCTTTTTAAAAAGCATGAAAAGTACGGAAAAATAAATTATATCACAATAAGCACCTATGTACTTGCAGTCCAGGATTTCAAGCACTTTACACTGTCATTTCAGATATTTTAATTTTAATTGTCATTGATTGGTTGTTTTGTCAACAAGCTAATTTTATTACGTATGAGAGTAGATCCAAGAGGGAAGATGACAAATAAATTTAAATTTACATGAAATAAAGGATTGTCTGACAAAGGCAAAATAGTGTATCTTTATTTCCAAAGAGAATAAAGTGTGCCAAGTGGAGTCAAGAAGTCTGGCGGGTTTGGAGAAGAGTGAGAAGTTGAGTGTATTAGAGAAAAGCCTTGCCTGTCAGAAAGTGGCTCAGAATCTGAGCCCTGCCAGAATGTTGTGAGGTTAAGATTCTAAGAATAGATTCCAAGCTAGGATTTTATCCTTAGGCAAGTAGAAAACAAACAGAGGGGATTAAACTTCATGCTAGTCAAATTAGGAAAAAAGCTAGATTAATGGAATAATAGTGTAGGGCGAAGATTGTTATAGAAGGTGAATGGATAGCTTCAGCTTGCATAGAATATTGTTTTAATTAATCAATGTCACTTGAGATTTCACCGGAACATGAAAAGTGCAAAGCTAGTGTTTTTTGAATTTTTAAATTGCTCTTTCTTTTATTAATATTTTAGCAAATTCAAATTTTCTAGTAAAAAAGTTCTTTTTGAAACTTCCATTTTTTTTTCTAGTTTTCAAAGATATGATGACTTTATTGTTCTTACCAGAAGACATTCTAATTTCTTATGAGCTATGTATCTGAGCTAATGTCAGGGATCTTTCAAAGACAGTTTGACTATAGAAACATTTTAAAACTATTTGATAGACTTTTCTGAAGTGATGTAGATTTTTTTCGTTGTTATATTTTATTGGCCATTCATCTTCTCTGTGAAATACCACTGATGTCTTTTATGTACTTTTCTAATAGATCTTAAAGATTTCTTTATATATTCTGGCCACAAATCTCTTGTAATTTCTATGTGGAAACTTTTTTCCTGTCCTTTTTTTCAACTTTTACAAATACTTTGTGGTATCTTTTGCCTTTTGGTGAAATTAAAATTTAATTTTAATGCAATTATATTCATTAAGTTTTTCTTGTTCAATTATAATCTCTGTATATTGTTTAATAAATCTTTCATATCCAGAACTTGCCAGTTTGGCTAAGGTTTCTTCATGGACTTCAATCAAGGCACAAAGGCAAAGATAAATGGGAGAGAAAGGGGGGCAAGAAATGCAAAAAAAAGGAGACATTGGTGAAAAGTAGAACTGGAAGAAAGGAAGTAACAACAGATGGGAGAGGGTAAGCCCACTCCAAGAGCTATGTTGATGAGTTCTACACCTTAACTTCCCTAGCTCATCTACATTGTCCATCAGTTGTGAATTTGGCCATTTTACTTTTTCACATTTAGAGCACACATATGCTAGGCCACATATGAATACAGTGAATGAATGCAGGGTGTGACCCTAGTGGCTACAACCTGAATATTATCAGGAAAATGTCACAGAACTAGCTTTTGGCATAATTAATCTTCAAAACACCTTCTCACTGTTTGGAAACTCACTTCATTTTTTTCTTCTTTATGTGCCCAGGGTGCCCATTACAAAACCAAGGCATGCATACACATAAACATTATATAATTTATATATTATATAATTTTATAAATTATATACATTGTTTATATATAGTTTATAAATTATACATATATACACAAACACCATTTACCATAATACAGCAAATAATTAAATTCTCTCTTCATATATATATATAAACATATATATATGTAGAGAGAGAGAGAGAGAGAGAGAGAGATTATATATAAATTAATCCTACTAGGCTTTGAGTCTAGTCTCAGTTTCCAGATCTTGCTGATACAGTCATGTGTTGCTAGGTGAATTCTCATTAGATTATATACATACATACTACATGGTATATACATACTACATTTTGCTTATAACAAAAGCATGCGAATCAATCCTATCTCTATTGAAACATCCTTAAGCACAGAGAATACTGAAGCTTTGCATTCTTGTATGTAGCTGAGTATCCTAGATATTCAGTCAATATATCAGAATTTAAATGAAAAAAAGTTCTTAGTGCATAAAGGCAGCTGGAATAAAGCTTTAAGTATTTAAAGGCAGTTAGTCTAGAAATCTCTACTTTTCAGAATGATCAATGATGATCATGAGTATTCAGGTCTGAGAAATAAGCCTAAATATTGGAAAAAGTAAGAAAGACTCTGTAACTGATGACTTTGTGATTTAACTCTTAAAATTTAGTGCCAGACGTAACTTATTTGTACTTTAGATTAGAGATTTGTAAATTTATGTACTATGCTTTTACTTTATAAAAATGCTCTTTTTTAGGACTTCAGTCAGAAGATTGATTTGTGTATAAATTACATTCATTTATATAAATATATATTAAACATATATATAATTTATATTTATATATCAATTTATATTTATATATATTTATATCAATTATGTATGTATATTCTTCAGGAGAAGAGGAAGGCATGGAATTTTAATTTCCATAGCCTAATTTTATTATATTAATAAAAAGTTCAACAAACCTCATTTTAGATAGGCATTTTCTAATTTCTTTTTTTATCAATTTTTTCTTTTTTTTAGTAAAGAGAAAAAAGTCAAAGAATGCTCATCATCATCTCATAAGAAGTATGAATACTCACCTCTTTCTCTTATTAAGCCCCTGACCACAGTGTCCACAAGAAAATATCCCATTAAGCACCAAGAATATTCCATGGAAATATTAGAAGGGAAAGAAGCCACAGGGAAACATGACATGTTATCAATTGCACATGAGAAAAGACAGAGTTCCTGGGATAACCTCACACATTAGGAAGACTAGAAGGCAAATGTCACTCTCCTTATGGCCCCTCTGCTGGACACACACACTATAAAATTTCAAAGTGAAAAATAAAGAAATACAAATGAGAGTGAAGTAAAGCTTATTTTAGGGATGGATCTGACCTGCCTCTCAAGATTTGGGGCCTGTGGGGTATCTGGTCAATCTCAGGCCTGTCATATTCCTGAGATTTTGGATACAGTTATTTTAAAAACTAGAAATGGTGGTGTTCCTGCTCAAGGGCATTTAGAAGAGTGTGAGGGTGTTTTTGGTTGTATCACTCCTGACATTTCCTGGCTTGGCTAGGTTAACTATGCATCCTGCATAATAGAATTTTATCTCACCCAAAGTGCCAATGGTGTGCTCATTGAGAATAAAGGTACTGGGCCCCAGGATAGAGGAGTCAGGGAGCAGGATGTTTAATTTACTATTGCTCTGGTTACAGCAACACATACCCAGTACAGCTCAGCAGGTAGGAAGGAGAAAGGGATTTAGGAATAACTTTCATCCCAATTAAAGAATGTTCTCGGAAGCTGCCTTGTGCGGCATCTTTCAGAAATGTATGTTAATATGGATAACCTATTAAAGAAATTATACTAGAAAGAGCAGCAGGAAGCTAGGTATCAATGCATATGTTCCTCTATCAATTTAATCATACCTACTAAGAAATTATAGAAAGTTCACCCTAGCCTGTGCTTTTTCTCATTTTATAGAGAGGAAATCATGGGACTAATATGTTCAATTACTCATCTCTATTTAATTACTAAGGGGACAGATCCACCTCTTATAACCCATAAGATATATGATTATTAGCCATTTAATAATAACTGAGCAACATTTGATTCCATTCTATTCTAAGATTATTAACAAAGGTTAAATATAGGCTGCATGTGTGATGGTATGTGTAGGGTGGCATGGTGGAAGTATCTGGCAAACTTTTCATGAAATAATCATTATTTTAATTTTAATTCATGGTTCTTATAGCTTAGTTTCATTGCTAAATGTACTGCTCCTTTAAAAAAAGTTTGTACCATTAGCCTGATTTTGAAATGAACTACTCAAATCTTTCTCAGAAACAATGAATAAAAATTGTCAATATTTTGGGAATGGTATTTGTGAATTATGATCTCCTTCCATCCTCTCTAAATGAGCACTTTGGAAAATAATGCTCCAGGAGACATTTGAACCTCTGGAATTTTTGCTTTGCAAAGCTATTCTGTGGTATTTTTAATACAGTATTTGTGATTTCTAACACGTTAAACTTTAAAAATAGAAATGGTTTCCTTGCTATTACCTCTGGAGGAAGAGGTAAAAGTAGACAGCAGGAAGAGCAAATTAGAGCCCATGGGTGCCTCCCCTCAGCATGCAAAATCCTAACAATGTGAATACCTATGGCTAAAAATACATTGTAAAAAATCAATAGAGAAATCTTCACTAGTCCATAAGGATGATATATTTTTCTAGAAGCTGAATTTAGACTGTGAAAGTAAGCCACAGCGCAGGAGGAATGTTTGCCTCCTAAAAATAATCATCAGGATTTGTGATTTAAATAAGAGTATAAACTGAATGGATGCTAAAACCCAATGCTATTTTCTATACCACATTTGGAAAACTGTGACTATTTAATCTCACTAAAATATAAATTATTTGAAAAATAAATACAGAATTAAGAAAAAGTAGCTATTAAGTGTCATCCATTCAACCACATTTTGTTGCAGTGAACTACAATATTACGACTATAAATGGTGATTCTAATTTTATTTCCCTTATGTAGTTTTGGAAGATGCAAAGCTGCTATTGCAAGCTTCTTGAGCTTACTGCATTGCCATAGGTAGGCACCTGGAGGTTTTCCAATTGTCATCATTTCTCAGTGTTTCTTTAACATCGATCTATTCAGGAATCTACCATGCGATGATGATACTAAGTCTTATCTCTGACTAACCTCAGTCAACTAAAAAGAAAGTGCATTTACATCAAACAATGAATACTGAAATAAGTACCAGTGCTAACCATCAAGTATGTGTCAAAGACCAAAGTTCTCCAGAGGTTTAGAGAAGGGAAGAACAATTAAATATATTCTCTATAATATACATTCTTTATAGCTATCGGCGAGGATGGTATGAGCCAAGAGCTCCCTGTTGGATTAAATGGGTGTTATAAGTGGTTTTCTCCAGGAAAAAAAGTCAATAGAGTATGGTGATACCAGATTAAAGAATTAAGTTGCCATCCCCTGGGTTCCTTCAACTTTTCAATTATAGTAACAAGAGGTTCTTATGTGGAAATAGGCTAAACTGAAAATAACCACTTCCAGTCAAGTAGTTCCCAGAAGATGGACTCAAAGAATTCAAAGCCAACTGAAATCAGGTAGTATGATCAGTGAAGACAAAAAAATAGCACTTGAAATGGGGGTGGGGAGAAGTTGAATGGGATTTAATGCCAAATATTAAGTCGATGAGATGAATGATGGTAGTGTTTTCAGTGAAATGTATCTAATTTGGTGGGTTTTAAATTTCAAATTTTAGTAATATCTAAAATAAATTCAATATTTGGTTTTAAAATGCATTGGGTTTCAGAATTCACTAACAAATTAAAAACAATGGGATTTGCACTTTGAAATCCATGAAATTTTTAATGGTAGTCATGAAACTATCTATCTTGAGATCAGAATGAGAAATCCTCACAGACCAAAAAAGAACTGGAAGTTAGTTTGCATAGGTCTGTTGTGGCAGGAGACCTGGAACTGGGCCTGGCTGGAAGAGGTGTGCGCAGGAGAACTTGGTGGGGGGCCTGGACAAGGTATTAGCCAGCCAGGTGGAGGGTGTCAGCGCCGTGCTGGTTCCCGAAGACCTCAGTTATATTTAGGCTATGCAGCAGGGGAAGGAAATGGTGCCTGCTCACTCTTATTCTTGGAGGAGTCTTCCAATGATTCCTGCCCCTCCACCACAGGTTCTGAGATTAGTAACCAAGTCTCCCTCCTGTGTATCCCAGGCATTTTTTCAAACTGCTCCTTCCATGCTCTGTTTCCACAGGGTTGTTTGTTGTGCTGTCTCTTTTAAGGACCAGGACTCGTTTTCCTCCTGCCCTCAAGACTTGCCCAGAACCAAGCCAAGTGTTTTTTAAAGTTTTACAATCAAGTCCTGTTGATTGTACGAACCGGCAAATTTATGCCCCTCCATTTCCATGGAAGCCCCATTGTGGTTTTAATTTGCATTTATTGTTTGCACCTGTGGTAATGATTTGCATAATTTTATTTAAGCCTTATAAGGTAATGATTATTTCACCTGACAGACATCCCTACCTCACTGTAGTTTATCTTCACAATCTGGACTCAGCTACTTATTATATGTTTCATACTTCTACTTCTTGAATTTCAAGACCACATCAATTAGTAATTCCCATTCTTGAAAGAAGGTGATAATTTTAGCGAAAGACAATAAATGTCCAGTCCAATGACAAAGTAATAAACTATCAACAAAAAGTATAAGCCAACAGTGTTTCTGAGATCTTGGAGTAAACTCAAATTTTTTCTCAGATTCTCACAATATATCAAGTAAAACAGAGTCTATATTCCAATAGCAGCTGTTGTACTAAAATACAATTCAATTCTGATGCTAACCCTGGAACTAGTGTTAGAATCCACAAGTTTAAGGGCATGGTTTTATTGGAACAAGACAGCATCTACTTAAGACGCCATATCTGGATATCTGGACATCTGGATCCCTAGTCTCTTTGCACTTCTGATCAACTGGCCACACATCTGGCAGCTTCCATGATGCCCCTGATGTTTGATAATCCCCTAGAAGAACTCACACAATTCTCTTCTCACCACAGCCCTGTTGTCATTATATACTGTATTGAAGAATGCTTTTTGATATTCAACCCATTGTATATGTCTCCTTTTTAATAATCCTTCCCCTGACTCCAGGCAGAATTCATCACTTAGTGCAACCTCTCAACCCAATCATGAGGTCTTCTATTAGGCATTTTGTTGTAATTTTAGTTTAATTGCATATGTCCCTTAAAAAATTCCCACCTGCTTGAAAACAAGGCTGTGTCATTTTTTGCTTTTCATCCTCTGGGAACCAGAACTGTGTCTTTCACACACAAGACACACACACACACATACACACACACACACACACACCACACGTATGCATATATGTGTGGATATATATGTAAGCGTGTCTGTGTATATATGTCTGTGTATGTGTGCATAATGTAGGTGGTCTTGGAGTTGAGCAGTTTTCTAACAAATTATGAAGCCCAACTGTATGTCTACTTTCTTGCTTGTTTTCCTAATTTCTCTTTCTCTTGTTATTGATCACTCACACGAAATACAAAAGAGGAATGCTCCTCTGTTCAAATGTGTTGGAACACTTGCAATGACTACTGATTAGAAGCTTGGTATCCACAACCAAGAATAGTAGTATCTAATAGGTTCCAAACTCTGAGAAAGGCTTCACTGATTTTTGTGACACTGTGGGAAAAGAAAATATTTTGAGGATGATTATGGCATAGAAACATTCTCATTACTGTTGAAATGACTTCTCTTTTTTTCTTTGGGCCCCTACTCTCTTCTCTTCAAAACAATGCAGGCACAGAAGCAATTCATTATATTCTTCAGAATCTCAGTTTCCTAAACTAACAAAATAGCCTTATTACTATTGATGATGATGTACACAGACTGAAAGAGATACGATCCCCAGCAGTTGGATTAAGTTTATCCAATTTACGTTGAGCCCTTGAACTGCAGTTGTTTTTCAAAATGCAAGTTGGCTGCACAGGTAATTAATTTTGTTCCCTTGCATATCCTTTAACAGCCTAAAATAGATTTGGGAACCCAAGAAATATAAGTATGATCAGCTGACTGATTTTCAGATAATTGAACCTTTCAAGGAAATTTGCATGTTGGTTAAGATTAAGAAGTTTGCTGAAAAAATGTGAAAGCATGCTTCTTTTAGAGAGAAAACAAAGATAAAGAGAAACAGACACATCCTCAGTTTGAAAACTGCTTGACCCACATCAAAAGTGACAGAAACTTTAAAGTGAGCGCAAACAATGGCAACCCTGATGTGACATCAGTCATCAACTCTGATGGCCTGTGATAGTCATCACCTCTTGAGAATTTAGGTGCTCGTACTAAAGTAAGTGTTGGAAAAGGTTCAGTGAGGCAGGGGGCAGGGAGGGGGTCATGATTTTTCAAGAATGGCCAACTTTCTTTTTCCTAGGTTCCCTGGAACCGAGTAGGCCATTTATTATTTTATTTTATTTTTATTTTATTTTTTTTTATTTATTTATGATAGTCACACACAGAGAGAGAGAGAGAGAGAGAGAGAGAGAGAGGCAGAGAGAGAAGCAGGCTCCATGCACCGGGAGCCTGACGTGGGATTCGATTCCGGGTCTCCAGGATCGCGCCCTGGGCCCAAGGCAGGCGCCAAACCGCTGCGCCACCCAGGGATCCCCCGAGTAGGCCATTTATATGAGAAATTATCTTTGGTAGATAGAGTGCTTGGTTATGGTTTTTTGTTGAAAAAGTACAGGGAGTCACTTCTTACCTACTAGGACTCTTTAATAGATACCTGATTCTGTTGTAACCTATCATTAATGGGTCTGTAAGGAAAAGAATCTGAGATTATCTTTCCTTGAAGTAATTAAAGTACCATTCTAGATAAGCCACAAGAGAAACTTCTATAATTGGATAGGTGATCTTATCAAGCTTGATAATGTATCTCTCCCTTACAATATTGTTTCTTAAATTAACCAATCATGAAATTTCAAACATTGATAAGATTCTACCAATAAAGAGAGCTCAACTATATCAATATTTTTTAAAATACAGCTGATAACAAAACTTATATTGAAACTATTATGTTGTATCTATCTATTCAGTGAAAGTGGCAAAGAGAAGAGAAGATTGGGCAAAGTCAGATATACTAAGACCTAGAATTCCATATATAGAAAATGATGCTATAAAAAACAAAATGTCATAAAATATTAAAAGAAATAGACTGAGTGGGTTTTTGACCAAAACTCTGAAATTTCTGGTACAAATATTCATCAAATATTCTAAATTCATATGGAAGTATTAAAATTAGTGTATCTAACCAAGTGCCACATAACCTTAGTTTCTTTAATTTGGTCTCTATTTCCAAAGATTAATATCAATCAGAGCATATTTTTTAAAAAATTAGTATACTTTATCTTTAAACAAAAAAACAGTTTTAGGTTTACAAAACAGTTGAGCAGGAAGTATAGAGTTCCCACATACCTACTTTCCCTCTACATCTTGCATTAACATCTTACATTAGTGTGGTAGATTTGTTATAATCAACAGGCCAATATTGATAAATTATTATTAACCGAAGTCTATAGTTAGCATTCTGGTTTGCCCCGAGTTATTCAGTTTCATGAGTTGTGACAAATACATCATGTAATTTATCTACCATTATAGTATCATGCAGAATAGTCTCACTACACTAAAAAGGTCCTGTGGCCTACTTGTTCACCCTCATCCCCATCTTAATCTCTGGCTACCACTAAGTGACTTACTCTCTCTTATAGTTTTGTCTTTTCCAGTATGTAACATAGTTGGAATCATACAGTATGTAACTTCTTCAAATTGGCCTCTTTCACTTAGCAATTGAATTCAGGGTTCCTCTTCTGTATGTAGTTTGATAGCTCATTTCTTTTAATTGCCAAAATAACATGCCATTATAGGGATGTACCACAGTTATTTTCATCCATTCACCTATTGAAGGCATAGTGGTTCCTTAAAGTTTAGGGAGTAATATAAAAGCTGTTACAAACGTTTGCGTGCAGGTTTTTAAGTGAACATAATTCTCAACTAATTTTAATGAGGACACAATTGCTGGATCATATGATAAGACAGTGTTTAGCTTTCTAACAGAATGCTGTACTGTCCAACATGGCTGTATCTTTTTTCATTTTTACCACCAATATATAAGGGTCACTGTGGCTCAACATTCTCACCAGGACTTGATGTTATCAGAGTTTGGGAATTCAGGGGCACCTGGGTGGCTCAGTGGTTGAACATCTGCCTTCAGCTCAGAGTGTTATCCTGGGGTCCTAGGATCCTGTCCCACATCAGGTTCCCTTGCATGGGGCCTGCTTCTCCCTCTGCCTATGTCTCTGCCTCTCTCTGCGTGTCTCTCATAAATGAATGAATGAATGAATGAATCAATCATTAAAAAAATCTTGAAATGAGGGATGCCTGGGTGGCTCAGAGGTTGAGCATCTGCCTTTGGCTCAGGGAGTGATCCTGGAGTCCTGGGATCAAGTCCCACATCGGGCTCCCTGCATGGGGCCAGCTTCTCCCTCTGCCTATGTCTCTGCCTCTCTCTCTGTGTCTCTCATGAATAAATAAATAAAATCTAAAAAAAAAAATTTGGTAGTTTAGTCATTCTTAAAAGTGTGGAGTACTACCTCACTGTTGTTTTAATTTTCAATTTTCTAATATTATAGGATACTGAGCATCTTTCTATTTTAATTTGTCATTGAATATCTTCTTTGATGATCTTTTCCCTATTTTAAATTGAGTTGTTTCCTAGTATTTATTTTAAAGAGTTCTCCATATTATGTGAATGTTTTTCCCAGTTTGAGTCTTGCTTTCATTCTCTCAATAGTGTCTTTTACAGAACAACAGCTTTTACTTTTAATAAGATTAAACTTAAATTTTCCTTTCATAAATTATGCTTTTGCTATTTTATCAAAAAACTCATTTCCAAACCAATGGTCACTACTTTATCTCCTATATTATCTTCCAGGAAATCTTTAGGTTTGCATTTTATATTTAGGTCTAAGATCCATTTTGATTTAATTTTTAAAGTATAATTTTTGTGTCTAGATTTATTTCTTGACAGATGGATGTCCAATTGCTACAGCACCTTTGTTGAAAGACTATTTTTCCTCCTTTGAATTAATTGCCTTTGCTTCTTTGACAAGGACTAGTTAACTTTATTTGTGCAGGTCTATTTCTGGGCACTCCATTTGGCTCCATTGATCAAACTACCAGACAGAGATATACCCATTTCATTGGTCTTTTTAAAGAGGTCAGATTTTGTTTGCACAATTTTATCTGTGTTTTCTTCTATTTTTATTTGTATTTGTGTGCGTTCTTTTTTAATTTTATTTTACATGCCTTTGAAACATGTTCTACTTTTTCCAATTTTCTAACTTCTTGAAAATGGAAGATTATATTATTGACTTGAGGTCTTTCATCTGTTTTAATATTAGCTTTAATGCTGAGGAAAAGGGAAAATATGCTTTAAACGCCAGAAGTAAATAATCTCAACAAAGTCCTTTTCCTCTATATCAATATATAGTTCTTTTTAATAAACATTTTCCCCTTTTTCTTGTTGTCTTTACCCCATCAATTTCCCTTATCTCTGGTTTCAGCTCCCTAATTTTACCCTGGAGAACCACTTTTCTGTTGTTCTCAGTGTTTTGTTTTTTAAAGATTTTATTTATTTATTCATGAGAGACACACACAGAGAGAGAGAGAGAGAGAGAGAGGCAGAGACACAGGCAGAGGGAGAAGCAGGCTCCGTGCAGGGAGCGGGATGTGGGACTGGATCCTGAGTCTCCAGGATCAGGCCCTGGGCTGAAGGCGGCACTAAATCGCTGAGCCACCCAGGGATCCCTGTTCCCAGTGTTTGTAAAAATGCCAGTCAAGGCACTCTTTCCCTAGTTGAGAGGCTGGAGCATTGTTCATTAGTTTACTTGGCCAATCCTTACTAAGCTGAAACTATATTGTACATCTAGGCACTGGAGATCCAGTAGTGAACAGAACAGAACATTCCTCCGTGTTGCACTTACATTCTAATGTGGGATTCAAATATAAAACAGATAAACAACTTATGATAATAGAACTCCAGTGGGAGAAGAGGAATTAAGATTCGAGTTAGGAAATTTGGACTAACTCTCCCAGTGTGGTAAATATTAAGTAAGACAAGGCGAGGACAGAGGTAGGCGGAACTAACTAGAGTTCGATTTTTCTCCTCTGTGATGGCTGAATTATTCTCCAATATCTTTTATTTTGTGAGCTATGTAATAACTTTTCTATGAATTTCTATTAGCTAGCATTATCTAGATTTGGCTTCTGTTGCTTATGTCCTAAGTACTCTTATCAATATGATGTTGAAAATACTTCTAAGGAAACAGTGAATGTTGGAGGGTGAGATGCTTTAAATTTCCCGTTGCTGTTTCAAATATAAAGTTAGGGTATAGGTTTCACATGTTTTCCCAGAGTCATTTCAATGGGCCAGGGATATGTTACAGCAAATCTACACATTAAGTATTATTTAGTAAGGCCCCCATTCTAAATTCCGAATGTAGTTCATACATACCACTATTAGAGTCATCACTATTTTATATGATTTTTAGTATTTTGTGCAACTGTTTTACCTAGGTTTACTTTTCTTGAGTGTACACAAAATGAATCCTTTTTTTTTAAAAAAAAAATGCCAGTTTCTGTACGACTACATGCAAATAAAGGATTGATGATCAAGAATTTTTTTTAAGATTTTATTTATTTATTCATGAGAGATACACACAGAGAGAGGCAGGGACACAGGCAGAGGGAGAAGTATGCTCCATGTGGAAGCCTGATATGGGACTCAATCCCAGGTCTCCAGGATCAGGCCCTGGGCCGAAGGCTGCACTAAACCGGTGAGCCACCTGGACTGCCCCAAGAAATTTTTTTGGAATAAACAGAAAACAATGAGATCTCTATAATAAAATTTTCTGGCTCTGAGGTACCTGGGTGGCTCAGTGGTTGAGCATCTGTCTCCAGCTCAGGGTGTGATCCTGGGGTCCCGGGATCAAGTCCTGCATCTGCTTCCCCACAGGGAGCTTGCTTCTCCCTCTACCCATGTCTCTGCTTCTCTCTGTGTCTGTCTCTCATGAATAAATAAATAAAATCTTAAAAAAAAAAACTTTTCTGGCTTCCTATGTTAAAATACTTCTTCTCCCCTATGTTCACTCCCTTTTGGTGCTCTAGCTTTTTATGCATGTTAAAATTTTGTATATCCTGCTGCCTTTTACTTAAATCAAAATGAAGTAACCTTGAGACTTAACTAGGGCCATGAGTGTGTGTTCACTCAATGATATAAACAAACCTAAGCATACTCAGATTATTTGGATGGCCAACTTATAACCAAGCAACTCCCTACTCTTTCAGAATCAGCATTTTTGTTTGTGTTTAAAATTATGCTGGCACCAAAAGTATGACTTTAATTGTCTTAGGGTAATTAGAAAAGAAAAGAAGTAAACTTAATAAGTAAAAGATGACTTTGTGCCAAGTGAAAACCAATTGATTCACAGCATGCTTTACAAATAAAGTTTCCAGTCCCCTGAATAGAGAAATGTGGTGGGAAATTGAGTCCTCAAAGGGCCCACGAAAGTAGAAAAATGCTGATATGAAAGAATCTGTACTGTGGTAGTCAATAGTACATTCCTATACTGAATGGCAATTTAGTTCAGAGAAATCCTCAACTGACATTTTAAATAAATGTTGTTAATTTGAATTTTATTGGTTTTGTAGTTTTTTTCCTTGTATTTAATACATACATTTGTTTCAGCTTTATGGTTCTGTAAAAGCTATAACATTAGGAGTTTACACTTTGCTTTATGTTTATACATATTTAAGTAACATTATAATCAAAATAATTTAACTCAACAAAGGAAGACTGAGATTATTTCCCTTTTAATAGGATTTTATATATTAAATCTAACTGGAGAAACACATCTTAGACCATTATCTTTATTTCCAAAGTCAAATGCTTCAACAGCATCAAAATGCGAGGTTCAAACTCTGAAAGACCAGATATGTCCCTTGCCAGGGATTGGCAGTCAAGAGTACAGCTGAAAGTTTCTGTCTATTGTGTTCTATTTAATTATGTTTTTATCCTTTTTCACTTCTATTTAATCTCTCAGGTAATATTCCAGATAAAAATATAACATTAGTCACAGTGCTTTAAATTTTTATGTCTTCTTTGGTATATTATTTATTAATATTTTATATAAAGTCACCACTGTTTTTCACATTAACTACAAGATATTAAAATTTTCGCTATTTTATAAAAACAAAAAATATTTTAAAAACTCTATGCCTTCTGAAGAAGAATAACTTTATCTGTATCTCTTCTATAGTACTTCTTAATTTTTACCACCTTCTGTAGCAAATGCCCTAGCCTAAGAAACGGTTATGTTTGCTTTGTTAATCCAGTCTGTCTTGCATTTATCAACTTCAGAATTAGTTATATTACAAAATAGGGAGCCTGGTGGGAATTGTCTTATCCTATAGGACTCAAGGAACTTGGAAAACAAATTTATTTCAAAACAATTAATTTTGAATACATTACAAACTTATACTCAAAAGGTCTCTTAGCTTGTGAAATACGATTAAAACATAAATTTAAAAACTATTTTAAAATATTTTTGTATGAATTCTAGGGAGCATTAGGTTATACAGTGATTAGGTCACAAGTGTATAAAACAAGGGCCCCAGTGTCTGCAGAGGCTAGCACGAGTCATGCACTGCCTGGCGTTGGCAGTGGAATTGATATTGGTGGTAATGTTGCTTTGACAGCAGGAGCACTTGTGATGAGCACTGTTGTTACAGTGGTATGACAGTCCATGCTGGCAGTAGTGCTGGATGCACAGGTCATCGCACTGGTTGGTATTCAAGAGTCATGTTTCTGCCAGAAGCGTTAGCAAGGGTGATGTGGATGACAGCATCACACTGGCCCCCTCCATATCCTTAGATGTGGGCACTGATGCCTGATCCTGGGCATAAAATTGGCAATTGCAATATAAAATAATTGGGAGAGACAAAGGGGATGGATATTTATAGCTTTAGCGTTTTTCTCTCTTCACTGAACTCTTCTCCCTTGCCCTTTTGAGAGCTTAGTGTTAAGTCTCTGCTTTTCAGTTTCACATGGTAGAAAGCATTGACACACAATATTGAAAGTCAGTATGGAATTCATAAGATGATGCCGTCATTAGATATGTTTCAAACAGCTCTTAAATAGTGCAAGTTTCTGCAGTTTATACTCACCAAAAAGGCAAAAGTAGAGAATATAATAGCAAATGTTGGCTTGAGAGAGGCTTGCATGTTAGAGCACACTGGTGCCAGAATTTTGGAAAGCAATTTAGCCATACTTAATGAAATTAAATATGTTAAGTCATATGCAAAGTGATCCTGTATATATTTCCACATAGACAATTAAAAAAGATGTCAATGGGGCATTGGTTGTCGAAGTGAGGAGGTAAAGGCAGCCTATGCTTCCATTCAAAGGGTGCAGTGGATACAAAATGCAGTGATGTGTTCCACGGGGTGCTCCATGACAGACAGAAGCCAGGAACTAAGTGTATTTTCAGAGCATAAAATATGTCATACAGTGTGAAAGAAGTGATGAAGTGAAGAAGCAACGGTCGGAAATATTAGAATGGGTGCCTGCAGGAAAGGGGTAAATGAACTAGCGTAGAGAATGAAAAGAAGAACAAAATAGACCAAGGGAGAAATCTTACATGTGCAGGGTATGACAATGTATTGTGAACTGAGGAGTATTATGAACCTCATAATACTCCTCAGTTTACAGTGAGATAAACACTTTTGAAATGGAAAAAAAATACGTGGGATCCTCTCTGTTTTATGTTTTTTTTTTTTAATTTACTACTTAGAGAAAGTAAAATGTCTGAAAGAATACTTACTAAGAAAAGAAAATAACAATTCCATGGGTAATGTAAAAGTAACTTTAAGAAAAAGATGAATTTAGGTTTGTGACCCACCCCAGAAATATTTTAGCTCTCCACCAGTTTAGTTGTTGGCAGAAAATTGTTGTGCAGCCAAGCAAGAAATTACAGTAGGCAAGGAATTGTTTTCTGACTGTTACTTTAAACTAACCTTTTTAAAAACATTTAAGCTTTCTTTGACTTATTGTTGATCCAAATTGTTTTTATTATCACAAGTAACAAAGGCCAAGACTTATAGTTAAACAAGAGAAAGATGAACAGGAATGAATGATAGTCACAACAAGCTCTTAACAAGTGTGTCTTTCCTCTACTAGAAAATAATATATTTTTTATGAGATTTAACCTGTACCAAAATAGAAAAGATATTCTTGCTTCATAATTCTTTAGTTACTTCGTTGTTCTGAAGGGTGCAGAAACTACAATTTCTTTAAGTCAATGATTTTGTAATACTGTATTATGATGCTAACATCTAAATGAGTGTGTGTGTGTGTGTGTGTGCACTACGATGGGCGAATGACAGATGAAGATATAGACACAGCTAAAGGTGAAATACTTCATTCCTTCAGTCTCATTATATTGTTACTATTATTATTATATAACTATTAATATTATTCTAGAGAGAAAGGAGATTATATGGGCATGTGGGCAGACTTCATTCTGAGCAGTTTGAGAATTTCCTTTTGTGACTCTATGGTAATGCATTGGAAAATAATTTAAACTTCAGAAGCAGGGTAGAATGGACATTACAGATGGCTCAACAAAAGCCAGTCTATCCCTGCTTCATGTGTGTTGCCATGTGGGTAAGGGGATGGCAGAAACAGAGGCAATCTGGCTGCAGAGTTGGAAGGATGGCTATGGATGGTTTTGACATTTGCAGCAGCAGCCATCAGATGATGGCAGATTTGTTGTAATCTGGGGATGAGTGGAATCAGCAGCTTACTTATATGAAACCAGCTCCAGAGGTGGGTCCTAATTAGACTTAGCTACTCATTGTATTCTCTTCTTCATATCAGTAAAAAAAAGTTAATCTGAATCATTGAGACATGAGAAGAGTTTGACCAGAAGCATCTAAAAATAAAAATATTTTGTTCTTAGGTAAAAAAACTAAAAAAGTCAGAGACTTATTTTCTCTCTCTCCATACAAGGTATGTCCTTAGACATAACCACAGAAACACTCACATTATGTCTAGGGGCAGTCATTTTACAACTACAAGACAAACCACATATAGCATCAACATACAGAGAACTGGGGACATATGGAGCCAGTGACTTGAAACCAAATGGAACTCTGTGTTTCCAATTATGCAGATGAAAATAAAAGCTTTGTTAGTGTTAAACATGTTTAAGCTGAATCTTTCTTACTTTAAATCAGTAGCAATCTATTTGATACAAAATGACAAAGCTAAATATACTGTTTGATATTATAACATCAGGGAGAATAAAAGAAAGAGGAAGGGAGAAAGATGAGTTTAAATGTGATAGATTTGTCACTTATTAAGCATGTATGATATGTCATGAATATACCATGTGAATGATAATCAATATTCCCAATCTCTCTTTCAGTGTTGGTATTACTATTTAGCAGCATTAAATTGAGAAAAATGGAGTGTGCTTAACACAAGATCAGCTATCCAGGAACAGAGAGAGTTTTTAAAAAGAGAGTTCATCCTAATGAACAGAAAGAAAAATTAGAGCATGAAGGAGACAGAAAAAGTCAGAGATGAGGGAGGAGAGCCAAGTTGAATTGGTAAACTAAGACATTTTGGAGAAGGAAGGGATAGTTGTAATTCTTACAGTAAATTCAATTAGAGCAAGAGCTGTAAAGTGTTCCTTTAAGTGGATCATTTGTATATCATTGGTAATTTTTTTTCAGATCAGTTTCAGAAGTAGAGACATGAAGGGGAAAATTGTATAGTGGAAACAAAGGGTGGAAATATATCAATATTTTAATGAGGTGGATAGTTTCATAAAAGTAGATACCAGTCTTCAGGATGACTTAAAAGCACATTAAATCTAGGTTGAAGAGCTAATACAGGAGTAGGCATTGAAAATTCAAGAAAAGTGCTAATTGGTGAAGCTAGGTTTGGGCATTTAATTGTGGAAGACAGAGACGGCACTAGCTAGCTCAGTTAAAAGGAATTTATTGAAGAATATTAAGGAATCCAAATATTCATTTAGAGTGATGGAGAAACTAATTACATCTGAGCTTATGTGGACAATCATCAGAAACATACTGGTGAACTAGCCATATAAGGAAGCTCTTCCTTCCATTTATCTTCAAACCAGAGCAAATCTACCATGATCAAAAAGCTGCTGCTATAAAACTCAGACCCCCTATCAGCCCCCAAACCACCATGCTGCCTCTGCCCTCACACCAACAACACAAAATTAATAAGTGTCATATTAGAGGCAGTATCCTCACTGTAAGGATGTGCGTGTGTGTGTATGTGGGTGTGTTTCCTTTCACATGGGAAAGCAGGTGGATAAAAAAAAATAGAAAAAGAGGTTGGCAAGGGTTGGTATTTTCAAAATGTGGAGAGTTTCAGAAAATGGTAGGCAGCCACAAATATTACAATTTCACCACAAAAATCCTAGAGAATGTGGAAAGTGAGGTCACTAAAGCACAGCAGAATTAAAAACAAAAGTTATAATGAAATTGATGACTTACATAATTCTTTATACTTTTAATATCACTTAATTTATTGTTTCTGATTCATCAGTGACATACATCACATGCCTCAGGTTCTTTTAAAGTTTAAGTTATTGCTAGTTTTTAGCATTCTATATTGGCTAAGCTTTTTGGCTTTGCAAGCACTTCACAATCAAGAATGAAAAAAGAAGGGGAGGGGGTGGTCTTCTGCATCTTTCTGAGGATGTGCAGCAAATATGTGGGTCAAGACCTGGGAATTAGGTTTGAGGAATCATGCTGATTAGAGTAAGTTAATCTCTGTAGTCTCACCCCTATTATCAGTTGCTTTATAGGCAGTCCATTCCGGGTTTAGTTCAGATATTCACAAATTTCAGTTATGACTATTTAGTAAAATAAAACCAGCTCTACAACATTATGGCTCAAATTTCAATTTCTATGGTATATCAGTTATGGATAATTACGCAAAATACAAACTTTGTTGTTTCCTTTTCATTGCACAAATCATTATGTAAGTAGCAAATGGGTATCATGATCAGTGACCAACTACATCACTTTTTTCAGTCTGTTGGCAATTGGTCACTGCATACCTGTTACTCAATTTGTACACAAGTCATAGAGTATATATTTGTGGTACCTTCTTGTCTTTCAGTGACAAAGTCTCATAACATTTCACAAAAATTGGATAATTAAAAGAGAGGACTGGCTAACAAAAATGAAAGTCAGCAAAGAAACACAAGGTGATAGCACCAGAAGTGAAACTCAAAGAGAATATAAGTTATAACAAGATGGTCCTGGGAATGTTGACACCACTGCCACTGGGGACACTCTAGATAGCCAGCAGGGTAATTTAGTGAAGGTGAACTTATCAACGTAAATGAAGAAAGTGTTAGTAATGAAAAAGCAAAGATGTCCCAGAAGAAATGATACCAGCAAAAAAATCTTCCCACTAAAGGAACTCCCAAAATTAAAAGTGCAAAAGATAAAATGTTGGAAGCTGAACCAATCTTAGAAAGGAATAGAACAACTCACCAAGGCATTAAAAAGTATTCTTTTCATCCTGTAAGTTCTACTATGAGAAGAACAGAACCAGCACTGTTCAAACTGCCCTTGACACATTTTTCAAAAAGAAAACATCTCCGCTGTCAGTGTTTCTAATGTTTTAAATTACAGTATACTGTACTACTATATACTAAATATGGTATGGTATACTGTTTTAAAATATAATACACTGGGATTCCTGGGTGGCGCAGTGGTTTGGCGCCTGCCTTTGGCCCAGGGCGCGATCCTGGAGACCCGGGATCGAATCCCACGTCGGGCTCCCGGTGCATGGACCCTGCTTCTCCCTCTGCCTGTGTCTCTGCCTCTCTCTCTCTCTCTCTGTGTTACTATCATAAATAAATAAAGAAAAAATATTAAAAAAAATAAAAAATATAATATAATACACTGTGGTATATAAATTAATTTTACTATTCTTATTGCCTTATTTATAATTAACAGTAAGAGGGTTTTTAAGGTTATGACAAAAAAATTAAAGGTCATGGAGCAATCATCAATTTACCCATTGATTATTAATATTTCTTTACATGGTTTCAGTTTGCAGGGGCACTATTACAATCCCATCTGTAGAAGCAAGCACTCCCTACAATTGGCATGCCCCCCAAACAGAAATATGGTCACCACTTATCAAGATTATAAGAAGGGGGTTAAAGAGGGAGCAATTTTACAGCACAACTTACTTGGATCTAAGCCAAATTAAAAGGAATAAGGAAGAGATCCACTAACTCCACAGAAAAAGAAGATGGACAACAAAGAATGAATTTCTTTGTTCAACAATCAATCATTTCTTTGTCCAAAGGTAGAGTTTGAAGTGTTTTTTTGGAGGGTTAAAAAACAGGTCATGACCAAAAAGAAAAAAAAAATGCTGTAGGAACTATGGATAGATGAAAAATAAAAAAGCTCCTATATGCATGCAGATGAGTCCAAAGAAATGTTAGCAAAACTAAGATCTGCACTGATGGAAACCCACAGGAAGAAACTGATTGAAGGAGAATAGTATCTCATCTAAGGAGGTTGAGTGAGGGCAGACTCCAGAGTGGTGATGTCATTCCTAATATGTGTTTCAGCCAATTATCAGAAGGAACTGAAGAAAGATCCACTCTAGGTAGTGATTTCTAGAGGCAGGTAAGAAACATCAAATTGGGGCACCTGGGTAGTCAGTTGTTTAAATTCAGACTCTTGATTTTGGCTCAGGTTGTGATCTCAGGGTCATGAGATTGAGCCCCGAGTTGGGCTCCATACTTAGTGGGGAATCTGCTTGAGATCCTCTCTCTCCCTCTGCCTCCATTCATGCTCTCTCTCTCTCTCAAAATAAATTTAAAAATCTTTAAAAAAAAAGAAAGGAAAGAAAGAAAGAAAGAGAGAAAGAAAGAAAGAAAGAAAGAAAGAAAGAGAGAGAGAAAGAAAGAAAGAAAGAAAGAAAAAGAAAGAAAAGAAAGAAAGAAAGAAAGAAAGAAAGAAAGAAAGAAAGAAAGAAAGAAAGAAAGAAAGAAGAAAGAAAGAAAGAAAGAACACATCAAACTTGAAAGCAGTTATTGGAGTAAACAAGTCTCCTGGGCCAAGAAATGATCCCAAGGGCATTTTACAATTAGAAAATCTGAAAAGGCGTATTTAAAATTTTTATCTCAGTGAATGGTACATAAAGAAAATAAACAGCCTAGGGCCTGTACACTTAATTTCTAAGCCCCCCAAACCTGCATTATCCACTCTCTATAAAAGCACCCAGTCCATGGTATTTTGTTGCAGCGGCCAGAACACAGGACCAGAGGGCCGTCTGGTCTTGGGGCTGGGGCTGGTCCAGCTGGCTTTCATGGGTTCTTAAAAACCCCAGAAGTCTATGTCAGCCCTGATGGGAACAGATTTGGGGGTCTAAATCGAAAGAGGAATCCTGATTCTAAAGTGAGGAGGGCAAAAGAAAATGTGCAGCTTTTTGTGTCTCTCTGCAGCTCTACAGAGAAGCCTCCAATACCTGCTGCCTCAGGGAGAGATTAGGGAGATTTTTCTCCCCAGGGGAATTAAGGAAGACAGGAAATTTAAACAGGTTCTTGCTCTGTAACCATGATTACTGAGTCACTAAAGTGAATGCAGAGGCCAAGGGATGAGTTTTGTGTTCTGGCATGGTTTTGCTTTGGAGGACCTCACGCAAGTCACTCATTGTACTTCTCCATCCATGTGGTGGGGTGTCGGTAACAGGTAGTTAGTCAAAACGTGACTCAGCAATGTGCTGTATGAAGTAAAAGTATCACCACTGCTATACACAAACACACAAAATCCATTTCTGATAGGGTTATTTTTCTGCCTTTATTTATTTATCTTGTGTGTGTGTGTGTGAAAAGTTATTTTGAAAAGTATTAGCATTCTTGACTCGAAAATGAGGAAATTGAGATTTTTCACAAGTTGAACAGGAAATTTGGGGTGATCAATTTACTTCAAGCATGAAACTGGAAAGGATAGGGTCCTAGGTCCGTAGTAAAAACTGTACAATAAAGTCAGAGAAAGTAAGGAACCTTAAAATGATATCATAAAGAGTCTTTGTTGGCATGGATTACCTCATCACTTCCACAAAATGAAGTCCTACTTAAAACTGTTTTTTTTTATTATTATTTCTTATTTTAAGATGATTCTGGCAGTAAGGCAGTCACAGTTGGTAGCAAAGGTTAAGGTTTTACTCTGAGGGCTTTATTAATGAAAATTGGTGTTAGTCCTGAGATAATTACAATGTACTAATGATTAAAAAGTTATTACTCATTTAACCAACATTTATTCTACATAAGTAATATTTTTACACCTTATGACTAAAACAATAAAAGAATAACAGATATTCATATCACCTTCAGAGGTACTTCCAATAATAGGGTATTTGCAGATGTTAAAAATATAATGAAGCGCCTCCTAGGCAAAATTAAATAATTCAGAGAGATAACTTGTCTGTGATTTCAGAACTTTCATAGAAATCTTCACTTTTAATCTATTTTTTTGTTTGTTTCGATAATGGATTCTTAGTTACATTAACAGAAGAACAGACTCCATTACTTTTGGGTTAAAGAGTGTAATGTAATGTGTGTGCATGTATGTGTGTATGTATACGTAAAAGAGATGAAGGAGGAACTAAAGAGAAGCCTCAATGTTGTCCAGCACAGTAAAAGATCTATATGCAGTTTACATAATTCAAAGGCCAGCCTAAAGAAAGAATTCCAGATTCTAGCTCTTATTTCAAAAAACAGTCATAGATTTTGGGTTAATTTACTATAAGTAAAACTTTGGCCCAACACAAGGTGCTAAGGAAATCAATAGATAAAGTGTGTTTCTCTTAACAAATACCATGAATTGATTTCCCGGAAGGTAGGAAACAAGAACAGGCCACCTGTCTTCTTTTCCAGCTATGTACTCAGAAGAATTGAAAACCTACACAAATGTTTGTAGAAGAACTATTTACAATAGCCAAAAGATAGAAATGATCAAAATGTCCATTATCTGATGAATGCATAGGTAAATTTTGGCATATCCACATGATGGAATACTATTCACGCATAAAAATAATGAAATACTAAGGCACCGGACCAACTTGGATGAAACTCGCAATGAACATGCTAAGTCAAAGATGCCAGACATAGAAGGTCACATATTGTATAATTCCATTTATATGAAATATCCAGATTAGGTAAATCCATAGGGACAGAAAGCAGATTGGTTGCTAGAGATGGGAAGTTGGCGAATAGGGGGTGACTGCTTAATAGGCATGCACATTTCCGTTGAGGTAATGAAAATATTTTGGAACTTTGTTTTTAAGATTTTATTTATTTATTCATGACAGACACAGAGAGAGGCAGAGACACAGGCAGAGAGGGAGAAGCAGGCTCCATGCAGGAAGCCCGATGTGGAACTCGATCTCCGGACTCCAGGATCACACCCTGAGCCGAAGGCAGGCATTAAATGGCTGAGCCACTCAGGCATCCCTATTTTGGAACTTGAGAGAGGTGATCACTATACAACATTGTGAATGCAGTAAATGCTACTTAATTTTATAGTTTAAAATGATTAATTCTATATTATGTGAATTTCACTTCAATAAGAGCTGTTAGATACAGATATATAATGGCCTATACATACACAAACTAGATTTTTCATACTTTAGATACATGGCTTTCCCCCATGCACTTCCATGCAGTTTCTCTTCCTGAACCCATCTAAGTGAAAATATTTGTCATAGGATTTGAGGTAATTCTTTCCTAAGGTTCTTTTCTACCCTGAGACTCTGGGATATTGTAATTTGTGCCCAAAGACAACATCTGACCTGCAACTTAAACTTTCTTCAATTTTCACACCATGTATCCAATTATCTTATTCCTCCTGCACCTCTACATCCCATCAATCACTACACTCTTACTTAGACTGACAAAATGTTTTCCAGTCACTCCTCTATTTACGTACCCCAGACCATTTGGTTAGTTCAAGTCCTCACCTACGCCATTGCTACCACTTTCAACATGGAGTCACTTCCATCAGTTTCTATTTGCACTTCATATTCAAGGTTTTGTTTCCTATTTTGTTTTTAAGAAAATTAAGCTACCAAATTTACAGAGAAAATTAGAGTGAAAGGCTGTATGAGCACCATCTAGAATAAGATTGTTTTATTACTTTTGCATAGGGTTTTTTTAAAGATTTTATTTATTTATTCATGAGAGACACAGAGAGAGAGAAAGAGAAGCAGAGACATAGACAGAGGGAGAAGCAGGCTTCCTGCAGAGAACCCAACATGGGACTGGATACCCAGGCCTGGGATCACTCCCTGAGCCAAAAGCAGACTCTCAACCGCTGAGCCACCCAGGTGTCCTATATGTGCATTGTTTTTTGTAAAGAAATAAAGGTGGTTAAGATTAAATTTCTTTTTGATAAACCTCTCCAGTTCTTTTCCCATTCCTCCATACACAGAGGCCAAGTATGAATATTTTGTGTATAGTTCTAATCCATATGTTTATATATTTAGCATAAACATGAAACCATTATGAAAATATTATAGGCTTGGGAATTAAAAAAACCATCAGCAGTTAAAACACTAAATACACGATTTTATAACTTAGTGTTTCATCAGTGCATTTTTGAGATTTATGAATATATTTCACATTCATTGCTTTCAACTGTCCTAAGATCTGCCACAATGTAAAATACCACAATGTGTTGCTCTTTTCTTATGAATAGAACTTTAGATTATTGTTATCATAAGTAATGGTGAAAAGAAGAACTCTCTCTGTTTGAACAGGAATTATACAAATTAATATTTAACTCTATATATCATTGAAACATGGTAGAATAAATATACACCCAACTTTATGGATTTTGGAAAAGTTCTCCACAAATCTCCAAAACTCCATAGTTTCCATCTATGCCTGTGTGTTTCTGGGTCAATGTCATGTTGCATTTCTCTAGTTCTCTTTTTCAAAAGATTCAACGTTCTCTAAATTTTTAAAACTCGGTAATTATTGACATCTCCTGGGTAACTCTATATTTCTCAGTGTCTTTGTATTTCTGAAATGAACCCTACCTTGCAAGAGTCTTTAATGTATTTCTAGTTAAAATTCATAATATTTTCATAGAACCTGTGCATGCATGTCTCTATATTTTTGAGATTATCCTTTATTTAACTTGTCTTAACTATCTTTTACTATCTAATTTCTAATTTGCTATGATGGCTAGAGTAGTCTCATAGGATGATTTGGATAGTGGTGCTTCTTTTGGTTTCTCTGGATTGTGTAAGTTACTACGTATCTATACCTTAAAAGTTTTATGTAACTTACCTCTAACTTTCTAGGCCTAATATCTATCCTGAAGGAAGATTTTTTTGAAGATTTTTAAAAAACTTTTTAAAGCAAATCTTACACCCAACATGAGGCTCAAACTTGAAATTCAAGATTCACACGCTCCACTGACTGAGCCAACCAGGCACTCCTGAAGGAAGATGTTTTTGCTATCAATTTTGTACACATTAGTCATTTTTGTAATTTCTAGTTTTCCATTTCTTCTTAAATCAAAGTCATTTTTTCACTTTAATTGTCAATTTCATCTAGATTTGTAAAAATGTTAACTCAATTTTACATTAATTTATCAGTACCTTAGTTCCTGTGGTGTAGTTCATAAAGTTGTTGCTGAATTATTTTCATTGTGTGGGACACATATAAGTTTGTTGTGTTTATTCTCTGACATTCATTTGTGTGCTTATCTATTCATTTCCTTATATAAATGGCCACATTCAGTCGTTCAGTAGTCCTATGTGATCCCTGGGTTGTAGAAGGAATGCAAGGGATGTTGGGAGGGTAGTACTCAGTTTCTGACTTTTCTGGGCTCTATGGTATTCATTGTTCTGGTAGCAGTTTGAATTTTACTGTTTATTTTAATAATCTTTAAGAATTCCTGTTTTTATAAGTCCTATAAAATTTCAGCATATACAATTTTATGTGTTGTAGACTAAGACTCTGAATTCTTGGCTTGGTTTCCTGCTGCATCCCATCCTATACTGCATTGCCCCATGTGCCTCCTACATGATGTTGTACAAATTTTGCAGATGTAACTATTATTTTCCAGGTTCCAACTTTGGGCAGGGTGTCAAATTCGAAGCCAACATCTATCTGCAGCTTGTATTTCTGTCCTATGAGGGCATTAACATTCTGCTTTTAAGTTATGGATTCCTTTATTTTTGCTACTTGGACGTAACCTTTCCTTACATTCGTGCTTGGCTAGGTCTTTATAACTTATCTGTCACTTACCTACTGACAAGTAAGTAGCACACTTACATCTTGGAAAGGCCAGATAGGACTTTCAAAATGAAGATATTCTACAATTGCCTTTTTTTTAGAAGTTTCCTCAAATATACAGACCAATGCACTTTTCTTCAGTCTTTTATTTACTTGCAATTTACGTACCATTACACATGGCCTTGTTCCTGGTCATGTTCCAACCCACTTGTTCTGCCAAAGCTTCTGTAGGTACTCTATTTCCTGGTCATAGAAACTGCTCACTGAGCACACCTCATTTGCATATGCTCTTCTCTTATTCGGAAATGATTTCTTCTCTGTTTTGTATATGATGTACTCTTTTAATAGTCGTTTCTAATTCCTTATCTTTTATAAAACCATAACTGATGTAATCATGAAGTATTATTTCCTGTGCCAGCTTCCTCATATCTAATTTATAGCAATTAATGTATTTCGTTGTAATCTTTATTTGTACATGTTTCCTTCACAAGCTTCAGTTTTTGAGAAAGGGGATTTTTTTTAATGTTTATGTATACATGTATATATTGCCCAGAACATAGGATATTTGAGAAATACATGTAAAAATAACAATTCTATGCAACTGCTTTGTAGAACATTTTTTAATCGAGCTTTCTTTCCCTTCATTAGCCATCTCTTTATCACTTTCTTAATTAAGCTTTATATTTTGAGGTCCCTTCATTTGATTTCCAGGTTTATTTCCTACCCAATAGATTCAAGGTTATTTTTGCATGTAGGTTTTTAATCTCCCAGCTCAGCATTACAAGTCAACTACAGCTGATAGCCTGCTCTAATTTATAGCCTTGGATTTACTCCAAAAATAGGTAATGATTAGCACTCCATTCAATGAAAGTCAATATCTCTACTCTGAACTTTTGAGAAATTGTCAGTAAAGAAAAGAAATGTATATACTCCAAGTGTAAAGGGAGAAAACTGAAGCTTGTCCAAGAGGCATTTATTTTCTATTTGGGAGGCAACGGTCAGCCATAATGTAGAACAAAGTATATGTAGTTATATTTGCATATGGCCCATTTTGTTATTTTTACAATGCCCTGATATATGATCAAAAAAACACTCCTGCTCTCAGTATTTTATGAACTCATTTAGATGCAGAGGACTTCTTCTCAAGGCTGACTTGTCTTCCTCTGTACAATTCTGAAAATGTAAAGTGAATTATTTGCTAAAGAATATGCTGGCACATTTTTAGGTTATTCTCCATGCTCTGGTCTAGATAATATGTATTTTGGCCCATGTAGAAATTACCTTTTACTATATCCTATTTCAATACAATTTCCATGCACTGGATAAATTTCTTCATACTGGCAAAGCTGTATCAGATGCTAAAGACCACTTGGTGGGGATGTTACAGAGATGATTGGCTGCAGGGCTATCCTATGTTATTACTGAAGACTTTCACAAGCAGGGTGAAGAAAGGAACAAGAAAGAAGAGTATCAATGACAACAAAACAAGTTTGGAGTATTTGCTTTGTGACAGGTACTAGTTAGGATCTTCACATATATGATTTTGAACAACAGATTCAATCAGCCTATTGATTGAAGTACTTCTATCCTCTCATCTTATATTGCTTGAAAATATTTAAGGAAAGTTGTCAAAAGCTATTATATTTAGAACACTGAAACTAAATTTGGCCCAAATAATTTTTGGGTAATAAGTGTTCAAATATTCAAATGTTTAAGTGACAATAAAATGAGCTGATAGATCAGCTTTAGACATATGTTCCATGCTAACTACTGTCAAGTCTAACTGAGTGATCTGAATTTCCCTGTCACTGTCTTACATATGTTTCCATTAGACTAAAATCCCAGGTTGCGTATAACCTATTACTCATGCCCCAGTTGATTTCTTGAATCACAAAGCTGTATAACATTTGGAGGCCTTAATTAGATGCTACTGCTTACTAGAAGAATAATTTTGCTGTTTAAAATAAGAGGTTGAAAAGTAAGCAAAATACCTACACCAAAATGAACAGATTGGGGAATTTATTCTTTGTGTTAAAAGGAAAGAAAGAAAAAAACCCTTTTCTGCTATAAAGTTAAGTCAACAAATCAACAAATCGATAACCTCCTACTGGAGTTGGCAGTTCCTGCATTTAGGAATGCTTCTGTCTGTGAATTTATTGTAAACCATAGATTCAGTTACTCCTATTAATTTCAGCTCTTTCTTTTGTATCCTCATTAAAAACATTTAAAGAAAACTATCAAAAGCTGTCAAGTTTGGAGCTCTGAAATTAGGTGTGGTACATGTAACATTTTCCGTATGTCCAAACATTTGGATATAAAATAAGAGGATAAAAATGTAAAAGCATTAATCTCAAAGTAATCATTAGGTAATGAGTGTGTGTGTGTGTGTGTGTGACTTTTTCTCCTAGTATCACTTATAGCCATCCAATTGACAGATTAATACCATTACAAAAAGAATATATTTAAGGAAAATACTATAAAATCTTCAACAGCAAGATTTCAAGAGTTGGATTGGATGCTCTTTTAGGTTCTTCAATTTTTTTGAATTAATTTTTCTTAAGATTTTATTTATTTATTCATGAGAGACACACACACACACACAGAGGCAGAGACAAAGGCAGAGGGAGAAGCAGGATCCATGCAGGGAGCCCGATGTGGGACTCGATCCCGGGACTCCAGGATCATGCCCTGGGCTGAAGGTAGGCACAAAACCACTGAGCCACCCACGGATCCCCAAGGTTCTTCAATTTTAAAGCTTACTTTGTCAGGTTCTGAACGTCCATCTCTCTCTCTTTTTTAATAATAAATTTATTTTTTATTGGTGTTCAATTTGCCAACATACAGAATAACACCCAGTGCTCATCCGGTCAAGTGCCCCCCTCAGTGCCCCTCACCCATTGACCCCCACCCCCCGCCCTCCTCCCTTTCCACCACTCCTTGTTCGTTTCCCAGAGTTAGGAGTCTTCCATGTTCTGTCTCCCTTTCTGATATTTCCTACCCACTTCTTCTCCCTTCCCTTCTATTCCCTTTCACTATTATTTATATTCCCCAAATGAATGAGACCATATAATGTTTGTCCTTCTCTGATTGACTTATTTCACTCAGCATAATACCCTCCAGTTCCATCCACGTCGAAGCAAATGGTGGGTATTTGTCATTTCTAATGGCTGAGTAATATTCCATTGTATACATAAACCACATCTTCTTTATCCATTCATATTTTGATGGACACCGAGGCTCCTTCCACAGTTTGGCTATTGTGGACATTGCTGCTAGACTAGAAATAGTCTACAGCCATACCACCCTGAACGCGCCCAATCTTGTCTAAAGGTCCTTCTCATAGTCTAAAATGAAAACAATAGAACAGAATATAGAATAGTTTTGTTAAGAGTAAGTATAAGCCAATATCCACTTGTCTTTTCAACATTTATTTTCAAATTAAATAATTTTAATCTGTCCACTCATAAGTTATAGTTATAAAATTATAGTTATAATTATCGTTATAGTTATGTTTATAAGTAAGCTGAAAGCTATCCTGTGATGTGTAGTTGGGAGGTGCTAGGGATGGGTATACAATGCTTTCAAATATGTTGCACTTATTTTTCAATATAAGAGATCCCTTATATAGGGGATCCCTCATACAGGCTTAGCTTAGGGATGCTAAGCAAATCCTCATACCTAAGAGCAATTATATTTCCAACATCTTTTACCTCTCTATCACAAAATCTTGAGATAGTCAAACAATTTCCCTGGTGGACATGCAATTCCTTTTGACTCTCATGCCAACAAATCCAGGGTTGGAATCTTCTGATCATCAAAAACATAATGAAAGTCAGGATAAGAACTAAATTTTGAGATGAGTGAAGAAGTTATAAAGTTGCCTTTTACTCTTTTCTAGCTTACCTTCTCTCTTTGGGGTCTGAAGGCCTAGGGCCGGATATATCTTTTGCTTAGGAGCTTTTTGTTTTTGTTTTTGTTTTTTTTGTACCAGAGACCTGAGAAGGGACAGAGTGTGAGCTGGGGAAAAGAACCTGACTAATACTGCTTCTGGAATTGAAGGAACTAAAAGGAAGTTGCTGAAGTTTCTTATCTCTCAAGCTCCCAACAGGATACATCTTACAGAGAGTCTTAGAACAGGAGACAAGTCAGGCATAATGAATATGTATTTAGTTAAAAATACCAACCATTGTGTTTCTTAGAAATTCCCTCAGAAGAGGAAGTGGAATGAAGGAGTAAAGGGTGATGGTTGGTGACAGTACTCTTGAATATGTCATTATGAGTAGGATCTTCCAGAGAAGGTCATATATGGGCCACAAACTGAAAGGAATCAAAAAGAGAGTAAAGGAAACAACCAGGAGGGATCCCTGGGTGGCGCAGCGGTTTGGCGCCTGCCTTTGGCCCAGGGCGCGATCCTGGAGACCCGGGATCGAGTCCCACGTCGGGCTCCCGGTGCATAGGGCCTGCTTCTCCCTCTGCCTGTGTCTCTGCCTCATTCTCTCTCTCTCTCTCTCTCTCTCTGTGACTATCACAAATAAATAAAAATTAAAAAAAAAAAAAAAAGGAAACAACCAGGAAGACTATATAGCAGGGCAAACATAGGGAGGTAACTGTGGATTGGACAAAGATGGTAGAAGAAAAGGGGTCAGATTCTGGATAGATACTAAAGCAGCACTGATGAGATTCTCTAAAAGATGCATGCCACAAGACACTAGTTGAGTGATGCTGCATTTGCTGAACTGAGGAAGACAGGAAGTAGCAGCTTTTATTGTTATTATTTTGGAAAGGTTTGGATATGGGAAATGGAATTTTGGTTGTAGGCATGCTTAATTTGAGATACTTCTTAGATCTACTTTAGCAGAGTGGTCAGAAGTGAATCTAAAATTCTGTGTATCTTTTGCACAATGTATTTAAAAATGGTGCTGGATAAGATCTCATAAGGCATGACCATAGAATGAATGTTGTCCAAGGACAGATTCCTGAGGCACTCTGATGTTTAGAAATTAGGTAAATGGAGAAAGAAGCAGCAAAAGGCACCAAGAAAAAGTATCCAGTGAGGAATGAGAAGAGAGAAAAGGGGGAAGAAAAAGATAAATGATAGATGAATAGATAGATCAATCAATTCTTAGATCAATTAATTCTGGTGTTTAAGTAGAGAATGTATTTAAAGGAAGAGTAAATAATAAATTGGCCAGATGATACTAATAGACTAAGTAAGGTAAAAGGTAAAAAGAATTCATTGGATTTGGCAATGTGGAAGCCATTGGTAAAACTGACAAGAACATTAGCAGCATCAAGGATAAGAGTCTGATTGGAATGGGGAGAACATGAGATGACAATAGAAGGTATCAATGACTCTGCACAATTTTGTTGTAAACTGAAGCAAACTAATTAGATGGTTACTGCCTAGGGATGGTTACATATACACATATATACATAAACACACATATATAATATATGTATATAATATTTTTTTTAAGTTTTTTATTTATTTATGATAGGCAACAGTGAGAGAGAGAGAGGCAGAGACACAGGCAGAGGGAGAAGCAGGCTCCATGCACCGGGAGCCCGATGTGGGATTCGATCCCGGGTCTCCAGGATCGCGCCCTGGGCCAAAGGCAGGCGCCAAACCGCTGCGCCACCCAGGGATCCCTATATGTATATATTATATACACAGGAGTAAATATATATATATATGATATATATATGATATATATATATTTTTTTTCTTTTTAAGATTTACTTATTCATTCAGAGAGAGAAAGAGAGAGGCAGAGACACAGGCAGAGGGAGAAGCAGGCTCCATGCAGGAAGCCCGATGTGGGACTCGATCCCGGGTCTCCAGGATCACACCCCGGGCTGCAGGCACGCTAAACCGCTGCCCTGATATGTATATTTATATATACTTACTCCTATATATTTGGACATAGCAGGGCATGATCTCCTCAACCTGGGCCTAGACACATTTCTACACTTGGATTTCGTTAGTTGATTCAGGGTATGTTTAGAAGAGAGGAAGAGAATGGAGAAACCATTAAGAAACTGAATCCTTCTCCTGAATTCTTTCACTGAATCCCAGTGAAACGTGAACCTTCTGGCACATTCTGACGTAAACACAAACCTTAGGGATTGTCTATTTTGTTTCTTCATTATGTTATTAAAATATACAGTGATTGTAATTGTAAGCAGCAGTTGGTAAACAATTTTAAGACTGAGCCCGAGGGAACTAAAAGAGAAGAGCTAAGAAACAAAATCAAATTGGGAAGTCCAAGGCTACACATTAACATTTATGAAGATTAAATGTTTTCTTTGCAGTTGGAAAACCTCTTCAGGTCCCATTGTCCTGAATTTGGATAGAAAGGGATTCTGCATTCCAAACTGAAGATAATCAGTTTTGCAAAATGTTGCTAATAAAAAATAAACAAACTAAACCATTCTAAATCTCTTGTGTAATATTTCCATATGGAACTGAAGAAACTAGCACTTTATTCAGAATGGTCCTGTAAAGGAAGGATTCAAATACAGAAACTCCTACACTAAAGAGCCCTGAATGTGAGTTATATTTGAAAATGGTAAATGTATCTAGCAAATTTATGCTTCCTATACTGCACTTCAGGCAGCATTATCAGTATGTAGCTTCACATTTAGGGAATACTGGATTCTGTAAGGCTGTATTCTCAGTGCTTTATCTGACTTGATTGCTGTACTTAACATTTGAATAGAGAATTCAGAGAGGAAAATAAAAAAAATAAATACCCATCACTAAGCTAGGGAACAGGGGCTGGAGAATAAAGTTGAGCTCCAATGAATTTAGGAATTCGAGTGAGGGTTCTGTAAGCCAGCTCAACTTTCAATATTAAAATAATTGGACTGCCAATTACTTTTCTTTCCAACTTAGAAAAGGAACAATACAAAGATTTCACTATTTTTTCTATTTAATATGCACATTCATTTAAAGCAAAATATGGTTGCTGCAAATTGACTTCACCAAAGGTCATAAATATATCCCTGAAAGAACAGTATCTACAGAAACTCTTGTATCTCATCACATACCACGCAATGGAGACACCACAGGTTCTTACTAGTCTGCAGGAACAGAATACCATGCACACTTTGTTGTCGGTTTTCATATGTAGAAAGTGCCCATAGCAATCTAGTTAAGTCCCCTCATTTTACAAATACAAAATCTGGCTCCAAAGAAGGGATGTGACTGTCTAAAACTGTAGAAATTATTAAAGATCTAAAGTTCATCCTATAAGTTCTAGAAGTATTCTGACAACTTATTCCCTATGTGGTAGGTAGTGTCTACCCAGTTTTTCCCTTTTCAATTCTGGTATTCTTAAGTTTGCATATGCATAAGCTATTTAAATGAAAAAACACCATTTTAGATAATGAGTTCCTTAAATATACTGCCATGGGCTTAAAAGTAGACTCCTTCCACTTTTCTTCTAACCATTCCTTATACCAGTTCTTTGTTTTTTTTTGTTTGTTTGTTTGTTTGTTTTTGTTTTTTTGTTTTTTTTTACAGGAAAACCTTGGGATTCCCACTATACTGGTCATTTATATAACCCTTCTGTCCAAGCACCCAGTCTAGCAGGAAGATGGAGTATATGTTCCTCCCAGTTCTCCTTTTCAAGGCTACATTTTCTAATTATAGCATCTCACTGAAGATGCCTTTTCACCTATTTCATCTTCAGTAGTGTTGCAATAAGCAAAAGTCAGTTACTCAAATGAGAACAAATAGAAGGTGTTTATTTAAAGCTTGCTATTGCAAAAAGAGTTAGGCAAAATCACTTGCATTTGGCAGAGACTCAGAGGCTAGAGATGGGCTGGGAAAATTTTACAGTGAAAATAAGGTAAATCTTCAAGTATGTTTGGATTTGAAGCTGTTGGAATTTTATGTGATTGGTCTGGAGAGCATATTTGACTTTCTCTGCTTGCACTGCTCCATTTATTATTCTTATGTCAGGGGAATTTTTAGAACATTAGAGTGTCAGATAGAGTGTTAAAATCTTTATCAGAGGTATGCATCAGATAGAGTGGAGAAAGCAAAAGTATATCCAGAGAAGATGCAACTCGATTAGGAATAAAGGAGTTCTCTGGAAGCTCAAGAATATAGTCCATCTGATGTGCATCTAATATTTCTAATATTAACATTTCATTTGCATAATGTCTTTTCCTATTACATTTGCAGAGGTATCAAAGCAGAAAAAGATTATTTTAATTTTTTTTTCAGTAAATGCGCAAAGATTACACTTAAAGGATGAGAGATCAAAAAACCTGTGGTACATTCGTCAAAGGAAGAGGCTTAGCCAAGAGCGAAGTTGTCAGGGTTTAACGAAGAAAGAGTAGCACATGTAACTAGCAGGAATTGATGAGACTGATCATCTACATTCTTAGTTAATTTACCTTGAAGGTTTAGGGTGAGGCAGGATAATGGGTGCTTCTTCTTTCCCCAGAGTATGCTCACAGATCTGGATTGAGAGATTTTTCTTTATCTTGGGTTTTCTTTCATAAAATGGGGACAATCTTTCCTCTAGTTCCCCTTTCATTTAAATATCTGTAAGAGTCTTTGTTAAGTGGTCAGCAGAGAAGTGGCGCTTGGCTGTTTGATCTGCAGGCAGTAAATTTATTTTTGGTTTTGTCTCATTTTTATTCTAAAGCCTCTTCAGAATGTTCTAATTTCTCATTCTAATTTCTGTCTTGAATTAGGTCTACAACTTCAGTTTTAACATCATTGACTGACATGAAATAACTGTCTTTTTTTAAAAGACTGTATTTATTTATTCATGAAAGACACACACACACACACAGAGACAGAGACACAGGCAGAGGGAGAAGCAGGCCCCATGCAGGGAGCCCGATGTGGGACTGGATCCCAGGACTCCAGGATTATGCCCTGGGCCGAAGGCAGGCGCCAAACCACTGAGCCACCCAGGGATCCTCAAATGACTGTCTTTATATCAGCATTTTCTTTAACTTCCAAATGTTGAAGGCATTTCCCAGACTATTCCCCAAGTTTCCCATAGTTTCATATTTTCTTTGTTTGCCTGAGCAATTTATAATATAATCAATTTTGTTGGAAATCTTCCAGGTTTATGTTTGAGGAGAATTTGTGCTTCATTTGAGGCATTTTTGATCCTTTTTGGAAAGAGTAATTATGTCCCTTGCAGTGTCAATCCAATTAGCTTTTGACATCCTGAATTTAGCAGCTGAGTTTCCAACCACATGTGCCTAACTTGGAATAAGGCAGGTAACCCCTGGGTCCTTTGCATTCAAAAGGATTACAAATTCTTTTTTTTTTGGATTACAAATTCTTCTGTGCTGGTCTTGCTTGGATTAATAGCTTTCCCCAAGTATAGCATTTAATCCATCTCGGGTTTGGGTCTTAGTTGCCTGCACACCTGGCTCATATAAAAGATGAATATTTAGAGACAACTGGCACTTGGAGGTCTTGAAATAATCTGGGTGAATGTAGGGGTCTGCAAAACAGAAGAAAAGGGAGAAATGGGAAGACGTACAGAAGGAGAGAGATTGGAAGGATGAGAGAATGAGAACTTTATGGGGGATAACTGGAGGCTAAAAAGAGGAAGAATTTACGAGGTAGATGGGTCAAGTTTGTTCTCCTTTAATTCTGGCAAATTGCCCATTCGCTTTGGACAAAAGACTGTTTTAGTGAGAGATCTTTGATTCAGAATTTGGTTTGAAGGCTTTTGGTACCAAACAGGGAAAAAAAAAATGCTGTTCATTGTGTTTGAGAAATCTTATCCCAATTCTTTTCCAAGCTACCTTTCAAATGAATAATTTTGCTCAGGTCAAATGTCTCCTAGAGTGACCACTGAAGACTCAAATCATTCTTGGTGAAGTTCTATCATTTAGAGAGACACAGAGATTTCAATAATAATGAGAATACATATAAGAAGCATGAGAGATGGGAATGTTTGGTAGAATGTAATGCTTTATTCACGTTGTGACTCATCTCCCCAACGTGGTAGTTATCTACCTCCAAATGCAGACCAACAATACATGCCTGTGGCAGACAGAAAACCAGAAATGTTTTCTCTAAAACAAAAGCCAACTTGAGTGATGGCATGCTAAAATCACAGGAGACTCTGTGTCTCTCAGCCAGCCTCTTCATACCACAAAAGAAAAGACTAGAACTCACAGAGGTAAAATATCTTTTTAAGATGTTGAAGTCATGATAAATTCACTTCACTACTAAATTATTTTTGATTAAAAAAAATCCTAATGTAGGTCACACTACAACTCCTTGCTAAAGTATAATTTTTGAAAAATTAAAAATTGGCACTAAAATATATAAAGTAAATGTGTGTTAAATATCTCATTAAACTGATTATTTTGATGGAACCAGTAAAGACTGGCTCAAAGGGCACTTGAAATGTTGGCAACTGTGTAAATAATTAGAAAGATTGGGAAGTTATATACAAACTTGTTAATGTCTTGCAGGACAGAAAATCATGAGATTTAGGGTCATTTTTTTCTTGGATGGAGATAATTTGTGTCTCTAACAGAAAAGAACCTGCAAATTAACATGTAATACTAATTATTTGATATTTGACCAATAATTAAAGTAATCCTTAGATAGGCCTATTAAGCAATACCCCTTATGACATTAAAAGGACACCTTGCTGAACTTTTTTTGATAAGATCTGTCCTTAACATTTTGTAAACAGACTCCTCCACCAGGTAGTTTAATTGTGTGCTGTTATCTTACTTACAACAGCTATTCCAAGCTATTGCTACACTGTTATTCAGGACCTATTAAAACAAAGTTATTTGCTTGTGCTAGTGGCTCCAAGATTCACATTCCTAGTTATTACAGTTCTTTTTAATTTCAGGAATTCTTTGCTCTCCAGCCATCATTGATCATTCTTATCTTTTCCACCTTATATGTTTACTTCTAAATCATGATTCTATTTAATTAGGACTTACGGAATGAACAAAGAAACGAGGAGCTTGCCATAGACTGAATTTTTATGTCCCCCTGCAAAATTTGTATCTTAGAACCTGATATTTAATGTTAAGGAATTTGGAAGTAAAGCTTTTTTCTTTTTTTTTGTATTTCATCAGTTTTTAATTTTTTTTTAAAGACTTTATTCATTCATGAGAGATACACACAGAGAGAGAGAGAGAGAGAGAGAGAGGCAGAGATCCAGGCAGAGGGAAGAGCAGGCTCCACACAGGGAGCCTGATGTGGTACTCGATCCCAGGATTCCAGGATCATGCCCGAACACAGGCGCTAAACCGCTGGGCCACCCAGGGATCCCTGGAGATAAAGCTTTGGTGGGGGGGGGGGGGGGGGGGGGGGGGGGGGAGTGGTATTTAGGTTATGAGGGAGGTGCCCTCATGAATGGGATTAGTGTCCTTATAAAATAGACCCAAGAGGGATGCCTGGATGGCTCAGGGTTTAGTGCCTGCCTTCCCCCCAGGGCATGATCTTGGAGTCCTGGGATCTAGTCCCACACTGGGCTCCTTGCATGGAGCCTGCTTCTCCCTCTGCCTGTGTCTCTGTCTCTGTCTCTCTCTTTCTCTCTTTCTGTCTCCTATGAATGAATAACTAAAATCTTAAAAAAAAAAAAAAAAAGACCCCAGAAAGTTCTCTTACCCCACTTCTGCTATGTGACATTATAGTGAGAATATGTTTATGAATCAGGAAGTGGGTCCTTACCAGACTATCTACTGGTGCCTTGATCTTGGAACCCCCTCTACCCCCCCATCCCGGCCCCCAGAAAAATAATAAGTATATTTCTATTCTTATAAGCCACCCAGTTTATGATAATGTTGTTATAGAAGCTCAAGAAGACTAAGGGCTATTTGGGAACTTGGGGAATGTCACCTTTGGAGTTCTAATCAATGCATACATGCACAGATTACTTTTGTGTCCAAAATTTGTCTCTGGAATCAACTCTTGTGAATCCTGGGGACAACTATCACCAACTACTCATCCACAAAATCCCCATTTTTTAGACAAACGTACATATTTTTAAATTTTTTCTCATTTTAAAATGATAGCAACTACAAGGGGGGATCTCACAAACATAACGATCTTTGATTTTACAACATTTAAACATTTATAATTGTGCTGTTCAATAGTTAGCCATGAGTTACATATGGCTATTAAGCAGTTGAAATGTAGCAAGTATAAACAAATGTGCTGTAAGGATAGACTGCATCCTTAACTTTGAAGACCTACTATGAGAAAATAATGTAAAATATTCCCAATATACCTTAATAGAAGGTGAAATATTATTTTTATATATTACATTAAATACAATATATTATTAAACTTATTTTTTCTTATTTCTCTTTACTTCTTAAATATGGCTAGTAAGTTTTTTCAAATTAAACCTGTGCCTCACATTTGTAGTTTGTATTTTATTTCTATTAAAGTGATCTATAGCATATTAATTATGTAAAATGCATAACATAACGCACAATACAATATGAGAAGGTATGTAAATTGACTCAAAATCTCTGTAGATCAATGTAAAGCAAGAACCTTAAAATATTCCTAATCTTTAACTTATTATTATGACTTATAAAAACAATCCTAGGAAATAATTTGAAGTATAGACAAAGGATCATGTATATGAATGTCTTCATTTATAGTATCGACAAATTGAAAAAAATAATATTTGTCCAATAAAAAAATAAAAGGTAAATATATTATGTTTTCTCCTATATTGGGATATTAGGAAGTCAATAGAATTGTTATATAAAAAATGTTCAAACTTTGTTGTGATTGGCAGGATTTTAAACAACTTTTTAAAAAAACACTTTATAAGTGAATAATTATAGAAATCAATAAAAATTCTTGAAAAGATTCAAAACAATATAAAAATTGATAGCAGTCTTTTTTCTAAAATTTAAAACTTTTCTTTTTTCATTATTTTCAATTATAGATCTATATTCATTGCTATGCATATATAAGCTCTTAAGTCTGATAAAAAAATAGTACATTTTATTTTTAAAGGCAAACATCTTATATGTGACTGTATTTGTGGAAAGGGCTGTGGGCTTTGGATCAGAAGAATCTGACTGGGAGTCTCAAGTCACAATACTTCCTTTCTTCATTGATAAAATCAAAGTGGATAACAGGATCAATTCACAGCTGCAGTGTATGGCAACACTCAGTCATTGACCTTTACTGATCAGTTGGTGTCATGTGATTACCAATATTAAATATTTTAAATATCATGGGATAATTCCATCTGTATTTGAATGTTGTGAAGATAAAATAAATTCATTATTCTTCCTCCGAAGTCCTTTGGACATTCAGTATAATAATTAAGGTGATGATGATGAAGATGATAATATTAGATAATATATGTGAAGTAACCAATCTGTCTTAAATGCTGCAGGATTTTTAAAAAACAGAATAACATACAACCTCCTTGGAATTCTGAATCCTAAGCTGGGGCATGAAGGAAAGGTGGTGGATCTTTGCCTCTATCATTTCTCCCAGATTTGGAGAAAAAGATTAAATAGAGAACTTGGATATTTCACCAAGTTCAAAATATCAGTTCAGTATTTAGGAATTCTTTTAAACATCTCCAAAAATAATACCCACTGTTTTTACAAAATGCAGCAAAAACAAAACTTTTTGCTTTAGAATATCTCGCTCTAGTAAGATATCACCCACTTTTCTTACACAAAAGAATTCATGTGACAAGGCAATAGTCTATAATAAAGGGTAATGGATCTGGGTATATTGAAAAAGAGAAAAGCTGGAGGTTGGGAAACTGGATAAGATCTACCCAGGGGTATTTGTGGAGTTTCTGACAATATATGTTCTAAACACCTTCGGGCGAGGCTTAGAGTCAGTGTACTGTGGTGCGGGACATGGATGCTGAGTAATCATGATCTTATTTCACACAAATCTTACTAGGTGTCTGAGTTTAGGGTCTCTCGTGCCCAATATTAAGAGGCAATAACATCACTGGTTAGCTCATTGTTTAAGTGTGCAAGAACTGAATTTTTATTAGTTTCAGTAAGCTTTAGTCATCAAGGCTGTGCGCTAATCATGATCCCAGCATTAGTTTTAGGGCCATAACTTACACAAATCAAGAGTTTGAGCACAATATCTGGAATAGCATTTAAACATCACTCATTCCAAATCTGATTTTGTTTTGTTTTGTTTTTTTCATATTAGAAAATGTATGTTTTAGTAGGCAAGTTGAATTTTCCCAAAGGAAGTGTTAGAAATAAACTTTTCAGGGAGGCTATTCTATCTCTAAGAGTAGGTCAGAGGATACAAACTTGCAATCAGAAGAAAAGGTTCTGGAAAGCTATTGTGCAGCTAATGGGCAGCACTGTGATTATAGTTAACAGTGCTGTCTTATATCTCAAAGATGCTACAAGACTAGATCTTAAGTGTTCCCATCATAGAAAAGAAATTATAATTATGTGATATGATACAAATGTATATGACGTGATAGAAATGTTATATTTCCACTGCCCCTGTTATGGTGGGAATCATATTGAAGTAAACGTACAAGATAACAGGTTGTACACCCTAAACTTACGCAATGTGATAAGTCAATTATATCTCAATAAAAAGGGGGGGATTGGTCATTAAAACCATTTAAGAATCTATGACAGTAAACAGAACACAAATCATTAGGGGAAGAACCTAGGAAGTACCTCCTCTCATATATACTAGTATTAATATGTTAATCTATTATGGTTTCATTGATATAGTTAATTAGTTCATTTTTTATATGTGTTCAGAAGCTTGGAGTTCTTCTCATTGCACACAGATACCTCAATATGGCAGATGGCTCACTCAGAGAAAATCGCCTTATGCTATTTGAAACAAAGGAATGGATATTAATATTAATAATAATATTATTATTATTAATAAAAACTACTGTTTTTTTTAGGATTCTATTTATTTACTCATGAGACACACACACACACACACACACACACACACACAGAGGCAGAGGGAGAAGCAGGCCCCATGCAGGGAATCCGATGTGGGACTTGATCCCGGGATCCAGGATCACGTCTTGGGCTGAAGGCAGGCACTAAACCGCTGAGCCACCCAGGGATCCCAAAACTACTGTTAATATTATAACAAAAATACACATCAAATTTTATGATTACAGAAAGGGCAGTGGGAAAAGATTCCAAGGAAGAAACATCTGATATAATTTAAAGGATGTCTGTAAGTAAGTCAGGGAAAGGATGGAGACTGAAGTGTTGAGTGGGGAATGGACGCCATTTCTGACAGAGGATACAGGATAAGAAAGTACTTGAAGATAAGAATCAACATCTTTCTGGGAAGAGCAGGTGATTTAATCACACATTTATTTGATAAATATTTTTTGACCACCAGATGCCAGGAACTCTTTCAGATACTGGACTCTTAAGATTATAAGATTAGGTTTCCATTTCTTCAGAATTTGCCATCTATCCCTTTTATCAGATTATCACAATTTGTAGCATTTCCCAGATGCTATGGTGTCTCTGCCAGCTTTCACTTACTTTTTACAGCACAGTGTTGGAAACATATATCAACTTAGACAAGCTCTATAATTGCTGAACTTGGATTTGATCCTGCTCTATAGCTCAGCTGAAAAAGAAAGATATCCTAAAATAATCACCCATTTTAAACTGTTCATTCAGAGATTCTGGGAAATCTAAGAGTCTTTACAACACCAAAGAAATAATCACAAAACCTGTCACAATACAAAACACAATATACTTGTTTATATTAGTTTGCTACTGCTGCTGTAACAAATTACCATCAATTTTGTGGTTTAGAACAGTACAAATTGATTATCTTATAATTCTATAACTTTTAAGTCCAAAATAGGTCTCATTAGGCTTTAATTGAGGTGTCAACAGGGCTATGTTCTTTTCTGGAGGATCTGAGGGAAGAATCCATTTACTGGCCTTTTTTCAGTTTCCAGACTTTGCTTATATTCCTTGGCTCATGGGCTCTTCCTGGTATTATTCCAATATCATGTTTTCAATATCACATCTATTACTATTCTGATCCTCTTGTCTCCCTCTTATAAGGACTCTCTTAATTATATTTATTTTTATTTTTTAAAAAAATCTTATATATTTGAGAAAGAGAGAGAGAGAACATGAACAAGAGGTGGATGATGGTGAGAGAGAGGAAGAGGGAGAAGCAGACTCTGCTGAGCAGGGAGCCCAATGCAGGGCTCTATCCTAGGACCTTGAGATCATGACCTGAGCTGAAGGCACATGCTCAACTGACTGAGCCACACAGATGCCCCAGAAATCTTTTAGTTAATAATGGGCCCACATAGTTAATTCAAAATAATTACCCATTTCAAGATTCTCAGTCATATCTTCAAAATCCATTTAACTATGTACAGTAATATATTTACAGGATCCATAAATGAGGACAAGGAAACTTTGGGTAGCCATTATTCAGTTTAGCACAGTTTTCCATCTGACCTACAAAGATTCACATCCATCCCACGGGCAAAATATATTTACCACATCCTAACAGTCTTTTTTTATTTTTTTTTAAGATTTCATTTGTTTATTCATGAGAGACACAGAGAGAGAGGCAGAGATATAAGCAGAGGGAGAAGCAGACTGATAGCGGGGAGCCTGATGTGGGACTTGATCCCAGGATCTCTGGATCATGACCTGAGCCAAAGGCAGATGCTCAACCACCGAACCCACGCAGCTACCCACATCCTAAAAGTCTTATACCATTATAGCACCAGATCCAAATAAAAAAAATCTCATTTTAATATCATCATCTCAAAATGCCCAAATCTCATGATTTAAATAATCTAAATCAGGTTTGGATGAGACTCAGATTATGAGTCATTTTGGGTCAAAATTCCTTTCTGTCTCTGAACCTGTGAAACTAGAAACAAAATTATCAATACCAAAAATAAAAATGTAATTGATATAGGATATGAGTTACAGACATTCTCATTCAAAAGGGAGAAAAAGTAAGGAAAAAGGAGTCACCAATCATAAGCAATTTTTAAAATCCAACAGAGTAAACTCCATTATGTTTCAAGGCCTGGGAAAAAGTTCCCTGTGACTCAAGACTCCACTTTCTGGGCCCAAAGTTCTGCTCTGTGGCTCTGATCTCTTGCAAGTCCTCTTATTTTCAAGAAGATATAAAGAGTGCATGTTTTTAGCTGAGGAGTTTTATCAGCCTGTTTCCTGCCTGTAGAATTTTGGGAGTCAACAGCCTTCTCTCATTTCCTTCTCTCTCATACCCTTTCAATCTAAGCTGCCAGTGTTCTGTTGGTGTAACATTATCAAAACATAATGAGTCTTCAGTATATGCCATGAGGATTTACTCCATTAATCAAGAGGCTCCTCTATCGATCTTTCTTTTTAAAATATTTTATTTATTCATTTGACGGGGTGGGGGTGAGAGTGAGCACGACTACGCAGGAGTGTGCACAAGCAAGGGGAGGGGTAGGGGAGAGGGGGAAACAGGGTCCCTGCCCAGTAGAGGGCCAGAGGTGGGACTTAATCACAGGACCTTGGGATTATGACCTGAGCCTAAGGCAGATGCTTAACTGACTGAGCTACCCAGGTGCCCCTCAATTGGTCTTTCCTAAATCATTCCACATCTATCTTGGCTTTGGCTAAAATGGCTAAGGATAGTAAGATATTTGATTAGCACATCCATCAGCATCTCAGGTGGCTACCTCCCCCCCCCCCAAAAAAAAAAAAAAAAACTAACAAGAAGAGTAAAGAAAAAGAATGGAAATGAGAAAAAAAGAAAGAAGATAAAGTAAAATATAGAAAGAATTCTTGAATAGGTTTGAGGATTGTGGCAAATGAAAAGAACTTCAGGCAAAGAGAAGTGGTTTAGCAAAGATGGATATAGAATAGAGATCAACAAACTTTTCCTGTAAATGCCTAGATAATAATATTTTAGGCTTTGCAGGCCATGTGGTTCTCTATTATAAGTGTGAGAGTAGCCATAGGTAATACATAAGTATGACTGTGTCCCAATAAAACTTCATTTATGGACAGTGGGATTTGAGTTTTACATAGTTTCATACGTCTTGAAATACTCTTCTCTTATTTTTACATGAAGAAATGTAAAAATCTCAGCATGTGAGCCACACCAAAATGGAAGGCTGTGTCCTAACCCTTCCTAGTACAGAAGCAAGAAAGTACTAGGCATCCACCACTTTGACTAGAACATCAACTTCTTATTGAATAAAAGATTTTACTCAGTAATTATTGATACTTTTATTTAAGATATCTTGAGAAATTTAAATGACAATATTTCTTGTGGTTAATTTTGGATTATTATGCTCATTATTACCAAAAAAATTTGCTAATACATGCAAATTAATGAATTGTAACTTTCTCTTACTCTTTCCTAAGTGGGTTCTAAAAATTAAGCAAAGGCTACATGCTTTGATAATATACCCTAGGAGATGGAAATCTTTTGTTTTCTCAACTGTGCTTGCATATCACAAATATTGTCTTTACCTCATATCTGGGCTCTGGAGATGTGTTATAAATCATGTGCCAACAAAAACAAAACCACAAAATTTCAGACCAAAAATTTGTTTTAATTCCTAATAAAGCTGAAGAAGACTGTTAACATGAATGGAACGGGCTTTGGAATTTTACATGCCCCCTAGGATGGAACACATACTTGAGGTAATAGGAGTGACAGTTCCTATGGAATTTTACCAACTCCATGCCTAGGCCCCAGTCCAATCATATTAGGTCCTCTAGGGGGTAGATCCACTTGTGAAAGCTTTGCAGGTAACTCTAATCTGCAAGCTGTTTGAGAAGCACCTTGGCTGGTTCCCAAACTACCATGTAGAAAAATTTATCCATAGGCCATAGTGTGAGGAGATAGAAGAGAAATAATTGACACAACTTAGCAAGTGAACAGATTCTGACAACTTTGACATATCCTTAACTGTGTGATGAATGAGAAATGCTATCAATAAGTCCATGAATGAGTTCTTTTTTTTTTTTTTTTTTTTTTTTTTTAATTGAAGAGAACTAAGCCCTTGTGTAGTTCATCTTCTTGAGATGGCAGTTTACCTTCCCTTTCTTCCTAGGCCTTTTTTTTTTTTTCCCATTAGGGCCTCCCACAGCCTTGACTAGCTGATGATACTTGAGGCTGTACATTCATTTTCAGATCATTAGCAGAAGTAAACAACATACTGAGCACTCATGACAGACTAGGTATTTGTGACAGATAGTAATCTAGAACTCATTGAAAAACAGTACTTCCATAACCCCAACTAAAAGGTGTCAGTTTGTCTATAAAAATATTTGAAGAATATACTATACATTCATTCCTTTGGGTTTATGGCCTCCCTGAGATTTCACAGATAAATTTGAGGGCTTTCTGAATTCCCTTAAACTGTATTAAAAAGTATCTTAGTTTTATATGAGTTTTATACATATGAGTTTTATAGAGATGATATATATATGATGAGATACATTTTATATTGTTATATATTATTTATACATAATATATATTACATATAATATATATTTATATTCATATAGAAAGAGGGAAGAGCATCCATAGTTTTCATTGAATGCTAAAAATGTCTGAGTCCCCACTACTCTTGTCTCCTACCTACACTCCCCAAAGAACTCCCCGCAAACCAGAAGCAATAAGAAAAGAAAAAAGGGAAACTTCTATTTGAGATACTCTTAATTCTGAAATCCAAGTATGGGTTAAGCTAGACCATGTGAAAACTGCATCAAGATCACATGATTCTGGTTCTACATATCCTTGCTCCAATTGAATTTTGCTTGGGCCATGATGTTATAAAGCAGCAGCTCTATGAATTTTTTTGTGCCTAGTTTACTAATGATGATTTTCATTCAATTAAATCATGCACAATTTTATTGGAATCGTGCAGAAATTTTCTCTTTGTTCTGAGTGTTAGGAATTGTGTTATTTTGTGGTCCTCCTGAGGATCTGACTTGTTTATTCCTTTAGAGTATTATAAATTTTTCAAGTGATCATTTTTGTTTTAGTTTCAGCATTTAGAGAGGACTCCCTGCAAAGAAGAGAGCTCATCCCTAGATATAAAACTGGAGTAGAAGATCAGAGTTGACACATGAGAAAGACTGATGATGGTGAGTCATCCTGGCATTCAGTAATCATTTCTGAAGTTGCTTCTATTCATAACTGTGTGAGCTGGAACTCCCTGCTGAATGACAGAATGGGTTCTAAGGCCCATAGGTTAGCTAATTCTACCTATAACATTAAAGTATTCCCATACTTAGCATCCCAGATATGGTGATGCTAAGAAGAAATTCATTAAACAGCACGCTCCTCAGACAGGAGACACAGAGAAGCAGTTTTAAAGCTTCCAACTGTTTTCCCCCTACTGAACTCTTTAGACTTAAATATTTGGAGAACAACTTTCTTTCTTTACTTTTGAAAAAAAAAATCCTAGTAGTATATGAACAAGTAATGGAAAGTTATTTTTACATCAGTGAGAAATTATTACCGTCTACACTACATGCAATATTGAGTTACGTTTGTTTTACTAAATAGTTTGCTTTTACTCCCTTTTCAACACATCTTACCAAAGCTGTAAAGCCCTGAAAGTGGATAACTACAGTGACCATCATAACACTATAAAGATATGATTGACACACAAAGGTTGTATTCAATTTATGTGCAATCATATTTGAAAAGAGGGGAATTCAGTTGATGACTCTCTTGAATGCTTTCCTCTTAAGGATTACACTATTGTTGGGAATAAGATCTTGTTAAGTGCAAAATAAACTTTTTTTTTCTTTTCTTTTCTTTTTTTTTTTTTTTTTTTTGCATAAAGTACTGTTAGCTCTACAAAAGATCACCATCCAGACAGCCTGAGTAAACACAGCTGGGCTGTTGAGGAAACAATTAGTGAGAGTGGATCATGAAGATAAATTTGACCTGAAGAGAAAAAAAATCTCAGCTTTCAGCTTTTAATATTTGAAGTGTGCTTTCTATCTAATGATTCTGATGCCTTGAAGGGATTGCCTTTACTTTTCTTTTAGAGGTAGAAGAAACACAGCTTCACTGAGTTGTAGGCACCAGGTTACTGAATTTTAGAAAGATTTTCAAAGTTGGAGATTATCTTCTATGGTAATTATAAAAACTTAGAATGATTTTTTTGTAGGCTTCCTTCCCTGAAATAGTTACAAGGTATAAAATTCAGTATTTTACTCAAATTTATTTATTTATTTATTTATTTATTTATTTATTTATTTATTATTATTATTATTTATTTTTTATTTATTATTTATTCTTCAAAAAACTACAAAGTAGACTTATTTTTATAATTAAAAAATTAATAGGTCTTATTTTTCAGCAATTTTAAGTTCATATAAAAATTGCATAGTAAGCACAGAGGGTTCCCATACATTTCTTCTTTATGGTACCCTCAAAGTTCCTCCAATTATTAACAATTTGCATTAGTGTGGTACTTTTGTTATAATTTGATGAATCACTGTTAATACATTATTTACTAAAGTCCGTAGTTTACATTAGGGTTAATACTTTGTGCTGTACATTCTATAGGTTTTGACAAAAGCATAATGTCATTTGTCCACCAATAGTTTCATACAAAATAATCTCACTGCTCTAAAAATACTCTGTGCTCTGCCAATCCATCTCTGCACCTGGCCCTCAAACCCCAAATAATGTTTGATCTTTCCTCTTTTCCATAGTTTTGCCTTTTTCAGTATATCACATAGTTGGAATCATGCAGTATATATAGCCTTTTCTTCTGGCTTCTGCTTAGCAACATGTGGCTCAACTTCCTCCATGTTTTTTCATGGTTTGATAGCTCATTTCCTTTTCCCACTGTATAATATTTCGTTGAATGAATGTATCACAGTTTGTGGTATCTTATTGAAGGCTATTTTAATTTCTTCCAATCTTTGGCAGGTAGCTTTGTAAGAAACTGCCAAACTGTCTTCCATAGTAGCTGTACCATTTTACATTGCCCTTAACAATGAATGAGAGTTCTTGTTGCTTAAAATCCTTGTCAACATTTGTTAGTGCTAAGCGTTTTGGATTTTAGCCATTCTAGTTCACGTATCTCATTGTGTTGGGGTAGATTTTTTTAACTACTGAAGTGGCTAAAAATATGGGTTTTAAAGTACCCAGGGTTACTAGTATTATATTTAATTTCTGATACTTCCTAGTTGTATGATCTTAGGGGAGTTCCTTAAAACAGTGACTCAGTTCCCTTATCTTTAAAATAGAGTTAATGATAGTACCTACTCTGCAGAATTATTACAAAAAAGAATGAATCAATGTGGTTAAAGTGCTTAGAACAGTGTCTGGCATGTCATAAACTTCCATGAATGATAGCTGTTATCACTGGCATGATGTAGCTAATTCTTGAAATGGGGAAAAATTATATATTTTACCAGCTTAGAAAGTAGAGCAGCCAGGATTTAATTTCAAGTTTGTCTCCTGAGCTTAAGCTCTTTCTACAATTCTATGAAGTCTCTAAAGTTGATATGTACATAGAAAGATAGTGCCCCCATTTTCAAATTTTCTTGCATTTCTAGTCAAGTGTGAAGTAATTAAGTCACAGCTGTACATTAATCCAGAGCTCAAGTAGCCTTAAAAAAAAAAAAAAGCCAGCAGAGTATATCTTTGGGGCCTTCTACTCCTTTCTTTTTGCTAACTTGTATCCCTTGTCTGCCAGCCCTTCCATTTCTCTTTGCTCTCATGTTTCTTCTCTGGCTACCCAGAGAGGCTTGCTGGCCCTGTCATTTCATCCAGTGTTACATAATATACCTATTACAAAACCACTAAAGATTCTCTATTTAGGTGTTTTATTGTTGTTATTATTATTTTGATTTTATTTTAAGAAAGTTAATAATAGAAACACTGTCATCTTCTTTCATGTATTTCAAGCTTGTTAATTATAGGAGTGGTTTCAGTAAGCTTAAATGAGTACATTTATTTGCATGGTGTGCAGGACACTTATCTAAATGTCTAGCTTCAAATCTTATTTATCTTTTTTTCACATTGCACCTCTCAGGTCCCTCAGTATACATTAGTCACTTGAAACATATTTGGATAAATAATGACACATAGTTTGGGCCCACAAACTTAGAAGGCATGTGCCATATCAATTATAGACAACAGAAGGGGGGGGGGTTCTTCCTGAAAGAGAACATTGTAACAGAAAAGGCCATTGGATTGCTTGGTCCATTGGATTGCTTGGTCTTGGAATGAGAGTGTTCTTTTCTTCTACCTGGACAGTCTGAGAATCTACTAATTGTGCAGTTTTCAATGGGAACTTTATGGATTGCTCATACTAATCTGTCAACAGAGGTGACATCTTTGTTATTTTCTGAAGGTTCATTATTTTTACAGAAAATTGATAAGCTATTATTTCACTATATGTTTTAATTCATTTTGCTGGCCTTAAAACACTAATTTAAAATGAATTGCACATCATTTGTCATGTTAGTACTTTTACCAAAGAACTGGAGCTCATCCCATCAAAAGTGTAATTATTTACCTGTTGTGCTATTGCTATTCTAACTATTTCAGATGAAAATCTCAGCTATGTAATACAATTTCCTGCTTTTTTTTTTGGCAGAATGTTGCAAAGTCATAATTTCCATTTTTATCAGTGCCTTGGGGTCACAAAGTATTTCAATGTGTGGTGAGACAATGGGCATATATTATTATAAAACAGCTTGTTTACAACCTAAAAAGACATAGTACTTCCTCTTTGTGGTATACACATTTATGTGTTTAAGTGCACAAGTGTATGATCTCTTAATTTTCCCTTCCTCATTCACAGCTATGGCTTTTTATTGCTTTTAGCACCTTGCTTGTACCAATTATCTTTATTTTATTTTTTTATTTTAGTATGCTAAAGTTTGAGAAGTCTTGAAATGCTTACAAGCCCTAGAGTAAATAGACCAAATGAACAATTTCTTTACCATAATCTTCTACCTACCTGACCATGTAATTATTTTCCTCAGAAACAAATATTTGTAATACACAGTTTAAAATCTTGGGCATTATGGCACGCCTGGGTGGCTCAGTGGTTGAGTGTCTGCCTTTGAGTGCCCTGCCTTTGGCTCAGGGTCCTGGGATCCCTCCCTTGCAGGGAGCCTACTTTTCCCTCTACCTAAGTCTCTGCCTTTCTCTCTCTCTCTCTCTCTTTCTCTCATGAATGAATAAATAAATAAAATCTTAAAAAATAAAATATTGGGCATTATAAGAGGTTAAGTCCTTACAAGACTCTCTAGATTGAAAGATGCTGATTTGAACTGCAGCCCTGTCGTTTACCTGGTTTGATAGAGTGGCTATAGAACTTGCTAAATAGTAGCTGATATTATTATCCCTATGATTACATTTGCCTTAGCTTAATTTTGAGGATAAAGCATGTGTTGACAATCTAATAGCTTCCTATCATTGTTGTGATTCTCAAGGAACACAATGTATGTGACAGTCCTCCATAAACTACAATCAACCACACAAATGTCAGGGTTGTCTCTTTTACCCTTTCATGCAGTTGGCCCCCTTCCAGGGCTTTTAGGTTGCCAGAAATTAGAAATAAAATTAAGTAGGTTGTCACAGGCCTATGTGTTTCGTTGGTATATATAATCTTATCTCTATTTGTGTTTTTCCCCCAAATATGCACTTTCTTTGGACCCTGAGAGCCTAGAAAGAAAAAAAAAATGACACCATCTCTCTTTCTCCCCATTTCTTCACACTTGATTAGAGTTTGATGGTGTCATGGATATTGGATGCTGGCCATAATTATAGCCTGATAAGTGGCCTACTCTGCTGAATAAATCATATTAAATTAGGACAGTGCAGGTGTTCAGGAAGGGATAGAGAAAACACATTCCTCCTTGACTAACATCTTTCTCCACTTGGCCCCAGGCCGACATCAGAGTTTGTCATCCTGTGGCAGCTGCCATAGTCTAGCTGCTATTGCTAGACTCTAAGCTCTGCTGGCTTCTGGCTCCAATTCTGCTCCTGCCAGGAAACTCCACCCTTTTGTGGGTCCCAGCATTCCAAGTTAGTTAGAGACCTGCTCACAAATTTCTAAATCACTAAGTCTCACCCATTGTGTATTTGGAGCTCTGTCTTGTTGTAAGTGCTAAGCAGATTATGGAATAAGTAGTCCCTATGTATATACTCAATGGCATGTTCAGGAGAAAGATAAGGACATATATGTAGAAAAAGAAAATGCACAATGATGCAATATAGACAAAATAGACATCTAGTTTGAACTGGATTAAAGTTTTGGTAGATGAAGCAATATTTGAGCTGGAAATTTAGACAAGTATGGAGAAACAACAAGTCCCAAAGCCTCCACACCACTGAAGGCCTCTCTTCCAATACTCAAGTCATTTTATAAGAATGCATTGTTTATTGCCTGACATCTTTCAGATCTGTTCTCTTTAATCGTCTTTAGCAGTCTCTCTTACTCATCCAAATTGTCACACATGACATCTGCCTTTGCATACATAGAGGGCTTCAGAGCCCAGCTTTCTGAAAAGATTTTAGCTAATTGGAAAGGACATAAAGGTCAATGGCTCAATTATTATCCCGGGACTATTAGAGGCCTTGACTGCAGTGAGACTTGGCTTTCAAGTGTTTTGGCACAAAACCATCACTGAAGCTGAGATTTCACTCATTTTATAAAGTCCCTTTAGCATGATTCACTTGAAAAAATTTATCTTTTGCCCTTGATAATCCCAATCTTCTTGCAAATGTTCCACTGAAATATTTCCTATTTTACTTTAAATCTCTTTGGTTTGTTCTTCCCTAACAGACTGAAGGTTTAAAGCTTTTCCTTAATCACTTAACTTGGCATTGTGTTATGGCCATCAGTGAGCTGTGTCCTGAATTTCTTTCCACTACTCGAGTGAGTTCAGACTCCCTCCCCCTGTGTGTGCCACATCTGCTCTGTGCAGAGGGTTCTGTTTCATCATGGCTGTATTTCACAACCAAACAGAAGCCATATAGTTCAATACCTTACCTGTCAGAGTTACATGTGACCAAATTTCACCCAGGTTTTTGAGTACGGAGGTAAGTGAAGAAATTTTAGAGATAATAGTATGTATGAGTAGACATAAAAATGAAAGACATTTATAACATCTTCTAACATCTTCTAACATCTTTTAACATCTTCTAACATCGATGTTAGAGAATGGGAACCCCATGAAGAAAGGGACTATGTTTCTTTTGTCTCTTCCCTGAGTTTCTATTACAGTGAATTACTTATATTGCATTTAATTCATTTAATTAAATATTCATTTAATTAATAATAAATTAAGACAAAGCAGACCATTCAACTAGTTATTTATCCAAGTGAGCTAACTATAGATGGAAAGATCAATTAACAGGCAAATATATATTTTTTTTTTTTAAAAAAAGGAAAATAAGAAGAAAGTAAGCAATCTTAAAGGAGTAGATATGAAGAAATGCCTGGACTAATCCTTAAAGTTTCAGAGCTCAGCAAAAGCTGTTATTTTTAGGCTTTCCATGAGGTTAAAGGTGGGGAAGGATTTATTAAAACTGCTGACCCAGCTAGCACACTATCTTGAAATCCAAATTATATTTATTTTTTAAAATGCTGCCCAAATGAAATTGGGTTTCTTCACTCTCCTCTCACATAGATATAATCTTTTCTTCCTTTAATTTTTTATATCCCAAGGATTGACATACCTGTCTTATCTCACCTCCCAAACTATAAGATCTCTGAAGGCAAGCTTCATGGTTGATTGATATTTGCTTTTTTGCTTCATCTTTTCCTCTGTAATGAATGGTTCAGTGCCTGCCCAACAACATAAGCACAGTGAGCACTGGTGAAACTGATGGGAGGGGAATGGCTACAGCCCTGGGGAGTGAGGCTGAGAGCTCACAGACAGAGCATAATTAAGAATGCACCAGAACAAGGCCAGGTTCCTAAGGAGACATGTAGTCTGCCTGTCGACTGACCTTCCTTTATGCCAATCTCCTTCTCCCAACATTTTGAACCTGAAAGAAAATATACTACCTTTGATTAGTTTTTAAGGAGGAGCCTCATAAAAGAGCCTGCTCTGGGGTCAAACCTTTTACATGAAATACAGTGTAACTGATGGTTCTTCATTAGCATTTTATTGGTGCTCTTTAAAATTCTTACTGGACAAAACATTCCAGAGGTTCACTCTTTCTGATGTATCTCACTGCTGCACCAGACACCTAGATATTTTACTAGATTAAATATAGGATTTTTAAAAAATGTGCTCTTCTGAGAAATACAACTCTTTTGGTGTAGGTGTTAAGATGAATGGATCTTGAATTTCTGATCCATTAAAAATTTTCAAGTTTGTATTTTAATGTATTTAGCATCCAAGGGAATAAAGCATCATTTCTGATGAATTATTTATTCATAAAATGTATCCTGCATAATTGAATAAACTATAAATAGTCTATTTGGTAATATGTTGATTTATTTGTTTAGATATTGTATTATTTTTTAAAGATTTTTCTATTTATGGGAGAGAGAGAGGGAGAACAAACAGGAGAGGCAGAGGCAGAGGGAGAGAGAATCTCAAGCAGACTTAATGCTGAGCATGAAGCAAGTTGCAGAGCACCATCTCAGGAACCTGAGATCTTAACCTGAGCCAAAACCAAGAGTTGGACGCTTAACCGACTGAGCCATGCAGGCCCCCCTAGTTATTGTATTTCTTACAGTATCATTATTGCATTAAAGTTGAGGGTCACTGATGAGTTTGAACACCCAATGAACATCTGCCTGTGTTTATGAAGAGTTTATCCTTAGGTTCCAAAGGGAGAAAGTATAGTAGTTACAATGCCCGAGCCCCAGTACTTCTAAAGTATATAATGTGCACCTATAGTAAGTTTATTTGGCCTCTTTGGTTTCAGTTTCTTTATCCACGAAATAAGGATCATGCTATCTTACTTCATAGAACTAAAAGATACCACTTGGGAAAACAAACCATTAACTCGTCCACTAATAAAAAGGAAACAAAACAGTGCCAATTAAAACATGAATTACTATTGACAGCAAAAGTATTAAGAAATCTACAGTAAATCCAAGTAAAGCTCTGGACTTAAGGGAATAGTGACAGTCCGGTTTATTCCTCTTTCTTAACAGTTAATCTTATATGGGCTCAAAGTCATTATGACTGATTTAGTTGACTTGAATTTATGTGTTCTTGCTTTGTTTTCCTCATTCTAGAACTTTAATCTCAGTATTTTTCCCTTCTTGAATCTGGGATTTTTGATCATGATTTTTGATTAGAAAGATCATAGAAAAGCTATAATTCATCTGTGAAAGTTTATATATAATTGTCATTATATATGATATAATATGTAGTAAATATATAAATACATAACAATTTAAATATAGTTTTAAAAATCTTATCCTATAATGGGAACTGGACCAATGTAATCTAAATTTGCTTTCTCCTATAGGATTCTATCATCCTTGATTAATCTGTAGAAATTAGTCAAATATTTATTTAGTAAATTATCCAATGGTTCCATTTACACATAAATCAAATGATAATTTAGGAGTTTAAAGTCACTAATACTATTTGGGAAGGGCATTAAGTACTTTGAAATGCTACTTCGAAACTAAATCTCACAGTCTACAGGAACTAAGACATAGCACCTTGTTATAACCCAGTAGAAATGTCCCTGCATTGACATTTTAACCCGAACGTACCCCATAGCAATGGCTAACTTAATTATAAGAAAATAAATAATTGTATTTCTGTTAGAACATAGGAATATTAATTTTTACTGTACTTATTTTACTGGTTTGTTAGGAAAATCATCAGAGAAGATAATGTCTTTAAATTCTCTTATATTGGAAGAAGGCTATAATCAATAGAATATATTAGAACAAACAGTATACTTAACAGAGGATACAACTGGAGTAAAAATATTATAATTATAAGATGATAGGCAGTGGGTATTTAAGTAAATCAATCTCGTATTTTCAAATCATAACAATTCAATAATTTATTACCCTTTGTAGTTTCCACTCAGACTTTCCTTTGCAGAGCTGAACCAACAAGAAGGTGGAATCATAAATTAAGAGTCTCACAAATTATGTCGCAAATTTTGCAAATATCTTTATTGAGTGATTTGTCAGACTTCTGTTTGGTTCACTGTCAAAGTAACAATAGCCATTCCATTCTGAAAAATGTGAACCAATGGATCAACAGTAAATTTTACCTTCAGAAAACTAGAGATTATATTTTGGGATACTCTGCAGTTTTGCCATATATCCATCTCTCAACTAACACTGATATTTAACTACATGCTGTTCTGCATTATTTACTAATTATAAATAAATTATCTACATCTTATACATTTATGTATGTGTATTATATATTCTCCTCAGTTTTTCATCTATAGTATTTCTAGTTTGAATTCCACTAGAACTAATAACAACACTCTGAGTACACTTGACTTCTCTTCAGTTCTTTGAATTGGATAGAAAATAATCACCCAAAACTCATTTTTCTAAATGTTCCTTGGCAACCCAGAGGGTAAAAATGGCTTGTACATTTTCCCATTCAAATTGGAAGTATATGACAATAAATTGATACTACGAATAATTTTAATTCACAGTGTGCATTTATTTTTTATGGAAGGGTCAATGGGATTCTTCACATGTTCAAAGTGCTAACAAAATATTTAGTCACTGAGCAAGGGATCATTTTGTGGGAATGGAATATAAATCACAGAATCTGGTACTCTTTTTTTTTTTTTTTTTGTAAGTGAGGCTATTATGTTTGTTAGCTGGATGTTCATTCTTACAATAGTAGTTGGAATGAGGCTGTTCTCCTTTTTGTGCACAATGTAGCTAGAAGATAGCTTTGAAATATAAGGATTTGCAAATCTGAACTATTTTAAACAATAGTTCACAGTTACAGTCATATGTACAGTGGCTCCCCCTCCCCCCCACACTAAGTGGTTCATAATCACTGAAAGCACATCTTTTAAGATGGCACACTGAATGGCAACACCCATATCTTGCCATGGTAATGATCTAGTTTGAGAACCTAAGACCCTAATAAAGACATACTTCTGTGAGCATGTCTACTTTAATTTTATTTCAAAATTACACAGTGGTCAGCCTGGTTAGCAAGTGCAGGTATACGATAATCTTCCATATTAAATTTTACATTTCACCAAGTTACCTTGGCAGCAAAGTTCAGAGTAGTTTGGAATAGATGTGTGTGTGTGTGTGTGTGTGTGTGTGTAAAAGAGAATGTAGTGGTATCAGAAACTATAAATAGTTGAATCTGAGTACATTAGTGCATGTAATAAAGCATATTGGTCATGGCAGTTAAAGCAAGAATAAAGACAAAGGAATTTAAAGGGTTGGTATGGAGTTAGCAAATAGACATAAAGAAATATGTTTTTTATAACTTATTCTTAGTGTTTAAAAGAATACAACACTAAACCAAAAACATAATATTCTATGTAGACCATTTTTTCTCTCAATAAAAGGTAAGTACAGGATTATATATATACATATTTATGTGTATTATGGCTATAATATACAGTAAAATCTATGTTGATGAGGTATAATGCTTCTAATTGTGTTTGTTAATACTATGTAATGAAAAGATAGGCTAGTCTAAGTAGCTAGCCACAAGAAGTTCTAGGTCAGGATGTGTGATGCAACACTATTCGGATCCAGCCACAGTCTTCCATCACTTGATAGTAGTTTTCCACTCATTTTAAAATACATTTAAAATGTTAGAATCAACATTTCTAGGGACTGTAGCTAACTGTGATTCTAGATCATTTCATTAGCACAAACTGGGAAAACTGGACATGGGGAATATGAATGATGTGGAGACCCAGCCTATATTTCTATTCATCTTAGGAGCTGGGATGGCCTATCAACTATCCCTTCCATCCCAACCAGAATATAAGACTTCAAGTAACATTGAGAAACAGAGGAGGCAGAGAAGAGGAGCTAATTATCAATCAAATTTTCCATATCACTAAAATCACCTAGTGGACATTAAAATCTATGAGGTTGTGGAGAAACCATAACACTTACATCCCACTGGTGAGAATGTAAACTGGAAAAATCATGTTGAAGAAGAATGAAATTGTATCTCATAAAGCTCAGAGTCTCATAATTCTGTATCTAATTATATAACAGGGATAGAATGACAAACTGTCCTAGTTCACTTCAGACTAAGGGATTTCCCACTTCAGACTATGAGATTTTCAGTGCTAAAAGGAGAAAGAAAAGTGGGACAAGTTGACTTCCCTAAGAGCTGTGAGAATTGTGGCATATGAGCACAAGAAAGCATGAATATGTGTATCCATTGTAGATGATAAGCAATAATGTTAGCAACTTAAACATTCATTGATAAAAATAAGAATGTATAAACCAATAGTTATGTTTATAAAATGAAATAATATAGAGGAGCAAAAATATAAATGATAGCCAAATATAAAAACATATTGAATTATAAAAGTGAAATACTGAATAAAAAATTAGAGACAATGTTGCAATTAGATAAAATCTACAAAAATTTTGAAATGGTAAAATAATACTACATTGTTTAAGGATATAAAAAAATGCAATAAATGTATAAATAGCTTTTAACCAGTAGGAAAGTGAAAATAAAAGTCACAATGAGCTATCATTCCAAACAAACTAAGATAGATATTCTCAAAAGGCATACAATAAAAAGTGACAGAGATATGGAAAAAAATGGAATTCTCATACACTGCTGATAGGAATGTAAAATTATGTAACTGCATTGGAAAACAGTCTAGAAGCTCCTCAAATGGCTAAATGCAGAGTTATCATATGATCCAACACTTCCATTCCCAGGTCTATAACCAAATTGTTCTTAAATATTCATAACAGTAATATTCACAATAGCTAAAAAGTGGAAACAATCTACAATGTCCATGAATTAATGAATGGATAAGGTATGATATATCCATACACTGAAAAATTACTTGTAATACAAAGAAACAAAGTACTGATACATGTTAGAACATGAATGAACCCTGAAAACCTACTAAATGAAACAAGTTAGTCTCAAATGACAACATCTGGTATGATACCACTTATAAGATATATAAGTCAAATATCCACAAATCCTTAAAGACCACAAGTAGATTCATGGTTGCTTAAGGTGACAGGATGATAGAAACTTGGGAGTTATGGCTAAAGAGTGGAAGTTTCTTACTAGGATAACAAAAGTGTTCTAAAATTGACTGTAGTGATAGATACACAACACTAATATACTAAAAGCCACTGAATTGTATACTCCAAATCTGGGAAGTAAATGAAATGTGAATTATAGCTCAGAAAAGTTGTTTTAAAAAATACAAAGTGGCTCTTGGTGATAAAAATAACTAATCCAAAATAATGACCTCTGAGACAGAAAAAAGAGAATGTGAGGAGTGGGTCTGATAGACTTTCAAATATGTTACCAGTTTTTTTGTTTTCCAGTTTGGTTTATGAATACACGAATATTTGTTATATTATTCTTCATAATGTTTGTATGTTTCAAATAGATATTCCAATGTCCACAAGATTTTTTTTAATGCTGGGTGATTAGAATATTGCTTCTTACTAAATTTTTTCATTCTGTGCCATATCCTGTGAATACCATTTTGGAGATCTTTCTGAAATTACCTTCATTCTAAGCCTTTCATGTTTGTAACTCTTGTCTTTACTACTAGAGTATTAACTTTTTAAGGGAAAGACTAGATATTATGATGCATGGCCATTAAAAAAACAGAGGTAAGATATGAATGAAACTGGTTTCTGTGTTCCAACAGACCATATGAACCTATGACTCTACTAAAGTGTCCTTCATCTTCTTTTATTGTCAAATGATTGTCAATCTTCTTTCCCTCACTTTTGGAATTTCCTTTTACTTTAACTCAAATATTATGGCTCACAGAGACAAATTTAGGAAAAAACCCCAAGGAAGTGTTAATATTAATGAATAAAATTAATCCTATTAAAAGTGTGATAATATAGCATAATACTTCAAGGAATCTGTTCTTAGAATTCTCTTAGTAGTATATAATAGATTTCATGAGATCTATTCCAATAAAAGTTTTGCAGAAATTGCTTTAATATTTCTGAAATAATAACATAAAATAATGTTGAGCTGGCAAAGATGAAGATAGTGAAGGATAGCATAAAATGTCACTCCAAAATATACTACTTTGTCATAAAGATTATTTTGAGCTAAAAGCATTTGAGAAGAAGTAAATACAAGAAAACCTCTCAGTTTTCTCCCTCTTTGTCTAAGAGCAGGACATTAACTTGTAAAAGTGTTACCTCTTTCCTCACTAACAGGAAGGACAGAAGTTAATCTCCAGAGATAATCCTTATCAGCCCAGAGATAGCACCGGAGTAATCTACATAATAAACCCTGCTAAAACTAGCCCTATCCACCATTAATTTCCCTATATATTTATCTTCCCAGAATTTTCCCACTTGGAAGCTCAAAGTCCTTTTTCTTCATTTTCTTTTCATTTTCTTACTTCTCTAAAAAATATTGTTCTTTTGTTAAAATTGTATATAAGCCCAAATCCTAACCACCTCTGCTTTACTCATCACTGGGTACTCCCATGTGTGTGCATCATGCACATATTAATGGATTTCTGTTTGTTTTTCTCCTGTTAATCTGTTTTGTTACTCTAATTTATAGGACCCCAACCAAGAAACCTAAGATTAGTAGAGAGAAGACAATTTTTCCTCTTCTACAACAATCTATAGCTGCAGGGAGGTCAGCTATAACGTATAAGAACAGAGGAGTGATATAAATCATGTCAAGAAAATGTATATGGTATTTAGGATTTAATTCTCCCCTATTCTATATATGAAAAGAAATAACAATTTTGATAACCTATTTTCCTACATTTTATCTAATTTTTATAATCCTTAGTATCCTTCTCTACAGATTCCTGGAGGAACCTATATTATCAATTGGGAAATAGAGGGAAGGGATGCACTTTGAACAAAGATCAGGGGCCTGGTCATGGACACTTGGAACCTGCTTCATTCCAATCAGACCACTAACTGACAGCCCACTTATTCCACCAAGTCATTGATGTTTCAGTCCTCTTTTAAAACAGGTACACTGCCTGTTCCTGCCTTCTTCCTAAGTTCTGAGGCAATGTATAAAGGAGATAAAAACATTCTTACTGGCATTAAGAAGTCTTAGATTTAATTTCCTTTGCTTCTAACCAGCTGTAGGACTTTGACCAAGTACCACTATCTCCCTTAACTGTGGTATCCTTCTCCATAAAAAGAGCTTAAATAATGTTAGACCAGAGCCTTACACTATATTTAGGCTGATGACTAGAGTTCTAGCTCTTATTTTTAGTTGTCTCACCTGTCTATCTACTTTCTTTTTAATCTTTACTTCTTTTTTTTTTAATCTTTACTTCTATTCAACCTATTTATATACTCTAATTATGACTTCCTCAAGATTTCTGATCGAAACCATTGAAGTCTTTGTAAGTGTTCACATCCTACCCAAATGTAATTTTATTATTTTAGGTTTCATCTTTATCCCTCTATCAACATAAGATCAAACAAAAGTATCAGACCCTTTTGACAATGTTTCATATCTCTATGAGGATCCCTAATTAACTAATCTTAGTTAGATTTCCCATGACAGTCTCAGTATCACTTCTTACTCACACTCACACACACACACACACACACACACACACACAAAAGAAAAAATACTATTCAGAAAAATGCTCATAAAATAAGCAAAAACAAATAGCTGATTAAAATCACTTTATTCTTTATGAAGAGATAATGACCATTGACCCGATCTCAAAATAACAGTATATTTTAACATTCCATCTCATAATATTTATTAAACACACATAGTGGAAGGCAAAGCCCATATTCTATCTGAGCTTCAGATCTTCCACCATCTCCTACTTTTAGAAAGTTCCATCATATAGTTGTGTAAGTAAATGAGAATTTATTTACATACTTTTATCTGCAGCAGACAGTTTTTTAAGGCTCTGTAGTAAAAGAAATGCAGTGGCAGTGTCCAGGAAAATAATAATAATGATAATTCTTGAGTTTCTTAGGAGGTTTGCCACAAGGGTACTGCCGTGCAAATAGTGTTTGGTTCATTTTATCTTAATCACAGATCCAAATGCAAAATCCTCAAGGACATCCTGTGCATTTGCATATGTCTCTTGCGAAATATAAGTGTAAATATGCAAGACTGAGTTGTTTTATTTCTTCAGTAAAATGGCTGTGGATTCCCTGCTGACTGAGGTAGAAAGGTGGAGTAATGAGGTCTCAAAAATTAATCTAGCTTCATGCCAGCAAAGGAAATAAAACATTTAAAACTTAGGTTCTTGAAGTATATATTGAGGATTTATTCTGTTTGGGGATCTCTGGTAAAAAATTCCACAGGTTATCACATGGCTTTCTTTCAACAATATTATCAATCTCTTAACTTGTCCAAAGGTCTCCATATCTTAAGCAGCTGAAGCAGGTTTTGAATGTAGCAACTCTCAATTTCAAATCCCGCACTACTGCCCTTTAAATACATGCTATTTCAGATTTTATTTTTTAAGACCTTATTTTAGGCAGATTCTCAACATTTTAAAATAAAAGGGATCAATTTCTATTGGATTTGTTTTATTTTATTTTATTTTATTTTATTTTTTTAAATTTTTTATTTATTTATGATAGTCACAGAGAGAGAGAGAGAGGCAGAGACACAGGCAGAGGGAGAAGCAGGCTCCATGCACCGGGAGCCTGATGTGGGACTCGATCCTGGGTCTCCAGGATCACGCCCTGGGCCAAAGGCAGGCGCCAAACCGGTGCGCCACCCAGGGATCCCTGGATTTGTTTTATAATGTCACATTTGATCTTAGTCAAAATATGAAATGTGAAGTATGAACTTACTTCAGCTTTTTATTGTTTAGGAATTACTTGAATTAATTCAAACGATAGGTTTCCTTATCTCTGCAGATCTAGGTCTCTGAATTTACTAATATTTGGAAGCCTAATAGATGACATAATGTATAACAATACCGTATCATCTACTGGTATTTATTTATTTTTTAATTTTTATTTATTTATGATAGTCACAGAGAGAGAGAGAGAGAGAGAGAGGCAGAGGGAGAAGCAGGCTCCAGGCACCGGGAGCCCGACGTGGGATTCGGTCCCAAGTCTCCAGGGTCACGCCCTGGGCCAAAGGCAGGCGCTAAACCGCTGCGCCACCCAGGGATCCCTCATCTACTGGTATTTAGAAGTTGCTAATGGGTTGTACAACCTGAAGTAACATAGGATAGAGAAGTGATTCTCAAAAATTTTGTATACATCAGAATCACTTAAAAGTCTTGTTGGAACATAAATGGCCAGACTCAACCCTACTATTTCTATTCACTAGGTCAGAAAAGGAATCTGAAATTTTACATTTTAATGAGTTAAGAGATAACGATGATGTTATTGTCCAAGGGACCAGATGTTGATACCAACTGGAATAGGACATTAAAGGATTGGCCTCAAGATAACTTTTTTTTTTTTTTTTTTTTTTGGCAGGGGCTGAGGGGTGGTGGGAGGTCAGAGGGATTCAAGAGTTAATTGCACAACATAATCAAAAGGGCCAAATATCTTGTGGATATGCAGAAGTTGTACTGTGTGCTGGGACAATGCTGAGGCCAAAAGAAAGAAGTTAGAATATGACAGACTTCAGTGATGTGTATTTATCTTCTGTGATGGACCTCTGAACATATGGCAATGTGTGTTTGGTGCCTTGAACATAGTTTTAATATCCAAGAGATGCTTAAATTTAAGGAATGGTGCTAAATAGTTGTTACTGGGTCAAGGGGATACTCAGAATAAGACATTCAGTTGTGCTAATCCTGAATGGCCTATACTATTGAAACAAGACCTAAGTGAACTAGTCACACAGGTAATAAGTCAGTAAGATCTTGGCAAAGTATTTGAGCTACACTAGGATACTTTCATTCTCTGAAATCCTATCAACACTTGCAGGTAAAGACAGGTCAAATACTGAGATCAGGATAGAAGACTATAAAATCATATCTCTTACCTCACACTGTCCTTATTGCTCCCTCTAAAATAAGCAAAAGAATAGAATACAAAATATGAACAAAATTAGAGGTCTTCCCACTGCTTGATTAAGTTATATTCATTTAAATTCTGGATTCAAAACAAAATGTTTGAAATATTTCTCCCTATACTTTATGGCTTACTACCCCACCCTCCCTGCCTGAGAAAAACACCTTTCTAAGAAAGCTTGTCATCTTCAGGTTATAGGTCCTCTGTTTCATTTCTCCCATGTGAGCATAAAAATAATAAGAAAATAATTCCCAATTTTCAAATACATACTGTGAACATGATTATCCCTATAAAGTGGCAGAAATGGCACCATAATCTATGCCATTAGAGTATTTTCCAGTAATTTTCATAACTGCAATTCCCCAGGGTTTCATGTTTAACAGAAAAAGAAGCAATTCATTCAGTTCATTTTCTTTATTATTTTTTCCACCCTTATTTGTTGATTTTCTACTATGTTTTTACCAAGGCATTATACCAGATGATCAAGAACTACCTGGTATATGTTAAACAAAACAGCCATGGGAAAGTATATGGAATCCAATTCTCCCCCTTCCTGCTACCTCTTATGGCTGCATTTCAAAATAAGAAAATAAGATGTTCCTCCAAGTATGAACCTATAAAACAGCCAGTAGAAGGATCAGATCATCCATATTCAAAGCTCTCTTTAAATGCAGAATGTGTCCCATGATAATATTTGGCATTAATCTTATTTAAGGCATCAATAAATACAGTGAAAATGTGCTATTCAGGTGGGAACATAATAACAGGTTAAATAAAATACCCAAACACTGTCAGAGATAATAATGGCTAGGGGCATTCATATGTGTTTTAATGTAGAAATTCTATACTGTTTATCAGATTTCTGATTATAACTGTAATAAAGTTGTAAAGTCCAACTGTACTTAATTGCATCAAAAGGAATGTCTTAGTAAGTAAAGACACATATTTCATCTCTTCAAAGTTGTATTTAGTTATTATAAACTAATTTTTGGTCTTTGTATTTCAGTCTTTGGTCAGTTTTATAAGACTGAATCACACCATGGGGTGGGACGCAACCAATTCACGTTTTACCAAAATCAGATTGCCTAAGCATAATTCTAAGTGTTGGACCTTAAAATATGATGGTCGTCTAAAGGTGTGTTTTTCTTATTTGTGTCCATGTATAAAGGCCCCTTTAGCAGGTCCAAGATGACACACCGCTACACACACGTGCACCTTCTTCACATTCAAGGCCTTGCAAATAAATGATTGTAATATATTGTAAATATACCATAAAATGCTGCATACAAAGTGTTCTTTTACAGCAGGAAGGCCAGGAAAACTTCTTTAGAAAGAAACAACTAGTAATAAACCCTGAAGAAGTAATGACATCCAAGAAAAATTCAAATAAGTTTGAGTGACTGAAGACGAAGTTTTGGGACCCAAACACACAGAGAATTTATGATGTTTTGAGACTAGGTAATGACCATGAATAAAAAGCACAGAATTGAGGACAGAACCTTTGGATATCCCCATATCTAAGAAATTAGAGAAAGTATAGAACTTAGTAAAAAGCACACAGATATAGCCAGAAAGGTAAATGTGAAAGCATATCCTATGGTATTTGGATAAAAGGAAAGATAAGAAAGATAAGAGGAGACTGAAATCCAAGAAGGGACTACCTTATATTATGACTACAGAGAATTCTAGACCAAGCAAACCAAAAATGAAAGGAAAAAAAAATCCCTAAAAACTAAAAAGTGCCTCTAGTGGGGGCAGGGTATATACAGGAAATCTCTGTACCTCCCTCTCAATTTTGCTGTACACCTTAAGCTGCTCTAGGAAAAATAAAGTCTTTAAAAACAAACAAACAAAGCAAACAAATAAAAAATAAGAAACCCAGAACCAATGGATGTGTACTACTAACATCCATGGTTCAGTATTTAAATGATATCTGAGATTTGTATTTAAAAACAAATCACTCTCACAATACCTACTAGTGGACACATTTATCTAAAGGAAAGACAATGAGATCATGAAAATGCCTTGTACTTTGTGGAGAAGGGATGTGGATAGGGACGTTAACAGTAGGCTATTTTATTTTTGTTCACTGTACATGTATTAAATAATTTTCTATTTTAAGATTTAAAAAATGGCAACTACATATGGGAGCCATAGATAACTGGTAGCATTTGAAAGAAAAAGTTTTTTTCAGTATTTGTTTCTTAAACTATAATATGGAGCTGGCAGGGCCTTCATATTCTTTACATTCTTATTACTCTTCCAATCTTAATTGAGAAGTGTTGCACTTCCCTTTATTCACTTTACGGTATTGAAATCATGACCACTTTGAAAGCTTTCCAAAAATAATTACATAATATAGGATCAAGTGGGAAAAAAGATCTATAGGGAATATTTCACAGCCTCTCTTGGCAACTGTATTCTCATTATCTCAAGACAGAACGTCATTTACTTTCATGAACTATGCCTCTCACCCAGCAACTGCATGAAAAAAATCAATTTCTCACGTATGATTGATTCCTGCTTATAAATCTTTTGAATCCAAATGTGGAATATTTCTTGCCAGAGTTTAGTATTTTACTTTCCAAATAAACAGAAAGTCATATTCAGAAAATATCTCCTATTCATATTTGTTTTTCCTATGAGGGCAGAAAAATAGCCTCACCATATCTTTGATTTGCATCCTTGCTTTCTGTCAGTAATAGGACTGGATTTGGTGTTTCCAAGTTGTTGAATGTTTATTTTCTAAAGGCTGCAGAACATACTACAATTGTTTCCTGCTGAGACGGAAAGCAATCTGTAGGACTGCAACACAATCTCAAGCTGTTCTTGTTCTAAGACCAGCCTCCAAGCACTTGAAAAATCCCCTGAGAATTTCAATCCAAATAAAGTAGCCTTGTTCCTTTTTAGGATTTGTTTCCTGTTCTCTGAACAGTTTTGCCTGTGACTTTATGCTCTGTTCTGAGGATGTTATAGCTCTAGAAGCTTACAGGAAGGCAGAGAAGAAAGTCATGGGGTGGAAGCAGGGGGGCTGCAATGAAATTGGCTTGATTTCATTTCATTGTCAATTCAGGGTAAGTAGGGTAGGTAGGTGGGTGGTAAGTGGAGTCATAGACTTGGGTAGGAGGATATGGGTTGCTAGTGAAGCACAGGACCAACTGATGCTTAGGAGAATTTCCAGATTACCTTCCCTGCAAAAGGAACTTGGTAATAAGAAAGATGGAAAGTCGGATACAAATCCAGAGTAAAAAAAAGAAAGGACTGCAACAGAATGATAAACACATACCTTAGTTGTCCTGACCTACTGAAGTGTACTACAGATGTAGGAAATGGTCTTAACTGGGACTGCAGTTGATGCATGTCTGTCTGGGATGCTTCTACTGAGTAGTCATGCAGGCAAGGTCAGGCATCTGTATCCTATGGATCTGTCTTCATGGAGGAAGAATATGCAGGGAGGGGGAAGAGAAAGTGCATAATATTCTCATTCCTTCCCATAATGGGTGGTATTTAAGTCCTACAGTGAGAGGAACTGCAGGCAGAATTTGACTAGGGTCTATTTTGTGAATCACTCTGTGAGAACCAGGTATTCAAGTGGCACTGCTTAGCTTCCCAAGTAACAAAGTGTGCCACAAGGGTATAGATAGATAATCTGTCCACATTTTCAAGGATGTCTCTGAACACTCAAGAGTTCAAATCCTTGAGAAAACAGCTCTATCATTTCACATTGGTCTTCACAGCAATGGTGATAGTGAAGTACATCCAAGAAGTTCCCAGGCCAAGAACAAGAAAGACAGAAGATCAAGGGAGGGTATAAAGTTTACTGCATGATAGCAATCTCTGATGGTCTAATTCAAGGGTGAGATGCCCTCTGCAGATTCCTGCAGTCAGGGTGGAGATTCTGTATCAGATTGTGATAGGAAAGTACCTATGAAATTAAATTGATCTTGTGGAGTAAAAAATAGTAGGTTATTTTTGTTACTTAGGGTAATATCCATCATTAAAACCTCCTCCATTTCTGGCAATCTAAGACAAGTGGCATGTACATAAAAATCACTCTTAGGATAAAGAACATAAATTTTCCTTAATAATGAAACATTTCTTATACACACACACTGATAGTTTCCACCTACTTCATTTTATGGATTTTTCTATACCTTACCACAACTTGTTTGAAGTCCAACACTTTTTTTTTTCTTTTTAATTAGTGTCAGGTGGTCAGGTGTACAGAACAGTGATTCCACACTTCCATACAGAGGTTCAACACCTGTGTTCTTATAAAATGACAGCATTAATATAGCTAAAGATCTGATAAGGACCTGGAATTGTATATCCACATGTAAATACAAGCAGTGACAAACATTTTTGAGTAAAGGAATTGTATGATATTATTATATTACTGTGATCTGTAGTTTTCACTTGGTCTTATTTTGCAGTCTTTATTATGCTGTCTAAAGTACCTCCAGGCTTTCAGAGTCATTCAAGTCAATCTTACAGAAAAATAATCTTTGAGGGGAAAAAGGAAAAACAGTTTCAAATACTATCATCCATGTGATAGAACACATGGATGGGGGATGTTGTGGTAGAGTGAAGCTTGGTGCTTCCATTCCTGCTCATAGAAAACTTACAGTTAGGACAAATATTAAACAATATAGCAGGTACTTAAGAACAGAGAATTCCTTCTCAGTGAAGAACACGAAGATCACCAGCAGATCTGGAAGGTGAAATCTACACACTTCTGTGTATTTATCAAGGTTACTAGTACGTAGGGGTTTAACAAGTCATCATTCAGAAGTGACTCTATCCTTCCCACAGTAGCATTTTGTTGACTAGAGAGAATAAGAGCTCAGTCTTAGCTGTGGGGCACTGTCTTGAGGAGAGAGATTGGGTGTTATGGGAGGGGATAGGACAGTTCATTGACTATGAGCCCAAAATGGATTTGGTTTGGTGCTTTGACATGTTATTTGTGCAGGACTAGAGTAATATCTTCTTAATATTTTCCCTATAAGCTCTTAACAATGCTTTTGCAATTTCCTCAGATAAAATCTATAATGTAGTAACATGTGAAGTTCTTCTTATAAGCCATCCAAGATACTTTGTGAACTTAAAGTATATATCAATCAATCAATCCTACATTTTCTTTTGTCGCAAATATCAAATACATTATTAAATTAGTGTGGTATTAAATTTAAGAAGACTACATCCAATAACTTGAAAAGTATTCAGAGAAAATACATATCGATTAGAACAAAACAAGTAGTTCTATTGGGTGAATAAAACAATTTATAAAGAACTGATAACAAAAGAAGAACAAATGACTTTAGACAGCTCAATGTACAGAACTTCTAAGCTCACATTTCACGAATATTAGAAACTAATAGATCTATTTAAGAGTGTCAGGAAAGAATTAGAATTGAAAAATAAAGAACAATTCAATACAGGTAAAGAGTAACAGTGCTGGAGAATTTTGCTATGATTAATGAAGACACGTTAAAACACAGAAGACTGGTTTAGATAAGACAGAGGAATATATAAGATATGCATTAGTGTTACTATTTTGTTAAAGAAAATTAGATATTCCAAGAGTTAAAATAAAATCCTCCCCACCACCAACACAAACATTTTCTCCAGTCTTTTATTTTATTTATTTATTTATTTATTTATTTATTTATTTATTTATTTATTTATGATAGTCACAGAGAGAGAGAGAGAGAGGCAGAGACACAGGCAGAGGGAGAAGCAGGCTCCATGCACCGGGAGTCTGATGTAGGACTCGATCCCGGGTCTCCAGGATCGTGCCCTGGGCCAAAGGCAGGCGCCAAACTGCTGTAGGACTCGATCCCAGGGATCCCCTTCTCCAGTCTTTTAAAAGCCTTTTTTTCTTTTTCAAGTGTAGTTAAGAAATGGGTAATTTATTCAGACTTCTTTTACTTGGGTTTTCTGAATATTAGAATTGCCCTCTTTTTTTCCTGTAAAATCTGGGAATTACAGAATATAAAATGGCTTAAGTAAGCAGATGAATTTTCTCCTTCAAACAAAGAAATAGTATCATATATGTGAGGAAAGAATCTTGTTTTGAGTGATGTTAAAGATAATCAGTCACAGTGGGTGAGCCTCACAAGGGAAAAGTTTTTGCAAAATATTAGAAATGCAATTTTTGTTTCCTTCTTTAAAAGTTACTTTTCCTGTTTTTATCAACATGCTATATTCTCATTAATAGACACAATCAAAAGAAACGAGTTCAAAGAAATAATCAACAAATAACTTCATTACCCATCATCCTGTTGAGTGGTGTCCTAGCAAACTGGTTTGGGCAAGGAGGGTGGGGGAGGGGCAGGTACTGGGGGTAGGATTTATTCTGTAGTATTTTTCAGTTTCTGTGGTAGAGATACTGCCAGCATGGCTGCTTTCTAGTTCTCAGTTGTTTAATAACTAGCTCACAAAATTCCTGAAAATTTAGCAATTAGTTCATTTGAGCCGATCAAATCCACCTCCAGCACACCACTGTGTATATAAACACTGTATGAAACGTCACTTCAGAAACCTCACAATGCCTTTGCAAAAATTAAATTGGATAGATAGCTATAGTGATAGAGTTTTTAAAGAAAATCATTTTATAAAAAAGCACTAAATTTATTATTGCTTGGATTTTTTAAGAGAAATGGAAGAATTATTAAAATTCAGATTACTATTTTTTCATGATGAGAGAAATGCTACCTAAAACACTTGAATTGAGAAAAGATCTTCAGAAAATCATTAGGCTTTTGAAGTCATCATTTCCTTTTTTTTTTTTTTTTTTGTCTAAATTGCTAAACAAAGTGGGCTGCTTTTCTTAAATAAGCAAAGCTCTTAGAATCCTTAAGATTCCAAATTTGTATGCTATGCTATGATTTTTGCTAGACCATAGTTTAGAACTTTTGTCTTCTCTAATCATAATTCCTTAAATTATTGAATCTAGTTGCTATAATTATATGGTAGTTGTTCTCATTAACAATAATTTTATCATAAGTTCTCCATTCCTGGATTTTTTTTTCTTTTAAAATCGATTTCAATTATTCTACTAATTTCCTGAATTTTATCATTTGAAAATGTTTAGTTTTCAAGAAAGGATGATATAGAATATTTACTTTATACTTTAGTGATACTTAAGAGGAATTAATATTTTTTCTTCATATTTTCATTTCCCTGGGATTTTGTAGATAATATATGTGATCTTCGAACACTTCACATTCTATATTTTGACATATAAATTGAAGGAAATTTTCAGTTTGCTCTTATTCTGTATTGAGTTAAGTTCTTGGCACTAAAAGCATTCCACAGAACAGGGTATTTTCCATCTCAATGAAATTTGGCTTATTCCCCACTCATCAATATGCCTGGCAGATAACATGTCCAGTCAGCCTTACTCATTATATAGCATGGACAGGCTCTATTGCAAAAAGTATCCCTTGATCTTACAAAGGTCAACTTCAATATATAAAATTTTTTAAGTGAAAAATTTTAGCATTTTTGTCAGAAACAGCTTTCCTCAGTGTATCCAATGGTGCTCCTGTGGGACTGTTGCTTATCGACAATGTTTTACCACACCAGAATCTTCTTTTTCTTTCTTTAGTGCGTAAGACTCCTTCCCTTTCCAATTTGTCTGATGCCATTTAATTTCTGAATTATTTTAAAGGTATTTTGTTCTGTTAAATTTTCAAATGTTTTTTAAACAAACAAAACAGTCTTCCAATAGGATTGAATCATAAAGAATGGGCATACACATTGCCCTATGTACATGCTGCACTGGGGCACTAGACTTCACTTAAAAATACAACTTCTAGGATAAAATTACTGACGGTCTCAAGATGTGACAGCATAATTACACCTAATGCAGAGCCTTCTGACCAGAGGGCCCAGTGCAACTGAACTTGTTTGCTGCACACCCATGAAACTGGATCTGCTAACCACCTTGAGAGAATGAGGATATAGGAAGGTGAATTCTGACAGAATTTAAGCTATTAAATAATAATTTTCAGTTATAGAATTAATAATGATAGGAGAGGCCTTCAAGATCACCAAATCCAAAGTAGATGTCAACATAATGGCCAAAAAAATGTTAAGTCCCAGAGATCCTGATTACGATAGTGATTCATAGCCATCTTCTCTCCATTCCCCCTTTACCTCTCCCAGAAGCTTGGGGGTACTTCTTATAAAAGAAATGGGTCTAGGTGGAGTTCCACATGGTTGTCCATGGTTGCTCTCTAAATGAAAATAGGCTAGACTCTAAGGAGAGACTTGGAAGAGTTCATGTTCAGGGTAGGGCATACCACCAAATACATTTAATGTACTTCACATGTGTTACTGTTGTAGGTTTCTTTCCCTGAAGCATTATTCTAACTGCAGATCATTAGGAAAAGAAAAAAAAAAAAAACTGGCAGATTAGCCAAGAGCTAAGTGAATTTAAATGATGAAAAAAAGTCATTGACATTAATAACTGAACATAGGAAGAAAGAATAGAATGAACATATGAAGAGAGGTCATGGAATTCTACTCAGATGTATAAAGACATAAAATGTGAAAGAGAATTTAAAATATATGGTGTTCAAATTGAGAAGACACATGATACATCTAAGGGGAGTTTCAGAAAAGAAGAAAATAAATCAAAGGGAGAAGGGGAAATAGTTAACATCCAAACATAAAATTATTTTTATCAGAAATAGAACAGAAAAATGTGTCTTTTGTCTTGGGAAAACAAAAGACTTCACTGCAAAATAAAAAAAAATTGTATTCAGGGAAATCACATAAAAAAATTATGTCTCATCAAAGACAAAGGGAAATGTAATTAGCAAGAAAGAGAAAGATAACCTAGATTGGCTTAAATCTATATGAACAGCAGTTATGTTATCAACAATATAGATGTAATAGGAAGTATATTCAACTTGGGAATTAGAACAATTTTAATTAGAAATTAATATTAATAATTCTAGTACACAAATTTCAGTTTAAAAAATTATTAGTGTCTAGATTTCAGTAGGGAGTTTACTGAATATAGAAAAAAATGGGATATAGGAAGCAAAGCTGAAGTAAGAAATCAGTTAACATTTTAGTAAATATAAGAATGATTTAACTGTTAAAAAGTTAATAACTAAAAAGTTAATGACATTTTTAAAAAGAGGGAAGATTTGATTACAAATCAATCATTGATTATATGAACAACAACCAAACTCTTTGTAAGATAATGGTGTGAATAAAGTTTAAAAATAAATCAAAGTCTTGAATGAGAGACATGCAATGCACATAACTGACAAAGGATTAGTGACTAGAACACATATGGAATTCCTATGTCATCAATAATAACCAAAGAACTGAAAAGAAAACTAAATAGCTGACATGAAGGGCCTTCAAAGAAATAGATGACCAATAAATCTATGAAGAAAAGTCCACCCTCACTAATAAGAAGAGAAATGTACTTTATACTGTGTTACCATTGATCATCATCAGGCTGACCACAAAAATTAAAAATCTGATATATAGATATTTTGGCAAGAATGTGAAAATGGAAGCTCTCATGCCTTCAAGTATAAATTGCTATAATTTGGAGAACAATTTATTAATAGATACAGATGGAATGAATACCTATACTCCAATCCTGCAATTTACTTTTAGGCATACTTAACCCAACAAACTATGACAGAAAGTTCTAAAGGGAAACTGGCTTAACGCCCTATATTGAAGCACTAATAGCAGTAGCAGAGTAAAGAAATGGAACCAATTGTATATCAATATAGTAATGGATATATACACAGTAGTACAGTAATGTAATAGAATTCCTTAATTATAACAGATCAATATTAATGATCTTGTCCCATAAATATCTGTAAGAATAAGTCTCAAAAGCAAAATATTGACAGAAAAAGGCAATGACGTTTATGATGCTCTTTGAGCAGTGAATTCTTTTGGACCCACAATGCATGGAAGTTCAGTGAGACTCAGAGAAAACACAGATAAATATTTAACATTTCAGGCTTTCCATCCAAATCAGAACTTTATTCAAACACATAAAGAAGGCAAGGCAAGATACAGAAATGATCAAGAAATCCTATCATATCTTCTCTTGAACGTATCTTACTTTCCTGTATTAGCTAACCACTTATACAGGAGAAGATGACTTAAAAGGAAAGAGAAAATTAGGGAAATCCATATTTCCTTCTCATTTCAGTTCATCTTTACTTATCAATCAGTTGAAAGTGGAGAGGGTTGATAGAATGTGTGTGTATCAAGAACTAAAACGAAAGTAGCTTAATTAGTTTTGTGCAGAATCTTCAGTATTCTGGGAAAAAATGGAAAACATATGCATGTGTAGGCTATGAAATATAAATTGCATGATTTTGGTGAATCCTCATGTGAGTCAAATGCTCTAATATATACATCTAAATCCAACACTGTACAATTTAAAGATGAAATTAAAATTCACTAGCAAAATTTTTATTCTGACTTTTCTTAGAATGACATCAAATAGCAAATTAAAGAAATGAAAAGTCAAGAAAGAGACTGTGGAACAAAGGAAAATGCATTATGTTTTAGAACTTTTAATCAAACTTTTTTTCTGCTTATTGAATAAGGGACCCATGTTTTCACTTTGTACTAGCTCCTCCTAATTATTTAGAAGACATTGGTTATCAGTGAATAGACTAGGCTAGACAAAAAATTAACACTAATGCAGTAGTAGCTTTCAAATTTTTCTCCATGGACTAACAATGTCTTCAATTTGCTGGCATAATATTTGAAGGCTTTCTCTCAGTTCTTTAATGAAGAATAACAAACTTAGACCAAGCCCAGCACTGCTAGACTCTTCTTGATTAGAAATTGAGCTAAGTGAGGAAAATTTTGATTTTGTTGTATTCCACTCTAATAACATTGTTACAATCTATAATGCACACTGAAAAGTAAATATTAACATTAGTTATGGTTAATGTTAAGTATTTTTTAGACAATTTAGCCTTTAGAGGCCTCTCCAATGACCTCTTTTGGACATTTGTCTTCTATTTGCTGTTGATTTTTTTGTGTAATCTGGAAACTGGACATAGACTATCAACTTTTATTTTCTGGAATCTACCAATTTTTAAAGAAGCCCTGGGTGGCTTAGCAGTTCAGCATTTGCCTCAGCTCAGGGCATGATCCCAAGATTGGGGATGGAGTCCCACATTGGGCTCCTCTAGGGGAGCCTACTTCTCTCTCTGCCTATGTCTCTGCCTCTTTCTTTCATGAATAAATAAATAAAATCTTTAAAAAATTAAAAAGCTCTATCAAAGAGTTTCTTTAAAATTATGATATTTATAGCTCACAAATTCTCTTTATGCCTAATATTTTTAAGTGTAGTTATCCAAAAATTTTAAATCCTATAAAGTATCGATATTTCCTGTCTACCCCAATCTCATATTTATCTGCCTCCAAACATCCTGATCAAAATATGTTTTGAGTGCATTTATTTTCTATCAAATGCCTTTCAGCACTTGGGAATGGACCATCTGCTCATTTTCCTCTTGGACTGCCACATTTACATGTGGATCATGAATAGGTACAAAAAGGATAATTGATTTCTTGTTTTCAAAGACATCTACTCAGATGTCTTTTGTGCATAAATCTAGTAGGTTCAGTCCATTATTGAATAACATTTGAATATCAAAATTATAATAATATTTTTTGAAATCACATAAAGGAATTGTTAAGCTACTTTCTGGAATTATTTCATTTTATGTTTCCAATATTTCCAATTGACTAAGGAAATTTTGAGTAATTAAGGGTATTAAATCCAGTGATTGAAAAACAGCATTTTTATGTAAGACTGAATGATTGATTACACATCATGACTACTTTACCTCTAATGAAACTATAAGTATGGTTGGTAGTTGGCAATTTAAGAAAAAATAGCAATGATATTCTATTGTATTTGAGGGAATTTTGAAGGAATATTTTTATAGGAATATTGAAAAATAGAATGTATTGAGAAATTTTTTTGCCGATCAACTGTTTCAAAATCTCTCATAAGTTATTTTCATAAGGAATGTAATCATTTTAGCCATTATTACCTTTTTCTTTACTTCGACCTTATAGTCAGTCTTAATTAGAAGTTCAAGGAAAAATAAGAAATCTAAATAAAATGTATCATGTTATATACTGGACCATAGATTGGAACAATTTAATTAAGTAACACCAACTGCTAGATCACTTCACATAGTAAAATAAGTTTGTCCATAGTTTTATACTTGAAATAATATACTAAGTTCAGGTACATTCATTAAAACATAACCTGTAAGAGCAAAACAATAGGTACAAACTATATATACATTAATGGGGGCCATTTTCTGGTAGATCTCGCAGAAGAACAAAGGACTTCCCTTCTGAGAATTCCACAGAAATTCTTATCTCAGGCCTCTTGACATAAAGGGAAACATGAGACAATTCATTAACCAATCATTTTAATCAAAGGAATTCTGTGGGCTATTTTTAAATAAGTTACCTGAACTAATTACCTAGGTATGAGCAATTTAACACTTGTAAAGGAATCAGACAAATAAGAGACTGCCCTGTTGCTGGTAATGAGATCAATACTTCAACCCTCTGTCCCACAATATGGCAATGGGAAAAGACGATGACATATTCCACTACATTTGCTCTTCTATAATTATTTCTCTCATTAGTAAAAATCTGTTGTACATATGCAAATTAAAGCACACACACCACAAATCAAACTAACCTGAGAACTACATTCCCTATTTAAACCTGTAATTGGTTATCTATGAATAATAGTGTGGTAGGGGAACTCATTGCTTCAATGTACAATTTCTTCACAATTTGATTCCATTCTATCACCCCAGTCTGACTTCATACCAGCTAATATGTAAGGGATGTGAGATTTCTTACCATGAAAAATGTTCTTGAAATGTCAGACCTTTTCATTATTCCATGCTTCTGCACAAGCTCTTTCCTCTGTTTTAAAGTCCATTCTAAAATAATTCTATTCATACAAGACTTCTATTTATTACTCAAAACTCAGAGCATCTGTCTGAACTTACTTGATTCATCCAGTGAAAAGCGGTCACATTTTCTATGGAATCCATATTGAATTGCAAATATATTTATTGTTCTGCTTGCCAAATCTTATCATAGATTATTTGGTTTTATATACGTTTCTTTGATTGTATTGTAACTTTTAAAACTTAATTTATCACCAGAACTCAGCATAGTTTCTGGAACAACAAATAGTTAAAATATTGGTAAACTAAACAAATTTCAAAGGAATGGCTTTATCTCTTCAATATTTTAATAAAATGAATAGCCTTCTCAAATATAAAATGGTAATAGAGAAACTCAAGAGAGTTTCTTGAGTTATGTAACTTACATAGGAAATATTAGATCGTAGGTTTTACTAATCAAGTAAAGATTGAACTAAAATTAAATTTACCATATACTCTGCATTTTTGTTACTTTAAATATTTATAAAGTTATAGATTTATTGTTAGTGATTGAGTTCATTTGGAGAATTAACCTTAATGTTTGAATTGCTGCATGTCTTTGCTCTTAGATTGAATTAATTTAAATATACTTGAGCTCTGTTTTATAATTTAAAATGTTTCTTGAAATTCAATCATATATATATGTATATATATATACATATATATATGAAGCTATCTGATTTTTCCAGTTTCTTTACATTGTTCACCAATTAAAAGAACTGGTGTGTGTTAAATAAATATCTACTGAATACATTCTATGTTTCTACAACATGGTAGGGGTCATAAATGAGAGTGATAATATAAGCATAAAACTAATTAGTAACTTCTAGCATAACATACACAACACTGAGTAACAATAGAAAATTGTACATACTACTTTCATAGGAAGTAAATGATATGACAATTCAGGACATTTGACAGGGACAGGAGTAATTAAGGGTATTAAATCCAGTGATTTGAATTTATAATACATCTTGGGTTTTCTGATTTAATGAAGTTGCACTGTCACAATTTTTTAATAGTAGGGAATTGAGATCACTTTTACGATTGAAATTTTGTTAATTGTTTTAAATATACTTATTGAGCCCCTTTAAAACAACAGATTTATTAAAACTGGACAAGAAAAATGCATTTTGAATAGGCAATGAAGACTGGATCAGTTCCAAGACAGCAAGACTAAAAATCTAGGTGTTGTGAAGTTTCAAGTTAAGTTTATATGTTAGGATATAGAGTCTGTATTAGTAGTTTAATTCTTTCCCAGACACGGGAACATGAATGAGGAATTAGCTTTCAATTCCCATAGTCAGTTTATAAGACAAGAGAACATGTGAAGAGGGACACCTGGGTATTTAGCACCTGCCTTCGGCCCAGGGTGTGATCCTTGAGTCCCGGGATGGAGTCCCACATTGGGCTCCCTGCATGGAGCCTGCTTCTCCCTCTGCCTGTATCTCTGCCTCTCTCTGTGTCTCTCATGAATAAATAAATAAATAAAATCTTAAAAAAGAGAGAGAGAACATGTGAAGAGTATTAACAAATATTGTAGTCATATTAGAAGCTCAGGGATTCTTATACAATAGAGATAGGAAAACCAGTTAATGTAGAGTCGCTCAGTCACACCACATTGATATTTAGTGCCAAACGTAGTTAGAGAAAGGGAGGTACATGAAGGGGAGAGACAGGTTTGAAACTAGATTAGAGAGTGCCCTAGTTAGCAGGCTGGGGAAGAGAGGCAGCCTCTGCATTTCAAGGCAGGGAGATTGACTATTTGGATAACTTATCATAAATTTGGGGTATTTATTATCTTCATGTGCCTGAATCTGAGTTACAAAGCAGGATCAAGAGCCAGGGTTATAACTAGCTCAATTTTGCAACTAACTGGTATGATACATGAGAATAAAAATTAAATCAGCATTGTAAAGAAACTAAGATGCCTTTAGACAATTATCCAGAGAGTTGTGAGACTGATTTGCTGATATACTTTGCAGATTAATTATGAGGACCTTCGCTATGAATCATAAGAGAGGCTTAGAAATTTGGCAAGCTGTGCAAGTCAATAAAGTGGTGTCTAATATATAGAATACATAATGTCTTGGAGAGCTCTTAAGGTGAGTCATGAGCATAAAATTTATCTGCTTCTATAGCAATCTGGTGGAAACAATCAGGGTGTTTAGATGGGGGATGGACAAGAGGTTGGGGTGGATAGGAAACCTTGATATTTTACAGGACTCTTAAAATGTACATTACTATCCGTGTATGAAAGATTTGTCAAATTTTTCTGCCTTTAAACTTTTCCTTCTCTAGCCATTTCTGACAATGCCTGAAGTTTGGATTCTATGCAGTATGTCATGCTATCTTCCTGAATGATAAGTGAAGGCTTATAATAAGTGAAGTGTGGTGTCACCCATTACCAAAATACTGATTCCATTTAGTTTATAAAACAATTCACACATTCAGTAAAAAGGACACACTTGACACAAAGATTAATTTTTGATGGTCATTATATTTTTATATTTCCCCCTCAAAACATTACCTATCCTTGACCTACAAACTAGAAACTGAACTGGTTGAAAGTGTTTTAGATCCTCTAAAATAGAGTGAGACATTTATGAGTAATCATAGCACCTACTCTCACTTAGGATTCTCAAAACAAAACTAGTGGATACACTAGCAAAAAATCTGGCCTTTGGATGTCATGTCTTAATCAGCATTTGCATGAATCCAATTGATTATAATGCAGTATGTTAGCCAGACCATAAAATGTGTGTTGATTTCCAGGGAGAGAAAAAATGAGAATATATTCAATCCAAACCATGCAATTTAGAAAAAGAATTACTCATATATATCACATTTGCTTTTAATTAAATGTAAAGAAAATAAGAGTTACATTTTACATATTTAACGTTAGGCAATAATAAAATTAATTTTTAACAAGCTGGGTAGATCAGTTGCAAGTTTCCATGGTGTGATTAAAATATTTTTTAGCTCCTTAATGGATGGAATTGGCCCTGTCAATAAAATTGACAAGCCCTTTAATGATTTCCTGCAAATGTACTATCACTGACAATGAAGATAACTCAAGTCAATATTCTTCAAAGGACTTAAGTAGTATATACTCTGCAGACATTTGGGTTGGCACGGGCATTACTGAATGTTCCAATCATATCTTATGAAAAGTATATCTTACCCTGATTTCACATCTTTTTCTACTTGAGACTGAAAATAACAAAGAGATTGTCAGGAACCCTAGCTGTAAGTAATCATTTTTTGAAAACCTCAGAGGCAGACTTTCTGAAAAGAACCATTGTTATCAATAAAGTAATTTTTGTAAATGTAGGTTTAAGTTCAAGAACTACAAAGGTGTCAGATCAATGTGAGTAGAATATCTACATGTGAAGTGGAACTTTTTAGTTGACTTGCTACTCTGCAATTATAATTTTTATAGTAGCGGTAGGTGCAAATTATGTGATTATGCATCATATGACTTCACAGACATGTATAGGAATGAAGTTGAGAACAGGTGGACTCATCAAGATTAATATTTTGTGTCAATTTGGGTGGGCCACAGTGCCCAGATGTGGTTAAACACTGTTCTGGATGTTTTTCTGTGAGAGTGTTTTTGGATGAGATTGATATGCAAATTGATGGACTTTCAGTATAGCATATTGCCCTCCATAATGTGACCCTCAGCCAATCAACTGAAGAACAAAAGATTGATAGAACAAAAGATTGATATCCCCCAAACAAGAGAAAATTCTATCAGTAGACAGCTTTTTACCTGTACTGTAGAGTGGCCTTTTCCTAGGTCTCCAATCTTCTGGCCTACCCTGCAGATTTTGGATTTGCCAAATTCTATAATCATGTGAGCCTACATATACACACATATATGTACACCTCCTGGGGGTTCTGTTTCCCTTGAGAAGCCTGACCGATAAAGGTGGGCACTTGGATAAGGAACAGGTATGCCAAGAAGAAGAAGCAAATGTTTGAAGGATTTGGAATCATATAAAATTTGGGTAATTATAATTTGACTGATTATAGTAGTTTGTAATACTTGAAACTCTGAATTACTTAAATAGCCAACACTAGGAATTTGTCTTATTAAAATATGGTATGTTCATATAATTTAAACTGAGAAACAGTCAAGAAGTGATGTTAGAGCTACATTAATATTGACCCGGTGATAAATTTACAATTTGTGTGATTTGAGGTGATTTGAAATTTTTAATTCATCATTACTGCATTTTTTTCTTATGCAGTGATTATGTATTACTGGTTTAAATAACTTTAATTAAATAAAAGCAAAGAAGAGGCCCTATAAAATGATCCTTTATATTTTAATGATGCTTTCAAATTCTCATAATTATTTCCAATTTTTATTTGTTCCTGGCATGAGGCTATGAACATTGGGCCTTTTGTCAACATTTTTTCCTTCCTATATTCCCAGCACTAAAATAAAGCAGCCTAAAGGTGATAAAGTCAATTTTGTTTTGTCTATGAAATTATGAGAAATCAAATAAGTTGTCACCAGGATTAAAAGAAAAAAAACTTTACACATTTTTAATTAACAATCTGTTTTCATCAAGATAAAATTTTCTACCCAAGAGATCTCATAAAATTAGATTGTTAATTGTCACATATAATGACTATATTTAATTTTGGCAAAGAATATTTTTTAGTAAAAACTTCAGGGTAATTCAATGTAAAACAAAAAGTCTTGCATGCTAACATTCATATTAAACTAGAATCAGGAAAAAAAGTACATATACAAGTCAGGGTAAAGAATGACAGGCTTATTTCTTGCTTTGATACTTCTATTATTTGTGGCAATACAGATTCCTTCACTATGTCTTTCCCACTGTATTTGAGTAGAACGTCTGGGAACCGCACACCGGTAGAAGCTACACTTGTATTTGAACATTATGTAGTTTACCTACACTCCTTAAGCTGACATTCAGGCTCCTCTCCATAACATATTTTCAGTTCCTTTTTAAAAAGATTTTATTTATTTATTTATTTGAGAGAAAGAGAGGGAGAGAGAGAGAGAGAGAGAGAGAGAGAGAGAGAGAGAGAGAGAAAGTGTGAAAGACAAAGGAGAGCCCAAGCAGGGGTAGGGGCAGAGGGAGAAGGAGAAGCAGGCTTCCCGCTAAGCAGGGAGCCCAAGGAGGGGCTCTATCCCAGGACTGTGGGATTATGACCTGAGCCGAAGGCAAATATTTAACTGACTGAGACACCCAGGTGCCTCTCAATAAGTTCTTTGTCAACTCTTCCTATATTCTATCCAAGCCTGCTTCTTCAACTACTCATCCCATATTTCACACCCTATTCAGTGTTCACCACCCTCCACTGAATGACACACTATATGTAATCTAAATCATGCCAGGAAATCTTTATCATTCAAAACCTATAGAGTATTAAAACTCTTCCTTTTTTCACTACTGTTCAATTTTCCACTTTCCCTAATAGCCTTTTGTTTGTTTGTTTGTTTGTTTTTCTAGGCAAACCTTTGTCCCTTCTAGCTCAAATGTAGTATCTGTAGTTCTATCATTTACTTTGTATCTAGTTAATCATTTTCCTATACTATTATTTCATTTTCTTAAGCGGCTAATAATTATGTATGCATACTGTCAGGTGGCCAAACATTTCCTAAGCAGTAAGTTGGTGGCAGCTAGTAGCTTTGCTTGCTATACTTCCATATATTCAGGCAACAAGAAGATTAGCACCCTGTGCACTAGTCTTACAGGAAGGCACTGAACCAGAGGAACCAGATGGCAAGCTACAGGCCACATGGTGGGGTTGGGGGAACACCTGCTCTGTCATGCAGGAGCCAAGTCTTAATCTATTGACAAACAGTTTTACAGTCTGCAGCCGTATCTACATGGGGAGACATAGACAGGCTCATGCCTCAGTAGATCCGGGGAGATGATGAAGAACTTCTTCATAGCAGGCTCCCACATGGTATGGAGGCACATGTAAAAAGATACCTCTTCACAAGACAGCTTCCCTTGCCATATTCTAGGGAGGTCTATAAGGTATTTCACCAGTATTTCAGACCCTACAGCTGAGTCTCGCTTAAATGGCCACTTGAAGGCATGCAAGATCACCAGGCTGCCATGGATGAGGTTTCACTCTGTATGGATTTATCTGCTGACTTATTCATCATCCTGGTTTTATCTACTGTCCTTTAATAGTAATTAAGAGTGCACTATTTCATTCTTAAAGTTTGTCATCTTGAACAATAATTTATACTGACATTCTAGTAATGGTTGCTCTTTATTTGGCTTAAAATTCCCGAAGAGAAAAATACCATGGCTTTTATTTGAATTCTACACACAACACCTTGCAATTTGTTGGAGCTTTCACTGGAGAAGGCCAAGTTTGGATTATTGGATTATTGGTCAGATCACAGGTGACTGACCATTGCAAGATACATTTTCTTCCCACTCTATGTTCATGGCCTTTCAGGACAGACTTGTCACATGTACTCAGTCTCTAAGTCATGTGCATGTTTTGTCGTTTCTTTGTGGTATTTTGTTTTTTAGTGGCATAATATAAAATACTGAGTAGAAAAGAGAATTTGGAAAGAATCAGAGAATACCCTAAGAGATCCTGCACTCCTTCCTCAAAAATCATTTCTAGAGAATCACAAGGTTATAAATATTGGACAAAATATTTTGAAGATTTCTTTCCAAATTTGTTTTGTATAAAAACAGTGGAAATTTTAATTCAATTCTGTAATTAAATAAATGTCTACTTGAGACTTCAGAGACAGTCTAGTTATCACCTTTAGATAGTATTCTGGAGCATATTGCAAATCTGATCTAACCATAATTTTGTCCTCATTTTTTTTGGTATAGCTTTGAACCAGGAAAAGTGGATTCAATGTACAAGCAAAACATGGAATGTGAAATAGACTCCTTGATAGATGTTTTCATTTCCTAAAACTGCCAGAGCAAAGTACAACAGTGGCTTAAAAAAAAGAAATTTATTCTCTCACAGTTCTGAAAGCAAGAAGCCCTAAATCAAGGTGCTGGTTTGGCCATATCCCCCCAGAAGACTCTGAGGGAAGATGTTTCCTTACTCTTTCTAGACTTTGGGAGCTCTCTTCAGTACTTGGCATTCCTTAGCTTATAGCTACATCACTGCAATATCTTCCTCCATCTTTACATGTCCTTCTTCCCTTGAAGTGTATGTCTCTCTATGCGCTCTCTTCTTATAAAGATCCCAGTCATTGGCTTTTGGGCCCACCCTAATCCAGTATGACCTTGTCTTAACTTCAGTATATTGATAAAGATCCTATTCCTAAGTTAATATACACAGGTGCTAGGACTTAGACGTTGAATGTATCTTTTTGGATATTGAATTGGGACACACTTCAATCCACTACAACAAATAAACAATTTTTGGTGAAAATTTTAAATGAGAGAACAAGTGAGAATAAAATCTTCTAAACTAATGGCTTCATAGCAATATACAACAATTAGATACTTCTGTCCAATTCATTAAAACACCAGAGTAAAAGCCTCTTGATGAAGACCCTCAAAGATACTGTAAAGAGAAAGGCATTTGTGGGGAAATATAAACATATGACTGTCCAAGTAGGGAGAGTTGAAATATCCCAGGGAAAAGCTAAAGCCAAGAAAGACTTCAAAACTAATTCAAAATTAGTCTAAACCTATAGACAGACCTTTCATCAGAGGGTAGAAGCCTCACAGGTTTGAGGACCAAATGTATAATGGCAATAACTCAACAAAATCCATTAGATAAATAGAAACTATAAAAATGGGAACTTTTTACTTAGAAGATACAATAACTGAAACAAATATTTAGCTTACTAGCACATTTAAGATGACTGAAGAATCAGTAAACCTTAACAGAAACCAATAGAAATTAACCAGTTGAAAGATCTGAGAGAAAAACAAATTGAAGAAAAACAAGCAGAGACTCAGAGACCTATAAAGCTATATCAAAAATACTAACATATGTATGGAGAAGAAACAAAGTTGACAAAACTTTAGGTAGACTTACCCAGAAAAAAAAAAGAGAGAGCAATGAAATAAATAAAAATGAAAGAGGAAATATTATAACTGATACCACAGAAATACAAAACAAAAAACACAGAAGATCATTATGAACAATTACACAAAAACAAATTGTACAACCTAGATTAAATGAAAAAGATTGTTTGAAACACACAACCTCATAAATCTGAATCATAAAGAAATAGAAAATCTGAACAGACAAATAACAAAGACATCAGATCAGTAATGAAAAACCTCCTGACAAAGAAAAGCCCTAAACTGAATGGCTTCATGGGTGAATTCTACTAGCAAAGGAAACCATCAAATAAATAAATAAATAAATAAATAAATAAATAAATAAATAGATAAATAAATAAATAAATAAATAAAAAGGCAACCAGGCAACTTAAAGAATGGCAGAAATTATCTTCAAATTATATTTCTGAGAAGGGGCTAATATTCAAAAACTATAATGAATTCACAAAATCAAAAGCAAAAAAAAAATAAAAACTGATTTAAAAATGAGAGGATTTAGATAGACACTTTTTCCAAAGAAGACATACAAAAGTCTAATTAAGTATGTGTAAAGATGTTCAATGTCACCGATAATCAGGGAAATTCAAATTGAGACTACAATGAGACAACATCTCACTCCTGTCAGAACGGCTATCATCAAAAAGTAAGATATATAAAATGTTGGCGAGAATATGGAGAAAGAGGAACCCAGGTACACTGCTGGTGGCAATGTAAATTGGTACAGTCATTACAGAAAATAATATGGAGGTTCCTCCAAAAATTAAAAATAGAACTACCACATAACCCAACAGTCTCACTCAGTTCCACTGCAGGATACACACACACACACACACACACACACACACACAGATGAATATTATTCAGCCATAAAAGAAAATAAAGAAATCCTGTCACATGTGACAGGCATGGACTTTTGAGGTATCTTGCTAAATGCGGTAAGTCAGACAAGGACAAATATTGTATGATCTCACTTATATGTGGAATCTAAAAATATTGAATTCATAGAAACCAAGAGTAGAATAGTGGTTGCCAGAGTCTGAGGAGTAAGGGATATCAAGAGATGTTTGTCCTAGGACAGAGACTTTCAATTACAAGATGAATAAACTCTAGGAATCTAATGTACTTCATGATGACTGAAGTTAATAATAACATATTGTGTCCTTTAAGAGGGTAGACCTTCAATGTTCTTACTGTAACAACAAAATGGTAATTATGTGAGGTAAAGGGTGTCTTTAACCTTATTGTAGTAAACATTCTGCTATATGTGTATTGAATTATCACATTGTACACCTTATACTTACACAATGTTATATGTCAGTCATATTTCGATAAAGCTGAAAAAGAAAAAAACCTACATCATTGAGTAGCCCCTAACAGATAGTATTAGGTTTGAAGTACAAAATCCTACATTTACTACTATAGGCAAATTATATGGGGTTCTGCTCTTTCACTAAATTTTTGCCTGCCTCATTATAGTTCCTTTCCTTTCTAAGGTATATTTCAGCCTATCATTTTCCTATAAAGAGATCACTAGATCACTGGAAAAGTTAATTCTAATAGGAAGAAAACTGTCTCAATTTTTTCAAAATCCTTGACAACTGAAGTAGAATTTCTGATGGTTCTCTTCTACCCCTACATCTCTTCGTGGCATATTTTATAAGACACATCCAAAGTTGGGAGAGCCATATTTGTTCTAGTTCCTAGCTGGGCAGGAACACTAAGGCCATACAAGGAAAGTCTTAGAAACTCCTTGCCTCAAAGTTTCATGACAACGTGGACAAGTCTTAGTACAAGTTAAAGTGGACTTGTTTTAGATATAATACTGGATAAAGAGGAAACAAATCATGAAATTAGGGTGGTTTGGCTAATACCCTTATCTCTAGTTCTGTGTATGCTTCACATTGGGTTTCTTGGTTTAATTTGGGCACTCTTTAGTATGAACGATACACTTTGATTATAATCTTTCTCTTAGTATTTGTCTGGCTTGCGGTACTCATATATGTAACATCCAGATCTTAAATCCTGCTGTGCAATTGCTGTTCTGCCCAAAACAAACAGACAAACAAACAAACAGCAATAAGAAAATTTGACACTTGGGATGGTCTCTTCCTCTAGTTTAGTCTGGACCTAAGAACTGAAGCCGATATATTTTCCTGTTCATGTGCTAAATAACACTAAAGTCTTGTCTTATTGAGAGTAAATACAAATAATCAGGGCAAGACTATATAGAACACTCTTTCTCAACCTCATTTCTATTGACCTTTGGGCTATATTATTCTTTGTTGTAGAAACTGTTCACTGTTGCATATTTGGCAGCCTTTATGACCTCTGCCTGTGGGGGGTCATCCTGCTCCCTTCCTCAGTTGTGACAACTGGCACATCAAACTCTGTACATGATATAACTCTAGGCTGGTTTGGCCAGAGCCTCTTGGCCCTGAGCTTTGTGTGAAAGTTCTCACAGTAACTCATTTGTTCCATCTCAGATCCAGACTCAGGCCCCAGATGCCTAAGCATCCATGAAGAGTAACCATGTTGCTTTTCCGTATTTCATTCCTGTGCTTTTGCATTTTTCTCTTTCTTTAAGCCTCTCCAGACTTGGGCTCTCTATCCTTCCCCCATCAGCCTGAGCAACCTCTACTGGCATCTTTAGCAAAGGGCAAAAAGAAAAGGCAGCAGGACTGTGGACTAGACAGATGCCTGCAAAGCGAGGGCTACACCCTTTGGACCACCAGTCCAAACACTGTGGAGAGGGCTGCCAATCTGCCCAAGAACCCTCAGTCACAAGGGCCTTGCCCTGGGCCAGTAAGTCAGTGAGGTCGCAGGGACAGCATGAGCTCTATGTTAGCTTAGGCTCCCTCCCTCTGTGCAACTTAGGGCAACTTAACTACTTTGGAAGACCTCAGGTGTGTTTATATATAAAATGAGAGTGTGCTAATGTTAGTTGATAAGGTTGATTTCGATAGTGGAAAGGTAGGAGCTTAGTAAACTGTGGCTTTCCACACAGTAGTTGATCTCTTTCTGTGGTCACTGTTCTGAGAAGATAGGCTGCTTTTGCATTCTGAGCATCCTCAGCATCTGCATCCTAATATTGCAGGGCCTTGTGACTGGCAAGTTATAGGCTGGATGTCCAGGTTAGCCACCAGCAGAAAGTTGCTGTGTACTCAGCGAGGCCTCTCAGCAATACTTCCCAAGCCTACATCCTTGTTCCTGAAATCACTTGTGGACTGTATCCCATGATTGTACCTTGCCTTGACCCTCTCCCACCCCTCGGGGCCCTGGAGACAAGGACAATTGCTGGGCCTTCCAGGAGTACGTGTGGCCCAAAAAATGTCTTTGAGCAGAGATACCTTAGAAAACTTACAGCCATGGAATTGAGTGGGCTTCCTAAAAGTGGCTGCAAATGACCAAATACTTCCTGATTGAGATCTACTCCTATAGGCCAACTATCATAATTTACTTATTAAAACGAACAGCTTTCTTTTTTTTTTTTTAAACTAACAGCTTTCTTATCAAAACTTACTTTAAGAGTCTCACCTTGCTATGCCCACCAATCCAAAACTGTTATTATACTGTCATAAAGTCCACCAAATCACAACCAGTTCTCTGATCTCAGGAACTATCTTAAAATCACCCTTAAATTTTTATAAATGTCCTTTCCTGAATTTTGTTAGTTCACACTGCTATAAATCTACTAAACTTAGACCTGATTTTCTGGTATTTTGAAAAGTGTATAGCCAAAAACTCCAATAAGCCTGGCCCTAAAATCTGTGTGGGCTAGAAAAAAATTGAAAAAATAGGCTTATATATCATTTGTCTCAAAAGTTAAATGTTATAAATTGAGTTCCATTCATTACCCACCCCGCATCCCATGGAGCATCTCCCAGCCTCCTTCCTGGTGTTGCTGACCTGACCTGAGATTTAAGCATACTGGATCTCCCCTAAAATATACAATCAATCTACCCAAGGAATAGCAGAGATCTTCTTGGGTATGGGTGGGTAGAAACTGGGCTTGCACCCATGACTCTTGAGTAATGACTGAATCTTTCTAAAACTAGGATGGATATTAACTCATCTAGCTACCAGGGATCCAGAGCAAGCAGGTTCCAGTCTACAGAAGTTACCTTAATAACTCAGGATTTTCACACAGATTTAACCACTCCCCAAATCTATATCACCCAAACCAAAGACAAAAAGGGGCAGTTGTCTGAAGAAGCTGGTCTGTCTAGACCTTCACTTTGGGTGATTTAGAGCACGTGACTTTAAACAAATGCAACTCTTTCTCTGGTTTCCCAGGGGAAAATGTGCTTATATTTAACTACTTGTTATAAGCAAAACACTCTAATTCCATTCTCTTCAAAGTGTGCTCCACAGACTAGGTACATTTGCTTCCACAGGAGCTTGATACAAATGGAAAAATTCAGGTCACATCTAGTAAGTCAGAATTTCTAGTTTGACAAGGTACCTAGGGCTCTGTATTCACATTGAAATCTAAGAAATCCTGCTCCACAGCAAGACTATTATGAGAATGGTATCCCTTGCTGGAGTCTAAATGCAGTACACACTCCCATCACCTCATTTTATCACTTATCAGATTAAAAAAATCCACAAATTGCTTCACCCAAAAAAGAGTACGTATTCATACCTGATACATACTCTGTTATAGGTAAAGTAATTATTATGGTACACTTATTAAGCCTTAAAAGGTCTTCCTTTGTTTAGTAGCTCTGTATGTTTTTAAATACTGAGGCAAACAACCATGATAAAATTTCTCGGGAAAGAGAGGTAAGTCATCTTTTTGTAATGTGGGAAAAGGGCTTGTGAAACTTACTTTTTGGCAGTTTTGTCTTAGAAAAAGAATATGTTTCAGGCCTGAGATGATAAGAAATGAGGCAGGATCCATCCATCAACCTGACAGGGAATTTAAATAGGTCAAGTATTTCAATAATCTCATAAACTTTGATTAATCCCACTGTATCAACTTGGGCTGCCATTAAAAAAATACCACAGACTGGGCAGTTTTAAAAATAGAAATTTATTTTCTCACAGTTCTAGACGCTAGCAGTCCAAGATCAGGGTGCCAACATGGTCAGGTTCTGGGGAGAGCTTGTTTTCTGGCTTGCAGACAGCTGCCTTCCGAGCGAGTCCTCATATAGCCTTTCCCAGCTGTGTGTGAACAGAAAGAGATCTCTCTTTTCCTCTTCTTATAAGGCTGCCAATTCTTTGAGGTTAGGACCCTACTCTAAATAACCTCATTAACCTTGATCAGCTCCTAAAAGACTATTTCTAACATAGTCACGCAGAGGGTAAGGGTTTCAAATTCACATAAGAATTTTTTGGGGAAGGGGTAAAATCCAGGCTAGAGCACCAACAAACTTCTTTATAAAAATCAGATTCTCCATAGTCATAAAAACATGTTGGATAATCGCATGAATAGTGTTTTTTTTGTTCTGCTTCAAAAATAATTTTATAAACTACAGTCTCATATTTCCTCCTGAATTTGACAAATAAGATAATTTGGCTTCAAACAGGGTGATGAATTGTTATGTTTTTATTCTTTTCCTGACTAATTGATAGAGCCTAGTTTGTAGGTTTCTCTAGTTCAATTTTCTTTTAGCAAAAATGCCCATCATTACATATATTTTTGAGTATTATTGATTTTAAAATATACAGTATAGGAAGAGCAGATCATGAAAACAAAATGAAAGAGGTTTAAAAAAAACACAGCAAGATGCTAAAGGAAAAAAGAAAGCAATGTTTCCCCCTTTATTTCTTTTTTTAAAAAAGACTTATTTATTTATTCATAAGAGACACAGGCAGAGGGAGAAGCAGGCTCCGTGCAAGGAGCCCGACGTGGGACTCAACCCCGGGTCCCCAGGATCATGCCCTGGGCCGAAGGCATCGCTAAACCGCTGAGCCACCTGGGCTGCACTCCCCCTTTATTTCTTAAAACATTTCTTAGATGAAAACAATGAACCAAGTCAGAATGCACCCAGCTGTTCGCCTATAATTATAATTTTGTTGTCATAAGGAATTACACCTGTGTAATAATAGTTCATTATAAGATATTATAATTTTGATTTTACAAGCTAAATGTCTCATTTCCTTGTGGGGAAATAGAAGTTTCCTCATATGTATTTACTAAACTTCCTAAGAGGGTTTCTTGCCTATCTTAGCAACAACATCATTACTTGGGAAATAAAGCTCAAATGGGCTTGTTAAATATCCATTTTGCCTTTTTTTTTTCCTCTCTGTTCATTTCCTTGATAAAGTTATCCTATGGGGATTCCCAAGACTTAAATGAAAGGTATAAGAATCATCAAATCCCTCCTCCTCATTCAAATTTAAAATTTTTATCATGCATGCAATTGACAAATTGGCAAATGAGCATGACATGACTGTAAACAAATGCAGTTCAAGCAAGCCATAGGAAGTGGAATCACTGTTTTCCTAAAATGGCAAAGGCCATAAAGAGATTTTGGGGAAGAAGTGACACAGGCAATAATACCCATGAAAGCCAGAGATAACAAATATCAAACTAAAGTATAATTTCCTTAATAGATTTCTCAGGATTTTATCTGTAATCAGTATGTGGACAGTTTAGATATCCGGATAAGCACTGAATTACATCCTCGCTCTCACTGTGAGGATAGGTAACAAGAATTTCCATATTTTTCATATTAAATTAACTAAAGGACATTCAGGGAATTAAGATATTTGTAGCAGTTGAAAAATATGAGTTATCAGAATTTACAGAAAGATAAGCTGATTAATACTCAGATGTCATTGATTCTAGAGTAAAGACCTCAAGAAGATAGGTTAAAAACCCCTTTATTTAGTAGCAGAAAGCTCAGTTTGGAAATGAGACTACCCCTGCTTTTTGGTAGTTGTCAGAGGTTTTATATGTCATAGATACTTTAGGTGTCCATGAGATAAGGGGAAAAATGCAAATATGAAGTATGAGGGACAAGGTAAAGTTTAGTTGGTGGTTCCCAGTTCTTGGAAAAAGATGGCCTGGTATTCATTTCTACCACCTATTTATCAAACACTAACAGAGAGCTAGGTCCAATGCAACTTTTTGATATGGAAGGGTTTCTTAAGGATCTTAACTCTTCATAGAAAATAACAAATACAGCCATTATTAATTATTAATTAACTAATATTAACACTTTCCCATTCACGGAATTCATCTGCTCCAAAAAAATAATGAAAGAGTATTGGAATATTTTGCAAGAGATACAAAAGTTGGTTTTGTATTATGTACTCCAAAACACATAGCTATATACAACCATCTTGAATATTACTTCTCTTCCAAAAATTCTGTAGCCAGAATTTATCCTTAGAATCACAACTTTTCTTTTTTATAAAGTACTGCCTCAGCCACACAGTTTGCCCACTGTTCCAGTGATCTATTGTGACATAACAAATCATCCCAAAATTTGTGGTAGGAAAACAATACCATTTTTTATGCTCATGGTTTTTATTTTTTTATTTTATTTTAAAAACTATTTTATTTATTTATTCATGGATGACAGAGAGAGAGGCAGAGACACTGGCAGAGGGAGAAGCAGGCTCCCCGCAAGGAGCCTGACAAGGGACTCGATCCCGAGTCTCCAGGATCAGGCCCCGGCCGAAGGCAGGGCTAAACCACTGAGCCACTCAGGCTGCCCTATGCTCATGGTTTTTAGACAAGATTATGTTCCACAATGTCTGAGTCCTCAACTGGGAAAACTAAAATGGCTAATGGTATGAATCATCCAGAGGTTTCTTCACTCCTATGTCTGGTACCTGAGGTGTAGTGACACATAGATTGGGCTCAGAGAATTCTCTGCTAGAATACATGCACAAGGATTCTCTATATCAATTGGGTTTCATGAGAGAATGTCTCAAGAGAAAGAAAGCATCCAGGTACTGAGGGTTCCAGAACAAGGCAGAGCCTTTTAAGAGTTCTGATTCAGCCTCATTCCTGACATATTCTATTTGTCAAATCAGTCACAGCCCTCCTCGATGCAAGGAGGAAAGGACCTTAAACCCAATTCTCAAAGGAAGAGGTGTCAAAAAGTGTGGTAAAATGACACTATACCACATGACTCTAAAATGCCAAAATTGTTTCACTGAGAAGGAAGATTCTGCATTTTTGTTTGTTTTGTTTTATTTCACAGATAAAAACTTTCCAGTTGTCAGGAAGCACCATTTTAAAAGTAAACGAGGATGACAATAAAAAAAAGCTTGTATTAAGTAAGGATACATCTGTGAGAGGGAATTTAAAGATGTAAGGAAAAGATAGAATTTGAAGTGGTTGACAATAGAAGGCCATCTAAAATTATTTCTTCCAGCTGATACTCCATCAATGCACCATCTCAAGGAAAACACTAAGTGGAAATAATACAAATGGTAGCCTAGAAATAGGAGGAAATGGGAGGAAAGGACAAGCAAGGTAGTTTTATACTGAATATAAAAGCCCTGTAATGAAAACAGCCTAGACTAGAATAATGAAACTGAAAGTGGAGAAAAGGAGGAGAGCCATTTTTAAAACAAAAGATGACAAAGAGAATTTAATGATAAATAGTTTTAAAGTCTGAAAGAAGCAAATGAATCAATAGAGACTTTAAAATTTCTGTCCTTGGATTCTAAAAACTATTAAAGCAAGCATGTCAATAAAAGAAATGGATTAAAAAAACTCATTCAAAGTTTGAAGTAATACAAACATTTGGTGTCCTTTGAAGTCAAGCATTGACAAATTTGATGTGATCTAAGAATAGTTTAGTTATCTAGAGGAATGTAACTGAGTTTGACTTTACTATTTAGCCTCTGATTTGTCAATATAAAGTTCTATATTAACTTGTAGATTTCTTCCCTCTAGAATAAATTATCCTCAAGATTTTATCTTATTCTTTTTAAAATATTGGCCAATGTTATATCTAACTTCTATTCTCATTTTCATATTCTTATTTTTAGGCTTTCTTTGATGGATTACATAAATTGTTCTTAAAATGTTCTCGGAACCAGCTTTGCTACCTTACTAGTTTCCTCTTTCAATACTACATTGAATAGAATCTTTGATATATGTTCACTTCATGTTTGCATAAGTATACTAACCATATTTTCTAGTTTCTGTATCTGATGTTTGAAATCTAGGGGATTTGCCAACTAGGCAGGGACTGCCTCTCTCAGGATTAGCTGGTTTTTAGATATAGAAAATGACTCACCTAGGAGTGAGCCTTTCACAGGAAAACTAACCTATACAGAGCCCATAGCCCACATCCACCTGCCTGCTTTATTGGACTCTTAGACTTCAGAACAGTATTCCCCATCCACATCACCATGGGCCAGGCAGGCATCAGACAACTATGGGCAATACCAACACTTAGGGGTACACTGAAATTATTCATATTAAACAATCCTAAACCTACTTAATCTGCTTGTGAAAACCACAATAGTGGTTCTTCCAAAGTATACTTCATTCTCTATGCCTTTGATCTATCTGGCTGTTCTCTTGTATAGCCAGACCTGTCTTCGTGTGCCCCTCTCCTCTTAGGAATTTTGAGTAATTAGCTATCCTATGTTTTTAATGGAAATTGTCTCTTGATCTGTTGACCTCACCACACCTTAATTTTAAAAATCTACATTTTTAAAACAAAGAGTATTATATTTTATCATTAAAAAATATCATTTACCAGTGTGCACCACTGGGAGAAAAGGACATTAGCTTCCAATACACACATGCTTAGTTCACTGGTCTTCTGCACTTATAAACTTCCATTAATAGAAATGTTTATAAAAGCCTTTACCATTTATTTGGTATATTATTTTGACTTAATATTTTTCTACTATAAAAAAGACTCAGAGATTCCCCTAACTATATAGCTTGCACATCCTTATAACACAGTTTTGGAGATACATTTTCCAAATATTTGTTGCCAGTTAGAGATCCATTTCAGCACATTTCCTATTTATTCCATTAGTTCTCCACTTGTTTTTCCATTTCCTCCTATACCAATAATATAGAAGGAGTGTTAGGATTTTGTCCATGAGAATGGAATATACTTACACATAAAAAGACTGAGTTTCCAAAGATAAAGTTGCTACCTTGGACAAATGCCTACCTTATCAAATGCCTACTTTGTAACAGACATTGGGAATATAATGAAAGCAAGTTACTGCCCTCAAGCATTGTGAGGATGCTCACATAATACCTACTTCTTTTTTTGAATTTATTTATTTATTTTAGAGGAGAGAGAGAAAGAGCTAGAGCAGGGAAAGGCAGAAGGAGAGGGAGAGATGGATTCCTCAAGCAGACTCCCCACTGAGCATGGAGCCCAGTGCTGCATGTACTCAATGTCATGACCCTGAGATCATGACCTAAGCCAAAATCAAGAGTCAGCCACTTAACTTTCTTAGCCACTCAAGCACCCCCTCCCTTTTCTTAAAAGGTATAATCCCAACTTTTATGTTTCATGTACAGGAACTTTAGGTATCACCTGGTCAAACTTTTCTGACAGTATGTCAAACCCAAGACACATCACTCCTGTCTTTGGGTTCAAACCTATGGGAATGGAACCTGGATCATTTTTCTAAGGGCTTGCCTTCAGGGATTAATTTAAAAAATAAAATGAAGATAAAAATTTATTTCATGATAAGGAGCTAGTAAGTCTTGAGAGAGTCAACTAATATTTTTGCATTTTAAAAACTGAAAAAAAGGACTTGGGAAAAGCTTATTTTTCTTAATGCAGAGAAGTCTGATGATTGAAAATTCATGAAACTCGATGGGAAGAGGGGGTATGGTTTTGGTAACATGGACAATAATAATAATGACAATAATAATAATAATATAAGTAATAATGTTCTGTCATGGTCACCAACTATGCCGTCTGTCTGAGATGTGGTCAGAACTCAACTGGGAGGCTATAGATACGTAGTAGAGAGCATGCAATTGGCAAGAAACAACGAAGCCGGGACTGAAATTCTGCAGCTCAGCAGAGTACAAAACCACTGTATTTTTGTAGAACAAGTAAGGTATGTAGTAGGTTTTCCTGTGTCATGCAAGGAAATATGAGAAGGAAATAAAAGCAAACATACTGGAGATAAGGCAATGAGGTAATAATTACGATTGCCTTGATAAGCAAAATAGATTCTAACCTACAAGTCCTCAAATATGTTTCTCCTCTTTCTGCAATAGCTATTTTTCTCATGTAAGTAATTTAAGAAGCTCTTTCATCAATAGTGTAAATGCACTAAAGTCTAACAATTAAGAGTTCTATGGACTAAAATGCGTGTTTTTTTGCTGTGTTATAGGCAAATATAAACAGTTCTATATTATAAGTCAGGTTTACAGTTATGACTAATCAGATGAAAAAGCAAATAAAATGCCACTATCTACACTGATTTGGTACTGCATAGGGTAAACCATGAAAGACTGCAAAATTTTATTTTGTCTACATTCCAGTCCTTATCCTAAAGGCAATCAGTCTTTTTTTTTATCAGAAACAATCATTTGTGTAATATGAATGCAGCTTTCCAAAACATCATCTGTTTTACAAAATGAAAACATTCATTTGTTATTATAAAAAACTGACAAAATTCTATTTGAGGGCCAGGTGTGGTGCCTTTTTAATATAGACATTTATATTTCTTTGCCTTTGATGTAGAAACATCTTCTTGAGGAAATCATCCATTTAGTTTACTTTTATTATAAAAGGCATGCACATTTTTTTCCTGATTTTTTATTTACCCACATTAGATTGTATTACTTTTGGAAAATATTTGATTCCTTTCTATCCAATTTCAGTTAGATAGTTATATGACTCTTCTTGCCTGAGTCTCAAAACAACCAGAAAAGATATTTGTGCCTTTAGAAAATAATCTTTAAAAAATGGTGTGTGCCTCTCCATATCTTCATTTTCTCTGCTATAGTCACCACAATATTCTAGCTAGTGTGTGCTCTGTCAGTCAGGATCCCTAGGGTGAGAATGTATGAGCAAAATTTCTGGGTAGCACCAGGATAGGCTCATTTGAGAGAGGAATAATAGACCTTGGTTCTTGTTAAGACACTTAAATATGGGGTGTGCTACTCTGGCATAGACTAATACCATACCTGTCCCTTCAAAATGGTATTTAAAAAAGATTGTAAAGATAGAATAATGTACCTTAAGATAAATATCAGTCTTAAAACCAAATATTTGTCTATCTATATGTTCTTGGAAGAGAGGAGCATTAAATGGCATTATCACTACAAAGTGTGGATATTACATTCTAAGGATAAATCCTCTAGAGACCAGAAGAAGGATTTCACCTAGCCCACATCTCCATACTCCAAATAATTGAATTATCTAAATTTCTGAAGTGTTCACCAACTATCTGCTTATTCATTTAATTACATTCTTTATTCATATATAATATTGTTCATTTCTTCACATGAGCATTTACTGAGTGCCTGCCTTGCTCAACATTCTTCTAAACAAAATAGCAGGTATAGATCTCAAGCCACATAAATTCTAATTAGATGAGATGATACACAAGTATTTGCATGAGGAGGCATAAGGAAATACAGGTCCTATTGGAGTGTGGGAAAAAAAAGTAATTGATAAAGATGAGAGAACATAGCATTTAGACTAAACATTTGAGATGAATGTTGCCCAAGAAAAAGAAAGGATAGTAAGTTATGTTGTGTTGAACAACCATGATCAAAGACAAGCAATAATTAAAATTCACAGAAAGCCTAAGAAACTGTAAGTTGTCTGATTGTTTAGTGCATAGGATATTACTGGAAGGTGAGTGGTATAAAATAATGCTGGATGGGTAGTGTGGCTTCGGATAATTGTGGGGACTTATTTTTCTCTTTTGGTAGGAGTGAGACCATAAAAGTTTGGAAATTCTGTTGTGAAAGTCTCTTGCAGACATTTATTATTCTTTTCTTTAAAAGAATATCCATAATAGAGACAGAGAAGGTTGTGCTATTTTCAAACAAATCTACAGGTAAGGACCCTGAGAAAATATCCTGAGTTAGTTGTTATAACACAGAACAAAACCCAGCAAACATTTGAGGACACTTCTGGATTTAGGTCTGGCAAATAAAGAGCTCAGAAGTTGAAAGTTTAATCTTTACAGCAGGAGGAACACAGAACAAACTGAAAATTAATGATTTTTCTTTAACCTTTCAGAGAAGTGAGTTCACACTACAAACCACCAACCCCAAATCAGTGGAGACAGGTGAATTCACAGAAGCACAGTGGAGACCTGCTTAAATGGAACAGAAACTGCTGATGCAATAAAATGCTAGGGACACTTAACGAGAACTATCAGGAAATTTAAAATAAATACTATTAATATGTTAAGAGCTCCAGTGGAAAAGAACACAACATAGAAAAAAAGGATAATGTAAGCAAAGAGATAGAAATTGAGAATAAAAAATAATGATAGAAGTCAGAAACGCTGTTGTAATAGAAATTAATAATGCCTTTAAATGAACTCATTAGTAGACTGGCCAAAAAAAGAATCAGTAAGCTTAAATATGTCAACAGAAACTTCCAAAATGAAATAAAGAGGGCCAAAAAAAGTATGAAAAAAAACAGAACAGAACATTAAGGAACTGAAGGACAATTTGAAAAGATGTTACATACATATAATTGAAACAGCAAAATAAAAAGTAAGTGGGAACAAAACAGAATACACATTTAAAATAACAGTTGAGAATTTTTCACAATTAATGATAAGTACCAAATCAGAGATCCAGGAAACTTAATTTTATGTGTAAATTTGATTGGGCCACGGGGTACCTGAATACTTGTTTTAATACTATCCTGGGTGTGCTCATGAGGGTGTTTCCAGATGAGACTGACATGTGATGGGTAGACTGGGTAAAGCAGATTGCCCTCTCCAGGGTTGGGGAGCCTCATCTATCTACTGAAGACCTGAATAGAGGAAAAAAGACTGAATTAACAAGAATTTGTTTTCTCTGCCTACTCCTGAGCTGGGATAGCAGTCTTTTGCCTTCAGATTTAGACTCAGACAAAAACTTAACACCAGAAAGATCTTATTCTGGACAAAAATGCATATCACTATATGAAAGTAGTGAGGCTGAAAAGGCTACATAGCATTTCAATTATATGACATTCTGGAAAAGGCAAAACTCGAGAGAGAGTAAATCTCTCAGTTATCACCAGAGGTTTGGAGGAAGGGAGGAGGACTGAAAAGGAGACTTTTTTTCCCCCTCAAGTAGGCTTCACACCCAGTGTGGAGCGAATGTGGGGCTTGATCTCACCATCCTGAGATGATAATCTGAGCCGAAATCAAGAGTCAGATGATTACTGACTGAGCCATCCAGGCAACTTAACACAGGAAGTTTTTAGGGGCAGTGAAACTATTCTGCACGATATTCTAATGTTATATACATGACACTATGCATTTATCAAAACACCATAGAATTTGCAGCATAAAGGGTGAACCTTAGTGTCTTCTAGTGAAAACGAGATCATTTAGCAAATAGGGAATCTCAGGATGAGATGCAGACTCTGACAAAAGAATGTAACCATTGTTACAGATGAAACAACAATACTGAAGTGGATAGTGGGAAAAGCTGTTGATCTAATTACCTTTGGAAGTCAGTGACATATATAAGACTAAAGGTGAAAGACACTGCACATCAGCACTTGAATCCAGTGATAAAGTTGTTTCCCAGATACCTGGAGGCCATTATGCCAGGTGAAATATGCCACACAAAGAAAGATAGGTACTTCCTGATATCACTTATATGTGGAATCTAAAACAGTCCAACTCACAAATGCAGAGGGTAGAATGGTGGTTGCCAATGGCTTGGGGTGGGGCAGATATATTGGTAAATATATAGGGGTTCAAAATTTCAGTTATGCAAGTTGAATAAATCCTGGAGATGTAATAAACAGCAATGTGACATAGTTAGCAATACCGTACTGTATATTTGAAATGTGTTGAGAGTAGACATCAAGAGTTCTCATCACACAGAATAAAAAGAAACAAAAAAGGAAGTGGTAACTATGAGAGGTGATGGATATGTTAACTGAATTGATTGTGGTTATTATTTCATAGTGCACATGTATATCAAAATATTAAATTGTACAACCTAAACATAAATTTTTTATTTGTCAGTTATACCTCAATAAAACTGGAAAAAATAAAAATAATAAAACAGTGCCTTCCCAGTTGTTCAAGGAGAGGTTATGGAAGAAAAAAATCTATCAGCATTATTGTTCAGGTAAGAGAATGCAAAAATGAGAATAAGTTGGAGCCAAATTGGGCCCAATAACTAATGAAAGCAGAAGATAATCCTTTCAGCTGTTATTTGGTATCACTAGAAAATAAGTTTTCTAGTGCTTCTCAAACCTATAGTAAGATGTTTCAAATATACTTTTGCCTTTTGGATAGTCTGAAGGAATAAATTAAAATTTAGTTTTCAGCATGAAAGTCTTGACATGCACTATCAATCTATAAAGATGAGACCTATTTATTTTATACACTTGTTTACCGACATGGTTTATTGAATGCTATTCAACCAAATAGAAGCACAGCAAATTTTATTGATACTCCTGTCACACAAACAATTGCATAGATATATAATGCACTACTCACTTTTTCTCAATATATTGGCATTTTAAAGTCATTTCAAAAAAATAAATAAAGTCATTTCATTGTAAAGTATAATATTTGAAACTTTATTGATTATCATTTTGAATTATAGAATGTATCTTCAGAAGGAATTCGACTTCATTTCAGGAATTGTCAAACTTTAACTCAAAAATAACTTTTTCTAATCCCTGTCTATTCCCCATAAGCTTCTGTTAATATGTTTTCTTCTCATTGTTATCTTTTGGCATGTGTTAAATAAATAATTGCAAGCATTTCATATTTGGGGAAAATCCAACAAAACAGAAACCACATATAATTTCTTTCTATGGCAAGAAAGATTTTAAAGCTATTTTGTACTGTGAAGCTGATTTGCAGCAAAATACCACCAGTTGTTGCATTTTTAAAACATTAGAACAAATCTGAACAAGAGGTATTTGTCTACAGGCAAGCAGGCTCTGTGTAGAGAATCAATCCGATGTCCAGATCAAAATTGTATTTTTGAAAAAGTATTATGCAAGAAGATTCCTAATGGCATGAATATTCCTTTAGATGACTGATTACAAAAATAGCCTTGCCATTTAGACCACGAACAATCCAGACACTCGAACTGAATTGTGTTTGATTACTAGCTTTCCTCAAATTTCTCAATACTTTACATAAAATTAAAATAGTTTTCTAAAAGAAAATATCTCATTTTATTTTTCTCAAGGTTATTCAGGATGACTTTTAGAAGAAAGTAAGGAGTTAGTGTGATTAGAATCTGTGAAATGCCTTTTTACATGTCTTATCGGCCTTTCCTTGCTTGGTAAGAGTAAAAATTTTAAGAAAATTAGTCACCCTCCAGGTATGTAGAGGTAAATATATCAATGTCTGGTGTATATTAAATTATTACTGTTGGACAAAGACTAAGTGTAATATGCAAGAGTATGTGTTTTCTTTTTTGTTAAAGAGTATGTATTTTCTTGCAAGTCTTTTTATTGTGATTTTTTTTTACTTCACAAATGAAATTTTGTACATTTGTTGATGTTTTTGTGATCTGTACTCTTTGCCAATTTTCACCAAATAATTATAGTTCACTGTACTTTGTTATATCCTTCAGAATGTATAATTATTTCAAATGTTATCGCTATTGTAGTTTGTCTGAGGGACTGATTCACATATGAAGCTATACATTATTCAGGTGAGTTCACCATATTTTATTAAGCTGATATATTTCTTTATATAATTTTGGGATAAATAGATGGACAAAAAGTTACATGTAGTTTGTTTACAAAGGCTGTTTTCATTTGTTTAACACTCAGTGAAAAGTTTTGATATGGAACTCTTATCAGGGATGCTTTATTGTAAATGAAAATCTATCCTTACTAAAACCATCTCTTCAGTTGATACTGCCTCATTCAGTTAGCCTCAGAAATATCCCTAATTTCTCCTTTACTTCTCTCTATATTTAATTACAAAATCTTCTGATTATGTATTTTAAAAAGTTCTCAGAAGAGTTTATGTTAATCTATTATTAAAGGTGTTAGTGGTGAACATTTTAATAATACATTAATAATAGATTAACATAAATCTTGAGAGCTTTTAATAAGAATATTTAATAAGAGATTTTTTTGGACAACTCATTATGTGTACATTTTTAAAAAAGTGTTTAACCAAGTAATTTGTATAACAAGGTTTGGAGCATGTCATGAAGACAAAACTTTTGAGAACTATTGTCTTTGGTCTCTGTTTCAATCATTAATTTCCTGAACTACCGGAGAATATACATGAAATTTTCTTCTAATCCTTTTAAATCCCTTGATTCTACCAAAAATCTTTAAGAGACTTAGAAATGTCACTCTCCTTCCCCAGCTTGGGAGTATCTGATGACATTCCATTGCCTACAAAGGTTACATCTGTCTCTAAAGCACCATTCCACTTTCTAGTCTTTTGTGTGGTCCAAATAATGATTTTAAAAGTGGGCAGAAGCGTGTTCATTTCTCTATATGACCATTTAACTACATTAGATATTTATGCAATCTAAAAGTTGGAACAGAAGCATAAGGATACCTGCATGTCTTTTTAATGTCGTTTTTTAACATTATCACTCAGGCATACTTAATCATTCAGGATAATACATGTGAATTTGATCCTGCATTTCAATTTTTCTGTTAGAATCCTAAAGTAAAAGGTTACATGTTAATTTGTAAGTTTCTATCTGATGAAAAAGATAACCACAAAGGTTACAGAGTTTTGGTCCGATGAAACGGTAAATATTTTTGCTATTAGCAATTTCACTTCAGCATTTCTTTACTTAACTAACTATATAAAATTCTATTCTTCAAATGTTTCCTTAAGCCAGTTGTATTAACTTACTAGTTCTCTCATTAATTAATGTATTGAATAACATCATCAATGCATATTCAGTCTATATTTGATGAAAACCATGTCTTAATTTTCTGAAAATTATCTCAATAGAATCAAAGTTTCATACTGCCAAAGTATAAATAATATTACCTACTTAGACACAGTGCCAGAAGTAGAAGTTCTGGGCTTGCTCTATATGAGGAAATTCTCTTGAATTCATGAAAAAATATGAATTTAATACTGATCTTAAACATTTCTTGATCTAGGAGAACCTGGATGGCTCAGTTAATTTAGAGTCTAGATCTCGCTTTTGGCTCAGGTCATGATCTCAGGGTTGTGAGATGCAGGCCCACTTTGAGCTCTGCACTCCACAAGGAGTCTGCTTGAGATTCCCTCCCTCTCTTTCTGCTCTTCCATCTGCTAGCATTCTCTTTCTCTAAAGTAAGTAAGTAAATAAAATCTTTAAAAACTATCTGGGCACAAGAAAAATCTCCCTCATATCAATATCTAATTATAAAATGCTATATTAAATTATTAAACATTATCAAAAATGAGTTTTGGATAGTTAATGTATATTTATTAACTTATCAACAAAACAATATTTTAATTATTCTAATTTCTGACCTAGATAACTTTTGTCATTGGATGATGAATGAATATTTTTAAAGAGTTAAAATCAATCTTGTGATATGACTTTTGATGTTTGCTTGATAATTTGTCAGTAATCTTTATTCTTCTACATCTTAAGTGCATTAATTTCTCTCAGAGTAATTGCAACAGAAAATGAAAGACAAAATTAGGATAAAGCAACAAATGTTTTATTGAACATGCTTGCTCAATGCTTTCAATGTTATTTTTGAAAATATAATTGGAGAAATTTCAAATAGTAAAAGCAAACAGGACTAATATCTCTATTGCAGTGTCTCAAATACTCACTGCCTCTGGCAATCAGGGTAAAACAAAAACTGTTGCTCTCTAAAACTATTTTTATATGGGCTCCAATTGTCAAGCCTTGTCTGACTCATTTTCTATGCACTCCTGCTTTAAATGTCTGTGGTATGTAGCAGCTGTTGTTGTAAAACCTACATTTTTTAAATAGCTTTATTTTAGAATTTGTGATTCTTCAAGTAAGGTCCCTGTAAAAATGTGCTTTGTGAAACATTGTTTTCCAGAAGCATCAGATATTTTATCACAGGGAAAGTGTCCAAGAGGATTTGAAGCTATAGATTTAGGATTTTTTAAAAATTGTAGTCTGGGTTTTAAGGGGAAGAATAATTCATCCCTTGATTATATGGGAGGAAAGTCATTCAAATACACACACTAATTACAAACAACTTATTTTCTAAAATTTTTTCAAAATTTCTTAAAAAGTATGTTTCTTTCACAGGTGAAAAGAATATAATGAGGGATAGAGAGTCACCCAGAATCAAAGGTGAATGTATATCTCTACATGTGTTCTCACTTTTTAAATCCATTACCTTTCCTTTTTTAAAAAGATATTTATTTTAGACAGAATGAGAGGGAGAGCAAGAGAAGGAGAGAGCGAGAGCTAAAGAGCCCAAGAGCTAAAGAGCAAGAGCTAAAGGGCACAGAGGGAGAGGGAAAGACAATCTCAAGCAGGCTCCATGCCCAGTGTGGAGCCCAAGATAGGGCTCAATCTCAGGACCCTGAGATCATGACTGAAGCTGAGATCAAAAGTGGACTCTTAACTGACTGTGCCACTCAGGTGCCTTAATCCATTCCCTTTTCCAAATATCACGATGACAAAATAATTGCAATTTGGTGGTATGAACTTGTGATTCCTTTGATATTAAGGAGCAAAGACATGCCAATGACACTGGTAATTAATTTCAGACATACCAGAAGCTATATTTAAAATAAAGCTGAAAACAATAAATCATATTGAAAATAGATTTGGGGGCCAATATTTTTAAATAAATATTTTAAATTTTGGATTCCCTCACCATTTGCATTATACCTAACTTTTTTTTTTTTAACTAGATCTGTGTCTAAAGGGAAATGTAGCCCAAAGTAACGTCTTTATTCTTTGAGAATTTGCCATAAATATTTTTCTTTGTTCCTTTGCTAGGCTTCAGGAAAAAAAATCTATGGAAGTAAAAAATGTATGTTCTCCTTATCCACCTCTCTCCTAAATTCAGACCTTAGAGCCAGCTATAATGGAACATATTCTCTATGTCCACAACTTGACCTCATTCTGATCTCTGAAACACTTCAGTGGTTTATTATTTTTAAATGTAAAAACCATAACATAAATCAAATGATAGAGAAAGAGAAAAAGAGAGGAAAAAAACAACACAGATCTTTCAACCCTTAAAAGCCTACCTCTACTAATCTGAATACTTAAGAAAAATCTTAGATTTTAAAATAATACTTTAAAACATAGGGATATAAGTCTTAGACTGTACTAATTTTCATATTCCAGAATAATAAAATCCAAAATGTCTTGCCTTAGAATATAACATTGTTAAATTTTCCCATTTCGTTAAATTTTCCTGTATTTTATGGGTTGGATCCCTTTCTTTGGTGCAAAAATATACTTCTCTCCATATTTTCTCCCACCGAAAGAACTTGATAATGACCAGCCTCTCCCACTCTCTAGAATTCAAGCTGAGTGTAGTAATACACTGAAGAATCTTCTATAAAATGAATTCGACTCTACAGATTGATCCTTTTCCTTCTTTTATCATTCCAGACAAGATTATTTAAAGCAGAATGGTGTACAAATTTATGATTTGGCATGCAATACATTTAGGAATTGATCTAACTCTCAAGACAAATTGTAAAAACTTTCCTTTAAAAAATTATATTTTATTTCCTTATTTCTGGCCTTAAATACTATGCCAAACCACTGGGTTAAATTATATAGCAATTACCATTAACCTTTATTAGCAATAACTTTTTACATGAACAACTGACTTATATCCACAGTCATTATCTGCATCTTACTTCACATTATCTTAATTAATTGTATCTTTCTATGTGGAAAACTGATAATTTGAATAAATTCTCCTGTATATATTATTCATTCCAAAAACGGGAGTTGGAGGTGATCTGAAATAAGTGAATGGTCACGAGTCACAAAAAAGTCTGAAAAACTTCAACAAATAAGTCACTTTTCATCTGCCTGAGAGATATACTGATTTATATAAATTGCAATGTACTCTTAAGTAGTTTGAAGTTTGAATATTTAATAACATACTTTGGCTCAGTTTCTACATTTCTGAAAGCAGAAAATATCTCAAAGTATTTTTCCTGTGCAGAAGAGTATATTAGGAGGAATGTGTGTTGGAGACCTTGTACTAGTCTTAGGTATTATCCTCCTATTGACACTCTTACTGCTTTATATAAACTATTTGTCCATTTCTACCAGGATACCCTGCCAGCTAAAGATTGTTTTTTCCTTTCCTCAGTAAAATCTTTGCTGATTTTTTTGATGGCTACACATTTGTTTTCTCATGTAAAGGTGAGACATCTGGTGGGTTATAACTGTAGGTTGTGGACTGTAAGTGTCATAGCAGTTACATACATACTAATTTCTTTTTAATTGGACTTTTGAATATCCCAGTCACTTACCTGGCTTTGTAATCTCCATTTCACTGAAGGCTCCCTATGATTAGTAGCTTGTCTACTTCATGTGTTCTAACTGCTTCAATCTGTTGGATACCTTAATTTGCTTCTATTCCCCACGTATCCAGTTATTTTTTTACTAAACAAATATCTCTGGAAAAAATCTCTATGAACCAAAAGTGTATTTGTGATAGGCTATTGCCTATCATTACACATGATGCACAAAGTATATGGTGATTGCCTGACGAACTTTCTGCAAACTAGCATTTGTATGACAAGTTTCCTTCTGTGACTGAAATCCTGGACACTTCCTGAGTACTTAAAGACCCAACTTTCCTGATCATGCATGGCTGGAGGCCTTCTGATGCTTTCATGTCCAAACTTAAAGACTTTGGTTGAGATTCAAATCAGATTCTAAATCTAGGGCATACATCAATGGAAAATGATCACCTCAAAGTGTATTTGAAAGCAGCAGCTCTCATTATGCTGATGCTGCAAGTCTATGGTCCTGGGTTGAGAACATACCAATGACCTTCAGGGACTTCTTCCAACTTCTCTTTCTCTTACTGCATTCGGAAACAAAGTAAAAAAGATAGTAGAAATGGTTAATTAAATTTCCATCAAAGAGCAGAACAAGAGAGAAAAGAAGGAACCTGGAATAAGGAACCTGGAACAAGGAACAAAATTGACATAGTAATAAATGTCTCAAATCAACACCATCAGATAAACGTGAATGATCTTATTTAGTAGCTAAGAGTCCAATACTAATTGAAGAAGACTAAAAAGCAGCTCCTTATATCTGACTACAGTATGTTTCTCATACGTGGAAGACACAAAGTGATGAATTCACATGCTGCAAGTGAATATTTTAGCTATGATTACTCTGTCTTCTATACATGAATGATGCATTTATTCAGTTACCTATCTATTAGAACAAGTTTATTGAAAACCTACTAAGCATCAGACACTGTAATAGATGTTGGTAAGAAAATGAATAAAAAGTCACAAGAGAGTGTTTATTTAGAAATGAAGATAGGATTACAATAAAGTGTGATAAATACAATAGAAATAAGGATAAGATATTGGGAGGTTAGAGGGGAAGGGAGCCATCTCCTTCATGGTAATTTAAGGATGGCTTCATTGCTGAGGAGATAATAGACTATGTGTTAAGGGATGTCTATATGTAGAAAAAATGACAGAGGTAGAGAGTTAGAAGTTCCATGTAATTTTTGTATAATACACATGACAGAGTTTGGCAGGAATGAGACAAAATCTGGGGAATCAAAGACCCTTATATACTTTTTAGACTATATAAAATGGCATCCTGATTTCTGATAAAAGAGGAAGTAATAAAATTTATAATAAAATACATCACCCAACAGAAGAATAATCAATGTTCTAAACAAGCATTTCACAGAGAATCAAACATGAAGAAACATGTTGAAAGGCATTAAATTTTAAACATAACTAAAGCAATGTGAATTCTTAGTGGTCATTGAAATATACCTTAAGATTAAAAATTTTAAGGTTTTTGCTTAAATATTACCTGCTCAGAGAGGTTCTTCTCAATCCATTTAAAGGAGCATGACACAATCTTCTTTCCATCTAAATTGCTTTATTTTTCCCTGTGGAGCATTTATACAGAACTTATCAGTAGTTTCCATTCTATTTCATTATATTTGTTTATTGTCTTTCTATCCCCTGACGCTTCATTGGGATTTGATATTTTGATCGCCACTGTACCACAACCACAAAAAAAGGTGCCTAGCAACTTATAAGCACTCCAAAAAATGTCTGTTAAATGAATAAAACACATATGGAAATTATGAAATAGTACTTTAAGACAAATAATCTGATTAGAAAATGAGCAGACAACCTAAGCAGTCATTTTTCCAAAGAAAACATACAGATAGCTAATAGACACAGGAAAAGATGCTCTACATCACTCATCATCAGGGAAATACAAATTAAAATCACGATGAGATGTCACCACACACCTGGTGAAAAAAAAACAGTACTCTTTACTCAAAATTAACAAAGATTAAAAATATTAAGAATAATGTCAACTGTTAAAGTGAAATATGTACTCACACAATGACAGATTAATTTGAAATATGTTTTCAATTTTAATTTTACTATATCTGTCAAAACTTAAGTGTACAATCCTCTTAATATTCCTTCAAAAAGACTATTTTTTCAGATATATTTTTATAAATCTGAAAAGTATGTCAAAATCCAACAAATCTTAGTATTATTGTAATATCAAAATAAAACTAAAAATCCATCAGCATAAGAGAAACAAATTAGAGTATGTTCTTTAAAAAGTATTGGGAATCCACTCATAATAATTAGATATAAATAAAACATGTATAGTAATTTTAATAACAATGCAAACTGAAAAATGGCATGTATTTTGTATTAATACTGAAAAATGCAACACGTTATATTACTGTCAGAGAATAAACTGGTGATGCTTCATAACTATAGCCATTGCCTTTTGGGTAAATAATTTGTCTAAATATATTATAAATGGGCCAGACCACAAAAATATGGTATAAAAACCCAATTTGGGGGCAACTTCTGCTGTCCTAGTTTCTTCAAGATTCACTTGTGCCTCAGCTCAGAATTATGAGCATTTTGACATTATTTAAAAAGCTTTATACTGGATAGGATCTCTGATTCTACCGAGTTTCACTTGATAATCTAATCCTTAGAATCTCTTTAGAGAGATTCATGGAAAACTCTTAAGAGTGATTACCTTTAAAGAGTTTGACAGTAATACAAATTGTGGGGAGATTTTCTTTGGCCTCTACTTTAGTGTTTTATGTTTTTAAGTGGGCTTGATTTGAAATTGCAACAATCGGGATCCCTGGGTGGCGCAGTGGTTTGGTGCCTGCCTTTGGCCCAGGGCGCGATCCTGGAGACCTGGGATCGAGTCCCATCGGGCGCCCGGTGCATGGAGCCTGCTTCTCCCTCTGCCTGTGTCTCTGCCTCTCTCTCTCTCTCTGTGACTATCATAAATAAAAAAATAAAAATTAAAAAAAAGAGTTGAAATTGCAACAATCATAACAATAACAGTGAAACCAAAGCCAATGAACAATGTATTTTGAAGCAAGTGTATACTCACCCCCCCCCCCAAAAAAAACAAACCAAACCAAAACAAAACAAAACAAAAAAAAGTCAAACAGAGGCTGTCATTAAATTCGCATTTTAAAAACAAATATTTTGGAATTGAATATGAAGTCGAAAGGTAAGAAGGCAGCAATAACAACATTACTTAAAAACCTGGCCTAGTAATCCAGGGGTGACAGGAGAAGGCACCCAAGCACTGGTAAGAGATAAAGGAAATGGACTTCCTGAATTAGAAAGGAAAGCTGTCAAAAGACTGGATACAAAGAATGATACAAAAGAAAATACTAAAATGACTTTTGCAATTTTAGATAGAAAGACAAAGAGAGCTATTTAGTAATCTGCAAAATGCAGGATTTAGGGTAGTCCTATCAGGACTATGGAGAAGAGGCAAACCTCCCAGAAGTGATATTAGAACAGAAAGGCACCAGTGCAAAGATGGAGTCACCGGTCAAAGAAGCTACAGTTAGAATGATTGTCTCCAGAGGTTGTCCATGGGAAGAGCAGAAGTAATTAAAATGCTGTAAATCGTAGGTGAAATTAGAGCAAGAGGCACTGGACTGTCAATACAAGGTTAAACAAAGCTTAGCTTTGAATAGCCTCCTTTCAGAACAAAAATCTTGAATTTCTTTTCTTTCTTTCTTTCTTTCTTTCTTTCTTTCTTTCTTTCTTTCTTTCTTCTTTCTTTCTTTTTTCCTTTTTTACTACTACTACTACTACTGATATTATAGTTCTTTTTATAGTTAGTAATTTCACACATTTTCTATCATTTGCTGTATACAAAATTTATATTATTATTATTAACAATTATTTTATAGATGGAAAATTGAGGCTCCAAGAGAATATTATGTATCCTATGTAGCAAAATTATGGAGTGGTTGAGCCAGATTTTGAACTTTGTTAGAATCATCACCCCACACAATTATGCTCAGATTGCTTTTGGATTCAGGGTCATTTTGGAGACCTTCAGATGATACTGGAATATTCTATCATCTTCCTGTAAGGATAAGCCATTCATGAGTATTCCAGCAATGGCCTGAGTGTCAGGACTCTTTGGGGATCTCATTCAGATCCAAACTCAAAATACAGGAGTATAAAGAGGATTATGTTATTGTTTCTAAATTTCATTATTAATTCCTTTCTTTCAAAGTTTACATGCCTCTAAGTAACCTCACAAGTTAGCAAAGAAAACCTATGGTAAGGATAAAGTAACAAGTCACCAAATCACTCAACAGGGAGGTGAAATAGGACATAATCCTAATAGGGTTCATTTGAAACATGTTATTTACAGTGATGGGGAAACTTCTGGGTTGTTCCTGCTAATGAGAGAAATAGGAGACTGCAATAGAAATTTTTGCCAAAATACCTATTTCCAAGCTAATACCAATACTTTGTCTTGCTTGGATCTCATTGTTTCAACGAGAGTTTATATTTTCTACCCTGCACCCATGGTTTTACTTTGATCTGTCTCATTTTCATTTACCTGGCATTGCCTTCAATTCCTATTTATTGATAATAAGCAGTCTGGGGTATGAATGAGGTAAAAGTGAAGTTTCCAGAAGTGTTTCAAATATAAGAGCTTACTGCTTGAGGAAGATGTATACATGGGACTTGAGAAACCTCTGAATCTAGATAAACTACAAGGTCTCTGAAACTACTAAGGTTATCTGGCACTTTGCTTACAACTAAAAGGAATTAATTTTCCATTTACAGTAAAGCATGGGAAGGTGGTTTTTATGTTCATAATGTATTATCATTTTAACTAGATTATGGACCTTCAGTTAGGGATGGTCTTCCTTTATGAGTTTAAGAGTTTGAATTAATAAAGACAGGGCTTAAAATAGTGGCAGATACTTTTAAAGATGAATTTAGTGATTAACTTGCAAAATGAAACAAAACTATCTGAGATCCAGAAATTTGAATTTTGCATTTGCTTCAGTAACCATCTGAGTTAAGTAACCTAGAGATAAACAGGCTCAGAGGTACCCTAAAGTTCTCACCGTAACATGGCTACAGCATCTGATTAGTCATAATATAGTGATAGAATTTTTTAATAATATGCTGAAGATTATTTTGATAGCTAACTATGAATTTAATTAGGAAATAATTATGAACTGTTTTATTCATTCAGTTTAGGATTATAAGTTGACACCCATTTGAGTCAAAATGCAGAAGAGGCACATGGCATTATCTCAGAATGAAAGGTTATGTTTTATTTAGAAAACGCCCCAATGAACTCAAATGTGAATGGTGTCAAAACTGATAGAAAATTACCCTATTAGAGTGATTTATGATAATTATGGCAATTCAAATTGTTTTTAAATGAGGCTTTTGGGGGTTCATATTCAGTGTCTTTTCTAATTTTAGAGACATTTGAAGTAGACAATTAATATAGTAAATGAAGAATCAAAATCTACATATGGCTCATTTTTTATTTCAAGTTTTTTAATATATATACATTTGGGAGAACCAAATGTATACATATACATACACAAATATGTATGAAATTGGCATATTTTTGGATTTCAGAAAACAATATCAAAAATAAGATGATGGCATCTTCAGCCAAGATGCAATATCAGTGAAATGATCTTTTACTTGGAAATGTATAAAATCTGTCTTTTGTGCCTGATTTTGAAGTTTCTCAACTAGTGGAAGAAAGGCAGAGGCTGACATATTGCCTGCCATAAACAGCACGAAGTTTTATAGCACACACTGTATGTATGTTAAAGATAACACTGTTATTTATTTTTTAAATAATATACAACAAACACATGTTCTATTGGTTTTCTTATCCCAATTATTTTTATTAATGAAAGATCTATGAAATTGAGTTACTTGGATGTTTGGCTGCTATAAACCAACCCAGTTTTTGTTAATATGATTTATTTAGAAAAGTAGAGCTACCTTTTGTAATGTTTATGATATAGTATTTGGGAAAAAATCACAGAATCCTAAATATCGTATTTTAAATTACTGTTAAAAATAATTTTGTAGATATTGGTGGGGATTTGACTATCAGTAATGTTGGTCAAAATAAGCAATAGACATGATATACCCATTAGTTTTTATTTATGAAAAGAACAAGGTCATTTTGTTCCCTATAAAAGGTAGAAAGATAAAAACAAAAACAAAGTAAGCAACTAAGCAAGCAAAATTGCTGACTTTAACTTCTTTGTTTTCTAAGATTCCATCCATTTTTCTTCACCTCCCCAGTAAATCACAAACTGCAGGCCCCACAGTGATGCAATAGCTTTGATAACTTGCTCCTTTGCCTCTGGTGTCTTCCTTAAGCATCCTCAATATGGTTTTGCAAATAATCCTTCTAAAATGCTATTTGGAGTATATGAATTCTAGAACTAAGATAATTTAACAAATACTTAGCATTAATAGGATAAAATCAAACCTCTTTTTTGGATTACAATAATTTTTCATGAACTGCCCAACCTCTGCTTACTTCACTGTTTTTATCTCTGGCCATTAACACATCTCATCCAATAGTTCACATACAACTCCAATATTTGAACTTTGTTACCCATCCCTTAGACCATCATTCCTATTTTGAGATCCTACTTATCCTTCAAGGTCCTCCTTTTCAAGTCATTGCATAACCCTGCTCTGATAATGGTTCCTCTTGTGGTAACATAGCATATTATTTTTTTCTCTAGGATAAATTTCACATTTAAAAAAGTCAGCTATTATTCTCCTCTTGCTATTTGAATACTTATCAAGTGCAAAGACTGTGGCTTCTTCTGTCATTGTGTTTCTATTAACTGGTATAATGATTGGCTTTTAATAGGTATTTAATAAATCTTGAGTCGATTAATCTTAAAGGTTCACATACTTAAGTACTCTTATGAAAGTTTCATAAAAGCTGTTTCCCTCAAAACGTATAAAACTTGAAAAAGTAGTTTAATTATTCAAAACATGATTAAACAATGACTGCTTTTTGTTAAAAGATGTTTTGCCAATCTTTCTCATAGGCCCCAAGGAAAAATATCAAAAAAGGAAAATATTTTTATCCTTCTGTTACAGAGCTTCTTATCTTTATTACTACTTTCTTTTTGGAAACATGCATGTATATTTGTTTTGTTCATTATAAGAAAAAGAATACATAAACATGACAAGACATTTTAAGTAAGTAAAAGAAAATGAAGTGAAATAGCACAGTTTCCTTTCTCCAAATTTTAGTCACACAATCTGAGGTTGACGAAGAGACAGAAATACATTTCCATTTTTCTTTCATTTGCAGTTATTCACTTAAGATACCATATTACAACAAATATTATGCTTACATGCCTATTTCTTGATTTATCAACTTAAAACTAATATACACTTTCTGGGATGTAAAATAAGAAATTTAATGTGATTTAATATATTTTTCTTTTTCTTTCTATATTATGTATATAAAATATTTATAAATATCATTAAAAATATATTACTATAAAATTTTAGTCATTGTTAAGACAATTGGTTCTGTGGAGAAGATATAGGATTCTGAATTATTAAACTTGTAGCTACTAAAGGAGAGTGTCCAAAACATCAAAGTCTAACATACTTTATTTTCATATTTAATCAATTGCTCACATATTATCATATTTTAACTAGCTTCATAATTGGACAGTTCTTTCTTTGCACTTTCTTATTGTGTTTCTTCCCTGGAATGAGTATGTGTGCGTATTTTTCTATCTTGCCTAGAGAGATAGCCCTTTCTTCACACCCCACTTCTACCCTAATAGTAGAATTCATCCAGGTTGGTCACATATGAGGACACTGATCAAGCCATGGACCTGTTACCATGGTCGGTAAACAGTTGAGTGTGGCACACATCAAGACACATTGGAGCACAATCCCATTTTCAATACTCTTCTAACTGCTTAGTGACTGACTTCTCACAACTGAAGTCTTTGGAACCTTCTTTTCAAACACTGAGATAAATTATTTATTGGACATTATTAAGTTCTCTACCTGTGAGGTTTGTCTGGCTTGGTTATCCCTAAAAATACATTGGTAAAATCTGTGAAATGGATTTAGTCCTCTGGGGAAGGTGGTCAATTAAAGATGTCTAAGCTATGAAAAGGAAGTTACCCTGAAGGGTAACTATACTCCTCCAATTTCCGTGTTTATATTCAGGGCAAATAATATGTGTTCCCTTGGATTTCTCTTGAGCATCTTAAGGAAAACAAAGAGTGTTGGGGATGACCAAATTTGAAATACATAGCCCTCTCACTTATCAAGCAAACAACAGATATCTTTTTGAATTCGATTTTGTAAATTACAAAATACCTTATAAGTAGGAAATACATTGAGCCACCACTCCAGTCACCAGAGCAGTTTGTGCCCATGCTGGGAAAACAATTTTACTTTTCACATCTCAATGGTGTCATTACTTGATGTTATAAAATAATATTGATAAAATATTCTAGATATAACATACATCTGTCAGAGGAAATATGAGAAAGGCATAGATATTCATCTCTGTCTATATTCTATTAATAAAGGATACTATAATGAGCCTCAGCTAAAAGGAATGCCAAATTTGAAAAAAAATGCATCCCAGAGAAAAACAGCAGTGAGTTGGACAAAATATAGGAAAGCAGAATATTTGCAAAATTTTATATTTTACCAGCATGGCTCATCTTAATGTCTTTTATTTCTCTGCTCATTTTGGACAAAGTTTCAAGAATTCAAGTATTAAATTGCATAGGAGATGAAAAATACTTTGAAATATAATAAATGCTATCCAATTTTATAAAGTCCTTGCTTCCTCCTTAACATAGCACTACAGTTTTCCAATACTACCACCAATCTTATCAATCAGAAGTAAATAAAATGCATGTTTGCTATTTGCTAATGTGTGTTTTATAAAAGTGTCATTTGCCTTGAATAAGGAAAATGTATAAAAAATTAAAGAGAATTTAAGAACCAGTCAAGACAGAGTAATTCCTTCAAGTTTTTTTTTTTTTTTTTTCTAATTGCAATTAAAATCTGTGAACAGATTTAAAAATAAACCTCTAGGGGGGCCTGGGTGGCACAGTTAGTTAAGCCACCAATTCTTGGTTTCAGCTCAGGTTATGATCTCAGGGTTGTGAGATTGAGCCCTGCATGGAGCTCTGCACTCAGTGGGGAGTCTCTCTCTCTGCACTGAGACCCTCTCTCCCTCTCTTCCTGCTCCTCCTCCATATGCACTCTCTTTCTCCCTCTCCCTCTAAAATAAATAAATAAATAAATCTAAAAAAAAAAAAACTGTCAGAAGAATAAAAACTAAGTAGCAACAAGTGATCCACCAATCACCTGGTATAAGTGAGGGAAGTCAAACTTAAACCACCAATGCAATATTGGTGAGATTTTCTTTTCTTCCTCCTTTCCTCCAACTTGGACTCCAGTGGGTAGAATTAGGGAACTATGTAGCAAGCATGGACGTTAACATTTCCAAGAATAGTCTAACTTTCTGGAGAGAGAACTGGGAAAGGAACATCTGTAGCCTCAGAATGTGGAGTTCTCATTTTATCTTGGTGTTTTTCTCTTTCTATTTTTTTTTCTCTCATGCCTCTACCCCAGTTGCACAAAACACGAAGTCACTGCTGTCATGGTAAGCAGGATACCTAAAAGTCTGAGAAAACACCTATCTCTGTGAATAGAAGAAAAGCAACAAAGAGAGCAGCTGTTACATGAAACGTTGTGAAGAGCATTCCCATCTTTTTTTTCTGTTTTTCTTTGTTCTATTCATCTTAGCCTGAGAGCCTAGCCATTGCACAGTTCTGTATTTGGCTGAAACTGAGGAATCAGGACAGGAACTATGGGAACAGAGAGGAAATAGCTGATGAAATCAATCTCCTAACTCCGTGTAGGAAACAACATAATCCCTCTAAGCTTTGCATGAGCAGCATATACCCTTACTAAAGCCTCTGATAATTGAGTTACAGTATAAGACTCTATCCAAGCCCAAGAATGAATGTAAAAATGGCACAAAGTGGGAGGGGGCAGATGCAAAGATCATAGCAAAGGATTTGAAAACTGAACTGACATTGTAATCTGTCACCCATGGTAAATGAGACAGAATTTATAGCACAAAATTTAACAGATTTACTGTTTCTTAAAATAAGCAAACCAACGAACAAAATCAACATATTCCAGAAAACAGTAACAGAAGGAGAATTTCAAAGCATAATATTCAAATAACAACCCCCCAAACCAGGAAATCTGACCAATTCAAAGGGGATGAGACAAGTCAGTCAGAGATGACTCAGATGTTAGAATTATCAAAGACTTTGAAACAGTTACTGTTACCATCCTCCATGAGATAAAAGTAAATATGCTTGAAATAAAAGGAAAAATAGAAGTTCTCAGCAGAGAAGTAAAAACTATTTAGTTACGTGGAATAGACTGATTTTCTACACCAAAATTATAGTTATTTTTAAAACACGTATGCAAATATTTAGGTCTTATTTTATACATATATATTATTTATATATATAAAACATACATATGTAACTATAAGACAACTAAAATATAAAGGGGAGTTGGTACATCTGAATCTAATATAACACTATATGTTAACTATATCAGAATTAAAATAAAAAATAAATAAAAGGGAAATTAAGAAATCTGTATAGGTATAATGTTTTAATATTTTATTTGAATTGGTGAAATATATACTTTAAGTAGAATGAGAAAAGCTAGAATAACCACAGAAGAGATAATATATTGGGATACAGAAAAAAGTCCAATAGTTAAATTATAATAAAATACTAATATAGTTCAAATAATCCAAATGAAAGTAGGAAATTAAAATTGAAAATAGAGGAACAAAAATCAGATGAGTCAAATAAGAAAACAATAAATGGTAGACTTAAATGGAAATTAACTGCATTCATTTGTCTAAACACACTAATTAAAACAGAGATTTATGACGATATTTAAAAAAGCAAGACAAAGCTATATGTATTTTATAAGAAACTCATTTTAACTAAAATAATACAGAGATAGAATGGTTTATACAAAAATCTGTTATAAATGCTCATAGAAACTTAATTTATAAACATAAAAAAGGAGAAAACACAAATAATCCTTCAATATAGAACAGAGAAGAAAACTATGGTGCATTTATACACTGAAATGCTACTCACTAATAAGAACAAAGCATTCATGGGACGCCTGGGTGGCTCAGCAGCGGTTGAGCACCTGCCTTTGGCCCAGGGCCTGATCCTGGAGTCCCAGGATCAAGTCCCACATCAGGCTCCCTGCATGGAGCCTACAAGCAGGTTCTCTCTCTGCCTATGTCTCTGCCTCTCTCTGTGTATGTCTTTCATAGATAAATAAATAAAATCTTAAAAAAAAGAAGAACAAAGTATTCATATAAGCAACATCTTGGTTGGATCCTAAATGCAGTAATGTGAGCAAAAGAAGCCAGAGTGAAAAAGCTCTCTATATTATAGCATTCCATTTTATAAAAAGACTGTCTGAATGGAGAAGACATCAGTGTTCTTCAGGAGTTTACCTTGTAAGGAGAGTATGATTACAAGAGGACATCATGATGGAAAATTTTGGAGGTGATGGAACTGCTCTGAATTTTAATTGTTGTGGGAGTCAACAACTCCATACATTTAAAAAAACTCATAGACTTGTACATCAAAAGGAATGTATTTTACTGTATGTAAATAAATATAATTTTACAAGATAGAGAAAGAATTAAAAGTATAAAATTGAGATTTTAAAAATAAGTAAGCGCAAGTTTACATTCTACAAGGGATCTTTCTTCCAAAAATCATGAAACATTACATTCATTGTATTAGTTTAATTTCTACTGAAATCAAGGTGCTTTCCCAAATAAACATTTAAATGTTCTCTTTCAGGGGTACATGAATGGCTCCATAAGTTAAGTATCTGACCATTGATTTCCACTCAGGTCATGATCTCAGGGTCCTGAGACTGAGCCCTGAAACAGGCCCTGCTGAGCATGGAGCTTGCCTAAGATTCTCTCTTTCTCTCTTCCTCTCTCTGTCCCCTCCTCCTGCTGCTTGCATGCTGTCTTAATAAATAAATAAATAAATAAATAAATAAATAAATAAATAAATAAAAGTTCTCTCTCAGAAACACCACCACCACAACTACTAAATATAATGAAACCATATAGTTGGGCTTGAATTGAAAGGATTAGAGCAAGATTCTTGAAATGAAACTAGAATGACAGCACACGTTCCCTGTATCCCCAATCCTCACTGAAATATAGCTAGCTATACAGGACAATATAATTTATTATTATTAAATGAAAAGGTATCAAACAAAAGTTTATCATAGCTTATTACTGAAAGAGACTGGCCAAAGATGGGTATTACAGATGTGTGAGATTGTAAGAGTTAGAAGAAACAAACTCAAGAATTAGCATAGTGATTCTGTATTAGGCTCTTGTCAGGAATTGTGTATGTATCTTGTAATGTGAGATGTATCTCTTGGTATGAGATATATCTGTCTATTTATGTAGCCATATATATATCTAGTTATATATATATTGGTTTTATACATATATATATATATATGTATACACACACACGTGTGTATTTCTTTAATAGACTTTATTTCTAAGAGAAGTTTAGGGTCACAGAAAAATTGAATGAAAAGTGGAGACAGTACCCAAATAACTCCTGTCCCCTCACAACCTCTCCCACTAAAACATCCCCCACCAGAAGGGTACACTATTGGCAATGGAACTGCATTCATACATCATCATCTCACAAAGCCCATGGTTTACACTCACTCTTGGTGTTGTACGTTCCGTAGGTCTTGACAAATGTATCTACTATTACAATTTCATACACCATAGTTTCACTGCCCTAAAAATCCTTAGTGCTCCATCTATTGATTTCTCCCTACTCCTTAATCTTAGCTAGCCATGGATCATTTTACTATCTCCATACTTCTTGCCTTTTTTCAGGATATTATACAGTTGGAATCATACACTATGTGTCTATTCAGATTGGTCTCTTTTATTTATTAATGTGCACTTAAGGCTCCTTCATATGTATTCATAGCTTGGTGGTTCACTACTTTTTAGTCCTGAATAATATTCCATCATCTGGATATACCATAGTTTACTTACTCATTCACTTACTGAAGGGCATTTTTGTTGCTTCCAAGTTCTGGCAAGTATAAATAAAGCTGTTTTAAAAATGCATGTGCAATTTTTGCTGTCTACATATCCTTGGGTTGATACTAAGAAGCATGACTCTGGATTATATGGTAGGAGAGTGTTTAATTTTGTAAGAAACTGCCAAACTGTCTTCCAAAGTGGCTGCAACATTCTGCATTTCTGTCAAAAATTAATGAGAGATCCTGTTGTTCACATTCTTGCTAGAATTTGGAATTGTCAGTGTTTAGAACTTTGATCATTCACATGTAGTGGTATCTTATCATTGTTTTGATTTGTAACATCTTTTAATATGCTTATTTGTGATCCATGTATCTTCTTTGGCAAGGTATTTGTTGATATCTTTTGCCCATTTTTTTTTAAAAAGATCTTATTTATTTATTCATGAGAGACAGAGAGAGAGAGAGACAGAGCTAGAGGCAGATGGAGAAGCAAGCTCCATGCAGGAAGTCCTGATGCAAGACTTGATCCCAGGACTCCAGGATCATGACTTGAGCTGAAGGCAGAATCTCAACCACTGAGCCACTCAGGCATCCCTCTTTTGCCCATTTTTAATCAGGTTTTTCATATTTATCAGGTTGTCTATATACTTATTTTTTCATATATTCAATATATATATATTTCAATATATTGTCTATATTCTTATTTTAAGAGGTCTTTGTATATTTTGGATAACAATCTTTTATCATATGTGTCTCTTACAACTATTTTATCCTAGTTTCTGACTTCTCATTCTCTTGATGGTGTCTTTTACAGAGCAGTAATTTTTAATTTTAATGAAATCCAGCTTATCAATTTTTTTCATGGATAATATACTGGTGCTATATCTAACAAGTCATCAGTAATTCCATGTTCATCTAGATTTTTTCCTATATTATCTTCCAGAAATCTTATAGTTTTGCTTTTTTACATTAAGGTCTGTGATGCTTTTGAGTTAATTTTTGTCAGGGGTGTAAAGTCTGTGTCAAGAATTTTTTTTTTTACTTTTACTTTTTTGCATGTCTAGTGTTCCAGCACTATTTGCTGAAAAAACTTTTTTTTCTCTACTGTATTCCTTTGCTCCTTTGTCAATAATTAGTTGATTCTATTTGTGCGGTCTATTATTAGGTTCTTTATTCTGTTACATTAATGTACTTACTCTTCTATTATTTTTATTATCCTTTTTTATTATTCTTTTTTTATTTATTCTTTTGTCATAGCCACTGTCTTTATTACTGTAGCTTTATAGCAAATCTTGAAGTCAGGTAACATTTGTCTTCCAAATTTGTTCTTCTTCACCAATATTGGTGATTCTGAATCTTTTACCTCTCATAAAAATTTTAGAATCAGTTTGCCAATATCCACAAAATAATTTGCTGGGATTTTTATTTGAATTGTGTTGAATATGCAAGTCTAGTTGGGAAGAACTGACATCTTGACAATATCAAGTAATCCTATCCATGAACATAGAATATCTCTATTTTTATTCAGCAATTTCTAGCTTTCTTTCATAAGACTTGTAGTTTTTCCTTTTATAGATTTTGTATGTATTTTGTTAGATGTATACCTAAGTACCTAAGTATTGCTTTTTTTCCCCCTCTGGGTACTAATGTAAATGATATTATGTTTAAAAATTCGAATCACTCATTGCTCATTGAAAATAAGAATAGTTGAAATTTATTGAATATTTTGCTATGTGCTAAACACTATTTTGAACACTTCACATGTGCTATTTCAATGTACACTCCTCTAAACTCAAGGAGCTTTGTACCCTCACTTTGTTATTTTACAGATGAGGACATTATAAAATGTAAAAGCCAAAATAACTTGCCCTATTTCATTCTGCTAGTAAGTGACAGAGACAAGTTTTGAACTGAGGAGATCTGGCTCTAAAATGACTACAATCCTTTATAAGTGCAGTTATAAGACTATTAAACTACACAGTATGTTAGGATTGCACTGCTATAAGGGAAGAATTTGCAAGTGGAAAGAAACTCATGATAGGAGTTTTTCTTTTGGGAATATTATCTGCCAAACTTTACATTCTAATCAACTTTAAATTTTGACTTAAATGTCTACACTGTATTTCAAAGAGGTTTAAGGGTTTATAAAGTGGTGCATTAATTAGAGCAAGGACATAGAAACTAATCATAGCTTTTGCTGTCTTATCAGACTTGAGCCTTCACTTTAATATTTGGGTTGATTGCCAGTTATTTTTATGGAAATGTGTTTTTCTGGATAAATATATAATTATATGGACTTTTTTCAAAATATAGTGTCAAAGGAAAAATATTTTGCATCTTGTAAGACTGAAAATTTGATGTTGCCACTTCCAGGGAAACTAGAAGTAGTGAATTGTCATCAGAGATGTAGCCACAAGATCTGTGTGTTATTCACAATGTCAGTTGGATTGCTAAAAAAGATTTTAACCTGAATTGTCTCTGCCTCACATTCTTGCAGACTGTGAATTCCCGTTCACTTAATAAATAAATCTTTGTGTCTTCTGGCTTGGATAAGCTTTTAAAGGATTGGATTAGTTAGAGGGATGGGTTTATTATCTGATAACTATAATTTTGATATATATTTATTCATGGTTTTCACATTCCTTGGTAAATTATCAGAAAAACAGGCCTATAATACAAGTAGAAATGAGCTAAATTTTAATGATCAGAGGGTATTAAATTAATAGAATAGTGAAATTGCCCTAGTGGTGTGCTAAGATATCAGTTGATGAAAATTTGTTTTATACACACACACACACACACACACACTACACACTAGCACATAATGGGCAGTATGATATACATTATAAATGTGAAAATAGATTTAATATATTGATGACAAATAAGTATATTGTTCAACATCAGTTGCCATTAGGAAAATTCAAATTAAGACCACAATGAAATATCACTGTACATATATTAAAAAAGCCAAATAAAAACAATGACAACACCATATGCCAGCAAGGATGCAAAGAGATGAGATCAATTACTCTTAGGAATGTCAAATGGTACAGCCACTATGGAAAACTGTCAAATTTTTAGCAAACTAAATGTATAGTTACCATATATTCCAACGATTGCAAACCTGGACATATATCCAGGAAAATAAAATAACTAGGTTCACGCAAAGCTTGTGTGTGAATGTCCACAGCAGCTTTATTCATAATAGCCAAAAGCTGAAAACAATCAAAGCGTCCCTGAATAGATTAATAGTTAACAAACTATGCCACATTCCCAGCAATAAAATAGAACAAACTGGATGAGCACAGCTAGCTGGTTGAACCTCAAGGGCACTGTGCTGAGTAGAGGAATCCAATCTCAAAAGCTCACGTATTGTATGACTCCATTTACATATCATTATATAAGCGACAAAACTATATATATGGAGAACAGATTAGTAGTTGTCTAGGGTTGGGGATGGTAGTGGGGAATGGATGGGCATGACCTTAAAGAAACTGTAAGAGGGAGTCTTTGTGGTAATGACATAGCTCTGCATCTTGATTGTGGTGGTGCTTATGCAAACCCACACGAGTGATAAAATGATGTAGAACCTCAAACACATTTTATATCAATGTGCTATTCTGGTTTTGATACTGTACTATGATATAGAAGAAGTAACCAATGAGGAAAGCTGTGTAAAAGATACTTGGGACCTCTCTGTACTTTCTTTTCAACTACCTGTTACTCCATAATAGTTTCAAGATAAAAGTTTTAAAAAATGTTAGCCTAAAGTATGCAATACTTGTAATAATTAAAAGATTGCAGAAACTAAAAAAAAATAGCCAAGGAACTAAATATTTTATTTTTGATGAATGGTAGAACTAGGAGTAGGAGAGTAAGGCATGATTGTCTTAAAATGTCTAAGAGATTGCTATGTGGATGATACTGACATTCAAACAAAATAAAGGGGATTAAGAATAAAAATTAAAATAGAGTAGAATCTAAGTTTACATTAATTGACTAGAGGGCCTTTGAAATCTCATTTAACTGTGAGAGTACTTTCTATGATGCTGTAAGTTCCTCCACATGTGTGGAAATATAACTGAGTGACTCAAGAACTGTTCAAATGCGGCCAAGTAGTTAGCTCCGGAAGCAGGTAAGAACACAAAGTGAATCTTTCAAATTTGTTGAAAAATAAGTGGGAATATTCCTGAATAAGTAGAGATTGAATACTATTCTATACACTGTTTGCTTATAAGTAACTTCTCTTTCTGTTATTCACATTACTTAGTACCATCCTATTCCACTTAGCACCACCAAAATTGTCAGAATATGCTTTCAGGAAAGAATCTGAAGTTAACTCACACTTACAATAAATGAAGAAGGGCTAAATAATACCCATTCCATGTAGAAATGGCTGGTTACCATTTACTGTTGTTTTGTTACTCACTACATGCATTGTATAAGGTATTTAATAGGAAAATAAAATGTCTGAACTCTTTAGAAATCTAAATCATTGGATTTAGAGATAAACTAAGGTGATTTTAATGTAACATTTTTTTAGATTACTTACAGTTGTATTTTTATATTTTCTTTCCTCCATTATGTTTCTCAACTTATTAAAATACAGGATATATACCTTCATTGGAAGGACAGATACAAGGTAGAATCAAATCATCACTTAGCTTTGTCACATTATATTATTATTTTTTTAAGTTCCTAATCCTAGAAGGACAATAATCTTGACAAGGGTAGATCCTCAAAAGACAAGCAGGAAATCTATTAATGAAGCAAAGCTAACTGCAATAAAGAACGATACCTTAAGAGAGAATTAGTAGTAACCTTCTTAGAAGGAAAAAAAGTCAAGAGAAGATATTATTAGGATTTTAGTTGGGAATAAGCAGAGTTTATAATGTAGTAACTTTGGATTGTGAGCCCAGAGAGGCTGGTAACTTGAAGCCAGATGAATGATCAAGTAGTTCATCCTGCCATGCAAGCTGTTCAGATACCTCATAGTCTCATCTTCCAGGAGCAAGTACTGAACTTATTTAACTGTAGCAAGCATATAGCTTATTTTTTTCTTATCCTCACTCTTATTTAATATAGGGAAAAGAAAGGATGCCCAGTCCCAGAATTCTTTTTTTTCCCCCAGAATTCTTTAACATGAACACAGGAAAGTATGTTGATTTCAGTTCTCACAAGACTTTCCTGAGAGAGAAAAAAATACATATGAATTCTCTATTTTCTCTTTTACATGTCAATTGCCAGATCTGAGGACTCTGTTACTGTAGTTACTATAATTCAGTGATAGAGAACTCAAGATAAGATTAAAAAAAAAACAAAATAAAACCCCCAAACCAAAAACCAAACAAAAAGCTCCAGAGTATGTTGGACAGGATAAGAGGAAATGAAATAGAGCAAGCAGAAAATAGCTTTATTTTATTTGGTGCTTCATGTTCTTCATGTTCTCCTTATATCCCATGGATGTGCCAAAATACTGTATGAGTCAAGTATAATAGACAGTGAAATAAAATCTTGAGAGCTGAATCACAGTGCTTTTCAGCTAGCTAAAAAGAAAAGCTAAAAGACAGTCACATGCTGTCATTTATCTTTCATTATTTTAATTAGTAGAAAGTCACTGTGCCCAGCTCACACTCAAGGGAAGAGAAGTTTAGCTTCATCTCTTGAAAGGAGGAAGAAAAAACAAAAGTTTTGAAGATGTTTTGATATCATCACAGAGGTTAGTGCTTTAAGAGTGCTGACTGAGAATGGTCAAATCTATCAGGAGTCAGGAAATGAAACTGTATGCATTCTTACGCATACACTTTAGGCTTATATCTGACTATTTATGGGTATGCAATCAATGTATACATTGTCCACACTGTTATAAAAATAAAAAGTTAATTTCAAAGACAATGCAATTTTGTTAATATGTATTTTTTATATTTTATCACACCATTTCATTAATTTCCACCTTCATATCTGTAAGTAATTTTTGAATAAGAAGCAGACCTAGAGTTCTGGGAGAGATGGTAGGTTGAATGCATGCATTAATCTCTGATCCTTTCTGAAACTCCATTATCGTGATGTGAAAAAAAATTTTTTTAATTGACATAGATTCAGTTAAGAGAAAGAGAATTCAAGAAGAGAGAAGAAACACATTTTTGGAAGTGGGGTAAAAGATAAATAGCATTAAAAGACCTAATTCAGAGATGCAGATAACAAATAAACACATCAAAAATAACAACATTAGTCACTGAGGAAATGCAAATTTTGAAACCACAGGTATATTGCTGTTGCACATCTATAGAGATGGCTAAAATTAAAAGACTGACAATACTAAGTGCTGGATGGGATATAGAACAAACAGAACTTTCATATATTTCTGGTGGGAAGGCTAGACAGGAAACAATTTGACAATTTCTTAGGAAGCTAAACAAATAATCATATGACCTATAAAGCAGGTCTGTATTAGATTCATAGTTCTGCTCTAACAAATTTCTATAAACCAGATGGCTTAAAACAACTGAAATTTATTCTCTCATAGTTCTGGAGCTAGAAGTCCTCCTCTGGGCTCTAGGAAAGAATCCAATCCTTCCTTGCCTCATCCTAGTTTCTGGGGGTTGGCAGCAATTCTTGGCTTCCTAGGCTGCATCACTCCAAATTTTGCCTTCATTTTCAAATAGACTTTTCTCTCCTGCATGTCCCTTGTGTCTCTGTTTATCCAAATGTCCCTTTCCTGACAAGGACACCAGTCATAGGATTTAATCTATTATATGCAGCATGACCTCATTTAACTTGCTCACATCTGCAAAGACTCTATTTCCAAATAAGGTCACATTTATAGGTTCTGAGTGAATATGATTTTTTGGAAGATACTATTCAACCCAGGAAAGCTCTATTCATAATCACTCAAAATTGGAAACAACCCAAATATCCTTCAGTTGGCAAATGAATAAATCTGCTTGGCAAACTGAGAGAATTGCTTTCCGTCTCTGAGAAATTCACAATTTTGTTAGAAATAAAGTCTCACTGCAGCATCAATATGAGAATAATTAAAAGTCATCTTTCAACAAGCTAGCAGTATGACTAATTAGTTTGTTATTTAACAACAATTTATTAATTGTTACTGAGTGCAAAGCATTATGAGAGTTAAAAGGATAAAATCTAAATAAGGGAAAAAACCTTGATGTCAACGGAGCTTAAAAGACACTAGATCAGATAGTTCTTTTTTTAAGAAGAAAAAGTGAAATTGATTTTCTCAAGAAACTGATTATGGGCTCTGTATGTAAATGAATAGTTTCAAGTTTCCAAATTGTGATTTTAATTCTAATTTCTGCAGATGATACTACTGCCTCAGTCCTGAGCTCTACTGCCAGCCTTTTAAAAGTCTCCTTTCAAAGGCTTCAACTTTCTGTGCCATTGTACATCAGTGAGGAGCTCCTAAACCAGGAGGCTCCTTTAATTCCTGTGGCTATGCCTGCTTGCTTCCACTCCCATGGTTTTGTTATATCTTCCTCTTGAATTATCTTCTGTCATCTCAACTGCTCTCTAAGTCTCATAAAATTCCTTTTAAGTCACATTTCTTCTACATGACCATCATTTTAGTATACAATGAACTCTTCTTTCTCCAAAAAATAATACAAATAAAATATTACACTTCTTTCAGGTCATCACTAACTTTTGTGGGCCCAGGCAGAAGTACAAATGAAGACAAAGGTCTAAATTTAGACTAAATGTCTAAATATTTAAAGACACAAATCTAGCCAAAAAAAAACATTAAGTCTACTGTATTTTATCTTCTTAGTTTAAAACTATTTTCACATTGACACAATTGAAAGGAATGTACAAAGTTTCAGTTTTATGACTAAAAAAGCAGTCTCTAAGGCAATGAAATGAAATTTTTGAGCATATTGTGTGCTTTCCCTGAACATTGGTAATATTTGGATAAATAATCAAATAAATGACATATATCATAAATTAGTATATGCTTATTCCATGTAAATTATTTTTCTTATATTAATTTTGGCAAAAGTACAAATTTTATTGTTATAGCCAATATTTTACATAAGTTATTTAATTGAAAACAATGGCAAATAAGATGACCTTCTGAATTAGTGTCGATAAACTACTCTTAAAGGGAAATAATCAATCTTTAGATTTAAAAATAATGTACTTTACACATTATCTTCAAACACTAGAAAGGAGTCAGTAAATACTACAAATAATTTAACCTCGTCATACAGATAACTGTCACTTACATCACAATTTTACTATCCTTAAACCAATATATAGCTCCACATAACAACACACAAAAAAAGTGTTTGGCTCCATGTGTGTTATGCTCACACACACACATATACAAATTTAAGATGAATGACTGTTTAACACTACAAAATGCTCCTCATACTATACGTACAACTGCTGTGAATACTGAACTAAACTAGGAGTACTTCCAGGACCACATTAAAACGATAAAAAAAGGTAATTTGTCTGCTCTTTCCAAAGACCTTCATCACTCAAATGTTTCTTATAGTTGGAAGTAGTGTCATTCCAGAGATATTGGCACCAGTCACATCCTGATGCTATCAGGACACAGTTGTCAGAGGATAGTGAGCTCCAGTGGAGGAAAAGCATTCTCTGGAGTGAGAGGATATTGCTCATGAATGTGGGCTTTGAATGACACAAATCACACCCTCCCATTCCTAAGGGCCAGACCAAAGGTATAGGCTCCATGTGTCTTTTAAGAAGTTGATGTCTTTTTTGTGGGTGCGTGTGATATACAGACCTTTCTAAATAAAGTTCATCTAAGTTTAAGTGGCACTGTATTTGATTTTCCTTTATCTTTTTGCACTTTATGATCCTTGAAATCAAGGTAGGAATGCATAATTTCACTTCACCAGGCTGTGAGGAAACAATTGAACTATAATAATTTGCTATAATACTACAATACAATATTCAAAATATTAAATATTAAAAATAAAATTTAATAGTAAAAAAACCCACACACATTGCTAGGAAAGTTATCTTAACCAATTTATTTACACTCAAAATTTTAAGATAAACCTTTCATTTTAGGTTGCCACTACTTATAAATGTACCTGAAATGGCAAAGTGCTCATTTATAGTACTCAGTAACTATACTCCAGCTCCTAGTAGGTACAAAGGGCCAACTGTCAATACTGTGGTTAATACATTCTGCATGGAAGTGATTTAACTACACACTTGAAATCCTAGAGTTCTTTATCCCCAGAACAGGATTTGGGGGATGCAAGTAATATATGTTCCATCAGCTGAGGAACATTATTAACTGATTATCAGAACACTTTGGCTGATTTACAGTGGAAATGTAGAGTCAAGAAATAAATGCTTTCAAATTCCAATCTCTCTCTCTCATACCCCTGTTTTTCATCACTACCATATGATGATTTCATTGGATATCCTGATACAGAAAAATATAATAATTGATTATTATTTATTATTTTTTCTGTATCAGGATATCATTGAATTGATTTGTTCTTTTTTTTTCTAAAGGTTTTATTTATTTATTCATGAGAGACACACAGAGAGAGAGAGGCAGAGTGAGAAGCAGGCTGCATGCAGGGAGCCCGACGTGGGACTTGATCCCGGGATCCCAGGATCACGCCCTGAGTCGAAGGCAGGCGCTAAACCGCTGAGCCACCCAGGGATTCCCTTGATTTGTTCTTGATAAAAAAAAAAAAAAAAAAAAAAAAAAAAAAAAAAAGTTAACCATTAGGGAAGGGCTGAGATATATACAACAGAATCTAACATTTGGTAACACTGTTCAGAAAAATGGTTCCTTAAAAAATGTACAACAAAGTGGTATGTGGATTAACAAAACAGTAGGAAAATAACTGAGGCAGTAGTGTTGATAATCTGGTATACAGTAAATATCATTTCTTGATATTTTCTGCAAATATATATTTTGTATTCTATCACATCAAATCCTCTACTCCCATTGTTAAAAAAAAAAAAAAACTAGGGAAAGGAAAGGAAAAAATTGACAAAAGAAATAGTTGAATAAAATACTGTAAATGACACAGAAAATTATTTTAGCTAATTTGTCTAACTTTATCGTTTGAAGAAATTGAATAACATATACAATGAGATTCTTTCAGTTTCTTAATTACTCTATATATTAATCATAAATATATGTTAAATATACTAATTCAGTCGGTTATAAGCCATTTACTAAGAAAGAAACAGAGTTAAGAAAAATTTGCTAAACATGTTGAGGCCATAGTACTCCCATTAAAAAAATATAGTCACTTAAGAAAAAAGTTGGTGTTCTGTTTAAGAATTAGGTTGGGAAAAATATCTCCCTCATTTTTATAAGGAAAAAAAACACAAATTCAAGAGAATCCAATTTTCTCCTTATTCATAAACTGGCATAAAAAGAAAGTCAATAAAATATTTCATAAAATGTTCTTAATCATCTTTTATTTTACTAATCTCTTTTTACTTAGCAATAGTGCATAAAATAGTGCTAACTGGACTGCTGGTAAATCTGTGGTGAATTCTAATAGATTCTAACCATAGCCATATTAAAGGCTCAACTCTTAGTTCAAGAAATAACTTGAATTTTGTTTTTAATGCTTCAGACTTCCTTTACAAAATCATTTGCAAGAGAAGCACATTATCTTTAATGAGTGTTAAACCTCACAATCCTTTATCTTCAGTACAGTCGCAAGTTATGATTTTGTTCATCCATTTACTTTCTTTACAGAATAGAAACAAGACACTGAAGAAAAATAAATCATAATATTTGTGTAGGGAGAAACTGATAAGCAAGTTGCATTATTTATTACCTATTTGTGGTAAGTGCCAGAAAACCCAGCAAAACCATCTTTCAGGGAAAAACAAGTTTCAGATAACTAAAAAACATCAGAGGAGTGTCTGGATGCAGGGTTCATTTTATTCTGAGGTTCAAACATTCTCATGTGGACTTTGTTTCTTGTTTTATGATTTTTCTCACCCCTTTTATTTTTTAGCTCCATTTTCATTTTATTTTTTATTTTGTGTTCACCAGATAGCTGTAGTAGTCCTGGCTCAAGACCATCCCAGCTTCAAGTTGTGGTGACCAAGAAAAGTCTACGTTGTCCAACCAAACATCTGAGGTATAGCATATTTTGAATAGGATGATATAAAGAAATATAGACAAATGAAAATGAAATGTCTCTATGTGCTTCTATGAAAAAACATGACAAATTTTCTTTAAATTTGATCAAATTTGATGACCTCCCAAAGTATCTGCCAATAGATGACTATAAATTATATCCTCATAAGGTGATGGATGTGTATATTTATGCACATAATGAAAGACATAACAGAGAGGACATAACAGGAAGTTAAGAAGGTGTGTAATTAGACACAAAAATGCAGAGTAGGATTACCTAAATTTAAAAAAATTGCCCATTTTTCTCCTTATCTATGAAGCTGCCTTTTGCAGAAAGTACTTCTTTTCATAATGCCCAGGGCTACTCAAAAGCAGGGAGGATTTTGCCATGACATCTGTTCCTTATGGAAAATGAAACTAGTCTACTGATATTACACTATACAATTGTACTCTTTAATACATATTGAAAAAAGAGAATTTCAACAATTCAAAATAAGAAATTGCAAATAACTATATGACTTTATTCTGTACCCCAGTAAAACAAATATATCAAAAGTAAGAAAGCTTTGCATGAGATAGAGAATCAGGGCAAACACAATTAATACACCAGATTGATTGCTATTCTCAAATACCAGCATAAAACAGGTGCCTGGGTGGCTCAGCCAATTGAGCATCTGACTTTGGCTCAGATTATGATCTCAGGGTCCTGGGATCAAGCCTGTTGTTGGGCTCTGAGCTCAGCAAGGAGTCTACATGCCCCTCTCCCTCTCGTTCTGTCCCTCCCCCTGCTCATACCCATTCTCTCTCACAAACAAACAAATAAATAAAATACCAGCATAAAAGATTGTTTTGTCAAAGTATTATCATACAAAATAAAATTATAAACATTGGCCATTTTTCCTGTATATATATAATATATATAACTTTTTTATATAACTTTTCTAAGTGTTAGAGACTGGATTAGTGTAATATATATATATTACTCTCTCTCTCTCTCTCTCTATATATATATATATATATATATATATATATATATATAACTTTTATATATATATATGACTTTTCTCCCCAAAGATGTTAGATCTTGAACTTTGGTTTGTTTGTAAACAAATTTGTGTGTATAATAGAAAATCAATTCTCACAGCATTAAGAGGTAAATAAGCGTTATTGAGACACAGATTATCAGAACAGTTCAGAGCAATAAGAACTTGAATTAAAGTAATAGCAGCATGGGGCAGCACAGGTGGCTCAGTGGTTTAGTGCCGCCTTCAGCCTAGGGCCTGATCCTAGAGACCTGGGATCGAGCCCCATATCGGGCTCCCTGCATGGAGCCTGCTTCTTCCTCTGCCTGTATCTCTGCCTCTCTCTCCCTCTGTGTCTCTCATGAGTAAATAATAAAGTCTTTTTTTTTAGGTAATAGCATGAATCAATAGTAGATAGGTAAAATTTAATGGTACAAAATGAGACAGAAACTCGTTAGAAATAAGAGCTATTTAAATCATTAATTGTTTCATGAGCTTAAGAATTCTTTTTCTTGTTAAATATGTAAAGTACTTAAAAGAACTATCCATATTTTATTTTCCCTTACATTGCCATGCTGCTTTCTCTTGAGTAAGTTCCCAATAATTCATTTTTCCTTTTCAATATCCTAATCCAAACCTGCTTCCTCCAAAGCCTGTATGTAGCATAATTATAGGCATCTATATTTATGTTTATTGAATTGTATTTATTGACTACTTTTTTATAATATAGGAAGAAATGGCAAAATCAAATTATGTACTACCTTTTATTTGCTTAAAATTTTTCACCTGGATCAAACAAAAACAAAGATAAAAAAAAAACACAAAAATATGCATGGTGAAATTATTTTTGAAAACCAAATATGAAACTGATATGTTTTTTAAAGATTTTATTTATTTATTTGAGAGAGAGAGAGAATGAGCAGGAGGGAGAAGCAGAGGAAGAAACAGGCTCCCCGTTGATGGGGCTTGATCTCAGGACTCTGGAATTGTGACCTGAATTGAGGCAGGACCTTAACCAACTGAGCCAATGAAACTGATATTTTTAATGTAATAGTTAAATTTGTGTCCAATATTCCAAAATTAGTAAGGTTCACACAAAAATCTCTTATCTAGGGCAGCCCCGGTGGCTCAGTGGTTTAGAGCCTGCCTTCAGCCCAGGGCCTGATCCTGGAGACGGGGGATGGAGTCCCACGTCGGGCTCCCTGCATGGAGCCTGTTTCTCCCTCTGCCTGTGTCTCTGCCTCTCTCTCTCTCTGTGTGTCTCTCATGAATAAATAAATAAAATCTTAAAAAAAAAACCTCTTATCTAGTTATGTTTCTACATACTCTTCAGGTTGAATATGAATCAGGAAGGAAACAATTTCTTCCTTTGAATCTTAAATCAGCAATGTTTTCTTTTACATTTTTAGTTTTTAACTAAATACCTAGTTTTTAATGTGGAGTGCTAGAATTTTAACAGATTTTTAAAATCTGTAAATGCTACTGCAACTAATATTCAGAACTATAACATCACCACCAAAATCCTTGAGGCTATCCCTTTATAGTCACACACTAATCCAGTCTCTAACACTTAGAAAACTGATCTATTCTCCATCACTTTCATTTTGTCTTTTTCAAAATGACATGTAAAAGGAATCATATAATATATGACCTTTAGATTTGGTCTTTTTTCATTCAGGATAATGTTTCTGAAATTTATCTAAGTTGCTTCATATGTTAATAATTTCTTGATTTTAATTCTTGAATAACATTACATTGTATGGATAAACTACATTTGTTTCTACAGCTTTATGAACACGTAATTTTTTATTAAGTTAAACAAACACTTACTATATGACCTAGAAATTCTACTCTGGCATATTTACACTAGAGAAATAAAACTTATGCTCATGTAAAAATGTTCACACAGATGTTCAGATAAGAATTATGATCAGAATTATTTATATATTCCAAATCCAAGTCCTTTCCTGAGTATGTGATTTGCAAATATTTTCCTTAGTTTCTCTTTTCCCAGAAAAGACAGAAATGATATCAGAAAGAAACTTGGAACATAAGAAATTATCTAGGATAAGAGAAACAGTATATAATGAAGCTTTCTCTGTTTTTTAATCCTTTCTTTTTATACTTAAAAAATTTTAAATTCAATTAATTAACATATAATGCATTACTGATTTCAGAAGTAGAAGTCAGTGATTCATTAGTCTTATATAAGACCCAGTGCTCATTATATCGTGTGCCCTCCTTAATGTGATGGACATTACCCCATCTTCCTCCACCTTCCTTCCCTCCAGCGTCCCTCAATTTGTTTTCTATGATTAAGAGTCTCTTATGGTATATATTTCTCTCTGATTTCATCTTGCTTTTTCCTCTCTTCTCCTAAGATCCTGTTTTGTTTCTTAAATTCCACATCTAAGTGAGATCATATGACAATTGTCTTTCTCTGACTGATTTATTTCACTTAGCATAATATCCTCTAGTTCCATCCATGTTGTTGCAAATAGTAAGATTTCATTTTTTATGGCTGAATAATACACACACACACACACACACACACACACACACACACACTATATCTTCTTTATCCATTCATTGTCGATGGACATCTGGGCTCTTTCTATAGTCTGGCTATTGTGGACATTGCTGCTACAAACATCAGGGTGCAAGCACTCTTTCAGATCACAACATTTGTATCTTTTGGGTAAATATCTAGTATTCCAATTGCTGCATTATGGGGCAGCTCTATTTTCAACTTTTTGATGGACCTTCATACTGTCTTCTAGAATGGCTGCACCAGCTTGCATTCCCACCGACAGTGTATGAAGGTTCCCCTTTGTCCCCGTCCTTGCCAACAACTGCCATTTTCTGACTTGTTAATTTTACCTTTCTGACTAGTGTGAGGTGGTATCTCATTGTGGTTTTGATTTGTATTTCCCTGCTGCCAAGTGACACATATCTTTTTAAAATGAGATCCAATTTGTCATTATTTTTTGGTTTTATTGACTGTACTTTTGGTGTCTAAAAAGTCTGAATATTTCTTGCCTAATCTTTGTTCACAATGGTTTCACCTGCATTTTGTTCTAAACGTTTTTGTGTTTATGTTTCACATATATGTCTATCATTTTGTTGGAGGAGTCAGTATGAGTCAATGTTTATCTCCCTCAGTATGGATGTCTAATTGTTCTAACATCAAATGCTAAAAAGAACATTCATTCTCCATTGAATTTCTTTCACACTTTTGTAAAACTTCAATTGGCCACTTTTGTGAGATTCTAGTATTCTATCCTGTGTCAATGATTTGTGTGATTAAGTTCAAAATATTTTCTAATATTCTTCCAGGCTTCCTTTGGACCCATAGGTTATACAGAAGTATAGAAATCTATACAGAAGTATAGATTTTGTTAATTTTGTAAAAAATTTCCAAATGTCTGGTGATGTCATCCAGTTATTCATTTCTAATCTAATTTCAATATAAACTGAGAACTTTCTCTCATGGTATTATTCTGAACTTCTATATTCTTGATTGTTTTTTCCTTCTACTTTTATTACTTAGAAAGGAGTGTTAAAATCTTGATTTATAGTTGTGGATTTGTCTATTTCTCATTTTGGTTCTGCCAGTTTTTGCCTTGTATATTTCAAGTTTTCTTGTTCAGGGCAGCACATTAAGAATTGTTATGTCTTTTTAGTAAATTAAAACTTTTATCATTATATACTGTTTCTCTTATCCTAGATAATTTCTTATGTTCCAAGTTTCTTTCTGATATCATTTCTGTCTGAAGAATTTTCTGTAGCAATTATTTTAAAATGGATAAAACAAATTCTCTTAGTTTTTCTTTATTTAATAATGTCTGTATTTTATCATTTTTGATAGATGTTTTTTTCTCAGATATAGGATAATAGCTAACTCTTTTCTTTTAACACTTTAATATTGTTGTACCACTTCTCTCTGTACTCTGTAGTTTTTCTGAAGTAAATCATTCAAATCAGCCAATCATTCAAATTGTCTTTCCTCATAGGTAACATGTCATTTTTCTCTGGGAGCTTTCAATATATATATATATATATATATATATATTTTAGGGGGTTAATTTCTAGCAATTTGTTTATGATGTATCCTAGTGTGAAATTATTTGGGTTTAACCTGTTTGGAGTTCTCTGGGCTTTTTGGTTGAACCTACAGATTTATGTCTTCTGCTAAACTTTTGAAGTTTTCAGCCATTATTTCCTTAGATACTTTTTCATCATAACTCCCTTTCTCCTTTGTTCTCAGACTGATGACACAAATGTTAGAACTTCTGTGTTGGGGATCCCTGGGTGGCGCAGCGGTTTGGCGCCTGCCTTTGGCCCAGGGCGCGATCCTGGAGACCTGGGATCGAATCCCACGTCGGGCTTCCGGTGCATGGAGCCTGCTTCTCCCTCTGCCTGTGTCTCTGCCTCTCTCTCCTTCTCCCTCTGTGACTATCATAAATAAATAAAAATTAAAAAAAAAAAAAAGAACTTCTGTGTTTGTCTTGTAGGTCCCTGAGGCTGTTTATTTCTTAAAAGTTCTCTTTATTGTTCAGACAGAATGATTTTTATTGGCACACATTCAAGCTCACTCTATCTTCTGTCTTCTTTATTTTACCACATAGCCCAATCAGTACAGATTTTATATCTATTATTCATTCTTAGTTCTAAAATTCCCATTTTGTCCTTTTTTACATTCTCTATTTCTTTGTTTATACCCTGAACTTGTCTATCTTTCTTAAGTGTTCATGACTGCTTGTTGGAGCACTGTGTAATAGTTATCATTCCAATTTTAGTATATGTGCTGCCAAAGTGAACTTGCACTGTATAACAGTTAATCTAAATACTTTGTTAGAAAATTACAACATCCGTGTCATTTTATTGTTGGTGTTAGCTGACTGTCTGTTCCCATCTTAGTTGAAATTTTCCTGGTTCTTTTTTTTTTTTTTTGTTATTGAATAATTTTGGATTATATTCTGGACACATTATGCTATGAGACTCTAGGTTTTATCTAGATTCTAAGAAGGATTTTTACTTTTTTTTTTTTTTAACAGACAATGAATCTATTTGCTTTCAAGTCACAAGGTCCAACCACCCTTCTGTGGGTTGTGGTATCAATGTGAGTTCACTTTTCAAATCCACTACATTGCTTTTCAGATTTCTCCTGGGTTTGCACCATTTGTTGCTCAATCTGAGTCCTTGATGGTTGCCAGTTATCAAAGTGTTGGTTATGATTCTTAAGATTATATCCATGCATGCAAAAGTTGGGAAGAGCCAAGCATTTCATTCTTTATAAGTTTACTTTCTTGGACTCCTTCTTCTGTACGACCTCCCAGGTACTTTTTGACTCCCTGAAGCTCCTTTTTCCAACTATAGGATGATAAAGAAAACAAAACAAAGCAAAGCAACAGATTGGAGTGGGATTGCTGACTGTAGAGGAAGCTCCCTGTTCTCAGATTTTTTTTTTTTTTTTTTTTGTGGGCTCTCCATATAGCTTTTTCACCACTACCTGACATTTACTTGAAAGTTGGAGTGTGAGAGAAAAGATAGGAAAAAAGGTGGGAGGTAGTTTCCTGAATCTCTTTTTGTTCCTTTGTGTCTACTTTTGGGTTTCAGGCTGCATTCTGATCAAGGGATTCTCAAGAAAAAAGTGGTAAACTAATTGCCATTTCAAAAGTGTTTCTGGTATTCTTCTATAATCCTCTGCTACTATTTATATTTCAGAGTCCTAAAATGCTTCTTGATGCATTGGATATATTCACATGGATGGAAATGATAGAGGGTACTTATTCCATCTTTTCCAGAACTGGATTTCAATAACCATTTCTGATGACAAGCATCTTCTGAGTCTTTGACCTCTGATTTTGTACCGTGTATGTACTATAAGACTTAGGAAATCTTTCTGTTGCCCTCTATGTGATTTCAGGTACCTTATTTAAATATCATCTTTTGCTGCTTTAAGCCCTGCACCTACCAAATCTTCCTTTACCAAAAGTGACTTTGAGATGATATTTGGTCATAGAAACTCTAAAATCCTTAAATATTCTCCTTAATCACATATTATTCTTCAAGTCACTGAAGAAAATAGATGACAATAATGGCCTGAAAAGGGACAATTATTACTAGATGAGGCTTGAATGCAAACCCAATGTGGAAACCTAACCTTGGAGAGCTGAATTGGAGATATCAGGCTTAGAAGGGCAAGCTTTACTGCTATTTCTCCCAGACATCACTCTGATTTTCTTGATTTTTCTATAAATGTGCTTGACTTTCTACCAACGTGCAAGTCCTTGAAGAGTATAGATTTTCCGTTTTTAAAAGGGGGAGGATGCTTTTATTAAGGGCACTGCTTAAATTAAACTCAGACTTCTTGCTACACAAATAATATAAGCATTAAGAAGGGTTTTTCTTTCTGTTTTGCTTTCCCAAGTAGATTATTCAGCACCTTTCACATTTTGAAACTCAATTAATGAAGAAATGAGTGATTCTCCATCTGCATGGAAATAATCTGAAATGCTTCCCTTGCTGAAAAGATATATAGACATGAATCTTCAAACAAAATATCGTAGAAAGTAAATTATGTTTGAAGAAAGTTTTCCATATTCCAGTTTTACTGACATGTACTTGTCTAAATTATGAGTCTGTTTCATTTAATGTTAAAATATATTGATATATTTTCTCTTATAATAACAGAACTCTTTTTGGTCCAAATGTCACAAAGCAAAGTCAGCTTGATTACTTTTTTGGTTGCCTATCATGTATTAAAGCCAGTGCACTCTGCCATGGGGAGAGTGAAGATACTAGACGTTTAGAAGAGAAACAGCTTAGAAAATTAAATTAAAGTTAGAGACAGCAGAATCGGGGTTCCAGAAATGTGGAGTTTGGGTTGGGCTTTAATTTAAAAAAAAAAAGAAAGAAAGAAAGAAAAAGAAATCTGAATGGTGTAAGACAGTAAAATTGAAAATGTATTTTCTGTCAAATTTGAATGTGATTACAATATTTAAATCATTTCCTCTTATGAGAAAAACATGCAAATGAATATCACTACCCTGAAATTTTTTTACAAAACACTTTATCATCCCTATTTTCCTTTCTTCCACAATTAAAGGTAACAGCAGCATTAGATAGGTGTCCCCTCATGCAAAACATTCTTTCAGTCATGAATCAAAATATTGATGGCCCTAGTGACTCTCTCCAGTATTTTTAAAGTGCTGACTCTAGAGGAGGAGTTACTTTCCTACTCAGCAAATGGATAGAGTTTTTAATGAATAACTTATACAGCATTCTCCACGTTTCAATTACATTTGGAGTAGCTGATGCATAAACTCATTATTGACTCAGGATCTTGAGTTTTAAAGCGGTTTGCAAGGTATTTTTAAATAATGTTTAAATTGTACCTCTTTGATGTCACTACAATTATTTTCAAAGTGCCCATATTTTACCTGCATTTCTGCTCTAATTTCTTTCCTTGCATTTCCCAACAGCTGTTCCTTCCCTTTTTCAATTGCTCTTGTTTTATAAGCACCACTAATGAGCCAGTGAGAAGTCTACTGAATCCCCCCAAGCTGTAATAAATGTGAAGGCAGAATTTTAAAACTTACTTTTATTTGTACACCATTTAAATTCTAAATCCAAAATTAAACACACACACACATACACACATAAACATTACTGAAGCTAATTTTCCTTTTTTTTTCCCTTATTCATGAAAAACAATGCTTGGTTTCTCTAAATATACATAAACATATGATATTTTGTAGATATAACAAACTCACAGAATTTGCACAAAATAAAGCCAAAAAGTTCATGTGTACATAGAAATTTCCTTCCTACAAGCATAAAAATAATGATTTAAAAGATTATATATTATTTGTATAGCTACTTTTACACAAGAAAACAGTACCTCTTATCATCTTGAAATTCCATGGTCAAGCTCTGCTCACATGGGTTTTCAAGTCTTCTTAATCTTTGAGGTGTCATATGTTTATATATCTTCCATTCTTTGTCATTCCTAATTGGTCTGTGAAATTAATTTTAGCATTTTATAGGTAATATCTCTAGGATCACCTTCATTCCAATTCTCTGCACAAATTACTCCCTTCTGATCTCTAGCTACTCATAACGTGTTTAGATTTAATCACTTGATTCTGAACACTGTTCTGATTATGAATTAGCAACTTCTTGGGAATTTTATTAACATTTGCCACTCTCAGAGGTACACATGATGGCTTCATGTCAAGAAGAATGGTATAACCATGATAACTTTATGCTCCTTGGCCAATGAGGATGACATATTAGCTACTTTCACCCTTTAAGTAATCAACTAGTATATAGTGGCAAACTTAGATGGTAATTCTGATAAACAGCTGGATGTTGAGTTTGGATGTTGAGTTTTGGATGCGAGTAGGGGCTACAGTCTGAGAGGGGTCCTAATACGTTCATAGAGTTTATCTCTAAGAGCCTTAACAAGTTCTCACAGTGAAAATCTTAGAAAAATGTAGTAATGATTCTGGCAGGGGGAAGGGAAGAGTAATCGCTGCAAAATATACTCCATCTTCTCTATAATACAGTGCTGTAGTCCTGGGGAAAATACTCCATGACCTTTATCTCAGCGGAGGGAAGGGGATTTTTCCTCCTCAGTGTCTTCAAAACTATTCCTCTGGTCAGCAAGGTTTTCAGAAGAGTCATAAATGAAGAAAGAATCCAGTGGAAAATGTAGCTGCCTGGTGGTAGATCAGGGGTTGAGCCCCGACCCTTGAATACAGTAGCCCTCTGGCCTATATAAACTATAGACACCACCAACTCTACTCAACACTTTGAGGAGTAAGTGTGGTAAGCCAAGTGAAATTTCTATGAACAATAGAAATTGATCCTCAAACTTTATATAAGACTAGCATTTTAAGGATAAGCTTTATAAATTTAGAACATTAAAATCACTATCATATGGTTTCACTCATATGGGGGATATAAAAAATAGTGAAAGAGATTATAGGGGAAAGGAGAGAAAATAGGAAAAATCAGAGAGGGTGACAAAATATGAGACTCCTAATTCTGGGAAACGAACAAGGGGTAATGGAAGGAGAGGTGGGTGGGGGATAGGATGACTGGGTGATGGGCACTGAGGGGGGCACTTGATGGGATGAGCACTGGGTGTTATAATATATGTTGGCAAATCGAGCTCCAATAAATATATACATATAAAAATAAATAAACAAAATTCCTTTAGTTGGCTTTGTACAGATTACACATGTGTCTCAAAACTCAGTATCCTTTGGACACTTGGAGAATCTGTTTTATAATTTTACATGTGTTATTTTGATCAAGCCTGTGGGTTTTTTAAAAATTTGCATAAATAATTTTAATAGCTATGCATACTACAAATGAATAGAAAAATGCCCTTTTTTCACATTTGCCTTTAGTCATAAACTATTAGAAAGCATGAATAACTGGTCAACATGTTACATAGGACTGTTTTCTGGTATTGATACATAGTTCAAGATTTACTGTTTAATAATAAACATACTTTACAAAATTCTCCCTTGGAAAATAGTGGTCTTGTTTATTTTAAGAATTAGTTCTCAGATGCCTGGGGTGGCTCAGTTGGTTAAGTGTCAGACTCTTGGTTTTGCCTCAGGTCATGATCTCAGTATTGTGAGATTGAGCCCCACGTCAGGCTCTGTGCTGGGCATGGATCCTGCTTAAGATTTTCTCTCTCCCTCTCTCTCTGCCTTTACCTACCCCTCTCTAAAAAAAAAAAAAAAAAAAAAAAAAGAAGAAGAAAAAAGAAAAAGTTCTCATTAGTCCAGATTACTCACATTTTCACAGGTCTTATAAAAAAGGAAACTGCTCTTATAAATGGGTCTCATGTGATGACATGAGCCACCATATCTGAAATTTAATATCATAGACCATGTTCTGCTCCTGGATACTTTCAAATATATAATACAGAAAGACATTAGGCTCTATCTGCTAAGCTGAAAACAGCTTGACAACTCTTTGTAATGGTGATAATGTGAAACAAATATCTTCAATCATACTGAGAGGAGGTATAAAACTCATTCCTTACAACTTGCTACTGTATTTTGAAAATAATAGATACTTGGCCTAGGAATCTCCATAATAATCATTGCTGGAATAAGCACAACACACACACACACACACATGCACACACACACACACGTGCTAAATTTGTTTAATTTGGCACCAAATAATACCAATGAAACATGATTTTTTAGCTTTACTGTTCATCCCCATGATATAGAAGATTGAAAGAAGACACCAAATCTAGTTCTATCGGTAATAATAATTAAAGTCAGATAAAGTCATCTAGCCTGATCTGTATTAGACAGTCTAAGGGGCTGTCCCTCGCCTTAAAGAGAACTCTTATGGATGTCATGAGGAGATGTGGAAGGGATGGAATAACAGACAGAATCCTTGGCCAAACTATGTTCATTTTGGTGATCATATGTCCTTCTCTCAGTACTTCTCTACGTACTTATGTAATAAACTCACATGCATGCGCCCATTGGGGCTCCTTGGTAACTATTGCTCATGAACCAGGCCTTGCATCACAGAGCTCCAGGATGTGTATTCACCAGTGCTGAATTGTTCTCAGGAAGACCTTGATCACAAGGAGCCTTAACTTTGTAGGAAGATTAAGATTCTTGGTTTCGGAGATGTTCCATTATCTCTTACAACCAATAGTACCACAAAATATGCTATGGTAATCATCAGGAAGTAGGATCCTTCTGGATTACCACTTTCCATTTCTGGAAGACAAAAATCTGATAGCAGTAGATTTGGTGTCTTCTTTCAATCTTCTCTATCATGGGGATGTACAGTAAAGCTAAAAAATCATGTTTCATCGGTATTATTTGGTGCCAAATTAACGAGGGACAGCCCCTTAGACTGTCTAATACAGATCAGGCTAGATGACTTTATCTGACTTTAATTATTATTACAATATGAAGTACTGACTAATTGTTTTGGGTTCATAATTACTATGATAGGCAGGAGATCTGGAAATATACACGGATAAACTTGGCTAAAAGAAGAAAAGTTTCTAGGCACTTTTAAAATCTCTTACCATTTATAAACCAGAACATAATGAGATAAATATTACCTGATTTTCCATTTTACAGATTAGGCAAATAAAGCTGGCAAGTAATTTTAAAATTGCCCCACGTCAGACAGTAGTGAAGTTGTGATTTGAACTCTTAGACGATCTTAGACAAAAATACTGATATACATTTGGGTTCCACAACATCATTTGTCTTTCCTACTCTGCCTATGGAAATACAAATTTCATGAGAAACACTAGTAAGTACATTTAGCAATGTTCTGAGAAATATCCATTATGGAGGTGAGAAGTTGATTAAGCAGAAAGAACTCTGAATTGTCTAAAGGGTGAAAAATTAAAAACAACAACAACAAAAAGGTCAGTGAGTCAAAGAACATCAGTAAGAAAAATAAGAATTATCCAAAAGGAACTATAGCCTAAATAAGAAAGCCATAGGAAGCTGTGGAATTGTGAATAGGCAGTACAATAATAAGTAAAAAGATAACCTTTTTTTTTTTTAACTTTGTTGGGTTGAAGGCTATAGTTATAGCTAGGAATTGTTCTTTTTGCAATGCCTCTACTTTTCTCCTCCTAATATTTAACCACTGATACAGACATAGAACACTTTGTATACTGATATAGATATAGAACACTTTGTGGAAACAAAGTATTTGAGTAATAAAGTGCAATCTCATTATGTGAGTCAAAGGCATGGTAGTCTGGAGGAAAATTATTACCTTGTGGCTCTATCTAATTCATACTTTTGTAATTTTAGCAGGTCAGCTTTTGATAACCCTTCTCTCCTCTCACTCATTAGACAAGCAAAAAAAAAAAATCAAATGGTTTCTAGAAAGGGTAGAAACCACACATTAAAGAGCTGTAACACTATATATGGCCATAAAAACTATTAATGTGTTTTACTTCCTCAAACTCCACGTGTAGACATAACTCAGTATAAGTCCTTAAATTTCTAAGACATCTACCAATTCTGATTTTTTAAAATAACAATTATTTTATGTATCTTCTTTTTTTGAGTATAGTTGACAATATTATGTTAGTTTTAGTTGTACAATATAGTGATTTGACAGGCTTGTACGTTCTGCTATACTCATCATAAGTATAGCTCCCATCCGTCCCCATATATTATTACAATATCACTGATTATATTCCTTCTATTGCATTTTTATTCCCAAAATGTACTCATTCCTTAACTGGAAGCCTGCATCTTGCACTCTTCCACCCATTTTGCCTTTCCTCTCGTCATCCCTCTCTGGCAACCAACAGTTCGTTCTCTGTATTTATAGGTCTGATTTTGCTTTTGTTTGTTTATTCATTTTTTAGATTTTACATATGAGTGAAATCATATGGTATTTGTCTTTCTCAGTCTAACCTCATTTCATTTACCTTAATATCCAGTACCACCCAAAGCAATCTGTAGATTCAGTGTTATATCTATCAAAATACCAACAGCATTTTTCACAAAACTAAAGCAAATAATATTTAAATTTGTAGAGAACCATTGAATTCGACTATTCAAAGCAATCTTTAGAAAGAGGAACAAAGCTAGATGTATCACAAGTCAAAATTTCAAACTATACTATGAAGCTATAGTAATCAAAACAGTATGATACTAGAAATAGACACATAGATCAATGGGACATAAGAGACCCCAGGTATAAACCCACACTTAAAACGATCAGTTCATCTATGACAAAGGAGGCAAGAATATACGATGGGGAAAAGATAATCTTTTCAATAAATGGTGCTAGGAAAACTAGACAGCTACATGTAAAAGAATGAAACTGCACCACTTTCTAACACCATACACAAAAATGTTTCATGTATGTTAACATCAAAATCTTTTCCCCATATTTTTTCCCTCCACTTTTGGTGTCAAAAGCCTGTCACTGTCAGTAGCCAAGACATAGCATAGAGTGCAAATGAGTGTTATGACATCGCAATTACTATAATTGATCTGAAGTACTTACAAGTTGGGGTTGTCATTTTGTTGGAAGCTGCTGCTCTTTATGAGAGGTTTTTTTTTTGTGTGTGTATATTTCATGAAATTCATGATGCCACAAACTAAGAATGTTTTGAATCTCCTGAGTCACTAAAAAATAATAAAGACTTCATGTTAAAACATGATCAAATGCCATTTAAAAATCTTTCATTTCCATGTATTGAGTAGACATTTTTAGTTATTTAGGCATAAATAAAATCATATACCACTTCTGTGAATGCACAAAAACAAATTTTCAGCAAAAAAAATTTATTTAGATATTTGTAAAATCTCCTCACAGTCAAAATCCAAATCTTCTGACATGGAATCTTTATTGTTCTTATCTAGCTGATAAGATAAAGCGGTTCTTATCAGCCTCTGTTCCAGGAGTACCATTGGTGCTGCAGCCTTTGTTAAGACTATTTCCTTTGAGGTTTTTATGAGATAGGTTCATTCGTACTCATTCAGAGCTCTAAACAATCCCCTCTACCATGCATTAGGTCTTAAGGAAAAGATCTCACTGGGGAAACTTGCAAGCCCAGTCATCTAGAAATATGAATCACAAATCTTCACTGCCCTGTTGTCCTACTGAGGAGTACTGGGAACATGTTGCTTTGCTAGACATGCAGTAGAGATTGTGATCTAGTGGAGGGAAACTGCTCCATCCCATTATTCCCACTTATAGAACAATGGTGGTAAATAACTTTGTTATTGGTAACATGAACAGACCACTTTAAGACCAGGCAGTCTGGATTTGGGTGTGAGTGCAAATTTTTGTGTGGGAGTGCCAGCTATGCAAAATCTGGGGATTTTAGATTTTTTGGGATGTCACTTTGGGTGAATAAGACACCAAAACCACAGAAAACTTACCATGGATGGAGCTCATTGTATTGGGATAACAGAGAGCCCTGAGTCCCAGCTAATTAATTATCCAAATCACCAGAGTGAGCCAATCTTCCAAAGGAATTTCAATATAGCCTGCTCCTTGCATCATATTGCATCCAAGTTGCTAATATCTCTGTGAGTTTTGATGTTGGCATCAGAAGGTTGCAGACAAAAATTAACACTCATATCACATTCCCAAATGGACCTTAAATGGTTCGTTGACTGAAGCATTGACAGGATGGAGTTGTCCTGTCTTACCATCAGGAATATCAACTAAGTTCATGACAACTATTGCAGGATTGCTTCCTAGATGTCAGCATTTATAAGCTATATAAGATACAGCTCAATTTCTATCATGCCAAAATGTGCATACTCTGTTTTGGGATCTTTACAATATTTGCTCTTCATAAACTCTCCATTCTCCTTTTCTCTGTTTAATCTCAATTGAAAGAAGGAAAAATATACTATAGTCTCATTTATATAAACACCCTAGGGACTTAATGTGTCATTAAACCAGAGGCCTATGAAAGTTTAAAAGGAAAAAGTAACATTTTCCCCCTAAGAATTATTGATTAATTTTACTATTTTGGGGCAATAGAGGACAAAAGTATTTTAACTGTCACTCAATTTTTTGAAGATTTTAATGGGACAATCTTTCCAGTTGAGAATCCCATGTTAATTTACATTTACAAAATTCCACCTTCACAGAGTGATAATCATTTATCTAACATTCTTAAAGTAACCAGGATGTGTTTAGTACATAAACTACATTCTTCCTCAAATCTCAACGTTTAGAAAAATATTATCTCAATTTCATAGATGAAGACATTGAGGGCAAAGGGTTTAATTTTCTAAGAGCATTAAACTAGTAATATGTCAATTTGGATTTCAATCCACACGTCTCTGACTCTATTATATCATCACAGGCTTGTGGTCTTCTGCTTGTCAATTAGCATTACTCAGAAGGGTTAAAAATTGCCCAAAATCACACACAGAAATTATTAGAATCAGACTCCAGTTTAGGTTCTCCCACTTGAAAATGTTTATTTTGTGTTCTTCCACCTATTTTACTGTTGCCTTTACTCTATGCCTGAATCTGCTCAGTCATTATCCTCACATTGAGGAGCCTTCCAGTCTTATGATTCTTGAACATAGATCACAAATAACCCTAGAAACTGTTTCCTTAAAACTCTGATCTATGTAATTCCTACTCCTTGCCCTTCTTGGATGAGACAATCTATAAAACCTTGACATTTAGTTAGATTTTGAAAATTTTATTATTCATCTGGCTAAGGAGTTTATAAGCTTGGATGATTATATGCACTATTTTGTTATATTTGGTATATTTGGGACAGGAAGTTTCTTTATTGATTATTTTTATTTATTATATTACTGTATTCCCTCTCAAATTTCCTTAGTAGCTCAAATACTGTTAGTTTATTTCTTAGCTTAAAATTTTATTCACAACTAAAGTGAAAAATTCCCCTGAAAGTGACTTTATGACATTGAAAGTGGCAATCTCTTAAGAAGCAAGTACACCCTAATATAAGGAAGTCTGTGAATTCAGCATCTGCACTCCCTGAGAGGAGGAGTTGATTTTGAGGCTAAGAAGCTGATGAGAACCAAAGAGTGCTCCATCAGTGAGTGTGGAGCTCTGCCAAGAGACAAAGAAGAGGGCTGAGGAGCCACACAAATCACATGCCTGCTGGACACTGAACAGGTTCTATGGATAAGCACACTTGTTTACAGTGGAGAAAGCTCTAATGTTATGGTCACGTATATTATTATTATCAAGCCCCATGAAGAAGAGTACAAATCATCCTACAGTCTATGATGCCTTTCACCTGCACTTCCCACACAAATACTTCATCAAAATTTAAAAGTGGTGGCCCGATCTTAAAATAATACTTTTTTTGTCAGTATTCTCTTTATTGAATTTTCCAATTATGTCCAGAAAAAAATATTGAGTCCAATAAAATTCTGAAATGAAAATTAATTTGAGAGAGTTGATGTGCAATGGGAAGATTCCAGTGAAGGAAGCAGTGCTTGCTATCTAGCTATCCTTCTTGCTTGTTATCTGCTACACAATTGACTGTGCTGGTCTAAGTCATCTCATTTATAAATGAGTCTTCCTGCAATTATTACAATTAGATTGTCATACTTGGATTTGAAAGACCTGGTTCTAACATTTTATGACTCTAATTTTCTCTGTTTCCTGAGCAAAACTATTTGTTGTGCACACTCTTGAAATGCAAAAGAAAATCTATAGGTGTTAATATAATCTTGTCTTGCTTTTGATGCAAATAATTTATTATAAAAGCTTCAGAAGTGAGTACATAGTGAAATTAATCAGTGAGAACAAAGGGAACATTTCTGCAGTTGAATCAAAGCTCACATCACAGCACACAGCTAAATTCTGCCTTTATTCAGGGTACTTATTACATCTCCAGAATTGGTTTAAACAATTCTTAAGGGGACATATCACACAACGGGAGTTCCAGAACCCAAGAGATTAACCAGTATAAGTAAGTCCTTAAGAACATCAGACATGTCAATGGTTGAAAGTGATCACAAGAGAGGAAGAATGGGAGGCAGGAAAAGCAGATGAGAGATTATGAGTCTTCATTCCAGAAAGTGATTTATCCTAAGCAGAGTTATTTTCAGTAATGAGCTTTTATATTCAATTATATTCATTTTAAATATACTGATTATGTAAAGCACATCCATGTTGGCTTACTCCAGCTCTTAAATCCCCTAAATCTATCTAATACCATTTGTCTCCTTAAATACAAAGAAAAATCTCAGCATCTGCCTGTACTAAGCAATCACATACTCAACATCCGCCTACCTGAATTCAATCCTTTTTATCTTAAAATGTATTATATTTAAAATGTACAAAAACATAATAGTAACAGACTTTGCCAAATTGTTCACTATTACTGTTATCTCAAATTTCACATCTTACAGCAGTGCATAAAAGTTTCTATTGCTCTATACTCTCATTGATATTTGTTAATGTCAGAATGTTTTGGTCAATAAATTAGGTAAAAATTTAAAAATGTGTATCTTGTTTAGTTTGCAGTTCTTTGCTAAATATATAGAGAAATACTTTTACATGTAATTGGTCATTTTGGTTTCTTGCTTTTTTAATATATGTGCTAATTTTCTAATGAGTTGTTTACTGTTTATCTATTAATTACAAGGAGGGATTTACACGCACGCACACACACATCCTATATATATAGCCTTTACTATTTTTATGCGAGATCGGGTATATTCAAGGTGGTATGTCCATAGACTAGCTTTTTACTATTTTTATATGCTACGAATATATTCCCTAAGTTTGAGACCATTTTTCACCTTTTTTCATCTTTTTTGTGCTTTGAAGTGTGGATTAAACACCAAACATATTAACATTTATGCTACATATGACTATCTGTGCACTAATTATGTAATTCTCATTCGTTTTCTTGTCATAAAGATAAACGCTCACATTATCATCTTCTCTTACAAATTTAGCATTTTTATTTAGTTTAACCCAAATGAATTGATTTTTCCATGTAGTTTGAGTTTGAATTAGTCTTTATCACAGAGAAAATCTGTCCACAGCACAGTTTTCTTACATCTCTTCCTTTCCTTCAAAATATTTTAGTGCATGATTGGCATGTGTCAAGATCTGAACATGTATAGGATTTATTGGGCACCCTCATTCTGCTTATATTATGCATTTATCACTGCACCAACGCCTAACTTTATTGATTCCACTGGTCAATACCAGGTAAGGCAAGTTATGTGTAAGAATTATAATTGATATTGTTTTTACACTTATGTACCTGGATATTATTACCATACCTACTACATCAAATAAACTGTCTTTAAATTGTCAATTTTTTCTTTGCAGACAACTGAATCTCCACAAGAACAATGAAATAAATGAGTATTTTTTTTCTATTACTTGAGACCACCTGTACAATAAATAGGATTAATGATAACAGATGTATATTAGTTTTTATATGGGCAGAGGGGCAGAGAGAGAGACAGTCTTAAGCAGGCCCTGTGCCCAGTACAGAGTCCAACGCAGGACTCAATCTTATAACCCTGAGATCATGATCAGAGCCCAAATCAAGAGTCAGACACTTAACCAGCTGAGCCACCCAGGTGCCCCTCATATTTTATTTTAAAGAAATATTCCTACTGTCTTACTACTTTGGATGCTATTTGCTTTATTTTTTTCTTTTTCATATCACATACGTATATGTGATAATATACATTATCACATTAAGGTCAGTTTTTTTTTCTACACTCAATTTTCTATTATGTATTTAGATCAACATCTATACATTTATTTTATAGATTTGCATTTTGTATTACTTTTTCTATTTTGATTTTGATTTAGTTTTTTTTTCACTTCTTTTTTTTTGTTCCTTTCCTACATTGACCATTGACCCTTGTTTGCCTGTATATTTTATCCTTCTATTGATTATCTTAAATTAAGATGCCACTTTAAAAATCTAAATTTATCCATTGCATCATACAACTTTCAAAATTTTCAAGAACTTCAGAATTGCTAACATTCTACCATCCTTTTCATGTATTATGTGGTATCATTGCTCTCTCTATATATTTAGCCTTTTTTGTTTTGTTTTGTATTATCATGGATAAACACATATTGATGTATAAATCTTCACACTTTTTTACACTGACCCTTCTTGTAATTAAGGCTTTTCTTTTGGAATATTTTACCTTCTTCCTGAATAAATATTTAGAGTTTTCTCTATTGATGGTCTACTGGTGGTAAATTCTCAATTTTTATATTAAATGGTAATGAATATAAATAAAAGTTCACAATCTTATCTCAAAACTTTGAAGTTATTTTCCCAATGTGTTCTGACACATACCTGTACTGTAATGACATCCTCTTAATGATCATTTGCCAGTCACTTGTTTTTTTTTTTCTCCTTCCTAGCTTTCCTGGATTTTCAATAACAATATGTTTAGACGGGAGTTTCTGTGGATATTTCTTTGTTGATATTCACTAGACTTCCTGAGTTTGAAGTTTGACACCTTCCATTATTTCTGGTACATCCAGATTATCTCTTTGAAAATCACCTCTCTATTTTGCATGGTTTTTTTTTTTTTTTTCAATCATATGCCATTTTGGGGGCCATTTCATTCTACACTTTGTGCTTCTTAAAATTACACGATCTTACATACTTATCTTGTAATTTGCATTACTCATCAAGTCTATTTTTCAATGTGTTCTTTGCTTTTGTTTAATACCATTTGATTTGTTCATTGAGTTTTCTAATTCACTGATTCTATTTTTTCTTTCTGGAAAGCCTATTAATGATTTTGCTTTTAAGAGGTTTGGCCATTTTTGATGATTTCCTATTTCTTGAACACATGTTCAATCCTGTATATTTGTTCTCTTCAAATGTATTTTACTGTAATTATTTTATATTTTTAAAATTTGCATAGTTTTGAAGATTTAAGTCTGAAGTTTATTTCTTTTAAGTTTCAATAATGATGGTAAGTAACTTTCTTTATGTGTATGTGTGTTTACACCAAGCTCAGCAATCTTGAAATTAATTTATGGGCTTGGAATTTTCCTAATCATTCAAGTGCTATAAATTGAAACACTAAATCCAGATGAGGGAATAGCTGTGTTTTTAATTCCAGGGACTGATTTCAATATATTTTCCATTTGAATTGTAGGACAAGAAGAGTTTCTTATTGCCTTACTTTGCCACTGAAGGCTGTGGAGGTGGGCTGAGCTTGGGGAGTCCTTTCCTACTCTTTCTTAGAATAATGAGCTTTTCAACATCTATCTTTATGTGGAGTTTTCTCTTTCAGCTTTGAACTTTTGAAGAGTCCAAGGAATTATTTACATTCCTGGAGTGGTAGTTAAAAAACAAGTTTCTCTTCTTTGATATGGCAAATGCCTTTAGGTTTACTCCTTAGTTTTCATTTTCTCTTTTAATTTATTCATTTTTTTCTTTTTTTTCACCTGGAAGTTATTTTACTTTTTCTTTTTGTTTAATTTTCTTTTTTTTAGTGATTACAAGATATATAGTATCTAGCATGTCTATGTATTTGTCAGCAGGGAATCCCACCCCTCTCCCTCTCCACCAGTACTCAAGTCTTTCTTTTTCTAGCAATGGAAGTCTACAGATCTGGTCCTTATTTGCTTTCTCTTTACTTTATATCTCTATTCTGTCTGACACAGCAGACCATTGTCCATACCACAGTTTTATTTCCCTTATGTGTCCACATCTTATAAAGCTCTGTATTTAGAATTTAGTTTGTATTAGGTACTGGCCTCCCTCTTCCTTTTTTTTTTTAAAGATTTTATTTACTTACTCATGAGGGAAACAGAGAGAGGCGGAGACATAGGCAGAGGGAGAAGCAGGCTCCCCTCAAAAAGCCCAATGTAGCACTTGATCCCTGGACTCAGGATCACAACCTGAGCTGAAGGCAGACACTCAAGCACTGAGCCACCCGGGTGTCCCTTGCCTCCATCTTCCAATCAACAATTATTTTTGTGCTTTCAAGACCCTGCATCTGAGGTACTCAACCTCACTATAACATGGATAATTTCAGGTTCCCATTTGCCCAAGTATGATGAATTCAGTCTATACTCAATATTTAACACAATACTTTTTCTGACTTCCATGGATCCCATCAGTCATATGGCCTATTATATGCAAGTGACAATTTTTTTTGTGGGATTTGTTTACCAGTTATACTGCTGGACATAAAATAAGGAGGCAGACAATACTGTTCATGGTAGCTAATTTTTTGGGGGGAGTGGGGCTGGCAAGCATAATTATATTTGATACAATGTAAGCCATGTAAATGAATATTTCAGTAGAATATTTTAAGAAGATATAAAGTAGATGTTCAATAGTAAGGATGATAATAATTTACATTTATATAAATAATTTATTTACATTGGATATTTATTTCTTACAACAACCGCAGAAATAGACATTGCTAATTTTATTTTTTGATCCATTTTTACAGCTTAGTAAACCAAGGCACATAATGGAAGTGTGATTTGCACCCATTCACACAAGCTATAAACTTTGGGCCAAGATTTAAACCCAGGTATTCTGGCTTCAGAATCTCAGTCCTCATACCTACATTACCCTGTTATGCTCAGACAAATATAAACAGAATTATGTAAAAGAGAAATGAATAAATCAAATTACATAAGATAATGAAAAAAGCAAAAGCAAATTGTATGTTCATTTGGCTGTATCTCTCACAGTGATTAACAAACCTGAGCACATCAACTATGAACCTAAATCTATCTTCTTCTTAACTTTCCTGCCTTTTCTTTACTTTTAATTGGTAATGCCATCCATTTAACCACTATTATCAGAAATCCTGAGATACTATGTATTTCTCCCCTTAGCCACTTCTTATAGTCAATCATTGTCTCTGATTTCTGCAGATTTTATATCTGAATTTTTCTACTGTCCCAAGACTTAAATCAGGTCCCCATCTTCTCTTGCTGAATGTTCATAATAGGTTTCTGGATGATCTTCTAATCTCTAAACTCATCTGCTCATTCAAGTCTTCCTACTCTTACGAAGGGCATGATCACAAATGCACATCTTACCTGCATTATCTGCCAGTGACTTTGTAAAATGATGAATAATAAAGCCATAGTTTAGTTCCTTTTTCACTATTATCCCTTCCAATATCCCAGGAGTAATTTTGTTCTTGCCAAATGTGAGAATAAAGTTATCTATAAGCTTTTGGCTACAAAGATCTATGAATATACAAGCTTCTAACATTGCATATGAACTACCCTCTGAGTAAAACATCCTTTTTCACCATTGCTGTGTGTCTGTGAGTAAGGAATTTTTCACTTTTTAAAGAAATCTACTTGGCAGATAAAAACAGTAAATAATTTAATTATTTGTTAAATACATGATGAAATGAATAGCTGCATGAGAAAGGAAGGATAGAAGGGAGGGAGGGGGAAGAGTAGGAAGGAAGGAAGGGGGAAAGGAGAGAGAGAAAAGAAAGAACATGTGGATAGAGAGACTGCAGAGAACAAGATGTGAAAAAAAGTGAGAAAATAACTTCTAAGAACTAACTTTGAGGAGACAGGTTAAATTAAGCCTGTTTCAAGAGATGCTTAGTAAAGACATCAAAGAGCCTAAATATCTTCAGATGTTGTTTAGTGTGCAAAATAGGTGGTACTGTGACTCCATTCCAAAGATTATCCAGAAAGGAATATTTTCTCTATTCATTTCTGGATTGACATAGAAGGCTGGCTAACACGGAGTTGTAATCAGGCTGCCTGAAATACATAAAATAAAATAAAAACTTCAGCATTAAACTAAAACATTGAATACTCTATGAAATATGGGCAATTGGGGACACCTGGGTAGCTCAACAGTTGAGCATCTGCCTTTGGCTCAGGGCGTGATCCCAGTCTAGCGATCCAGTCCCACATCGGGCTCCCTGCAATGGAGCCTGCTTCTCCCTCTGCCTGTGTCTCTGCCTCTCTCTCTGCCTCTCTCATGAATAAATAAAAAATCTTAAAAAAAAGAAATATGTGCAATTGAAGATTATCTAGCTGTACATAATTTGTTGATAGGTGTTCCTCAAATGTAGTATATTTTACAATTCTCTACAGAGAGGAAAGGGCTGAAAAGAAAGTACAGCCTAAACCACAATTTGCAAATCAGGTATTAGAAAAAATGTTCCCCCACTCATATTGCAAAAATCATCATATAAACTTTCACTTAAAATTTTAACTTAAAATGAAGTGCTATCCTGCTTCTATTTAAAAAAAATAATCTGCAGAAATATATTATATTTAAAGAAGATATATAGACTCTATATTCACATTCCTGCTCCTCATGTTATTTACATACCACATTCGATTACCTAAACCCTGCTTTTGTAACTTAAGCAGTTTAAGCCTATGCAGAAATTCCTTCAGCTCGACAATTCTCCCAGATTTTTATTGAGTAAAGAAGAAACAGCTATATGAAGCATGATGTTTTATAGTCTGAAAGACCTATTTTGAAGACATTGTTGAATATGTTTCTCAGTGATGATTTATAATCACACACAGTCAATTCATTTTTTTATTAGGAAAACTGGTGCTTCTCTTGGAAATGTTTGATGCGCTTTTTTCATTGCATACTGACAGCACAATATTTGCCTTCTGAACCAGGTAGCTCAGAGTTAAATTTAACCAGTGCTTAAAACTAACACCTATTACTTCATTAGTGTAAATAGTGTGAACCTCCTGAAATCTAAAATACTGCTGAGGCCGCCAGTACGGGATTAAAAGGGAAGTGTCCACTGTTTTAAAACTTTTGGATCTCACCTTATGTCACTTGAACTAGGAGGATTTCAATTATTCTTTCAAACCAGGTGTGTAGTTAAAATTTTGTTTAAAGCATGTAACATTTGTAACTATTAAAAAATCTTGTTAAAAATTAACAGTTTGAAAATCAGTGATGTTGGTGATTGATATTTTTTCCTCTGTTCACTAGTTTTTGACTCTATTTTTCTCAAGAGCCTCACCAAATCTGCATCAATTACTACAAATCATGGTCTCAAATGCTTTATGGTTGTAAGTACATTATAATAATTTAAGACCATTGTCTTAAGAAACAAATTCCTTTGATTGCTGTGATTATAGAAATGGAAATATGTGGCAAATGGTGGGATTTTTGTTTTTGCATTTGTTTCATGGATGAGAAAAAGTAGTTAAACAGCAGCTAAAATAAGATTTATTTAAGTCCAGTTAGGATAGTTTTGTTTAGGAAATAATAAGTTGGACGAAAGAAAATCAAGGAATATTTCATTGAATGCAAATTAAGGACAATCTCTACGTAAACAATAAGGGAAGTGTAAATGCATAAAATGTGAAGTTCCCTATTGTAAAAATTATCTGGTCTACAGGACAAGATTTAATTTGTTATATATATAATCATAATAAGTGCATCATAAAATTTTCTATCTGATCTTTCTACAAGCCCAGGAATGCCAGCAAATAACAACAGTGGGAGAAAGGTACAGAACAGATTCTCTTAAAGAGTGCCCAGAAAGAATTAACTTTGCCAACTTTCCATCTCCAGAACTGTTGTTTAAGCCAAGAAAAAAAAGGAGATAAAGTGACATAAAGAAAGAAAGAAAGAAAGAAAGAAAGAAAGAAAGAAAGAAAGAAAGAGAGAAAAGAGAAAAGAAAGGAAAAAAAACTGAATAGGATTTAGACAGACCTAAAGGAGAAAATTTTGTAGGAAAAATGAAAACCCGAAATAATACAGGAGAGGAAAAAATTACAAGGTACTGCCTAAAGACATTGAGTACACTAATTTGCATAGAGATTATATGTTGAATGTAGGTGGAGACGGTAAGATAGAAAAGTAATTTGAAGCACATTTTCAAAGAGCCTTTACTTTTCACATGACAGGAACCAGAGTATGTCTTATTCAACTCTACTGTTTTAGCGAGATAATGCACAGTAAGAGAAGAAAACTTGGAAAAACCCAAAATAGCATGTGTAGAGACATATTTATTTACACACATTGCAGATATATCACCCATAAGCCACGCATACTGTTCCCATTTTGACACAGGTCATTTCATTATATGTGTATGAGCCTTTGTGTGCATGTGCGTGCACACACACACACACACACTAACACACACAACACACTCACACAAAGCAGAAACAGAGGGTGATGCTGCTTTGGCCTATAGACTAATTGTCTGAAGACTAGGAAACTCAGCAAGGAAACTCATGTTTGACATACATTTTTAACACAACTTAATTACTCAGGAGTCATCCACATTTATTAGCATATTTGGATAGTCACCACAATCCTGTAACTTAAACAAAGCAGAATTATTATGCTCATTTTTCAGAAAGAAACATCAAAATGTGGAGCTTGTGAAATTTACTTTTTGTTTTTTTTTCTATTCTAGCTTCCTCAAGATTTTGAAATGATTCACAAAAAATTCCATTTTCAAATAGTGAAAATAATTGCAAAGCCAAAGTGATGCAAAGAGCAGCAATAAATGCCAACATTTATATATTGCTTTATATTTCTCAAAGCACTTCACCACACATTAAAGATCATAAAATTTTTAAATTGTGGGTCACATAGATTTGTTACCATAAACTCACCCATTTTCTACTTTGACAGGAAAGTTAACCTTGAAACAAGTCAGTGATGATAGCTTTGCCCTTTTGTGATGAAGCACAGATTTAACAATATCTCAGTATAGGTGCACACTGATGTCAGAGAAATAAAGTAGATGTAATGTGTTAATAGAAGCAAAGAAATAATCCATATACTTTACTATAAGGTAGCATTTTAACAAAGTAACAAATTTAATTCCATCCTGTATGATTTACTTTGGCAATTCTGTATGAAGAAGACAGATATGTTTTAAATGTTTATGATTGAATATCAAATTAACCATGGCTATAGAGAAGGAAAAAGCCATAAACTTACTAATGGTGGAAATTTCTAAGTATGGGAATAATCTATATAATAAATGAAAGGAAGCTTTCAACAAAATAAAATGATAATGATCCTCACTATTATTCGTATGATAATGACTTCTCATTATTTATTAAAATTTTGCTTTAGAACTTTGCTAAGCATTTTACATAAATTGTGTTATTGAATCCTTAAAGCAATGCAATGAGTTTGGATTTAAAAATTAAAAAAAACAGTTTTAGAGGATAATTTGACCAAGGTAGACAGAAAAAAGCAACAGAATAAAAGTTAAAAACATATGTGTTAGACACTGAAACTTGTTTTGTGTTCATATTCACTAAAGCGAGAGGCCAACCTCAAGGCCCTAAACTTTTGAAAACTGAAGCTAGGTTTCCTGAGAGGTTCCTCCTACCAGCAAGGAGGGTCATGAATCACATTTATACATTCAGCAATGGGGTAAAAATCAGCCCCACCCCTCCATCCTGACAATGTAACAATGTACACTATGCCCTTCTCTTTGTGTCTATAATGACACTCATGTATGTATCTTGCTGTTTATTAAACACCAAGGTCAGTTCCACTGGATTGTTCACTTTTCCAATCTTTTCCTCTCATACTGGAAATTGCCACTCAGCTCCTACCCCAGGTTCATTAAAAACTGATTATTTCCTGAAACTCATAAAGTAATGTGTACCTGCTAAAAGAACAAACAACAAAAAAGATATAAACATGGGTTAATTTCTGGACTCTATTGTGTTCCATTTATCTATATTTCTGTTTTTTTTTTGTATTGGTGCCATAGTGCTTTGATTATTATAGTTTTGTGGTATAGTTTGAAATCAGTATGTGTGATACCTTCATGGGTTTGCTTAGGCTAACTACTGTTTCATTTTATTCTAAAATTTTATAGGTTCCAAAAAATGTTCAAATCTTTGTTCCATGTGAACTTCTTTTATTAGAAATATGAAGTGGAGAGCCAATTTTTTTTCCATATGGCTAGCCAGTTGTCCCAACACTATTTCTTGAATAATCCACATTTAAAAAAAATAATTTAAGATGGCACCTTCATCAAATACACAATTCTGTATATATTTATACCCAAACTTTAGGTAAAATTTAATAAGAGAAGGGGAAAAACTGTGTTACAATTGAAAATAATGTTATTCCATTGCTTTTTTGAAATTTCCAGTTAGGCAGAAGAGATTAAATTAGGACTGAAAATATTTGGGGATGGGCTATGTGACCTAGCTTCCTCTCCTCCTCAGATTCCATTTGTCACCATTCAAGATTGTTATGTACTATTAACTATATTTGCTATGCTGTGCATTGCATCCCCATGTCTTATTTATTTTATAACTGAAAGTTTGTACCTTTTAATCCCCTTCCCTTATTTTGCTCTACCCTCACTTCCCTCCCTTCTGGCAACTGCTAGATTGTTCTCTGTATCTATGGCTTATTTCTGTTTTGGTTTGTTTGACTAGTTTTGTTTCCAGATTCCACACATAAGTGAAATCATTCAGTATTTACCTGTCTCTGACTTATTTCACTTTGTATAATACCCTCTAGTTTCACCCTTGTTGTTGCAAATGACAAGATTTCATTCCTTTTTTTTTTTATGGTGAGTATTATTTCATTCCAGTGTGTTTGTGTGTGTTTGTATGTGTGTGTATACACATAAGAATATATATATGTGTGTGTGTGTGTATACACATATGAATATATATATATATATATATGAACATTCATATATATATATTCTTTATCCATTCATTTGAGGTTGGGACACTTACGTTGCTTTCACATCTTGGCTATTGTAAATAATGCTACAGCGAACATAGGGATGCATGTATCTTTTCAATTAGTGCTTTTGTTTCTTTAGATAAATTAGATAAGTTTCCAAAGGTAGATTTGCTGGGTCATATGGTATTCTATTTCTAATTTTGTGGGGAATCTCTGGTTTTCTCCTTAGTGGCCATACCACTTTTTTTGTGTGTGTGGCCATACCACTTTGCCCTTCTACCAACAGCATACCAGGATTCCCTTTTCCCCATATTCTTGCCAAGACTTATCTCTTGTCTTCTTGATAACAGTCATTCTGACATATGTGAAGTGATATCTCACTGCAGTTTTGATTTGCGTCTCCCTAATGATGAGTGATGTGCGCATCTTTCCATGTGTCTCTATCCATGTGTCTTCTTTAGAGAAATGATCATGCAGGTTCTCTGCCCATCTTTTTAATTGGATTTTTTGATATTAAGTTGTGTGAATTATTTATATATTTTGGATATTTATTAACATTATAACTTTAACATTTATGTATATCTTTTCCTATTCACTAGGTTGTCTTTTCCTCTTGTTGATGGTTTCTTTCGCTGTGTAAAAGCTTTTTTAGTTTGATGTAGTCCCATTTGTTTATTTTTGCTTTTGTTACCCTTGTCTGAGGAGACAGTCAAAAAAATATATATTGCTCAGACCAATATCCTATAGTTTACTGCCTATGTTTTCTTCTCAGAGTTTTATGTTTTCCAGTCTTATGTTCATGTTTTTAGTTCTTTTTGAATTTATTTTTGCATATGATGTAATAAGTGGTCCAGTTTCATTCTGTTGAATGTATTATTCCCACCACCATTTATTGAAGCAATTGTCTTTTCTTCGATTGTATGTTTCTGCCTCCTTTTTCAAAGTTTAATACAAAACAACAAAAAAGATATAAACATGGGTTAATTTCTGGACTCTATTGTGTTCCATTTCTCTACTTTTCTGTTTTTTGTATTGGTGCCATAGTGCTTTGATTATTATAGTTTTGTGGTATAGTTTGAAATCAGTATGTGTGATACCTTCAGCTTTGTCCTTTCTCAAGATTGTTTTGGCAATTTGGGAACTTTCATGGTTTTATATAAATCTTAGGATTACTTGTTCCAGTTCTATGAAAAATGCTGTTGATATTTTCATAGGGTTTACATTGAGTTTGTACATGCCTTTGGTAGTATGGACATTTTAACAATGTCCATACTACATTAATTCTTCCAATCCATGAGCAAGGTATGTTTTTCCATTTATTTGTATCATCTTCCATTTATTTCTTAAATATTTTCCTTTTGAGAATATATGTCTGCAACCTCCTTGGTTTTATTTATTCCTAGGTATTTTATTCTTTTTGATGCAATTTTAAATGGTATTGTTTCTTAATTTTCCCTATGGAATATTCATTATTAGTGTATAGAAATGCAACCGATTTATGTTTATTGATTTTATATTCTGAAACTTTACTGAATTCATTTATTAGTTCTAATAGTTTTTTTTGGTATAGTCTATGATTTTCTGTATATAGCATATGATTGTCATATCTTGATGAATTGACTTCTAATATATAATGACCTTCTTTTTCTCTTTTGCCCATTTTTGGCTTAGTCTTTACCTGATATAACTATAGCCACTGTACTTTCTTTTGGTTTCTACTTGTATGGAATATTTTTTTCTATTCCATCACTTCGAGCTGATATCTGAAGTATCTTATAAACAGGGTATAGTTGGTCTTGGTTTTGTTTTTTAATTTATTTTGCCATTCTTGCCTTTAGATTTAAAACTTAAATTTAATTCACTTAAATTTAAAGTAATTATCGGGCATCCGGGTGGCTCAGTGGTTGAGTAGACACTCAATCCTTGGCTTAGATCATTATCTTGGGGTCCTGGGATGAAATTCTATCCACATCAGGCTCCATGCAGTGAGCCTTTTTCTCCCTCTGCCTATGTCTCTCTGCCTCTCATGAATAAATAAATAAAATACTTTAAGAAATTAGAATAATTACTAATATATAAGGACATACTTATGCTTAATTATTAATTCTTTTCTGGCCATTTTGTATTTCCATTGTTTCCTCTTCCCTTTGTTTCTGCTTACTTTTGTAAACTGGTCATTTTCCATGATGGTACACTCTTTTCCTCTTTATCTTTGTTGTATCTATTCTATGTTTTCACTTTGTGCTTAACATGAGATTTACATACAAGATCTTATAAATAAAATAGTCAATTTTAGGCTGATATAAACTTAACTTTAATAAATACATATGCTCCACCTTTTACTCCCTTTTTTCATGTTTTTTGATGTCACAATTTACCTTTTTTATTGTTTATTCATTAAGAAGTTATAGTAGCTATAGTCATTTTTAAAACTTTTATTTTTTTTTTTACCACTATACTATTGTTTAAGTAGTTGGCACACCATCTTATTACAGAATTAGAGTTTTCTAAATCTGGTTGTATATTTATATATACCAATGTGTTTTATATTTTTATACGTTTTCAAGTCACTAATTTGCATTTTTTCATTTCAGTTTGAGGAACTCCTTTCATTATTTCTTGCAAGGTCAGTCTAGTGGTGATGAACCACTTCACCTTTTGTTTTCTTGGAAACCTACCTAAAAGATAACTGTGTTGGATAGAGTGTTATCAGTTGGTAATTTTTAATTTTGACAGATTGAATTATGTCATTCTACTTTCTACAGTAGGGTTTCTGCTGGGAAATCAGTGATAGCCTAGTGATAGCCTTCCCTTGTAGGTTATAATCTTCCCCCTCACTTGGCTGCTTTTAAATTTCTCTTTATTTTTTATAAGTTTCATTATAATATGTCTTGAAAAAAACTCTTTTTGCATTAATGTAATAGGGTGATCTATTAGCTTCCTCAAAGTGGATGTGAGTCTCTCTCCAGGTTTGGGAAATCTCCAGCTATTTCCTTATCTAAACTTTCTCTCCTTCTTTCTTCCTTCTGGAATCCCAATTATTCCAATATTTGCATGTTTGATGGAATTCCACAAATTATTTAGGCTTTATTCACTCCTTTTCTTTGTTCTCCTAAGATTGGGAGAACATTCCTTTTTCTTTTTTTTTTTTTAATTTATTTTTTTAATTTATTTTTTTATTGGTGTTCAATTTACTAACATTTATTCTCCTAAGATTAGGTTGTTTCAAATTTCCTATCTTCTAGCTCACTTATTCTCTCTTCTACTGAGCTATTCTATTATAGATGTTCTCTACTACATTTTAAAAATTTAATTCATTGAATTTTTCAGCTCAAGAGTTCTGCTTGGTTCTTTTTTATGATTTTTATGCCTTCTTAAATTCTTCATTGTATTCCTGTATTGTTTTCTTGATTTTTCTTTCTTTCTTATCGCTGTTGAATTTCTCAAAACAGCTATTTTGAATTCAGCATCATCTAGGCAACAAAACTCCATGCCTTGAGTTTGGTTATTAGAAGATTATTGTTATATTTTAGTGATGACATGTTTCTTTGATTTTTCATGCTCTTAGGCATTTTGCATTGCTGCTTTCACATTTGTAGGAGCAGATACCTCCTCAAATCTTTCCTAGTTGCCTTCATGTGGGATATACTATTCATTTGTCCTGTTATATCTGAGGTTTTTCCCAACTTTTATGATTATACTTGCTCCTCACGCCTCACTTTTTGCTCCCTCTTATAGCAGAATTCTTATGCTATTAAATCTTTGGTTCTTACAAATCTCTTACTGGTTACTTGAAATCTCTTTTTTGTCTTGCAGAAGGTGGCATTACAGCGTAAGTTTGTAATTTCCCCCTTTCCTAAAGACTCTGGCCTGTTTTCTATGGAAACTCCCTGTTTACTGGAGTTTGTTCTTGTTATCACACTCAAGAGTGCATACATGAAGCTAGCTACAGAGTGAGAGGAAGTGGGTTTAGAACTTGGGGTGTTGGGAATGGTCCCAGTGAGGAAATCCTTGGGTGACATTCTCCCAGAGGCTGGTAGACTTCTTGATGAAATCCTAGGTGCAATCAGGAGGAGCCATATTCCTTTGATGCTCTTTGATATTATTATCAGCGTCGTTTTTTAAAGATTTTATTTATTTATTCATGAGAGACAGAGAGAGAGAGACAGACAGAGAGAGAGAAAGGCAGAGCCACAGGCAGAGGGAGAAGCAGGCTCCATGCAGGGAGCCTGACATGGGACTTGATCTGGGGTCTCCAGGATCATGCCCTGGGCTGAAGGCGGTCCTAAACTGCTGAGCCACCTGGGCTGCCCATCTGCCTCTTTCTTTATTTTCTTCTTCCAGCCAATCATGGTGGCCCATGATAGTACTATGGGTGCTGCTAGAAAGAAACATTTTTCTCCAGAAGTATCCTACACAGCTGGGGTAGCCAAGCACTCACTTACTGCTCTCCCCTTACTCAACGGGATAGGTTGACACCTGCTAATTCAGCTCCATGCAGTGTCATCTTGGGAATTATATTTATATTAGTATAAATGTATATATGTGTTTTTTACAGGAAGTTTAGAAAACTGCTGTTATTCTATTAGTAGTTGGAAAAATTAACTGGTACAGAAAAAAAAAAGTTAAGTCAGCTGGAGAGAAGAAAGTGAGTACCATCCAAGAGAACTGGTGGCTCCTCTGGTAGGGAACCTGGATACAATGAGGTAAAAGAGCCCTTTGAACTGGAGCCAGCCCCTGCAGTCCAAGTGAGACAGATTATGTCACCTTCTGAAGTGTCTAAGTGCCTCAGGCATGAAACCAAATTCCTATTTATTTAGTCCAGCTCTGGGGAGGGGTACAGGGAAGTCAGATAGATAGATATGAATGACATGCTCCAACAGCATACTTCCACTCAGGAAGGCTAGATTTTTACAAACTCTCTTTCATCTGTGGTATCTTCCCAAGTCGACCCTCTCTAGATTTTCCTCAGTCACAGCCAGGAAGGGTTAGGGCATGTTCACAGCTCCTTCTGGTCTGTCTGCTTATTACCACATACACAGGTGGGAAGGATTCCTCCTGTGTCCCTTGGGGTATGGTGCTGGATCCTACAACTCCCCAGGAAGCACTTTCCTTTGTTGATGGGTGTCTAATTAGTCATTAATTAAAAATGGAAAACAACAAGAAGGGACATCTTATGCTGCTATGTTGCAGATATTTCTCCCAACTAGTTTCTACTAGCACAGGTTTTTTGTTTTTTTGTTTGTTTGTTTGTTTGTTTGTTTTTTTCTGGACTGATTAAGATCACTTGGATTTTAACATGATTTTAGAATAAAGTCAACAATTCCATAATGCCAGGCTTTCTTATCTGGGTACTGACTTTTCTCTGGCTGGTCATTATGAATGGCCAGTTTTAGCTCTATAATTATTATTTAATTACATGTGTATGGTCCCATCCCTGTTGGGTTGAGGGATCCCATCCTTAATCAAGCAACCACTGGAAGGTGTGCATATTTACTTGTCATGCAACTCATAGGATAATAAATATTTCATTTAATTCAGCCACACCTCACTCAGGAATTTAATTCCTATATTTGCCCTAAATGTCCTGCTAGAATAATCAGACAGAATTGCCCAAGAATGCCATCTTCTTTGAGGTATCCCTTTCTTGTTTAAAAAAAGTCTATTTCTAGCAATTCCTATACTTGCATCAGTTTATCGACTTTAACCAGATCAAGGTGACCTTTTATTTCTTCTGGAGAAGTAGGGCAGCCCAAGTGGCTCAGTGGTTTAGCACCGCCTTCAGCCCAGGGCATGATCCTGGAGACCCAGGATCGAGTCCCTCGTCAGGCTCCCTGTATGGAGCCTGCTTCTCCCTCTGCTTGTGTTTCTGCCTGTGTCTCTGCCTCTCTCTCTCTCTCTCTGTCTCTCATGAATGAATAAATAAAATCTTAAAATAAAGAAGTAAACTTCAGTACATACTATTACAATGTAGTATTGCTTTAGAACTGCTATGTAGTCAACAATCAAGGTAGAAGTGAATGGGGTTTGAACTACTGCAGCATCTTAATCATAGATATGAACCTCTACTGACAGAAGTAAATATTGGATATACCCTTGTTGGAATGATGAATATTCCCATCTAAGAACTCAGATAATTAGATTATGGTGAAGAACAGACTCCAGTTTTAGTAGGTCTGAAATAAAGTGAAGGACTTAACAAATCTCAGTCATGAAATCTGTGAAACATCAAATATATATATAAGATATATGCCTGAAGGTATTTCTGGAGATACAAGGATTACAGTCTTTAACTGCTCAGGATGGAGGAGTGCTACAGTCAGCATTTAAAAATCTAGAATAAAGCTAAACCATGTGTAAGGGTTTACAGTTATACATTACTGTATTTTGTAACTCATATTTAAGTACAGTCCAGATCTACAGAAATTTTGTTTTAGGTCCAACTGGCACTGAAGAAAAGAGGTGTTTCAGAGAAATAGAGTTACTTGGACATAAATTTTATTTTATGTATATAGAAAGCAATGTTCTCTCATCATGTAAATTAATTTTAGAGACAATAGCCATAGTAAAAGGGATACCCACCTCACTAGGTTTTATGGGGATTACAATGCATATAAATGCATGTATTAAATCATAACATAAGTTGTTTTTATTCTATCTCTTCTTGGTAACTATCAGGTCATTTCCATCTTTCTATTTGGTGAAGTTTAATATTAAAATTGTTTTATGGGACTCCTGGGTGGCTCAGCAGTTGAGCATCTGCCTTTGACTTAGGGTGTGATCCCACAGTCCCAGGATCGAGTCCCCCATCGGGCTCCCTGAATGGGGCCTCCTTCTCCCTCTGCCTCTATCTCTGCCTTCTTCTCTCTCTGTGTCTCTCATGAATAAATAAATAAAGTCTTAAAAAATGTTTTATAATCTCTGAACCTACAACAAATGTTGTTCATGCAGGTAGTCTTGACTTTAAACTATAAATCTACTTGTGGAACTCTACTAAGCAGATAATCTTTGTACAAAATATCCAGAGATGGCCCTACATTTTTCTTTTCATTTCCATTTTCTCCATAGTCGGTTGGCAGTGCATTTTCTCAAATCTGAACTCGAACTATAACTAAAACAAAATATGAGTTCATAAAATCACAAAAAATAACGCCTTTTCCAAAACTTATTTCACTGAAATTTAAAATAAGGACTAATTATTTTACCAAGTTTTATTTCAAACTTGTTAGAGGGGAGACAAATTTTCTGACTTGCCCAGTGATCTATACTGGGTTCAGTTTTAAATGAAATTTGAAAACAAAGAGCTTTGTACATTGTTCAATTTCCTAACCTAAAACACGGTTTAGCTCCAAAATTATACTACAGAAATCAATGGACAAAAAATAGTTCCGGCTGGTTTCTGTTTGCTTTTATGCCAACCATTAAGAATTTTCTTCAACATTCTTCTCTCTGGAGAACACTATACTAATTCCTAAGCATACAAATAATTGAGGACCTGTCCAGAAAAACAGGGGGTGAGGGTAATCACTTAAAATCAGGAGGGTAAAGTGAGATTTCTGGCTCTTTTTATATTAGGTCAAGCATTGTGAATTAATGTCTCATCTTACTGTTTTACACATATCTGCATTGTATTACCAGTCCTACCACAGTGATTTGAGGACTAATTAATCTCCATGAAAAATTGGAAGTACTTGGATGAAAGTTTCTGTGACAAGGTCAAGGTGGAAGGAAGGCAGCTACACTGAAGAGATACAGTGAGTTTCATTCTCTTTTATTCAGGGAACTTCCATTTGAAGCTTGTGGAGTGAAGAATAAAATTAGAAGCAGTCATGAAAAAGCTGCTTCTGAATGTTCTCAGTATTTTTCCACTGTGTTATAACTGCATATGAGTTATGCTGCTTGCTCAGTTCCTTATACATCAGGCATTGGATTTAACAGGTGGTTTATTTTGGGAAAGTCGGGACATAATAAAACATCATTCTGACATCATTCAAAAACCTTTTATTTTGAATGTAAGGTTATGACAAGCATTAATTATTCCAGTTATTTTTTTCCTTTTCCCCAATAAAATTGTCCAGAAAAACAGTCAGATTTGATTGAACTTAAGGGTTCAATCAAGAGAACTGAAGGTGAGAGACAAGAAGGAAGAATAATCCAATCTTTTAAACAGTAATGAAACTAAGGCACTATGGAGTAATAATATGCAAAAACTTGTCACCAAATCATAGAATCAAGTTCATTATCTAAACCGTGCAGAAATTTGTGTTGTTTACAAGGATAATGACACTGTGATGGCTGAAACATGCAAAAAGTGAGAGTTACTTAATCCATGGAGAAATTAATTTTGAGAGATGCAATTAATTATCTGAAATATATTTCTAATTTGTCAATATTTACTTTAGTAAAAACTGTATGCAATATTTCCTTAAGCAAAATGTGTGGCAGGGACAAACCAGAAAAAAAAAAATCATGTTGTAATGGAATTTGGATCCAAAGGTGTGATTATAATTAGATTTCATCAAAAACAATGAAAATTGCAGAGACCAGAGGAATGAGCCTTGAAAAGATATATGTGGAAGAGAAAAAATATATGATAGGTGAATAATCAAACTGAACATTAAATCTATTTGGGACCAAAATTAGAGATTGACTTTGTATATAGCGCAAAGAGTTAGGATCAAGGACACAAAAAAATCTAATGAATGCATGTCAGGAAAGTTTGGAAGGTGTGAGGGAATTGGGTTGATATCTTGATCAAGTGCTTTAAAGGCCAAGGGTGCCTGGTTGGCTTGCTTCATAGAGCATGTGATTATTAATCTTGGGGTTGTGAGTTCAAGGCCCCAACTGCGGATGAAGTCTACTTACAAAAACGCTTTAAAAGTCAGATAGTGGATGCAGATTAATTTTCAACATTCAGCTTATATCAGCAAGATGGAGGAATAGGAGTTTGCTATTTGTCATATCCTATGGCAGCAATCATTTGGCAGCCATTCACAGAGTGGCTTTGTGAAATAGTTAAGAAGTTGTGATACCCTGTTGGAACCCAACTGGAGGATAACTCTTTTGAGAAGACAGTCCCATGCACAAGTGGCAAGCTCACTGACTATGGTCTTAGGTATAGACCTAAAAAATCAAAGTTACATTGTACTTGAATAAACCCATGGACCAAATGAACCTAACAGACATATATAGAACATCCCATATGATAGCAATAGAATATACATTCTTCTCAAGGGTATGCATAGTATTTGCCAGGATAAATCTGTATTAGGCCACAAACTAAGTGTGCACAAATTAAATGAGATTAAAATCATTTGAAATATCATTTCTGACCATAACTGTATCAAACTAGAAATTAACAAAGAATGAAAATTGAAAAATTTGCAGATAAGTGGAAATTTAGCAACACATTCCTGAACAACCAATGGATCAAAAAATAAATCAAAAGGAAAATCAGAAAGTATCTTGAGACAGATGAAAATGAAAACACAGATACCAAAACTTATAGGATATACCCAAATAAGTCATAACTGGGAATTTTATAGGCACAAATGCCTATGTTAAGAAAAAGAAGGAAAAAAATAAGAAAAAGAAGGATCTCAAATATAACAAACTAATTTGGAATCAATCAGATTAAATTACTTGAAACTAGAAAAAGAGCAAATTAAGCCCAAAGTTAGTAGAAGGAAAGAAATGAAGACTAGAGCAAAGGTAAATGAACTCAAGAATAGAAAAAAATAGGAACTCCTGGGTGGCTCAGCACCTGAGCATCTGCCTTCGGCCCACGGCATGATCCTGGGGACCTGGGATCGAGTCCCATGTCGGGCTCCCTGCCTGGAGCCTGCTTCTCCCTCTACCTAGGTCTCTACCTCTCTCTCTCTCTCTCTCTGTGTGTGTGTGTGTGTTTCTCATGAATAAATAAATAAAATGTTTTTTTTTTAAAGAATAGAAAAAATAGGAAAATCAAGAAAAATAACAATATTTTTGAAAAGAGAAAAACAATGAGAAAAAAAATTTACTGGGACTAATTGGGAAAAAATGAGAGTGCTAAAATAATTGAAATTATTAGTGGAAGAGAAGACATTACAACAGATACCACAGAAATACAAAAAAAAAAATCATGAGATTCCTATGAACAACATACACCAACAGATTGGATAAACTAAGGAAATGGAAAAATTCTTAGAAATACACAACCTAACAAGACTAAATGATGAAGAAATAGAAAATGTAAACAGAATAATGAATAAGAAGACAATAACCACAAACCTCAAAAAAAAAAAAAAAAAAAAAAAAAAAAAGAAAAGTCTAGGCCCAGAGGGTGAATTCTGACATCCATTTACTGAAGAATTAATGTCAACTCTTCTCAAAAATCTTCCAAAAATGAAGAGGAAGCAATACTTCCAAATTCATTTTATGAGACCAGTAATACCTTTTTACTAAAATCAGATAAGGACACTATAGGAAAATAAAATGAAAGTCCAATATCCCCGATACCTAAATATTAAAAATTCCTAAGGGTGCCAGGGTGGCTCAGTCAGTTAGGCATCTGCCTTCAGCTCAGGTTATGGTCCCTGAATCCTGGAATCGAGCCCCACATTAGGTTCCCCACTCAGCAGGAAGCCTGCTTCTCTCTCCCTCTCTGCCTCTCTCCTAGCTCGTTCTCCTTTCTTCTCTCTCTCTCAAATAAATAAAATCTTTTTTAAACATTCTAAACAAAAATATTAAAAATTCCTAAACGAAATACTAACAAAACAAATTCAGCAGCATATTAAAAGGATCATATAATGTGATCAACTGGGGTTTATCCTTGAGACTCAAAGTTGGTTCAACACATACAAATCAGTAAATGTAACACACCATGACCAGGGAATGAAGAATAAACGCCATATCATTATCTCAATAGAGGCAGAAAAAGTATTTGACAAAATTCAACATCCTTTCATGATAAAAACTTAACAAATAAAGTATGGAGATAATGTACCTCAACATAATACCTTGCCATATATGACAAGCCCACAGCTAATACCATATTCAACAGTGAAAAGATGAAAGTCTTTCCTCTTAAATCTGAACAAGACAAAGATATCCACTCCTGCTACTTCTATTCAGTATAGTACTAGAAATCCTAGATAAAACAATTTTGCAAGAAAAAGAAATAGAAGGCATCCACATCAGAAAGGAAGACGTGAAACTATCTTGATTTGCAGGTGACATGAAGTTATATATAAAAATATATGCAAAAATTTCACCAAAAAACTGTTAGAATAAAGGAACTTAGTAAAGTTGCAGGAAACAAAATAAAGTTACAAAAATAGTTGTGTTTCAACATACTAACAAAGAATTATTTGAAAAGGAAATAAAATAAAAAAAAAAAAATCCCGGAGGCACCTGGGTGACTCAGTGGTTGAGCATCTATCTGCCTTTGGCTCAGGTCATGATCCTGGGATCAAGTCCTACATCAGGCTCCCCAATGGGAGAGAGCCTGCTTCTCTCTCTGCCTATGGGCCTCTCTCTCTCTGGGTCTCTCATGAATAAATAAATAAAATCCTTTAAAAATTTAAATAAAAAACCAATCCCATTGATAAAAGCATTAAAAATAATAAAACAACAATAAACTTAACCGCGGAAGTAAAAAATCCATCCACAGAAAACTCTAAGAAATTGATGAAAGAAATTGAAAAAGGTAAATAAATAGAAATATATCTTGTATTCATGGATTGGAACAAGTAATACTTTTAAAATGTATAAAGTACCCAAAGCTATCTACCAATTCAATGCAATGCCTATCAAAATTACAATGGCATTTTTCAAAGAAATAGAAAAAAAAACAATTGTAAGATTCATATGCAACCACAAATAGTCAAAGCAGTCTTGAGCAAGAAAAATAATGTTGGAGGCATCACTCTTCCTGATTTCAAATTATATTACCAAACTATAAAAAATAGCAGTAGTGACATAAAAACAAACACATAGAGCAGTGGCACAGAGCAGAGAGCCCAGAAATAAAGTCACACTTATACAATCAATAACATATATAATCTATGTCAAGAATGCCGAGATTACAAATGAGAAATGAACAGTCTCTTCAATAAATGGTATTGGGAAAACTGGATATCAACATGCAATAGAAGGATATTGGAGCTTGATCTTACATCATGCACAAAAATTAATTCAAAATGAATTGAAGACTTAAACATAAGAACTGAAATCATACAATTCCTAGAAGAAAATAGAGAAAAATTGTTTGATATTGGTCTTGGCAATAACTTTCTGGGAAAGACCAAAAGCAAAAAACAAGCAAACAAACAAATGGGACTACATCAAACTAAAATGCCTCTGCATATCATGGAAACCATCAACAAAATGAAAAGGTAACCTATAGAAGGTAACCTGCAAGAAAATATGTGAAAACAATATATCAGATATGGGTTATTATCCAAAATAAACAACTCAATAGCATATACATGCATGAATGTATGAATAAATAAATAAAATCTGATTTAAAACGAGTAAAGTGTCTGAATAGACATATTAAAAAAAAGACATTTAAAAAAAAAAGACACATAAATTGCCAACAGGTAAATTAAAAGGTACTCAGCATCAGTTGTTATCAGAGATATGCAAATCAAAACCACAATGAGCAGAGGCCTGGGTGACTCAGCGGTTGAGTATCTGCCTTCAGCTCAGGGCATGATCCTGAGCTGAGGATCCTGATCCTGAGTCCCGGGATGGAGTCCCACATCGGGCTCCCTGCATGGAGCTTGCTTCTCCCTCTGCCTATGTCTCTGCCTCTCTCTGTGTCTCTCATGAATAAATAAACAAAATCTAAAACAACAACAACAACAACAAAAAAAACTACCCAATCCACAATGAAATATTACATCACATATATTAGAATGTCTAGTATTAAAAAAGATAAGAGATAATAAGTATTGACATGGATATGGAGTAAAAGGAATCTTGATACACTGTTGATGGGATTATAAATTGGTACAGTCATTATGAAAAACGATATAGCAGTTCCTCAAAAAATAAAAAAATAGAACTTTCATATGATCCAGTAATCACATCTTTGAGTATATATTAAAAGGAAATGAAACCGGTATCCTTTTTTTAAAGATTTTATTTATTTATTTGACAGAGACAGCACAAATGAGGGAGCCACAGGCAGAGGGAGAAGGAGAAGCCGACTCTGCTGAGCAGGAAGCCTGATGAGGAGCTCCATCATGACCTGAGCCAAAGGTAGATGCTTAACTGGCTGAGCCACCCAGGTGCTCCTGAAATTGGTATCTTAAAGAGACACCTGCATTCCCATGTTCATTGCAGCATTGTTCATAGCACCAAGATATGGAAAAACAACCTAAGTGTCCAAAAACAAATGAATGGTTAAGGAAAATATGAAACATATATGTATAAATGTGTATATATATTATATATATAATATTCATTCATAAAAAAAGAATGACATTCTGTTGTTTGTGACAATATGGATGAATCTGGAAGACGCGCTAAGTGAAACAAACCAGACACACAAAGACAATAACTGTATGATCTCACTCATATATGGAATCTAAATATGGTGAACTCATAGAAGCAGAGTAGAATAGGGACTGCTAAGGACTGAGAGAGTGGGGAAAATGGGGGTATTAGTCAAAGGGTGCAAAGTTTCAGTTATAATATAAATTATTTCTGGAGATCTACTATACAACATGGTGACCACAGTTAACGACATTATACTGTATATTTAAAATTTGCTAAGAGAATAGATTATATGTTCTCTCATACACACAAAAGTAACTATTTGAAGTGATGTATATCTATGTATTATGACGTATGCTGGTAATCATTTCACAATGATGTATATATCATGTATTATGATATATATGCCATGTATCATGTATGTTGGTCATCATTTCACATTTCACAATGTCTCAAATCAACACATTACAAATGTTAAGTATGTTCAATTTTTGTAAATTATACCTCAAAATTGAAATAGAATAAATTTTTAATTGATCTCCAAAAACAAACAAAACAATTGTATTAATCTCCTCAACATACAACATACTGGTAAAGCAGAACTGAATTTGTTAGAACTTGCTGCTATTAGGGGGGAATACCACCTTGGCAGAGTGAAAGACACTCAGTGGTATCTAAGAAGTAGGGAGTCAAAGTGAATAATTATAGGATTTGATATCTGGACTCGGTGATTTAAAGTAGAGAGAGGAATTAATGGGGACTGGACAAAATTGCTGATGTGATAGTTTCACATTGGCACACACAGCAAGGTAAGGTTGTTGAAGTTAGTCATGAAAATTAAACTGTTGCTTCTTAAGTGAACAGTACTCTACAAGGAGATGGCTAGATCAGATAACTGATGTACATGAAATTCCTGAGGCAAACAGTAAAGTTATTTATTGGTTTCCACTTTTGTCCTTCCCAGGAAAAGTTTGCCTGGACCAGATGACTAAGTCATGTTGACACAGGCCATCCCAATTCATGGTAGTAATAGCTAGGTTGTGTTAATGCAGGTAATCACAGCATAAAGTCTAATAGACCATGGTGATTAAATAGGTCAATCAAAATTTTAAAGTTTGATTTCCTTTGCTTTATTTTTCTAACGCATACATGTGTTCTTCAACAAGTACAGTCATACTACAGTTATATTCCATTATCAGACAGGATGTTATCATTTTGTTTATGTCTGTATACTAATCCATTGAGCATGCCAGAGTTCAGATGCTATACTATTTTGGGATATTTAGAGTATTCAAATATTTCTCTAGTGTAAAGTAAATTCCGTGAACCTGTCAATAGAGCACTCTCTAGGAGTATTATTTTTTTTGTTGTTTTAACTATATTAAAAATTATACTAGATCCAATATTTCAATTTTTTCTCAGCTTCAATGGAGGAGATGATATGATTTATTTGACAGTAGTACTGGCTTCCATATGCTGCTTCCATATGCTGTTTTAACTGAAAAGCAATCACATTACACACAGTATTACCATCAACAGTGTTCTTATTTAAGGAGTACCAACACTAAGAAAGCCTATCAGTAAGTGAAGTGTAACACAACCCATTTTTCTTTTAGGATTTGGCTGAGATAATTGTATACAAATTCTCATCCCAAAACACATAGATGTGATTATGTTCAAATACATTTATTGCAAAAGTCTAGAATGACTCCTCAATTAAAAAATACCCCTTTAATTGGAAAGGGAGGTGGGCGGGGGTTGGGGTGACTGGGTAACAGGCAATGAGGGGGGCACTTGGCAGGATGAGCACTGGGTGTTATGCTATATGTTGGCAAATTGAAGTCCAATAAAAAAAATACCCCTTAAGAAGTTCTATGAATCCTCTATGACAAAATATTTATAGTTTAATACTCCACATCAAAATAAAGTTGTTATATATTAATTTTTAGAAAATATTATTTTAAATCCCTTATAGCATTAAATTGATCAAGTTATTCAGAAATTGAAAGATTCTGGGGTCAATGCATGAAGGAGCTGATAGAATGTAGTTTCTTGAGGGTAAGACAAGAGAGGAAGAGGTCAGGGAACAGTTGTAATAAGTAGAAATTATGCCAGAGAGAGAAAAGATCTTTGAAGTATGAGACAGAGATGGAGTAGAAAAAGAACTTGTGAAAACTATCCCTATACTGACTTGGGAGGTAGCGCCAATTCTGGCATTACCAGTGAGTGGGAGTTGAATGACTAGCTCTATTTATTGAATGTCTTGCTTTTAATGCATGGCACCCATTTTTTTTTTTTTTAATATTGGCAAACATGTAGAAGACCAGCCGGTAAGGTATTTGCATGATTTAATAGATTTGAGGTTTCAGAACAAATCATCTACAGTGGGAAGGGAAGGGGCTGGATAAAATTAAACAAAGGAGTAAATTAGGAGCAAAATATTATTGACAGCATCACATTCTGCTTCAACTTTTTCAAGATTATACTGCCTTCCCCAAAAGCACATTTATTTTGAACCTCTGAGTAATTAATAACTATATTTGGAAATAATAATTCATGTTATGTATTCCTCCCCCATGTTAGGAGATTTTAGCAGCAGAAGCTCATTGATATAACACATTTCTTGGTGACCTCAAATGTATAAAATAAATCTCTTGTTGCCAGGGCATTCTGGCACACAGCTCAAAAGTGATGCATTAAACCAAAAACTTCCTATTTGTGTTGCAAAGCTTTCTTGGGTTAATAATGATCTCAAATCCTCTACCTGTACACTCTTTTCACAACTGTCACATGTATTCACATATAACCATTTGTTTTAGCTCTATGTACAATGTAAAGATAAAAGAGCCCTAACCTTTAAGTAATAAAAATCAAACAATTGCACTAAGAGACTACTGTTAATCCCAGGAACAATGGAAAATTGTAACACAGTAAGATTCTAGTAGAATGATGCCAGTCACTTGTTGGCATTCCATTAAAGGTTAACTGGGGTGAGTATTTAAATGGCATATTAAAGGTCACTTTCCTTAAACATACACTTTTTTATGAAGTTGCCATAAAATAATTTTAAATAAAATAAAATCTGTTCAGCTATAGCATGCAATCTCAAAGGCAATTCAGTGATATGACATCTCGGAATAATTAAATGACTTGCTTCAGATCATACAGAAAGTAAGGAACAGTACTAAGTTTGCTCATGGATATTTTATCCATAAGATCAGATCTGTCTAAAAATGTTAATTTTTTTTTGATTAACAGAATTCCTTTCCTTCATGATATTTCATTTCTTGACTAATTATCTTGGAACTGAAACAAGACAGAAAATCTTGATTACATGAAAGCAGGTAGAGATACAATAGGATACGTGAGAATAAATCAAACCGGAATAGGAATAATAAAGCTTAGAAATGAGATATTTTATAAGAAATAAAAAAAGAAGGAAGGGAAAAGAAAGAACTCCACTCAAATCAGCTTATAAAAATTTACTTTTCCTTTCTTGTAACAACTCTCAGGCTGTTCACTATGAACAAGCTTAGCTAAAGTTGTTCTTGGAAACCATTAACTAGAGACTGTTTATTCAAAAAAATTATCTCCACCAAATACAAAGATATTTCATATATGAGGAAGAGCTAAATAAAGATTTAGAATCTGGTTAACCTCAGAACAAAAGGAATGGATCTTAATGAGTTAAGACATCCAAAGCATATTTATAGTTGAATCTGTTTAAAGGTTCAATAACTAGCTCTGAGTAGATATTTCTGCCTGTCTTAAAGGTAGAACAGATGTTGCAGATGTTGCAGAATCCTATTGTGAGAATGTAGCCTTTATTGTCAACCTTGTAGCAAACACTCTATGGCTCTTGGTCATTCTTGAAAGTTACAGAGTTTGACATGTAGAAACAAAGTAATGAATTAGTTTTCATGGAACATTTTTCCTTTCCTCTTCCATCTTCTTTTAATTTTCAGCATATATTGAAATATATTGTATTTAAAGGCAAGAAAAATATAAATTTAAAATCTACAATTTAGGATTCCTTTTACAAGATTTTTTTTCTGTTTTCATTCAAAGTTTTAGATCATATCCTTTTGGCCATCTCTTTCTGGAAGGAAGAACTTTTCCTTATTTATAAACTCTAATATCCACTTTGTCTTTTTAATGCCATTTTTTTGGACATCTTCCCATGTGATTATGTCTTTTTTTTAAGATTTTATTTATTTACTCATGAGAGACACACATAGAGAGAGGCAGAGACCCAGGCAGAGAGAGAAGCAGGCTCCATGCAGGGAACCGGATGTGGGACTGGATCCTGGGTCTCCAGTATCACACCTAAGACTGAAGGTGGTGCCAAACTGCCGAGCCAACCGGGCTGCCCTGATTATGTCTTTCCTGGCACTGTTCATTTAACAAATTCAACATACTGAGTCAGTCCACCTATACGGAAGATGACTATTTAAAGACCTATTAGTACTGTTTATTAGTTTACTATTTTCTTTAAAAAAAAAATCCGTCCATTGAATCTGATAAGTAAAAAATTTACAACAGCAGAAGACTCTCCTGAGTATTCTGGTCACCAGGAGTTTGAGTAGCCCTTTATAAGGTTGCTATGAGGCAGTAAGGACCTTGGAAAGTTATATGCACCCAATTTTAGATGATAACCTTGAACTCAAGGACATGAGTTTGATTTGTTTGGACTAAATTTGTATGTGCTTTATTTAGAATGTTTGCATTTAGATTCAGAAAGCAGATAGACCCATCAGTATTCTTTTTTGTGTGTATTTTTCTCTGGATTTGGGATGAAGATGATAGATTCATGCTTACAGAATTAGCTAGGAAACTTTCATTTCATGTTTGTTTATTTCTTAATATGTGGTATGTGTGTAATATTTCCTTCTGGCTTTGATAAATAGTTGACTTATAATTTCTTTTGGTAACTGTAGTACTAAAATCAATGGTCATCTAGTAACTATAGTTTTTCTTTTCTCTGAAGAGCAGTGATCCTTAGAAAACTTTAATCAAACATCTTAAATCATATTCTTACATCAGAGTAAAGACTGGAAATCAGTGCATCCTTTCTATCACTCCTGTGCACATCTCTTACAGCTGAGTTTCATTATGTCCTACAGATTTGGTCAGGTGAAACCCTGGAAGAAAGTCCTCCGTGCAGGCCACTCTTCTTGCTATCTCTGACCAGTACAAAATTTGATCCTCTAGGTGTTGTCAGGCTGATGTGTACAACCTTTCCCTAGCAGCTTTATCTGTACTCTCTGCCAGGATATATGTGCCCCTCTCATCTCATTAACTCTCATATTCTGTGTCCTCAATCTCAACTCAAGGTGAGTTTTAATTTATTCTTTTTTCAATTTTTGAGGATATTCTGGACTATATTACCTAAAAAATATTCCAAAATCTTTCTGTTTTACATAAAACAAAAGACTGTTTTTCATTCACCCAAAGTCCTCTGGGGACCTGGTGACTCTCCAAAGCCATAGTCTTCCATATGTGTATTCAGTGATTCAGGCTGTTTGGTATCTTGACTTCATATTTTAACACAAAATTTGCTCCAATTTGTTACATAAGAAAAGCAGAGGCTAGAGACTTTAGCTGACTGTTAAATGATTAAGTCTTACCATAACACACAGTACCACAACTCTCAGCGTATTGACTTGAACTAAGTTGTACAAATTCTACTCCAAACTCCATGGCACAGATGTCTCAAAGCTGTTGAGACAGGTTATTTATAAGTAGAACTTTACCATAAAAATGTAGTAATAGACAAAGTTCTAAATTTTGTAAAAGGAAAAGTTTCTACATACATATAATAATATATTCTTTAGTAAATTCTTTTGAAGTTTCTATAAAACTAATATAAAACTATGGCCAACTTAAAATTAAACAGCTAAATGGAATAGAACAGAACCTGTTACCTAATTACAGTGCAATTGACACTGCAACTAATAGCAAAAACAGAACATGCTAAAGCTAAACTGCAGATATTTAAAGAGATTCCCATAACAGGTGGACAAAAATTATCTCTAGCAATAAAAATAACAAAATTTAATATGTATATAGGCTTTATTGTTTCTCAGGCACTACTGTATTTACATTTATTACTTTATCCTTATAATCTTCCTCTGAGATAGCTATATTATTATTATCAATTATATTTCACAGAAAAGTGAACTGAGGAACAGAGAGGTAATATACCAAAGATCAGAGAAACATTAAGTAGATGATCCAGGATTTGTACTGCCAGTATCAAGCTTATATGGCATGACTTCAGAAATGCTCAGAAGAAATAACTTAACTCTTTAAAGCAAGATAATGAAACATAAACCAAAGTATGTCCATAGTTGGAAGAAAAAAATCACTAAAAATCACTGATTATATGGTCTTTAAAAAAAGAGAGGAGGAAGTAAGACTGACAAAGCTTAGCATTACTTCTGTAAATAGGTAAATTTCTAATCAATTCAAAACCCATTTTTAAATCACAAAACCCCATAAAATTATAATTAAGGTTGAGAAATTTACAGAGATATAAAAAAATAGAGAATAAAAGTTGGGGAAAATCTTCTCAAAAATATAGTATTGCCCTAGAAATCTCAAGGACATGAATAATGTACTGAATTACAAACTACTTAGATCGAAAACAAAAATATTGTGAATGTAAATACACCAATTAACTTTGCAAGAATTAGAATTTCACTAAAGAAGTATCCTCTGAATAAATTCCAGCATAGATGATTTTGGTATCTAAGTATATTGAGAAATATCAAAATTCAAATTTATTAAAATTATTCAATAGAGGGATTTGCACTAAACAAAGAAAATGAATTCAACATAGGCAAAACTGATACAGATAACATCAATGGTCTTCTACTTACATGTTTATGGTGTGCTGGGTATTCTGGAGGCACCTCTCTCTGTAAAGCAATTCTGTCATGGATAAGACACATTTTTGGTAGCATTTTTGTACTCAGAGGTACTAGAAGAGATCTCCAAAGATGCCCCCCATAAAACATATTCTTAAGGCTTGAAAACTAAGCTGTGGGCAGATGAAAAGAGATGGATTAACCAGAGCATAGACAGACCTACAAACCTTTGTGTCATACAGACTTGGGTTTGCAACAAGGAACAGCTGAATCTGGGGCCTTCACATTAGATCTGTACTCTCTGCAAAGTAGTTTCTGGCTACTAAACTTCTGTGATTTCCAGAAGTAGAAAATAGTCTTTTTCTCCCAGCAGAGACCTGCAGGAGTCCCATAGATTAAAAACAAAAAGGGTCAGTTCATCAGAAATCATCAAGCACACACAAAAAGCTGAGGCACAAGGAGAAGCAGAAGAAGAAGGACAAAGAGGAGAAAGAATAACTAGGTACTCAAACTGAGATAAAAACCATGAGATATTTCTGAAATATTTAAGCAAATCATGAAATCAGAGAAATGACTAAAAAATAAGAGACCATAAGGAAGAAACAGGCAAATATAATGTACAGTGTGACTTACAGAAATGAAAATTGTAACTGTTAGAAATCAAACCTTAGTGGATTTACTATGAACAGATTAGAAGTTAAGAAATAAATTGTGGAGTAAATGCAAGATGGTAAAAGAGTAGGGGACCAGCATAGCATCTGGTCCCCTGAATTCAGCTAGATATCTATCCAATCATTCTGAACATCTGGGAATTCAACCTGAGCTCTAAGAAGAAAAAAAAAATGCTGCAACTCTGCAAAGAAGAAAGAAACCATTTTTTGCAAAGTAGGAAGTACAGAGAAGTGAATATGAGGGCGAATATCAGAAGATAAACTACAGTGAGGGGGGCCTCCAGAAACCAGCTACTGGACTGTGGTATAATATAGCTGCAGAGCACAAAATTGGAACTTTAGAAATCTGCTCCTGTGAGGGATATCACTGCCTGAAAAGTGCTCAGGTGGCAAAGTGGGACAGAATCCTAGGTGGGACAGTGTGGTTTCAAGATCCTCAGGGTCACAAAGAATGGGGATGCCTGAGTATGGCAAAGTTCCTAAGCACTGGAGCAGGGAAGCCAGGCACAGTAAGCAACCCCAGAGTGGCGTCTCAGCTAGGTGTTGCCATAAACTGGGAACTACAACACAACGAGGCTCCAAGCAGGAGCCCAGCAAGCAACAACTGCTGGGAGACCATGCTCCTTCCACTGGGAAGAGCCACTCGGGTGTGCACACAGTTAGGCAATCACTCCCAGAACAGGGTCCCAGGGAGCAGCAGGGCCACGGTAGACCCCCTCTCTCTCCCCTGGGCAGATTGGTGCAGGAGTGTACCTCATGAGTTTGCAGAGTTTGGCACACACAAAAGGGATTGACCACTTTTCCCTGAGTGTGCACTGAAGAGTGGGGACCCCAATTGTTCAACTCTGCTGGAGATTGAGGCCCCACCATTTTTCTTTCTTTATTTTTTTTCATTCTCTAAATTGGCATGAAAAGCCCTAAGGGAACAAAAGCCACATAAAGCAACCTGAAGCAGCTCACGTTGAGGCAAGGGCAAGGGCAAGGGCAGTGCAACTACACCCAGACAAAGACACCTGAGAAATCAGCATAACAGGCTCCTCCCCCAGAAGACCAGCAGGAACATTGGGTTGATACCAAGTTTATGGATCACACTGAACTGAAAAACTGCTGTGCTAGGAGAAAATAGTATATAGAATTCAAGGTTATTTTTCTCATGAGGCTTTAGTTTTTCAGTTTAAAAATTTATTTTTCTCTTTTCCTTTTGTTCCTTTTCAACTAGTTTCTTATTTTATCAACTCTTTGCTTTCAAATATTTTTGAAATTTTCATTTTAAGTTTTTTAAAATTTTCATTTCATTTTTAAAGATTTCATTTAAATCTTTTTAATTTTTAATTTTTGAAATAACTTCATTTTCAAATCTTTAATTTTCATTTCATTCAATATTTAAAATTTTCACTTACATTTCATAGATATATTCTTTTTTTTAAAAAAAAAAAGGATTTTATTTATTTATTTGTGACAGACACAGAGAGAGAGAGAGAGGCAGAGACACAGGCAGAGGGAGAGGGAGAGAAGCAGACTCCATGCAGGGACCCCCATGCGGGACTCGATCCCAGGTCTCCAGAATCACACCCTGGGCCGAAGGCGGTGTCAAACTGCTGGGCCACTGGGGCTGCCCAGATATATTATTCTTTTTTGGCTTCCTTTCACTGTACTCAATTTTATTTATATATATATATATATGTTTTTCTTTCTTTACAATTTTGGGATATAGTGTCTTCTAACAAATAGACCAAAATACATTTAGGACAAAGTGCATTACCCTGTTTTATTTTGTCCACCTGTGAGATTATATTCTTTTTTACTTTTTTGTTTGTTTATTTCTGGTGTCTTCGTATTTGTTTAGTGTGTATTTTGCTGGAGTTGTGGTTGATATTTTTTATTTTGTTCTCTCATTTATTCTTTTCTGAAAAAAATGACAAGAAGGAGAAATTCACAGCAGAAGAGCCAGAGGTAACACTCTCTGCCATAGATCTAATTGATATGGATATAAGTAAAATGTCAGACCTGGAATTCAGAATAGTGATTATGAAGTCACTAGCTGGGCTTGATAAAAATCATAAAAGACACTAGAGAATCCCTTAGTGCAGAAATAAAATCTTATCAGGCTGAAATTAAAAACACTCTAACTGGGATGAAGTTTAAAATGGATGCTTTAACAGCTAGGGTAAATGAGGCAGAAGAGAGATTCAGTGACATAAAAGACAAAATGATGGAAAGGAAGGAAGCTGAGGAAAAGAGAGAAGAACAATCACTGGACCATGAGAGGAGGCTTCAAAAAATCAGTGATATCATAAAGTGAAATGATGTTAGAATTATGGGGGTCCCAGAAGAAGGAGAAAGAGAATATTTGAGCAAATCATAGCTGAGAACATCCCTAATCCCTAATTTGGGGAAGGAAACAGACATTGAAGTCCAGGAGGCATAAACAGTCCCCTTCAAAACCAATGAAACATATAATGATGAAGCTTGCAAATTTCAGAGATAAGCAGACAATCTTGAAAGCAGCTTGGGACAAGAGATCCTTCACATACAAGGGTAGGAACATTAGACTGGCAGGAGACCTAGCCACAGAGACATGACTGGCCAGAAAGGGTAGGCATGATATATTCAGGGTACTAAATGAGAAAAACATGCAACCAAGACTACTTTCTCCAGCAAGGCTCTCATTCAGAATAGAAGGAGAGATAAAGACCTTCCAGGACAAACAGAAACTAAAGAATTTGTGATCATTAACCAGGCCTGCAAGAAATATTAACAGGTATGTTGTAAGAGAAAAGGGAGCCCAAAAGTAACACAGACCAGAGAGAAACAAAGACAATATACAGAAACAGGGACTTTACAGGTAATATAATGGCATTAAATTCATATCTTTCAATAGTTACTTTGAATGTGAATGAGCTAAATGCTCCAATCAAAAGACACAGGGTATTATATTGGATAAAAAAGCAAGACCTATGAATATGCTATCTACAAGAGACTCATTTTAGACCCAAAGACATCTCCCAATTGAACATGAGGGGGTAGAAAACCATTGATCATGCTAATGGGCATCAAATGAAAACCAAGGTAGCAATCCTTATATCAGACAAATTAGATTTTAAACTAAGGACCGTAGTAAGGGATGAAGAGAGACACTATATCAAACTTAAAGGGCCTAACCACATGAAGATCTAACAGTTATAAATATTTATGCTCCTAACTTGGGAGCAGCCAGTTATATAAACCAATTAATAACAAAATTAGGGAAACACATTGATAACAACACAATAATAGTAGGGGACTTTAATATTCCACTCACAGCAATAAACATGTAACCTAAGCAAAAGATCAACAAGGAAACAAGGGATTTCAATGACACACTGCACCAGATAGACTTCACAGAAATATACAAAAAATTCCATCCTACAGCCAGAGAATACACATTTTTCTCAAATACACATGGGAAATTCTACAGAATAGATCACATATTGGGTCACAAATCAGGATTCAATCAATACCAAAGGACTGAGATTGTTCCCTGAATATTTTCAGACCATAATGCTTTGAAACTGGAACTCAATCACAAGGAACTCAGATACTTAGAGATTAAACAGCATTGTATTAAAGAATGAATGAGCCAACTAGTAAATTAAAGAGGAATTTAAACAATTCATGGAAACAAAGGAAAATAAAAACACAACTGCTCAAAACCTTTGGGATGCAGCAAAGGTGGTCCTAAGAGGGGAGTACAAGCCTTTCTCAAGAAACTAGAAGTCTCAAATACATAAGCTAACCTTACAACTAAAGGAGCTGGATAAAGAACAGCAAATAGAGGCTAAACCAAGCAGGAGATGAGAAATTATAAACATTAGAGTAGAAATAAATGAAATAGAAACCAAAAGAACAGTAGAATATATCAACAGCACTAGAATCTGGTTCTTTGAAAGAATTAGTAATATCGATAAGCCCCTAACCAGACTTATCAAAAAGAGAAAGGATGAATGAAAGAGAAGAGATAATGACCAATACCAAGAAAATATAAACAATTTTAAGAACATAATATGAACAATTGTACACCAACAAATTAGGCAATCTGGAAAAAATGGATGCATTCCTAGAAACTTATAAACTACCAAAACTGAAACAAGAAGAAATAGAAAACCTGAACAGACCCTTAACCAGCAAAGAAATTGAAGCAGTAATCAAAAATCTCCCAACAAACAAGAGTACAGGGCCAGATGGCTTCTCAGGGGAATTCTACCAAAGATTTAAAGAAGTAATACCTATTCTCCGAAGCTGTTTCAAAATATAGAAATGGAAGGAAAACTTACAAACTCATTCTATGAGGCCAGCACTATGTTGATCTGAAAATCAAAGACCTCACCAGAACGAATTACAGATCAATATCCCTGATAAACATGGATGCCAAAAGTTTCACCAAGATACTAGTTAATAGGATCCCACAGTACATTAAAAGGACTATCCATTATGACTAAGTGGGATTTATTCCTGGGATACAAAGTTGGTTCAACACCTTTAAATCAATCAGTGTGACATATCACATTAATTAAAAAAAAAAGGACAAGGACAATATGATCTTCTCAATTGATGCAGAAAGAGCATTTAACAAAATACAGTATCCTTTATTGAATTAAAACTGTCCACAGTATAGGGATAGAGGAAATATAACTTAATATAAAAGCCACATATGAAAAGCCTACAGCAAATATTCTCAGTCGGGAAAAACTGACAGCTTTTTTTCCCAAGGTCAGAAACAAAACAGGATACCCACTCTCACCACTGTTCAACATCATACTAGAAGTCCTAGCCTCAGCAATCAGACAACAAAAAGAAAAAAAGGTACTAAAATAGGCAAAGAAGAAGTCAAACTTTCACCCTTTCAGATGACATGATATTATATGTGGAAAACCCAAAAGACTCCTCCTCAAAATTGCCAGAACTTATAGAGGAATTCAGCAATATTGTAGGATATGAAATCAATGCACAGTAATCAGTTGCATTTTTATACACTAACAATTAGACAGAAGAAAGAGAGATTAAGGAATTGATACCACTTATAATTGCATAAGATATCTAGGAATAAACCTAACCAAAGAGGCAAAGGATCTGTACTCAGAATCTAACTATGGAACACTCATGAAAGAAACTGAGGAAGACAAAGAAATGGAAAACCGTTCCATGCTTATGGATTGGTAGAACAAATATTGTGAAAATGTCTATGCTACCTAGAGCAATGTACACATTCAGAGAAATTCCTTTTAAAATACTCTTGATATTTTTCACAGAGCTGGAAAAAATAATCCTAAGATTTGTATGGAACCAGAAAAGACCCTGAATACTCAGAAGAATGTTGAAAAGGAAAAGCAAAGCTGGGGGAATCACAATGCCTCGTTTTAAGCTATATTACAAAGCTGCAGTCATCAAGACAGTATGGTACTGGCACAAAAACAGACACATGGACCAATGGAACAGAAGAAAGAACCCAGAAATGGACTCTCAACTCTATGATCACCTAATCTCCAACAAAGGAGGAAAGAATATCTAATGGAAAAAGGACAGTCTTTTCAACAAAAGATATTGGGAAAACTGGACAGCTACATGTAGAAGAATCAAACTTGACCATTTCCTTATATGATACATCAAGGTAAACTCAAAATGGATGAAAGATGTAAACAGAAGACAGAAATCCATCAATATACTACAGGAGAACCCACGCAGCAACCTCTGTGACTCAGATGCAGCAACTTCTCAACTTCTTGCTCGATATGTCACCAAAGGGAAGGGGAAAAAAAAAGCAAAATGAACTCTTGGGACTTCATCAAGATTAAAAGCTTCTACATAACAACAATAAAAAAAGTCTACAAAACTAAAAGGCAACCTAAGTAATGGCAGATGATATTTGCAAATAACATATCATATAAAGGGCCATTATCCAGGATATATGAAGAACTTATCTAATTTAACACGAAAAAAAAATAATCGAGTCAAAAAGTGAGCAAAAGGCATGAATGGACATTTCTCCAAAGAATACATGTACATGGCCAATAGACAAAGGAAAAATATTCCGCAGCACTTCCCATCAGGGAAATACAAATCAAAAGCACTATGAGATACCACATCACCAGTCAGAATGGCTAAAATTAACGTGTCAGGAAACAAGAAATATTGGTAAGAATGTGATGAAAGGGGAACCCTCTTACACTGTTGGTTGGAATGCAAGATGGTGTGGCCACTCTGGAAAACAGTATGGAGTTTCCTCAAGAAACAAAAATAGAGCTACCCTATGATCCAGGAATTGTACTACTGGTTATTTGCCCCAAAGATACAGATGCATTGATCTGAAGGCATACCCGCTTCACAATGTTTATAGCAGCAATGTCCATAACAGCCAAAGCGTGGAAAGAGCCAACATGTCCCTCAACAAATAAATGGGTAAAGAAGATGTAGCATACATACATACATACATGCACACATACAAACATGCTCACACACAATGGAATACTACTCAGCCATCAGAAGGGATGGATACTTACCATTTACATTGACATGCATGGAACTGGAGGGTATTATGCTGAGTGAAATAAGTCAGAGAAAGACAATTATCATATGGTTTCACTCATATGTGGAATATATGAAACAGGGCAGAGGATCATAGGGGAGGGAAGGAAAACTGAATGGGAAGTCATCAGAGGGAGAAAAATCATGAGATACTCTTAACTACAGGAAACAAACTGAGGGTTGCTGTAGGGGAGGCGGGGAGGGGAGTGTTAATTGAATGGTGGGCATTAAGGAGGGCATGTAATGTGTGAGCACAGGGTGTTACATGCAATTGATGAATTTTTAGTGCTACATCTGACACTTAATGTAGTATATATTGGCTGATCGAATTTATATTAAAAATAAAAAAGAAATGAATTGTGAATTATATGTAACAGAAAAATAAGAAAATATGAATAAAAAATAAAAAGATACAGATGATAATGCAGAAAAATCGGATTCTGGGTATGTGAGTGTGTGTGTATGCGTGTGTGCATGTGTGTGCACAAAACAAGACAGAAAAAATAAAAAAAATGGAAGACAACAAAATTTCTTCTGTATTTTCTTTTTTATTTTTAAAAGTTTGATTTTAGTATAGTTAACATACAGTGTTTTATTAGTTTCAGGTGCACAATACGGTGATTCAACAAGTCCATATAACCTGGTGTTCGTTACAATAAGTGCCCTCCTTAATTCCTTTCACCTATTTCACTCATCCCCCACCCACCTCCACTCTGGTAATCAACAATTTGTTCTGTTTAGTTAAGAGCCTGTTAGTTTGCTGCTGTTTCTTCTCTTTGTTCATTTGTTTTGTTTCTTAAATTCCACATATGAGTAAAATAATACGGTATTTGTTTTCTCTAACTTATTTTGCTCAGGGTATACTCTCAAGCTCATCTGTCTCTTTGCAAATGGCAAGATTTCATTCTTTTTCATGGCTGAATAATGTTCTGCTGTATTTATATACCACATCTTCTTTATCCATTCATCTATCAATGGACACCGGACTGTTTCCATAATTTGGCTATTGTAAGTAATGCTGCTATAAACATGGAGGGGGCACGTACCCCTTTGAATTTGTGTTTTTGTATTTTTGAGTGAATACCCAGAGTGCAACTACTGGGTTATAGGGTAGTTTTATTTTTAACTTACTGAGAAATCTCCATACCGTTTTGAACAGTGACTATGCCAGTTTGCATTACCACCAACAGTGCAAGAGGGTTTTTTTTCCCACATCCTTGTCAACACTTTTTTGTTTCTTGCATTTTTTATTTTAGCCTTTTTTAACATGTATGAGGTGGTATCTCACTGTAGTTTTGATTTGCATTTTTCTGATGATGAGTGATGTTAAGCATCTTTTCAGGTGTCTGTTGGTCATCTGTACATCTGTTTTGGAGAAGTGTCTGTTTATGTTTTCTGCTCATTTTTATGGGATTAATCATTTTTTGGGTGTTGAGTTGTATTTCTTTGTATATTTTGGATACTACCCCTTTATTAATGTCATTTGAAAATATCTCCTCTCATACTACCCCTTTATTAATGTCATTTGAAAATATCTCCTCCCATACTACCCCTTTATTAATGTCCTTTGCCTCAGGAGACATATCTAGAAAAATGGTGCTGTGGCCAGTATGAAAGAAATTATTTCCTGTGCTCTATTCTAGGATTTCCATGGTTTCCAGTCTCATATTTAGGTCTTTAATCCATTTTGAGTTTATTTTTGTGTATGATATAAAAAAGTGGTCCAGCTTCATTCTTTTGCATGAGCTGTTTAGTTTTCTCAACACCACTTGTTGAAGATACTTTCTTTTTCCCAATGGATATTTTCTCGTGCTTTGTTGAAGATTAACTGACCATATAATTGTGGGCTTATTTCTGGGTATCCTGTTCTGTTCCAATGCTCTAGTGTTTATTTTTAGGCATACTGTTTTGATTACTACATCTCTGTAATGTAACTTGAAGTTGGAATTACGATACCACCAGCTTTGATTTTCTTTTTCAAGATTTCTTTGGCTATTTGAGGTCTTTTGTGGTTCCACATAAATTTTAAGATTTTTTACTCTGGTTTTTAAAAAAATGCTGAAGACAACCACATTTTGATAAGATCATGCTGGAAACATCCTGAACATTTGAAAAGTATGAGTCTTTATATCCCATCAAAACAACATATCCTAATCAAGATAAATAAAACAAATCCAGATCTAGACACACGTTAATGAAGCTATTAAACACAAAAGCCAAAAGAACAATTACAATAGCAGTCAGAGATAAAAAAAAAATAGATTACCCACTGATATTTCTTATGATTGAGGACATCAATTAGAATGAAGGCTTCAGGGCTCCTGGTGGCTCAGCTGGTTAAGAATCTGACTCTTGATTTTGGTTAAGCTCATGACCTTAGGGTCATGTATTAAGTCCTGTGTCAGGCTCTGTGTTGAGTGTGGAGTCTGCTTAAGATTCTCCTCCCTCTGCCTCTCCTGCCCCCTCTTGTATGCGCACATGCATACTCTCTGTCTCAAAAGAAAGAAGAAAGAGAAAGAAAGAAAGAAAGAAAGAAAGAAAGAAAGAAAGAAAGAAAAGAAAGAAAAGAAAGAGAAAAATGAAGAAGACTTCTTAACAGAAACAATTGAAGCCAGAGGCAGAAAAATAAAATTAAGGAATAGGAGGATAAAGGGAAGTTCCTTGAGTATTTTGATTTTCCCTAAATCTACCTTAGAATTGTGGCTAGCAAAGGGTGGATTCTGTATAATGGAGGAGTATCAAGCATACTATGTTAAGAACATAGGTATACTAAGGAAACTATAAAATTATATTGAATTTTAAATTGTGATTTTATGTTCTAAAGTTATAGTACCATTTAGGATGTGGGCTTGATCAATGGCCTGCAAGCTCATGAATCAGATAGGTGAGGCACTTTAGAATGCATAAATAAGCATTACTGATCTTATCTTTAATTCATATTTTGATCTTTTGTTCATCCTGAGCTTTTTGCATTAAGGCATTAAAAATTCTTTGTTAAATATTATTTATATTGATTTGTGTATATTTGGGCACCCCTTGAGTTTTGCACTCAAGGGATGCACCTCTATCACTTCACCCTAGTTCTAGCCCTGCTTGTTATATGCTAATCTATGAAATAGAACAAGGTTACTTACCACATAATATTACTAATATATTAGGTTAAACCCATGTAATTGATGATATAATCTCTTTGATTAGTTTGATGGAGAAATACAACCAACTTCCCTGTCTCTGTCTCCCTCTTTCCATTTAGTCAGAGTAATTTATCAAAGTCCCCTTGTACATTTCTATTAGCAGAGAGTTCTTGAAGTGGCCTTCAATCCTCCATCACTCTCCTGTCCCAGATTGTTCCAGTACTCCAATCTCTTCCAAATCTATCAGTTTACATTATGTGTCCCAGGCAGTTTAAGGAAAGGAAAAAGATTTAAAAGTGTTTAGTTGTTTCAATTTACCATTTTTTTTTGTTACAGCCAAATATATTTGATTTTTCATTGCAGTTTCTGTTCAGTGTATTCTTTACTTAACATAACCTCATTTCAAGGGATTAGGTGTTATAAGAGATCATAATCATGAGCTGAACACAACATTCAGAATGAGCCATTTTCCCAATTTCTGAACCTCCAGATTCAAAATTCCTTCAGAGTGAATTCTATTTTGGAGAAAGATTTTCACTGCAAATTCAACTTCAGTTGTGACTATCTCAATATGTCACATAGTTTCTAAAAATGTAGTTTATTCCAAAAGTCATTCTCCAATATACAAACTTATCTACTAATCTTTCACATATCAGCATATAGGGGAGTGTGAGATAGGCCACACAAAGTCTAATGGTGCTTTTTTCCCTAGAGGATTGGGTCCTACCTCATTTTAAGAGTCCATGTTTTATGTGTCAATTTAGTAGTGTTAATTTAGTAGTGTTAATTACTAGTGTTAATTTAGTAGTGTTAATTAACTGGAAACTACTATGTCATAAGCTTAATTTTAGGCCTCTTCATCTTCTTGCATAATTAGCCCATGTAAAAAAATCCAAGCATCTATACACAAACTGAACACCGATTTGCTGTGTATGATTCAAATACATTGAACACCCACATTTTTTGTGAGCTTAACATGACATTTTCTTATCTTTTTTGTAGGTTACTGACTTTTGTTTTTCTTTTAGAAGGGCCACATATAAGGACAATGAAAGAGACTTAAGTTAATCATTGTTTTAAAGTTAACTTTTTTGTTTAATTTCCCTCTTGAAGAAAGATGAATGTGGTTACTTCCAAGGCTAGATTTTTCTTCTCACAGATACTCATTGCTCTTCCTTTAAGAAGCACAAAAGCAATTTTCTTCTGGAACAACATACCTGCCATAGTGTATTGATTGCTTTTTGGTTTGAGGAATTTGAATGTGGACTACATTTCTACCTACTGGGAAACACTAAGCCATGCGAGTATTAAATTTTTGGTGAGAGGAAGATGAAGGAGCTAGGACAGAATGGGAAGGAAGATAAACGAGATCAATTTCATAGGCCTTTTTCTTTTTCTCAATACCTGTAGCTTACTCTTATATTAATTCTCTCTTACTTTCAAACACACACACACACACACACACATACACATACACACACAATTGTACCTTAATCTTCATTGGCAATGCAGGGAACTCTATGACTATACCATAGATATAAAAAATGATTCATACATCCGTTTATTCAAAAAGAAGTACTTCCAGGTGATTTGATAAAAATGGCTGATTGACAAATGAAAAAAAAGCAATAAAGATCTAGAATGTAAAATGTGTGCACAGTAGTATTAGGAGTTAGGAGGATTAGAAATCATACTAAAAATGAGAGAGAAGAAAATCAAGCTTCTCTCAATTTTTCATTTGGAGTTGTTAATTGTCTACTTCTATCATAATCTCGATTCAGGATTATTTACGCTACCACCATTCTTTACTGATTTTATTGTTTTTAATTTTAAAACTTTTAAAAGGAATAGAAGAACCCATTATTTATTCCTGGCCTTATAACAGTATGTTTTAAACTGGGAACAAATAGTTTGGGGAATAATGTTTAAAATTCTCATGAGGAAGCTAACAGATGGGTTTTCTTAATCAGAAATTTGTTGTTTATATCAACCAAGTTCTCATGCTATGTGGTGGAATAGTGAGCCCCATGGATATCATCTAATTAGCTAAAACCCATATTACATGGTTTGTATTGATTGTATGTTGGCACATACAGTTTATAGGGTGGTAATACCAAAACCCTATCATCCTGGTTTATATTCCAGTTTATCTATCTTATCAATGCCATTTTCAATAATGTATTTATGTGTGTAACTTGGTGGAAATAGTGAGCTATCCATTATATAAATGTAACTCTAATGGAAAAAGCCTAAAAGATAAGGCAATATCTTACTTCAGTTTCTATTAAAAATATTTTCCCTTGTTACAGAATGAACATCAAATTGGATTTAAGTAGTACCATTATTTTTCTGAGACACCGTCTTGGCTCTCCACATAAGGGTGTATTCTTGTTAAGCACTGCTCTCTCTATCTATTCTCAGCTAGAGTCTGAAAACTCTCATCCATCATAGTGTGTCTTCATAGTACATCAACCAACCCCCAAATCCCAGAAATGTATGATTAACCTTATTCCTATCAGTGAGTAGGGTAGAGTAGGAATGAGTCTTCAATTCCATATCACTTCCTTTTCGTAAAATTTTATTTTTTCCATCATTAATTTTGTCTGTGGGAATCAGGTAATAATTATTTGAGAAGAAAAAAGTGAAGATCTCTCAGCCCCTGTCAATGTATATCTCAAAATACACTGAATTCTATTTAAAATACCAATCAATACAAGGATGCTTTAAAAAGAACATACAAAATATGATAGGACACATTTTCAATGATGTTTAATATTTTTTATATTAGGGGAAAATGTGCATATCAAAATCTCAATCTTCCTCTTTCTAAAATGATATACAATCTACTAATATTAACATTTATAATTATTTATATTTATTATTAATTTATTAGTATATTGTTTGTGATTCCACTGATTATACAAGTCAACTTGGAGAAATGATTGTAATATTGCATTTCCATTCCATAAATGTGATTTATCATATTGTCAATAACTTCAATGTGGAAGATAAGTACAAAAGGAAAGGAATTAAGCAGACTAAGAATGATTCTAAGAAAACTGTAAAAGATATCTAAGCTAAAAATCTAAGAGAAATTAAGAAGACCAAAATTAATAAAAGGAATTGTAGAGAAGCAGATATACTCTGTGAAGTCAATATTTATTACATAATTAAGCAAGTAAGATGTGTGTGTAAAATAGATAAATAGAACAATGGAGCGTAATGAAGCACAAACAAATGGAGAGCTGATTATTGAAAAAACTGGCATTGCAGAGGGATGGTGTAAGAATTGACTTTCGAATAAATATTCTTTCTAGAAAAAACAAAACAAAACAGAGAAAAACAAAAAATAGCAGGATGGGGACAGTCCAGTAACACAGAAAAACTTTGATAATAGGTACTCTATTCCAACCAAACCCCACAGAAAGAATGGTGATCCCAACCAAGTCATACCAGCAAAGGCTGAGTGAAGAGTGTAGACTTTCCCCCTTGCTGAGTTGTGTTAAAGCAACCCAATTTCCTCAGCTGAGTAGTGTCTGAGATGGCCAAATTGAGAGTTGGGATTTCTGTTCACATTGGCAATAAAAAAGGGTTTCTTCTCATAGGATCAGTGGAGATTAGATGGAGAGCTTGGGCTTTCCCCTCCATCTGAAAGAAATGAGGCTGACTTCTACTCCTTCCTTGTAGCAGGGATTCAGAGGAGTTCTAGTGAAAAATGAGAACTTTTACCACTGCTCAGTTTTAATGAGGCTGCTATAGTGATAAAATAGTTTTGTACTTTGATTGTGGTAGTTGTTAAACATATTTATACATGTGATAAAATGACACAGTACTATACATACACATTGTATTATGTACATGGGTCAAATTCTTTTTTGATATTGTGCTACAATGAAGTAAGATGTAACTACTGGAAAAACTGAATGGAAGTACACAGGAATTATATGTACTATTATTCATCGTCCAATTTTTTAAATAATAAATTTATTTTTTATTGGTGTTCAATTTGCCAACATACAAAATAACACCCAGTGTTCATCCCGTCAAGTGCCCGCCTCAGCGCCCATCACCCATTCACCCCCACCCCCCGACATCGTCCACTTTTTAAAAGTGAAAATTTGTATGTATCCCTTTGAATTAGTATTTTTGTATTCTTTGAGTAAATACCTAATGGTGAAATTGCTGGAGCATGCACTCCAATGTTTACAGCACCATTACAATAGCCAAATTATGGACACACCTCAAGTGTCCATCAAATGATAACTGAATAAAGAAAATGTGGTGTGTGTGTGTGTGTGTGTGTGTGTGTGTATGTATACATATATACAATGGACTATTACTCAGCCACAAAAAAAAAAAAAAAGAAATCTTGCCATTTGCAAGGATTTGGATGGAGCTAGACAGTATTATGCTAAGAGAAATAAGCCAATTTGAGGAAGACAAATACATATGATTTCATCCATATGTGCAATTGAAAAAAAAATGAGCAAAAGGAAAAAAGAAACAGAAAGAGATGAACCAAGAAACAGACTCTTAACTATAGAGAACAAGCTGATGGTTACCAGAGGGGAAATGAGTGAGAGGCTAGGTTAAATAGGTGATAGGGATTAAGGAGTGCACTTGCAATGAGCACCAAGTATTCTTTGGAAGTGGTGAATCACTGAATTGTACACCTGAAACTAATATTACACTGAATGTTAACTAACTGGAATTTATTTATTTTTAAAGATCTTATTTAGTTATTCATGACAGACACACAAAGAGAGAGAGGCAGAAACACAGGCAGAGACAGAAGCAGGCCCCATGTAGGGAGCCGGATTTGGGACTCAATCCTGTGGCTCCAGGATCACTCCTGGGCCTGAAGGCAGACGCACAACCACTGAGCCACCCAGGCATCCCAACGAACTGGAATTTAAATAAAAACTAATAAAAGCAACATTGTAGAAGAAATAAATGACAGGGATTGTTGTTAAGAAAAAAATTTAAAGGAAATATTTAGAATATATAAAGACTTCCAAAACTTAAAAATGTCAAGTACAAAATAGAAAATGGACTGAACTGATAGTTAATAGATGAGGATATGCAAATGTTTAAGAAATACATAAAAACCTGTTCAAAATCATTAGTTTAATTAGAAAATTGAGAATTAAAATAAATGAATTTTTTTATACTACTGATAGGACCATAAACATGTACTGCATCATGGGAAACACTTTGGTATATATATCAAGATTAACCATAATGATACTCTATGACCTAGTGTTGCTATTCCAAAGGATAAGAGCCAACAGAAATTCATGCAGGTGTCTACCAATGTATGTATAATCTTCATCATAGAAAACATAATCTATAATACCCCTGAAAAAATGTAACTCCCAAGTGTCTCAACAGTTGAGCGGATAAATTGTAGTATTTGTACAAAGGACAATGCCGTTTCATATTGTTTATAAAAAGAAATTAAATAGCTAAGTTAATCATATTTTTATTCGGAATAATAAATAGTTCAGAATTTCTTCGACATATATATTTGACAAAAGCTGTTAGTAAAAAGTGTTTTGTACAATTAATTTTTCAGATTAAAAAATTCATTCATACAGTGATGGCACATAGTAGATGTCTAATAAATCCATCCTTTGTCCAATTAATCAATTTGTTTAGATATTAATTTACTTTCTCATGCAATAAACATTTCTTGAGCACTTCTTATGTATCTGGAAGTGAGAATGTTCCTAAAGTTAAAAAAAAATAAGAGAAGATTATCTTTAGAGAGGCCATGTCTAGTTAAATATTCAGAAAATATAGCAAGGTATACAGCAGGAAATTAGAATTAAGGCTTTTAGATCATACACAGGAAACTAGAGTATGCAGTGATTGATCTGAAATATGAAGGATATTGTTTAGATTAATGTAAGTGGTATATATTCTAAGTAGGGGAGAAACTACGATTCAAGTAGAGGTTAAAGTTATAATTTATGTTAGCAGATCTATGTCATTTAAATAATAAATGCACATGGTAAACTATGTCTCTTGAAGAATAAATGTACATAAGACTGGCTGGGAGGGGCAGAGATGAAGATAATGTAAGTGAGATAAGCAGCAATCAAATAAGGCAGGGAAGTGTGAAAATCATAGATTTTTAGGATTTCAAGTGGGTGGTTAACTTTTTCAGAAATATATGTTTATATATTTATGCATTGTTATAGTTTTATAAAGTGGTGGTGGGGAGGGAACACACACCATTTGACTATAGCTCTCAAGTGAATTAGAATTCAGAGGTAGAAAAATATGTATTTATTTTTATATATATTTAATTGAGATCCCCATTGTTTCCTACTATGAGAAGAGATCTTGTAGCTAATCAGAAAGACATTTCATCTTGTACCTGTCCCATTCCGTCCATACATTTCACCTCTGGGTCTTAGTAACTTAGCCCTCACTAGGATCACTTCAGTGTACTTACCTTCTCTACTTTACATTAGTTTTCTTATATTCCTTGAATACATCTAGGTTTTTAATTTATTTTTATTTTATTATTTTTTAAAAGATTTATTTATTTATTTATTTATTTATTTATTTATGAAACAGAAAGAGAGCATGAGTAGGGGGAAAGGGAGAGGCAGAGAAACAGACTCCCCACTGAGTAGGGAGCTCAATGCAGGGGATGCTGGGCTGGATTCTGGGACCCTCAGATGATTATCTGAGCCAAAGGCAGCCACTTAACCAACTGAGTCACCCAGGAGCTCCTTTATTTTCTTATTTTTTGTACATCAAGACTTTGAACTTATTCTCAGAAGGACTTCCTATTCACACAACTTATTATTAGGCCCTTACAATGATTTAAGACTTCCATTATCATCTCTTAATGGGAAGTGATATGAATATTTTCAAGTTTATTCATAGTCAGAGAACTTTCTGGGCAAAAACTAATAGCAATCTGGAATACAGGACAAGCCTTAAAGGGGAAAGGATGACTAAAATGCATGCAAACATAATGTAGTAAATCTTTGGGGAGGCTTTGATTTCCTCAGATATGTGTTTACATTTCAAAGGAAAATGAAATCCAAAGCCATACAGTTATCCTTCAAAGGAATGTAAGGTATTAAACAGCAAAAGTTTCTGTTACTCTCTTCAGTCGGGGAGGGGACAGGTGTCCAGATTCCATATATTCTTCCAGATTCAAAATTTCTGTGTTCTTTTCGTCTGGTTCAAGAAACTCCTGTTTCACAAGAAGAGTTACATCTGCCCTTCTTTCAACTGCCTTGAAGTGAAAAATTTAAGGCATGGGGAAATGATCCATTTATGGCTATAAAAAGTAATATCTGTGTCTCTGTTCCAAAACCTTCATGTATTCTTTTAACACAAAATTGTTATATAAAAGTTATTATTCAGCCATTAAGAAGAATGAAATCTTGCCATTTGCAACAACAGGATGGAGTTAGGAGTATAATACTAAGTCAAATAAGTCAGTCAAAAGGAAGACAAATAGTATATGATTTCACTGATATGAGGAATTTAAGAAACAAATGAATAAATAAAAGAGAGAGAGAGAGAAAGAGAGAGAGAGAAACCAAGAAAAAGATTCCTAACTATAGAGAACAAACTGATGGTCACTAGAAGAGAGAGGGGTAGGAGGATGGATGAAGGGGATTAAGAAAACACTTACCATAGGATCACTGAGTGATATACAGAAGAAATAGTATATTGTACATCCGAAACTAATATAACATTGCTTGCTAACTATATTGGAATTAAAATTAAAGACTTAATAAAAAAGATTTATCATTTCTTCACAGAAGTCTTCCTCAATCTGTTTTGTAGAACAAGGAAAGAACAACCTCATTTTTCTTTATTTCACATACTGGTTTTTTTTTTTTTTACGATTTTTATTTATTTATTTATTCATGAGAGACACACAGAGAGAGAGGCAGAGACACAGGCAGAAAGAGAGCAGGCTCCATGCAGGGAGCCCGATGTGGGACTTGATCCCGGGACTCCAGGATTCACGCCCTGGGCCAAAGGCAGGCGCCAAACCACTGAGCCACACAGTGATTCCCTATTTCACATACTGTTTGTTTTCTAAAGGCACTTATGAAAATTTGTAATTATATTTTTCTTAATTTCCTAAAGTAGATTTAAAGACTATTGGTGTTTTAAGCACTTAATCTCCACAAGTGTCTTTCTAATCTATAGTATCTACACATCAGTAAATACCCCTGGCTGATATTATTCCCAATTCTAATATTTTGCAAGTGACTTGAAAGTATTCAAGGATGTTTTATACCTGCTCACCATATTTATTCATGCAATCTTAGATTGGGAACAATTTATGGTATCATATGTGGGTGGAGCCACAAAAAAATCCCACAGCTTTACCATGTGTCAAAAATAGCATCTTTGGGCAACCTCAGCCAAAAACAAAACAAAACAAAAAAGGAGGCCTTGGTAAAGCTATCTTTTTTAAAAATTTTTTTTAAAAGAAATAAAATACATACATTTTTCTCTTTTATATTATAAAATAGTAGAAAAAGACTGTTTCTTAACTTTCTACAGAAAAATTGGTGAAAGAGAAGCAATATTATGACACAAATAGTTACTTCATTTAGAGTATATAAAAAATCTTTCTCGCATAAAAACAAACAGTAAGAATAAATTCAAATCAGGTCAATTGTATGAAGTTATAATTATTAATGATGTATTAAGAGCAGTACTAAGGAATAGTGAATTTCAGTTTTTATGTCAGATCAAACCTGGACACTGAATCAAGCTCACTAATATTCTGACATCTGAATTTTAGCATAGGGCTATATGGAATATATATTTCTGCCATGAATCCAAACCTAAATCATCACTGTTATTACACTTCTTGGAAAATGTTTATTTTGATGCCTTGAAGTTGATATGGACACCATTTCATTAAAGTACTTTCAAGTTGTTGAGAAGAGACTAGTCTACAATTACTCTAATATCAAGAAACATATTCACTGCCAGATTTTCAAAAGGATGTAGAAGTTCTATGGTAAGTATAAATTCCTGTTAAATTGTACTGATTTCAAAATCAAATCATGCCATTATAGTTTTCTTCTTCCTTCATTATAACTATATACACATCAAGAATGTTTTGTTTTCCAGAATCAAATAATTTGGAAAACATCAGCAAATTAAACTATCCTTTCATCTGAACTAACTTGGGCTTAATAACAGTTATAAACTTTAGGAAAATTAGATTTATCCTATTTTTTCAGAATATTTCCTGTACTCCAAACTCTTATTACTACTCCTATTTGGAATGTTCCATATAATGGCTAAGTGATATTTATAAGACCATTATCTTGCTAATAGTAGCATCTGATCAACCCTCCTGCAAGTAGCAATTCTAAATTTCAGATGGATATATTCTTAAAAATACTGTTAAGGAGGCACCTGGGAGGCTCAGTCAGTTGAAGGTCTGCCTTTGGCTCGGGTCATGATCTTGGGATCCTGGGATCTAGCTCTGTATTGGGTTCCCTGCTCAGCAAGGAGTCTGCTTCTCCCTCTCCCACTGTTCATGGTTGCTCTCTGTCTCTCAAATAAATAAAATCTTAAAAAATAAAATTATACTGTTTGGGCAACGTACTGAATGGGAAAATATAATTGCAAATGATGTAACTGATAAGGGGTTAATATCCAAAATAAAAAAAATATCATATATATATATATATATATAAAACCTCACACAACTCAATATAAAGAAGACAATCCAGGATGCCTGGGTGTTCAGTCATTAGAGCACCTAACTCTTGGTTTTGGCTCAGGTCATGATCTCAGGGTCATGAGATCGAGTCCCTCATAGGGTTCTGCACTTAGTGGGGAACATGCTTGAGATTCTCTCCCTCACTCTTTCCCTTTACCCCTCTCCCTACTCATTCTCAGTCTCTGTCTCTCAAATAAATAAATAAATCTTTAAAAAATAAAAATCCAATTAAAAAATGGGCAGAGAACCTGAATAGACAATTCTCCTTTGAATTAGTATTTTTGTGTCCTTTGGGTAAATCACTGGTAGTGCAATTGCTGGGTCATAGGGTAGTTCTAATTTTAACTTTCTGAGGAATCTCCATTCTGTTTTCCAGAGTGGCTGTACCAGTTTGCATTCCCACCAACAGTGTAGGGGGTTTCCCTATCTATGCTTCTTTAACATCTATTATTTACTATGTTGTTAATTTTAGACATTCTGACTGGTGTGAAGCAGTTTCTCATTGTGTTTTGATCTGTATTCCCTGATGATGAGTGGTATTGAGCATCTTTTCTTGTGTCTTTGGCCACCTGGATGTCCTCTTGGAGAAAGGTCTGGACATGCCTTCTGTCTTAAGAAGATCTTAAGAAAGATCTTAACAAGATTGTTTATTTTTTGGGTGTTGAGTTTGATAAATTGTTTTTTTTTCTATATATATTTTATTGGAGTTCAATTTGCCAATATATAGTATAACACCAGTGCTCATCCCATCAATTGCCCCCCTCAGTGCATGTCACCCAGTCACCCCATCCCCCTGCCCACCTCCCCTTCCAAAACCCTTTGTTCTTTTCCGAGAGTTAAGGGTCTTTCACGTTGTGTCACGCTCTCTGATTTTTTCCACCCATTATTTCTCTTTTCCCCTATAATCACTTTCACAATTTTTTATATTCCCCATATGAATGAAACTATATAATGTTTGTCCTCCGATTGACTTCCTTCACTCAGCATAATACCCTCCAGTTCCATCCATGTTGAAGCAAATGGTGGGTATTCGTCTTTCTAATGGCTGAGTAATATTCCATTGTATACATAGACCACAGCTTCTTTATCCATTCATCTTTTGATGGACACCGAGGCTTCTTCCATAGTTTGGCTATTGTGGACATTGCTGCTATAAAAATTGGGGTGCAAGTGTCTCAGTTTTTCACTGCATCTGTATCTTTGGGGTAAATACCCAGTAGTACAATTGCTGGGTCATTGGGTAGCTCTATTTTTAAATCTTTGAGGAACTTCCACACTGTTTTCCAGAGTGGCTGTACCAGTTTACATTCCCACCAACAGTGCAAGAGGATTCTCCTTTCTCCACATCCTCACCAACATTTGTTGTTTCCTGTCTTGTTAATTTTCACTATTCTCACTGGTGGGAGGTGGTATCTCATTGTGGTTTTGATTTGTATTTCCCTGATGGTCAGTGATGCGGAGCATGTCTCATGTGCTTGTTGGCCATGTGTATGTCTTCTTTGGTGAAATTTCTGTTCTTGTCTTCTGTCCATTTCATGATTGGATTGTTTCTTTGCTGTTGAGTTTAATAAGTTCTTTATAGATCTTGGAAACTAGCCCTTTATCTGATATGTCATTTGCCAATATCTTCTCCCATTCTTTTTTTTTTTTTCTTCTCCCATTCTGTAGGTTGTCTTTTAGTTTTGTTGGCTGTTTCTTTTGCTGTGCAGAAGCTTTTTATCTTGATGAACTCCCCCTAATTCATTTTTGCTTTTGTCTCCCTTGCCTTCATAGATATGTCTTGCAAGAAGTTGCTGTGGTCAAGTTCAAAAAGGTCATTCCTGTGTTCTCCTCTAGGATTTTGATGGAATCTTGTGTCACATTTAGATATTTCATTCATGAGTTTATCTTTGTGTATGGTGAAAGAGAGTGGTCTAGTTTCATTCTTCTGCATGTGGATGTCCAATTTTCCCAGCACCATTTTATTGAAGAGACTGTCCTTTCTCCAGTGGACAGTCTTTCCTGCTTTGTAGAATATAAGTTGACCATAGAGTTGAGGGCCCATTTCTGGATTCTCTATTCTGTTCCAATGATCTATGTGTCTGTTTTTGTGCCAGTACCATACTGTCTTGATGATCACAGCTTTGTAGTACAGCTTGAAATCCGGCATTGTGATGCCTCCGGCCCTGGATTTCTTTTTTAATATTCCCCTGGCTATTTGGGGTCTTTTTTGATTCCATACAAATCTTACGATGAATTGTTCCAGCTGTGTGAAGAAAGTCCATGGTATTTTGATAGGGATTGCATTGCATGTATAAATTGCCCTGAGTAGCATAGAAACTTTCACAATATTTATTCTTCCAATCCAAGAGCATGGAAAAATTTTTCATCTCTTAGTATCTTCCTCAATTTCTTTCAGAAGTGTCCTGTAGTTTTTAGGGTATAGGTCCTTTACATCTTTGGTTAGGTTTATTACTTGGTATCCTATGCTTTTGGGTACAATTGTTAATGGGATTGACTCCTTAATTTATCTTTCTTCAGTTTTAGTGTTAGTGTATAAAAATGCCACTGATTTCTGTGCATTGATTTTGTATCCTGCCACATTGCCGAATTGCTGTATGAGTTTTAGCAATCTTGGGGTGGAGTCTTTTGGGTTTTCTATGTATAGCATCTGTGAAGAGGGAGAGTTTGACTTCTTTGCCAATATGAATGCCTTTTATTTCTTTTTGTTGTCTGATTACTGAGGCTAGGACTTCTAGTACTATGTTGAATAACAGTGGTGAGAGTGAACATCCCTGTCGTGTTCTTGTCTTAGGAGAATGGCTCCCAGTGTTTCCCCATTGAGAATGATATTTGTTGTGGGCTTCTCATAAATGGATTTTAATATATTGAGGAATTTTCCCTCTATCCCTACAGTCTGAAGAGTTTTGATCGGAATGGATGCTGTATTTTGTCAAATGCTTGCTCTGCATCTATTGAGAGGATCATAGGGTTCTTGTTTTTTCTTTTGCTGATATGATCTATCACGTTGATTCTTTTATGAGTATTGAACCACCCTTGTTTCCCGGTCATTGTGAATAATCTTCTTGCTGTACTATTGGATCCTATTGGCTAGTATCTTTTTGAGAATTTTCGCATCCATGTTCATCAGGAATATTGATCTATAATTCTCCTTTTTGGTGGGGTCTTTGTCTAGTTTTAGAATTAAGGTATGCTGGTCTCATAAAACGAGTTGGGAAATATTTCTATCCTTCAAAGCATCTTTAGTAGAATAGGTATTGTTTCTACTTTAAACGTTTGATAGAATTCCCCTGGGAAGCCATCTGGCCCTGGACTTTTGCGTCTTAGAATGTTTTTGATGACTGCTTCAATTTCCTCCCTGGTTATTGGCCTGTGCAGGTTTTCTATTTCTTCCTGTACCAGTTGTTAATCTGTGGTTTTCCAGAAATGCATCCATTGCCTAATTTGTTGGCATATAGCTGTTCATAATACTTTTTAAAAATCATTTGTATTTCCTTGGTATTGGTTGTGATCTCTTCTCTTTCATTCATGATTTTATTAATTAGAGTCTTTTCCCTTTTGTTTTTAATAAGGCTGGCTAATGGTTTATCTATCTTATCAATTCTTTCAAAGAACCAACTCCTGGTTTTGTTGATCTGTTCCACAGTTCTTCTGGTCACTATTTCATTGAGTTCTGCTCAAATCCTTATTATGTCTCTTCTTCTGCTTGGTGTAGGTTTTATTTTCTACTCTGTCTCCAGTTCCTTTAGGTGAAAGGTTAGCTTGTGTATTTGAGTTTTTTCCAATTTTTTGAGGGAAGCTTGTATTACGATGTATTTCCCTCTTAGGACTGCTTTTGCTGTATCCCAAAGATTTTGAATGGTTGTATCTTCATTTTCATTAGTTTTCATTAATCTTTTTAATTCTTCTTTAATTCCCTGGCTGAACCATTCATCTTTTAGTAGGATGCTCTTTAACCTCCTTGTGTTTGAGTTTCCTTCAAATTTCTTCTCGTGATTGAGTTCAAGTTTCAAAGCATTGTGGTCTGAAAATATTCAGGGGACAACCCCATTTTTTGGTAGAGGTTGAGACCTGATTTGTGACTCAGTATGTGGTCTATTCTGGAGAAAGTTCCATGTGCACTTGAGAAAAATTTGTATTCAGTTGCATTCAGATGCAAAGCTCTGTATATATCTGTGAAATCCATTTGGTCCAGTGTATCATTTAAAACCCTGGTTTCTTTGGTGATGTTTTCCTTATAATATCTGTCATTTGCAGAAACCACCATATTGAAGTCTCCTCCAATTAGTGTATTATTATCTAAGTATGTCTTTACTTTGGTTATTAATTGATTGATATACTTGGCAGCTCCCACATTAAGAGCATAAATATTCATGATTGTTAGGTCTTCTTTTTGGATAGACACTTTAAGTAGGATATAGTGTCCCTCTTCACATCTTACTACAGTCTTTGGGATAAACTTTAATTTATCTGATATGAGGATTGCTACCCCAGCTTTCTTTTGAGGACCATTTGAATGGCAAATTGTTCTCCACTCCCAGGCTGGAGTTGTCCTTAGGTCTAAAACAGTTTCTTGTAGACAGAAAATAGATGGGTTTTGCTTTTTTATCCAGCCCGAAACTCTGTGTCTTTTGATAGACTCACATTCAGAGTAAGGACTGAAAGATATGAATTTAGTGTCATGGTAATACCTATTCAGTCCTTGTTTTTGTGGATTAATTCTTTGGGCTTCCTCTTTCTTTTTAAAGAGTCCCGCTTAATATTTCTTGCAGAGCTGGTTTGGTGGTCACATATTCTTTCAGTTTCTGCCTATCTTGGAAGCTCCTTCTATTCTGAGTGAGAGCCTTGCTGGATATAGTATTCTTGCCGCATGTTCTTCTCATTTAATATCCTAAATATAATCCTACCAGTCCTTTCTGGCCTGCCAGGTCTCTGTGGAGAGGTCTGCTGTTAATGTAATATTTCTCCCCATATAAGTTAGGAATCTCTTGTCTCTCACTGCCTTAAGTATTTTCTCTTTATATTTGGAATTTGAAAGTTTCACTATTAAATGTTGAGGTGTTGAACAGTTTTTATTGATTTTTTTTTGTTTGGGGATCCTTTCTATCTTCTGGATCTGAATGTCTGTTTCCCTCCCCAAATTGGGGAAGTTCTTAGCTATGATTTGTTCAAATATGCTTTCTAGCCCTCTGTCCCTCTCGGTGCTCTCTCAAACTCCAATTATAAGTAGATTTTTCCTTCTGAGGCTATCATTTATTTCCCTTAACCTTTCCTCATGGTCTTTTACTTGTTTTTCTCTTTTTTCCTCAGCTTCCTTCCTTGCCATCAACTTGTCTTCTATGTCACTCACTCTTCCACCTCATTAACCCTAGCAGTTAGGACCTCCAGTTTGGATTGCATCTCATTTAATTGATTTTTAATTTTTACCTCATTAGATCTAAATTCTGCAGTCATGAAATATCTTGAATCTTTTAGGCTTTTTTCCAGAGCCATGAGTAACTCTATAATTGTGCTTCTGAATTGACTTTCTGACATCGAATTGTAATCCAAGTTCTGTAACTCTGTGGCAGAGAGTACTTTTTCTGATTCTTTCTTTTGTGGTGAGTTCTTTCTAGTCATTTTGCTCAGTGCAGAGTGGCTGTATGAGCTAGCTGAGTCAAGATTATCAACCATGACCTAAGTAAATTTCACCCTAGATGACTCTGAGGAAGTCAGATACCAGAAATTGAAAATAAAGATCAGAATGAAATAAAACAAAAGGACCACTAAAGTGAAAAACAAATTTTAAAACAAAGTAGTAAAAAATAAAAGGCCAAGAATCCCAAGAAGAAGAAAAAAAAAAAGGAAAAGAGAAAAAAGTGAAAGTAAAGAGAATAAAAAGAAGGAAAAAAAGCAGGGGAACTGGGAGATGATGGTGGTGACAAAGTTGTAGTGGAGGAAAAATGTAGTCTACCTGAGGGTTCTTAGAGGGTGATCCTCTTGGTTCTGAGTATATTAAGTTCTGTATGTTAGAAGATGCTCAGTCCCAGAAATATATTGTAAAAACCAGAAAACTTGTAGAGAGCCCCAACACTGACCACCAATACATAAATCAGATAAAAGAGTGGGCCAGAATAGGAATGAAGAGAGAATATAATCTCATAGAATGAACCAGCATGGTAAACCCTTGATTCTGAGTGCGTGCTGGTCATGTTTTAGAAGGTATTAACTTCCACCATTGCAGAACAAAATGAGGCAGAGAAAAAAAAAAAAAAAAAAACACACACACACACAAAACCAAAAAAAAAAAAAAAAACACACACACACAAAAAGAGCAAAACAAAACAAAACAAAACAAAAACATATCTCGTGTATCTCCCAAAATTAAGTTGAGTATGTTGAAGGGAATCTAGGAGTGGAAATTATGTCTAAGACCTGTAATTGTGGAAATATGAAAGTCAAAAAGGAAGAAACTTAAAAATGAAGAGGTGGTAAAATATTGTAGTTAGGGTGGGAAAAGAGGAAAAAAATTGGAAATTTTTAGTCTGATATAAAAACGAGTTGTACTGGAAAAAGGGGGTGGGGAGGGATACCCTCTAGTTCTATATACTATAAATCCCTCCAACTTCCCTGGAGCTTTCCAGTGCGGCTTGGTCAAGAACTTGCTCTTTCCCTGTTCTCCCAACTGATCTTCTGGGGGAAGGCCTGCTGTGCTGACTCTCAGATCTGTGCACCTGGGGGAGCTGCCCCACCCCTACTGGGTGCCGGGCTCAGTGGGAGCTCTTTACCCCATGAAGCCTCTGTTTCCTGGCAGCTCTTTCTTGCTAGAAGCAAAAACCCTTCTCTGTAGCCTTCCTGCTGTTCTCTCATTAAATCTCAGGTCAAATTCGTAGGTGTTCAGGATGATTTGAAAGTTATCGAGGTAAGTTGGTGGGGCCAGGTGAGTTGAGGACCCCTACTCCTCCACCATCTTGCCCCACCTCCAAGTTTGAAAAATTCTTTATAGATTTTGGATCCTAACTTGTTATCAAATATGTCATTTGCAAATATCTTCTCCCATTCCATAGGTTGTCTTTTAGTTTTGTTGATTGTTTCCTTTGCTGTGCAGAAGCTTTTTATCTTGATGAAGTCCCAATAGTTCATTGTTTGCCTTTGTTTCCCTTGCCTCTGGAGATATGTCGAGTAAAAAGTTGCTATGGCCAAGGTCACAGAGGTTACTGCCTGTTTTCTACTCTAAGATTTTGATAGATTCTTGTCTCTCATTTAAGTCTTTCCTCCATTTTGAATTTATTTTTGTGTATGGTGAAGAAAGTGGTCCAGTTTCATTCTTGTTCATGTTGCTGTCCAGTTTTCCCAACACTATTTGTTAAATAGACTGTCTTTTTTCCATTGTATATCCTTCTCTGTTTATTGAAGATTAGTTGATCATACAGTTGTGGGTCCATTTCTGAGTTTTCTATTCTATTCCACTGATCTATGTGTCTGTCTTTATCCCAGTACCATGCTGTCTTGATGACTAGAGCTTTGTAATGTAGCTTGAAGTCCAATGTTTTATATTTGTATGATGTTATTGTCGTCCAAATTGTTAAATATCAATGTAGCAAAATTTATCAGTTTTCCATTAGTTTTTATTAATAATTTGGTTCTCTTTATGATTTAAAATATTCTTTTATGTTCTAAAATGTAAGTCATTGTTATAAATAGGCTCTTGCACTCTATCTTCTTACAGAACTACAATGCCATATATAGTGATATTTTATTTTACCATGTCCCATCTGTATTTTAATTCTTCTGTCAAAATGTTTTTTTCAATCTTGAATCCAACAGTTTGATCTAACATCTAACTCATATTTCTGCATATTCTCTTAGTATTTGTGTAATCTGCCATTAAATACAACTATATAAATCTAAATATGACCAAATTTATGCTCCAGTTCTAGACTTTCCTTTAGATCATTTTTATAGTTTCCTTTTTATTTCCTTTCTTGCTTAATTCTCAATTTTTAAATCTAATTTCTTGACCAAGTCAATTATTTTATCATCTTTATCTGTGCACTCTATTATATGAATATCCCATAGACTTATTTCTGTTATATTTTTACTTTTTCTCTCTCCTTTTTTTTTTCTGTTTCCAGGTATGGTTTTTTTAAACTGAAAGTTAGATGTATATAAGAATTGGGGAAACAATAAGAAGTGCGGTACAGAGTCATCATCGTCCAGGAATAGTTTACCTTTTCCTGGCAGGAAGTTGGGATAAGAATAAACTATCATTGTGAAATTTGTATTGAACTGACTCATATTTTGGGTTGTTTTAATGTTAGAGTTCATGTATTTCTGGTTTATCCTTTTGTCAGTGACAATCTTGGATAGTAACAATGGAGGCCTAGGTGTTAAACAGACATTTTAGGCTCCAGTTGAGTCTTTAATTTTGTCCCCTTGGTTCCTTAATACTGTTGAGCTTAGCCATTAGCCACTACTTCTTAATCAGTAAATATCTTAAGAAGAAAGGCAGGGAAACAAGCTGAACCATTTCTTGTAGTGTGCTATTCTTTATGATTTTGCACACTCTAGTTTCTGAAGCATATATATATATGTGTGTGTGTATATATATACATGGATATATATAATTGTAATTTATATACTACATGGTATATACATACTACATACTACATAGTATATACATACTATATGTATGTATATACATACTATATCCATATATACATGGATATATATATAAAATTGTAATTTATATACTACATAGTTTTTCTTGGATACTATAAAAGTATAATTACACACATATATAAACATAAGTACATGCATATACATGTACATACATACACACATATATATGTATGGTTACAGCTGTTACACCAATCTATAAATTATAGTATATAATGTTTCTTATACTAGAATATATGTATATCATACATAAGCTTAGTTGGACACTATGTACACTATACTCTTACATATTTATATAGTGTATAACATGTATTACATTAATATGTATATGTCACATCTCTATATATGTATTGTATTATATTTTAAAATATTTTTCACCCTTTTTAGTTATCTTTATGTGTCACCTTATTTTGCCATATCTCTTCTGGGATTTTATATATATATATATTTCTTTTTTCCCCAAATGCATACATATTGAATCCTAGCTCTTCTTAGGGCTTTTGGTGTTTTCTATATGTCTCTTCCCAAACTTGCCAGTGCTACTATTTCTCATTGATTCTAGCCATGGTTGTCTTGCTGTTTCTCATGTACAGTATACTCAGGACTTCTCCCATTGATCTCATTAACTACAAGTTCCTTTACTGACTCCCCCACTTTTATCAGTTGAATGCCTACCTCTTATTCCACTATGCAGTCAATCTATAATAATTTGTTACCAACGTATTCTCTTTGAAGAGACAAAAAAAAGCATAATTTCTTTCTTTCTTTCATTTCTTGTTGTTCTTGTTTTATTCTTCAAAGAACCTAGTCTGGAGCCAACTCCACAATTGGACAATTGTTTCTTTAAACTTGTACATATTACATATGTTATATTACATATAACAAGCCTGTTATATTTTCCATATTAAATTTAATGAAGAATTAATTTCTGTTGGATATCATGTAGACACAATGATATAAAGATGAAGGAGCTATGAAGCTTTTTAAAATAAATTTATTCCTAGAGCCTTGTATATTAGTAGAGCATTAGTAGAGACCAAATTATTTGTTGCTAATAGGCTTTTCTCCTTCTCAGAGAGCCTATAAATGAATTGGCCAGTCTCCAGCTGATATTAGCCCTGTATTGCAAAATTCCTAATACAACTGCCTTCTTCAAGCAGTATGTTCATCCTGCCAATGAGGCAATATGCTCAACGATGTGAGGTCTTCTCATTTAAATTTCTACAATAATGTTTGGGTGACACTGATGCCTTTCAAATTCCAGCTTAATTTGTGAAGTAGCCTGGAAATAGGACATTCTATTGGATCATTCTACTTGGGAGGATAAGGGCTCAGGAGTTCTCCATTTTGCTGATACTCTGCTTATAAATTATGCTGGCAACCCTGAATTATTTACATACTATGCTATGGTAGTGTTTGCATCCACTAAGTATGTGTGCTGCATGTGTTTCAATTCCACATATCAAATTTCAGTTTTCAAGAACTCAATTTTAAAATCTGTTATCTAGGCTATATTAACTTTATACATTAATTTACCTTAGATTATTAATCCAGCTTTTCTATCTTAGCTTTTGGAGGTCAGCATGTTACCACCCTCATACTCTCTATCATTTGAAAATTGAGGGACACAACAAATGGGATTTCTTTTTGGAAAATTGTATCATAGTTTATTTCATTTGAGTATCATTTAATGTCTCTGTTATTGGAACACAGTTTCTTTTGAAGTACTATAAGTGAATACTCCAAAAATTTTTGTTAACATTTTTCAACAGAATATTTTATATCATGATGCCATTAGTGGATGATCTCCCAGGAATTAGTTGTAAATTTTTAATTCTGACTCTTCATTGAGAAATGCTAAAGTGAAATAATATCTGTGTAAAACGGTTGGTTCTTCTAGATTCATTTTTAAGAAAGAGGCTATCCCCCAAATCACTCCAAATTTCTGAGGAAATTATTCTCTTTAGAAAACTCACTATAGTTTTATATTCCACAAAACAAAAGCATTTTTAAACCAAGCTGAAAAACCACATACCAGATTTTTGCCATATATTATTTGATAAGCTATAAACCCTTGAATTCTCTCAGATGATAGTAAATATGACAAATGACCTCTAGTTACACTAGAAATGAGACACTGAGAAGATATCTATGCTCATTTTCTTCTATTGAGGTCATTAAGGAAAACTTGTTTGGAATATATACTAGGAAGAAGCCCTAAGTCATATACCTAGTAATAAAGCATATAGTTCTTTTGCTTCTATACATGTATCCACAACATCTACTAGGTGTAGAGAAGAAATTAAATCAAAATTTCTTAATTCCATGAAAGTTACCACTATCTTTCAGATGACCTTTGTGTTCCCTTGAACACACACTTAAAGAATTAGAAGTGTCTTTTCCTAAAAAATTGAGATAAGAGAATTACATGCCAAACATTCTATGAAAAATTTTTCTCTCTTACATGAAGAATGGTATTGTGGCACTTTTATCAGGATATCCAGTGTTCCCTCAAGACAGGCAATGGAATACTCTAACCTCAGCCTGGCACACACAGAGCACATACAAAATTGAGCTTGATGTCTTCCCAATCTGTTACAAAAAAATTGCTCTGTTTTTTTTTCTCTTTTTTTTCTCTCTGTTTTCTACTTCTTACCTCACCTAGTCAGTACCTAATACCCTGAGCCAGAAATCTATACACAATTCAAAACTATCTTTCCTCTCTCCAGTTATTCATTGACTCCATGCCACCTCCTTTTCCTTTTTAAAGATATTATTTATTTATATGACCGAGAGAGAGAGAAAACATGTGCATGAATATGAGCAGGGGGAGGGACAGAGAGAAGAGAGAAGGAGAAGCAGACTCCCTGTTGAGCACAGAGCCTGGCACTCGGCTCAATCCCAGGACCCTAAGATCATGACCTGAACCAAGAGTCACACACTTAACTAACTGAGCCACCCAGCCACCCCTCCTTCATCTCTTTTATGTTATTCTTAGCACTAATTCTCGACAGCACTTTGTCATTATGACCAGCACTGTAATGAAATCTTTCTCACTCCTTTCCCCAACCATATCTCATGAAAAGCATTTCTTTTTAATGAAAACCATTTTCAACACTTCTGCCAAAATCTGATCAAGTTAGTCATATTAGAGGTACCTGATGGATTTCTCCCATATCTAGAGCCACAAATAAGTGCTATATCCCCAACACATAGAAAACAACAGAAACATGAAATTATTTGGATTGAAATAATTTTGTCTAGAACTATATGAATGAACTCATGAAGAGACCTCCATTCATTCTTATTTGCCCATCTATTGATTCACACAGTAAGTCTACTGAGTTTCCTACATGGCACCAAGCACCAAACTGAGTGATATGACAGACAGCTAGATAAGGAATTCATATGTTAGCAACTATGACATACAGACAAAGGAAACTGAAATTTCAAGAAGACAGAGATTAACATAGGCTGAGGAGGAAGGAATGAGTTCAGAAAAAGGAAGGATGCAAATCAGTGATAGGCCTCAAGGGGATGGAGGTATTTGAGTTAGATCCTTGAATAAGAAAGGTTTTTAACAAATTTCAAATGGATTTTGAAGATAGTTTGAGCACTTAGTCTCCAGATCACACCATTCTCCTGTCCTTTTGTGTTCCTCCCTTTCTTTCCCATCATTAAGAATATCTTTATCACTGTGAGTAATGCAATATTTAACTAAAACTATTAAAGAATTATATTAACTTATGTATAAAGAGTCTGGATGCATTGTGCTAAGAGTTTGGGGCCATGGCATACTGTTATCTCCAAGAACTCTAGTTTGCTTTCCATTTCTGTTATTTTCTGTTTTCCAGCAATTTCTTCCCTCAGAGAAGCAGAGAGTATAGAAGTTCCAGCCTACCTTAACTATAACCATAGAGAGTGAAGAATAAACAATGCATTTGCTTCATGTATCCCTTTGCTAGGGAAGAAGGTTTACCAGGAACCCCTGAAGACTTTTTTCACTTCCCATTGGCCAGCAGTAGATCATAAGCCATTGTTCCAGGTGCAAAGGGAGAAAATAAAGAGTTATTTCTTTATTTTCCATTTTTTATTTTCCTTGAACAGAATACTTGTTAATTTCTACATGAGCAATATCATGTTATAAACACTATTTGGGAAATCTGTTCTCAGTTCATTAGGAACTGGCTCAGAGATCACAACAAAAGAAACAAATGGATCTAACTTTACAGCTCCCCATTTGCATATTAAATCACATATCTAATCCATTTTTAATAGAGAAATCTTTTGGTTTTATGATATCCTAATTTTTTACATGAACCACAAAGACTTAGATATTTTTCAGCCTTAAAATCAAAACCATCTAAAGAGAGTGTGAATTTTTGTGAAAAGACACAGACTTAGCTGATCTTATTACCATTAAATTCTGTTTAGAAAACTAAAAATGCCCACAGCTCTTATTATATATTGGATTTCTCATACTTCTTCCTTTTATAATGGTTAATACTTAGTTGGTTGTATGATTTATTCAATTGGTAGTTTTCAGATTTGGCCACATTTAACTGTGATCATGTAGGAATATGATAAAAGGAGCCCTCAAGTTAGAAGTGACAGGAACAAGAGAGAAAAAAGGAAAATATGAAAAGCCAAAGGTCTGCACTGAGCAAGCTAATTTAAATATTATTTAGATTGGATCACACTAACACGTGCATAGGCACGTGCACCAAGAATAAACTCCCCTCCCCAGCATTACGAATCCCTAGCTGGTTTTCAAAACCCAGCAAGATGAAAGCCCAAGGAGCCTTCCTTCTAATTTATCTGGGAATACTAGTTTTCCCTTCTTTGGTCCTGGAGAGAATTGCTTTGTACCATAAAGCCAAGCTTGAAAGGCCTGACTACATATAGTTTACAAAGAAAAGACCAAAGGTTAATATCCAAAGTATATAAAGAGCTTCTACAGCTTAATAGCAAAACAAAACAAAACAAAACAAAACCCCAATATGATTAAAAAATGAACAGAAAATCTGAATAGACATTTTTTTTCCAAAGAAGATATATAAATGGACAATAAGTACATGAAAAGATGCTCAACATCAATAATCATCAAAAGAATGCAAATCAAAACCTCATTGGGATATCATCTCATACCCATTAGAATTGCTATTATCAAAAAGACAAGACATAACAAATGTTGATATGGATGTGGATAAAAGAGAACCCCTGTGCATTTCCCTACTGGTGGGAATGTAAACGGGTGTAGCCAGTATAGCCACTATGGAAAACAGAATCAAGGGTCCTCAAAAAACTAAAAATAAAACTATCATATGATCTAACAATCCTGCTTCTGGGAATACATATAAGGAAAATGACATCACTAACTCAAAAAGATATATGTGCCTCCATGTTAGCTGCAGCATTATTTACAACAGCAAAGACAAGGAAACAACCTAAGTGTCCACTGATGAAGGAATGGATAAAGGAGTCATGGTATACATACACAATGGAATTTTATTCAGCCTTAAAAAAGAATGAAATCTTGTCAAATGCAATAACATGGATGTTATTACATCCTGAGGTCATTACAGCAGATGAAATACATCAGAGAAGGACAAAATACCACATTAACTTACATGTGGAATCTGAAAGACCAACAAATAAAAACAAAACAAACAAAACAAAAAAACCAAGATCATAGATAGAGAAGAGATTGGTGGCTGCTAGAGGTGGGGGTGGAAGGAAGGGCAAAAAAGGTGAAGGAGGTCAAAAACTACTTCCAGTCATGAAATAAATAGGTCCTGGGGATATAATGTGCAGCACAGTGATTGTACTCTAACAATACTATATTACATATTTGAAAGTTACCTAGAGTATATTATAAAAGAGAAAAATAATTTTTTCTTATTATGTATAGTGATATATGCTAACTAGGCTTACTGTGTTGATCATTTCACAATACATACCAATATCAAATCATTATGTTGTTCATTTGAAACTTACTTATACTTCACTTACACTTCAATTAAAAAGAAAAGAATCTATCTTCACTCAGGACTCTTATTACCAAATTGGATTGACTGGAGAAACAATGACAGCTTGGGGGTCTTGAAATAAATAGACCCCCAGGTTTGAACTTCAGCAGATACTCAAGTTAGTGGAGTTTGGTCTCAAGAGAGACTGTGGTGGACACTAGTTGTATTAATTGTAGGTTTTGTATTTTTGGAGCATGTTACCTAGCCTCTCTATTCTTTAGTTCTTCCTTCAGCAGAATGGAGTCAAGAATAGTGATTAGGCTGAAAGGTGTGAAATTGCTGTTTTTGAAAGTCAAATATTCAAATAGGACAATTTCACATGCTTCAACATACTGTGCAGAATTTTATTATGAAAATTTTGCCTGAAAATGAAGCATAACTACCTGGCCTATTGCCTCAAATAGCAATAACAAAAATTATTATCTGTATGTTTTAATTTAAGGAAACTTTATTCCACATTAAACCATGCAAGCTATAGAAAGGAGGTACTGATCACTCCCATAGAACGCCTGATTTAATCAGAAACTCCAAAATCAAATTTCAAAACTTCAGCTAAGATATCAGTACATCTTTTCATTCATTTATATTTTAAAAGAATCAGAAAGGAAATACAATATAAATAAGGAAGCCTCAACATGCGTTATTTTCATGGATCTTTGATTCATAAACATATTAGCTTAAGCCAGAAGTTTTCCTAAAGGTTAAGCCTCTCTTCCTTAACAAAAGATTTAAGAACTTACATTGTTTTTAAAGAGAGAAAAATGATTTATTGTCATTGCCTGAAACAAATCTGTCTAACAGCTGTTTGCCAACCATATAAGAAGAAAATAGAATCCTATTTTGAGGTAAGCTAGATCTGGTGCTACTTATAAGGCTAAAGTTCCATTTTGAAACAGTCAGATTAGAGTTGGCAGGGTCTGCTCTGGCCACCTGGGCTCAGTTTGGAAACAAGGTTGGAAATGCTGTTGCCCTTAGCATGACTTCAGGCAAAAGTTCTATAGTCCAATCAGCACCAGCTGTGCCTGCCTAGGTTTGGATGCAAACTGATCATTCTTGGCTAACAATGGTAGGCAGTATATTAAATCATATCAACTTCTGAAGCTAACTCCCATTTTAAAAAATTAGAAAACCAGTGGAACTCTTTCTGTTTCAAGGTTTGAAGTATTAGGTATGATTAAAAAAAGAGAGAGAGCGCGAGAGAGAGAGCGCATTTGGTGGCTAAGAAGTCATATATTAGGCCCCCCAAAAATGAGGCACAGACTTCACCTGCAACAACACCTAGGAAATATTAGGGTCTGGGCTTGACCATTGATAATCACTGCCATCAAGCTTAGCATCCCTAGTCCACCTTGAGAGAGATGCACCTGGTTCCAGAGCTCTCCAAGCAAAGGCTGACGATATTTTTATTTCTTTTCTTGCCAACCTTTCTCCTAAATTTGATGAAGACTGTTGGTCCTGAAACATAAACAGGATGCCACAATGCTGTTTTTATTTTTGAATTTAGATGCAAATAGAATGTTAAACTAGAAGTACATTGGTTCTTAGTGACTTCATTTGAGGGATTTGGAAGGTGGTCTGTGCTTGCACAGCCAGCACTGTTAATTGGCTGCTGTAGATAAGAGTTAAAGTAACACTGAGTCAATACCATATAAATGAAGTTCTCTGGTCCTCCTCCCAATGCAATCTGAAGTAATAGGAAATGTGTTCATTTCTATTTTCATGCAGTTGCTGGAATTTATTGTGGGATTTCTGTCTTCCCTAACTGGTCTCAGATGACCCAGCACTCCTCAGGGTCTGGTAAACATATGGAAGAATTCTTTCCTTCTTCCTTGATATGGACTTGCCCTTCTACATGGTGGATGAAGTTACAACTCCCTCCCCTTTTTAAACCCTTTTATTCTCCCCTTTTGGATATGGAGGATTTGCTCATATATGGTAAATCCATATTCTATGTGTAAGGCCTTCCCAAGTCAGAGGACAGAGCCTATTTTTTGTTTTCATTTTAAAGTGAGGAATCTATCCATTAACTTGATAAGCTCAAGTAATAGCTGGTCTTATTTTTTTAACGTTTTATTTTTTTCACTTGTTTTTATTGAAGTCGATTTGTCAACATATAGTATAACACCCGGTGCTCATCTCATCATGTGCCCTCCTCAGTGCCCATCACTCAATTACCCCAATCTCCTGCCACCTCCCCTTCTGCAACCCTTTGTTTGTTTCCCAGAGTTAGGAGTCTCTCATAGTTTATCTCCCTCTCTAATTTTTCCCATTCAGTTCCCCTCCTTCCTTTATAGTCCCTTTCACTATTTCTTATATTCCCCATATGAGTGAAACCATATGATGATTGTCCTTCTCTGACTGACTACCTTCACTCAGCATAATATCCTCTAGTTCCATCCATGTCGAAGCAAATGCTGGGTATTTGACCTTTCTAATGGCTGAGTAATATTCCATTGTATACATTGACTACATCTTCTTTATCCATTCATCTGTTGAAGGATATCAGGGCTCCTTCCATAGTTTGGTTACTGTGGACATTGCTGCTATGAACAGGGGGTGCAGGTGTCCCAGGGTTTCACTACATCTGTAGCTTTGGGGTAAATACTCAGTAGTGCAATTGCTGGGTCGTTGGGTAGCTCTATTTTTTAACTTTTTTGAGGAACCTCCAACTGTTTTCCAGAGTGGCTGTACCAGTTCACATTCCCACCAACAATGCAAGACGGTTCCACCTTCTCCACATCCTCTCCAACATTTGCTGTTTCCTGTCTTGTTAAGTTTTTCCATTCTCACTGGTGTGAGGTGGTATCTCATTGTGGTTTAGATTTGTATTTCCCTGATGGAAAGTGATGCGGAGCATTTCCTCATGTGCTTGTTGGCCATGTGTATGTCTTCTTTGGTGAAATTTCTGTTCGTCTTCTGTCCATTTCATGATTGGATTATTTCTTTGCTGTTGAGTTTAATAGGTTCTTTATAGATCTTGGATACTAGCCCTTTGTCTGATAGGTCATTTGCAAATATCTTCTCCCATTCTGTAGGTTGTCTTTTAGTTTTGTTGACTGTTTCTTTTGCTGTGCAGAAGCTTTATCCTGATTAAGACCCAATAGTTCTTTTTGCTTTTGTTTCCCTTGCTTTCATAGATGTATCTTGCAAGAAGTTACTGTGGCCAAGTTCAAAAAGGGTGTTGCCTGTGTTCTCCTCTAGGATTTTTATGGAGTCTTGTCTCACATTTAGGTCTTTCATCCATTTTGAGTTTATCTTTGTGTATGGTGTAAGAGAATGGTCTAGTTTCATTCTTCTGTACGTGGCTGTTCAATTTTCCCAGCACCATTTACTGAAGAGACTGTCCTTTTTCCAATGCATAGTCTTTCCTGCTTTGTTGATTATTAGTTGGTCATAGAGTTGAGGGCCCACTTCTGGGTTCTTTATTCTGTTCCATTGATCTACGTGTCTGTTTTTGTGCCAGTACCATAGTGTCTTGAGGATCACAGCTTTTTAATTCAGCTTGAAAGCTGGCATTGTGATGTCTCCAGCCCTGGATTTCTTTTTCAATATTCCTCTGGCTATTCTGGGTCTTTTCTGATTCCATACAAATCTTACGATGAATTGTTCCAGCTGTGTAAAGAAAGTCCATGGTATTTTGATATGGATTGCCTTGCATGTGTAAATTGCCTTGAGTAGCATAGACATTTTCACAATATTAATTCTTCCAATCCATGAGCATGGAATGTTTTTCCATCTCTTTGTGTCTTCCTCAATTTCTTTCAGTAGTGTTCTGTAGTTTTTCGGGTATAGATCCTTTATCTCATTGGATAAGTTTTTTCCTAGGTATCCTATGCTTTTGGGTGCAATTGTTAATGGGATTGACTCCTTAATTTCTCTTTTTCCAGTCTCATTGTTAATGTATAGAAATGCCACTGATTTCTGGGCAATGATTTTGTATCCTGCCACATTGCCGAATTGCTGTATGAGTTCTAGCAATCTTGGAATGGAGTCTTTTGGGTTTTCTATGTACAGTATCATGTCACCTACGAAGAAGGAGAGTTTGACTTCTTCTTTGCCAATTTGAATGCCTTTTGTGTCTTTTTGTTGTCTGATTGCTGTACTATATTGAATAGCCATGGTGAGAGTTGACATCCCTGTCATGTTCCTGATCTTAGGGGAAAGGCTCTCATTTTTTCCCCACTGAGAATGATATTTGCTGTGGGCTTTTAATAGATGGATTTTAATATATTGAGGAATTTTCCCTCTATCCCTACAGTCTGAAGAGTTTTGATCAGGAATGGATGCTGTATTTTGTCAAATGCTTTCTCTGCATCCATTGAGAGGATCATATGGTTCTTGTTTTTTCTCTTGTTGATATGATCTATCACGTTGATTCTTTTATGAGTATTGTACCACCCTTGCTTCCCGGGAATAAATCCCACTTGGTCACAGTGAATAATCTTCTTGATGTACTGCTGGATCCTATTGGTTAGTATCTTGTTGAGAATTTTTTCATCCGTGTTCATCAAAGATATTGGTCTATAATTATCCTTTTTGGTGGGGTCTTTGTCTGGTTTTGAAATCAAGATAATCCTGGTCTCATAAAATGGCTTTGCAAGTATTCCATCCCTTTCTATCCTTCAAAACAGCTTTAGTAGAATAGGTATTATTTTTTGATAGAATTCCCCTGGCAAGCTATCTGGCCTTGGACTTTTGTGTCTTGGAAGGTTTTTGATGAATGCTTCAATCTCCTCCCTGATTATCAGTCTGTTCAGGCTTTCTATTTCTTCCTGTTATAGTTTTGTTAATTTGTGGTTTTCCGGAAATGCATCCATTTCTTCTAGATTGCCTAATCTGTTGGCATATAGCTGCACATAATACGTTTTTAAAATCTTTTGTATTTCCTTGGTATTGGTTGTGATCTCTCCTCTGTCATTAGTGGTTTTATTAATTTGAGTATGTTTTCTTCTTAATAATGCTGGCTAGGGCTTATCTATCTTATTAATTTTTTTTGAAGAACCATCTCCTGATTTTGTTGATCTGTTCTATAGTTCTTTTAGTCTCTATTTCATTGGGTTCTGCCCAGATCTTTATTTTCTTTCTTGTTCTGCTTGGTGTAGGTTCTACGTGCTGTTCTTGCTCTAATTCCTTTAAGGGTGAGGCTAGTTTGTATACTTGGGTTTTTTCCAATTTTTTGGGGAGGCTTGTATTGCAATGTATTTACCTCTAAGGACTGCTTTTTCTGTATCCTAAAGATTTTTGAATGCTTGTATCTTCATTTTCATTAGTTTCCATGAATCTTTTTAATTCTTCTGTAATTTCCTGGTTGACTCATTCATCTTTTAGTAGGATGCTCTTTAACCTCCATGTGTTTGAGTTTCTTCCAAATATCTTCTTGTGATTGAGTTCAAGTTTCAAAGTATTGTGGTCTGAAAATATGCAGGGGACAACCCCATCTTTTGGTAGTGGTTGAGAGCTGATTTGTGACCCAGTATGTGGTCTATTCTGGAGAAAGTTCCATGTGCAGTTGAGAAGAATGTGTATTCAGTTGCATTCAGATAGAAAGTTCTATATATAACCCGTGGTCCAGTGTATCATTTAAGGTCCTTGTTTCTTTGGTCATATTCTGTTTATAATGTCTGTCATTTGCAGAAAGTGTCGTATTGAAGTCTCCTACTATTAGTGTATTATCTAAATATCTTCTATTTTGGTCATTAATTGATTGGTATACTTGAAAGCTCCCACATTCGGGGCATAGATATTCATGATTGTTAGGTCTTCTTGTTGGATCTCTTACTACAGTCTTTAGTATAAACTTTATTTTATCTGATATGGTGATTGGTACCCCAGCTTTCTTTTGAGGACTATTTGAATGGTAAATGTTTCTCCCCTCCTTCTTCTGCAGGCAGGAGGTGTCCTTAGGTCTAAAATGAGTCTCTTGTAGTCAGCAAATAGATTGGTCTTGCTTTACTATCCAGTCTGATACCTTGCATCTTTTGATAGGGTCATTTAGCCTATTCAAGTTCAGAGTAACTGTTGAAAATTACAAACTTAGTGTCATTGTATTACCTCTTCAGTCCTTGTTTGTGGTTTGTTTCTTTGGGCTCCCTTTTTCTTTTACAGAGTCCCCCATAATATTCCTTGCAGAACCAGTTTGGTGGTCACACACTCTTTCAGTTTCTTTCTATCTTGGAAGCTCTTTATCTCTCCTATTCTAAATGAGAGCCTTGCTGGATAAAATATTTTTGACTGCATGTTCTTCTCCTTTAGTACCCTAAATATATCCTGCCAGCCCTTTCTGGCCTGTCAGGTCTCTGTGGAAAGGTCTGCTGTTAATCTGATATTTCTCCTCATATAAGTTAGGGATCTCTTGTCTCTTGCTGCTTTTAGGAATTTTCTCTTTATCTTTGAAATTTGCAAGTTTCACTATTAAATATCGAGGTGTTGAATGGTTTTTGTTGATTTTTTGTGGCTCCTCTCTATCTCTTGGATCTGAATGGTTGTTTACTTCCCCAGATTTGGAAAGTTCTCAGCTATGATTTGTTCAGATATACTTTGTGGTCCTCTCTCTCTCTCTCTCTCTGTCTTTTCTGGAATCCCAATTAGATGTATATTCTTCCTTCTCAAGCTATCATTTATTTCAATAAGCCTTTCTTCATGGGTTCTTAATTGTTTTTCTCTTTTTTCATCACCTTACTTCCTTACCATCAACATGTCTTCTATGTCACTCACTCTTTCTTCCACTTCATTAACCCTAGCAGTTAGGACCTCAAGTTTGGATTGCATCTCATTTAATATATTTTTAATTTTGACTTGATTAGATCTCAATTCTGCAGTAATGAAGTCTCTACAGTCCCTTACACTTTTTTCCAGAGTTATCTTTAGCTTTATGATTGTACTTCTGAATTGAATAACTGACATCATATTGAAATCCATATTTTGTAACTCTGTGGCAGAGAGTACTGTTCCTGGTTCTTTCTTTTGTGGTGAATTATTCCTTCTAATCATTTTATCCAGTTCAGAGTGACTGTATGAATGGGCTGAGTCAAAAATATCAATCACAACCTAAGTAAAATACACCCTAGATGATTCTGAAGATGTCAGAGACCAGAAAATAAAATAAAAAGAAGAACAGAACAAAATTTAAAAAAAAAGGACCAAAAAAGTAAAAAACAAAGTGTAAGAATAAAAAGTCAAAAACTAAAAATGAAGAAGAAAAAAGAAAAAGGAAGTAAAGGAAAAATGAAAAAGGAAAAAGAGAAAAAGAAAGAAAGGGGGAATGGTCATGGTGAGGAAGTAGTAGTGGAGAGAGAATGTAATCTACTCTATTTGAGGGGTCCTAGAGGATGATCATGATTCTGAATGTATTTTGTTCTATATGTTAGAAGATGCTCAATCCCAAATTTATATAAACCAGCAATACTTATATCAGACCCCAGCATTGACCACAAAAATATAAACAATATAAAATAAAGGGGCAGAGTGGGAAGGAAGAGAGAATATAATATCACAGAATGAACCAACACGGTGTTCCTCTTGGTTCTGGGTGTATGTTGGTCATGTTTTAAAAGGTACTAACTTCCACCATTGTAAAACAAAAGGAGACAGAAAAAACAAAGAAACAAACAAACAAACAAAAAAACCCAAAACCCATATCTTGTATATCTACCAAAATTAAATGGAATACATTGAAGTGAATACAGAAGTGAAAATATATCTAAGACATATAAATGTAGAAATATGAAAGTTAAAAAGGAAAACACTTAAAAATGAAGAGCTGATAAAATATTGTATTTAAGGTGGGAAAAGAGAAAAATATTGGAAATTTTTAGCCTGATATAAAAATTAGTCATAATAGAAAAAGAAAAAAAAAAAAAAGAAAAAGGACCCTCTAGGTCTATATACTATTTTCCCTGGATCTTGGGATCCAGCTGCTTGGTCAATAAATTTGCTTTTCCCCTGTTCTTCCAGCAGTTCTTCTGAAGGAGGGGTTTGCTTTGCTGATTCTCAGGTGTCTGTGCCTGGCTAGAGATGCCTCAACCCCTGCCAGGTGCTGGGTTCAGTGGGAGCTGTTTATCTTGTGAGGCCTCTGTTCTCTAGAGGCCCTGCTCCTCCCAGGCATAAGGCAAAACAAAGAGGAGAAGCAACAGAGGTGGTGGCCAGATCTCCAGCTCTGGAATCAGCTCCCCACGAGTAACTAACCGCAGTCTCCCAGTCGGCACTGACCTAGATGCTCCTGGGGGCCGGTCTGGGTGCCGCTGAGCTGCACAGCCTCGGGGCCCCTGGTAGTAGGAGAGGTCTGCTTTCCTATGCCCTCCCTGGTTCTTCCTGTCCCAGGGGAATGCAGGACCCCCGGCTTTGTCGACTTGGGTGCCCTGGGATCCGGGGCTTTGTGCCACTGGACCCACACTCCTGGGGACCTTCTCTTCTGAAAGGAATGGGCGCAGCCACCCTCATCCGGAGCCGGCCCCAGTAACCAACTGGCTTCTCCCAAATGTCGCGGGTTGCAGTGCTCAAGCCCTTTACCGAGATCGGACAGTGGTTTGCGGTGAGCTTTCCCCCAGGCGCCCCCTCCTCTAAGAGTGACTCTGGGAATCTTGAAGCTTCACTGCCCCTCCTGTGATTCTGTTCAATTTCCCTGCTAAGCGCTTTTCTATCAGGGAAAACTCTGGTGCGGATTTTTAAAGTTCCCATTTCTCCAGGGCTGGGCTTTCTTGTCCCAGAGGCTCTTACCACTCTGCTTTATCCTGCCTACTGGCTGTTCCCCTCCCCTACTCTATTCTTTTTAATTTTTATTTCATCTTCCTACCTTGTTAGAAGTGAAAACTTTTCTTGCTGTAGCATTCCAGCTGTTCTCTCTTTAAATCTCAGGTTGAATTCATAGCTATTCAGGATGTTTTGAAAGTTATCTAGGATGTTTGTGGGGCCAGGTGAGATGAGGACCCTTATTCTTCTACCATCTTGCCTCTCCCAATAGCTGTTCTTATTGTGAATGAATCTATCTTCTGTCTATAGAAACATAGAGACTCCCCTGTTAGTAAACTAGGAAAGAAAAAATTCAGGACTATTATTATTATTCCAATAATTTACCAACCTCTCTATTTATGATTTGCAATTGCTATATTTCAAATGTTAATAAAAACAAAAAGACAATAATAGACACCCTTTAAAACTCCAGTACTCAGGGTCAGCTAATTTACCCTTCTTCCTACATTAGAGTCCTATTCTTTTCATTTCCCAATCTGCCACTCGATCCCTCTTCCATGGTCTCATGCTGGTGGAAAGTGCCCATGAAAACTTTCCTTAGCCACCAGCTGTGACTTCAAGTACAGTTTTCTGAATTCACAGGTTTTGTTGTCACTTCTGGTAATAAACCTGGCAGTAAAAAAGTCAGGCCTGGGTAGATATTATGTTGGGTTTGTTGCCCTTAAGAACTCTTGGCAATCATGCTGGATAAGAAATTGTTTATGATATATTGGGTCCAGAATATCACAACCTTTTTTTTCTTTTCTGCCACCTTATTTCATTGAGCAAATAGGGACAAGGAAATCTTACTTGAAAAACACACACACACACACACACACATATATATATATATATATCCTGAATGTTTTAAATATTAAAATTAGGAGAATAATCACTATGTGAATTAGAATTGTAGTTCAGTTATGATTATTTTTTCTCAATTTTATAAGAAAGGATGTATGCATGAACTGAATTCATGTCTACAAATATCTACAAATATCAGCACTATCCTACACTTGAGTAGATCACTAAGATTATCCCTGGTTATGAGATGTCCAAGTTGACCAAGTCAACTATAAAATTTGGCTTGCAATTATCAACAGTTAATTTCTCAGCCCTTATATTGTAGTATGAGTAGAAAGAATGAAAAAAATATTTATAACTAGATACTCAGAGACAGAGAAGCAAAAGAAACTCCTTTTTGAAATCACAGGCATCAGAGTCAACTCTCTTCTTATTCTTAAAACGTGTTTACATGTCATTTAGGGATTGTCAAAGAAAAAATGCACTGGTTGTAGTTAAGCAGGCAAGGGAATTTTTAAGACTATTGCAACAGGGCAGAGAGACTAAACTCAGTGTCACTGAAACAAAAGGTAGGAGCATGTATAAATGCTGGGGTTTCCAGTATTTGAGATTTTTATCTGGGATTAGGCCATCTGTGGTTGTTAACAGTTTCTTATCTACGTTAGGTTCCTACCCACTCACAGAGGTTTGGGAGGTAGGTCCACTGTCTTCCTTGATTATGTTTCAAAAAGCACCCAGGTCTTTAAGAAAGACTCTCCTGGGTCTTAAAACTGGCAAGTGGGTTTTAAGATTTACATCTCTCAAGGACAGAGAACCAAATTTAGAATAATTAGAATTTACAAGTATTCTAAAGTATATGTGCTCTAAGAAGAGAGAGGAAGCTGTAGTTAGGAAAAAAAATCCATATAAAATTTAGTCAAGCTGAGCAGGACATTAGGGTCCCATAATCACCATCCCACTGGTGAAAGTTGTGCAGCCATGGTAATTATCATCATGTAAAATTACTTCAACATATGATAATGCCTATCCAACCAAACTGGGGGCCCAACATATCCCTTCACTTCATCAGTGCAGAAGCAAATAATTTGATTACTCACCTCAAACATATCAGTATGCCAAATTGGAATACTTTTTATTATGATTATTAATGCTGTATCTGGAGGGAAGCATTTCTGTCTTTCATAAAAGAATGTTTTTTTTTAATTTTCCTTAAGAGTTTAAGGTGGTATACTACTTCATGTTTTGTCTATTTTGCAATACTCAAGGAAACTGTTTAAAAAATGCTATGATGATAGATTTTAGAGAACACCTGAATTTAGTAACAATGAAAAAGGTAGAATTCAAAGAATGATCTCAATAAACCATCTCTCTTTTGTCCAGAACCTTTGGAATTTTAGGGACAGCAAAAATATGAACTGTCTAGATAGTAAAAACTCCTTCATACACTGGCAACCTGGGAATCTGCCCAACCAGCTGCACAGATACCCTCCAGCCAGGATTTCCCTAAAATTCTCAAAGCACATGTTTGATTAATCCTTTCATAATTACATTTACGTACACTCCTATGAAAATAACTCTAAATGATTTCAGGGACATAGTCTTCTCTGTCCAAATAAGAACTCTAGAACACAGAATTCTAGAGGAGAAAATACCACCATCAGTGAGTACTTTGTTTTTGATAACTTTTAGGTAACTTCCTGACTTCCCTCTGAGCATTGTTTTCAAATGCCTGAGCATGTTTGCTCATTTAGTTCTTGGTGACAGTGGTAAACAGACCTTCTGTCCATTTCTCCCTTTACAACAAGTTTCACTGTCTGCTTCCCTAATGCCTTTCACAAAGTAGGAGAATAAAATCATTATGCATTTTATAGCAACACACAGATTACATTTTGTTGCATCGGTCCCTTCTATTCCCAGAGATATTCTCAACTTTATTAATATCTCTCCAGCCCAATATATATCACCAGTTATTTAAAATTCCCCAAATAGGGCTTTGCACATGTTTATGACAAATATTTACCGGGTTGAGTGGGGTGCAATAAAAATGCATTCAATATTCCATTTGCATATGATGTAAAACCTATCTTTCTAGGAGAAAAGTCTCTTACATCTCACTTGTTTTGGTCAATAGATAAAATTAAGTCATATGTAGTGATTAATTTTAACATTTTAATCTAAGTTTCTACTTTTCAAAATAGAAATAGAAAATTACCTTGCAGGTATGTTGTGATATCAAATGTGATTATATATGTGTATTTGTGTGTATATTTGCATATGAATACATAGATGTATACGTATGTGCATGCACATCTGTGTGTAAATGCTCATACATATTTCTTAGCCTCATATTTGTGTTGTATTAAGCATTTCATCTATTTTAGATATAGTAATTGTTTTTTTCTTATAATTACTGTGTACCTGTGGAAATCAGGTTTCACTTGAATTTTAACATGATTCAGGATACAATCTCTTACAAGAATAATTATGGAAAAGTTTTTAGACAGATTTTGGGGAAAAAAAAGTCTAAAACTATCAGGGATGGCATGCCAGGCAGATGGAGCAAAAGATGAGGAGAAAAATAAATGTAGATGTACAAAATGGTGAGGCTTCTGATTTGAAGAAATCATTTGGGAAGTCAGAATAGTAGGAGTAGGGATCCCTGGGTGGCGCAGCGGTTTGGCGCCTGCCTTTGGCCCGGGGCACGATCCTGGAGACCCGGGATCGAATCCCATGTCGGGCTCCCGGTGCATGGAGCCTGCTTCTCCCTCTGCCTGTGTCTCTGCCTCTCTCTCTCTCTGTGACTATCATAAATAAATAAAAGTTAAAAAAAATTTAAAAAAAAAAAAAAAAAAAAAAAAAGAATAGTAGGAGTATGAGATATTTGCTATAGGAAATTACATAAGGGCTTTGAATCCAGGCTATGGTACAGTCATTTTGTGCCAAACAGCCAAATGTTAAAGACCTTTCTGTTAAAATCAGACACATAACAATCCAGCTATGTGTTGGGACAAATTAATTACTACTTCTCTCTGGTTGGATTGGTGTTTATAAAGAAAATAGATGCAATGAATAAAATGTGGATTGGTTATCAGCTTTTTGAATGAAAACCCTCAAAGAGGTTACCAATTTTTTTTTTTAAGATTTTATTTATTTATTCAGAGAGAGAGAGAGAGAGAGGCAGAGACACAGACAGAGGGAGAAGCAGGCCCCATGCAGGGAACCCGATGTGGTACTCAATCCCGGGTCTCCAGGATCACATCCTGGGCTGCAGGCGGCGCTAAACCGCTGCACCACCAGGGCTGCCCAAGGTTACCAAATTTAAACTGGATTGGAGAATATACATAAGCCCAATGCCAAAGTAAGACATCTTATTATCTCATCTTGAAATAGTATTTTAGCACCTACATATGGGGAAGTCCAGGTCATAATGCAGTGTTAAAATATTTACCAACCAGGTGCCCAGAGATCATTGTCTATTTTACAGACCTGTGTTCTAGGAAGATAGGTCCCACAATGTCTTCTCAATGTAGTGACCCCATCAGCTGGGAAACACAGCCCAATGAATGTGAAGGCCTTACTATCTTTACACAATTGGTAAGTTATTAATCTCTATAAAAGCAATTAGAAGAGTACAGAGGAACCTTGATTTTTCAGAAAAACGGAAGTTCCCACTTCTAGGAAAGCACTAGTATGGCAAGATTAGGGTTTTCCTTTTAATCATTGTGAAGTATCTATAGTAAGTATCATCATTCTTATTAGAGTTCTAGCTCATGTAAATATGATGTGGAAATAAGAATAGAAATAAAGCCATAATTATTTTATATACAATGATTTAATAACATGTTTAGAAGTGACTGGGAACAGTAGAATTACACAAAGTAGTGTGTCTTTATGCCAGAAATCACAAGTTAGAAAATAAAATTTAATGAAATCTTATCCACTACAATAGAATTTAAAAATAGATATAATTATAGAAATATCTAAAGCATATTCCCAGAAAAAAGTAGGCAGAAACTGTTGAGAGATAATATGTATATCTGACTAAAGGAGAAACATAATGGTGTTATATATTTGAATGGGTTAATCAAAAAATTTAAATATGGGGGTGCCTGAGTGGCTCAGTCAGTTAGGCTTTGTACTTGTACTCTTGATTTTGGCTGGGATCCTGAACTCAGAGTCATGAGATCCAGCCAAGAACTGGGCTTGGAGCCTGTGGACCCTGCCTAGGATTCTCTCTCCCCATCTCCCTCTGCCCCTCCCCCACCAAAAATAGTTCAAATATGGCTTTCCTCAAATGTATCCATTTGAAGATTGATGATTACTAAAATATAATGATAGTTAAAACTAATTTTATTTTAAATAGGACAAAAATAATATATTTCATTTACATGCATTAAAAAGAACTATCTAGAGAGTATACACAGGACACTGTAGTGCTGAGTATCTTATAGGAAACAGATTCCAGGCTTGAATATCAGACTTAATAGAAATAATAAAGAAGATAGTCAAGAGGTATGAGCAAGGTTAAGGGGACAGACATGGGGTAGTGAAGACCCCAGAGACAGGCAACAATGGAAGCCATTGATCACCCTAAGTCCGAAAGGACAAGAGAGGCAAGTGGGTCACTGGAGCTCATTGCCTTGGAATAGGGATGGCTACCTGACAGGATTTGTCCTGTGGAGTGCAGCCTGGGTCAGAATGGTGAGGGAGAGGACTAGGGGAGAGGACAACTACCTGTCCTCTTTCTCTTCCTGCATTTCTGGCTCTTGTTGCTACTACCCATTGCCCAAACCCAGCAAATAATCACAGGGCAGGAGTGAGTGGGTCAGGCTAAAAAACATGGATGGGAGAGGGGAAAAATAAAAAATATCTTAAACAGGAACCACAGATAATAATAAATATAATAAATATAATTTTTAACTCTGATATGTGAGTAATACAAACAAAAATAAATGTTATTTTATTCATTTAAAATGTTTATTTAAAATATTTAATATTACTTAAAATAATATTTATGTAAAAGAACATTTTATTTTAAATAATATTACATATTTGCAGCATGAAACACTATAAAATAGTGCACTATAAAAGCACTATAAAATATTTAATATAATGATTAACTGACATATGAGTAATATATTTATATAGTGATATGTCTATGTGAATTGAGACAAATAGAAAATGCAGTAGAAGAGTACTTACAAATATACCTCTGTAGATTAGTTACCTTATATTACATTATGCAATGGAAACAAATAACATCAAAGTCTCAGTGGTTTATAATGACAAAGGCTTATTTTCCTGCTTTAATCCTGCCCACTGCCTGTCAGATGCAGCTTTGCTCCAGGCTGCTTTCACTCCAGTCCCAGGCCAACAGAGCATACTCAGTTTGGAACATGGAACATGGCTGGTCTCTTGGCAGAGAAAAAAGGGACATGGCAAACTCTATGCTGGCTTCTAAAGATTACAAGCATAATGTTATCCTTAGGAACATTTCACCGGCTAAAGAAAGTCATGTGACCAAGCCCAATGTCACTATTGGTGGGTGGATTTAAGCACTGTTTGAAGGGAGGGTGGGCAAATCCTTAAAAGCTTAGTTTTTTTGTTAACAGATTATATAATTTATCACATTCCATTATTTATGGATTAATATATGATAATGGAAGCATATCAATTGAAAGCCCATCTAAAAATTTATTCATATGATTACATAGCCATAGTGAGTTGAAGATAGAAGGGAGCTAGAGCAATATTCAGATTCCACTAATGTAGAAAACGAGTCTAAAAGATGTAATGATGTGTCCAAGGTCATTACTTTAACAAATTGGATCAGAGTGAGAATATCCAGTTCTGCACTCAGGCCTCTTTCCAGCATTGGTCAGTTCTTCATGAACAGGTTTTGTTAAGGAGGAAGGAACTTATATTTTGCGAACTTAAACACTACTTGTTGAAGGTCAATGCCAATCTCATTTTTAGCTAGGAAATATAATGCATTTTTAAGGACCTGGAGAGAGATATCACTATCAATTCATCCTTCATCAAATCTCTCTTCCATACCTACTTCTTTATATGAGAAAGTTAATAATCGAAAGATCACTTGGTCTTTGGTAGGGATAAAAAATATAGGCACCAGGCTCAGATTTCAAAAATCACATATTGTTTTTTCCATAAAATTTCCTAGATTAACTATGGATAAGCAACTATTTCCTGGGCCAAGATTCTAAATTGGGAATTATAAAGAATATACAAATAAACTGATCTATTTAGATAGGGAGGTAATTAAAACCTCTTTGTTGCAAAGGTTGACCAGAAACCCTTCATTCGTGCTGTGAAACCACTGAAGAGTTCGTTGATTGCCCTGTTTGAAATGGCAAGCCAAATCGTAATCCTGGAAAAGGAGGAACTGCAATGGCAGCTTTCCCTTCATCACCTGAGAGGACAAAACACAGCACTGTCTATTGCCTTTATCCTTCAGAATAATGAGAAGACAGCTTTCAGATTAGCCTCCTAGGAATCACTACCCTTTATAAGATAATCAAATCTGATGTGTTATTTATCAGTTGAATGTTATTGTTAAGTTTGGGACACTCATAATGCATAGTTGTATAATATATTCTAATTTGTTGGCATTTTCTCATCTGACAAAACAAAGTAACTAAAAAATAACAGCCACTCCAGTGTGTGTGTGTGTGTGTGTGTGTGTGTGTAAGTGAATTTGTAGCTGCTAAGTATACTTGCAACATGCAATGATTTGGTAAGTCTGTGACATTTATTCTTAACTGCTCCTCATAAAATAATACTCAAAATTGCCTCTAACTCCTACCTCCATCTGTGTGGCATTATCAAAATTTGGTTAGACCAAAGCTTTCAGGATTTTAATGAGGTCGAGGAGTTAGACAAACAATGATTAATTTATAGGAGGTCACCTGGAAAGTACAATGAACACAGGGTTGTAATATGGCAAGAAAGATGGTGCAAAAAAAATGGGAGTTAAAAAAAATTTTCGTATGTGCTCAATATAGTAGGTTTACTACTGAATTATAACTCATCTGATAAGACAAAGGGATATTTTATTCATTGTGTTTAGACATTTTGATATGTTTGGCTCAACTATGTTGGAAAAATTAGAGCGGAGCTAAATCATCAGAGCACACCAACCTGACTGAATATCTTTGTGCTTATTGATGTGTCTACTTCTCACTCATTAAATACAATGGACATGCTATTCTCAAAGAGAGAAAGTACTTGCCAGCCATAAGCAGAATCTTGCCTGTGACCTCTAGTATTCTGTTAAGTGGTATCAGCTCTTATAGAGAGGTTCTCATGTACTTCAAGAGAAACTCTACATACAATAGGAGCTTCACCAGACAGTTGAAATGTATAAGACTGAACATGGGTTCTAATTCCTATAAGGCCAAACTGCCTGCCTCAAACATTTAAATATTCAATGAAATACTAGTTTAAGTATTCAATGAAAAAATATATGAAGAAATGCACTGTTAAACACAGTAAAAACATGCATATGGTAAAAAAGAGAAACCATTCTTTTATTAACAACTATTTCTCTTTCCTAGACTTTAGTGCACCCAATCAAGAATTGACTGGACTCATATAAGACATTTTTCTAGAGGATAATTTTTGCCTAAAATAACCCAGAGGAACATTTGGGAATGTCCCAAACTATAGTCGCTATGTCAAATAAATCACATCTACTATTTTGTAATTTTAACTATTAAAACATATTAAGAAATATGGCCTGTCATTCTTTTGGCAGAAGCACATGATTAAGCAGCTTGGTGAATGGAATGAACAGGTGCTGGAATAAAAATCAGAAAGCCCATTCGTCTTCATGCTTCCAGAGGAAACTAAATCTTTGGGGGATTTCAACCAGTAGGACATCATTTTCTTGTTTAGGTAGTTTAATGTACTTTGGGTGGTTTCAGAGCTTTCTCTGATTATTTCAGGCTAGTCCATGTGGGACACAGTCATATAATGAATTACTTGCAGTGTGTTTAATGCCTCATTGTTAAATCATGCCCAGCATTAAGAGGGAAGAAAGCTGTTCCCTACCATTTGGGCATTACTGAATTATACATATATATCTTTTAGGTACCAAGTGATAACAATAAACAGTGAATTCTGAATTCAGGAGCATGTCTAAATCCTTAATATCATATGTTCTTTGCATATTATAGTATTAAAAATGTTGGTTGAATGACTGAAGAGAAAATGATAATTAACTCAACAGGTAGATAATGTTTTTGTACATGTCATCCTCTAATCCTGGGATGTCCTTCCTATCTGCTGTCCCCTACACCCGGTCCATGCTCATTAATCTTTTAAATTTATCATCAGACATTTCTTCTGACAGGTATCCCACCCCAAACAGATATAATTACTCTCTTCTCTGAGCTATCTCTATACCATGTATGATTTTGTGTTTTATATATATATATATATATATATATATATATATATATATATATATAACATGTGTGTGTGTGTGTGTGTGTAGTTTTAAAGTTTGTTTAAACATGTCTTCTCTTAGATGATTGAAGAGAATTCCTTTTAGTCACAGAATAAGTTTTTCTCTACCTCAGTGTGTGTGTGTGTGTGTGTGTGTGTGTGTATTTCCTGTGTAATAGAAAATTCTACAGGCTATGTAACAGACTTTTGATACAATTCAGGATGGGTAAATGAGTTAAGAAAGATACGGTGTCTATACATCTGAATTTCCAAATATCTTTAAATAAATATGATGTGTCATTAGCATGATATCAGTTGAATGTGATATGTGAGCTACTAATTTATTCTCTATTTGCTAAAGAATTCTTTGAAGATCCACTTTTTTCTAAATCCTGGAAAATGAATGTATGTTATATACATAAGGGAGGAATGACATTTAGGGCAAAAGTCACTGCAAATGCAAAGTTATTGACCTGAAATTTGGTCTGATTTATACAATGTGATGAATAGAAATTCACTGCTATACTAATAGTAAGAAATGAGAATATAAATGTAGACAGGAATAGGAATAAAGGTTCTATCCCATGGCTATGGAAAGTGGAAAGCCAAAAAGAAATATTCATTTATTTCTTTATTTCTTTCTAAGCAGAAGATGTGATATACCTTTGCCCTAGAAAAAAATGGCAGCAATATGACAGATGGATTAGAATGGGCATAAATCTGTTTATATGGAGAGCAGTTAAGAGGTTCAAGTACAAGATAATGAGGACCCCTGGTGAATGAGTGGTTACATGTGTAGAAAGAAAAAAAAATTCAGATTTAGAGATACATCTAAATTACAATTGACCAAATATGTGACTATTTACATAGGGTTGAGAGATATATTGCACATCAAGTTTTTTCTTGTTATTTTTTGTTGTTTGTAGCTCTAAGGTAATTATTGTACTGTAGTATCATTAAGAGATATAGAGAAATACAAGAATTGGGTGGAAAATGATACATGATTTGTAAGAGACTAAATTCTCTTGCAGAAATATTGTTACTAGATCTGCAAATGAAATGTCCCGTAGGCACTATGAAATGAATGTATCTCATGGGCAGGCTATCAGATTACAATCATAGATTCTGAACTTAATGACCTGGAGATAGTAGCTGAGGAACTGGAAAGAAATAAGATGTGTATGGAACAAAGACAAAAAAAAATTTAGAATTTTGAAGATGATATTATTCTTACTATTAAGAATTAAACAGGAGAAAACAAGAAAAATGAACACACCAAATAAAAAAAGAGGTGAGCACACTAGTCAAAATATGTTTGCCTGATAGGATAACCCTTGACAGTGAGAAAAGTGAATACCTACGTACTTACCCATGTGTTAGGTTTATGAGGGAGATATGCTGAAAGGTTCCTACAAACAAAATTACTTTAAAATTTTTGTCATAAAACATTGTTCCTAGGTCACAATCTACTCTTTAGGTAACAGTGCTGAATCATATGGAGTTATAAGAATTCCTTCTGTCTTTTCTCCAGGTAAATGTAGGTATTAGAAATGTAACTGCGTGTCACATCTCCTTCTTGGTATATTTTCTTAGACCTGTACCTTAACTTAGACCCTACAGATTTTACTAATTCAATGATGAAGAAAGGAGAATACAAAAAAAAAAAATTGTAAACCAGGGAAAACAAAGGAGAACAAGAGGTTTTCCCCAAAGGTGTACAACAGATCTTTTCTAGTTAGCTCATCAAAGTGTCTCCACAGAAGAGTAACACCTAATCTTGAAGTGACCTATGCAGATTTTAAAAACAGTTTAGAGTTTAATTGAGTAGAATAGTGAGCTTTTCCTGGAAGTCAGCATCAAGGGAGGGCAAGAGAATTGGAGATGAGGAAGAAAAGTTACAAGGAGTAAGATTCATTCAAAAGTAACAACATACACACACACAAATAGGTTTAATGAACAGTGAAATTAGGTTTTGAAATTTAATAATTAAGTAGTAACAGATGGCCTATAAGATGTGATACACACATGACACTCAAAGCAAATATGGCAAAATGTTAATAATTGTTGACTCCAAGTGGAGTATGTATAGTTTTGCTACCTAGAAGATGCAGCTCTAAAGAGCGAATGGTGGAGCACATGGGAAAATAGTGTAATGTGGTCTCCCTTTACAATGTTAAGAAGAAGAAAATAACAGAGATTTAAAGAACATGAAAAGCAAGATGGTAAGTGTAAAATAATAATGTAAAACTATGTAGAACAGAAATAGATTAGGGAATTAATCTCAGAAAGGAAGCTCCAGAGAAGCTAAAGGAAATTGATAGTTGCATAAGAAAAATGAACAGTGATGTTGGATGGATCAGACCCTTTGAAAATTCCAGCAACCTAAACTATGCAAAATATCAGATTAGGGAAATTATAGGAATAGTTGACAGTATATAAGATTTCTCCCTATACAGAGGAATATTTTACTTGTACTTCAGCCCTTTCTTCACTATTAATTTTTGGAATTCATTTTTAAAAAATTAAAATTGATATGTGAATCAAAATGATAAATGGGAAAACGCACTATTCTACATTTATATACATTTTGTGCATCATGACTAATAAATGTTCTTTAAAGGGAGCTTTACAATTCCTCAAAGCTTTGCTTTGAATATATTTTATAAAAACGCATTTCAAAGATGAGGAACATGTATAAAGCTCAATCTTTTTATTATAGAGTAAAACATCTTGGGTGCAAATATAATAATCTCTTTAATAATTTAAGCAATTTTGTATCAGTCCACTCAATTCAAGTTGTCTGGATAATTTGGTAGGGAAAGGACTGATTGCTATATAGAAAGAAATCTCTGAATGTAAAGAGAATATCTGCTAAAGGATATTTAGCTAATTAATTAGTTTCTGTTGGCAATTTCAATAGTCTCGTAATTCACAATCATTGACAGATCTTATGTCAAGTATGGAAATACCTCCTTGTTGCCCAAGGAGGAAAAAATAATGAACAAGGATCATATTAAGTTATAAGAAAAGATCTCCTTGGTCTTTACTCATTTTATATGAGCATAGTGAGGCTCAAAGTCACTCACTAAGTTGGTAGCAAAATTAAGACAAGAACCCAGAACTTCACTTTCCCAGGCCCATATCTTCTCTGCAGCATTAAATAGGATTTTTTTAAAAAGGCTTGGAGTTTTGGATTTATGTCTCCTCCTTGGAGTCTCAAGAAAAACTACTATGGTGGGCTCCTAACAGATTTAATGAACCCAGTTCCTCTAGTTTTTGAATCTTATTTTATTAGCTTGCAATGGTGTAAGAATCTTAGTGAGCAAAAACAATCAACCAGAAATTTCACCGTATTTTTTATCTTTTATTCATCATAGTACTAACTTTTGTGCTTTAATAAATATATACATAAATGAACAACTGAAATCCATAGTTGTTAATTCAGTAGGATCAGTCCTAGGAGTATTTCCTAGTTTAACCGTTATTTTTCTATATTCATTCCATGCTACTCATTAGATTCCTGTGCTCCAGTTGGCAGGCCATAGGTATAGCCTGGATTTGGACTAGTGTGTAGCATTAATTGACTTACGTGACATTGGAATCATGAATTAACTTTGTTTGGACATAACACTATGGCAGTTGTATCTGTCAGGGTCCAAAATGGAAAAAGAGAAACTGACTCAATATTTAAGATAGATGAGATTTAGCAGAGGAAACAGCAAAGCAAAAATCCTGAGGGAACAGCAAAGAAGTCAAAAAAAAAAAAAAAAAAAAAAAGAAGGGTGTGACAACCCAAACATTAACAAAAGCAAGGGAAACCTTTACTCTTAAGAAGAGAGGGACAAAAGGAAAATGTTCCTAGAGCCCAAGGCCAGAGAGTCAACTGATGGAAGATGGAAACAACATGTAGGTCTCAGGTGGGAGTTGGAGTTGTGAATACCTTACCTACAATATATTCCAGGACTGTTAGACATTCAGCCTGAGGTGGGGGGAACAAGGTAATGATTTTGTCTTCCTCTTGAGATGTAATCTACTGCCAGTGTCTGCAGCACTGGGCAGAGCACAGCAAGGAATTGAGGTAAAACAAAAAAGATGAAGACCAGAGAAACAGTGTTTCTCAAAATGTGATCCAAAGAATAGCCATAACCATTATAGAATCAACAATTGTTGAAAATACAGATCTGTGAGACTGAAATCTGAATTAATTATTCAGAATCCCCAAGGAGTTGGTTGTGATTAAAAAACCTGCATATTAAGGGAGCTAAAAAGTTTTTTGAACTCCAAATGGGAAAACTACAAAATTACAGCTGACTAGAAATTGCTGAGGAAGCAGATGACCTTGGCTTAAAGTTTGCTTTACTGACTGTGGGATCTTTGAAAGTTTAATTGAACTCTCCAGTCTCATTTTTTTATATCTAAATATAGGAATGCTATGACCTATCATATATATTGTAAAAGCCTGGTGTGTGAGTTAAATGAGATAATGTGGAATGTTAGAAATTATAATATTAAACATGCTTTCAGAAGTCCAATCATCTACAATAACAAAACTAAATCCAATTCTACTGATAAGCAACTTATACAGTTCCCTGGGGCAATACTATATGGTCACCTTTATATACTGGGCATCTTTTGGTTCTATAACCATGATTTTTCTTGGACCTTAAAACTTACATTTTATGTAATATACCAAATACTTTTTTGCACAATAAGAGTTGTGCAAAAAATATTGTTAGTACTTTTCAGTTCAAACCCAATTTATACTTTCTCTTTGAAAGTATAAATCTTTTTTAAAGATTTTATTTATTTATTCATAGAGATGCAGAGAGAGAGAGAGAGAGGCAGAGACACAGGCAGAGGGAGAAGCAGGCTCCATGCAGGGAGCCCGACATGGGACTCGATCCAGGGTCTCCAGATCATGCCTGGGGCTGCAGGCAGCACCAAACCGCTGAGCCACCAGGGCTGCCCTCTTTGATGTATTTCTGACACCTATTATCCATATGTGCACAATGCTCGTCAAATTGCCAATATATTTCTTTTCTTTCCACAAGTTAATGATAATTCATGAAATAACAAACTGTTTTTCACTTAGAAAAAGAATATGGGCATGCCTGGGTGGCTCAGCAGTTTGAGCATCTGCCTTTTGTTCAGGGCATGATCCTAGATCTGGGGATTGAGTCCCGCACTGGGCTCCCTGTGAGAAGCCTGCTTCTTCTTCTGTCTGTGTCTCTACCTCTCTCTCTGTGTCTCTTATGAATAAATAAATATTCTCTTATGAATAAAAAATAAGTCTTTAAAAATAAGCAAAAAATGTGTACATAGTTAAGCTATTTTGAAATGAGAAAATGAAAACTCCCTGAATTGACTGTTAGATAAATTATAAATGTTCTACATGAATGCAAGATGATATTAAAACTTCAATATGTTTAACTGAACACAATAATAACCTAAACTTTGCAGTATCACAAATACTGCAAAGATGGAGAGAAAGGGAAGCAGCATTTGTAAATGTGTATTAATAGCAGAAATGCAAAAATAATATCTCTACTATATATTGATCATTAAAACACTACATGGAAATATATATTCCCCAATCTTAGAATTATGGTAACTGAGGCACTGATATTTGACATATATTCCATGCTCATGTCTAGTATTCGGCTGGGCCAAGATTTGAACTCATCTAGTTCAATTTATTAAAATGCCCATGACAATTTTCTTTTTTTTTTTTAAGATCTTATTTGTATATTCATGACAGACACAGAGAGAAAGGCAGAGACATAGGCAGAGGAAGAAGCAGGCTCCCTGCAGGGGGCCTGATGTGGGACTTGATCCCAGGACACCAGGAGCATGACCTGAGCTAAAGGTAGATGCTCAACCACTGAGCCACCCAGGTGCCCCCAAATTTTCTTTTATTAAATAGAAAACTATTACACCATTTTTGTCTATTTATTTTACTAATTACAACAACTACATAAAGAAAAGCGCCAACATTAAGTGTATAGCTTGACGAATATTGATAAAGTGAACATATCCAAGTAACCAACACTCCTTATAGCATCTTCCAGGCATTAGCCACCTAAGGCAAAAAAACAAACAAAACAAAACAAAACAAAACAAAACAAAACAAAACAAAAACCCTCTGTCCCTGCTTCTGAATAAGTGAAAGTCGAAGTGAGATGATTACATTCATCAGGGGGCTCTATAACCAGGTTCAGGAAATCCCAGATATGGAGAAATAGATGCTGTATTAGCCAGAGAGAAGGCAACACAAGTTTGGGCTCATGATATTTACAAGAACACTTTGTTCCTTCTAAATATAGGCAGAGTATTCCCATGATACTTACAAAAAGAGAAGGGAACTCCACCATGTTGGCTCTAAATATAGACAGGATAGCCTCATGATATTTACAAATCCACCATTTTATTGACTGTCAGTGGCAACCCATTCAGGACTCCTTCCACTCTAGAGAGCTCTCTTCTTTCCTTTCTGTTCTCACCTTTACTTAACAAATTTTTACTTCAACCTTTTGTGTCTGTGAGATTCATTCTTCAACTCTGTGAGACAAAAATCCTGCAAACCTGTGACATTTTTAAAAAAGATTTGATTTATTTGAGAGAGGGCACAAGTGGGGATGGAGAAGGAGCAAAGGGAGAGGGAGAATCAAGCTCCCCACTGAACAGAGACCCCAAAGAGGGGTTTGATCCTAGGACCCTGGGATCATGACATGAACCAAAGGAACTCCAACCTGCAGCACTTCTAGCGTGATATATTTCTGCCTGTTTTGAAATGTAAATATTATTACATTTTAGGTAGTATTTTGCATGTAGCTTCTTTCTTTCAGCGTATTGTGAGTTCCAAACATTGTTTTGAAGTAGTAGCAGCAGCTAGTTCATTCTTATTGTTGTTAGTATTTCCTTCCATGAGTATCCACAATTTAGTTATCATTAAACAGCCACGAAGTTTTTGTTGGTTATTAAAAATACTACAAATTTGTTCTGAATATACACCTAGAGGAAGAATTTCTGGGCTATTAGAATTGGCTCTGATTTGAATTAAATTCATATACATATACATGTGTATGTAATTATGCATATATAGTTTTATACATGAATATATGTGTATATTTTATATCCATATATATTCAATATGCTGAATGTAAGGTAGACACCTTGAGCATAAAAATATACAAAATAACATTTCACACTTAACATTTCACACACTATAGGATGGCTATAATTTCTTTTTTAAAAAAAGGAAAATAACAAGCAGTGATGAGAATGTGGACATATTGGAGCCTTTGTACACTGCTGATGAGAATGTAAAAAGATATAGGATTTATGCAGGGAAAAAAGGTTTAGTGGTTTCTTAAAAAGAGAAACCCAGAGTTATCCCCAGTAATTCTACTCCTAGATGTTTACCCAAAAGAATGGAAAGATGGACTCAGACCGATGTTTGTATGCCAATACAAACACTGTAGCTTTGTTCACAATAGTCAAAAGATGGAAACAGCCCGAGTGTCCATCAGCAGATAAATGGATAAATAAAATGTGATATATACATATGATGGAATATTATGAAGCTATAAAAGGAATGAAGTTCTGATACATGTTAGGACATCAGTGAACCTTGAAAACTTTATGCTATGTGAAATAAGAGAAAACAAATTGCATTATATGATTCCACTTACATGAAATATCTTCAATAGGCAAATCAATTGAGGCAAAGTAGATTAGAAAGTTATCAGAGGCTGAAGGGAAGGGATCAATGGGGAGTTACTGCTAAATGATCATAGAGTTTTTGTTTGGGGTGTTAAAAAAGCTTTGGAAATGCACTTTAAAAATAGTTAAATGTGGTTTTGCTATATATAGTTTACCACAATTTTTTAAAATGTATGAGAATCACTGACTTGAAGGAATTTGCTATTTATTTGAGAAGAAAATATGGAGACATGTGAGATAATGCACAATTTATAGTAATTACCAAAGACATTTTACTTCCCCATTTTACCCCCTCTCTGTGTACACTTCCACACAAATACACAAACACACATAAATATACACCTACATCCTAGGCCAATAAATCTTTCTGCATTGTCTGAACATAATTGCGTTTCAGATTTCTGCTTTCCTAGGTCTGCTCTACATTTTCTTTTGTTTTGTTTTGTTTTTGTTTTTGCTCTACATTTTCTTTTGTGTGATTTACTTAGTTTCTCAGCTTACTCCCTTGCCTCCAGGCTTTGTAGCCACTCCCCTCAGCTGTCTGATTGAAATTCTATTCATATTAATCATCTATTTGAAACCTTTAATAGATCTCCATCTTGTTTTGTCTATATTTTTAGATGTCTTAGAATTTATTATAAGATTTTTTTTTGATATGGCATACAAACCTATCTCCAGCCTCTTTATTCATTGTACAGAGATACAAATTACATATTTTCCACTTAAGAAGTGTGTTCTGCTGGGCTTCGTAGATGCCTTTCTGCCCATCTGGAGCACACTACATCATCTATCCCTTTAGGAAAAAAATCTTAGCACTTTTCTCCTTTGAGCCATATCAGACCTTAACTAATTAGAACAACTGTACTTATAAAAGATTGTTCCAATCCTTTGCATATCTGTTTTCTAATGAGTAATACAAACTTTGAGAAAAGAACATTACTCACTCATTTTGGAATCTCCACACCAAATAAATTTGTGTTAAATACATTAGAAATTTGATGGATAAAAGAAGGAGAGATCATTTCTAGCTGCAGGGAAAGGCTCTGTAAATAAAAGACAACTTTACTTTCAAAATCAAATAGTAACCAGAACATATTGCTCAGGAGTTGTTTCCAAGGAGTCACTCTTTTCAATCTATCTATTGGCCTCATTAGTAGCAGAATCTATCTGCATAGAGATAGTAACTATGTTAGAGCCAATAGATTGTTTTGTTCCTTTAAGTAAGCTGAGCATGTCTTCTACTATATCACTTACAAATGGGGTTGTTCATCATATCTTCTCACAATAGATTGTGTAACAGACATTAATTCTTGTATATTGAATCCTCACAAATCTGTGTAGCTCAAATTGAGTTAATGACAGTGAGGGTCACACAGTTCCCTAACAAATCAGATGAATTGTTACCATACTGACATGTTCAACAACTAGAAAGCTAGTGAATCACTGATGCTAGAAGCTTAAAAGGAAGTTCTAAAATCAGTCTATAGTAATCCATTGTTAAGACATAAATTGGTGTGTCTGGATGTCTTTAATTTTCAAAAAGAACCCTTATTACATTTTTAATACTATTATTTCTTAAAGAAAAAAATTATGCAACTTGAAAGGCCCAAGTGTAAGACAGAAGTAGCCTAAAAAATGGCTAATCCTAATTTTGCTAGTATAATTTATTTCCCAAGAAGAAACCTCTTTACTATAAACACAAGTAATTCAGCTGAAAATGCCAAGCCACTGCCAAAGCTTTTGGAACTTGTCTTTAAAAATAACCAGCATACTTATAATAAAAATGAAATTATGTAGAAAATAAACAAGTTATCACTACTTAGTACAGCAAAATTGGCCTTTGAATTTTTAAAGGGGACAGATGAAGAGTTTTCCAACACTTATTTGTGATATGGGAGATCACTGGGCAGCAGTAAAGAGGGAGAGGAAAAGAGAGAGGAGAGACAGAACATTTTTAAAAAGATCTAATTGGGCTGCACAGACTTTGGAATCAGTGATGAGCAATTTGTAGCATGCAAGCTAGAATGGCACAGAGGCTGATTAATAAAGACAGAAGTAGCAATCAGCATTCTCTTTCCTCTTTTTTTCATCTCTGCTTATTTCCACAAGTTTTCTCTGATGTCTTTGGTAACTTTATGCAACATGAGAGACAACATATAACTCCCTCAAACCCTTAACCAGAGAGCAGAGTCAGAGTGAATTACCAACATCTGAAGAAATGTACAATATCTTACTTTATATTTTAATCAAAGTGGAACATGTATAAATTGTAAAGTTAAGTCTTAGAATACAGTTTAGTATGGAGAACAGCAATTTCTTCCCAAAGTTCACTTTGAGCCCAAATTTAGTTCACCCAAAAAATACATAGATATACAAATGACCTTTCTTCTATTCTTGAATGTGTTTCATGTGTTTTGTTAAATGAATATTCTTTTTATATTAATTACCATAAGTGTGAGCTATTGTCCCCAGGTGTCAGTTACAAGCTCCATATATTGTTTTTTTTTTCTTGAGAATTTTCACATATAAGTAAAAATTGCCACTTATTCTCTTTTTGAAATTTCTTTATGTTTAACACTATTACATGCACAAGCTTTTTGATAGGAGTCAAAATCAATTGTCCATGAACATAAATACATTAATCATCCCCTTTTTGTTACTGTTTGGTGATGGAGCTTGAGTTATCTGGCACTATTTTGGACTGACTGTTTCCTTGGCCAGCTACATGTGAAATCTGCACACTTCACTTCTACCTCCAGTCCCTGTTTTGCAGAGAGCTCAAGCTCTTTGCTATTGGTTTATTTCCTTGATTTTGAAGGACCACATCCTACTTTCCTAAGAAAAGTTTCAAGAATTTTTTTCTTTTTTATAATTTGCATGTATATTCATTCATTTCTTTCTCGCCATATTTGACTGTTCCACTGGATAGAGAATTTAAAGTCCAAATAACTTTCTCACAGAAGTAGAAGGCATGCTCTATTATGAGGTATTGATAGCTGGGAGTCTCATGTTATTTTGAGGTCTAGTCCACATTTGTAACTTTGTCTACGTTGTGAAGTTTCACAGTAATCTTGTTTAAGTTTTCAAGTTGTTTGTTTCTTTTTCTATGATATGATTGAATTCTCTGAGGATAAAATCAAAACATTCCCTCTGGTGGTAGGTAGGCCAATGGTGAATTTTTTTAATTTAATTTTTTATTTTAGTATAGTTGATATACAGTGTTATGTTAGTTTCAGGTTTCGGATATAGTGATTCAACATCTCTGTATGTTATACTATGCTCGCTACAAGTATAGCTACCACCTGTCACCATCAATACTATTACAGTATCATTGACCATATTCTTTGTGCTGTGCCTTTTACTTCCATGACTTGATACTAAAGAAGAAGCACGAGATAGTTGAGAACACAGTAAAAGCAATTGCAATACACTTATTGTTGAACATTTATTGCTTCTTTTCAGTATCAGAGTGGGCTAAGAATATTCACTACATTGCTTCTGCTATAGGTAATATCTCTCATAAGCCCATTTTGTTTCTTAAAGAGAAGGAAGGAGAGAGGGAGAGAAAAAAAGATAGAGGGAGATTAAAGAGAGAGCGAGCACTACTTTAGTATATGTTTCGTGGTTCATGTGACATCTTCCTGACCATGAAATACTGTTTAGGAAATGCAGAACCGGGAGAATAGTATAATTAACAGAGTCCATTTAAGTAACAGAGGCCTGACCAAATTAAATTGATCCCATTAGGATTCTATCCTTGCTTTAACTCTGAGCTAAGCAGTCTCAGAACAAAAGTCATTAAAAATACCATGAATATGCTTCAATCTCCAGGGGAGATTAAAAAAAAGAAGCAACTCACCTAAACACAAAAACAAAACATTCAGAAAACAATCTACTCTAAAAGGCACTGAGTCATAAATCACAGGTGCATCAGAAAGGGAGACAGAACATGAGAGACTCCTAACTCTGGGAAATGAACAAGGGGTGGTGGAAAGGGAGGTAGGCGGGGGTGGGGGTGACTGGGTGATGGGCACAGAGCGGGGGCACTGGATGGGATGAGCACTGGGTGTTATTCTATATGTTGGCAAATTGAACACCAATAAAAAATGAATTTTAAAAAAACCCAAAACATTAAAAAAAAAAATCACAGGTGCATTCTTGCTCTTTGTCACCACTGACTCTTCATCTTCTTCCCGCTGAGACACTTATTTGCTCATGGGTTTCATCATAACACAAGTTGCTATGCAGATGTGAAAGTAAAGCTCACCCCTTGATTCTCTAACAAATGTTAAGTGGCCTCCCATGGAAAGGAAAAGCATAAAGGAGGGGTATACACATTCTGGATTACTTTCCTTGTTTGTAATGAGAATGGCCTCTGGATACACAAAGCAGCTCTGTATTTATGTTTCTTAAAATTCATTTTTCTTCTAATATGTTCAGTTCTGTTCTTCTTGGAAGTTTCTACCTCAAAGCTTCCTCTATCTTTTACATCTATAAATGGATTCATCTCTTCTTAAATCAGGCTTTTAATGAACATTCTTGCTACTTTTAGAAATCAAAATATCACACAATCTTCTATTGTGAATGGTAAGATGTATTCATTTGCCTGTCAGATGAGTCCTTTCTGAGGCTGGGGCCAAAGAATATTGCTGTCAGATTATTTGTTTGATTTCTGCAAAAATCCATTTCCTTATAAAGAGGCTCAGTGAAGCAAACCTCAAATTCTAAATGTCATGCCTGTCAATTAGCAATATGACCTTTACCAAGTCACTCTCCTTCTCTGAGTCTCAGTTTTGCTTCTCTATGGCCTGTAAGGTTTGCTGCAGCCCCGGGATTTCTTTTCTAGTGATTTGTTTTTTAATGATATGAACAAAAGTATTTGACTTTTAGCATCTAACAGGAAGAGTTTGTGTTTTAGAAGTTAATGAAATTATTTGTTAGAAATATTTCATCGTTTTCAAATAAATCATTAAATTTATGCATATAATGACAGGCTTTAAAATGAGACGGGTTTTAAACATTTGTAGAATGTTCATAATAGTTTGGTATATCCACACAAATTACTTAATTTTTTTTTCTTAATTGGTTAAAAGAATTAGAATTAATTAATAAATAAGCATTAATTAATAAAATAAGCATTATCAAGTTTAATAAAATCTCTGATGTTTATAAACTCATTAATATGGTATTCTAAAAAAAGATGAGCCCGAAGATTCTTGGCATTGTACACCAAGCAGGCCAGATTTTGCCAGAGTCTCTCTGGTACCAACTTTACCTTTCCCATCTGTAGTTGCTAAATAGATCAGGTCATGGAGATTTGGACACTGTTCTTGTTGCTCCTTGGATCACATCAACTATGAGCTGTCCTCTTCCTCAAGAGATCTAGTCAGACTAACTTACCTAAACCCTACTGCTTATGTCCCTGGAAGCACCTCTATTGTAGCAGTTATCCTGCTTCATTATGATGGCTTACTGTTAAACCCTCTAGACAGTAAGCACTTTGATGTTGGGGACTATGTCTTGTTTCTTTCTCCTTCACTTTCCATTCCTCCTCTCATGTCTGGTGTATATTACTCGTGAGAGAATATACTCATGCAGCTCGAACTTTGTAACAAATGAGGCAATAGAAGTTTTAAAATAAATACAAATATAAATATAAATACAAATACAAGGAGGGGAGTGAGCCTGGGTGGCTCAGTCAGTTAAATGTCTAACTCTTGATTTTAGCTCAGGTCACCATCTCAGGATTGTGAGATGGAGTCCCGCATAAGGCTCCAAACTGGGCATGAAACCTGCTTAAGATTCTGCGTCCTTCTGTCCCTCATTGCCCCTTGCTCACTCTCTCTCTGTCTCTCTCTTTCTCAAAAAGTAAAATAAATAAAATAAAGTAACTACAAATACTCTCCATTCTATAGTTATGAATCATACATTTGGGAAACTGGAAATTTCTGTAGGTACTATGTTCTCTGAAATTTCTGATGGACTGTCAAAAGGGAGCCATCTTACTGTACCATCTCTTCTTCTAGATACTCTTCTGCAATCACTTTTGCCCTAACAGTGTGTCTCTCCTTAAGCAGGAATCTTCTGTCAGAAAGTCACATACTTAGAAGCATTATGATGTAGGTCATGGTGCTGCCTAAAATGATTTTGGGCAGATCCTTTCACTGACCGATACACTGATACACAATTATCTAAACTAGATTTTCACTTCTTTCAAAGTTCTGTTGCATATTTTATTTCTTCTGTTTCCATTGCTACTGTCTTAATCTGAATTAGTCCAAGCCCAGGCCCTCTACTCTTTCTAAGGATAACTGCCTTCCTATCACAAGGATTAGAAATAGCTTTGTCTTATGTGATAATAGAGTATATAATTCATATTGTAACTGCAATATATTTGCAGAGAAATTGTAAAAACCAATTTGGACATTGATACGAATTTCATTTTCTTGTATTATATCAAATAAATCCGAACAGCCTATAGTAATAATGATACTGGAATGCACTGTGAAATAAAAGCTTTAAGAAGGAAAGAAATAGAAATCTAGTGTTTAGATTTCTCCAAGTCTCAAACATCTCCTAAAAAGCCACGTTGAGAAATTACTATTATTATATTTATAATATGCTATATTGGTGTCCCACCCAAACTCATATGTTGAAACCAATGTGATGGCATTTGGAGGTGGGGCCTTTGGGAGGCGATTAGGTCCTGAGTACAGAGCCCTCATGATTGGGATTAGTGCCCTTACAAAAGAGACCCAAAGGTGCTCTCTTGCTCTTTCTGCCATGTGAGATCGCAGCAAAGAGATTGCAGTTTATGAACCCTGGAAGCTGACTCTCATTAGACATTGAATCTGTTGGTGCCTTGATTTTGTACTCCTGAGCCTCCAGAGCTGAGAAATAAATGCTCATTGTTCATAAGTAACCCAGAGTATGCCACTTTTGTTTCAGTAGAAAACTGAGACAGGAAAATGATACTGAGAGGTACAGGTGCTGCTTTATCAGATACTTAAACATGCAGAAGCAACTTCAGAACTAAGAAATGGGTAGAGCTTAAAGAGTTTGGAGGTGCATACTAGAAAAAGCCTATGTTGTTATAAGTGGACTATTAAAAACGATTCTGGTGAGATCTCAGAAAGAAAAGAGGAGAGATGCAGAGAAAGTCTCAATCTTCATAAAGAACACATGAATAATTCTGAATGGAATATGGGTCGAAATATGGATGGTAAAGGTCATTCTGATGAAGCCTTAGATAGAACAGAGCAATAGGTTATTAGACAATGGAGAAAAATCTATCCTTGTTATAAACTGACAAAAACCTTGGTGGAACTGCTTTTGTGTCCTAGTGTTTTTTGGAAGGCTGAATTTGTGAGTGAAAAAACTGACGAGAGGGCTGAGACAATCTCTAAACAAAGTGTTGATAGAGCATCCTGGTTTCTTTTGATGACTCATGGTAAAAGCCAGAGAAGAAAAATTACTTAAATGCTGAATTGTTAAGCAAAAAGGAAATAGAACTCAAAGATATGGAAAGAAGTAAAAAAAGGAGGAAGTGAAATTATCTCCATTTGCTGATGATGTGATCATATATGCAGAATATCCTAAAGGCTCAATAAAAAAAATTTAGAACTAAAAAGTGAATTTAGGGGGTGCCTGGGTGACACAGTTGGTTAAGCATCTGAATCTTGGTTTCAGCTCAGGTCATGATCTCAGGCTTCTGGGATTGAGCCCCATGTTGGGCTCTGTGCTCAGCACAGAGTTTGCTTAGATTTTTCTCTCCCTCTTTGCCCATTCACCCTCCCTCTCTCCCTCTCAAATAAATAACCCTATCTACATATTCACTTCCTTTGTAAAATTATGACCAAACTAATTGTATCTTTACATACAAGCCTAGAAAAATAATTTGTAGTTATTGCTTTATGCATTTGCCTTTTAACTGAGATGGAAGAAGATGAATCTAAAGAAAGATACACTTATCCATCCTATCTTCGTATTTACCTGTGTATTCAACTTTACTAGGTTATTTGTCTTGTGGATTGAAATTACTGCTTAATGTCCTTTCGTTTCACCTTGAAAGCATCCCTTTAGTATTTCTTGCAGGACAGATCATTTGGCAACAAATTTTCAGTTTTTGTTTAACTGGAAATGTCTTTATTTCTCCTTTGTTTTAACGAATAGTTTTTCTGGATATTATTACTTAGTTAATAATCTTCTGTTCAGTACTTTGTGATGTTTTATCGTCGTTTGAAATACATGGTTTTCAATTAGAAGTGAACTGTCAATCTCATCAAGGATTCCTGATATGTAATGAGTCACTTCTGCTGCTTTCAGGAATCTGTCTTTGTCCTTTGACAATTTGGTTATAATGTGTTCAGACAGGATCTCTTTGAATTCATTCACTGAGCTTGAATGTGTGGATTTGTATCTTTCACCAAATTTGGGAAGCTTTTAGCCATTATTTTTTCAAATATTATTTCTGCCCTTCCTATCTTCCCATTCTGGGAATCTAATCATGTGTATGTTTGTACATTGATGGTATCTCCCAGGTTTCACTTTTCTTGATTATTTCTTCTTTCTTTTCCTCAGAATGGATAATTTCAATTATCTTATATTCAACTTTATTTATTCTATGTTCTGTCTGCTTGTATCTGCTGTTGAACTCCTCTAATTTTCATTTTAGTCATTATACTTTTTGGTTACAGAATTTTTGCTTTATTTCTCAATATAATTTCCATCTCTTTATTGGTGTTCCCATTTTGTTCATACAATGTTTTCTTCATTTCCTGTAGTTTTTTTGTCCATGTTATTTCATTCTCATATTTAAGACAGTTCTTTTGAAGTCTTTTCCCATTAATTCTGATATCTGAATCCACTTAGAAAGAGTTTGTCAATTTATTATGGTCCTTTGAAAGGGCTATATTTTCCTGTGTCTTTGAATGCTTTGCAACTGTTGGTTGTAAAATTGAACATTTGAATACTATAATGTGTGACTCTGGAAATCATGTTCTCATTCTCACTCAAGGCTTCTCTCTCTCTCTCTCTCTCTCTCTCTCTCTCTTTAAGTTACTGAAGGCTAGAGACTTTTTTAAAATTATTTTTGCAGAGACTTTATTTCTTTTTATGTATTGTCAGTGAAGTCTATGAAATTCTAGCTGAGCAGACTCAAAACTCTAAAAAATGTCTACCAACTTATAAAGTATGAGGTGAGGATTAATCAGGAGATCTGATTTCATGGTCAATAGAAGAAATGATGAAGGTGTGTGTAAGATTTTGAGAGCCCTTCAGAAACTAGGAATATGAGGGAATAGGCAACAAGATTTTCCTTTTCCCATAATGCTCAGTGAATGCCGTGTTAGTGTACCAACTACCTAAAAGGGATTTAGTAGGCCAGAGATTATATTCACACTAGTTTAAAGTAATTCAGTCAAACAAAAAGGGGGAAAACAAAGAGTAAACAGAGCATTAAAATTTATATTTTGTGGGATGTGTAGACATGTTACTCAGTGATCTAAAACCAAACCAAAGTTTTCATTCCTCCCTTTGACTACTTGGTCTTTGCTTTTTAAACATAATCCATGAAGGCAAGACAGGAAATATTGAAACATGAGAGTGGCAGGACTTCAGAGGGCAAGGAAGTGACTTGAAGAAGAAATGAAATTACAGAGCAAAGCTGAATTTTTTTCTGGAAAAGCTACTTTTGAGTGCAAATTTCTCTCAATTTTGCATTTTATTTTCAAATCAATTTTGCTTGTTTTCTGCCTTTAACTACTAGATCATTGATTTTAAGTACTGTACTAAGCCCTGGAGATACAGTAGATAATTTAAATGAATAGAGGTAAATAATTCATAGTAAATCTAAACAATTAACCCCTAGAGACATACAGAGGATACTCCCTAAAAAAATTCTTTACAGTAGTGTGCAAAACACAAGTTAACCTGAATAAATCTAGTGTTAGCTACATCTTAAATTCCACACATTTTGTCCATCCGGAAAGTGTTTTGTCTGCAATACTTTTCTTTAAAGTCATGTTTCTTACTCATTTGCAATTCATTATGGAAACAATGTTTACTAAGTTTTCTTTGAGTCTTCTTGTTTTATAATTACCTGACAAATAAGATTTTATTATTATTTAATAATGCTCGGTTACATTTAACATAAATGCAATAAAATGTAAACAATAAGCCTAGTATATACCAGAATTTTTTTGAATGAATAATAAATTTTTTAAAAATAAGATGAAATAAAGATATAAAGATCCATATACTATTCAAGATAATAGATGTATAGTGGTAAAGTTTAGGGGAAATAATGAACCCTATATCTTTTTATGATCGTATCTTTTGCACAGAAGTAAATGCCTCCTAAAACTTTCTCATATATCAACAGCCTAGAAATTTAAAACCTTCACAATGTTGCTATTAAAATATGAATAGTTAGAATAAATTATACATGCCCAAGGTCATAAAAATAGTCAATAGCAAAGCGAAAATACAGACAGGATTCTCTGGACTCCTCAATCAGCACTCACACATTCCACTTTCCTCCTGCTATCCTGGAGCATTTATCTACATTTTTTCTCTAGAGAAGTCCATTCTACTACAGTCTTACTCAATTTTTTTCCTACAAGATCTACACTTTTCCAATGTCTTGCTATCAAAGTAAAATATAAAGCAGAAAGAAACATATATTATTTTATTTTATTTTTATTTTTTTGAAAAATATATTATTTTAATATGAAAATGATCAGTAACAGTATTTCAGCTTCCCCAAAAGCATGCCATTTTCAAATAGGATGCTTGTTTTCCCTTTAGGGATAATCTTTAACTTCAAACTATAGGCTCCTACTGCAACTTGTGACTAAGGTAAGGTTTCATTCCCAGTGCCAACAAAGTAACAAGTGATCTGTTACACAGCTTGTCTTCTCTGAAACATCACACTTGTTCATGAATAATGCAGTCCCTAAACTAATACTCAGTCTACAATTTTCATAGTGTTTCTACATGAATTATACCATTTAATCTAATGTCATAGAACATCACATATTCTGTCTGATAAACTGACAAAGACTGTGAGAAAAAGCAGGTGGAGTCCATGACCATGTTCCAGATGAGTCCCAAAATATGTAAAGCAGTGTGCCATTACTGCTCAAGCTTTTACTTACCATAATTAAGTTTACAGAAACCTATTGGTTTTGCATAGAGTCGGGTAAAGAACCCACCACAATCTTCAAGATATACTGTTGACATTTTTTGTTTAAAGGCCTTTTTGACCACTTTTATCTTTTGTCATGCACTCTGAAATTATAAAGTTTCTACTGATAATTTTGACATGTATAATTCACCAATGGAATAAGTTCAGGGTTAATATGTCTTTGAATAAAACTAATCTGCAATTAACTAATGTTATTCTTAAAAATATCAAATCAAATCAAATGAGTATTTTTCTCTATTTCATCCAATTTTCCTTTTGCATCCAAACTGTAGTTCGATTGAGACTTGTTTCCACAGCCCTTCAACCCACAAAGCTAGAGCCACTTAACAAACTAACTACACAAATGAATTCCTACTTTTTTCCCAAATTCTTTGTTACTTTTCTGATGCTGAATTTTCTTTTTATTACTTGTAAAATAGAATAGTAATATAAATTACAGAAAAGTTATTTGGATATGAATTTTAGTTCTTGTTCAATTTGTCTTAGCTTGAGTTCCTGCTTTGTTTTTTTTTGTTTTTTTGTTTTTTTTTCTTCTTTTTCCTGCTTTGCTTTCTTGATATAGTCTTTCTCACACAAGGAAGGGACTTTTGCCAATGTGGCTCAGAACTCATGACTTGTTTTCTCCAAATTTAAAACTAGATTACTGTTTTTACTGCTAAGATAATGCTTATTCTTTGACACCATATGGTAAAAATTTTGTAGGCTCTGTGTTATTATAAAGGAAAGATGCTATAGTCATTTTTATTCTCAATGTGTAGGCTCCAAACATAGGAGTTGCTCAACAGATATTTGTTGAATTATGAATGAATACACAAGTAAATGAATAAAGGATGTTTTTCATGATTTAGTCAGCAGCTCACACTCTGGGGTTATATATCAGCATATTTGTATATATTATATAGGTATTTCTTCAGTCAGCAGATCCACCTGAAATATTTCATAAAGTCTTGTCATTCAATAAATCCTTGTCTTCTTGTATCCCCAACAAATATACTCAGTTTTTGAGACAAAATGTGAGATTAAGAAAACTGCCTTCGGTTAAATCATACCAAATGGGTTTGAATTTCTTATTTTTTTTATACAAACTGAAAGAAAATGTGCTAGCTGTTGCTAACTCCAGTCACAAGGGTCAGACAACAGTTTGGTTGTGGGTGAGTGACCTACAGCGTTTACTTGTCGTTTTGATGAGTTTGGCCCTCAATCCCAAAACTTTCCTGGATGGATTAACAGGGAACACAATAATGGCGAAACTTAAGTGGGGAATGGACTACAAAGGCTATGTGGTATCTGTAGATGGCTATATGAGCATACAGCTGGTAAACACAGAAGAATACATAGATGGAACATTGGGCATTTGGCTGAATTTTTAATAAGGTGTAATAATGTCTTTTAGATCAAGGGTGTTGAAGAAGAGGACAAAGATGGGGAAATGAGAGAACAGCATTTGTTGTGGGGAATCTTTAAATATATATTTCTAGAAAATAAACATTTTTTTAAAAAAGAAACTGAAAGTAAATGAAGGATATATAGTCTAAATCACATCTTGGGAAACTGAGTAATTTTCAGTAAAGTATCATCCATGTGACCATGTTAGCTTAGGTTTTCCTTTTATCTAAAATATTTATTCAGAGGTTACTTTCAATAGATACTATGCATCTGGTACTCATGGAATATGTTATTCAGAATTTTGAGGTGGAAGAAGTCAGTCATAATTATTTAAAACTGTTAAATACCAAATCTCCAAATCTTACAGTGATAGATATAGATACATGTAAAATGAATTTGAATGGATGGATTTAAACTGTTTTTTTTTAAACTGTTTTTTGTGAAGGATAACATATCACTTATAAGATAAGAGTCTTACAGAGTCATTCTTAACCAGAAGTGAATATCAGAATTATGTAATTTTTTTGGAGAAGTACACATGCCTGCTATGCTTTCACCATCAACCTAAGTTTACTGGGTCATATATTCATTTTCTTAAAAGAATTTTCTACACAAATCTCACACATCTCAAAATAAGTATGGTGGTTATTCAACTTCCATTCTAATGATGACAAGTGAAAAGCTGCATTAGTTTACGTAAATCATGGAAACATCTGAAATAAGCACTCCCCAAAATGTCAGTGGCTCAGTTAGTTTCTTAATCAAATCTCAATTTGTTATGGGTCACTCAGGAACTAATATCCTTTCATGTAGTAGTTTCTAGTATATGGAGTTCCTTCACTTAATACTATGCATATAGCCTTCACAGAAAAAAAGGGTAGGCCTGCTTGTAATCACCTCATCCCAGAATATCATTTTGTTAATAGAACAGGTTACATTGTCCAAATTAAATGGAAGGGAGGCAAGAAATACCAATTAGTAATGATCCAAGAAGAAAACATCAAACTTTGATATTGGTGATACCCTGTAACATAATAAGTAGCCAATAAATATTTACAGATAAATATAATACTGAAACATTATTTCTTACATTATGTGATCATTGTAAGTCTTACATCTAAATATGTCTGACTTCAGAAATGTAATAGATCAATATGATGACTACTACAAAACAAATTTCATACTAGTCTGGTCCTGGCTATAAAAATAAATAAATTACCTACTTTATCAAAAGTTCTAAAATCGTCATTTAATCTGTTCAACTCTTATAAGATATCCACTTAGATTCATTGGAAAAATAGGTCAAATCTATTTTTCGTTGCATCAATCAACTGTTCTAACAATACATGGTCTTCTACCCAACAACTATTAATGAAGATAATTGCTCCAAGTATTGTGCAAAAGGGAAAGGATCATTTCTTTTTTTTTTAATTTTTATTTATTTATGATAGTCACACAGAGAGAGAGAGAGGCAGAGACACAGGCAGAGGGAGATGCAGGCTCCATGCACCAGGAGCCCAACATGGGATTCGATCCCAGGTCTCTAGGATCACGTCCTGGGCCAAAGGCAGGCGCTAAACTGCTGCGCCACCTGGGGATCCCGAAAGAATTATTTCTTAATGGAAAATTGTACTAGTCTATGAAAATTGCACTTTGGCTACAGATACAAATTTACTTCCTGTACTCTAATATTTGGCTCATTTTCTTCCATGTGAGTAAGCTCTGATATACATTTTTAAACCCCGAATATATTTTGGTACCAAGAAAGGAATCCATGCCATTTGGTTTTCAACTTGTGCAATATGCAAGTCTAAAGATTAAAGGTAAAATAACCTGGGCCTATAGGATTGGTGAGATATTTGTAGCTTCTGTGCCATAAATTTCTACCTACTTTGTCCTTTTTTTCAAGGATATTGTGAGGATAATATATAATGTGCTTTACATTATAAAATACAGCTATAAACAAACCAAAAACTTAATATATGAGGTGAAATTATTCAAGATGTGGTAAAACTAATATAAAAGTTTCTTGACCAATATTTGTTGAAAGAGTGAATACATACAAGAAGATTAATTTGATAGGATCTCCATATAGCTCATATAGGGATACTAAGGAGATCTGACACAGTGAACAGGTTGGAGATGTTTTTGACTAAGCAAGTGATGCAGTTATTTCTTTGAATTAACTCTTGTCTTTAAGAGAAAGAGCCACTGTAAAGTCTGATATTTTTGCTATTCACAGTCACACAGAGCATACGATAACTTCTAGAAAATAGCTGGGGACAATTGTTTGCAACGTGGAACTAATAATAGTTTGAACCATTTAGCTAAAATATATTTTCAAGAAGTCAAAGAGAGATCCTGAATAACCAGGGGAATATTGAAAAAGAAAACCAGAGCTGGGGGCATCACAATGCCGGATTTCAGGTTGTACTACAAAGCTGTGATCATCAAGACAGTGTGGTACTGGCACAAAAAACAGACACATAGATCAATGGTACAGAATAGAGAATTCAGAAATGGGCCCTCAACTCTATGGTCAACTAATATTTGACAAAGCAGGAAAGACTATCCACTGGAAAAAGGACAATCTCTTCAATAAATGTTGCTGGGAATATTGGACAGCCATGTGCAGAAGAATGAAACTAGACCATTCTCTTACACCATACACAAAGATAAACGCAAAATGGATGAAAGATCTAAATGTGAGACAAGAATCCATCAAAATCCTAGAGGAGAACACAGGCAACACCCTTTTTGAACTCAGCCACAGCAACTTCTTGCAAGATACATCTATGAAGGTAAGAGGAACTATAGCAAAAATGAATTATTGGGACTTCATCAAGATAAAAAACTTCTGCACAGCAAAAGATACAGTTAACAAAACTAAAAGACAACCTACAGAATGGGAGAGGATATTTCCGAATGACCTATCAGGTAAAGGGCTAGTATCCAAGATCTATAAAGAACTTCTTAAACTCAACACCAAAGAAACAAACAATCCAATCATGAAATGAGCAAAAGACATGAACAGAAATTTCACAGAGGAAGACATAGACATGGCCAACAAGCACATGAGAAAATGCTCTGCATCACTTGCCATCAGGGAAATACAAATCAAAACCACAATGAGGTACCACCTCCCAGCAGTGAGAATGATGAAAATTAGCAAGACAGGAAACAACAAATGTTGGAGAGGATGTGGAGAAAGGGGAACCCTCTTGCACTGTTGGTGGGAATGTGAACTGGTACAGCCACTCTGGAAAATTGTGTGGAGGTTCCTCAAAGAATTAAAAATAGATCTGCCAAAAAAAAATAAAAATAGATCTGCCCTAGACCCAGCAATTGCACTGCTGGGGATTTACCCCAAAGATACAGATGCAGTGAAATGGAAGGACACCTGCACCCCAATGTTTATGGCAGCAATGTCCAAAATAGCCAAACTGTGGAAGGAGCCTCGGTGTCCATCGAAAGACGAATGGATTAAGAAGATGTGGTCTATGTATACAATGGAATATGACTCAACCATTAGAAACGACAAATACCCACCATTTGCTTCAACGTGGATGGAACTGAAGGGTATTATGCTGAGTGAAGTAAGTCAATCAGAGAAGGACAAACATTATATGGGCTCATTCATTTGGGGAATATAAAAGGTAGTGAAAGAGAATAAAGGGGAAAGGAGAGAAAATGAGTGGGAAATACCAGTGAGGGTGACAGAACATGAGAGACTCCTAACTCTGGGAAACAAAGGGTGGTGGAAAGGGAGGTGGGTGGGGGTTTGGGGTGACTGGGTGACAGGCACTGAGGGGGACACTTGATGGGATGAGCACTGGGTATTATGCTATATGTTGGCTAACCGAACTCCAATAAAAAAAATATGCAAACAAACCTCCAAGAAGTCAACGATTAAAGATATGTGAAACAAAATGAGGTCCTTTATTAATCTTAATCTAGGCTATAGGATCTTAAAATCACAGACAACTAACCGAATTTTAAGTGCATAATGTTAAATGGAAGAGTTTAAATTGATCACCGAAAGGTTTTTAAAGAAAGTATGAAAAATTAAAGTTTAAGAATCAGAGCTATTAAAGAATAAAGGTACTACCATGGGGAAATATAAGTGGCCTACAAAAGGACATTCTGAGTTAAGAAATTCAATACAAACATTCATGTTTAACAATGTCAAGGTCAGGAAAGATATGGACTCTTTCTTTTCAAATTTGCATATTCACATTTGGTAAAGCCCAGTCAGGTTTGTAGTTTCAAATACTGTTATTACATTAAACTAATTCCATTTAATTCCATTAAAAAATAAAATAATTTATTATTTCTATATGTATAATTCCTGCGTTTTTTCCCCAAAATTTTCATTTGAATGCAGTTGGCACACAATATACATTAGTTTCAGGTGTATAACATAGTGATTTGACAAGTTTAAACATTACACTATGCTCACCAGAAGCATAGTTGCCATCTGTCACTATACACTGTTTACCTTACTATACAATGTCACCTTATAATATCATTGACTACATTCTTTTTGCTGTGCCTTTTATTCTCACGACTTACTCATTCCTTAATGGGAAATCTGTATCTCCCACTCCCCTTCATCCATATGCCCATTCCCCCTGCTCCCCCTACCTACCCCCCCTCAGCCCCCTGGGGCCCTGGCAATCATCAACTTGTTCTCTGTATTTAAAGGTCTGATTCTGCTTCTTGTGTTTCTTTTTCTTTTTAAATATTTTATTTATTCATGAAAGCCACAGAGAAAGGCAGAGACATAGGCAGAGGGAGAAGCAGGCTCCCTGTGGGGAGCCTTATGCGGTACTCTTAACTCAGGACCTGGGGATCAAGACCTGAGCTGAAAGCAGATGCTCAACCACTGAGCCACTCAGGTGCCCCTTGTATTTCTTTTTAAATGGCATCACCAGATTCATAAGTAATGCCTGATTTCGTAAGAAAATAAAGTTATCCTTCACCCCTCTTTTTCCACCAGTAGGTATTCATGGTATTTTTTTTTTTATTTTTAAGATTTTAGTACTTGAGAGAGAGAGAGAGAGAGAGAGGAGGGGCAGAGAGAGGGAGAGAGAGTGTCATATGAAGACTGCGCTCAGCACTGAGTCTGACATGGGGCTCAATCTCAAAACCCTGAGATCATGACCTGAACCCAAATCAATAGTCAGACACCTAATTGATGGAGCCACCCATGCACCTCTACTCATGGTATTTCTAAAGAAATACCAAGTCCTGCTTATTGTACTTCTTTAGCTCAGGGATTATTACATCCACTGATTGCGTTAAGAATGTCCTAACAAGTTTCACTATCGCTAGTTTGCCTCATTTCCCACAGTGCTATCAGATTGGTCTTTCTAAAATTCATGTCTGATATGTATTTTTCCTAAATAAAACTTTTTTTTTTAATGATTGCCTATAAAGTTCGAAATGTCTACTGCATCAGTTACCAATATGACCTATGGTACAAATCCAACTTACTACTTATTATCGTAAGTATTGACAAGCTAAAATGATCTTTACATTGATTATATTTTAAGTAATTATATAATTACCTAAACAATATCTTTGTGCCTGTAAAGCCTAAAATATTTACTCACTGGCTCTTTATAGAACAAGATTGTAGACAGCCATGCTAGAAACCTGTGGAAAGCCCATTACATACACTCTTACTCTATCAGCCTTCTCTGTCACTACACCATTAACATTTAACTTTCTAACCAAGCCAATCCTGGAAACTGTTGAATTTTTAGAAAGTAAAAAGATCTGTTTTCAGCTTTGGGCCATACCTCAGTGTTCTTTAAGTCTGTAATATTTACTTCTGCTATCTTCATCATTGGACAAGCCCTTTCTTCCCTCAAACTCAGTTTACCTTCCAGAAAACTTTATAGAACTTCCTCGCTCTAAGAAGGTGACAGTTTGATTCTCTGGTAAACTGTCATTTTTAAATCTGTGTATGACTTGTTTTTCAGTGGAATGTGTGGTAGTCTTTACTTGGTCTTCACTAAATGGCTACCATAGTATCTTCATCTAATATGTTCCTCTGCACTATGACTTGTCACATCCTATTAAGTGGTGGATGATAGATCTCTATCCTCTGGATCTGGGCAGGACTTGTAACTTGAATAATAGACTGTGACAAAATTGACACTGTAACAACTATGAGAATATCTCTTATGAGGCCTGGCAGCTTGAGACTCCTGCCACTTCAAAGCCAGTGCCCATGTAAGAACTGTTATTATTCTGGATCCATCAAGTATTAATTAGCCTATCACCTAATAAGCCTAGTATGTGATGAAGCCATGGTAAATGAGATGTCATATACACAGAGAGGGGTGTAGGGGCAATGAGACACCAGCCACGTGAATGAAGAAGCCACTATGGAGATCTGCAAGCCCCAGTGCTCTACTTTATACTACATAGATCACGGGCAAATTGTCCACCTGAGCTCCTTCTACATTTCTGACCTATAAAATGTGAACAAAATGATATTGTTGTTTCAAACCAATAGCTTTTGGGGTGGCTTGCCATAATGCGACATACAGCCAGAACAAAATAACTGCCTCATTGCTAATTTGTTGTTCCCATTTGAATGTAAGGTTTAGATGACTGAATAGAATTCTCCCTTACTGAGTTTATTTCATGAAGCTTGGCATATGGGAAATACTTTTACATGCTTACTGAATGAGTGAGTGCATTTTCAGAGTTGAATATAAGATTGAATATGTAAACGGCTCAAGTTGCAAGAAGTATAGAGCTTGCAAACTCTGTCTTCTTTGTAGAGAAGAAAAAAGTAAGGGAAATGAAAAGAAAGTGGCAAGAATGGTAAGGAGGCATAAAGTGGACTTATACGGGGAAGAGGGTAAATATTTGGGAGGAGGTGGTACAAAGGAGTGTTGGGGGTCACCGAGACCAACTCTAGTTTTGGTGATTCATTAAATGGATTCAACATATAGTCTAATTCATGACTATGATTTATTGTGGTGAAAGAATATAAAGTAAAATTATTGAGAGAAAGCATATGGGGTGAAATCCTGGGGAAACCAGATACATATTTTCAAAGGTTCTCTTCTGGGGGAATCATACAGGATGGCACTTAATTCCTCAGCAATGAGTTGTGACTGCATTTGTGAAATGCTGTCAATTAGGGAAGTTCATTACAAATTCAGCATCCGAGGTTTTTCTTGTAGTTTGGTAATATAGGCAGCTTCTGCCTATCACATACAGAACCTCTAGATATTCAGAGTAAATCAAGTGTTTGGTATAAATTATACTGTTTATACAAATAGTTTAGACATAGTAAATAAGCCACTCTTATCAGTTCTAGGGAAGGTGGGAATCCTCCTGATATATAAGTTTTTAGATGACCACTAAGGCACAAACTTTTAAGTGGGTCTTTCAAAGAATGACAGTCAGACGTTCTTTTTCTGCAAAGAAGGGAGGGTATGGTCCTTGGAGGCTACCCTCAGCCCCTCAGACATTGTTATCAAGACAATGTAATCATTTGTAACTCCAGAGGAAAAAAAACCTACTAAATGTTGTGTTAACCTTATATTAAATAGATTCTTTTTTTTTTTAAGATTTTATTTATGAGACACACACACACACACACACACACACACACACAGACGCAGGCTCCATAGAGGGAACCCGATGCAGGACTCGATCCTGGGACTCCAGGATCATGCCCTGGGTCAAAGGTAGGCACTAAACCACTGAGCCACCCAGGGATCCCCAATAGATTAATTTTCAATTCAGATAATCCTCCACTGACAGTCTTTAACAGAACACCTAAAATATAAGTTTTTAGTATGAAAGATAAATTCTTTCCAAATAATTCTTATATTAAAAGAGAATCTTTGATTTTTTTGACTGCAAATATTTTTTGACTATCTGCCATGTACAAGGCATGTGCTAAGGATCTTCAGTGATGGTTGTCAAACAGCGACTTCCCATTAGGACTTAACGGTGTGGAAGACTGACTACTACAGAAATAACCACAGTGTAATCTGGCAAAGGCTATACTAGAGACCTACATAGTTTGCTTTTCACACATATCAAAGGAAACATCTAATGTTGGCGTGAATGCTGAGAATATCCCTCTTCTAAAGTGCCTAGTGGGTCAAAAGCTTAATTATGAGTGGGATTTATTATGGCAGAAACAAGAATGATCTTGCCTTTTAAACAGAATAATTCAACCAAAGGCTTTACAGTCCATGACACATTTAAGAATTGCAAGTAAAGTCTGTTACTAGAATACCGATCTTTGAGGGGAAAAATTAGAAGTGAAAATAAAGAATCAGGGGAATTGAGATTATTAAACAGATTTCATGGACACACTAACAGGTCTAAACTTCAAATAAAAGCAATGAGAAGTCAATGAAGATCTTCAAAGTGAAAAGACAAGGTTAGAGTATTTAAAAATAGATTTTTTTCAAGTCCTGAAGTAAAGGATGGATTAGAACAGGTTTTTCTTATCTTAGTTCATCTTTTTTGTAGGACTTTATTTTTAGAGCAGTTTCAGGTTCACAGCAAAGTTGAGGGAAAGATTGAGATTTTCAATATACACTCCCCCCTGACACATGCATAACCTCCTGCATTACCAACATTCCCCACAAGAGGTGGGGAATTTGTGAAAACTGATGAACTACACTGACTTAAAATCATCCCATAGTCCATATAATGATTCACTCTTGGTATTGTATATTCTATGGGTTTGGTCAAATATATGATGACATATATCCATTATTATACTATCATACATTTTGCTGCCCTAAAATCCTCTGTGCTCCACCTGTTTATCTTCCTCCCACCTCAGCCCAGCAATCATTGATCACTCCATGGTTTTGCCCTGGATTTCCAGGATGTAATATATTAGAATCATACATTATTGTAGCTTTTTCAGATTGCAGTCCTTCACTTAGTAATGTGCATTTAAGGTTCCTCCATGTTTTTTCATGGCTTGATAGTTCATTTTGTTTTAGTGCTGAATAATATTCCATAGTCTAGATGTACCACAATTTGTCCATTTATCTAATAACGGGCATCTTTTGCTTCCAAGTTTTAGCAGTTATGAATACATTTGCTATAAAAATGTGCATGCAGTTTTTTGTGTGAACACAAGCTTTTAACTCCTTTAGTACCAAGGAGCACAATTACTCAATTACATGACAAAAATATCTCTAGTTCATAAAATACTAACAACCGTCTTCCAAAATTGTTGTACCATTTTGTATTCCTACCAGCATTGTATGAGAGTTCCTGTTACTCCACATCCTTGCTAGCATATGGTATTGTCATTGCTCCAGATTTTGGCTATTCTAATAGGTATATAGTGGTTATTATTGTTGTTTTAATTTATATTTCTCTAATGACATAAGTGTGCAGTATTTTCTGTATATTTTCTTTGGTAAGATGTGTGTTAAGGTTCTTGTCTCTTATTTCTATCAAGGTATTTCTTTTCTTATTGTTGAGTTTTCAGAGTTCTTTGTATATTCTGGATAACAGTCCTTTATCAGATATGTCTCTTGAAAATATTTCTTTCAATTTATAGTTTGTCTTTTTATTCTCTTGACATTGCTTTTTATAGAGCAATTTTTAATTTTAACGAAGTCCAGCTTATGCATTATTTATTTCATGGATTGTGCCTTTGGTGTTATATCTAAAATGGTATCACCATACTTAGAGTTCATCTAAGTCTTCTTTTATGTTATCTTTGAGGCGTTGATAGTTTTGCAATTACATTTAGGTCTGCAATCTATTTTGAGTTAATTTTTGGTAGGGATTTAAAGTCTGTGTCTAGATTTAATTTTTGGATGTACATATCCACTTTTTCCAGCATCATCTGTTGAAGATACTAACTCTGCTCCATTGCATAAATGTCCTTTGTTCCTTTGTTAAAGATCAGTTGACTATATAAATGTGGGCATATTTCTGAGCTACTTTTTCCATGGACTTATTTGTCTATTCTTTGTCAAAATTGAACTGCCTTCATTTCTGCAGCCTTATCATATGTCTTGAAATTGAGTAGTATTAGTTCTTCAACTTTATTCTTCTTCTATATTGTATTGGCTATTCTGGTCTTTTGCATCCATATAAACTTTAGAATCATGTTGATACTGACAAAATAATTTGGTGCAATTTTTATTAGAATAGCAATTACTCTGTAGATTGAGGTGAGAAGAACTGATATCTTAACAATATTATTTCTATTCCATGAACATGAATTCTTTCTCCATTTATTTAGTTTTTCCTGATTTCATTCATCAGACTTTTGTAGTTTTCCTCAAATATATCTTTACAGATTTTGTTAGATTTATACCTAAGGATTTCAAATTTTGGTGCTAATGTAAATGGTATTCTTCTTGACCTCAAGTACAACTTATTCTTTGCTGGTATACAGAAAAACAATTTGGCTTTTGTATATTAATTTTGCATTGTACAGCCCTGTCACAATTGCTTATTTTTTCCAAGAAGGTTTTTTTTTCCCACATAGATGATCATGTCACCTATAAATATAGACAGGTTATTTCTAGGTATGTATGTATGTATGTATGTATGTAACTGTCAAAGAGATCAAGAGATCACAAGCAGGGAGGAGGAATAGAGGGAGAGATAAAAGCAGGCAACCTGACCTGAGACTCCATACCAGAATCCTGAGATCATGATTAAGGCAGAAGCTTAACTGACTGAACTACCCAGGAACCCTAAACAGGGTATTTCTTCCTTCCAATTTGTATACCTTTTATTTCCTTTTCTTATCTTATTGTGTTGGCTATTACTGCCAGGATAATGTAACAAGAATGGTGAAAGAAGACATCCATGTCTTGTACCTAATTTTAGTGGTAAGCTTCAATTTCTCACTATTATGTAATTTGTAGACTATTTTATATATTTTTTATTAAGTTGAGGAAGTTCCTCTCTATCCCTAGTTCACTGAGAGCTTTTATCATGAATAGGTTTTGTATTTTCTTGAATACGTTTTTTTTTACATTGATAAGATTGTGCGAGTTTTCTTCTTTAGCATATTTCTGGACATAGAACAAGTTGACTATTTAAATAAATTTTTCCAAATAAAGTAACAAGTAAATTTTCAGTATAAATTATTATTTTTTTTTAAAAAAAACTTAATTCCTGGCTTAGCTAATGGCAAATAAAGGAACTCTTCACAGAATAAAAAGCACAAGAAAATGAGAGTTCTGACTAGAAGCAGGGATGTCAAGTCAACTTTTCCCATGAGCTTATTTATCAATTCTGATGGCTTAGAGCCAGAATTTGTAGTTATACGACTAAGTTATTGGGGGGCAAAGAGAGAAGAGAGAGACCCAACAGGATGGAAGTTCAGATTTAAGGACCCCACACAAAATCAAATCATTCAGGAAGCAATTCTCTCAATAGGTTGAAAGAAAATCCAATTTTATGGAAATGGGGAGGATGCCTGAGTGATTAAGCCTTGTTCCTTTGTCAAAATAAAATGATCCTTAGAGAATTTATAAGTCTCTACTAACACGGGTTTATAAGTTTTAATTTATATTTGTTTGTGGGCAGCCCCGGTGGAGCAGCGGTTTAGTGCTGTCTGCAGCCCGGGGCGTGATCCTGGGGACCTGGGATCGAGTCCCACGTCAGGCTCCCTGCATGGTGCCTGCTTCTCCTTCTGCCTGTGTCTCTGCCTCTTTCTCTCTAGCTGTGTCTCTATGAATAAATAAATAAAGTATTTAAAAAATAAAGTTTAAAAAAAATTATATTTGTTTGTATTACTCTCCCCCATCTCTCTGCCAAGCTACTTTGATATTTAAAATAGCTCAGAGTTGGTAGAATCCACAGGCACTTGATAGCAATAAATGCAAGTCCTCTTTAGATTAAGATACCCTTAATCATAATTTTAAATAATTCTCAAAACTGACAATTCAAGGCATAGAGGCTCAAATTCAAAAACAACTGAATACCCAAGGAGCTGCAGCCATAAACAGAAGCCATTAATGAAACAACAGCAACAAAATAATCATACAGACACACAAACCCTAAACTGAATACTGGAGCTACTAAGTATAAAACAAATGGGTTTTATATATTTAAGAATTTTTTTAAAAAATGAAAGTATTATAAAGGTATAAGACACCAACAAATCTGACAGAATTGAAAATAAACTAAAATAAACTTTAGGGTTGAAAAATAAAAGAAGTTATATAAAAATAAGACAGTGATTTTAAGCTTCAGATTTGTCACAGTTGAGGAAATTAGTGACCTGGACATTTGTAATAAGAAGTTACACAGAATGAGGCAAAGGGACATAGATAGAGACAAAAATAAAGACACAGTCATTAAAAAATAGAGTACATAGTAAGATGTTCGAGCATAAATGTAATTTGTTTCCCAAAAGAGAGACAATAAAAAATGAACATAAGCAATATTTGGAGAAACAATAGCTGAGAAATTCATTCTGGATGAATGAAATAGCCAAATTTCTATGTCAGTAAGTTTAATTCATCCAAAGTCAAATTAAACACACTCACACACACACTGACATAGGTTAATGTATCTATAGAAAATCAGACACCAAGATAATTACAAAAATAGCCTCAGATAAAATATAATCTAAAAATAACAATAATTATGTGAAAGCTAAATGCACAGCAGAAAGAAAGCCTATCAGAGAATAGTAGAATAATATCCTCAGCTATTGAGGGGATATAATTGACATATAATAATTTTATACCTTGTGAAGTTATTTTTCATTTTTTTGACTTTTTTAAAAGAATGTTTATAAAATGTGACTATAAATATCAGGTTTATCTTAAGAAAAATTAAAAATAATATTCTGGGAAAAAGGTCTAAGAATTGAGAAAGGTCATATTATAGCCACTCCACAGAAATGAGATGAATCCCCAGTCAAAATCTGGTTGGGACTTATAATACTTATAATGTGATTCACTATAATAATGCATTAAAAATGCACTCCAATGATGATAATTAGGGTTGTAGGGCTGGGGTGCCGGTTTTCCTAAGAAATCAGGGTCTTGTATGCTTTGAACTTCTATAGTATTTGGCCTTTTTTTTTTTTTTTTTTTTTTTTTAGCATGCCCAAATGTGAGGCAGAATAAGAATAGGGAAGGGTGGGCCTTAAGGGGCATGGATAGATAAATATAACAAATGGGATTTGACTCTATTTCTGCTGTTAATCAATGAAGATATTAAAAAACAACAAGATTTACTTATTAAATGACATGTCTGGTTCTGTAATTTAGCACTATTTTAGTTTCTACAAGAGTGTATAAGAAAGAGTATATTTTAAAAATATAAGTGAGTGCATTAATTAACTACTATGAAAACAGACAAAAAGAGGATTAGGCTCCTCAGAATGAAGAAAAATGTCATTTTTTAATAACTTGGGCTGGAAATTAAACTTTTTTTGATATCATAAAGTGCATAAGGAAACAACATCATGTCACATCCACAGACATCTGTGTAACTTCTTTATGGTACTAAATAGATCATAAAGTTTCAGGAGCATTTCTTATCTAATTTACCACTAGGAAGAGATTTACATAATGAAATGAACTTCCCAATTGTTCCTTTGCTGAAAGATCTTGACAACAACATCTATTCTTTTGGATACCATACAGTGTCCCACACCTGTTGAAATAAATGGTTTGGAAGGAAGATAGCTTGTGCATCATTTATTGTGAGGCTATTTGACTCTTCCATGCCCAGCATTTTAAGAGTTGCTACGGGGAAGTAGACATAAGAAGATATAAAATAAAGTAGAAATAACAGGGGGCATCTGGGTGGCTCGGCTGGTTGAGTATCTGACTTTTGGTTTAGGCTAGGATTCTGATGTCACAGGTTGTGGGATCAAGCTTTATATCCATCTCCAAGCTCAGTGGAAGTCTATTAGGATATTCTCTCCCTTTGGTCTTTCCCCCGCTCTGTCTCTCTGTCTCTCTGTCTCTAAAACAAACAAACAAACAAACAAGAAAACAAATAAATAAATAAGAAACAACGAGGACACAAAACCTCTCCAAGGGTGATATTCAAAGTGAAGGTAGCCAATATACCATGAGGAAATGTGGCTTGAGTCAGGAATTGAAGGAACACACTGATTAAAAATAGAAGGAGAATTCCTTAATTAAAATACAAATATAGAGGTGTTCAGGATATTTCCAGAGTGTGAGAAGGAAAGTAAGGTCAGAATGGTGAAACTGAGAAGTCCTTTTCAAGATCCGCTTGGAGAAGGAAGGCTGGTGCAGCCAGCAGTAAAATTGAAAAATTATGACAAGAGCAGCATGATAGAATGCTTTAGTATTTCCAATTCTGCTACTTACAAAATCATCTTCTAATTTGGAACTTTGCTTCTTGGCTTCCCTCATGGAACCAAATAATTTTTAATATAAAATATTCAATTGGCTCTCTTAATATAAATATTAATTTTCTGAGTTTTAAACAGTTTTCCTAGATTTTATCTTATTACATTCTTTTAAAAAATCTATAAACCTCATAATTGCCTTTTGAATAAATCCATATTTCCTATGTGCCATTCAGAATAATAATAAGCTCCCTAAGAACACGTCAATATTTCTAACAAAATCTCTTTATTTCTACTCCAATTATACTGGTTTCCTTTTCTCTTAGTTTTCCATGTGTGAGCTTACTTCCATATTGATGATGATGTTCCTGTCATTTTTTATATTTTTATGTAATATTTTACTACTCCTACTCCTACTTCTCCTTTCCTCCTCCTCATTCTCCTCCCCCCCCCTACACACACACACACACACACACACACACACACACACACTCCACCTCCATATAACCTTACCTCTGCCAAAGAGGAGCACTGACATGATTCCAAGATAATACAAAGATTAGGGCATTATGGGGCAGAGTTTGAGTATGAAAAAAAATATTGAATTATCATTGTGTCTGTAGGACATATGCACTTTAGAACATATGTACTCTGATTCTTCAACTCCCTCTCCCTAAAATTATGTTGTTTTATTTGTTGTCTCTTTCTAAGAACTATGGGAAAAGACTGGCTTGGTGTAACCTCAATTTCATTGGGAAGTATATCTTATTTTGCAAAAGCTAAACTGGTCCCCGAAAAATGGAGGATCTATAGAGGCCACTTAAGTATGTCTTTGCCTAAGTCTAATGGGAATTCTCATTTCACAATTTGCTTTGTATTTTTTTTAGTTCTGAGGAACCACACTTACACTTGTACTTGGAGCTGATGTCTCATGAAAGCAAGTAAAGTGATTTCATTTCTATGACATTGTCCTCTATCAGGATTACAAAAGTGACATCTTAACCAGCACACTACCACTTTCCACCTGAGAACACAATTTTCATGAGGGCTTTTACACGTTGCCTCTTTCAATAACATTTTAGGGCATAGTACAATGCCTTTCAGGTTATCAAAAATTTAATAATTATTTATTGAATGCATGAAGTAACAGATGATAAGTAAAGCATCTAACAAATATTTAACAAGCTTTTTATGATGACCAAGATGCATAAAGCAAAGTTGTAGGCTTTGTTTAGGAACCTGAGAACTGAGAAATTATTTAAATATTTTAAGCAGGGAAATTACAATAAAATTTCCACATGTATATGTCCCTTATGGCTACAAAATGGATAATAAATTTTAACAAGATGGAATTGGATGATGAAACCAGTAATATAGTTATTACCACATATAAAAGTGGTCTCAATGGATAAGGAGAGAAATGGACACATTCAAAATAGTTTTATGAGATAAAATCAAGAGGCCTTTGTTATGGATTATGTGCAAGCAGAGAGGGAAAAAGAAGTTTCAAGGATAATTCAAATTTTCAGGCTGCACAATTAGATGAATATTGGTGCCTCTTACAAAGACAGACAGAAAAAAAGCTTAGAGGAAAGCATGAATTCAATTTGAGGACTCTTCCTTTAGAAGTTTTCTTAAAATGTCTGAATAAAATATTTTATCAGGTTATGTATATGATTCTTTATGTCAGAAAGGTTTGTGCAGGGAATATTAGTTTAGAGGTCATCAGCACTGCATCATCTGTACCACAGGCATAGATAACATGGACGAGGGAATCTTGAAAGGTTGGGGAAAAAGATGCAATTTTTTTTTTTTTTTCAGAAAGGAGGCTTAGAAATTTTAGTATTCAACATCATGGTAAATAATAATGAAACAAAGAATGAGAAAGAACCTCAAGAGTGGGAGGAGAGGCTACATTGTCATGGAAGATGAAGGAAGAAAATTTTACGAAATAGATAATGAGACATATTTCCGGCATTTTTGATAAGTTAGAAGATCAACATACGCCCTCTGGATTCAGCCACATGTAGTTTACTGATGACCTTAGTAGGAGTGTGTTCATCATGCCTGGGGACAAAGGGGAATGATGGTAGACTGAGTGAGGAACAGAAGGTAGGAGGAGAAAAAAATGGACTAAGTCTAGGGAAAAAAAATATTTTTACAAGTTTGGCTTCAAGAGAAGAAAAGAGAACATTATCAGCCTCAACCCTACTCCCCCCAAAATAAGGAAGAGCTGAGTAAGTGGTATGTTTCTTTGGTTGTTTCATCTTTTTCCTCATTTAAACTGGTTTGATTTGAAAGGGACTTGAACATGTTTAAATCTTCCTGGTAAGCATCTTTTGTGAATGAGACAAGATGAAAATCGTCTTGGAGATGATCATTGACCATCTTTTGGTACTTAATGGGCCCAGACACAAATTCAAACATACAGTGATCTCTAAACAAGTTGATATGAATTCCTGCAATACAAACTGGCCACTATAAGCCTGTCTGGACTGCCTTGCCTGAGTGGGAACAAAGAACATTCATACTTCTCTTTCTGCCTCCCCACAATGCTAAAATCAGTGTAGGAAACCCAATCAATGTTAACCAAGCACATCCATCTTCTTCTGATTTCCTATTACTTGGCATAATTCCTGGCATGGAGGATGCCCTGTATAACTATTTGTGGTTTAAACAGTCAAATAAATGAGTTAATAGGGAATAAATCCAGTAAGACAGTCCCTCAAGAAGCCTCTGCTAGCTGTTTTCTTAATTCTACACAATCAGAGAATATGCTGGCTATGGGGTAGGTATTCTACACGTTTCTTATTTACCTGGAAACTTTTGTGTTCCTGGAAAAGGACCACATAAATAATAAAATCACACATTTCCCTTTCTATGTCCAGTTAGTGTAATTAATCTGATACAGATCTAATGGCTCTGATAATCTTAATGGGTACTTCTTTTAGGGTTTTTACTTTTTTTTGCTCAACTTGGTTTGTTTTCCTGCAAATAATTCTGGGTAAGGATATCCATACACCTCACTGACTTTTATTATTACTTTAAATGTAAAATGAAACACATATTTCAGATGGACTTAATGTCATTTGTTTAAATGTATTTTTTTCTGGTTTTTGTCTTCTTTACTATTATCGCCTACATGTTAGATGCACAAGAATGCTTCCAATCAGTATATTTTAAAATATAACAGCAAACTGGTGAAGCAAAATAACAGTATACAGAATCTGTTTAGAAATTTAATTTTTAGTGCAAAGAGAGAGCTGGGTTTGATCTAGAAACTCTCATTCCAGTCTGACATGTTCTTGGTTTTAGGGAACAATACTTGGCAGCTATCTTCTTTGCTGTTGGAAAATGATTGGAAGACAATTTCTTTTCTTTAGCAGGGTTTTCTGAGAGCTGTATGATGCTTCAGTTACTTCATTCTGGTATACAGTAGAATAGCATGTTCCCCTCTATCTCTCAGAAAGACAGGGGAAACACGAACCATGTATGTCCCTCTCTCTTTGGGCTCTAGATCTCATTGTAATGACAGCAAATAGATCCATTCTATGACTTTAAAAAAGAGTGTTGATAAAAGAAAGAAATATAATGAATTCAATAATTTTACAATAATAATAGCTTTTGTGACATTCCACTAATAAAAACTCTTTTACCCAGCTCAGTCATATAGTTTAAATTTCATGGCCATGACTTCCAGGTACTTAAAAAAAAGAAACAAACAAATCACCAGAAACATGAAAATTGATGTAAATTTGGATCTCATATAGAAGCCAATCACTGTTTCAATTAATTCCTATCTCAAAAACCTAAAGTATGATGTACTAGATAGATTTCTAAAGAAGTGCTACTAAGTTTTATACATGACTTTTGTTTTAAAAATGAAAAAAAACATGTGCTTATTTAAAACACTGAATAGTGCAAAAGGGCTTTAATGTAAAACAACACTTCCAGTTTCAGATACCTCCTCTAGCTGATAGCTGTTCCTTCTGGTAATTGCTCTTATATCTATAATGTCCATGTTATCTTAGTTTTAATCATGGAGGTAATATCTTTAAACTTCCTACTAAATTATTTTTATTTTTTTCACTTACACATCTCCCATAGCTTCCAAATATCTGTATCTCAGGTACCAACTTTATTTTGTCTCTTTTGATTTTCTTTCATTTTGGACATCATAGCTTAAATTTCTAAAATTCTTAGGTTATTCCTTTTCTACAGAATTATTTTTGTGTAGAAAAGGAATAGTGGATACAGTGTTTTCATGATTCTCTTTGAATATATTTACTGGGATAATTATGAAGTTAAATTCAATCAAATTATTTGTTTCCTCCAGGGCATATAATATTTTTTTTCTTGCTCTTTAGTTTTTATCCTTCATGATTTCCTAAAATATATTTTGTTTCCTGATTGAATGTACATGAGTGTGTGTCCATCTGTGTGCCTTTATGTGCATGCATATTTCAAAATGAATCTATTGAAAGTTAACAGAAGTCTCTAGAGCTTGTTAAATGGTAGGTGTCACCATACTTTCCATGAAGCCCACTCCAGGTGGAGAAAAGGAATGGTTAAGGACCAACTGTTTCATACTTAGATCTTTAAGTAATTCCCCTCCTTTCTATCCGAGGTCTCGTGTCCACCCTCACTTTGGGACCTGGTACTTCAGAATCTTTCCAGGGGAAATATGTTGGGCTGATTGTTTCTCCCATTTGCTCTGACCTATCATGTCACATGCTCAAGGATACTGCTTCTTCTCCTTTTATCAAATATGCTTCCATTTATTCTGTCCTGATGTGGAAATTTGTTGAATTGCTTAGTATCTGAATCTCCATCTTGTTTTCATATCTTTGTGGACTTACATCCTTTAATTTTTTGACATTATTTTAGTACAGCCTTCGAAGGAAAAAGAGATAGCGTGTAATTGTGTCAATAACTATAACACGGTGTTCTGTTTGGTTTTGAGGTTAGGTTTATTTTCATTCTTTTAAAATGTCCCTTTTTTAGGGGAGAGATAACAGCTTCAAATAATCTAAATGCAGCTGGCTCTTGTACGAAAGAGTGCCAAGCTGCATGTATTGCACTGAGCTGAAGTCCTACCCAATTACATTGTCTTTTAAAACTGCAAAAACAGACAGAACCTGCCTGGGGAACTTAAACTGTGTCCAGTTTACAGATTCTCATTACAACAATTAAGGAGAATAATCAATAGGACTTTCCTACTGATTGTGCAAGACCCAGCAGAGTGCAATGCATGAATTAAATAATGCACTATATGTGTACACATTCTTCAAAGATTTTATACTTCTGAGTGTTTACAATGTAAAGACTTTTAAAGCATGACATTAAAACATCAAAATACTGTGTAATGTGACATCCATAGTTCTTTCCAATGTATAACTATACCAGATATTTTGAAGCTAACAAAAATGCAATGAAATAGACCCTATGTCTCCTTCCCCTAAAAAAGGAAAATAAAATATTATACTCTAAGTCCACAGATGTGAATAGTTGAGTTCAAGATAAATTATCTTAGGTCACACAACTCTGGGACCAAATTTAAGTACATTTAATGACTCTTTCAGTGTTTTACATTTCCCACAGCCTTGTCTGCTAAATCTAAAGATACATATCTCCTATCAAGTATTACATGAGCCTTTACAACAATTTAATACATTCAAGGCAGCTATAGAGTGCCAGTATCTAAATGCCTGCTTTGTAAAGTTTAAATGTATTTTGCCTAGCAATTTTTTTTAATTTCTACTTAGTAATCATGCTTTAAATTCCACTACTAAAATTTCATTTTGTTAATTTATCCTAGTAGGTATTTTGTCCACCTTACAACACCTTCTTCTAGGACATGATGCTTTAAATGTGCTCAAACTGAGTTGAAACATTCACATCAGATTTAAAACACTTCAATTTGAAAAAAGAGAAAAAGGTGTTAGCTACTATCCACCAGAACGTATTTGAACTGTTATTTTTTTAAGATTTTATTTATGTATTCATGAGACACACACACACACACAGAAGCAGAGACACAGGCAGAGGGAGAAGCAAGCTCCACGCAGGGACCCTGACGTGGGACTCGCGATCCAGGGACTCCAGGATCACGGCCTGGGCGGAAGGCAGGCACTAAACCGCCGAGCCAGGGATCCCTGAACTGTTATTTTTAACCAGTGTTTATCTAAAGGATAGATCTAGAATCGGGCGCACTAAAGGAAAATAGAAGGCCATTTCATAAATTTCATTAGGCTCAGTCCATTCTGGGTGCCTGGTTGGGATCAAGCATAGCATCAGGCTCCCTGCTCAGAGGAGGGCCTGCTTCTCCTCTCTCTCTGCCTATTGCCCCCCCTGCTTCTGCACTCTCTGTTTCAAATAAATAAATAAAAATCTTAAAAAAAAAAAAAGATCTGTCCACTTTGAGGACATATAAGCAGCCCTATCTTTACAACACATTCACTAGCCAGTTGTAATTGCATTTCAAGCTACCATATGAATGGGAGAGAATGTGTGATTTCCTTGCAAATTACTCTTATCTTTTTTACTGAACCCTCCTCTTTATGACTATCTTAAATAGAAACTGGATTCATTTAAAGTAGTTAGTAAGAGCGAGAGGCATATCTACATGACTAACTAGATTGATTCTTTTCAGGTCAATGAATGAGCAATTGAACAGATCATTGCACAATTGATTCAATCCGAGGAGCAAATTGACCGTATTTCAAAAAAGCCAGATCTCTCATATCAGGGGAGTTAAGCACAGCACAGGAGTTCTGGGATACCTGTATAAATGTTCTAACAAATCAATAGCATTCTGATGTCCTTATTCTAGTGACAGAAGTATAAAGGAAAGAAAACTAAACTAAGTCTCTAGGGGGCATTTAGAGTCCCTGTACTTCTATTAATTAGCTGTAAAAAAGTTGGAAGACACAAAGAACAGAAACAAGAAAGCAAGGGATAAGAGAGAAATAAGGCTTCAATCTGAGATGCTTCTCTTTAGAAGGGCAGCACTCACTAACTTTGAAGTAATGCTTCCAAATACTGGCAGTACCTTTTAAGTATTCTGGTGTACAGAAAAAATATATATATATATACACACACACATTTATGTATATATACATATATATATATTTATTTTTTTAGTTATGGATCTAAACAAGAGAGTTCTTCCACATTCAAAAAGTTTAGAAGACTCTATTGATTCATAAAAGCCATGCATGATGGCTTTGTGATATGGTAACGTGGTTAGGCTAAAATATATTCCCCAGAATTCCCTTCCAGGCATTTTTAGTAGGGTGAACTACAATGGGAATTCTCTCATTAGATCTGGTGGGCAGTGGAAGGCAGCAGACATTTTGTAGCATGCACATACCTCTCCTAGTTACTCAAAGACTACTAGTACATGTGCTGCTGCAGAGGTACTCTGTAAATGTAATTAAAGTCCTCTATTAGTTGATTTTGAGTTAATCAAAAGGAAAAAATGTCATGGGTGCTCCTGACTTCAATAGGTGGAAGGCCTTTAAAAAGGGACTAATGCCCCCTACATAACATGCAGAGACTCCAGAATGCAGAGAAGAAAGAAAACTGCAGAATATTTCTTAATTCTGGGACCCTCACTTTCACTTCATTGCTTGCTGATCTGGTTCACCTTAATGGTATGAAGCAGCAGCTGGAATATGATCTCTATCTTCCCCCTGTAACTTTCTTCAGTTTCTATGTCTTTTGGGTCAGGTGTACATATGTGTTCAGCTCCATGACAGAAATACCAGCTTCTGTGGGATACCTTGTTAGGTAAGAAGAAACAGGAATTGGCATGGTTTTGAGTCCATTCTTGTTAGAGTGTCTGCTCATGCTCATGGGAGTCCAGGCTGCACTTGGTTTTCTCTTCCTATCTGTCATGGATCTGGATTATAGCATTAGTCACGTGAGGACAGTCATGACTGCTTAGCCAGGACCCACAAATTCCTACAAATATGAATACATATTTTATTTTATATATTATAAATATATACTTAAGCTTATATATTAAATTTGTGTAGATAATAAATATGTATAAATAAATATATAGGGATCCCTGGGTGGCACAGCGGTTTAGCGCCTGTCTTTGGCCCAGGGCACAATCCTGGAGACCCAGGATCGAATCCCACGTCGGGCTCCCAGTGCATGGAGCCTGCTTCTCCCTCTGCCTATGTCTCTGCCTCTCTCTCTCTCTGTGTGACTATAATAAATAAATAAAAGAAAAATAAAAAAAAATAAATATATATATCATATGCATACATATATATATAAATACAAATTTCTCTTTTTTTCTTTTTCTTTCTCTCTTTTTTCTCTCTTCTGCAATGAAAGCTTACATCACAGGGGTGATCTAAGTGTGAAAAAAAAAAGGGCTTCTAAGCAATTAAATTATGTAAATATATATGTATGCTTATTCCACTGATTCTGCTTTGCTGCTTGAACTTGAAAAGATAAACCTTCTGAGATACAGTGAGAGGTGATAGGAACTCAGGAAGTTGGACACTCAAATCACATCCACAAATGACTGTCATTCACTCTTCTGAAAGGCACAATAGAGAAATGTGCAAAAACATAAGCTGAGTACCATATTAGCCCCAAATTAGATTAAGTCCTAAATCCTATGGTATAACCTAAGTGAGCTAAGACTATATAGCAAGAATTCTCAAACTTGACTACACATTAAAATAACCTAAGTCATTTTTATAAAAATAGACTCATGCTTGGGCTCTACCTACATAAATTCTGATTTAACTGGCTTGTGTGGAGTGGGACCTGGGATCAGGTGTATTTGTAATGCTCCTCATGCAGCCATTATATATATATATATATATATATATACACACACACATATATATATATATACACACATATATATATACACATATATATGCATATATCCATAATATATATATTATGGAGAGCTACTGTGGAGAGCTACTGTACTGTTTAAGTAGAAGATTCATTTTGCCTCATTTAAAGGTAAGCTGAGGTGACAACTTTTCCCTTTTCCTAATTAGCCCAAGGCTTAATCTATTATCCTCTGCAATTTGCCACCATACAGTAAGAAAAACCAGGCCATGTAAGTGGAAGTGAACAATTCAGTATGAGGAACAATTTTATTAAGATATCAAAGGAAAGCTGCTCACCTTAGATATTTTCAGGTTGCAATATTTCCCAAACTAGAACTGCCCTCTCAGCCCATACTTTGCAAGTAAGTTTTGCAAGAGCGAAACTCATTTGAGGTGTAAAAACGTCACTCATGCTAAAAGTTGAATCACTTTAGTTCTTTTTTTAAAAAAAGATTTTGTTTATTTATTCATGACAGACACATAGAGAGAGAGAGAGGCAGAGATACAGGCAGAGGGAGAAGCAGGCCCCATGCAGGGAGCCTGATGTGGGACTTGATCCCAGGTCTCCAGGATCAGGCCTTGGGCTGAATGCAGGTGCTAAACCGCTGAGCCACCCGGGGATCCCAGAATCACTTTGGTTCTTACAGTATTTTCTTGTACTCACTTACCCTGCATCTCAGTAGAATGTCTTTTCCTGTGACTATTCCTCAACCTTGGAGGAATGAGAACAGGGTGGGGAATGTCAGAGACTACTTGCCCTAGACACAAATGTTGTGCATCCAAATTCATTCAGTATCTGGGAATAAGGAAGGAATAATATTGACATTTACAGAACCCTTCACTGAAGAACACAGTCATGATTCTAATTACAGTGATAAACAGATCAGGGTAGAGTTTAATTGAGCCACAGCAAGGAACTGAAGCTATTTCGTTCTTTCTTCCTTTGTCCATCTCTGTTTTTCATTCAAACTTAGTATGTCTAATAAAATAGAGTGATAAAGAAGTCAGCTTACCCCATTTTCAATTATCTGTATACTAAGAGTCTGAAGAGAGGTATTTTTGTATAAATGGCCAAAATTGAATCAGTACATTACGCAACTTTTTGAAAAGATGCAATTAGAATTTCTCTAGGCAAGGGCAGCTCCAGGTAGCACTGTGAAATGGGTGGGGCTTGTTTTGTATATTTCCATTGGTCCACCTCCCATACCCTCTCCAGTTTACATTAGCCACGCAGTGATTATCTTCTACTTTTCTAGACCTATATATTAAAACATCATTTCTGGAGAAAGCAAAGATAATAAGAAACGGACATTTATTAAGTATTTTAAGCCAGGCACTGAGTTAAGCATCCAGAGGAACCAAACTGATGGAACTTAGAGGATTTAGTTACTTGGGCTACACACATAAAGACAAGCAAGGCTGACCAATCTGTCAGGTAGACCATCTAAGTAGGAGGGCTACAGTACAATGTTATTACTTAAACTGGGTCTCTGCTTATTTCAAGACACCCAGACCACAGGAACCAGGCAGCTGAAGATGAGACTATTTCAGAACTCCAATGACTAATAGAGCAAACAGCAAATATCCTATCAATTATGTTTCACTGGTGTTAGGTCTGAGCAAGATTAAATTCTCAAGTGATTTAAATTTATTATAAGCATTCAATAACATGGACTTGACAAGTTTATATGGCCTCCAAATGAATGTTCCACAGTGGCCACTTATTGCTTTCCCAAATTGACCTCTATATTTTTATATTTGCTAAACATGTTTTTCTCAGTTCCTTAATTCATTCCCCAGTCTTCCAAGTTATAGAGCTTGTAATGATCATTAATTGTTCCTACTTCTTCACCCTTACATCCAATAATTAATTAATCAAATATCTTCCCCATAAATCATTGAAAGATTGCTGTTAGTTTACATTCTACCACCATACTTACCCTAAACCTTGTCTTATTTACCGTGAAATTTTGGAAACTCTCTTGACTAATCAACCCTCTTTTAGTCCTTTCCTGAAAGTAATCTGAGTTGTGTACTTGAATTATAAAGGCAAATGTTTAACTCCTATCTCTATCATTATTTGGTGCATTTTATTTGAGAAAGTAACAAATCCATTGAAAATTACTATTATTACTATTATTTTTGCAAAAATGTCGACAATGATACCTTCTTCATACATTGCATTGCTTATGAAACGATCCAAGAATATCTACAACATGGTAGGCATTCCAGAAGTTGTGGTGGATTCTGAATACTTTCCTTACTCTTCTAGGACATAATTTTGATCAACCAGTTGTTCAATTAGAAACTATAATTTTTACCAAATGCGTTAAAATATTTAATTAAGCTTTGTTCCCAAAGTTCCTTACCACATTATCAGTTTCCTCACCATTCAGCTAACAAACAGATTTAATTGCATTCTCAAAACTTAGAGATGCATAAAGTGTCACCCAATCAAAACCCATTAATCATAGGGCCTTGTCTCAAAATAAGGGAGATTAGGAACCTGTCTTTATGATCAGGCAGGAGTATATATCCTCAGAATTACAGGAGTGGAAACATGTAAGGATTCTAGTTCCAAGGAAATTCAGGTAATAGTCATTTGTATTCAGCACACCTATGCAGTAAGTTATGTGTTCAGGAGTGTTTGGTGCATGAATGGTTGATTTTCAATGAGGTCATATCATATCACATTCTTTCTGATAAAAGTTTAGTTCCTGTCTCATCTTTTAGAAACTCCTTTAAGACCAAGCTAACTAATCTTTAAATTCTACCATGGTCCTCTCATCTATCAGGAAGGACATATGCTGCCTAAAATTGATATCTTTCTGATCTTATTGACTCTCTCAATTCTCTTTCATTGTGTTCTAGTCCTGAAAGAGGTTTCCACATATCTACCTACCTACCTACATACCTATGATTAATAACGTGCACAATAAAACAATTTATTTTTGATGCTTTCCCCCTCAAATATCTATGGATAAGCATTCAGGTCATGTGATTTTCTCAGAACATACATGTGATGCACAGAGAAATTAATCATTTCTTCTATTTAAGTAGTTTCACCACACCTTCTCATGGGAGTGATAGTGGTAGGAAAAAAGAGGCTGCATTCTAATGGATATGAAAAATCCTTTTCTTCTTGTTCAATATTTCATGGTAACAAAATCAACATTCTCATGAAGTAAAAGCCGTTGGATCAGATAATGAGGATTTTTTTTTTCACCAGGAAAAAAAAAAGGACATATCTTAAACTATAATTATCTCAAATCAAAATCAATTCTTATTTTCATTTAGTACCTTTTATATGGTATATTCTTTCCCTGGCCTTGTTGGGAAGACTTCTAAACCTACAGAACTTCTTATTAAATGCCGACCGAAATTACAAGCTCTTATGCTAAGGCAAATATGGTAGGCAGGAAGGTACTTAGAGGTAAAGTTATGGAAGAAGTAAAAGGGGAAAATACACAAATTATCTGCCTGTCTATCTATATAATCTTGAGGCTCAGTATACAAATGATCACATCTGATCCAAACAAAAACATCTTCTAAAATGTTAGGGGTTTAGTAAATTGTACAAGATATCAAGTAGATGGGTAAATGAGGATTAGAGGTAGGATTCTCTTATTCTTTTGTTATTTTCTGGCTATTTCTAAAAGGGTATGTGCAGAAATCAAATGAAGCTATCTTTTCCTGGTAGGTAGAAAAATGGCAATTATTTTTGTATACGGGGTAATATTTTATGTTATAATTATCACTGTAGGTCAAACACATTCATTTAATTTTATCCACATAGTTTTATTTTCTTTAACTTAGGGTGTTTTGTCATCTAAAATATTTCTGAGAGATTTAATTATTAGGCAATGATAATAATCCATAACAGAAGAAGGGAAAGGAAGAGGCCATCCCTGTGGAAACCCAAGTTAAATTTTTTTAGTAAAGTTTCTTCCATTTTAATGTACCTCCAGGAATTACATAGTCTAATTTGCATGTCTGCATATTAATTTACTTTGTCTTTGTTTTCCCAGAGGAGCACAACTTATTTTCATTGTCTCTTCTCTATTATCTCAATGTTTGTGTTAAGCTCAGTTGGTTATTATCCAACCATTTTAGCAGAATGCATTATTTTCCAGAATTACAATGCTCTTATTGTTGGCTAGTAGTGATTAATTACTGATTGCATAATTACTTTATCATAGAACCCACAACACAGATGAAATAAAATGCTTGAGTTTGTTTTCCTGTTTTTATTTTGAGAGAATTACTATTGGATTTTTCTTCACTATCACTTGAATGGATTAATTCTTAACTCAAAATTATGGATTGAAAATACCAACATCATTTAATACAAAGCGACTATGTATATATCTGACTTAAGGATTTTAAATGACACTACAAAGTGGAATGCTTACTAAGTAGTGCCTAGGACTAGCAAATAAAATATGTAATAAACCTGCCACTCTTGTAAATTGATTATTTTTAATTATAATTAGAAGAAATAAAATCAATCTTGGAGTTTTAAAAGGACATTTCTTTTTATAGGATCATGGATCCTATCAGCTTAAAGTAGTCTACTTTATGTCTTTCTGGATAAAACAAGCATATTGTTTTCTGAGCAGGCTGCTCACAGGGAATCTTGCATTCTAGTTCCTTTTACATCTTCAAATGGAACAAAGGAAAATACAACAAAATAAACTCTCCTCCCTTTTAAAATAATTATACACCTATTGAGTAAGTATCTATTATATGCTATAGATTATATACAGCATGTTATGGATGAGAATACATCATGAGATTTCATATCTTGAATGTTATTCAGTTCTTGTGAGCAGGTCTTAAGAGAGTTCTATAGGCAAAATAAAGGTATAATATAATTATACATATGTACACACACACACCCCTACATAATTAAATAACTGAATTGACCTGAGTAGTGAGCAAAGATCTGCTGCTATCTAAGCACAGACTGAATAATTAAGAATTTGGTTTTCCAGGAAAGTGTGAAATTCAGATAGAATCTTTGGATTCTACATTTGGCCATAATCTTCTATGATATGTATTACTCATTTAATCAATCTCAACATTAGTGTTTAGGTTTATATAGAAATCATTTAATCTAGGTCATCTCCATTATCTATCTTTTGAAGTTATGAAGACTCCTCATTTAAAAGATAGACATCAGGAAAAAAACAATTGGTAAATTGGACCTAATTTAGCATAGTGTATTACTGAGATGAAAGTTTTTGCTAATGTGCAATATTGGACATTTTATACCTCTTCATATCTTTGCCATTCATCTGCCATTCACCAAATTAAGCATGATTTCATGTCCCTTCACAACAAACCTTAAAGAGATCTCTATCTCAAACACTTGGAAGATTGAAAATTCAACTAAAAAAGCATTTACATACCAAGAGGTATAGCTTTATTGAATTCATCATCTCAAGAAGTGATAAGAGCCAAAATTATATTAAAAGTTTCAAGTTAGAAATGATGTCCAAAATTTAAGAAATTACTTTTACCAAGCATTTTCATACATGTTGACAAAAGTTTTTTCTTAATGAATTCTGGGAAAACAACAACAACAACAACAACAACCACCACCAAACATGAACTATAGGGATTGTTCCTTAATTTTGAGACTGATATCAATGAACCCAAGCAGAGCAGTACAACATATTCCTCAACACTGTTAGAAACCAATTCCCTAATTGAGATTCTCCTTATTCTGATCCTATGAGATAACTTTTTTTTCCCCATGAATTTTAATTTCTTCTCTCTTTGGGCATAATTAAGTCAGAACCACCTTATAGTAAAATCATTAGAAACAGAAATTTAAAAACACCATAGATTTCCCACCAGAAAACATGGATTTGATACTAATTTTCCCTAAAGTGGGATATTTCTATAAAAACTAATGTCTTCTATGGAGCAGCATAGGGAATATATCAATGGTACTGTGATAGCATTGTATGGTGACAGATGGTAGCCGCAGTTGTGGTGGGTATAGCATAACATACAGAGTTGTCAAATCACTATGCTGTACAGTTCAGACTAATGTAACACTAATGTATTCCCGAACAAGAGAAGACCTTGTTAATTCAATACCTTACCCTATGATACTTTTGTAATTACTAAAACATGAAATCCAGCCCAAGTTTGGCAATTACTAAGTATGCAATTTTGATCATATCATTTAATCTCTAATTTTCAAATTTTTCATCTGCTGTGAAGATGGATATGTGCATGAAAACTACTTTAACAGTATCTGGCCAAGAGTAATTGCTCAAAAACATTTTGTTTTTATTTCCATTGTTCAAAGCTACCATTCATATTAATCTAGTTTTATGTAGATTCATATTTTCAGGGTACATATAGGTTAGGAAGAAGTGTATAGCATAGGAACAAACTGCTTTATACTCAAGAAAGTGTTTACAATTTTTCAAGAATTTCTAAAACTATTATGAATGAGGTAAACCCTACTTCCTAGATGATAACAATAATCATCCAAGTAAAAATGGAATAAATAAGTGCCTTCTTATATTTCCTCTTGTTTTGAATAAATTGAATTTTATTTGTATCCAAAATCATGTTTTAGACTTTAGTTACTTTACATTAAATAAAACATAGTCTTTTCTCAACCATCAATCCTTTTCTACCACCTTTGTAGAAAATTAAAAATTTATCAACCTTCCCAAGTCTAATATAAGTGCCATATTTTCTGTAAAGCCTTTGAAATTGCTAAAGCCAAAGTGTTTTTCCCATCTTAGAACTTTTACAAAATTTATATACCTTAAAATTAATTTTAGTGTCTCAATCAATGTGTATTTATATATTGGTCCCTGAATCTAATCTCTGATGTTAATAAAGGGACACAATAATTGACGGATACTAAGTGACAACAAAAACCTCTTTATTTGAGTTTTTATATTAACCTAGTACATAAACTGCTACATTATATTGCACTATGGTGGCCCCCAAAATGGCATGTGATTTACTATTGAATTGCTATTGAAATCCATTAAATTATTATTGAAAACTTAAGTACATAAAAAAAACAAGTGCTAGATTCTGAAAAATTAAAGAGAAAAACAAATACTTTTATGTTAAAACTATCATTAAACTGACAAACACTGGCTTCCAAGCCTACTGTATTGCAAAAGCCTTAGTCTTTGCATTAATTTAGTTGTGAAGAGAACAATAATCAGTCCAGTATCTCTGACATGGTTCAGCAGAATAGCAGTGTGCATGCTTCTTATCTGCCATTATAGAAACCTCTTAGCAATATCACAGCAGGCTCATTGAAGGGTCACATTCCTTTAAAATCAAGAGTCTACAGAACCAAGAAATTACAATAATATATTATTTAATGTTAAACTAGGAAAGTGGGTGCATTTAAGGGCTGAATTTCTTTTCTCTTTAAGGAATATGCTGGTGTACAATTTGTAAAAATCTGCGTTTAAAACACCCAAACTAATTAAAAACTAAATTTTCTTTTCTTTTTATTATATGTTAGTTATCAATTTTAAATAATTAAATAAATATTGCTTCACACAAATTGCTAAGTCAAGTCATCAATGCTAAAAATAAGCTTTTAAAAATAATACTAAATTCTGTATTATCTACTTCAGAGTTGAGGTACATAATGGCAGGAATATAAAATGACTTCATGTGTCATTCAAACATTATGCATGCAATTAATTTTCACTGCATTCCACTGTAATGCATCAAAGTGGCCAGGTTAAGCCACAAATAATTTGGTTTATGATGTTTAATGATTCACTTTACGTCTCTGGATAATAATTTATAGTAAAATTGGGATTTGGACTACATGAACTCTCAGATGGCTTTGAATTGATAACACTACAAGGATTAATGCTTTGATCAACCAACAGCTACTTTAATACACACAATCAACTCCCTCAAATTTTTTTTAATTTTTAGAACTATTACTACATAGAAGAAACTGCATGTATGCAATTTATTTAAGGATACATGATTTATAATCACAAGCATAACAATTTGCCAAGTTACTTTTACTTCCTAAATTTCTACATGCAATATTTTCAGATAAAGAGGACTGAATGGGAGAATTACTGAAAAGCATACTTAAATGGTAAAAAACATGAATAGGCTAGGAACTAGAATATTACTTTCTAGATTATCTGTAATCATTATTACTAAACAAATATTTGATGAAGTCTTAATATGCTATGAGGTTATACTTAAAGCAACCATGGCCCATATCCTTCTTAGTTTAGAGTGTGTTTACAGAAATAAGGTTCTCTGAAATTACCAAGTGATAGTACATGGTATTCTGTATTAAACAGATACATTAGGGATACTAAAACTAATTTGAAAGACAATGATGATAATATTAGAAAGTGCAAGATGCTTAGAAAAAAGTAGGATAGGATGGGGCCTTGAGAGATAGGTAAAATTTAAATGGTAATAGGAGAGATTTTAGGTCTTAGTGACGTGCAGAACAGCTTGAAACACATCTGAGTGGGTTCCTTCAAGCTATTCTCTGTTATTGAGTGTGTAGGCTTCCTATGTAATAACAGTGTATAGGTCTCTGAAACCTCTCTTGTGTTTCTTACCATTTAAAACCCCCATTAATTCTCTCTACTACCTTCAGTTCCTCAAAATCCTACACACAAATTCCCTATGTGAGACAAAACTAAGAAAAAATACTAATTCAATTTTACTATATATTTTATAAAGATAGGAAAAATATTGGTCCAGTAGTGCTTAAGAGATGGAATTGTCCACTGAATGTAACAAGACTCCAAACATATCTTCAAATATATGCAAACTTGTATTAATCACAATTTAGAAGTAATCATGTACTTTCAGGCTGGCTTTTCTGCCCAGAATGATCTCTACTGTCACTCACATAATAATCATATTCATTATTTTAGGCCTATCACAAGTTAACTCATCTGTGAAGCTGTTTATAGCTTCTCATTTATCTATCTTATATTTTCACTTCAAAAGTACATTGTGCATAGTTAATTCTATATAACACTTATTATACATTTTCCACAACCTGGCAAGTGGAGTCCTGAAATGCTAAGTCCAGACCAAGATACTATGTAAGGACAGCCCTTTCACCTTAGGAGGAAAAAGGTGGAGTTGAGGGATGACATCTGAGAAAATATTCATGTAAAAACTGGTGAGCCATCTATAAAAATCTACCATATTGGTAGCACATATCTTTGTAGGTAGTTAAATATTACAAATCTCCTCCTCTTTTTCCTCCTTTTTTCGTTGTCATCATGGATAAACAATAATGGAAGCAATTCTTAGACCAAACTCTACCAAATGAGGGAGTGGACACATTAAAAAGTATGTTACCTGTTGCTGTACAGGGAATACATCTTTAGACATTGAAAATAGCACACAATTTTAAGGGTTCATTCCAAGGAAAACATAACAATATTCTGATGGTGGGAGTGCCAAGTTTTGTATGTAGATCAACGAAAAGTGTCCTCTGAGACTGAAGAGCTAGTGTGACTGCCCAATGGTAGGAAGTTACTGGGCTTGCAAGATTTTCATACCTACTTCATGAAAAGTGGTGGGGTCCTTACTATGTTTCTATCAAACACTCTCCTTGAGCATTGCCCATTTCACACACACACACATACACACACACACACACACACACATAATTTAAAAATTAATTATGTTAGTTGACAAAAATTCTGTTATCTGGTTCACCATTGAATGACATAAGCAACTGTTAGGGATGCCAATTTTCTGGCCATCTGACAATCCGAATAAAACGTCTGGTACTCCCAAAGCTTAACTACTAATAGTCTATTGATCAGAAGCCTTACTGATTACATAATCATTTAACACATATTTTGTATGTGTTATTATATACTGTATTACAAAAAAAGTAAGGTAGAGAAAAGAAAATACTTTAAGAAAATCTTGAAGGGGGTCCATGGGTGGCTCAGCGGTTTGGCGCCTGCCTTTGGTCCGGGGCGTGGTCCTGGAGGCCTGGAATCGAGTCCCACGTCGGGCTCCCAGCATGGAGCCTGCTTCTCCCTCTGCCTATGTCTCTGCCTCTCTCCCTCTCTCTCTCTCTCTTTCTGTGTGTCTCTCATGAATAAATAAATAAATCTTAAAAAAAAAATCATGAGGAAGAGAGAATACATTTACAGTACTGTACCATATTGATAAAAAATCTGCATGTAAGTGGACCTGCATAGTTAAAACCCATGTTGTTGAAGGACCAAATGTACATTTAGATAAAGAATTTTAAAAGGTGAATACAGTTTCTGCAATGTTAATATGTGATATGAATATTTTGCATACAAACTGCCCCTCAAATATTAGAGATATACATCATGGTATGTTATATATACACGTGAATTTTTAAAGCAAGCATGCTATTACAGAAAATATAACAATACTCAAAATATGCCCTGTTGCAGGAGAGAGAATCTTGGTAAGAAATGAAAGGGTGAAAACTTGGGTAATAATAGAGAAAAAGGGGTAAAAGGAAAAATAGAACAGAAAAAATAAAAACAGAAACTGTCCCAAGGAGAAGGTGAGGGTAATTTTCTGGCAAAAAGGCATTAGATGAAGAAAGCTTTGATGTCACCAAACACTAAGCATATGAAGTTGTCTAGATGAAGGTAGCCTTTATTTGCTCCTAATATAGGAGCAAATATATTTTCTATATTTTCTATTTTGATTTTAAACTTCTTTTAATTTTTTTATTTGAGTTCGATTTGCCAACATATAGCATAACACCCAGTGCTCATCCCACCAAGTGCCCCCCTCAGTGCTGGTCACCCAGTCACCCCAACCCCCACTCACTTCCCTTTCTACCACCCCTTGTTCATTTCCCAGACTTAGGTGTCTCTCATGTTCTGTCACCCTCACTGATATTTTTACTCATTTTCTCTCCTTTCCCTTTATTCCCTTTCACTAATTTTTATATTCCGCAAATGAATAAGACCATATAATGTTTGTCCTTCTCCAATTGACTTATTTCACTCAGCATAATACCCTCCAGGTCCATCCACATTGAAGCAAATGGTGGGTATTTGTCGTTTCTAATGGCTGAGGAATATTCCATTGTATACATAGACCACATCTTCCTTATCCATTCATCTTTCGATGGACACCGAGGCTCCTTCCACAGTTTGGCTATTGTGGACATTGCTGCCATAAACATTGGGGCACAGGTGATTTTAAACTTCTTAAAAGCCTGGGATGCTTTGTTACCACTGCGTTCATCTTTCCCAGTGCCTATTATAATGCCTTACATAGAATAGGCATTTAGCAAATAATTATTTACACAAATGAAACTACACTATTTTCTTCACACATTCGATAGGAACAGTCCCTACTGACTTCCGATGGTTACGTGGTATGATGCTTATGGTAGCCCTTGGATAATTGTTTAAAGTTATAATGATTTTCTTCAACATTGATAAGAGGAAATAATAATATTGCTCCTAGAAATGCACCCCAAATAGGCAAACACTTGAAACTATATTTGCTGTAAAGCAAATGCAAATGTATTTAATAAGATTCCAATTCAGAATGCACGCTGCTTCCTGCAAACCTTCAGCTATCTTCCAAGAACTGATAACTTACAGACTAACCCAGGAGAAGGTATAACAGAAGCATAATTGAATAATATTATAAGATCTTAATCATACAATGCATTTAATTCCAAGGGCAACAGATTGATTTTAAGTGAAAAAAATTCCTAAATCTTGCTTTATTGCTGAAGAACATCAAGATATACAAGGCTTTTTAATGCTCTAAGTTTTTCTTGTTCCTTATTGAATGCACTGTGGATATGATCCGGCTAATGGTTAATAACTGCAAGTACAATGCATCTTAATACTATTGTATATCTGAATTTGCTAAGAGATTAAAAATTTGCTGAATGAAAGGGCATGATTTCTGTAACTTTCCTCCATGTAATGAATGAAGTTAATATCACATTCTTTACATGCTAACACATTTTAATTAAATTGCTTCAACAATTAATAAAAATGTTTCATTTTATAGATGAGAAAGGTTAAATTATTTCCCCCACATCAAATAGCTGTCAAAAGAAGAAATCCAAAGATTTCATATGATTATATGAACTTTATTTTCTTAAACTGTATCATCTACTAAATGATATTAATTCTCAAAGTTCATTATTATTTCCATTATGCAAGGAATGTATTTCTTAGATTTTTAGCTGGGGTTTTGAGAGCATAACCAATGGCAGAAATATTATAGGGGGCTTATAGGCAAGTGTAAGAAATATTAATAACATACAAGATGGATAACTAAAACTACAGACTAGGATATACCAGCTACCAGGTACAGACATTGAATGTTAGCCAGGTTTGGTGCAATACAATTTTTTTTTATCACTGCACCCCCCACACCAAACTACTCCACACAGCTCCCCCCCCCACACACATATATAAACATTCATACACATACAGTAAATGCAGAAAAAGTTCTAGGCTTGGCATTGTGTGGTATGTACCTTTCTACTAGGGGAGAACAGATACTGAAAAATGATGGACACCCCCCCAAAATATGCTAAATTTCAGAGTATTGGAACTGACCTAGGCCAGTTTGATCAAACACAATTATGAGGACTTATTGGCAGACTTTTGGAGCCACCGAATATTTCAAGATACTTATTTAGCTGAGACCTTCATTTTCCCAACTGTAGCTTTCTTACTTTCTTCTTCCAGTTGATCACAGGATACTTAGATATATACCTGTGCATTAAAATGTAAAGATGCTCTGTTTCTGCAATAATTTTAAGTGCAGGATGCTTGCATAAGAGTAAATGAGGTGCATTGTACTACTAACTTTCAAATATATGGATGCCAGCACATCAGGTTTCTTCCATTTAAGTTAAGTTTAAGCATAAACTTAATGTTTCTTTTGTTGTTTTGTTTTTGTGTATGTGTGTGTGTGTGTGTGTGTGTGTGACAGAGGGAAGAGGACAAGGAGACAGGGGGACTGAGAGCAAGAGATGGGGGGACAGAGAACAAGCATAAAGAACTCGAGCACATAAAGCTTCATTGAGACTTAATTAAAAATTCAAGAGGTGATATTTATTCTTTTCCAATAAAAATAGAAAATGTAACTAGAAATCAACATTTTCCTTTATTGCCAACCCAATATCTGAATTAGTCCTGTGTCTGATAAGACCTCAAGTACATGTACGGGATTATGTTCCCATGTTCCACTGTCATTGTCTTCCATGAGCTTTGGCTTGTTTGCTTTTCAGTCAGAGATAATGGCACAGTTCATGTGTGACTTGGTAGGCTGGCAAAGTACTGATATGACCAATTAGTTGGATCCCTCTGGAAACATCAATAATATACTCAGAATCTTGTGTTGCTAAGTCAGTCTGTCTTACTCACTCTCCTTTATTTATTAATTAATTGAGCCAGAAGGAAGGGATATATATGTGAAAATACATATATATTTGTTATTTGCATATAAATTGGAAATTATTCTTTTCCCCTCCATGGGGTCACAAATAATGTTTCCTCTACTTGTGTCTGAACAACAATCTCCATCTTTAGATGAGGCCTGTCCAAATTATTGGAAAATTATAACATTTGCTGACAGCCTACTTAGAAGTGATCAATCAAATTTCCCCAAGAGAAAATTGTATTTTTAAAGGAAGCTTTATAACTTTGATGGCTTCAAAGGTCAAGTTATTTCTTTTCTTCAACTTAAGGACATATCTTGGAGTCAATCAATTTTAATTCAACATAAGACCTTAGTCCCCTCTTTCACCTCCTACATTAACTAACATAATTAAAGCTGCATTGCTATGCAAAATGCTGATTACCTTTTTCTGGTGGACAAAGTACTGCATCTGGATTTTCCTTTTTTTTTTTTTTTCAATTTTCATCACTTTGAAAGCTATTCTTCTTGTACTGAACACAAAATAAAAACAATTACCCAATACACTTTAGCATTTGATGAGTTTCGAGGCTTTCCCACCTCCATCTTTCAGGCATAGAACTAGTTGAGTTGTAGTGAGTGGTAGCTTCCTAGGATGGTGTCTAGTGAGTCCTTGCTTTTGAAGACTTAGTGAAAGTCGTACAAAAGATCGACTCTCTGAGATAGAGCTCAACACCCTTAAAAACTGTCTTTTGACTTTCTCCTTCTCTGCTTTAACACTATGAACATTATCCTGAATTAGACTGACTTGATACTTTATTTCTTCATAATACTTCCCATGATGTTTTCTGGAATTCCCAGTGACTTTCCTTTTATCTTAGACCTCCACTAACTGATTCAGATAGATTCCCGTTCTTCCATTTCTCCAGTGCTCAAAGCCCAGTGCAATTTTGCTTCTCCAACAGTAACAGTAGAAGGCCTCACTGTACCTACTACATGCACCAGTATACATCTAGAACTTCCTTAATACTAATGGGAAAATGCTGATACTTACTTTTAGAAAACAATTATATCTAGCAAAAAGTAAACTAAAATGTAAAATCAGGTTGTTCATTCCTAATGTAACATTAGGTAATGTTTGTGAAAATTCTATGAAAAATATTGAACACATGTAAAAAATATAGAGATGTATGAAATTATATATAAAGACATAAAAAGTGGAAACACATATGCATAAAACATATAAAAAGCTTTCCTATATATAATTCACACTGGACAAATGTTTTTCTATACCCAAAAAAAGAAAATACAATATAAATAAGGAACATAAGATAATAAATAATTATATATAATTATATAATAATAGAATAATATCTAAAATTCTATGTACCAGAAATTTTGTGTTTTGACACACATACAAATTTGGAAAGATACATATTTTTATATATCACATTCTCAGTGAAGTTTTACTATCTGTCTCATTAAATTGTGATCATTCCCCTCCTCTCCTTAGATCTGGTCTACCGTTCCTATTTTATTTTTATCTTAGTACTCACTGGTATCTAACATGTTACATACTGTTCTTGTTAATTTCTATTTGTGTATCTTTATGACAGGGACAAATCCTCTACAAGAACAGAAATTTTAATCTGTTTTGTTCACAGCTGTATCTGTAACACCTAGAAGAGTATATGGTAAGTGCTTGACAAATATCCTTTTATATTTTTAATGATGATGCTTTTAATGATGCACCATTTATGGCATTCTTAGTATATGCCAAGTATTCATAATCTCATTTAATTTTCACAAAAAAATATGCTTAAGGTGATATTATTCACATTTTTAATATTGGAGAATATTGATATTTAGTGTTTTTAAGTTATCTGACTAAGGTCATATTGTGGGAGAATATCAGCTCAGACCCATATATGCTCAATGTGAAAATTCATGTTTTTATGCACTGAACGCTTTCAGCTTCAAGATATAGAGAGCACATAAGAGGTTTTGCATCTTTGCTACAGTTGCTTATGCTACTAAACCTGTTAATACGTATTTATATTCAGAATTTCTGCTAGAATTAAGTAGGTTATTGAATCACTAAAGTGAGAAAATAGTTGATTCTAACAAAGGTGAAACAAAAAAGGGAATTTAAGTACTATTTTAACGAATTCATTCATCAGAATGCATTAATAATCACAGGGAACAATGTGAGCGATGAGTTCATTCCTCTAAATCACAATGATGTCAGTCCAGATTTTCTTTTTCTCCCTTCAAATGTGTATGAATATAGATCTTCAGGAAAGTGTAATCAACCTTACAGAACAAAAGTAACAAAACAATAACAACAAAAAACCAAGTGATATGAATTTTTAACTTTCTTTTCATTAAGTTACATTTCCTGTGTCATTTTTAATAATACATTCAACTTTTATTTATATGTTATAATAATTAAGTTTATTCATTTTACTCCTTCGGTTATGACATACTTATTGCTTAAAACATGCCAGATATTCTTCTTAGGATTGGCGATGTAGCAGAGAACAAAGTTGAAAATACTTTCCTCTCCCTCAAAGCTTATATTTTAGTTTTTTTTTTTTTTTTTCTTAGTTCAGGTTAAATTATTTTGTAAGACCAACTGGTAGGATTCTTCTCTCTTCTATTTTTGTTCTTCTCTTCTTCACTGAGTCCAAAGCCATAAGAATTTTCATTCAAATTTTTATATTTTATACTACCTAAGTTTAAACAAAGAAAAACATGCAAAATTCTTTCCCACCCACTTTATTTTGATGAATCCACTAACTGTATGATTCTTTTTCTTTTTTATCAGTTAATTAGAGCATAATTAATTCATGTTTCTTCTTCAAAGACATTTGTTTTATTTGAGACTAACCTCATAAACTTCAAATTTTATCTTCTACTATTTTTAGGAAACTGAAGGAAATTTGTCTAAATTATACACCTGAATAAAGATTTAAACCAAAACAAACAAACAAAAAAAAAAGAATCTCACAAAGACATTACAAAGGACCCTACCTAGCTGTTATTTTTAATATTTGATACTAATTTTTTTCGTTGTTACAGTCTTTAGAAATATTTCTCAGTAACCTAACTGGATTTTAGAATCAATTAACTATCAAATGACACTAAACTTCCAATTATTTATGATTAGGAACCATGCAAATTTCTGACTAAAACATTATTATAATATATTTTTTCATTGTTGTTATTTCTGTCCACAGAGAAGTGGAGCATTAAATACAATGGTAGGTTATTTTGGGTAATGTCCCATATTTGAATCAAATTGTGGAGCCATTGTTGAGCAACTCAGCAATATTAGTTAAGTGAACTAACTTGCATTAGTAAAGTCTTCAACTCAACAATAAAATATTATGAAATTTATATAATTATTTTGAGGTTTGAGGTAAAAGAATCTAGTAAAGAAGCCAAAAGTTATAGCAGTTAATATCATCATCATCATCATTGCTAAGTTTCAATGCTTTTACCCACATCATCATCATTATCATCCCTATCAATGCTTTTATTCCACTAACTAGTATCATTAACTATCACTAAATATCAATGCTTTTATCCCACAAACTAATACAGGATGTATAGGGAAACATGACTAGATTCAGACATCATGGCAAGTTGATTTAGCTCTACATGTTATCCTCAATATGATATCTATCCTGCTAATTAGATATAAAGAAGTTTCGGTTGTTCTGGGGCATCTGGATGGCTCAGTCGGTTGAGTATCAGGCTTGATTTCAGCTCAGGTCAAAATCTCAGGGTCATAGGATCGAGCCCCCAGTCGGGCTCCATGCTCAGCATGGAGTCTGCTTGTCCCTCTTCCTCTGCTCCTCCTTCCTGCTCACACACACACACTCTCTTTCTCAAATAAATAAATAAATCTTTTTTTTTTTTTTAAATTCAGTTGTTCTGCTTTCTTGTAAGTGTAGATTCTTTACCATGTTTCTTATAATCAAAGACTAAAGAAAAAGGAGCAATTCAGTATCTCAAAATCCAGCAATGCTACTGGAGATGATGCATTATAAAAGTTTAATTGAAGCCCTAATTCCCCTCTTAAAATAAGTTTCTAAAATCATACACTTAACTAGAATAAGAGGTAACCTGCAAAGCAGAATAAATATCTGTTAAATATTGTTTATTCACTGATGTGATTAAGTGAGGTAACCATGCTGCATGAAGGTTTTCCTAAGCAGAGAGCATTTTCTTAAAGCATGTGGTTAATGGTGGTCTATCTCTGACAGATCACTATGATGAAACTGATAAAGACAATTAGTGCAAAACCTTTTAGCTTTCATATATTGGCCCCTTGGAGATAGAACAAGAGATCCTCAGCTTGTCTCATTAACAGCTGGAGGCCTACAGAAGAACCAGCATAAGGAAAAGCCTTGGGTTAGAAGGTCTGAAGTTGTGTCTGTGGGTGAATACTTTGGTGTTAGTAGACCGTAGATATGCTAACTATAAGGGAGCACTGAGACTAAGCATATAGCATCTAGTTGCTAAAGTGACTTGAATAATTGCAATTACCAGTGAATGGTAACTTTCCTTACTGTTTGCCTACTGGATACTGACTAGAGAAAAGGAGTTAGGGGACTGTGAGCACTGAGGGATGTGAGGTTGAGCCAAGTTGAAAAGATATTGGAGAATTGTCAGAGTGGTTGAAGGAAGTCAGTGAGTATGTTTAACCTTATACATGAGAAATGTAAATGTTAATTTAGGAAATCTGTTAGGGATATTCAGTTAATTGATTCACACACTCATTTATTTAGTCACAAGATCCAACAGAGTTCTGTCCTCTAGGCATGGACCAGGTATTAGGGGAGCATTAATCACCTTATCCTCATGGCAGGTAAGAATCTCAGCTATTCCTAGTTCTGGGTGATCAAGCATGGCCTAGCCTCCTCACATATTCCTTTTGTAGCTTTGGATTGAGGCCCAGGAATCAGTATGTCTAAAATATTCCAAATGTGGAGACAGAAGAACATTGGTATCAACTCATCACACCATTAATCTCTGTGCAACTAAATGTACTTGGATGCAAAGTCCTCAATGGCGCTTGTCTTCAAATCCTTGGCCTTCCCTTCACTGTACACACATAGTTCTAAGCCTGGCATAGGTCCACTGATCGATTCTGTTTTAGTTTCGTAGATGGCACTGGCATTCAGTCAGGTCAGGATTAATTCTGTTTCCAGTCCTACATAGAAACCTAGTTTTAATTACTTCCAAATGTCAAACTGTGCATCATTGGGTAATGTTTTTGACAAGGATGGTCATTTAATAAATTCATTCACTGCTCATTTATTACCCAAATTACCCAGTGGATTTCTGTTCTGAGAACTGTGGCTCAGCAGTCACATCTGTAAAACAGAGATGATCCTAATATTTACCTTTTATTGTTGTGGGAGTCAAGAGTTCTTAACACAATGCCTAGTATAGAATATATTTTCTAAAATATGAGCTAATAATAATAAAGATGATACTAGGTTTTCTGTTTCTTCTGATTAAGGAATTAAAAAATCCTAATTTTAGCAATTAGGTTTTTGTCTTGATTCTCATGTGGTTGACTATTCTGTTTCTTTGCTTGCTTCCTCTGAAACAGTAACATAACCTCTCTAGGTATAGAGTAGTTTCCTAATTGAAATTATAGAAAGACAGAAATCCCAGTTTTTGTCTCCTAATTGGCAATTTGGAGATGCAGGGGTTTATGTATAGAGGATGGTTTGTATTTAATAGGCCAAATTGCAACAGTATGTAGTACCCTGCTTGTCTACCAGTATATGTTTCCAGAGCTCTCACTATTGTACCTCTTCCAACATGATTATCTTTCACTGAGCACTTGTCATATGCTAAAGAGTACACAGAATTAATTGTAGCTACATATGGCTTATCTACCTTCCCTCACATTTTATGGATTAAGAGGAGGAACCTGAGATTAAAGTGACATGTTCAAAGTAACAAAGCCAATGTGGTAGCTATGATTCCAACATAACTTTGGTCAAACCTGAAAGCCATATTTTTTCTGTGCTCTGAATACAAAACTATTTCAATATCTTAGAGTGCACTCATTTTCTAACAGTTTAAATTGATTTGTCAGTTGGAAGTTGGGGTTTAATGTGCTGAATTCATAGAACACTACTTACATTTGTACATAATAGTTCACATGGATATCTACTTTATACTTTTTACAGTAACTTTGTATAATGTATTGTTCTTTGACTGAATGTATAGGTTGTAATGGGTGTCTCTCCCTCTCTTCCACAAAAGGAATAAGTACAACAAGGAATATCTTGACCCTAATATAAATACTAATTCCCATACCCTTCACTTATCATTTGGTATAAGTAACTAAGGACAAGATTATATGGTTACTCAATCCATGGGACCCTTTTTAGAAGGATTTTAGAAGGATGGGATTTTAGGAAAAAATTAAATATTAAAGAGAAAACATCTTTAGCAAAGGACTCCTAATGGAGAAAAAGTTTCACAAAAGAGGAATCAAGTGTGACTCCAGCAATTTAACCATTTTAGGCACTCCTAAAATCAATAATCTTATATAACTATGGTCCCTAAAACATATCACTTCTACTCCAGAATTAGACTAGGTTGACTATAAATACAATATGGGACCCAAGAAAAAGGAGAGATTAACCCCCTCTCCATTGAAGAGACCCTAAACAAAATGTGAAGAGCCTTCTCTCATAGGGAGCTACAGGGAGCCCTAAAACAAACCGCCAAGTGATAATACTATACAGGAAGCGCTAATGGAAGCTGGATGCTTATTTCACCAACTGGCCTCATCATTGAACACTAGAGACTGTGTACTGTCAGTCTATTCAAAAACATTTCCTAATAATATCCTCATGAAAGAAAAGAGAATTGAATGTCTTCATGTAAACTTGATTTACCCTATAGGGTCACATATTCCATATGCACATGCATTCAAGAGTAATAAGCTATAGTATGTTCCAAGTAAGATTAAATGACTTAAAGAGTGGGAACAAAATGACATTATATACTAGATGATTCCACATCACTCATTTTAATATAATACAAAGAAATTCATATTAAGGGGTAAAAACTATAGAACAAGTCTGCACTGAAAATACTTCTGTAATACTAAGAATAAAGTCTGGCAGGATGATGAACAACAGATTTAAATCAAAGAGCAATTAGATGATCACTTGCTGAGATAATAGTAGGTAACATAACATAATACATAGGAATGGTTTTTCATCCACCAGAAGATGCTGGTGAAGACAATCTTCAGAAGCATATCTGATTATTCCTCAAACCTACATAAAGATATGGACACCCACTGTGATATGCACCTGTTTATCCATTTCAAATGTAGCTCAATCATTTAAAAATACTTATTATTTAGATTTCCCATATAATACCTTTTCAGAATTTCTCAGACTTCCCCAAACTTCACTTTTCAAGTTTTCCTTCCTCTCTCTCTCTGATTAGACAGATTATTAATATACAGTAATAATTATGAAACATGAGAAGATATTTTGATATTACATATATATATATACTTAGGGATAAATCATGAATATGATATTTGCTAAGCATAACATGAAAAATTATATCTGGAAAAAATACTTTGTTTTCCTCTTCTACATTCTTTAATAGGAGAACTTCTAGTTATGAGTTGTTTTTTGTTTGGTTGTCTGTTTTGTTTTGTTTTGTTTTTAAACACTAGAATGACTTTGAAATAAAAAGATGTGGAAGCAGAGAATAACCCAAAGCTCTTTTAACAATTTAGGATCTTCAGGACTGCTGGCTAAAGACCGATTCATCTGGCTCTTCTCTACCCACTTTATGATCTTTTCAGTGTTCTTTGACAATAACCTTACATATTCAATATCTTGAATTATCAAGTTTATTCTGCCCTCCTGGGCTGCTGACTTCACTGCTAGTTTTCTGCTGTGTTCCAAATCAATTCAGGCAACCAGTATTTTTTTTGTCACCCAAACCAAGCCCTGATTATTAGTTATTTCTTAGTAACTTCTCAGAACTGGCCAAATTACTTAATGAAAGTGGATATCTACATATTATGCTTTTAATACACACACCAACACACACACACACTTTTGTAAGGGTGAAGGAGAACTACAACAAACTATATTAATTGTTTCTAAGTAGCTAAGTGCTACACAGCATGGCAGTAAGTCTAGAGGTCTAGAGGCTGTAAGTCTTGAGGTCTAGATAGAAGTAAAAGGTTTGGAATGTTCCAGTAATAAAGGGATATGCAGAAGATAGAGGTTTCATAGGAATGCAAGATCAATTATCTATTATATTCAGTTTCAGTCATTTTACGTTGTCCCTTGCCTGGCATGCCCATTCCAAAGGCCTTTAAATATGAGTGTTCCTAGAAGCAGTTAATTGGCATTTTTTATTATAGAAAATGTTTTTTATTCACAACTTTTTATTGTTTTCATGTAACTTTACTGGTGGGGATGCATCAGGCTCTGCCCTAAACACCATGGCTTCTCTTGGCTTAAGTGGCTTTACATTCTAGTATATGTAGACAATTAATTTCAGGAGAATTAGTGGACAAGGAGGAAATATGCATTGTTGTTATTGTTTTTGTTTTTGTTGTTGTTACTTTTGGGTGACTAACATTCCATTTCTCAGTTTTTCACTAAGTACAACATGGCCCTATTCTAGGAGCATATCAAGGCAGTACCAAAGGCCAATGAAGAGAAAATGGGAAATTCTGTACATGATTGGATGGGGTGACTGGGTAACCGGCACTAAGGGGGGCACTCGATGGGATGAGCACTGGGTGTTATATGTTGACAAATCGAACTCCAATAAAAATATACATATAAAAAAAGAGAAATATAAAGTCAAACTCCATGGAAGATACAAAGGACAATATCATGGAGACATTAAAAGTCATGGTTCAGGGACACCTGGGTGGCTTAGTGGTTGAATGCCTACTTTTGGCTCAGGGTGTAATTCCAGAGTCCCAGGATCAAGTCCTGCATCAGTCGCCCTGCATGGAGCCTGCTTCTCCCTCTGCCTATGTCTCTGCCTCTCTCTCTCTCTGTGTCTCTCATGAATAAGTAAATAAAATCTTTAAAAAAAGTCATGGTTCAGAGACTGATGGAAAACTGACAGGTTTGCACATCCAGGTGCACCTGGGATGTGAACCAACAGCAATATAAGAAACCACAGTCAGAACTGACAAGCATGTTGGACCAAATATCCCCTTTCATAGCCTGGATCTGATGTGGCTTTAATAAGCAGCATATAGGGGTGCCTGGGTGGCTCAGCTGACTAAGCATCCAACTCTTGGTTTTAGGCTCAGGGCATGATCTCAGTGTCATGGGTCATGATCTCAGAGTTGTCTTCCATGCTGAGCAGGGAATCTGCTCAAGATTCTCTGTTCCTCTGCCCCTCCCCCTGCTTGTGTGTGTGCACTTTCCCGCTTTTTCTCCCTTTCTCTCCCTCCCTCCCAAATAAATAAATAAATAAATAAATAAATAAATAAATATTTTTAAAAAAATAAGCAGCATATGCATTTTTCTGCATCCAAGTGTCTTAAAAGCACAGCCCAATTTTTACTTGTCAAATAATAATTCATCTTTTAACAACCACCTTGAATTGTACTTACTTCCTGGAAAAATTCGGAATTATTACATTAGGCAAGTGTGTTACTAGAATTGGTTTCAGATATACAATCAAGTATCCTACTACTTAATTGTACACTTCTGCTGCATATGTGTGATCTTATTTTGCTACCATAATCTCAAGGTCAAATACCCATTCCTAGCTTAGAAATTCTCAATAAATAGTCAGAGGATTTTAGTTCACTTGACCAATTCAACATCTGTAAACAGGTTGCAGAGATGACCATTTTAGAGGAAAACTAATAATACACATTTTGTGGAATTGAAAATTTTCATATAATTAATCATCAGTAACTTCTACTTGCTTGTCAACATAAACTCTGGAACACATTTTTTTTTTTTTCAAAACTAGGAGTTAGAAAGTTATTTTTAAATACTTTTTCAACATTCATTCTCAACCTAAGAAATTTACTGTCATTGCCCTATCTTCAGGGAAAATATCGGGGCAGCCAGTCAATGATTGCTTGCTTTCTGGACCATGAGTAATTCCATAGCAATTGTCTGCATGTTTGGAATAGTGGAGGATGGACAGCAGATTCATTGCTGGGAAATATAATCTCTGTAATGGCCTTTGTCACATTTTGCAGCATATAAAACATCCCTGGGAGACAAATATGACTCACTTAGTTTGCAGCTAGCTCTTTAGGCTTCATCTGTCTTCACAGATGTGTCAGTAAAGACACTAACAGCATGGTGGAGTGTGTTCTTCAGGGAAGTTTCATTTACTCTTTAATGCAACAGCCATTTATAAAATACTGCTAGAGAAAACAGTCATTTAAAAGAAACTCATCAGTGGCAATACTATCTCATTCTGAAAGCTGATACAAATGAACCAAGACAAAGCTGATTTAACTTCCTCAAAGATGTCCTCTTCTGATTATCCCCTTCCAGCATAGGAGAACAATCACAAAAGCTTAGAGAGAGAAGCTAATATTATCTTCTTTGCTCCTGATGCAGTTATGTGCTCCCACTCGAGGGCTTTCCTCTATGCAGTTAGCACACTGACCTTCAGCAAGCAAAGCCAACAATGCAACTCTTGACACCCTTTTTTCTATATGTTGCACCATAATTATCTTACTAGAAAATAGCATGATAAGAACATAACAGGTGATAGAAATATAAATGCCCTCTTTTGTGTGTGTGTATGTGTGTGTGTGTCTGCTTGTCCCTCTCCCTTCTCCTGCTTGAGGTCTCTCTGTCTGTCTCACTATTAAACAAACAAACAAACAAATATATAAATAAATAAAATATTTTTTGAAAGAAAGAGGGAGAGAGAGAGAGAGAGAGAGAGAGAGAATGGATGCCTATCTCCATTAAACAACCGGAGGTGGTTCTTTAACAACAACAACAACAACAACAACAACAACAACAACAAAAAAAACAGTGAAAGTGGATGGGTTTTTCTCCATCTTCTCCAATTAATTTCACAATAGCTCAGATAGAAGTCACAGGAGAATGCATATTCTATCTTTTTCTGTGTGTGAGGGGCTTCCTTCCATAGGAAAGGTGTTTACTAGGAAAATGTACTTTAGCAGTACTCTTAGCTTTCACCATGCTTATCTTGCCCATTATGGGACTCAAGTTTTTAGATTAATCTCACTGACACCTTCTTCCTCAGGTTGTTTTTGATTTTCTTCTACTGAACCTTTGTTATGTAATGTCATTAATTTAATATTGTAATAATAAAATAAATGATGAAATAATGGTAGAATATTCTAGGCCAATATCAATAGCTGATAGTGGCTTAGAACACTATGACCTTTTGGAATTTTGGAAGTTCCATCAAAACCAGCACACTGTTACCCAAAGAAGTTATTAGGTAGAAAGTTTTTAGGAAATAGTATAGATTTAAGACATTATTTTGGTATTTGGTTGCTTTTATTCATTTGGCATCATACAGCCATCCCTTGTCACTCTACTTTTCATTTTCACTTCAGATATAATTTCTTTGTCTCTGCCTCTGATGTGGGCCATGGGTTTCAAATCATCATAGTCCCCTTCTCCTGTATGATACAGTTCCTGGTTGTACCAAAAAAATAAAATAAAATCTACTGTATATGCTAGATAGCAACCAGCTGAGGAAGGGAAGCTCAAAATCATGGAAATACACACTGTATCTTAGAGAAACTTTTTTGTAGCTAACAGATAAGGTATTTATCAGTGTGTCAGCTAATCAGTAGAGATCTAGTCACTTCTTTGAGACAACTGCAACTATGAGATATGAGAGGAGAGATGAGGAGAAGGCAACTGTGCAGTATTCTGTGCAGTATTCCAGGAATAGAATTCTTTCTGAGGAGAATGAAAACATCTATTCATCAGACTACAGGAACCATCTAACATTAACCTTCCTACATATCTTTTATTGGAATATATCCTATTTTAATTTTTAAAAAAAGTTTAAAAAAGTTGTTTAATTTAATAATGTCTTTTCCATTAGGAATGTAGCATGAAACATGAAATTTTCAGTTGGGATGATATAAGAAAGTGTTAGTTTCATGTTAAAAACATGAACACCATGCTAGGACTTAGCTATCAATGATTAGCTGGAGAAAATGTTACATCCATCTGGGATTGCACACTGCAGGGATATGCCAGATATAGCTTCCAAAGTGATAATTCCATTTAAAAAAGACAGGACCTGTCTTTTTCAACAAATTTTATTTAAATATTGAATATGAGTATGAAACAAGAGAAACAAAACTTGGCCCTTCCTCATACCACATATAAAACTTAGCTTGAGATAGATCATAGACTTGAATATGACATGTAAAATAATAAAACTTCAAAAGAAAACATAGAAGAGTATCTTAATAAACTTAGGATAGACAATACTTTCTTAAAACACATAAAAGATTGATAAATTTACTAAGTTGAAATTAAGAACTTCTATTGATTTAAAGTCACCATTGCAAGTGAAAAATTAACCCACAGAGTGAGAGATAATTATTCACAATACAAGTATGTGCATAAGGACTCATTTACAGATAATATTTAAATAACTCCTACAAATCCATAAAAAAGTCACTCACAGGCACATACATTTTCCAAAATAAAAAAAAAATGGGTAAAAAGCTTAAAACTGGGTGAAGCTTTAAAAGCAAAATAATCAGGTTCACTTCTTTCTGGATTTAATTTATCCTTTCAAAAGAGAGCCCAGTTTGTACTCATATTGATTTTGTCAACGTTTAAAATGTTTCCCTTTTATGATATATGTAGTCTGTACCCAGCCATTGATATCTCAGCTTCCAAAGAAGAAGAAAAGATAACATTGCCAACTCTGTCATTCTTCCATCATTTCCGTTCTTTTTTATATAGCATATGTCTGCTGGGACAAGAAATTTAAAAAAAAAAGAACGAAAGAGTAAAATGGAAGGAATGTCTATATAGAGAATGAGAGTCCCTCAGTAAACCCTTATCAAAGAGAAAAGAAAGAAGAGAAAATCAATGAAGAATAAGAAATCAGGAGAATATTAGGTATAGGGAGGGAAAGTAGTGATATTAACTATCGTTATTTATTGTGTTTGGATTATTAAACATTCTAACTTTATAAAATGGATTAATCTTCACAATTACTCATTGAGGTAGCAGAACAAGAAAAAAGGAAGAGAGGAGTGAAGGAGAAAAAAGGAAAGAGAAGGGAGGCAAGAGATAGAGCAGGAAAAGGAAGGTGGAGTAGAGAGGGGAAAGGTCCAAAGGAAATGTGATAGAGCTGAGGCTGGCTTCCAGGGGGTGGTGCTCCTGCTCAGGATGCCCTCAGATATAGTTTAATGCCCTTCTGTCTTCTTATTGACAATCTTAATCATTTTTTAATAAGCATTTTTTTAAATTTATTTATTCAGAGAGAGAGAGAGAGAGACTGAGAGGCAGAGACACAGGCAGAGGGAGAAGCAGGCTCCATGCACCGGGAGCCCGACATGGGATTCGATCCTGGGTCTCCAGGATCGCGCCCTGGGCCAAAGGCAGGCGCTAAACCACTGTGCCACCCAGAGATCCCCTTAATCATTTTTAAGAAGAAGCTCTGCATTTCATTTTGCACTGGGCCTGCTAATTATGTGGCCCATCCTGGAGAGAATTTTTTTTTTTTTTCTGGTGAGAATGTTGATAAAAGATACCAAAGGAGAGAGAGTGTATTGTTAAACTTACTACTGTTTCTGTAATTCAGTTCTTGAGGAAAGAATTAGAGAATCTGGAAAGGGAGGAGGAGAAGGAAAAGGAAGAACTACAGTTTGGATAAAAATGTTATTCTATATTCATGTTTAGGAGCACTCTTAGGCCATTTTTGAGTTGGTACATACTTGTCCAGATATTTCTGTCGTTTTGAGTAGATAGATAGTGGGAGTAGTTTAGATGATGACAGTAGTGTTGTTATTGGGATAGGAAAACCAGAGTTGGGATTTATTTCTGCTTACTTCTAGGGTCCAATGAATAAGAGAGAAGCCTTCCAAATTTCAGCACGATACCCACCATTATTTGTTAATGTTAGAGTGTTTCATTGTCAGGCCCAAATTGAGGAGGTGGGAGTGACTGTTCTCTTCATTTAATGAGGACAGTACGATAGCTCAAAAGACAGATAGTTATTGTAATATCTCAAAAAAATATGAAACTCTCAGATCAAATGGGCAAATTTGAAACACAATTAATAATTGTGCTGGCAAGATGCATTTAATTTAAATTCAGGTATTTTGAGAGTAAATAAATCCCAGTTCATGTGGAAGGCCCTCATTTCCTCCTTTTTGCTTGCATTGCCCTCTTTCTCCCTACCCTTCTTTGCTGAGACATCAGAAACCACACGGAGAACAAAAGCAGATGACATTTAGCATGTACCTCAGGCCAGGGAGATACAAAATGCTTCAGTCACAAGACAGAATCTATTGAACCTTGCTTGTTACTTCAGTTGGGAAGAATGGGAGAGGGGGAGGGAATCTAAAAGGATTCGGATTCTCAAATCCATTGTGTGTGGTGTGGGGAGGTTCCCCATACCACCAAGCAATTCTCTGCAACACCAGTTGAGTGCCATGCAATTTAACTCAATTCTAACACTATGTACCTGGAGACAGTGTCAGATACCATAGGTTAAGGGCTCAGTTCACCAGATTCTCCTCTACTTCAGATACTATTCCCAAGTGGTACACCTCCAGGACAACTTCTGTCCAGTTTGGCTACATATTAGAGGTTCTCACAAATCATTCCACAGGTTTGATTAATTTGCTAGCATGGCTCACAGAAATCAGGAAAACATGTGTGCCAGTTCATTGAAGGATATGATAAAGGATACAGATGAACAGTCAGATGAAGAGATACATATGGTGAGGTCTGGGAGGGTCCCAGTACAGGAGCTTCTGTCCCTGTGGAGTTGGTTGGGTCACACTTCTCTGTGGAAATATTTACCAATCTGGAAGCTCTCTGAACCCTTTACTTCAGGATTTTTTTAAAAGATTTTTATTTATTCGAGAGAGAGACAGAGAGACAGAGAGAGACAGAGACACAGGCAGAGGGAGAAGCAGGCTCCATGCAGGGAGCCCAACAGTGGAACTCCATCCCGGGTCTCCATGATCACCCCCTGGGCGGAAGGCGGCGCTAAGCCGCTGGGCCACTGGGGCTGCCCTGTACTTTAGGATTTTTATGGAGGTTTCCTCACATAGCCTTTTTTGGATCATTTACTCTATTTCCAGCCATTTTCCCTTCTCAGAAGAATGAGGAGCTAGGCTGAAAATTCCAAACTTCTAATAATCATGGCTTATTTTTTCCAGTGACTTTATCATATCCAGGAACCCAAATGGTGGATACTTGTCATTTCTAATGGCTAAGTAATATTCCATTGTGTGTGTGTGTGTGTGTGTGTGTGTGTATACCACATCTTCTTTATCCATTCATCTTTCGATGGACACCGAGGCTCCTTCCACAGTTTGGCTATTGTGGACATTGCTGCTAGAAACATTGGGTCAGGTGTCTCGGTCTTTCACTGCATCTGTATCTTTTGGATAAAGCCCCAGCAGTGCATTTGCTGGGTCATAGGATAGGTCTATTAGGTCTATTTTTGGAAGGAGGATGGGATTACTGGGTGATGGGCACTGAGGGGGACACTTGACAGGATAAGCACTGAGTGTTATACTATATGTTGGCAAATTGAACTCCAATAAAAATATACAAAAATAAAATATCCAGGAACCCACCCAGAGTCACCTCATTAAAACAAAAATTATTTCTATCCCCCCAGGTATTTCAAGGATTTCAGGAGCCCTGTGTCAGGATTAGGAGTCAAAGACCAAATATTAGAATAAAAGATGCTCCTAATGCTCTTCTTACTTAGGAAATTACAATGGCTTTAGGTGCTCTCTGCTAGGAACCAGGGTGGGGTAGGACAGAGACCAGCATATATTTTCTGTTATGTCACAGGACCTAAAAGGGCTAAATTCTTCATTTGGGGAATTGAAAGATGAGGTTTAACAATGATGAAAAAACGGAAAATATGTATAGTCAATAGGACATGTACCTGGGATATCCTACTGTTCCCTGAAGCCTTGGTTTAGTCCTGGGGTGAAAAGCAGCAAGTTGGACAAATCAAAAGCATAAAAAAGTTTGCCTTGAAAAAATACTTGGAAACCTTGAACAAAGAAGTATTTAAAATGGGTGAGAGGTTTAAGTAAATAATAGATCTTGATTACATAGCAGAGAAGTAATTTTCTTGGGATGAGGTCCAGAGTGACCTCAATGAAAGTTTTACAAAACCAATACAGAGAAAAATATAATGCCAGAGTAGGAATAACAAGAGAAGGAAAAAATAGTATCTATATACCTACTTTAAGAAGAAATACTCTGTAAGAAAAGAGACTGAGAGTTTAAGAATTTAAGATGAAAGCCTACGCTAGAAATTTATTAAAAATAGTTTTAAAAATGGAAATGAATTCATATTAGCTTATTTTGAAAATGAGTCAATTTATACTTAATTATGGATCAGAGAAATTAAGTGGACCTAAAAATTCAAATAAATTGACAGATAATGATACATAAATACAAATAGATAACAGAAGAGACAATTTAAAAGAATGAACTTAAATGGAATTCACAAATAGTTATTTGATCCAAAAGAGCCATTAAGATATTTAAACCTAAAAATAGATATAAATAAAAGGGGGAAACATGTCTTTAAATCTTTGAGAGTTCTACTGTGCAGTTGTTTGAGATATGGGATGATGAAAGAGGGAGGACCACTGATGAATGTAGAGGACTTAATAGTATAATTTTCAAGACCATGTTTAGATGAAACAGCCTATTCTGCCCCAAGCTCATTTTGAGCGCCTTGCACAAAGAAAATAAAGACTAAATGGAAGATGAAATTTTAAAGATTTTAAAGGTGCATAAAAGACATATATAGGAAGAAAGGAACCATAATTAAGATCTGGAGACCAGAGCTGCTAATAATGCAGATTTCTAATTTTATGAATTCAGGAAAAGAAAGAAGCATTTAAAATACCATGGGAAGAGGGTTCCCTTTCTCCACATCCTCTCCAACATATGTTGTTTCCTATCTTGTTAATTTTCATCATTCTCACTGGTGGGAGGTAGTATCTCATCGTGGTTGTGATTTGTATTTACCTGATGGCCAGTGATGCAGAGCATTTTCTCATGTGCTTGTTGGCCATGTCTATGTCTTCCTCTGTGAGATTTCTCTTCATGTCTTTTGCCCATTTCATGATTGGATTGTTTGTTTCCTTGCTGTTGAGTTTAATAAGTTATTTATAGATCTTGGATACTAGCCAAATGATAGGTCATTTGCAAATATCTTCTCCCATTCTGTAGGTTGTCTTTTAGTTTTGTTGACTGTTTCTTTTGCTGTGCAGAAGCTTTTTATCTTGATTAAGTCCCAATAATTCATTTTTGCTTTAGTTCCCCTTGCCTTCATAGATGTATCTTGCAAGAAGTTGCTGTGGCCAAGTTCAAAAAGGGTGTTGCTTGTGTTCTCCTCTAGGATTTTGATGGAATCTTGTCTCACATTTAGGCCTTTCATCCATTTTGAGTTTATCTTTGTGTATGGTGTAAGAGAGTGGTCTAGTTTCATTCTTCTGCATGTGGCTGTCCAATTTTCCCAGCACCATTTATTGAAGAGACTTTTTTCCAGTGGATAGTGTTTCCTGCTTTGTTGAATATTAGTTGACCATAAAGTTGAGGGTCCACTTCTGGATTCTCTATTCTGTTCCATTGATCTCTATGTCTGTTTTTGTGCAAGTACCACACCGTCTTGATGACCACAGCTTTATAGTACAACCTGAAATCTGGCATTGTGATATTGGTGGGAATGTGAAATGGTGCAGCCACTCTGGAAAACTGTGTGGAGGTTCCTCAAACAGTTAAAAATAGACCTGCCCTACGACCCAGCAATTGCACTGCTGGGGATTTACCCCAGAGATACAGATGCAGTGAAAAGCTGGGAAACCTGCACCCCGATGTTTCTAGCAGCAATGTTCACAATAGCCAAACTGTGGAAGGAGCCTCGGTGTCCATCGAAAGATGAATGGATAAAGAAGCTGTGATATATGTATACAATGGAATATTACTCAGCCATTAGAAATGACAAATACCCACCATTTGCTTCAATGTGGATGGACCTGGAGGGTATTATGCTGAGTGAAATAAGTCAATTGGAAAAAGACAAACATTATATGGTCTCATTCATTTGGGGAATATAAAAATTAGTGAAAGGAACAGAGGGAAAGGAGAGAAAATGAGTGAAAATATCCGTGAGGGTGACAGAACAGAGAGGGTGACAGAATATGACAAAACCTAACTCTGGGAAATGAATAAGGGGTAGTGGAAGGGGAGGTGGGTGGGGGTTTAGGGTGACTGGGTGATGGGCACTGAGGGGAACACTTGGCGGGATGAGCACTGGGTGTTAAGCTATATGTTGGCAAATAACTCCAATAAAAAATTTTTTTTAAAAAAAGCTGCGAGAAGAAAAAATAAATAAAAATTTTTTAAAAAATACCATGGGAGAGGGATGCCTCGGTGGCTCAGTGGTTGAGCATCAGCCTTTGGCTCAAGGTGTGATCTCACAGTCCTGGGATCAAGTCCCACACAGTACTCCCTGCATGGAGCCTGCTTCTCCCTCTGCCTACGTCTCTGCCTCTCTCTGAGTCTCTCATGAATAAGTAAGTAAGTAAGTCTCTCATGAATAAAATAAAATAAAATAAAATAAAATAAAATAAAATAAAATAAAATAATAAAATAAAATAAAGCAAAGTAAAATAAAATAAAATAAAATAAAATAAAATAAAATAAAATACCATGGGAGAAATACTACTGAGAGAATAGTTATTAAGTCCAAGTGGATTTTCTGTGAATGGAATACTATGACAAGTTCCCCTTACCTCTGCTTTCTTCCATTCTTCCAACAACACTAATTCTCTGCCTTGGTCCTGACCAACAACGGCATTGTGGGTTTGTTGATTTTGCGTTGATAGTGAAGTGACCTAGTGCCTTCTGCTCTCATCTGCAAGATCTAGTAGTTAAAGTCAAATAAATTGGACTTTTTGTATTTTTCAGTCTTCATTATGTGGATCTGCCATCCTAACAAATCCTTCAAAGAAATACTCTCTTTTCATGACAACTATTACATATAAGTGTGAGATGTCCAAGCCACAATAAGCAAAAAATTAATGATTAAGGTATGTTTACTATTTCTGTAGGTTGCCTATTTTCAATATAAGCAGTTTGGAGTGCTGAACTGGCTCTCTTCACTATACTGAAAGGAGGCCCAAGATGCTCAAGTGATGAAGTAATCCAGAATAAGTCTAAATGAAGCTCCTTTGTCTAAAAAAATTGAACTAAAGATTGAGGACACATGATCTTTTATGTTGAATTTTAGAACTTAACTGCAAATTGAAGGAAAAAAATTCTCACTGGGTACTTATTAATGAATGAAAGTTTATTGTCAACTGTGTGGATGTAGTGAGATACTTCTCCATGACTCTCTTGTACTCCAGCTGGTCTTGTTGGGTATATTCTGAGTTCGAGGCCCAGCCTGCTCCTTGTCTAGGCCATTATCATGTTTGTGATGAGCAACCTTCAGAAATGAAGTAATGTTTCTCTGCAGAAAAGAACAGAGGCTATAAAGCGGTGGATTCCCCAGGCTCAGTGTTTTCCTGTAAAGCAACCTACTGTTCAGGCATCTATAGAACCCAATGATACTCAACTAGAGTGATTTTGTTCCCTTAGAGACATTTGGGAATAGCTAGAGACATGTACTGTGGATATCATGTTTGGAATACACACGTACGCACACACAGATATACATATACACAGTATGCTATATATCTGTGTGTAATATGCACATATATGTGCAGAGAGAGAGAGATAGCAAAAAGTATATTGTATAAATGGATGCTAGTAATGGCTGCTGTTCTTAAAATATGTTAAAATTTAGGTATCTGAATTTGATATCTTGAAACAGCAAATGACCATGCACAGCTGAAACCAGCCAGGCATTGTCAGGAGGCACAGATAGCACTTACCTTATAGTACACAAGACACAACAAACAAAAGCTCACTGCACCAAAAATAAGATCATTTATTGTTCCCTAGGTAGTTACTTCTTTTAATTAGCAATAGTATTTTCTTTTTTAAGATTTTATTTATTCATGAGAGGAGAGAGAGAGGCAGAGACATAGCAGAGGGAGAAGCAGGCTCCCTGCAGGGAGCCTGATGAGGACTCGATCCCAGGACCCCAGGATCATGACCTGGGCCAAAGGCAGATGCTCAACCAGAGACACTCAAGTGCCCATAATTAGCAATAGTCTTAATTTATTAGATTCCATTATAGAAATAAGTGGGAAAAAGTAAGCCTTAAAGCTCTTATGACAGTTAATTTTATATGTGAACTAGAATGGGACACAGAATACCCATATATCTGGTCAAACATTACTCTAGGTGTTTCTGTGAGGGTGTTGCTGGATGAAATTAACTTGTTAGTCTGAAGACTGAATAAAACTGATTGCTCTCCATAATGTGGGTGAGCTTCATCCAATCAGATGAAGGCTTTAGAACAAAGGTTGAGTAAGAGAATAAGAGTAAGAGAATTCTCCAACCTGGTAACTTCTGAATTGAAACATTGGCTCTTCCTGGTTCTACAGCAGTTTCTGGCCTTCCTTCAGACTCAAACTAGGGTGTGTGTGTGTATGTGTATGTGTGTGTGTGTGTATAACATATATATAATATATAAATGTACATAAAATATATATTAGTTTATACACACATATATATAATTTATAAATAGGATATATGTACCGCATACCCTTTTGGTTCTGTTACTCTGTAGAAGCCTAACAGAGTTCTTTAAGCATTAAAAAAGTTTGATCATTTTTAAAGGAATGATCTTTCTCCTTATGCTCTATGCTCTCCTTTCCTTTACACTTGTTTTGATATCAGTAGATATTTCACAATATTTTGACTACTTGTGCATAAAATATGAGACAAAACTGTCTTATTTACTAAAACATTTCCAAGGTTGCTGATATCTGGTACACATGTGCATTAATGGTTTTTGCATTATGCCAGTATAAATGAATGTGTAATTAAATGTGACTGGATTATAATTCTTAATTCATTCTCAAAAAAATTCAAATAATGCCTAGAGGAACAACAGTTACCATCAATGGGTTAAAAAATAATTCCATTCAATTCTAAGCTGCAAAATATGAAATGAATCATACTATCAAACAGTATTTTGAGTAACATGTTTCTGCTTCCCACTATTCCAATAAACACAGTGGTCCACAGCGCATTTTTTTGTTTACTGCTTTCTAAACAATGCATATTGTGAAAACTTAAAAAGTAAATTCAACCATTTCCAGGATTTCCTTGATTCTAGATCAGATTATCTTTCCAATGCCTGCACTTTTGTCAATCTTTCCAAAATTTTACATCCAGTAAATGAATCAAATCTTTTCAATCTTTCATCCAAAACCCTGGAAGGAATTTCTATCATATTTTAAGGTAAGGAAAGATGGCCTACACACCCTTCTTTGATTTTTCTTAAACTGGATTTACATTAAGATAACATGTACAGCTTTGATAACATACCTATGCCTCAGACATACCCAAGACCATATACATCAGATTCTCTGGGGGAAAGGGCAGGGAATTCATTTTTTTTTTCCACAGCTTCCTCAGGGTTGAAAACCATTCTCCTCTTTGTTCTGGCTCTGGTATGCCTTTCTGAATCACTCCCTTAATATTTTCTTCCTTGTTTATGTAACTCCAGAACCACTGGCTTTTTGTGGTTCCCTGAATAAACCGAGCTTGCTTCCAACTCCAGAACTTTCACTTGGTGTTTGCTCGTGGTACTCCCATCCTCATTTTCTATTTCAAGAAAAATTCCTCTTGCATCCTATCATGCACATCGGTCTACTTCATTTTTCTTCATAACACTTATCACTGTGATATGTATGTATGGTATGTGCTTCCATCTCTTCCACCAAAACATAGTGTTGATAAGGGAAGGATTATTTTCTATCTTTTCCTTGATCTACCTTTCATGTTTAAAACTTTTAACGTTTTAAACTTTTAATATTTAAAATATAAGCACTTCATAAATAATGCCAAATGGAAACACCTATCAAAAGGACACCCTGGGGATCCCTGGGTGGCGCAGCGGTTTAGCGCCTGCCTTTGGCCCAGGGCGCGATCCTGGAGACCCCGGGATCGAATCCCACATCGGGCTCCCAGTGCATGGAGCCTGCTTCTCCCTCTGCCTGTGTCTCTGCCTCTCTCTCTCTCTCTCTGTGACTATCATAAATAAATAAAAAATTAAAAAAAAAAAAAAAAAAAAAAAAAAAAGGACACCCTGGACAAAAGATGGGTGATAATGTCAGAAAATGTCTGATGACCTGACCTGATGACCCTGATGACCTGTGTCCTTTTTTCAGATTATAATCTACCTGGCAGCAAATGTAGGAACTTCTGAAGTTAAAGAAAAGAAAGGACATTAAACCAGGACCCAATTTTGTAGGGCTATAGACTGCTTGCTGGTATAACCTGGTAGCTACAGCAGCTTCTATTAAAGGTAGTCTGTGGTACAAAAATATTTGATATATAATCCAGTATTTTAGCATTCCATTTCCTCTTCCATCAAGTAGAGAATCAGACTTGCTTTTTAAAAATATATTACTTTAGCCTTTCAGGGAGAGCTGGGGTAGATATTTTAGGAACATTTCTCTCTTTGAGGATGTGGATTGTATAGAAAACAAACATACAGGATTTTGGAGCAACATGAACAGGATCAGAGACAGGATCTGACTTTTGCTAGTAATCCCTCAGTCAAAAATTCATGGATATTTTGATTGACATAGAGTAGGTCTGGTTTATGAGGAATATCATTAATAAGAGGAAAGGAAGGATATATCATTTTCACCTGGGTGTATGCTTTTTACAGATAACTGCAGATCCACCCAACACAGTTCTTTTGAGAATCTGTTCTCTTTGTTTCCTCCCCAAATGCCTGTATTCATTCATTCTTGTTGCATGTGATTAGTGTGAGATGGTGCTGTGCATACTTGCAGACTGATTAGCATTTCCGTGTCAATTTGCTCTAAATACTAGCAAATTAGAAGCAACGACACTGTCTCCCTAGTTCCAGTTATAATTTTTAAGACAGCACCAGCTTCTGTCAAATAGCTTTACTTTTACATGAATAACAATAAATATTTCTTTGCTTTCTATTTCTCTTCAACTGAATCACAAAAATTTCTGTTTACACTTCTGTATCCAAAATTAGCTGTGGTGATGCTTCATAAAGAAGACATTGAATGCTCTTTTTTCTAATCCCAGTTTAGGGGCACTTGGGTGGCTCAGTTGGTTAAGTGTCTGACTTTGGCTCAGGTCACAATCTCAGGGTGCTGCGATACAGTTCCACGTGGTCTCCACACTCAGCAGTGAGTCTACCTCCCCTCTGCCCCTCCCTCTGCTTGTCCTCTCTCTCTCTCAAATAAATAAATAAAATTTCTATTTTTTTAAATTTCAGTGTAGTATAATGATTCAACAATTCCATATATTACTAAGCACTCATCAAGATAAATATACTCTTTCGTTTTTAACATTTAATTTTAAGTAATCTCTACATTCAAACCTGGGGCTTAAACTCACTATTCTGACATCAAGAGTCTCATGCTTTACCAAACAGAGCCAGACAGGTGTCTCAAGATGAGTGTACTTTTAATCTCTTCCATATATTTTACCCATCCCCCTATTAACCTCCCCTCTGGTACATATGTTTTCTTTCTTTTTTTTTTCAAAGATTTTATTTATTTATTCATGAGAGACAGAGAAAGAGAGGGAAAGAGAGGAGAGAAAGAGAGAGAGAGGCAGAGACACAGGCAGAGACACAGGGAGAGGGAGAAGCAGGCTCCATGCAGGGAGTCTGACGTGGGACTTGATCCTGGGACCCCAGAATCATGCCTTGGGCCAGGGGCAGGTGCTAAACCACTGAGCCACCCAGGGATCCCTAAATATCTGTTTTCTGTAGTTAAGAGTCTCAGGGAATCTGGTTAGCTCAGTTAGTTAAGTATCTAACTCTTGATTTAGGCTCAGGTCATGATTCCAGGGTTGTGAGATATAGCCCTGTGTCAGGCTCCATGCTGGGAGTGGAGCCTGCTTGAGATTCTCTCTCTCCTTCTGCTCCTCCCTCCAACCCCCAAGCATGTACACACACATTCTCTCTCTCTCTGTCTGAAAAATTTAAAAAAAAGAATGATTTTGGCCAGTCTCTCTATTTTTTTTCCTTTTTTCATTTGTTTCTTTTTTTTAATTTTTAAAAAAATAAGTTTATTTTTTATTGGTTCAATTTGCCAACATACAGAATAACACCCAGTGCTCATCCCGTCAAGTGCCCCCCTCAGTGCCCACCAACCAGTCACCCCCACCCCCCACCCTCCTCCCCTTCCACCACCCCTAGTTCGTTTCCCAGAGTTAGGAGTCTTCCATGTTCTGTCTCCCTTTCTGATATTTCCTACCCATTTCTTCTCCCTTCCCCTCTATTCCCTTTCACTATTATTTATATTCCCCAAATGAATGAGACCATATAATGTTTGTCCTTCTCCGATTGACTTACTTCACTCAGCATAATACCCTCCAGGTCCATCCACGTTGAAGCAAATGGTGGGTATTTGTCATTTTTAATGGCTGAGGAATATTCCATTGTATACATAGACCACATCTTCTTTATCCACTCATCTTTCGATGGACACCGAGGCTCCTTCCACAGTTTGGCTATTGTGGACATTGCTGCTATAAAACATCGGGGTGCAGGTGTCCCGGGGTCTCATTGCATCTGAATCTTTGGGGTAAATCCCCAAAGTGCAATTGCTGGGTTGTAGGGCAGGTCTATTTTTAACTCTTTGAGGAACCTCCACACAGTTTTCCAGAGTGGCTGCACCAGTTCACATTCCCACCAACAGTGTAAGAAGGTTCCCTTTTCTCCTCATCCTCTCCAACATTTGTTGTTTCCTGCCTTGTTAATTTGCCCCATTCTCACTGGTGTGAGGTGGTATCTCATTGTGGTTGTGATTTGTATTTCCCTTATGGCCAGTGATGCGGAGCATTTTCTCATGTGCGTGTTGGCCATGTCTATGTCTTCCTCTGTGAGATTTCTGTTCCTGTCTTTTGCCCATTTCATGATTGGATTGTTTGTTTCTTTGCTGTTGAGTTTAATAAGTTCTTTATAGATCTTGGAGCACTGGAAAGTTCCAGGGGAAGTCAAGGGACTTACAGTATACAGAATCAGAGGATACTCCCCCTTGTTTTTCTTTCTTTCTTTCTTTCTTTCTTTCTTTCTTTCTTTCTTTCTTCTTTCTTCTTTCTTTCTTTTTGATTTCTATTTGCTTCCCCCCCTTTTTTCTTTTTATTTTTTTCTCTTTTTCTTCTCTCTTTTTTCTTTTTTTTCTTTTTCTTTCCTTCTTTCTCTCCTCTCTTTTTCTCCTTTTCCCAATACAACTTGTTTCTGGCCACTCTGCACCGAGCAAAATGACTAGAAGGAAAACCTCACCTCAAAAGAATCAGAAACAGTCCTCTCTCCCACAGAGTTACAAAATCTGGATTACAATTCAGTGTCAGAAAGCCAATTCAGAAGCACTATTATACAGCTCCTGGTGGCTCTAGAAAAAAGCATAAAGGACTCAAGAGACTTCATGACTGCAGAATTTAGATCTAATCAGGCAGAAATTAAAAATCAATTGAATGAGATGCAATCCAAACTAGAAGTCCTAACGAGGAGGGTTAACGAGGTGGAAGAACGAGTGAGTGACATAGAAGACAAGTTGATGGCAAAGAGGGAAACTGAGGAAAAAAGAGACAAACAATTAAAAGACCATGAGGATAGATTAAGGGAAATAAACGACGGCCTGAGGAAGAAAAACCTACATTTAATTGGGGTTCCCGAGGGTGCCGAAAGGGACAGAGGTCCAGAATATGTATTTGAACAAATCATAGCTGAAAACTTTCCTAATCTGGGAAGGGAAACAGGCATTCAGATCCAGGAAAAAGAGAGATTCCCCCCCCTAAAATCAATAAAACCCATTCAACACCTCGACATTTAATAGTGAAGCTTGCAAAATCCAAAGATAAAGAGAAGATCCTTAAAGCAGCAAGAGACAAGAAATCCCTGACTTATGGGGAGGAGTATTAGGGTAACAGCAGACCTCTCCACAGACACCTGGCAGGCCAGAAAGGGCTGGCAGGATATATTCAGGGTCCTAAATGAGAAGAACATGCAACCAAGAAGACTTTATCCAGCAAGGCTCTCATTCAGAATAGAAGGAGAGATAAAGAGCTTCCAAGACAGGCAGGAACTGAAAGAATATGTGACCTCCAAACCAGCTCTGCAAGAAATTTTAAGGGGGACTCTCAAAATTCCCCTTTAAGAAGAAGTCCAATGGAACAATGCACAAAAACAAGGACTGAATAGATATCATGATGACACTAAGCTCATATCTTTCAATAGTAACTCTGAATGTGAACAGGCTTAATGACCCCATCAAAAGGCACAGGGTGTCAGACTGGATGAAAAATCAGGACCCATCTATTTGCTGTCTACAAGAGACTCATTTTAGACAGAAGGACACCTACAGCCTGAAAATAAAAGGTTGGAGAACCATTTACCATTCAAATGGTCCTCAAAAGAAAGCAGGGGTAGCCATCCTTATATCAGATGAACTAAAATTTACCCCGAAGACTGTAGTGAGAAATGAAGAAGGACACTATCTCATGTTTTGTTTCTTAAATTCCACATATGAGTGAAATCACATGGTATTTGTCTTTTTCTGACTTGCTTATTTTTCCTAGGGTTCTACTCTCTAGATCTATCCATGTTGTTGTCAGTGGCAAGATTTCATTCTTTTATATGTCTGAATAATATTACAGTATATAAACTATCACTTCTGAGATATTTGTGACATATTTATTCACCTAGTGATGGACACTTAGACACTAGTAGATGGTACATGTTCTTGAGGTGTGTTCATTGTCTTCTATAGCTTTGCATTACGGATTTTAGCTGCAACATCTTCAGCATATTTGGCAATATTTAAGCCACTTGAGCATGTTTTTCAGACTTGACACAGTGACTGGCTACTGAACAGCAGTTTCAAAAATAG